>NC_077234.1:156645551-158054926 GCF_027887165.1 Monodelphis domestica
ATTTCTATCACTTAGCACAGATCCTTTTATTTAGCAGATATACAATATTGAATATAAAAATGATCAGGTGAAATAGAAAAGCAAACCAAGAAATCTTGCCATGAGGGACCAGTGGAAGCATTACTTTCTAAAAATAATTTAATTTTTTGTCTTTAATAAATGAAATACTTAAGGGAAATGCTATTTTTGTTCCACTTGACCTCATAACATAAGGGAATATGTGTGCTGCATGAAGGTTAGATAGCAATTTCTTTTCCTATCATTTACTCTCTTCAGTATAAAGAATATCCTAAAAGTCTCATTTTGGTAAAAACTATACTGAATTTTGTGACACTCTGTAAAGCCCAGTCCCCTGCATCTACCTACAGTAAATGCTGAGCACATGTTTGTTGGATGAGTTCATAAATGGGTTCATGGGTTTCTCTATTACACTTTGTTAACAAATCACAGAACACATAGAGATCCTATTTTTAGACCATAAACATTTACACTTTGGAATAGAGAAAAAAAATATTGTGTTTTTTAAAAAATACTTCTATATGGCAAAAATGTGGTGAAACCAAGGATGTGCTAGAGCTCATCAAAACAGTATTTCAATATTAAGTTTTCAATGTGAATACTTATAATTTGAAAATCCATAAATATGACAAGTCAGGGCTTAGTTTATTGCTTTCTTGATTGTTCAACCTAAGAAAAGCAATGCAGAAAATGTAAAACACAGAACTATTAAATAGTCAAAATCACTCTTTAATCAAGGGAAAAGGGGTTAGCGCTGCTACTATGACAACAGAGCTGATTTCCAAGACTGCACCGGAGTCAAGATGCCCGGGTCACCAGCCCCTGGGAGTGCCACCAACTCAGGATGGACTCCGAGGAACAAAAGAACTTGGGGAACCTATGTACCACTCTAGATGACCTGGGGGCTTTAGGATTAGAGGGACAGTTGATTGACTTTACAATGGTGAGAAAGGAAAATGAGAAGTTCCAGACAGGAATAATAATGAGGAGCTGGGGCCCCACAATGGACACAAAAGGGAAAGACTCAGCCTAGGGCTGGGTCACCTTGGTCATGGACTTTAGCCTAGGGGGAAGAAACCAGTGGGACAAAAGGGATGTTCAATATTGGATGGGATTAGCTGTTCCCACCCAGACTACCAGGAAGTTCACTGTCTGGTGAAGAGGGACCTTCCCTCAGGGGGAAACCTCTCCTGAGACAAGGTCAAAACCTGGGGTTTCTACACTCCAACTAAATAAACTGGGGATCTCTAGATTTCCATGTTGACATACTGCATTTAACTTAAAAGTATATCCTGCACACATTTTTCATATTTTCCCCATAAAGATTATGATCAAATATTTACCAGAAAACCCCTGGGTAGAACTTAGAAGGATAAAGGTATTGAGAAAAAGAATAGACATTTGCCTCAGGAGAAATACTTCAGCAGTGAGTTAGAGTGAAGTGAATTTTGAATCTCCCCAGCCTCATCCTCTTTTCTTCTTATCTGGTTATCGACTTCTTCTACTCCAGTGTTCAAACACAAAGTTATGGTGTTTATTACTTATGGCATAATACTGGTATGTACCTATCATCACTTGGTGGAACAGAGATATCAGAAAGCCCGTTAATAAGAAATTAACATTTCTATAAATGTCTTAAAACCTCAGACTTCCTTGATGTTCAGCATCCATTTCTCTTTTGATTGTAAGATTATTCTCCAATCCACAGCATTACATCTAATACTGGATTACATTTCTTAGCATCCTTCCTCTGCAAAATTTAATGCTACCTTAAGACAAAATTGAACCAAGTGTATTTCTGAGAAGAATGGGCCAACCAAAGTAGGACTAAGAGTTCAGATGATCTAGGTTTAACCTAGGTATCTGAAGCATATTACTATATATATATATATATGTATATATATATATATATATAAGCCACAAGTTCTTTTCAGTTTCACATGCCACACTTTACAAATTCATATTAATCACTGGTTTGCATGACTAAAGGTAATTTCATCACCAAGAATTCAAATCTGAACCAATAAAATAAGAATCTAAATTCACTTCATGTAAAAATTAAAGAGGCCTGACAGTAATGGTCTCTGTATGTTAAACAATATATTTTACTCATTTTTTGTGATTTACTTGGTATCAAAAATATTTTAAAATCCCACTGTCTTTTATAGTGTAATACTATTATCATCCAAATTTATCTTTTTCAATCAAATAATCAGAATTTATTTTATTATATATTATGTGTCATTTATAGTCTATTAAAAATGAACTTATCCTCTAAGGAGAAATAATTGCATATAATATGTTTGCAACAAGTATAGGTACTTTGAAAAAATAAACAGAAGTTTAGCAATTAGAAATATATACAAAGTAATTTGGTTGGGAGGGCCTTCATGATTTCAGTGGTCAGAAAAGAAGTTCATTTGTTTGAGTTCTCTCTTGGGAGGAAAGGTGACTCTAAAAAGTGAAGATAAGGAATGAATACATTCCAGGAATGGGGAAAGAATTGGGCAAAGGAGACAATAGATGAAGTGTTCTCTTCAAGAAAAAAAAAAACAAAAAACAAAAAACTAAGCCTCTACAATCCTTTGAAATCCTGCTCCCATACATCTCCTAATGGTACTTAATCAAACCTCTTAAAAAAATCCATCTACACTGACTCCACTTTATCTCCATGAGATGAATTCCTTATCCCTTTTCCATTCAGCTTCCAAATTCATCATTCCACTGAAAAACTGCTCTGCTAATGATCAGATCTTGTGGCTTTTCCCTTAGTCCCTAGCCTTCTCAGCCAATGTACCACATTCGGCAATGGTGATCATCCTCTGTTCCCTGATATTCTCACCTCTCTGCATGAGAGAAAGGCAGTTGAATTGAATCCTAGATTGGAAGAATGTAAATCATATGCCATGGTAAGCCAGGGCCAGGTTGTGAATAGTTTCAGAGCAAAGAGGGAGTTTATATTTTATCCCAGAGGCAATAAGAAGTCTCTAACATACATTGAATAGTAGAGAAATAAAATTAATATATAATAACTCAAGTATTATATTTTTAAGATTTATTGATCACAACTTGAAATAAAAAGCTAGAGTAAAAACCTGCCTAACTCAGTCATGATCTCGAGAAAGAAGAGAGAGAGGATGGAGACACTGAATGATATACAAAGGTGACCATGCAAGGTGGTGGAGAGAGGAGAGGAATTCTGGGAAATACTGAAGGACTTCTGGGGGATGAAGTCCATGAGTTCAAAATTCTAATGAAGCCCAATAAGAGAATATCATGGTCAGATCTACACTTAATGATAATTACGTTGTTGAGATTGGTAAACTGGACTAGAAAAGGGAATGATCTGCAGCTAGGGTAGTAAGGAGGAGTTTGTTAAAGGCATGAAAGCAAGGGGTGATGAAGGATGTAGGAGCTTTGGTCTCCTATGACCAGAAAATATGTTTTTATTTTATTTTCCATGATGCTTCAAAATCTTAGTAGATATAATAGCACAGGTAACCTAGGTTGGCTGTAGATATTCTATAGGTAATTATACATTTTTTAACCTGAAGAAGTCATTTAAAATCTCAAAGCTCTAGGCAACACTCCAAGTAGCAGTATTAGTAGTAGATCTACATTGGCAGAGAGTCTTCTCACCTAAGAGTAATTTATAAAATGAAATCACAGGTCTAACAAACAATTTTATCCCAATGTGACATATTTATGTATATATTAGAATATATACAAATATTTATAGATTATATCTGTGTGTATTTATGTATTTTATTTATTTATATATTTATATTTATTATATTATATTTATTTATATATTTTATATTTATATATCATTATTTATATATATTAAAACCCTTGCTGTCTGTCTTAGAATTAATACTATGTATTGGTTCCAAAACAAAAGTGCAGTAATAACTAGGCAATAGGGGTTAAAAGACTTATGCAGGGTCACGCAGTTGAGAAGTATTTGAGGTCATATTTGAACCCAGGATCTCTGGTCTCTAGGCCTGGCACTGAGCCATCTAGGTGCTCCTGGTGACATATACATTTTGAAAATATTTGTAATCCCTGAATTTTCTAATTGCTAGAGTAACTGTCACATGGTGAATCTGTACTGAATTGCATATTTACATTGGCTGCTCTGCAGTGAAAACATGAAAGACTTATTCCTTCAATGAGGATTTGATTCCCAACTTTCCTGATCTTTGAATGAACAAAAGAAACCTAGGGAGCTCAGTGAAACAGAAAATAGAGGGAAAATGTATTGTAAAGCATAATTATTACAAAACCCCTTTATTATTTTTTTCCTTCAGCATCAATAATCTTAGCTAATTAGTGGGATTTCCACTCATCTCATCCCTTTCTTTGTCCCTAGATTGTTTGTTACATAATGGGAAATTGATGAATGCTGAAATTTGAAGTTTCAACAAAGGGAAGACTAAATTGAAAAATAAGTAGTTTTTTTCAGCTCCTGTCTTCACAATAAAACTAATTGTTTGGCAAAATTGAATGAATGAGATATTCAGTTGAACTATGAAACAGTAATAGCCATGTTTGAAAGGAATTAAATTTCTAAGAGCTCATTTCTTCCCTTTAAATTCAAGTAAAAATATTTATCTAAGGCAAATTTAATTCACAAAAAGTGATTATTAAGAGGCTTTTGAGTTTTATTCTAAACATTTGAAGTGAAATACACATTTTATTTCATTTCAGATTAATTTGGTACATTAGCATAGCATAAAGTAATTTGCCAGAGAAAGCAATGCTATTTTAACCAGTACATTAAGATCTTTTCTAGAACTTGATGATATCTAGTTGAGATGAGTAATTTACATATTTCCCTGGAAAAACTACCTGAGTTTTCTTTGTTGTTATGATACAAAGACAGTTTAGGAACAGAAATAAGTAAAATTATTGCTATATCTTCTGAAAGTCTGATTACTGAACAAAAAACTCCATGGAAAGTGATAAGAGTTTTCAACCACATAGATTAAGAAATGAGTCTTCATTGCTAAGTTCAATTGACAAAATATCATTTTTATTACTTTTTATTGTCAGAAAAACTAAAAATAATCTTATAATAATGAACTACTATAATATATTTTATAAAATAATTATGATAATTAGATTTTGAATTCATTTCTCTTAAAGAATAAGCCAAAAAAGTTCTTTTCATTTTTTTCCTTTTAAATATTATTTTATTAGGTCATTTTCAAATATTATTCATTGGAAACAAAGATCATTTTTTTTCCTTAACCCCTTCCACCACCCCTCCCATAGCAAGCACATGATTCTTCTGGGTATCACATGTGTCCTTGATCTGAATCTATTTCCATGTTGTTGGTATTTGCATTGGGGTGTTCATTTAAAGTCTCACCTCAGTCTTTCCCTCTCATCCCCTGTAGTCAAGCAGTTGCCTTCCCTTGCTGTTTTTATTCCCACCTTTTGTCCTCTGCTTGTGGGTAGTGTTTTTTTCTTCTAGATCCCTGCAAATTATTCAGGGATATTGCATTGACACTATTGGAGAAGTTCATTACCTTTGATTGAACCACAGTGTATCAGTCTCTGTGTAAAATGTTCTCCTTTTTCTGCTCTCTCACTCTACATCAATTACTCTCTGGTCTTTCCAGTTCACAAAGAATTTCTACAATTCATTATTCCTTTTAACACAATAGTATTCCATCACCAACATATACCACAATTTATTCAGCCATTCCCCAATTGAAGGGCATCCCCTCATTTTCCAATTTTTTGCCACCACAAAGAGCTCAGCTATGAATATTCTTGTTCAAGTCTTTTTCCTTATTATCTCTTTGGGGTACAAACACAGTAGTGCTATGGCTGGATCAAAGGGCAGACAGTCTTTTATCACCCTTTGGGCATACTTCCAAATTGCCCTCCAGAATGGTTCGATCAATTCACAACTCCACCAGCAATGAATTAATGTCCCTACTTTGCCACATCCCCTCCAGCATTCATTACTTTCCTTTGCTTCCATGTTAGCCAATCTGCAATGTGAGAGGTGATCAAAGTTGTTTTGATTTGCATTTCTCTGATTATCAGAGATTTAGAGCACTTTTTCATGTGCGTAATAATGGTATTGATTTCTTTATCTGAAAACTGCCTATTCATGTCCCTTGTTCATTTATCAATTGGAGAATGGCTTGATTTTTGTGCAATTGATTTAGCTATTTGTAAATTTGAGTACTTAGACCTTGTCAGAGGTTTTTGTTATGAAGATTGTTTCCCAATTTGTTGCTTCCCCTCTGATTTTAGTTACATTGGTTTTCTTTGTACAAAAACTCTTTAACTTGATGTAATCAAAATTATTTATTTTTCATTTTGTGACTCTTTCTAAGTCTTATTTAGTTTTAAAATATTTCCAGTCCAAAAGGTCTGACATGTATACTATTCTGTGTTCACCTAATTTACTTATAGTTTCCTTCTTTATGGTCAAGTCATTCACCCATTCTGAGTTTATCTTGCTGTAGGGTGTGAGGTGTTGATCCAAACCTAATCTCTCCCACACTATCTTCCAAGTTTCCCAGCAGTTTTTATCAAATAGTGGATTTTTGTCCCAAGAGCTGGGATCTTTGGGTTTATCATATACTGTCTTGCTGAGGTCATTTACCCCAAGTCTATTCCACTGATCCTCTTTCTGTCTCTTAGCCAGTACCAAATTATTTTGAAGAACACTGCTTTATAATATAGTTTGAGATCTGGGACTGCAAGACCACCCTCCTTTGTGTTTTTTTTTTTCATTATTTCCCTGGATATCCTTGATCCTTTGTTCTTCCAAATGAACTTTGTTATGATTTTTTTCTAATACAGTAAAAAAGTTTTTTTGGAAGTTCAATGAGTATGTCACTAAATAGATAGATAATTTTGGTGGGATGGTCATTTTTATTATATTAGCTTGTCCTACCAATGAGCAGTTAATATTTTTCCAATTGCTCAAGTCTAGTTCTTTTTGTGTGGTGAGTCTTTTGTAGTTGTGTTCATATAATTCCTGTGTTTGTTTCAGCAGATAGATTCCAAAGTATTTTATTTTGTCTAAGGTGATTTTGAATGGGATTTCTCTTTCTAATTCTTGCTGCTGAGCTGTGTTGGAGATATATAGAAATGCTGAAGACTTATGTGGGTTTATTTTGTATCCTGCTACATTGCTAAAGTTGTTGATTATTTCGACTAGCTTTTTTTGTTGATTTTCTAGCATTCTTTAAGTAGACCATCATGTCATCTGCAAAGAGTGATAACTTGGTCTCCTCCTTGCCTATTATGATGCCTTCAATTTCTTTTTCTTCTCTAATTGCTACTGCTAGTGTTTCTAGAACAATGTTGAATAATAGAGGTGATAGTGGGTATCTCTGTTTCACTCCTGATCTTATTGGGAATGCATCTAGTTTATCCTCATTGCAGATGATTGCTGATGATTTTAGATATATAATGTTTATTATTTTTAGATAAGACCCTTCTATTCCTATGCTTTCTGCTGTTTTTAATAGGAATGGGTAATGTATTTTATCAAAGGCTTTTTCTGTCTATTGAGATAATCATGTGGTTTCTGCTGGATTGCTTGTTGATATGTTCAATTATGTAGATGGTTTTCCTAATATTGAACCATCCTTGCATTCCTGGTATAAATTCTACTTGATAATAGTGAATGACCCTCCTGACCAGTTGCTGGAGTCTTTTTGCTAGTATCCTCTTTAAGATATTTGCATCTATGTTCATTAGGGAGATTGGTCTTTAATTTTCTTTCTCTGTTTTTGACCAGCCTGACTTTGGAATCAGTACCATGTTTGTGTCATAGGAGGAATTTGGTATCACTCCCTCTTTGCATATTATGTCAAATAGTTTATATAGTATTGGGATTAGCTGTTCTTTGAATGTTTGATAGAATTCACTGGTGAATCCATCAAGCTCTGGGGATGTTTTCTTAGAAAGTTCTTTGATGGCCTGTTGGATTTCTATTTCTGATATTGGTTTATTTAAGAATTCTATTTCTTCTTCTGTTAGTCTAGGCAATTTATATATATATATATATATATATATATATTTTATTTCAGTACCAATCTTTTTTTTAATTTTATAATATTTTATTTGATCATTTCCAAGTGTTATTCATTAAAGACAAAGATCATTTTCTTTTCCTCCCCCCCCCACGCCCCATAGCCAACACGTGATTCCACTGGGTATTACATGTGTTCTTGATTCGAACCCATTGCTATGTTATTAATATTTGCATTAGAGTGTTCATTTTGAGTCTCTACTCTGTCATGTCCCCTCTACTGCTGTAGTCAGGCAGTTGCTTTTCCTCATTGTTTTAATCCCATAGTTTATCCTTTGCTTATGAATAGTGTTTTTTTCTCCTAGATCCCTGCAAATTGTTCAGGGACATTATACCGCCACTAATGGAGAAGTCCATTACGTTCGATTATACCACAGTGTATTAGTCTCTGTGTACAATGTTCCCCTGGTTCTGCTCCTCTCGCTCTGCATCACTTCCTGGAGGTTGTTCCAGTCTCCATGGAACTCCTCCACTTTATTATTCCTTTTAGCACAATAGTATTCCATCACCAACATATACCACAATTTGCTCAGCCATTCCCCAATTGATGGGCATCCCCTTGTTTTCCAGTTTTTGGCCACCACAAAGAGCGCAGCTATGAATATTTTTGTACAAGTCTTTTTGTCCATTATCTCTTTGGGGTACAGACCCAGTAGTGCTATGGCTGGATCAAAGGATAGACATTCTTTTGTTGCCCTTTGGGCATAGTTCCAAATTGTCCTCCAGAATGGTTGGATCAGTTCACAACTCCACCAGCAATGAATTAATGTCCTACTTTGCCACATCCCCTCCAGCATTCATTACTTTCCTTTGCTGTTATGTTAGCCAATCTGCTAAGTGTGAGGTGATACCTCAGAGTTGTTTTTATTTGCATCTCTCTGATTATAAGAGATTTAGAACACTTCTTCATGTGCTTATTAATAGTTTTGATTTCTTTATGTGAGAACTGCCTATCCATGTCTCTTGCCCATTTATCAATTGGAGAATGGCTTGATTTTTTGTACAATTGATTTAGCTCGTTATAAATTTGAGTAGTTAAACCTTTGTCAGAGGTTTCTATGAAGATTTTTTCCCAATTTGTTGTTTCCCTTCTGATTTTAGTTACATTGGTTTTGTTTGTGCAAAAGCTTTTTAATTTGATGTAGTCAAAATAATTTGCTTTACATTTTGTGATTCTTTCTATGTCTTGCTTGGTTTTAAAGTCTTTTCCCTCCCAAAGGTCTGACATGTATACTATTCTGTGTTTACCCAATTTACTTATGGTTTCCTTCTTTATGTTTAAGTCACTCACCCATTTTGAATTTATCTTGGTGTAGGTTGTGAGGTGTTGATCTATTCCTAGTCTCTCCCACACTGTCTTCCAATTTTCCCAACAGTTTTTATCGAATAGTGGATTTTTGTCCCAAGAGCTGGGATCTTTGGGTTTATCGTATACTGTCTTACTGAGGTCACTTTCCCCCAGTCTATTCCACTGATCTTCCTTTCTGTCTCTTAGCCAGTACCAAATTGTTTTGATGACTGCTGCTTTGTAATATAGTTTAAGGTCTGGGACTGCAAGGCCCCCATCATATGTGGTTTTTTTCATTATTTCCCTGGATATCCTTGATCTTTTGTTATTCCAGATGAATTTTGTTATATGTTTTTTTTTTTTTTCTAAATCAGTAAAGAATTATTTTGGGAGTTCCATGGGTATGGCATTAAATAGATAAATAAGTTAGGGTAGGATGGTCATTTTTATTATATTGGCTCGTCCTATCCATGAGCAGTTAATGTTTTGACAATTGCTCAAGTCTAGTTTTAGTTTGTGGAGAGTGTTTTGTAGTTGTGTTCATATAGTTCCTGTTTTTGTCTCGGGAGATAGATTCCTAGGTATTTTATTTTGTCTAAGGTGATTTTTGAATGGGATTTCTCTTTCTAGTTTTTGCTGCTGAGCTGTCTTGGAGATATATAGAAAAGCTGATGACTTATGTGGGTTTATTTTGTATCCTGCAACTTTGCTAAAGTTGTTGATTATTTCAATTAGCTTTTTGGTTGAATCTCTAGGATTCTTTAAGTAGACCATCATGTCATCTGCAAAGAGTGATAACTTGGTCTCCTCCTTGCCTATTATGATGCCTTCAATTTCTTTTTCTTCTCTAATTGCTACTGCTACTGTTTCTAGTACAATGTCAAATAGTAGAGGTGATAATGGGCATCCTTGTTTCACTGCTGATCTTATTGGGAATGCATCTAGTTTATCCCCATTTCAGATGATATTAGCTGATGGTTTTAGATATATACTGTTTATTATTTTTAGGAATGACCCTTCTATTCCTATGCTTTCTAGTGTTTTTAATAGGAATAGGTGATGTATTTTATCAAAGGCTTTTTCTGCATCTGTTGAGATAATCATGTGGTTCTTGTTGGTTTGCTTGTTGATGTGGTCAATTATGTGGATGGTTTTCCTAATATTGAACCAGCTCTGCATCCCTGGTATAAATCCTACATGATCATGGTGGCTGACCCTACTGATCACTTGCTGGAGTCTTTTTGCTAGTATCCTTTTTCAGATTTTTGCATCTATATTCATTAGGGAGATTGGTCTATAGCTTTCTTTCTCTGTTTTTGACCTGCCTGGTTTTGGAATCAGTACCATGTTTGTGTCATAAAAGGAGTTTGGTAGTACTCCCTCTTTGCTTATTATGTCAAACAGTTTGTATAGTATTGGGATTAGCTGTTCTCTGAATGTTTGTTAGAATTCACTGGTGAATCCATCAGGCCCTGGGGATTTTTTCTTAGGAAGTTCTTTGATGGCTTGTTGAATTTCATTTTCTGATATGGGATTATTTAAGAATTCTATTTCTTCTTCTGTTAGTCTAGGCAGTTTGTATTTTTGTATATATTCATCCATATCACTTAAATTGGTATATTT
Source organism: Monodelphis domestica (assembly GCF_027887165.1). Lineage (NCBI taxonomy): Eukaryota > Metazoa > Chordata > Mammalia > Didelphimorphia > Didelphidae > Monodelphis > Monodelphis domestica. The sequence continues at coordinate 156,656,549 of NC_077234.1, forward strand.
ATTGCCATATAATTGGGCAAAGTAATTTTTAATGATTGCCTTAATTTCCTCTTCATTGGAGGTGATGTCCCACTTTTCATCTTTGATGCTGTTAATTTGCTTTTCTTCCTTCCTTTTTTTAATTAGATTGACCAGTACTTTGTCTATTTTGTTTGTTTTTTCAAAGTACCACCTTCTTGTCTTATTTATCAAATCAATAGTTTTATCACTTTCAATTTTATTAATTTCTCCCTTAATTTTTAGGATTTCTAGTTTGGTTTTCTGCTGGGGTTTTTTTAATTTGATCGATTTTGAGGTTTTTTATTTGCATTTCCATTTGATTGATCTCTGCTCTCCCTAGTTTGTTGATATATGCACTCAGGGATATGAATTTACCTCTGATTACCGCTTTGGCTGCATCCCAAAAGGTTTGAAAGGATGTCTCGCCATTGTCATTTTCCTCGATGAAATTGTTAATTGTTTCTATGATTTCTTCTCTAACTAAATGATTTTGGAGTATCATATTGTTTAATTTCCCATTAGTTTTTGATTTGGTTTTCCATGTACCATTACTGAACATTATTTTTATTGCCTTGTGATCTGAAAAGGCTGTATTTATTATTTCTGCTTTTCTGCATTTGTGTGCCATATTTCTGTGACCTAATGCATGGTCAATCTTTGTGAATGTGCCGTATGGTGCTGAGAAGAAGGTGTATTCCTTTTTATCCCTTTTATTTTTCTCCATATGTCTATTAATTCTAATTTTTCTAAGATTTCATTCACTTCTTTTACCTCTTTCTTATTTATTTTTTGATTTGATTTATCTAAATTTGATAATGGTTGGTTTAAGTCTCCCACTAATATGGTTTTACCGTCTATTTCTTCCTTCAATTCTCCTAGTTTCTCCATTAGAAATTTGGGTGCTATATTATTTGGTGCATACATGTTGATTAGTGATATTTCCTCATTGTCTAGAGTCCCTTTTAACAAAATATAATTACCTTCCCTATCCCTTTTGATCAGGTCTATTTTTGCTTTGGCTTTATCAGATATCATGATTACCACTCCTGCCTTCTTTCTGTCAGTTGAGGCCCAGAAGGTCTTATTCCATCCTTTAATTCTGACCTTGTGCGTATCAACCCACCTCCTGTGTGTTTCTTGAAGACAACATATGGTGGGGTTTTGGATTCTAATCCATTCTGCTATTCATCTACGTTTTATGGGTGAGTTCATCCCATTCACGTTCAAAGTTATGACTGTCATTTGTGGATTCCCTGGCATTTGATATCCTTCCCTAATTCTAACCTTTTCTTCTTCAGCTCTACCTTTTAGTCCAGTGATTTACTTTAAATCAGTCCCCCTTGTCCCCTCCCTTGATATGTTTCCTTTATGAGTCCCTCCCTTTTTGTTCCCTCCCCTTCCCCCCTCTCTTTCCCTCCCCTGTTGTTTTCCCTCCCCCTCTTCCCCCCTTGGTTTTCCCTTCTCCCTACCCTTGTTGAATAAGATTGAATTCAAGATCCCAATGGATCTGGGTGTTTTTCCCTCTCAGAGTTGATTTCCCTGAGATTAAGGTTTAAGTAAAAATTCTCTTCCCCTCCTTCTTATAGGAGTGTCCTTCCCCTCCCTTTCCCGTGTGAATCTTTGTGTGAGAAAGATCATTCTATTTGGTCTTTCTTTTCCCCCATTTACACATTGCATTTTCCCCACATGTTAGTATACATAGATTGATATAAATGTAGTCCTTATAGAAGAGAGTTTGAATAAAAGAAGAACATAACATTTTTCTCCTTTTCCCTTTCCTTCATATTTACCTTTTCAGGTATTCCTTGCTCTTTGTTTTTCAGTGTCGAACTTTCCTCACAGCTCTGGTCTTTTCTTTACAAATACTTGGAAATCTTCTATTTTGTTGAATGTTCATACTTTCCCCTGGAAGTATATAGACAGTTTTGATGAATAACTGATTCTTGGTTGAAGACCCAGCTCTCTTTCCTTTCTGAATATCATGTTTCAGGCATTGAGGCCATTTAGTGTGGAAATTGCCAGGTCTTTTGTGATGCTGATTGGAGCTCCCTGGAATCTGAATTGTTTCTTTTTGGCTTCTTGTAGGATTCTCTCCTTAGCTTGAAAGCCTTGGAATTTGGCAATTACATTTCTGGGAATTGTCTTTTGGGGATTTAGTGTAGAGGGTGTTCTATGTACTCTTTCAATGTCTATTTTGTCCCCTTGTTCTAGAATCTCAGGGCAGTTTTCTTGAATGATATCTTGTATTATGATGTCAAGATTCCTGTTTATTTATGGCTTTTCAGGTAGACCAATGATTCTCAGATTGTCTCTCCTTCCTCAGTTTTCTGATCTGTCACCTTATCAGTGAGATATTTTGTTTTTCCTTCTAATTTTTTTTTACTTTGCTTTATTAATTCTTGCTGTTTTGCAAGATCATTGTCTTCCGGTTGCCTGATTCTGACCTTTAAAGCCTGGTTTTCCATTTCAGTTTGGTCTTTCCTGGTTTTTGAAGCTTCCAGCTGTTTCTCTAATTGGGAGTTCTGGTCCCTCAGATGGTTAAATTCCCATTGCATTATTTCCCATTTTTCCTGCCATAAGGCTTCCATCGTTTTGATAACCTCCAATTTAAATTCTTCAAGAGCTTGTGGACAATTTCTATTTCTTTTGGAAGGTTTTGGAGCATTTATTTGTGTTTCTTCTTCTGCTATTTCCTCTGTATTCTGTATTTTTCCTCTGTAAAAACTATCCAAAGACAACCCCTTCTTCTTGTTTTTCTTGGTGTTTGGAAGTTGTTCCTGGGCACTGTTTGCCATCTCTATGGTTTTCCCTTCCCTTTCCAGTCAGGAATCTAAGAGAGGAGGTCTGGCTCTCTGTGTATGGATCTCATGATCAAGGCTTTTAGCCTCGGGCCAACTCTCAATTATCCGTAGCTGGGCTATCTTTCTGGGGGAGCCCAAGGTCTGCCCTCCCTTGCCTGCTGGTGTTTCAGGTGTTACTGCTCTCAGGGGTGAGTCCTTGGTGGTCTTAGTCACCTCCTAAGACCTATAGGTGCCCCTTGCTCACTTTGGGGGTGCACTTTGCACATTCTTTGATTATTGTGCACTGGTTCTGAGTGCCCGAGGTCTGAGCTCCCCTTGTCTACCTGCTGGGGTTTCAGGTGTTACTGCTCTCAGGGGTAAGTCCTTGGTGGTCTTAGTAGCTCCCCAGACCTGGAGCTGCCAGTTGCTCACTCCTGGTGAACCCCTCCCTAACTCTTTGGTTCTGGCATGCACATTTACTTTAACTCTGGCTCTGTAGGTGTGGTGAGGGAGGGTAGGTCCACTCAGGTTTGGGTGGTAGCTTTTTGGTTCCCTTATAATGTGGAAATGCCCATATCCCTCGTACCTTCAGTGCTGCTCCCTGCTGTATATTCCCTCCATTCTCATGAGGATGGTTTTTTTGAGGTCTTTTGAGGTCTTCTGTATTGTTGTGTCTGAGGAGGGGAAGCGAGCTGTGTCTAATCTGCCCCCATGCTTACTCGGAAGCCCCAAAAAAGTTGTTTTTAAAGAATAAATGAATAATTTTTTAAGGGAAGTGTTGATATCTTTTCTATGGTTCAAAAGACTGTGCTTCTCAATAGGAAAGAAATTAAAACACTGCATAAGTATATTTAAGGTTTTATCAATACTCTGAGATTCTTAGTGACAATATCTGTGTGCAATCCCCATCATTTTTTCTCTTTCCTCATTTCTTCATGTGTAAAGCATAGATAATGGTAATTTGTCTTTTAGAGTTCCTATTAGGAACAACTTGTAAAAATGATTGTAAGGCATTTTACCAAGATGTGATGATTTTTCTATGGTTCTTTCTACATGAGACAATCTGATTAAATCTTAATTTTGGCAACTTGTGGACAATTACTTCCACTTTAAACTGGAACAATTTACTTATGGTTTTGACTGAAGATAACTTTTCAAAGTTGTGTCTATAGAAGCAAATCAGAACTTTTAGTCAATAAGATGTTTCATATCAAAATAACAATTTCCAGGAAAGGTCATATTGACTAAACTAAATAAAAACATTTCATCTTAATTTAGCCCAGATTTTTTAATACTGCAGAACATAATGAACTTAATTCAGTTCAGTAAACATTAAGCTTGCATCAAATTTCAGGAATTAAGTTGGAAGCTGGAATTTATAAACAAAAACAGAAAAAGGTTTTGCTTTCATAAAGTTTGTATCCTACTGTTGGATGGAATGAGGGAGAGGAATATAACAGAGCCATTAATAAGTAAACAGAATAATTTCAAGAAGAGAGTGCTGAATTGTGTTTTGAAAGAAATTAGGAATTCTGCATGGTGGAATAAGGGTGATCAAGCCATGGATAAACTGTGCAAATACGGGAAGGAAATAATATAGATATAATTATATAGTAGGAACAATTAAGTGTTCAGTTTGACTTGAATAGAAAGTGTGTGAAGGCAAATAATTTTTTAAAAAGACTGAAAAATGTATTTAGCAAACAGATAGTGAAGGACTTTAAATTCCCAGATTCTCATTTTTCAAATTTTATTTATTACAGAGGCAGTAGGGAGTCATAGAATATACCTGATTGGGGTAGTAGCACTGGGGAAGTACTTGAAATGAAGCTAATGAAATAATGTTTTTCTCAATGACCTGAAATAGTCAAATAAAACAGACTGGCAAAAATAATAACAACTCCCTGATTCCACTAAAATAATAGATCTGGTCACTGTTGACTACTGGTGCTCTGGTCAGGGAATCTCGAGTTCCAAGTTATAGCCTTTTGTCGGGGAATAAGCCCATAATGATAAAGAAGGTGGTTTCAGTCCAAGTGCCAAGGAGGAAATACAACAGAAGCTTTTACCAGTTCCAAGTTACAGCCCTTTGCCAGGAAATTACTCTGTAATAACCCTGGAGGGGGGTCATAATTGAGAAGTGCCAAAAAAGCAGCAGACCAGACAAGAAACATTCACCAATTAGCCATTCAGTGCTCCAGGAGGCATAGAAATTCAACAGGGCGGACATAGGTTCTAAGGAACTTACAGGCAGCCAAGAGATACTTTGGTTCATGGCAAGCCATCTGCTTCTCAAATCTGCTCCTCCAAGACAGAGCCAGCTCACTAATGAGCATCAGCTGAGTTTGATATTACTAATGTGGCTATTCCATTTGTACCTATCACTATCCCTTAGGGCTATCGTGCTAGTGGCGACAAAACTTAGAAGAACAGAATAAATATATAATAAAATCTGCACTTAATGACTGAGTTTAGATTGTCATTCTCCTATTAGGACAATCATCTCCCCAATTTTCAAATGGGAGGAATAGAGCTCATACATTGTTTGAATGGAAAGATCACTTAAAGGTCAGTTTGTTCAAACCACAAATGGTGAAAGGGTCCAGTCCTGCCTTTTTTTATGAAGGTCAGAGTAGGAACTGAAATTCCAGCTTTATAACTCTAAATATAATGCTATTTCAATTCCACCATGCTGAATTTCTCTAGAATTCTCTAGAATATTATCAGATATTGAAAAACATTGCAGAATTGGTCCTGGTTTATTTGAGACTGACAACTAACATGGAGTGAGGTGTTTAGCAGGTGGGTGACATCTAGATTGGAATGGTTCAAAGTAATTAACTTGGGAATAATTCCAAGGTTCTGCACAGGTGTTAGGGTTCAGGAAATTGATTATATCTTGATTATTTTGTGACATAATGCAGGGAAATTAGAGTCCACTAAAATAGATGCCAGTAGGTAAGTGGAGCCAGTTCCCCAAGGTGATAAGGAATGAATATAGCCCAATCACCATGAGCACCATTTAAATCATCCAAACTCTTTCCCCCATTTTTTCCTCTCCTGGGGCTGCCACACTGTTATCTGAGAATCTCATTGTGTATAAGTGGTTCAAGATGTATTATTATCAGTCCTTCTGGCATTTGTACATTTCTGGGACTTCAGGCACATCATGTACCATTCCTTGAATTTTCCCTTAAGAGAAGTCATGTTTAGCTGCTAAAAACTAAACCATGAACTCGAGTAAGGGAAGAGCATGTCTTGATACTCCTGATCCTGTTATATTAAAGTGTCAGAGGCATCTTAATAAAAGCCTAGGGATAATGACCAACTACTCTGGTTAGTTTGGCTAAGAGGTCATATTCTACAACTCTAACCTGGAAAGCATGGAGGAAGCCTATCTACATATATTCACCATCCTAGATACTGTAGACAATAACTACAATCTAGTGATAATATATATATGTAAATATATATAATATTATAAATATAAATATGAAAAAATATATATATAGCCATTTAGGCTCCTGTAACTGCAAAGGAGGCAAAAATTCTAGAAAGGAACCAGTAGTCAAACACTTGGTTTCAAAGTTTTATATATAAATACGCAAAGTTTAGGGAATGAACAGAAAGAGGTCAATATGGCATATGGGGAGAAACTCTGGCTTTAGAAGACGCTAAGGACCTGAGTTCATCTTTTGCCTTTGCCAACTTACTATTTGGATAACCTTAACTATAAAGGTAGAAGAATGTTTGTGAGAAATGGGCACAATTTTGTCATTTGCATATAGGGCATACCACCTGGACAAAAAGAGAAAGTAGACAAACTTTTGAGAAATAGATGAGAGTCCTAGTTCAGTGTAATGATCTAGTAGTGATGGATCAATGATCCAAACATCTCTCTCTGTCTCTGTCTCTGTCTCTGTCTCTGTCTCTGTCTCTGTCTCTGTCTCTGTCTCTGTCTCTGTTTCTCTCTCTCTCTCTCTCTCTTTTTCTCTCTCTCTCTCTCTTTGTGGGTCTCTGTCTCTCTGTCTCTGTCTCTCTCTGTCTTTCTCTGTCTCTCTCTCTCTTTGTGGGTCTCTCTCTCTCTCTCTCTCTCTCTCTCTCTCTCTCTCTCTCTCTCTCTCTGTCTTTCTCTCTGTCACTCTAAAAACAGATTAGTTGATAACTAAGAAGAGGAAATCTTCTTCTTATCTAATTTTCAGGAGCAGAAAGTTATTACTAACTAGGTTGTGAAAGCTGAGAACATTACTCGGAAATTACCTCCACTTCTGAGACTTCATAATAGAAAAAGAAAGGAAGAGAGATTGGAAGGGATAAGCAGAATCTTATAGAAGAATAAATCAATCAGTAAGCAAATTAATTAATTAATAAACAAATAAATAAATAACATAATAAATGAACACTAGTAAAATAGTAAAGTCAGCCTAGAAAGGACAGAAAGCCCAAGAATTTTTAACACACACTTGCACACACACACACAGAATCACATACATTAATTCTGTTGAAGGAAAAATTGTAATTGTCTGAAGAGACTACTTTGGTTGTACAGATAATTCATAAGCCAGCTTAGATCTCAGATGATAAGGGCTGAAGATTGAAATAAGGCAAGAAATAGAGATATATTAGACAAAACTGTGCTATAGCATTATAAAAATAACGTCAGCAGCGTCATATAGTACTTAGGTAGCAGAGTGGATAAAGAGCTGAACCTGGAGTCAGGAAGACCTCAGATGCTTACTATGTGATATTGGGCAGGTCACTTTACCTTTGTCTGCCTCAATGTCCTCATTTATAAAATTAGGAGAATAATAGTGCCTACTTTGTAAGATTCTTGGGAGGCTAAGATATTCATAATGAATATTTGCAGACCTTAAAGTGCTTGATAAATGGTGCCTACCATCATCATCATCATCATCATCATCATTATTACATAAAGTTTCATGATGAAGAATTAAATAATAGAGGTCAAATCTTTCAAACTCAATGCCAAATATATGGAAAACAGGTGATTTAGTATAAGTAGGAGATATGTTATTTTAAAAGTTGCTTCTAGAGGGCAGCTGGGTGGCTCAGTGGATTGAGAGTCAGGCCCAGAGATGGGAGGTCCTGGGTTCAAATTTGGTTTCAGACACTTCCTACCAGTGTGACCCTGAGCAAGTCACTTAACTCCTATTGCCTAGCCCTTACCACTCTTTTGCCTTAAACCAATACACAGTATTGACTCCAAGCAGGAAAGAAAGGATTTAAAAAATGTTTTTAAAGAGAAAAAATTTAAGGATTATTGAATGCATCAAAACATTTTATTATTTTTCTTTATTGCAGTTAATTTACATACTAGCAGAGTAGATACTTAGAAAATGTTGTTGCTCTGTATATTAACTGTGATATGGCATCCCCAAATCTAATACATTATTGAATTCCATTAAGAAAGACATAGTTTTTAGAAAAGAGGAGGTTAAGACCCCTATTCTGTAGTCTCTTTAAATCATATCTGGAATATTCTCTTTAGGTCTCGCTGTAGGAAAGAGAGCCATTAAAAAAAAAAAGAATATCCTGGAAAAGTCAATCAGGATACTTATTTGACCTCTATTCCATCAAACATATAGATCAGTACAAGAAACTAAGAATTTTTGGACTGAAAAATGAAGCATTAAGTAAGTCGGTTAACCAAATAAAATGTTTGAGAGAAACAAAAGCAGTTTTTCCTATTTGAGTATGCCAAGTGCTTTCCTAAAAAGCAAGAGAAAATATAGACCAGTGTGAGCAATGGACCAGTGAAATGATATGGTGGTGACCATCTCCAGAACTCTCTTCAAATATCTGAAGGGCTGTCATGTGAAAGAGTAATTAAACTGGTTCTGTGAGGTTCTACAGGACAGGACCAAGAAGAATAAGTGAAAATTTCCAGAAGGCAAATTTAGGACAGTTATCGGGAAAGGGGGAAAAAATCCCAACATTTAGATATAAAAGTAATGGATGGTTTCATCAGGTTGAGTGTATACTCCCTACAGTAGAGCAGAAAACCACTTTTTGTATATGTTTTCATAGGGAATCTAATTTTATTATTATTATTTTTAAACCCTTACATTCTGTCTTAAAATCAATACTGTGTTTATTGGGAAGTATCGGAGACCCGATTTGAACCCAGGATCTCCCATCTCTGGGCCAGGTTCTCAATCCACTGAGCCACCAAGATGCCCCTGGGGAATCTTTTTTTTTTTTTAATATGATTTGCATCACACAATTTCTGAGGTGACTTCTAACTGAAATTCTGTCATTTTGTGATGATTAATACAACCCACCAGTCTCAATTTTTCACATCTTTAAATGGGAAGTTAATTATGGTATTATTTTTATTAAAATTAATTTAGATCCCCCAGAAAATACATTTAAAAACAGTTTCTAACATGTTTCAAAAAATATTTAGTCTCGAATTCTCTCCTCTCCCTCCCCTCAAAGCCCACCTGGAGATGGTAAGCAATCTCATACAGATTTTACATGTGCAATCACATAAAACATTTTCCTGTATTAATCCTTTTGTGAAAGGAAACTCAAATAGAAAAACAAATTAAGAAAGTGAAAAATATTTGCTTTGGTCTGGATTCAGACAGCTCTTTGTCTCTGGAAGTAGACCTCATTTTTTTTATCCTGAATTCTTTTGGATAGTCTTAGATCATTGTATTTCTGAGAAGATCTGTTATTCACAGTTGTTTATTGTAGAGTATTCCTGACACAGCACAATATTCTCCGGCTGCTGCTTATTTCACTCTACTACAGTTTTTGTAAGTCTTTCCAGGTTTTTCTGAGCTCTTCTTGTTTGTCATTTCTTACCACAGAGTACTACTCCATTACCAGCTTATACTATTACTTACTCAGCCATTCCCCAATTAATGGGTATCCCCCCACTTTCCAAATCTTTGCCTGCCTTAAAAAGAGCAGCTTTAAATATTTTTGCAAATGTAATAATAACCAATCCAACTGGTATGGGGTGGTAACTTGAAGTTGTTTAAATTAATTTATTAATTAATTTTAAATTTTAATTAATTTTAAACATAATTAATTTAAATTTAATTAATTTTAAAACAACTTGAAGTTGTTTTAATTTAATTTCTCTAACTAATAGTGATTTAGAGCTTCTTTTTTTTTGCATGACTTTTAGAGAGCTTTAATTACTTTGAGAACTGCCTGTTCATATCCTTTGACCAGCTTACCAGTTGGGGAATGACGTGCATTTTTATATATTTAACTCATTTATCCATGTAAAAAAAAGACCATTATGATTACTGTGTATTACTCTCCATCCCATTTCCCCCTGTTTAGGTTCTAACCTCCACCTCCCCCATTTTGCCCTCGTTTCTATAAGTTCCACCCCTTATTCTCTTATCCTCTTCCTCTCCTATTTTCCTCTATGGTAGATTGTTTTCTATACCAAAATGATTGAGCCAGTGCTGATGAGAGTAAGGTTTAGATATGCTCCTCTCCACCTTCCCAGCTTACCTTTGATATAAATGAAAATTAACCTTGAGGCTCATTACCAGATTTATAAGCATTTATTAGTAAAGAGAGAGAAATAAGATAGAGGTAGAGAAATAGGTCTCAGCCTTTCTAACTGTAGGGATAGATTGGATTCTCCTTTTAGCTGGTTGAGGCTGCATCTAGCAGAGGAAACAGCTAGCTGTTGATACCATTCTTTCAAAGGCAGAAACAAAAAAAGTGCCACTTCCCTTCTCCCATTCCCTTTAAAAATTCCACTTGCTCTTCCCTCCAAGGGGATTTTGGGGAGGGGGTGAGGCAGACTGGAGGAGGAACCAAGCGTCTAGCTATCAGATGCATGACAGATGATTCCTATGTCCTTGCCACTAAACTGTGTGGGATCCAAGTCCCTTAAATAATTAACTCCACACAACCTCCATTGTGAACTCTTTCATGACTTTCTTATGTGCAGTAATTCATCCCATTCTATTTTTTCCCTTCCCCCTCAAATTCATTCTCCTTTCTCATGCCTTAATATAATTTTATTTTTTATATCATTCCATCTTTTCCATCTCATACCCTGATGCTCTGTCTATATATACTCCCTCAAACTGCCCTAATACTGACAAAGTTCTTTGGCTGTACAAAAATCCCGTCCCTTTGTAGGTATGTGCAAAGTTTATCCTTATTGAATATCTTCTGGTTTCTCTTTCCTGTTTACCTTTCTATATTTCTCTTGAGTCTCTTTATTTGGGAGTCAAATTTTTTCATTCAGCTCTGGCATTTACATCAGGGAATGTCTGATTGTTCTGTTTTATTGAATACCCATTTTTCCTCCTGGATGATTATGCTCAGTTTTGCTGCATATGTGGTTTTATTTGGATTCCTAGCTCTTTTGCTGTCTGGCATATTAGATTCCAGACTCTCTAGTCCTTTAATGTTGAAGCTGATAAGTCTTATATTATCCTGACTGTGAATCCACAATTTTGGAATTGTTTCTTTTTGGCTCCTTGTAATATTTTCTTCTTGACCTGGGAATTTTGGTATTTGTCTATGATATTCCTGGGAGTACTCCTTTGGGGATCTCTTTCAGGAGATAATCTGTGAATTTTTAAAATTTCTATTTTGTCCTCTGGTTCTAGAATATCAGGACAATTTTCCATGATGATTTCTTGAAAAAATGATATTATTGTGATATTACAATGACTTTCAGGCAATCTAATAATTCTTATATTCTTTCTCCTCGATTTATTTTCCAATTTAGTTGGTTTTCCCACGAGATATTTCATATTTCTATTATTCTCCTTCTTTGAACTTTATTTGATTATTTCTTGTTGTCTCATGGATTCATTAGCTTCAATTGGCCCGATGTTAATTTTTAAGGCATGATTTTCTTTTCCTTGTTTTTAAATATAATGTTTTAAAAGTATTTTCCATAGTTACATAATTCATGTTCTCTTTCCCCTCTTCCCTTTCTCCTCCAGGAGCTGACAAGCAATTCCATTGGGTTATATATGTATTATCACTCAAAACCTATTTCCATATTATTAATTTTATAATAGAATAATATTTTAAAACCAAAACACCAAATTATATACTCATATAAACAAGTGATATGTTATATGTTTTCTTCTGCATTTCTTCTCCAACCATTCTTTCTCTAGATGTCGATATTAGTCTTTCTTATAAGTCTCTCAGAGTTGTCCTGGATCATTGCATTGCTTTTAGCAGCAAAGTCAACTATATTTGATCATCCCACAGTGTTTCAGTTTTTGTGTACAATGTTCTTCTATTTCTGCTTATTTTGCTCAAGATTACTTCATGGAGGTCTTCCTAGTTCTTCTAGAAATCAAGCATTTCATCCTTTCCTTTGGCCCCATAGTATTCCATAACTATCATTTACCACAATTTGTTTGCCATTTCCAAATAGAGGGACAACCCCTCATTTTCCAATTTTTTGCCACCACAAAAAAGCACAGCTATAAATATTTTGTATAAACAAATCCATCTTCATTTTTTTAATCTCTTTGGGAAACAAAGCTAGTAGTGGTATTGCTGAATCAAAGGGCATTCACTCTTTTAAAACCCTTTGGGCATAATTCCAAAATAAGGAATGGTTTTCTTAAGTGAGATTTTGTCCCTCCTTTTCCATTTGGTCAATTCTACTTTGTAAAGAGTTATTTTCCTCAGTGCATTTTTGTACATCCTTTTTCCATTCAGCCAATTCTGCTATTTAAGTTTTTTCTTTTTGGATTGTTATGCCTCCTTTACCAATTGTCCTATTTTGCTTTCTGTTTTAGGTTTATTTTTTCAGTCTTTCTTTTCTGCTTTCTTTACCAAGCTTTTGATTCCTTTTTTAAAATGTTTTTTTTTCTTTATCACTATCATTTCATTTCCCTCTTTTTTTCTACCTAACTTAATTGAATTTTAAAATCCATTTTGAGCTCCTCCATGAATTCTTATTTTTTAAACCTTTACCTTCCATTTTGAAAGCAATACTGTGTATTGGCTCCAAGGAAGAAGAGCAGTAAGGGCTAGGCAATGGGGGTTAAGTGACTTGCTCAGGATCACACAGCTGGGAAGTGTCCAAGGCCGGATTTGAACCTAGGACTTCCAGTCTCTAGGCTTGGATCTCAATCCATTGAGCTACCCAACTGCCCCCACCATGATTTCTTTTGGAGCTTCAAAGTAATTCATATTTTTCTTAGAAGCTTTAGATGCAGCAGTATTGACTTTATTGTCTTCTTTTGATTTTGAATCTACTCTGTCACCAAAATAATTTTCAGTGTTGAAGTTCTTTTTTTGGTTATTGTTGTTTCCTCATTTTCCTGGTATCTTGTTTTTTTTTTTAGTTAAAAAACAACACTATTAAAGTTAGACTCTATAACTGTGCTGAAGGGAACACCATTCCAAACTTCAGGTTCTTTGTGGCTTCAGAGCTCACACAGGAGTTCTATATAGTTTTCAGTTCTTCCAAGGGAGTATGATGTAAGGAGAGATGTGTTTAATACTCTCCCCGCCTGTGCTCCCCTCTGCGAATAACCCCACACACGCTCTTACACATTGGAACTGTTTGCAGGACCCCCCACTTCCCTGTGGCTGCGAGTCCTGGTACTATCTGGTGTTCCTCCTCATTCTGTGTCTGTGCCCCAGAACTGAGAACTGGTTCTGCATATAGTCACTATACCAGGAGCCTTGTACCCAGATCCAGCCAAGGGACCCCTAGAATCTCCATCTGAGCAGTTGTCTGACCCTCCTTTCCATCTGTGGCTGAAAGTTCCAAAGCTTTGGTTGCTACTTCAGCCTGCCCAGGCGTGTGCACTCCACCTCTACCTCCTTGCGCTAAATCCCTAGTGCCAGCCTTTTAAGTTGGTTTGGGCTGAAAAAATTACTTTACCTTCTCTCTTTGAGGGTTACTCAAAATACAGAATTCATCTCAAAGCCTTTTATTATTGCCTTTTGGAGAGCACTTTGGTAGAAATCAGATGAGTCCTTCTAACTTCTCTACCATCTTGATTCTGACTCCCCCCCAATTTTCTATGATATCATTATAAATTATAAATTTGTGGGAACTGCTTAGAGAATGGAACCTCCTCTTGTCCTCATCACCTGCCTCACAGCAAAAATGTAAATTCTGGAAGTTAGTGTTTATAAAGTTTAGAGCATTCTCTGTACTAAAAGTATGTCCTATGATAACACACATTAGAGATGGTGTTGATTTATATGTATCATCAATGCTACGTATTCCTTCTTCATCCCCCCAGTTTAGGGAACTTATTCTTTAGTATAACTATGGTTTCAAAATAAGTAAAAATAGTTTAAATTAATAATCAGGGTGATTATTTAGAGTAATAGATAAGTTGATCTATATATCAATTTGTAGGAGGCAATGTGGTATTTTGGATTTAGAGCCATTCTTAGAGAGACACAGAACTGATTTCAAGTACAAGTTGTACCACATACTCACTCTATGATCGAGAAATGGTACTTAATTTCTCAGGGTCATAATTAACTCTGTTATGTCAGAAAAAGTCAGTTTGACATGATTGCTTATGGGTTATTGGTAACTATGGATGGATTCTAGAATTCCAAGAGGATCATTAAAGTTATCTCCCAATATGGAAAAAGCTTCCCACCAATAAAAATCAGTAAATTACTTTGACTTCAAGTGTCGTCCAAGGAAGCACTGAGATGTTGTGTCCCTGGTCATATAATTAGTATGCTTCTGAGGCAGGACTGTAGCCCAAATCTTTGTGACTCTAAGACTTGCCTTCTGGTTGTTCTGCCAGGTTATGTTAGTAAATAATAATTTTCAATGTTGTTACTTTATCAATTTATAATACTAAGCATACTAGTCCCTAGGTTATAAAATATGAAAATAAATTATAAGAAGATCAATTATGACACAAACCAGTAAAAGAAAGCAAAATAAAATGGTGTGCAATCTGTATTAATAGAGTCTGAAACAGATAATATAATAGAGTCTGAAACAGATAATATAATAATCCCTGAATAGGCACTAGTCATATCCCAAAGAGGGATTAAAAACAAACACTAGGGCAGAGCTAGAGTAAGGAAAAAGGTGTTGAAAGGAATCAAAATCATGTCATATAAGGAATGGAAGAAGTGGGGATATTTTGCCTGGAAAGATTGTGTGTGTGTGTGTGTTTCTGATAAAAAAAAAGCAATGTAGCATACCTTAATATTTAAATGAACAATGTATTTATTTTCTCTCTCTCCTTCTATACTATCCCCCCAGTGAAAAAGAAAACTCTTGTGACATATATGTGGTATCAAGCAAAAGCAAATTATCATATTGGTCACATCCAAAAATTATGTTTACATCTTTAGTGTATCACATCTCTATCAGAAAATAAGCTAGTGTTCCTCAACATTCATCCTATGGAATCATGACTGATCATTGTGTCAGTCAAGGTTTTTAAATCTTTCAAAGCTGTTCACTTTTATCCTGTAGCAGATGGATAGCACGGTGGATAGACCTCTGCATGTGAAGTCAGGAAAACATGAGTTCAAGTCAGATTTCAAATACTAAACAGCTGTATAAACAAGGGTGAGATCTGTCCTTCATTTCCTCCTTTGTAAAATTGGAATAATAATAATAATATCTATTGCTCAGACTTGATTTTAGGACCAAAAGGCATCATTTTGGTAAAATGCTTTGAAAAGTCTAAATCAAATAATAGTGATTAATCAACAACATCATCAGTATTATGATTTTTCTCCTGATCCTGCTTATTTCACTTTGCAAAAATTTATACATCTTTCCAATTTTTTATTATAATTGCATTCCATGAAATACAAGACCATAATTTATTCAGCCATTCCCCAGTTGATGAGCACCTTACAATTGTAAGGGAGTGAGTTCCTCATTACTAGCAATATTCAAGAGAAAACTAGACTCCCTTTTGTAAATAGTTTACATTGCCTAGAAAGTTAGACTAGATGATGTCTAAGTTATTTTTAACTCTGAGATTCTGTAGCTATATAACAAAACCTATACAAATAAGTAAAAATGAGTTATTTATTTTTCAAATCAGAATTAATGAGTGAAAATTCTGGAATTCTTTAGACATTGGTAAAAAAGAAACAGACCTCTGCTCTGCTATACCATTGATTCAGAAATTCATCCCAAATAATATATAACATCTCT
Source organism: Monodelphis domestica (assembly GCF_027887165.1). NCBI lineage: Eukaryota > Metazoa > Chordata > Mammalia > Didelphimorphia > Didelphidae > Monodelphis > Monodelphis domestica. Next base: position 156,672,473 of record NC_077234.1, read on the forward strand.
TCCCAGGCTCTGAACTGAAATCAAATATAAACTTTAGATGAGCTTTGGGAAAAGTGAAAAAAATGAACACAGTCTCTGATTTTCATGTAATTTTGGAAAACTTTCTAGTTTATGACTTCTTCCTTGATAATACAAACAAGGTAGTTTCAATCAGTCTTCCTTTGCTTTTTGAAAGGTTTGTATCTGAAACTGTTAGAGTATGAAATATGAAATTAATTACATGATTATATTGACTAAAAAAAACAAACTTTTGTCTCTCTCTTTCAGAAAAGCTTTGATGTTTGGTTATGAGTCTCAGTGGATACAAAAGCTCAATTTGGGTTTACTGAGTGGAAATAATGAAAAAAAATTACTTTCTCATAATATTTCCTTTTCTTCAACTTGTAGTATCATCAGATAGGCCACTGGGTTGTAAAATAAGAAAATAAAATAGAATGAGTTCAGTTCTGGCAGAAAGCATTAAAAGCATCAAAACAGCCTTCTTCCCTCCTCCCCACTGTTAGCTTGTATTTTCTTAGAATTACAATGACTTTTTTGCTTATTTACTTTTTCTTTAAAATCTTCACATTTTACATTTAAACAGTTGAAGTAGTTCTTACTGACAAAATATTAAAAATAATAATTTCATTTTACTCTGGTTTCATGATAGTTTAGAAAGAAATAATAAGAAATATCTCAGCCATCTCTAGCAAAAAAATGTGATAAATTATTTAGCTAAGAAATCCCAATCTCCACTAATCATTAATTTGTACATTGTTCTTCCCACAGAAATACTCCTGAGGGATGGCATAGCTTTTGCTTTGGTTTCCTACAATGAGTATTCATTCCTTAACAAGCCTTTTTGGAAGAAATTTATTAATCTCCAGCTTCACATGTAAATATCTTTGCTTTATTCTGGGACATTGTCCAGTCATTCATCAATAATTCTTAGTTTTTTTCCCCTTTTCTCCTTAAAAAATAAAATGAAATTCATGTAGGAAAAACATCTTAAACACAGGAAATAGGAATAAGCATGGTATGATTTAGATTTCAGGATGAAAATAATAGCCTCATAATGAAATAGAAGAAAAAATGCAGTAAATATTTCAGAGACCAATTTTATAAGGAAAGTAATTGCTGCTATTCTAGACATTTCTTCTGAAACCTCTAAATTGCCTGAATAGGACTCAGTATTGATTCAATAAATGCAACTTTATTTCCTGAATCAATGCTATGGAATTTGGGACAGAATGAAATCATCACCATTGAATGCACTAAATTTTGTGAGATTGAGTGATACTTTTTCAAGTTAATCTGTCCAAAAGAATGAGAGTTTAGAGGCTACTATTCATCCTTCTTGGGTAAATTATATCGCCAAATAAATATTGAGGTCAAGGACAATAAACACATTTCCAAATTTCTGAAACAATACTATTCTATGAAATTCAAAGACCATAATTTATTCAGCCATTCCCCAAATGATGAACACCCTGACCTACATCATTTTAAATGAGAGTCAGTTTGAGTTTCTCATCACTGGAAATTATCAAGAAAAATTTAGACTTCCTTTTGGAAATATTTTACATTGTATGAGAAATTAAGCTAGATTGTATCTAAATTCATTTAAAATTTAAGATTCTATAGCTACATAATAAAACCTATGAAATAAAAACTCGGTTCTTTATTTTTCAAATCAGAAATAATGAGGGAAAATTCTGGAATTTTTTGGACATTGGTAAAAAGAAATAGACTTCTGCTATTCTGGAGATTTCACTTTAAATTTGTAGATGCGTGCATATGTGTATATAATGGAAATCTAGGTAAGTCCCAGTGAAATCTATAGCTCATTGCTAGCAGTGTCTTTCCTGATAACATCATTCCATAATGACATTTTAAAATCTCAAATATTATTATCATTAAGAATAAATGAGGTAGAAGAAATGAATGATGTATAAAAGAATAATGAAGAAAGAATGCCTATTACTTACAAGGCATTTTCTTAGGATCCAAGGGAAAAAGACAAAAGTTCAATAGCTTCTACCTTTAAAGAATTTATATTCTGAAGAGTGATATATATATATATATATATATATATATATATATATATGCTAGAGAATTTTGAACTGGTGAGAGAGTTTTATTTTTTATTGCTTTTTTGTAGAATCATAGAAATTGTTAAAGGAACATTTGGGAACTCCATTTTTTGTTCTTTCTAGAAGCAGTGGTTATTGATTCAATACTTGTGGTAAAGGAGTATACGGATCACACTCAGTGCTGGACATATAGTAAATGCTCCAAAATGTGTGGAGTATGAGAATCATATGAGAAATATGCTTTGAGAACTGCTTTTTCTAGATAGTAGGGAAACTTGTACCTGCTTATTATTCCAGTCAAATTCAACCTAAGCATTGAATTCTCACCTGAGTATAATAACTTAGTCTGGGAGAGAAGCTAGGTAGGTTCTAAGTGGGAAAGAGTATAGGAGCTAGGTTTCAATACTGACTTTGAAACATTAGAGTACTGGTACTTAGACCCTGCTATCTATGTTCAAATATGGTCTTTAATATTTGGTGCTATGTGAATAAATTGTCATTACATCCTCTCTAAGCCTCTTTTCCTTCATCTGCAAAATGAGTATAATTAAAATGGTACGGCATACATCACAAGACTGGGAAAGGGAAATGATCTGTTAATTAAAATATGATAGATAAATATTAACTCTTACTTTACTCAAAAAAGCATTTATTAATTCTACTTAACAATGACTTTCCTTATAAAATCAATCTCTGAAATATTTACTGCATTGTTTCTTCTATTTCATTATGAGAGTGTTATTTTCATCCTGAAATCTAAATCATACTATGTTTATTCCCATTTTGTATGTTTAAGATGTTTTTCCTAAATGAATTTCATTTCATTTTTTTAGGAGAAAAGGAGAAGTCCTATTACTGGGGAGGAATTATGCAAAGTGCTGAGGATAGAAAGAATTTTTTTAAATGGGGCTTCTAACTTCTAGAAGCTTACATCCTAACAGGAAGTTTGCAAAAGAATTATGGAGGTATAAGTGGAAATTAATCAAAAAGGAAGTAGGGAAGATTGAATTGGGAAAAGAAAGAATATATGAGGAAAAGGCCTATCACATTGGGAAAATTTAGGCTTATTTTTAAGAGAAGCTATTTTGAACAGTACAGTCTAGGAAATAGGGGCAGTCAGTTTTGCAATCAGGTAAAATAGATGGCAAGTCAATTGGGATGATTTTTTAGGTAACTTGTAAATTAAAAGAAATGATTATATACTTACTAAGCATCATCAACAACAAGAAAGGTTAAGTAAAAATATAAAAAGTGATGTGTAAAAACACAAAGTCCACATTGTTTATAGTTTATTTAAAAACTCGCATATAATTGAATTATATATGATCTATTGACGTGTGAAAAATAGTTTCTTGTTATTACTTTATGAAAAGAAGGTGATCTAGAACTTTTGAAAGCTAAGCCAACAAAATGCAAATTATGACAGGCTAAACCATTCTTATTGACTTCAAGGATTGACCTTACAAGAGTCTGTATTCTCTGTCCAAGGATCAAGCAAGCATTTGTCAAGCCTCTGCTATGTGCCAGGCCTGCACTTTGCTTGGTACCAGGAAAACCAAATCAATAACAAAGTAGCCCTGGACATCAAAACTAGTCTAAAGGGAAACAAAATATGTACATGCTTACATAAAAAGGGGATTAGGCTTAGGGTCTAGACCAATGATTTCATTGATTTAGGAAACTCCCTGAGGAAGAAATGTCTTCTTGTAAGGGAGTTCTGTGCCTTTTTTGAAACTTATAGTGTTCGTTATTATCTGATAAAACCATTTTGGAGAGCAATTTGGAATTATGCCCAAAGGACTCTAAAATTGTTTATACTCTTTGATCCAGTAATAGCATCTCTAGGTTTGTATCCCAAATAAAAAAAAAAATCAGGGTAGAGACTTCTTTGTACAAAAATGTTTATTGCATCTCTTTTTTATTGTAGCAAAGAATGGAAATTGAGGGGTTTTCTATCAAGTGTGGAATGGCTGAACAAGTTGTATATAATTATGATAAAATACTAATAGAAATGGGGAACAGGATGTTTTCAGAAAAATCTGGTCTTTCATGTACTAGTGCGAAAGTGAAGTGAGAAGAACCAGAGTATTGTACCAAGCAATAGCAATATTTTGGGGTAAATTATTGTGAATTACCTACTTATCTCAGCAATGCATTGCCTCAAGACAATCTTATAGATGTATTATGAAAAATTCCATCTACCTTCCAAGAAAGAATTAATTGATTCTGAATGCAGACTGAAATATATCATATTTCTCTTTTTAAAATTGAAGATATTTTCCACCAAATGACTAATAAAGAAAATGTTTCGCATGATTACACATGTAAAATCTATATCAGATTACTTTCTCTTTTAAGGGAAGATGAAAGTATGGGAGGAAGGGATGGTTGAAGAGAATATGGAAGTCAAAATTGAAAAAAATGAAAGTTGGAAAATTGTTTTATGTTTAATTAGGGATAAATAATGTACAATTTAAAAAAGAAACTCATAATCTTAAAGAATTGCCCAGAGTATGAAAAGTTCAGTGGCTTGCCCAAGTTGACATAGTCATGTTCAGGAGCAAAACTTGAACATACATATTCCTAATTCTAAGCACTTTCCAATATATCATGAAACTCTCATCCAAAATGAGGATATGAAAATATATACTAAATAAATTCCAGCTAAGGCAGAGTCCATAGTTATTGGATTTTTAAAAATATATATATTTTAAATATTTCATTTTTTCCATTTACATGAAAAATATTAAACCATTTTTAAAAGTTCTGAGTTCCAAATTTTCTCCCTCTCTCATTCCCCTATACCCTCAGTAAGAAGAAGGCAAGCAATTTGATATAGGTTATACGCATGCAGTCATAGAAAATATTTTCACATTACTCATGTTGTGAAATGACACATAAAACAGAAAAAAACATGAAAAAAATTAAAAAATGGAATGCTTCATTATATATTCAAATGCTATCAGTTCTTTCTCTGGAGGCGAATAGCAGTTTTTGTCCCAAGTCCTACAGAATTTTCTTAGATAATTGCATTGTTGAAAATTGCTAATATTATTCACAGTTGACCATCTCCAAATATTGCTGCTACTATGGACAAGTTTCTCCTGGTTCTCCTCACTACACTTGAGTTCTGAAAGCATTTTGCTCATCAATTTTTAGTATAATACGATTTCTATATAATCATATAATAAAGTTGGTTCAGCTATTTCCCAAATGATGAGCATCCCTTTATTTTCCAATTCTTTGCCACAATAAAAAGAGTTACAATTAATATTTTTGTTAATATATGTAATTTTTCTCCTCCCACCACTTTTATTTCATCTCTTTAGGATATATATCTAGAACTGATATTGTTGTGTATGCTAAATTATGTCTTAACCTACATGTGACTCCATGGAATTTGAGTTGTTTCTTTCTGGCTGTTCATAGTATTTTCTTCTTGAACTGGAAGCTCTAGGATTTGACTTTAATATACCTGGGAGTTTTCATTTTCAGATCATTTTCAGAAGGTATTTGTTATATTCTTTCAATTTACATATCAATTTCAGTTTAATTCTATATAAATTTCAATTTCTTTATAATTGACTCTTTTTAAAATCCTAGTTTTCAGGTAGAACAATGACTCTTAAATTTAGTTTCCTTAATTTGGTCTCCAGGTCAGTTGTTTTTCCAATGAGATATTTCACATTTCCTCCTATTTTTCATTCTTCTGATTTTGTTTTAATCTTTCTTGATATGCTATGGAGTCATTAGCTTCCATTTGCCCAAATTTAATTTTCATGCCTTTATTTTCTTCAATGAATTCCTTTTCTCCTTGGTCATTTGTAATTTTTCACTGAATTCTTGGGCAACTTTTTTCTCTTCTTTTGCTTCCCTTATCAAAATGTTCTCTCTTTTTAGAGAAATCTATTACATCAATGTTTCCCAATTTTTCTTCTACCTCTCAGTTGATTTTTATAATATTTTTTAAGTCTGACACTGATTTATATTTTGAGACTTTATATGTAGTCATTTTGAAATTGTTGACTTCTGAGTTTGAGTTTTCAGCTTCCTTGTCACCATAGTAGCTTTTTATGATCAGGTTATTTGGCGGGAAAGAAGGCTTCGTTCTTTTCTTAGCCTATTTCATGACTTTTAACTTAATGGAAAAGTAGATTTTGCTCCTGGTATGAAGTGGGCACTGTCCCAACCCTCAGGATTTTCATGCTGTTATCTTCAGTTACTTCAGGGGACTCATGGGTTTTCAGTTTTTCTAAGGTGGTAAGATGTAAGGAGAGAGTAAGGGTCACTTAGCCTGGGCTCTGCCTTGTAAGCAACTAACTAAAAGCACTCTTTTCCACCATTGAAGTGTGATCAAGGTCCCTACTCCCTTGTACCTGCAACCTGTAGAGTGCTAGAGCTCTTCCTCTGTGACCCAGGCTCCCTCATGAGCCATACGAAAGAGTCCTGCACAGCTGTGCACATTTGTGTCTGCTACTCAAAAGGGTAGAATAGTAAGGTCTTTTAAAAATCTTGAACTCTTGAACAATTTAATTCTAAGTATTATTAAAACTAAAATCATATTCCTTCAGTAAAGAAGAATTCTTCTATGGCAAAATTTCTTTCATTGGATAAAATAGCCTTTTTTGTGTTTTTGTGTTTGTTTGGTTTTGTTTTTTGCCACGTATCACTTTATTTGTTATTTCTTCTTAGAGAAAATGGTTGTTCTAGCACAGACTGGGGGGTGTAAAGATCTATTTCATCAATATTCTTGCCTTGACGGAGATATTCTCATTTTAATTATGACTCGTTGAAAGCTATAGTAAGTCAATGGCAAAGAGAGACAGAAACTCTAGAAATATATATTCTTTGCTAAGCTAGGCCTTTGAGTCTGCCTTAATATGGATATGATACTTCAGATCACAGTAGAAGTAAATACTTTGTTTAAAATTCAGGTTGATTTAAAGAATTATAAGAAATTACCATATTGTTAGCATCTCACATTTGTATATAGCGTTGGATTATAGTACCGTGTAGGTCATCTAAATAGTATTGTCATCATTTTATTGAGGGTGAAACCAAGACACAAATAAGGTAAATGATTTAGCAAAGTCGACCACCATGGAAGAATAGAGAGTATATAAATCCTATTTATAGCTTTTATAGCCAACATATATAATGTGCTTTAAGGTTCTTAAAACATCTTTTCTGAATTATCTTGTTTAATTTTCACAACCATCTTGTGATATTATATATATATATATATATTTTATGTACATAATATAAATAAATATGTTTATTATAATTATTTTATTCCTATTTTACAGAGAAGCCAGAAAGTTAGGTACTAGCCCAAGCAAACATGTCTGTTAAGTGTCCCATATTTTGACACAATTTAATTTAAATAATATTTTATTCTATTTTGTAGGTCATTATTTATCTTATTCTTTTTATATCTATTTTAGAGGAATAACCATCTATTCAGTAACAATTAATAATACATTATTCTTTTTGTCCAATTCATTGTTTTACAGTGAGAGGATGTATGAAAACAGTATCATGGTGCAATGTGAAGTTTGTAAGAGCCACTTGTTCTTCTGACTCATTTATCAAGGGAAATAGCATTTGTCTTATTTCTTGATAACAAGATGGGTCTGGCAAAATGCCACCTTCTCAGTCTATCAAAAAGTGCAGAGTGTTGCAACACCACTCAGACACTTATTGCAAAGTGATGCTTTACTAACATTTTGATCAATATGTCTGCCTCTCCCTCCCTGGAGCCAAGGAAGGTAGGAAATTGCTAATTAGTGATACAATTGGAAAAACCAAGTGAACTAGTTCAGCCTTGTTTTAGGAAATGTCTACAGACCTGTGCATTTCTGTGACAGCCCAGGACTTGGCACAGTGGGTACATAAAACATTTTCTTCATGGATTGACCTGTTGACACTTAGCTTTTACATTTGAACTGCCAACTTTTCACAAGATGCTAATATTTTGTTCATGTGATACTTTTTTCCAACTTCTTGAATGTTGTCTCTTGCTTTCTGTAACAACTGGATTCTATGCTTCTTACATGAAAGGCATACTTATAAGGGCACAGTGATCTGATTCTCTGTGTTTAGGTGGATGCTTTCAAACAATGTAGTGACTGAACTTTCCTTATGCCCTATTCATTTCAGAAAACGATTTTAGATATCAATATGCATTAATTTCTTATACACATATACATTCTTGTTAGCTTTTTTAGCAATTCTTTAAATTATCCTAAATTTCTTTAAAGTAACAGTTGACAACTTTTCTCATAGCACTAAACAGCATTACAACTTAAAACAGTTTTTGAAATCTCAGTGTACTTTTTTTGTGGAATTGGAAAAGAACAGTGAAATAGACAACACAAAATTAATCATTTATCTAACTTAATGAAACACTTGGGAGCTTATTATATTCTGCCAAATTCATTCTTTGTAAAAGAAATTTAATGTCTTTGATGTTTTTCCATATCACACATCTTATTGGACAGAACTTATTCTTCTTGTTTTCTTTATTTCAGGCAGTCCCAGGGTAAAAGAGAGTTACAGTTGACAACACCAAGAAGATGTATTTCATCTTCAAAAGATAAGAAAACAACTGCCTTAGAAAAAGCAGAGATTAATAGCTTTATCTGATAAAGCCATGTTTGAAATGAGATCACTAAATTTAGAGAAAAATTATCTCCATCATTTTCCTCTTTTTCTTGAATCCTTATATAATTACTCAGTTTTAATCAGCTTTGTCTATCTCAGACATTTGGTAAATTTGATATTTTAACAGTACGTAGAAATGAAAAGCAAAATACCCAACAACTTTATAATCATACTCTAAAAAAATCTGATTTATAAAATTTCAGTTGGGAAATCAGTATTATTATCACCACTTCATACCTCATCTCAGATCCAGTAAAGTGTTTGCATTGATTTATCCAAAATATGCTTATTATTTTACCTGGTGTTCATTGCAATTAATTACATCCCTTTTCAAAACAATTGGCTCAAATTAGGATTGTAGTCCATGTAAATAGAACATTGAAAAGTGAAGTTGTCTATGAAATGATGGAAATGAAACTAACCTCATCAGCACCCTCTTGAGATTGACAAATCTAACTAAGCCGGGATATTTCTCTAAAATTGGATAAATAATATTCAGTGGATTTTTTCCATTCTATAGAGAATCTAACTCTACAGACATCCAGTGTATTCAATTAAAAAATTGCAATGAACCTATTGTATTTGTTACATGTCATAAATTAAAACATAAAATTATATATATATATATATGTATGAGAAAGAAAAAGTGTGGTTTAATCTTAGTTCTGGTAATAACTATCACTGTATGTTTAGAAATCCATCTTTTTGTTACTAGTTTTTTTAATCAAAAAAATTAAAAGATTGAATCAGTCTGTTTCTGAGGTCTCTTTTATTTCTAAAATCCTATGTCTAAAAATCAAATTTGAATAACATTATTCACTATAATTTTTTCACTCATAGACATCTTAACATTGAAAATGTTAACACCAAGATTTTTACATAACTCTGCTTCAGTTAAAAATTTAACCTACATCCTTTTACTTTTTATTCTATTGTTTGATTCTTGGCAAAAAAAAAATTCAGAAATAATGATTATTTCTTTAAATTATCCCTAAATTTGAAGGCTACAAGGAATTTTGTCCACAATTTAATATAAAAAACTGCAAATAAAAGCTGGAATTATCTTAATTTTCCCATGAGAAACCACCTTTATTTTAGAAAAATATATTCTGAATAGTGAATAATACTTTTAACTTTCTCTATTTAATAAAAATAGTAACAATTTTTACATTCTTGAAAAACTTCAAAAAGACTTTATATTTTTTCCACTAAGATCATTTGTTTGTGATTTAGATAAATATGTTACTTGGAAGATCAATGCCTATATACCTCAAAAAGATCAAAGAAAGAGGAAAGGATTCATATGTAGAAAAAATTTTACAGCAGATCTTTCTGTGGAAGCCTTTAGTTTCCTTTTTCTTTGCCACTACAGAAAGAAGTGTTTGAGATTGAAAATTTGAGATGCCTATTGAACCTCCAATTGAGATGTCCCAAAGGAGTAATATGGGAGCTCAGAAGAGTAATTATATATATGTATGTATGTATGCATATGTATATAGATATAATTTGTACTAAAATAATAATTAGAAAGCACAGGAGCTCATAAATCACTAAATAGGATGATATCAAGAGGAAAAGAACCCAGAACAGAGCCTGTGGGTTCACCCAAAATTAGTGTTCATGACCTGCAGGAGGATTTGAAATTAATGCTTAAAGTAGGAGGCCATTGAAATTATCTAGAGAGGAATAAGAAAGGACTTGAACTAAGGTGGTGGCTGAGCATAGTAAAAACATGGTGAATAAGACATGTAAAGTATAAGGTGATTGTATGCGATAGAAAAGAAAGAATTAAGGAATGTGGTATAATGCCCACATTGAGACTCTAGGAGACTAGAAGCCTGTCAGTGCTTTAAACAGCAAAAGGAAATTCAGAAGGAAGGGAAGTTTTGTGGAAAAGATAATGGATTACATTTGGAATATGGTGAGTCTGAGATGTCTATGTAGCTTCCTATTTGAGGTGTCCAAAAGCTGTTGGTGATAAGGGACTAGAGCTCAGGCGAGAGACTGGAATTGAATATACTGATATCTACAAGCTACAAGCTAACTACAAACTACACTGATAATTAAACTCATTGGAATTTCTGAGTTCCCTAAGGGAAAGAGTGTTGGGGGGGGGAGGGCTTACTTCATCAGAGACTACAGTAAAGGAAGAAATAGTACATGATGGATGATGTCAAGGGGTTTTGCAATGCAGAGAAGGGGAGAAGAGGGAGCTCATATACACGACAGGGATTATGCCTATCAGTAATATTTGTGGAATACATACTTGAAGTGGTGCTTTTGTGGGGTGTGGGAGAGATGGGGAGATGGATATTCCAAACGTTCTTTGTTTCAGATCTTGGGCTATTTCCATCCATATCTGGGATAAGGTGGCAGTTGAGAGAATCATGGTGGTTTGACTTGCCTATCTCATGCCACTCTCTATCTCTCCTTTAGAATGCCTTGATACTTTGGCTCTCCATTGGCCTGGTTGGGTTGCTTTATAAATGGCCATTGCTAGTTTATCCTGACCCTACTCTGTAGTATCTACTTTCTGGGATAATTGCTTTGAGACCTAGGATAAAAGTAAGGCTTGTGGTTTAGGTTGTGCCACCTCTCCTGGGACTTTTGGGGGTTATGGACTATTTGGTTGCAATTTGCTAACAATTGGGGTTGAAAAAGTTGGGTCCTTTTTCCAAAGCATTTACTCCTCTTAATGAAGCATCTCAGTAGGACTTTAGAAATAATATATAACATATATTTCTGTAAGTGGAAATTTTGTATCTTTTGAATTAGGTCTCCCAGAATTCCTTTAAGTATTTCCCAAAATTCCCTTTAATATTTCCACCACATTTGCGTGGTTGCACTTCTATATAGTTTGGTGTCTCTGCCATATTCACTCTCTTCTCTTGTGACCAGGGGCTGAGATAGTTAGCTTTTTTACTTTAGTTATTATTAATAAACTTTTAAAATATAATACTTAATTATTGTATATTAATTTTAACTTTTACATTTATTATATAATAATGTGATGTTAAATGATAATAATTATATAATAATACATAAAAGTATATCATTTTGTTTGGAAAATATGAAGCAAATTACATGTATTCATAGACATTTAGTCCCTTCATCTAATACATGTTCTGTCCACCATGGCACAATTCTATGTGACATAAGTATATAAAAATCTCAAGCCCATATTTATCAGCCTATCTCAGTGTCAACATTATGTCATTGGGACTGAAGATGAACCTTAAATTAGAAATCTTTGGCAAAATAAATTAAAAAACAACATACAAGAAAGATAATGTTAGTTATGGTATTCTAAGTCACTACATGGCCAACAGAGGTCCATTTCTCTTTAACACATATACTATCAGATGCTGTCTCTTCAAGGAAACATAATCTAATCTTTATTCACAAAGCTGTAAGGAACTGCTTAATAATCACTGTTCCTTTTTTGAATTTCTGAACCAAAAACCAGGTCCCTGTGGCTTGATTTTCCCATCTATTAACTACCATATACCTTGAAATTTAAAATAGAGCTTCTTAGATTTGCTTTAAAAGTCTCTAACTATGACATTTTCCTTTTTTAAAAAAAGGGAGGAGGGATATAAAGAATAAATTGGGTCATGCTTGGCTTGGATCCAGGGTCTAAAGAGACTCATGAGATTGCAAGCCTTATAATTGCGCACATTTAGGTTAATTCTATGAGGTTTCTCATCTTCATTACTTTATATGTCACAAAAGAGGTTCTTTTTCAACAATATGTCTTGGTCCTGTGGAAGTACCAGATGAATCCAGGTTACATGCCTTGTGGTTTTTGTTTTAATCTTTTCTTCTCACAAGGATAGATTAGTTTGGTACATCCTCTTAGCTCTGGGTTAAGAATAAGAATTTGTTAAAACAGAATAAAAACACTGTGGTCATTAAAATTGGAAGGACAGTATGTTCCCAGGGTAGTAGCTTAGCCCTGTTCTATTTCACGTTTTGCTTGGCATTGCTTTCAGTCTTGTTCAAGAGAATGTCATATGTTAAAGGGCCATAGTCATGTGGTTCAATATTAACACTGACATTTCCCATGTGCATTAAATATTATTATTGTAGTTGCTCACTTCTTTCTTCTCATTGTTTGGACATTTAAAAATGTATCATTTAGATAGAATAAGAAATGGTTTTAAATTTTTCAAACTATATTATGTGTCTTTGTACTTTTTAAATTTATTTAATTATTTTAAAATATCATTTTAATTTAATTAAATTAATTAATTTCAATTAATTAATTAATATAATTTAATATATGCAAAGGCTTTGGGGGTACCCTGTGTTTGAGAGAAGTCCTGCCTAAGAAATACTAAAAACTAAAAAACTAAAGATTTTTTTACAGTCATGATTTTTAAAATCTCTGCTTTCTATAAAAATCAGCTTGATTTGGCACTACTTCCTTCCTACAAATGTTCAGAGACATACGTGAACTTCTGCATTTGCATATAACAGTACCCTGTGGTGTGGTGGGTACTACTGACCAAATGCTTGCCACTATTCAGTACTATGAGCCAGGTGTCATTAATCACATATCCTTTCTACATTTCAATATGGTATCAACAGTTGTTTCCTAGGTTTGTGTTTAGTGTGGAGTTAACCAATATGAATTTTGCTACTATCTATTAGGAAACTCTTCCTTCCTCTCTTTCCTGCTATATTTCAAAGGAAGGCAATTTCAAAGATATAGGTGAATGATTATAAACAATTCTTTACTCATAGTGTAGGAAAAGGAACAATACCAAATATATTAAATAATTACCAGCAGCATTTCTTAGGCAGGACTTCTCTCAAACACAGGGTACCCCCAAAGCCTTTGCATATATTAAATTAATTAATTAATTAATTAATTGAAATTAATTTATTTAATTAAATTAAAATGATATTTTAAAATAATTAAATTTTAAAAGTACAAAGACACATAATTTAATTGCTCAAATTATACCTTCACCTGGAAAGCTCAGGGTCCTTCACCTGAAATGTAAAATTGAATACTGATTTAGCCCTTTGGGAATACCATCTCCTCCTTATGACACCTATTCTCTTCTGGACATTCCTCTTAAGGTACTGCCTTAATCTTAAGGTACTGCCTGCCATCAATATCTTATCATTATAATTTAGCTGGATTGTGCTAGAAGTCTTCCTTCCTCTCATCTTCCCTCATCTGTAATACAGGTATATCTACCATTCCTAACTGTAAGGGGTAAATTTGGGCGTTTATCTTCTTTATTCCTTGATTTCTAATGATCATTAATAAATCTCTTAAATATAATATTATTATTAAGATTTCATTTTAACTTTTACATAACTCTACCTCTCCTCCTACCAATAGGCATGACCTATTCTCTAACTGGAGCAGCTAGGTGGCACAGTGGATAACTGTTGGACTTTTGGAGTCAGGAAGACATATCTTACTGATTTCAAATCTGGCATCAGATGCTAGATGTGTGAACTTGGGCAAATTACTTAATCTTGTTGGCCTCATCTGTAAAATGAGCTGGAGAAGGAAATGGCAAAGCACACCAATAACTTTACCAAGATAACTTCAAATACAGATCACAAAGAGTCAGACACAACTGAAATGACTGAAAAACAGTGACAGCAACTTCTCTAATTGCTTCACTTTGTTCCATCCCATGGTGGGGGGGTGGATTTCTATAATTATTCCTGGAAGAAAGCAAAGGGAAAAGGGCCATATGACCAAAGCTATAGATATCTCCTACCTTACAAGACAGCAAATAGTTTTTTACCCAATTTGGCTAGGGGGAAAAGCTATGTTCATCTTTATACGAATATTTTTAAAAATCAGAAAATTTTCAGCAAGTACCAGAGGCTCCAGAAGAAATTTCTAAGTCTAAAAGGAAGCCTTTCTCCTCTGCCTCTTGTGATCTCTACACATCCTTCTCTCTTTTGCAATTGCCTTGTACAATAAAAAGCTCATAGATGAGAGGAAGCCATTACAGCTAGGTCCTGATTAGTGTGAATAATGAATCCCATGAAGTGGTGGCAAGTATTCAAATTCATACTACTTGAAGTTTAATTATTTGAAATATGATCATAGGTTCTGTGTTTAATTCTCAGAGTAGTATTTGACTTGTAATCCCTGATTTCATGACCCCTTAGTATGCCTTAGAATAAAACTACCCCTCTCACCCCATAAACTTTTTAGTTTTCCTAACCTGTTTTCAAAAACATTGAGAAGAGTTTATCTGTAGCCTGGGAAAGATGCCAACTCTAGGAAGAAGAGCAAGATAAGCTAAGAAGGAAATAATAGGGAACTTCAAAAGTATCTTTCCTGTCCCAGACAGAAAATCCCATGACAGTCATGGTTTTTTGATCATGGGGGTTTTTAGGGGTATGTAATGTTGAAAATCACACACTCAAGATTTGAAATGTCAAATCCCCCCAGGGATTCAGACAGAGGGAAGAAGGAGACTCTTGCTTCCATATTCTTATAAAAGTCTGTACTTACACCTACAAAGAGAACATATTTGCCCTGAGAAAGTAACTTGTATGGACAGAATCCCTTTTCCTTCCCTTCCCCTCTTCTACCTCATTCCCATTCCCCACTCTCCACTGGTTTTCTCCAAATAAAGCTGAATTTCTTTGACAGCATCCCACCTAAGTCTCCTGTCTGCTCATTAGAGGGATTTCTTTGGGGTGCAAGCTCCCCCCAAATTCCACTCTGCTCAGTTCCCACTCAATCTAAATGTGGAGGGTCAATATGAATACAGTGTTCATTTCGCAAGATTTATTATTTACACTAACCAGACAGAACTATAAGATCAAAATCAATCCTTTTACCCTAACCTATCATATAGCACTTAAGGGAAATGTAAATAAATGTTGAAGATCTAATAAGTTCCATATTTAATACATGCTTTTTACTTAGTGAAGGACAAGATGGGAAAGGGAGTAGAGAAAAGATCAGGAGAAAATTCCATTGTCTACATCAGTCATCTCCCAGAGAATACTAGTGTCAGTTATAAAGAGCAATGTTCAAATTCTGCCTCATATTTACTAGCTGTAAATATTTACTAACCTTGGGCAGCTCACAACATCTTTTAAATTCAATTTTCTCATCTATAAATTAGAAAAAATAATAGATATATAATTATATATGTAATACATTTAATTATATGTTTATTATATTTTATATAATTTATAATCTATTATCTATATATTACCCATTATTTATATTCTATATAAATTCTAGAAGAGAAATTAATTAATAAATAACCCTTTTCACATAGGATTGTTAGGATGAAATTAAATAAATGAAATAAAATACATATATATATCACTTTGAGGTCTACGAAGTATATATATATATATATATATATATATATAGAGAGAGAGAGAGAGAGAGAGAGAGAGAGAGAGAGAGATACTACCTACTATTGTCATTGTTCTCATTGGTAATAATAGCAACGATCCATGTAGTTCCCAAACAAATGCAGGAAAAAATGTGAAGATGATTAGAAAACATTTTTCACACAAATTAAATTAGATCTGAACAATTAGAATAGCAATGATCCCTGTTGAGAAGCTTCATGATGGATTAAAAAAGAACATTGGATTTGGAGGGGAAAATCCTGAATTTGATTCTAGCCCCTCCTTTTCACTGCCTTTGGGACACTGGATAAGTTACTAAGTCTCTCTGGTCTCATTTTTCTTATCTACAAAATGAAATGTTTGGTCTAGATCACTGGTATCAAACTCTCATAGAAATAGGGCCATCAAACTGTACATAAGGATCTGTTCGACCTGCCTATTGAGTTAGAAAATTGGGATTTAGCATTTTCTATGTTTTATGGTATTTTATGAATTTTATCAAACCTTTCCCATTGACATTTTCACTTGATTCTTGCCTCACTTGAGGGTGTTTGTTGCTGGCCACGACGTTGGGTTTTAATATAGGTGATTTCCAACATGGCTTCCAGCTCTGAAGCTGTGATCCAGGCATCCAAAGAGTAAGTAACACCAGAGAGCCTGGGATGAGTCTCAGGGTACCATCTCCTTGTTTGTCCTCTAACACAGAAAACTGCAGACTTCGAGCAGAGACCTTTGCTCAAGATCATCAGGGAGAAGTCAGAATATAACAAAAAGCGAACACCTTTCCTCACTAGGGAATCGCCTCTCCTAGACTTAGCACGCCATAACCTTTGATGAGAATTCCTCTTCTTAGCAGAGTGGCCTGCAAGACCCGATCTGAAGGATACTGGGCAGGCTCCACCAAGCCCTACTTCTTTCTGACCTACTTGCTCCTGGTTTTAGGGGAAGATAACAAGGGCCAAAATATAAAATAAAGAAACATTTTTCAAAGAGAGAGCCCATTCCTAGAGATAAAGCTGAAAATGTGAACACTCCATTAGAACATTGAAAAAAATAATTCACCCTATGGTATAAATCACTTTGATTACATCCTTCCTTTTCTCCTCTCCCTCCTCACCACTAAGCCCTCTAGGGTTAATTAATGGGGAAAGGCCAGCGAAGGAGACAAGAGTTCTTTAAAGGAGTGGAATAAGTTTAGAAGAAGGGGAAGAAGGGTTTGGAGTACTGGGGAGAAAATAAAAATAAAAAACCTCTATTTCACACATTATCTTCATAAATGATATAATGCCATGTAGAAAGACTATTTTAGAGTGAAAGGTTTCCTCTGTCTGAGAACCAGTCCCTAGTTATAAGGCTTGTGGAATCAATTATCTTTCCTGGGTCAATTTCCTCTTCTTTAAAGGACAAGGGTAATACTTCTCATTCTGATCACTCTACGGGGTCCTTGTGATGAACAAATAGAAGACATGTCTTGCAAAATCTTGAGAGCTATATTATTTAGCGATCACTTTCTATTTCCAAATCTCATACTTAATAATTTTCAAAATCTTTCATTTTAGAGACAAGTTAAAGTGAGGGGGAAAAAAAAGAGTGTTCAAGTATTTGATATCTTAGTATTAAACTAGTTGAATCTGGTTAGTTATGTAACATTTTTGAACATAGACTTCTTTGTCAGTCTAGTGAAGCCTACAGGTTCCTCAAAATAATGTTTTAAAGCATAAAATATGCTTAAGATTTCAATATAAAATAATTATATTAAAACATAGTTATCAAAATATTTTTTAAGAAGTTAATGAACTCTGGCTTAAGAATCTTTGACCTCATCAAGACTATTTCCAAAGGAGTCAGCCTGATCTAAAAAAAAAATTAGCTAGCAGCATTCTCTAAGATCTGAATGGTTTTAGGGGAAGATAACAAGGGCCAAAATATAAAATAAAGAAACATATAAAAGTAAGGTTAAAAAGTGTTATAGGGATATACTAAATTACCTAGTTAATTTTTCCTCAATATATAAAATAATTAAAAACATCAGGTAAAACTGCAGAAATTGCTATACTTTCCCATTTGACTTTGAACTTGGATATCTTATTATTTCAACTTTTGCATGAATAAATGAAGGGCAATGAATAGTATTTACTTACTTCTTATTTGACTTGTAAGCAGATATGAAAATAATGAGTTAATATTTGTAAAGAACTACTCTGACTTAAAAAAAGACTATATTCTTTCAGCATACCCACACCGATATAACACTTTACTGTTGCTGGATTTAGGGACAGTGGTATGGAGTATTAAATAAAGATCAGAAATGGACTGATAGTTTAAAGGACTACCTATCATTCATTTATTCACTCACTCACTCATTCATTCATTCATTTATTCTACATTCCTTTACAGAATTAAAAATGAGAAAATAAGACCTAACTTTGTTGAGGGTCAGTTTCAAAGAATGTTAAGTACCATTTCAAGGTCAACTTTTAAGGAGCTCTACTTATGTGTATCTTTAATTTGGTATTGCATATGTGCAGGTTGACATTTTTTAATTAATGAAACACATTAAAAGGGTATAAATGATATTGTTATTGCACTCGTACATGTCACAAGACAGGAAGGAATAACTAATAAATTGTATGGCACTTAAGATATGAAAAGATCTTAACATCTTAGAAAGCTGGTCAAAATTAAATATATTTAATCAGTGTGTCTAAAACCATTTTTCACTTTGATTCATACAGAAACAACACCACTCACACACACCGAGACAGGCATAACAGCTAGTCTTAACAAGTTCAGGGAATTTTAGTCAATGGTAAATTCACCATGAGTTAATAGTGTTACATGGTAGCTCTAAAAGCTGATGGGATCTTGTCTCTGTTGAGAGGTAGTATAAAAGATTGATAGGGCAAGAACTATATGAAAATATTTATGATTTGTAGTGTCCAAAGAAAGGCAGCTAGAATGGTGAAGGAATTTGGGATTAAACCATAGGACAATTAAAAGTGAAGAGATTACATTTGGTGGATCTGAACATTTCAAACTGGTTGTCCCATAAACATGTCAACCTTGCTGTGCCAAAATCAGAAGCTATTGTTGTCCTCTGAATACCGATCCTTCAGAACTCTTCCATTTTGGGAAAGTCACACAACTATACTGTCACCTAGGCTTACAAACTCAGTTTATACTCAATACTAATTTCTTGTCTGTTTCCATATCTAATCATTTCCAAAATTGTGATATTTCTAACTATAAAGATTTTCTTTAAAATATCCTTTTTCTCCCTCTACTAAACTGGTTACAACCTATATCTGAATGGCAAAATATCTCTTATCTGAACTGCTCCAGTGACTTCCAGATTCTTAGAAGAGGGAGACAGGGTTAGAGTCAAGGACTACACTTTGAATATTCATCAGTCAGTCCAGCTATCTTAATTTGCCTATTTCCCCCACTCTGAACAAAAGGGGACATATTTAACTAGTCTCCCTCTAAAATAGTATCATATTATTGTGAAAACAAAACAAAAAAAGATTATTTGCCTATTATAGTGCTTTGTAAAAATGCGAGGGAAGGAAATAAATGTTAAATCAACGTTAATAAGTAACAGAAAGAATACTAACTGGGGTGGCTGATTCCACAGGAGTTCCTCAATGAGAAAAACTGGGTAGCAAGAGGGTGGGAGGATGATGGTATTGGCCTATGGAGGCAAGGGTAAAGTAAAGGTCTAAAAATGAGTAAGTGCTTGAAAACAAATGAGGATGGTACAGAAGTCAATGACTGTCCATGAAGACCAACTTTTTTTTTTTACTTTACAACTTTTCACTCTCAATGAATTAAAGTACCTATCCTAAACAGAGTGCTGAACTTGGAAATGTAAACACAACACCTGAATTCAAATTTTACCCCTGATATTTTATAATAGTTATATAACTCTCAATTAAAATCAGTGCCTCAGTTTTCTCATTTTAAAAAATCAAAATAATAATAGCATGTACCTCATATGGTAGTAGTGAACATCAAATAAAGTAATGTATATTGCAAAGCACTTTGTAAATTTTAAAGCACTCTAAAAATGCTATCTGCATCTTCATCACCATCACTACCACTAGAATTATTACAGTATAAACCAAGAACTATGCTAGGCTTTGGGTATACAAAAAAAAAAAAACAGAAATGAGGCATTTTCTGCTGTCAAATCGCTCATATTTTACTTGATTAGATAACATGTACATATATTCGTATATTTAGTATGAATCTATGAAGGATGAATGGAAAATAATATATGCTTATTCCTAGAGCCAGCCAAGCCACTCAGACTAATTCTCATTCTTGAGATTTGATAGGATTGGGGGATAGTACAAAAAAGATTTGTTTTGAAATATGCTGAGATATACACAGGAAAAATGTTTTAGCCCATGCCACTCTGAGGTCCATTACAAAATTATATGCAGGGTGTTCATATCAGTGAGCTAAACTATGCTTTTAGAGGAATTTACTTACTATTTTCATTAATGGCTCAACATTGATGGTCTATTAAGTTTATAGCTGATACTTAAGTCTGATATCATTTGAATCCCAAATAGCTTTAACAAAATTCAACAAGTATTTAGAAGAAAGAAATTCAAAGAGAGAAGTGCTTAGTACAGTTGCTTAAGGAGTAGAAGAAATCTTCCTTCCTCTATCCCCAGTCATTCCAAAGACGAAAACAATGACTTTAGTTTCTGCCACTTCTATTTTTAGTTATATAGACATTTATAGATAGATCCACCTATTTGTACTTGTCCTGATGGCCTCATTAGATTAGAGGGCAGGGATCATGTCTCTGGCTTCCTTTTCAGCTTCCTAGAGGCAATAGTAGAGTGCTCTGGTCATCATGAAAGGATTCAGAAGAGGACAAAGCAAATGATGAAAGGATTTGAAATGAGCACTATGGTAAAAGCTTATTATAGCTGCTGTTACAGCCAGTAGAATTCAAGTTCCTGAAAAGCAAGGATTGTTTCATGTATACATTGAATATTCTTTGCCTATCCAAACTCCTTTAGGGAAAGGAGGTAGAGGGAGGTTTCAGGAAGGGAATATTTTAATTTTCATTTTAAATTCAAGAAATTTAAGAAATTAGAAGGAACATCCTGACTTAGGAACATCAGGAAGAGATAATGCATTTATAAATTTGCAAATCTTATAATAAAACTGTGCCCACTTATATTTTTTATTGGGGTGGGGTAAGGAAAATAAAAGACTTAGGAATGAAATGATAATCAACTTCAATATGATATAGTTTTTTTGTTCTACCCTCCAGCCCTCAATTAAAGGGGGATAGGATACTCAGTTCTAATGAGGCATGAAGACTAAAACTGATGCGACCTCTGTGATGATGGATTTTTCCTGCTGTGTGGAGAGATGATGATACTGGAGTGGAATTGAAAAAGTGAAGCTGAATCTTCTTGAAGTTAAAAAATCTGTCCTATAGAAAAGGGATTGAGTTGGTCCCACTTTCAGAGTGGGCAAAACCAGAAAGAGTGGTTGGAAACTGCAGACAAGTGAATTTAGAGTTTAGCTAAGCAAAATAATAATAATAATAATAGCCTATTGTTAGTGATGTTCAAAAGTGCAATGCACTACTTGGGGAACTAATGATTTCTTTTATCATTTGTGGTCTTCACAGGGAGGCTAAAAGACTATTTGTAGGGTGAAATTTTAGAAAGGTTCCATTTCAGATACTGGATGCATTAAATGATATTTAAGGTCCATTCAAATTTGGCAATTGTGTGATTCTGTCAGTGGAGTTTTTTTTAGCCTCTAACAGATTAAAGAATGCAGACGACAGGAACTCTTTGTCTGAATGTTGTCATAAACAGATGGCTCCTCTTTCTTTGGCAGTTCAAATACATCCTTCCCTTGTGGAGGCAAAGGGATGGATTATAATGAGTTCCTTTGGCTCCTTTCATTCCTGTAAGCCTAAGAATCATGGTGCAAACTTAGTATATATGACAGAGCTTCTACAATTTTCAGGTGTAATTTTACTTGAATATCTCTGAAAAGGCATTCAGAGTTTAACTGTGAAGACTACAGGTTTAAATTTCTCTTCAGTTTTAACAAAGGTGCTGTTTCCATAGAAGAGCAGAATGTTTTTCTTTTTGATGATGGTTCCCTGAGATAGATTTCATCATTAAGGTTTCATTTTTTCTCCTTCCCTCACCTGTTTTCAAATAAAAAATTCTGACCCAACAAAATTTGGAAGTTGTGAAGATTGTGGTTTCCTGCTGAGCATTTACATAGTAAACTTCAAAGGCATCTGGCAAAGGAAGAAAAAATGACCTTGAGATGTTCCTGACTTGTCTTAACTTCAATGAATTTGAGATCCAGAATCCATGATATTTCTCATTAAAGTAAATATATATATATATACATATATATATATATATATACAGAGCATTACACTCAGATTCAGAGATTCTGAGACTTATTGTTGGAATTTTTGAGGCTTAATATCAATTCTATATTACATTCAATTGTCAACTAGGAAAAACACAGAACTACTAAAGTAGTCAGAAAAAAATATTTAATTAGGAAAGAGATTGATCCAATAAAACCAGTGCTCTCATAGAGTCAAGTGCCAAAAACTACATAAGAGTCAAAACCCTGGGACTCTGGAGACAGTATCTCTGGGAGGAATCAGTCCACTAGACGAATCTCTGAAGAGTGACAGAACTTGGGGATTTTTTATACCCTCTGGGGAACTTAGTGCAACAAACATACATGGACAGGCTGCAGGCAGGCTTGGGAAAAAAGGCTGCAGCCAGCAGCTAGGGTATCAGGGAATGGTCTAGTACAATGAATACAAAAGGAAAGGCTCAGACCAAGAGCTGGGCTTCCTGGGATAGGACTTTAGTACAATGGGAGAAGCCACTAAGAAAAATAAGGGTACTCAACGTTTGACTATGTCTCCAAGTCCCACCCAAACTGGGGTCCAAACACTTCAAGGTCTATTGTTCAGTCCAAAACAGGTGTGTCTGGGACCTCCCTCAGGGTGAGTTCTCTGGGGCAGGGGCAAACTTGAAACTTGCAGAAAACCCAGTTGACATAATCTTGGATCACTTTCAGAGGGAGCCTCTTCCAATGACTCTTACCTTTGCCCTGACCAGTTGTCTTTTGTCTCTCCTAGTCTGGCAACTATATAGAAAAGGGTAGAGGAAGCAATAAAATGATTGCCATCCTTGTTATCTTCCATTTCACTATTTAAAAACTTCTGATAGTCAGATTTTACTCCCTTTCAGTCAGTTTCACAGGCAATTTCCCCCCAAGGGGAATTTTATATAAGATAGAGGAGAGGAAGTCCAGAGACAAGCCTTTAAAAATACTAATTAAAGATAGAGTGCATAGCAACAGCTCAAGGATGCTCACAGAGGAAGTCTTTTTCTGTTTCCTTGTCCTCATTCTTCTCCCTACACACTCCCACAAGTGATGAGGGAACATTTCCCCCTTTAAAATGGCAAATGTTTTCTAACTTGTGTTTAATTTGATTAGTGACTTCAGGTTTGGCAGTCAGGGATTCTGAATAGAGTCTTGTAAATTCCCTTGAAATATGAAAGAAAACATCACTAATAATTCAGATATCCTTAGGTCACCATTTTGTTTTGTTTTGTTTTTCTCTGGTCCACATTTCCATGCCTCATGTATACTGGTAATCTTAAAATTTGTCTTTCTCTCTTTTTAAATAAAGGTAACACTCAGACTCCTTTGTAAAGTGTCTGCACAGATATACTCTGCATTAGAGTGGTACTTGTGACATTTCAATTCAAAGTTAAGGCCACCTGCTTTTACAGCTAGTGCCATTCTATTAAATATTTGTCAGACTTAGGATTACTTTTTTCATATACCTAGAGCTCGCCACACCATACCTGAGATAAAATGTCAGTTAAGCATCAGCACAAATTTCATTTCCCTGATTGAAAATCTGATAGTATATAAAAGGCAGACATTGGCATCAGCAATTCAAGAATAATTCATATATCAGAGTAAGGGATGATGTTCTATCCTAATTTGAAGAGTAAATAGAGAGGTTGGAGACAGATATGTGAAAGAAGGGGAGGGATGTTTTTGAAGTTTATTTTCAACATCATTATTATTGTCTAGACTTTTATCATCTACTAAAGTTTTGAAGCACAGTCTTACAGAATTGGAGGATATTCGACCCAGCAGGGATCGTAGAGGTCATGTATTGCAACTTTCTGTCAGAATACTATTTACACTATTCTCAGAAAGTGGGGCTCTTTGAATAATTCCTATATTAGATGTCACCGCCTTATGAGACAGCCATTTCAATTTTCTGATGCCTCTGATTGTTTAGGAAACTTTGTTTCTCTGTTTGTCCTAGTTCTGTCTTTATAGAGCCATATATTGTCAATCTAATCCCTTTCCCATTATAAACTACCATAGCTGACCATGTGCTTATTGGAAAGAACACCCTTTGGAATCAGAAAATCAGATCTAAGTTGTAGCTCTGCTATTTGACTTTAGGCAAAACCCTTGAACTCTTGAATTTTAGGTTTCTTCATATCATTTAGTCAAGAAGTGTTTATTAAGCAATTACTCTGTGCCAGGCACTGTGATAAGTTCTGGCAATCTTTTTTTGACAAAGACATAGAACTACAGTCTCATTATAGACTGTCTAGAAAACATTCACACAACTAAGTGCATTTAAGATATTGTTAGTGAAAATACAAAGTGATATCAAAAGGAAGGAACGATCCAAGTGGGGATGAAGGGAAGAGTCCCTCTTCTGCAAAGGCATCTTGCAGAAGGAGGAGTTTGAGCTAATTCTTAAAGAAAGACAAGGAAGTGAGATGATAAAAAAGAGAAGAGAGGGCATTCAAGGAATCATGACCTGTTAGGGAAAAAGTTTGAAGTTGGAACATGTAATGCCATTGGAGAGGAATACCATGGAAGGCATTCTCAGCTGGAACCAAAAGTATGTAAAATGAAGTTGGGCAATCTAAAATCTTATTACTCATCTCTTTCTTTGAGAATAAATATTCCCCATTGTTTCAATAAATATTTTTTTCTCCATCATTTTACATTATAATCTGCCCATGGCTGCCCATAATTTGAGATGTTCATCCATATCCTCAAAAAAGTTAAAGGTGGGATTTGGTGTAATGCTAGAGATTTTCTTTTTATTAAATACATATTTTATTTATTTGCTAAATATTTCCTAATTAGATATCATTTTAATTTAATTTTTATTTTTAAAAATTTTGAATTAGAAATTCTCTTCCTCCCTCAACACCCTTACCCTTTGAGAAGGCAAGCAATATATCAATTATGCATGTGAAGTCATGCAAAATATAATTCCATGTTAGTCATGTTGCAAAAGAAAACACACAAATAAAACAAAAATAAATAAAGAAAAATACTTTAATCTGTACTCAGAGTTCATAATTTCTTTCTCTTGAAAAGGTTAGGATTTTTATCATGAGTCTTTTGGATTTGCCTTGGATCATTGACTTTAAAGTAGTAAAATCTTTCAGCTGATCATTGTAGTAATATTGCTGTTATTGTGTACAATGTTCTGATTCTGCTCACTTCAAATTACATCAGTTCATATAAGTCATTCCAGTTTTTCTGAAGCCATCCTACTCCTCATTTCTTATAGGAAATATAGTATTCCATCACAATCATATGCCACAACAGCTTTAGCCATTGCCCTCAATCTCCTCTTTACCACTGCTAGGTTTTGTTGGTGTTATATAGAAATAATGATTATTTATATATTTTTATTTTATATCCCCAAACTTTACTAAATCCATTAATCATTTTGACCAGTTTTTACTTGAATGCCTCAGATTTTCTAAGTATTCTGCATGTTATCTCAAAAGAAGGATAATCTTGTTTCCTCATTGCCTATTTTTATTCTTTTGATTTATTTTTCTTGATTTTTTTTATTAGAGCTAGAATTTCTAATACAATATTGAACAATAGTTTTCGGTTTTGTTTTTGTTTGTTTGTTTTCTTCAACCTTGATGTTACTAGAATGGCTGCAAATTTATTTCTGTTACAGATAATTCTTCCACTTGGTTTTAAGTAGATACTACTCATCATTTTTAGAATGGCTCCATTTATTCCAGTGCTTCCTAGTGTTTTTAATAGGAATGGGTCTTGGATCCAAAGGACTCATGACAAAAATAGGCTATCCTGTGCTATAGAAAGAACTGACAGAACCTATGTACAGACTGAAGCATACCTTTCTTCATTTTATTTCCCATGAACTTTCTCTGGTAGAAATAATATGTATCTTCTTTTACAACAAGATAAACTTACTGTATGATAACACATGTACAACCCATATCATATTACCTGCTATTTTAGAGGTTGGGAAGGAAGGGAAGGAAAGAACCTGGATCCCAAAATATTAGAAAATGAGTATTAAAAATTGTATAATTATGTAGTCTGGAAAAATATGAATTTAAAAAGGAATGAATATTATATTTTTCAAAAACATTTTCTGTGCAACATGATATATATTTTGATGTATTTGTTATTGATATGGGCAATTAATTTGATAGTGTTCCTAATATTAAAACATCCATGAAATCCTGGTATAAATCCTACCTGGTGATAGTGTATAATGTTTGTGATTTATTACTGTAATCTTCTTGTTAGTGTTTTTATTTGAATTTTTTGCATTGATATTCATTAATGAAATTGGTCTACTACTTTCTTTTTGTTCTCCCAGTTTTAGTTATCAAAACCATATGTGTGTAATAGAGGGATTTGGTATAATACTTTTTCTATATATTTTTTTCAAATCATTTATATATTTTTGGAATTATTTGTTCTTTAACTATTTAGTGGAATTCACTTGTAAATCCATCTGTTCCTGGGGATTATTTTCTTAGGGAACTCATTGGTGGCTTGTTTGATTTCTTTTTCTAAGGTAGGTTTATTTAAGTATTCAATTTCCTTTTATGTTGCTCTTTGTTTTTCATATTTATGTAAATATCCATTCATTTCATTTAGATAATTAGCTTTACTGGCACTTTTTGGGTAAAATAACTTCTAATACTTCCTTTAAGTTCATCTTCTTTGGTAGGTAATCAAACCTCTTTAATTTTGTTATTGGTAATTTTATTTTCTTTTTATTATTTTCAAAAGTCTAGTGAATTATTTATCCATTTTATCTTTTTTTCCTTATAAAACTAAATACTTTTTAGATGTTAGAATTGGGGAAAAAATCCAGGAAAAACTTAAATGATCACAAGAATCTTCAGATTGCCTGATAATCTTCAT
Source organism: Monodelphis domestica (assembly GCF_027887165.1). Taxonomy (NCBI): domain Eukaryota; kingdom Metazoa; phylum Chordata; class Mammalia; order Didelphimorphia; family Didelphidae; genus Monodelphis; species Monodelphis domestica. The sequence goes on from NC_077234.1 coordinate 156,699,850, forward strand.
GGGAAAAATTAGGTCAGATTGGCCATATACAGAAAACTAAGACATCTAAAGAGAAATAAAAGAGAAAAGTGATATCATGGTTATTTTTAGATTTATTAGCAAAATGTATATGTGCTCTGAAATATAGAATGATTTTAATGAAAGAAAAATGGTCTAAATATAAAATATGTACCTAAATAAAATCAGGAAATCAGTACAAGTAGAAAGCATTTTGAAAATACTAAAATGATAATAGAACTAGAAGATAGACACCTAAGAATTATTTCTCTTGAAGAAAGAAAATTACAAAGAAACAGTCTGCATACAATATTTCACAAAAGGCATTGAAAAGAATATGAAGAGATCAAACAGAATGTCTGGATAGAAGTGCCCTAATTTTATCTTATCCAGAAATGTCCTTAAGTTCCAGAGCTTCAGTAACAAAAATGGGGTTTTCAAAGCCATAATGAAGATGTAAATCACATATCAGAAAAGTCCAAGTATAGAATGTATAGTCTGCAGCAAAGAATGAAACAAAGAGATGGCACCACAGTTCATCAAAATGCCAGTAGACCCATAGCCTCAAATATTCTGTCCAGAAATGTAAGCATATCTTTTTTCATCAGAAAAGATGTCTTTTTAGCTCATCCAAGCCCTTCTAGAAATCATTGAAGAAACCAGACTTTTCTCAGGCTTTTGACATAAAACCTTTTTAGGTGAGATGACTTTATTCATCTATAATTGGATAGAACAAGAAGGGTATTGGAGGTTTTAGTGTCCACCTTTAAAAACTCAGAGATATAGTAGCTAGGATTTCATAGGTATACCTAATTAGAAGGGGGTGAAATGGTGCAGTGGATGGAGAGCCCAGCCTGGAGTCAAGAAGATTCATCTTCCTGAGTTCAAATCTGAACTCAGATAATTACTAGTTTTGTTGACCCTAGTGTCTCAGTTTCTTCATCTGTAAAATGGTAAACTGGAGAAGCAAATGACAAACCACTCCAGTGTCTTTCCTAAGAAAAAAAGAAACAGAGTCATGAAGAGTCTGATAGGATTATAAATGACTTCATGACAATAACAACAAAAGGAAGCATACCAGATTAGAAAGGAGTAGGGTAACCATTTGAATTTCGATGAGCATTGGTACCCCAGATGAAGGACTATAGACCTATTTTAAAATGAGAAGTTTGGGGTTATGTATGTATGAAAATGGGGTTATGTACACAATCCCCAAACTGTTCATTCTATATGTGATTTATGTGTTATGGGGGTTGAGGGGATTGGTGGATATGTCAATATGTGCAGAGCAACTAGGGTTATGTTGATTCTAGTGACTCCTAAAAATAATATAAAAGATTATGGTGAAGGGAAAAGAAAAAAATAATCGTAGCTCTGAACATCAACTGAATTAGTTTTGTAGGGGGAAATTCTTTGTGTTAAATATTTCTAGTAAAACTAAACTATCCAAAAGGATGATATGGATAGAGTCTGAATGTGTGATTTCACTGATGTAAAGAACTCCTGGTAAGAAGCTTCTGGCATCATTGTAGATCAACAACTTCTCTAAAATGAATAGGCTTTGAGAGTTGTTTTGAGTATTGAGAGGTTAACACAGCCAACATGTGTCATAAAGTAGGTTTTTCTGGTCCCAAAGCCAGCTCTTTATCCTCTATGCAATGCTGCCTCTGGTGTCATATAGATATTATAGGGAAAAAGACTTCACTTTTTATTCATTTAAGAGCCATTCTCTGATGAATAAATTTCCAAAGGTTAAGTCAAATTGTCAACTATCTGAGAAAGTATTTGTTTTGAATTAATCATCAGAAAAATCCAAATCAAAACAATGCTGAAGTTTCATTGGCACCCATAAAATTTGCAAAGATAATAAAATGAAAAGGCTTAAAGGAAACAGGCAGTCTATTTCACTGACGATCAAGTTATCCAAACATCTTTCAAAGCTCTGTATGAAATTATGGGACAGCTATGTGGCATAGTGGATAGAGTGCTGAGCCTAGAAACTCATCTTCCTGAGTTCAAATTTGGCCTCAGACAATTCCTAACTGTGTGACCTTAGATGAGTTGCTTCAGTTCCTCATTTGTAATATAAGCTTGAGAAGGAAGCAGGAAATCATTTTGTTATTTCTGACTAGAAAACACAAAATGGGTTGACAAAAAGTCAGATAGGATTGAACAACAACAAAATATGGAATGATAAAATGAAAAAGGTTAATAAAACCTACATACTCTTTGACTCAGAAATCCCACTATTAGTTTTGTAACATGACAGTAATTGGCAAAAAGCAAATACCTATCTGTCTACAATATTCATAGTAGTGATATTAATACTAACCCTGAGCTGAAAACAAATAATGGGAATAGTTGTATAGATTTAAATTATTAAGTCAAATGCTATTCCATAGTAAAGAATCACTGATGTGAAAAATCCCAAGAAATGTAGAAAGGCTTCTATGAAGTTAAGCCCCCCCAAAAGAGAGAGTAAGTAGACAAATAGTAATAATACTATAAATACTGACTTCAACTATGTAAATTCAGACAACATGAAACATCAACAAAACTCAGGAGATACACAATGGAAACTTTGTGTCCTTAAAAGATAAAGCATTTCACTTTCCTTCCTTTTATTAAATGGAAAATAATAGTTTTATACAGTTGCATCTGTTTGGGGAGAACTAGATGTGCTTTCATTGGTGTCAGGAATTTTCCATAAGGAATTTCCTTTTAGCAATACAGGCTGCCACCTGCTCTGAAAACTACAATCTTACAGAGTTGTGTGAAGTCCTGAAAGATTGACTTACCCAGCAGCAGCCCATAAGGTTCAGAAGTAGGTCTCCTGGCTCCACAGCCCCATTCTATCTACTACATAGTACTGTCTCTCAGAAGAATGTGCAGGAATTTGAAATCACTTGTTTCATCTTGCATTGCTTCACTGTTTGTCCATTTGTTATTTTAGATTTATAGATTTTAAATTAATTTTTATTTTTCCAGATTACATTTTTATTTCAATAATCATTTTCTGACATTTTTCAGTGCATGGTTTTTCCCTCCCTGTCACCCTCTTCTTCTCCTCAAGCCATCAATCAATATTATATAGGTTGTACATGTGTTATTATTCAATACACATTGCCATGTTCATTGTGTTGTGAAAGAAGACACATATCACCTCCACCAGAGAAAAAATCACGGAGGAAATAAAGTGAAGCATGGCATACTTCAACCTGCATTCTGGCTCTGTCAGTTCCTTCCAGAGCAGTGGATGGCCTTTTTCATTGTGAGTCTCTTGGAGTTGTACTGGAGCCTTGCATTGCTGATAACAGTTAAATCATTCACAGTTGATTATTATGCTTGTTATTGTGTACAGTGCTCTCCTAGTTCTGCTCACTTCATCTAAGTCTTTCCAGGTTTTTGGTGATCAAGTGGTTTAGGTTTTTCTTCAATTTCATAACAATATATTTAATATAGAAAAGAATTCACAACATGACTAACTGGGAAACATGTATTATGTGATAATGTAAGTACATCCTATAGCATATTGCCAAACCTTCTTGGGGAGGGGGAAAAGGTAGAAGAGAGGGGACAAAAAAGAATTTTCAGACATAATGTGGGAATTTGTTTCTCTCAGATAAGCATATTTATTATACTTTTTACATACTTATAATAAATCATATGTATTCTATTTTTCTTTTACATGCATATTGTTTTACATAGATGTATATAATAGAAAATGGCAACAAAAAGAATTATATCAAGGACACACAGACAGAAGGGTTATTTTTTTGCTGAGGAGATGGACAACTTCAATCTCTGAGACTGAGGCAAAGGGCAAGGATATAGAGGGGAATGCCAAGAGCAAAATTAAGGAGGCTCAGGGCAGATGTTCTCAATCTTTTCTTCAAGCTACCCAAAATGCCTCCATACTTCTCTCTCAAAAGATGACCTCATTCTAGGACTCTGGTCTTTCTCATTCCAAGCCCAGTGTTCTCATCAGTAGTGTTCTTCCTTTCCACATGCTAAATACATATTCTAATTTACACACTTAATATTTTTCAGCTAAACTGCTCTCCTGTCAAACTCCTGAATTTGACCTTTCATATCACATCTCTGTGCTTTGATTTACCTATTCCTTATGCATAGGGTACACTCTTTCGTTACCATTACCTTTACCTCTTTGAATTTTTATCTTCTTTTTGTCTCCAACTTATGAGTCATTTTCTCTGGCAAGCTTTTGTCCCTTCCCCCATCCTCTCTCTCAGTAATGACTTTTTCTTTCCAAATCTCCTCATACTTGCTTAACTCTTTGTGTTCTACCATCTCAGTAGAAGACAAGCTCCTTAGGACAGAGGCTTTCTTTGGATTTCCAGTGACTGAAATGCAATGAGAACTTTTAATAGATATGGAACAAAATTGATTTAAATGCCACAAATCTGGGCATTGACAAAGTAGCATTAATCATGTGATGTTCAAAAGTGATGTGCATTATGTAGGTTTGGTTTACTTTACCCTGACCCAGAGTTTCTTCTGAGAATCTTAAAATATTAGTCTTTACCACAGGGGTTAGAATTCTAAGCTTTGTGTAAGCACTCAAGGTATTAGTGGGTATCCAGAATAGGATAGCTTTTATTTTACGTCTGTGATATTGAAATCACTTTTAAAAGACTGATATATATTAATTTAAGGTCACCAAGAAATTCACTTATGTAATTCCTAAATGAAACACTCAAGTCAGCTGCCAAAATTTTTTTTCATGGTGTTTTAATTACAAACAGGAGGAAGAAAATATTAGGGGGGGGGAGAGAGAGAGAGAGAGAGAGAGAGAGAGAGAGAGAGAGAGAGAGAGAGAGAGAGAGAGAGAGAGAGAGAGAGAGAGAGAGAGAAGGATGAGGGAGAGAAGGAAAGAAGTTGTTTAAATACCCACTCTGGCTCAGGCTGAGCCAAAGCGAGATTTAAAGCCCTGGATAGCCAAGGCAAGGAAGGGGATCAGTCCTTATCACTTACGTGACCAATCTGAAGGAAAGCAGTATGTGGGGCTCCTCCAACTCCAAGCACCAGCCTCCAACTGCCTTTACCCTCCTCACAGGAAGTCCCCAGAACTCCAGAGGCTGTTCTCTACCTCACTTCCTGCATCTCACATGTGCCAATGCAGCTCTAGCTTGACCTAGGACCACCCAGATGTCTGTCCTTTTTTTGCACGTGTCTGTTGAAGGCCATATTCTCAAATAATTAAATCTTGAGTTTTGCTGCAGCCCTTTCTAATCTTGTTACACTGAGTAGGGTGGAGATCGTAGTTTCCAATACCTGATTCTGTTATTCCAAGTATCTCTATTGTTATTGAGGAAATAGCTAAATCTGATCTTCTAAAGAATGGTCTGAATAGGGTGGAGTAGTTTTGAAATTCACACTTCTTAAAGGCAAGAAACAGAAACCAATAGTAAGTTCACATGCAATTAATATAATGAGATATAAATAGGTCCATAGTGGATCCTGCTCAGGCTCAAGTCATGTTTATTCCTCCCAAAGAGGTATGAATGAATATATCCTTTTTCTCCATGAGCAGATATAATAAAACTTACTAAATTAAGCTGATGCTCCCAGAAAACTCATAAAATCGGATCAGGTTTTCTCATTAACTCCTTACACTAACGAAAAACTTTCTCAGATATGTTCTCTTGATAGATTTTCACTCAAAGTGAGAAATTGATTGGTTACCTGTCATAGAAGAGTTAAATTGTTCTGTGTTTTTTTTTCCATTTGCATTCTTGCCATTGTCTACTTCTCCCAAATACCCAGGCTGCCTTGGGTTTTGTCACAAATATATTATTGCATTGCTAAAGTACCCAAAGTCCTTATTAATTCTCTTTTATTTCTGAAATCATGGTGCAGAAGTACACCTTAGGCATGAGGTGAAGCCAGAGAACTAGATTGATGACTTTAGCTAATAGGGTAAACAAACCTCATTTGATATAAAGAAGTGAGATGAAGGCTTAAAAAATGTTTTTTCTGTTCACCTCCCTTTCTGGGAAGGACTTTTCATAAAGAACACAATTTCTCCAAGGGTTTCTGTGACCTGGAATGGAATGTGAAAAATAGCCAAGTCTTAGGTTTGAACCAGCAGTGGAAATAGGGGGCAGTGCATAAGAATGTAGTTCCAGGACCTCCCTGCCTCAGGAGTATACAAATCATTGAAGAGTATGAGAGTGATTTAGCTTTAATGGGCTCCCACTCCCAGAGTAAAGGACTGCCATTATCACCCCACAGCTGAAAGCTGTGCCCAATTCTTAAGAGACAAGAGAACGGTAATGGAATGTGAGTGGAATCCTGGAAGTCTATATTTGAAAATAAGTAGAATTTTCTGCTTGGAGGCTACAATGGAGAAATCACACTGCACTGGTGTTGACACAAGTCACTTGGCTATGAGTTAAAAACCTCACCATTCAAATTGGCTTAACGGAAATTTGTTGATGTTATTTAGATTCCCTTTCAAAGTTCTGATGATTTAAAATGTGGTAAGTTAGACAAACCAAGTCAAGGTGACATTATTCACTCGTGAATGACTCCCTTTGGCTCTGAATAGAGAAGAGCCAAACAAGTGGTGTCAGCATTCCCAAAGTGAGTTATTGACTGGGTATATACCTGCCTCTGCTGATGAATGCTTTCTGTCACCTACAGGAAAAGTGATCACAAGGGAAAAGAAAAGCCTTATATATGAATCTAGTTGTGAATGTGTGTAGATCAGCATACTCTCTGACCTCCTCATCTTTACTAGGGGACAGTTGTTTTTTTTTTCCTTATTCATTCATTCAAAAAAGACATTAATTTGTTTTTTTCTAATATCCTTTAATGGAAAATATTCCACTGGTGTTTCTGTATGGCAGCAAGAAATTGATGACAGCAGCCCTAAAAATAAGAAAATGAATATTATACAGAGGATAATGGAGAGACTCATGATGTGAGTAGGTTGCAACATATAATGAATGAGGAGGAGCTTGAATGAAAAATGGAGAAAAAAGACATCATAAGGCAAATATAGTTTTATTATCAAGATATTAATTACATATTAATTATATTATATATTAAATTACTAATTATATATTATATTATATATTAAAAGGGAAAGTTGACAGCTAGAATATTCCACTTGTATCCTCATAATTTGAAATTTTCAGGAGAAAGGGAAGAAGAATTCTCACATTTTGGGGAATTTCCTATGGCATTTGATAGGCAAATATGAGTAAGGATCACATTGGAAGGTATTGAGAGTTTTTATCTGCATTGCTGGGGGAAATGTCAAAAAAATAAGATCACAAATCAGGTTGAATGTTTTTAGAAGATTTCATTCTAGAAGTTATAGAGGATACAGAGCTGAATAGAATATGGTCCTTGTCCTCAACAATTGTCCTATCTAACTTGGTGTATGAGATAAATACATAGCTGCTAGAATATGAAGCAATATGTATTTAGATGAAATATAACCATACAATTAATATTATAGGAAAAGCTTTGTCATTCTTATAATATTTAATGAATCAGTCATAATAAATGAATAGGAATATATCAATAACATATTAGATGCTTCTTTATAATTTAATTCACAATCACAGTAACATGAAAGTCTTGTTGTTATCTCTTCATTTCTAGCCTTAGTGTGTCATCTGCTAGAGTTTGCTTCTTTTTTTGCAAATTTTAATTTTTTACTTGTTTTAACTTTAAAAAAGAAATTGTGTATATTTAGCATGTTAAAAGACAAACTATGTAGATATTATAAAATCCTATATCTATATTATATGAATATCTGAATTTCTAAAAATTTTCTGTCATTTCTGGCTTTTGCACATCTGAGGCTTCCTCAAAACTCTCCCAAAATTCCCAATTAATTTCTTATACCAACCCATATTATATTAAAACCATGGTGGTTTAATTTCTTAAATGTAAGGGATATTGGTACATACTTTTATAAAGTAAAATATTTAATACTTCTTATTTATTAGAAAGAAACTTGCCAATTAATTATTAGCCTAATTTATTTTTCATTATCTTGGTATATTTTTGTTGCTTTCTCAGGTATCTTTTAATATCAGTTAATCAGACCAATTAATGACTAAAAAAGTAGGATTTTGAAAACATACTAGGAATCAGTTTATTAAAATAGTATTACCTCAAACCACAGAACGGAAGCATCTGGATAGATTGATGGATTAGGAGTTAAGAAGATATAGATTTAAATATTACCTTTAACATTTATTAGCTCTGTGAACAATGGATTATCCTCATTGAATTTCAGGCAACTAAATCATTCAGAGATGGTTAGGCTCTTGTGTCAGCCGAGGGTGTCCCCACACCTAGGAAATGACAAGTCTTTTACTTAGTGATCAAAAACCTCCAAATTTCTTCCCTATGGAATTTCATCTTTAGTTCTACAGTAAAAGTGTGTGTGGGGTGAGTAGCGTGACTCGGAAGGGTGAGACAGGTGAGAAAGTAGAAATAATCTATGGTGCCCATTTTACTGTGCAAAATAGAAAACACGACTTTCTAAGACAGTCAAATGAAATGAGATAGATAATAAGAGTAGCCAGCATCCAGAAAACACTTTGTTTTGCAAAGCATTTTACATATATTATCTCATTTGCCCCTCACAAAAACCCCAGGAGGTAGGCACTGCTATATCCTTGTTTTAAAGATGACAAAGTTGATGCATAAATGGATTAAATGATTTACCTCTGGTCACCCACTTAGTCAGTGTCTGGGGCAGGATTTAAACTCATATTCCTGACTCCAAGTCCAGCACTCTATCTTTATGCCACTTAGCTGAATATATGAAGTGACTTGTCTAAGATTACATGACAGCACATGACACAAGATTTAAACCCAGCTATAAAGTGACTTAATTTTCATTTACAAACTACCTTTTATATACACCTCCGATACATGAGTGGTGCCTCTACAAATGCAACCAATACAGAAGCCAACCTTCGGATCACATTCATGTGTTTAATATTTGATAAACTTGTGAAGGAAATAAATTTGCATCACTGCTTTAAAAAGGAAATTTTGCCCGCTTTGATACTCTGTTTGACCTCATGGGGATGCTATTTTATATCCTGTTTCATGTGTCTATCATGAACTTGAATTTTATGTTTTCTGCCAACTCTATTTCTCCTTCTTCTATGGAAAATATCAGATGCTGAACCTGAATTGTATACTTTTTTGCAAATCAATACAAGCTCATTTCCAATAGGATCAGAAAACCTCATCTGAGAAGCCAAAGGACAAGCTGTTGCACAGAGGAGTCCCCAAACTTAGGAAGTTTGATCTTGATTATCTCTTTTTTGGCATATGCTTTATTCAGATCTGATGATTATGAATTTCTTGTATTTATACCTCACAGGCATTTATATTCCTGATGGTATTCTGTGGTTGAACACATTTCATAAAAAAAGATATTTTTAAAATCCCAGCATGGAGTTTATAGGGTTGAAATTCCATATATCACAAAGTCTATCCTAATGAAATTTACACTTCTGTGAACCAGAGTACAGACTCTGCCATATTCAAATCCCGCCACAACTAAAAAAGGTCAGAATGACACATTTTCATCTTCATTGTCAGTAAGAAGTTAAGGTGATTAAATCTATACAATTCATGCTTCATTTGGTTAGTGTATTTTCATGCTCTTAATTCAATTTTATAAATTATACTATACATGCCTTTATTGATATCATTAAATAATCCCACTAATACAATATATAGTACATTCTGTTTTATTTTGTAAAATCAGAGTTAAAATAATTTTGCAGGTTCTTTGCACTGAATTAATCTCATCAATGATATACATTCAATTGCCATATTGTACCTTTTATAAGGAAGGATAATATCAATTATATTATTATAATTGATATTATCCTTATAAAAATTTGCATTATTACTGCAGCACTGGGAGTCAGGGGGAAATGTGCAAATATGGTATAAAGGATGCAAATATGTTATGAAGGATATTAAAGAGAAAAGATAAGGCTATGTAGACAGATGTTGAAACTTTAACAGATTCTGGGGCTGCAAATTGGGTGGTCAAGATTGGTCAGCTGACTTCTAAGAAACCTGCAACTTTATAGAACTAGCTAACAGACACAGTCTTTGCCTCTAAAGGTGTGCCTTATAATTCCAATCTATTTCATTGTTGGTAGATATTATCAATGTTAACTAAGGTAGAACCAACCCAACAAGCCAATTTTCCAAGCCTACTATTCCTGTCCCTTCAGGGAAGAGGAAAAGGAAAGTTGATAGGAATTTGGACTTTTTGCTGCCCCCTTTTCTATCTCTTTTCCTACCATCAAAGGGAAGAGGAATATTGAGGCAGGACCTCCCATCTAAGGTCATCCCATCTCCTACTACATTTGCCCACAACTTCATATCCAGGCTTCTTTAAAAAAGAAGCATGTTGCCTTCCACTCAATGACAAACTTTCTCACATCTGATTACATCCTACACATTAAAGTGATTAAAATCCCTTTTGATCATTATCCAAAATCCATTCCCTGCACCCACCATTGATGACTTCTGTCCTCTTCAACCCTCCCAACACCTTATTCAAGTCAAATACTATCCACCCCTTCCATTGTGCCCTTTGGAATGTCTGTTCCATGGACCAAAGACTTCTCATCATTTTAAATCATTCCCTTCCCCTTTCCTTCAGTCAGTCTATTACTGAAATCTGACTCCTCCCTGATAACACAGCCTCATTGCTATATATCATATCATCCAGTTATAATGATTACTTTGCAGTTCCTTTAAAAAAACAATCTATCTTAGCCTCCACATATTTTATCTGACTGCCTTCCCTACCATCTGCAACTTACCTGAGATACTCTTCTTCATCTACACCCACAACTTTCTCTTTAAATCCCACGTAAGATTTCATCTTCAAAGTTGCTTTCCTTGATAATGTTGTTTTTGTATACAGTTTTGTATACAGTGGGAAAAAAAATGTCCTCTTCTCTTGACAGAATTGTGTAGACCAACTTTTTCTGAAATTCTTTCTTTTGTAATTTTTTTTAGAGTGCAGTATACACCATTAAATTCATGTAATATATTAAATTTATTAATTTGATTAGCTATTAGCAAATTCATGGACCCCTTAGTTTCTATTTCTAAAAAATGAGATACTATAATTTTCATATGTAAATGTCATTTTGCTTTTCTTTCATCTTTTTGGGGTACAGCTTTATTAGTGATATTTCCAGATCAATAGATATAGAAAATTTAATGAATTTTGGGTAATAGTTCCATAACACTTTCCAAAATATTTGTATCATTCCACAAACTTTACTCATAGTATATCTGCAACCTAATTTTTTTTGGGGTAGGGGCAATCCTTCCAAAATTTATCATACTTTCTTTTTGATCATTTTACTTTTGTCAATCTGATTGATTAGGAATGGAATTGGAGTTGTTTTAAGATGAATTGTAAATTTTTTAGTGATTTTAACTTTTTTGTTAGTATAAAAGTATTTAAAGATTAGATGTCTTCCTTAGAGCTTTGCTTGTTCACATTCTTTTACCATTTGTCTATTGAGGAATGGACTTTTTCATATAGTAGGCCCTTTTAGCATTAGCTATTTCCCTTCTAATTTTAAATTCAATTTTTATTTGTAAAAATCCCTTTTAAAATTTTATTATTTTTTCTTGTACTAATCTATTCATTATTTGGTCATTCATTTTTTTTCCTTATCCATAGTCACAAAATGTTCTTTCCTTGGTCTTCTAATTGACATGTAATTTTTATATCTATCATATATACTTTTAGAGATTATTTTGGTATACATGAGATCTACATATAGTTTCGGGGGTATTGCTTTCTAATTTTTCCAGGTTTTTTTGGTCTACTTTTGTATTATCAAATAATAACTCTTACTTTAATAATTGGAGTCTTTGGGTCTTGGAAACACTGTTGTACTATAAGTGTTCATTCATTCAAATGTTTATTTAATCTTTTTGACTGATTTACTTTTTTAACATTGAATCAGTAGCAAATCATTTTAATGATTAGTTCTTTGTAAGATACTTTGATATTTAGTACTTCTAGGTTTCCTTCCTTCCTATACTTTCTTTAAGTCCCTTGAGATTCTTGACATTTTACAATCTCAAATGAGTTCTATTTTTGTTTGTTTTTGATTTAGAAAGTATGTTTTTGGTCATTTGCATAGCATGATACTGAATAGATAAGTAAAATTTAAGTTATTTTAATCATATTGACACAACCTGACTATAGGAAATTAGTATTATTATATTTATCTTAGTTGCCTTTATTTTTTTAAACCCTTGCCTTCTGTCTTGGAATCAATACTGTGTATTGGTTCCCATGCAGAATATTGGTAATGGCTAGGCAACAGGGATTAAGTGACTTGCCCAGGGTCACACAGCTAATAAGTGTCTGAGGCCAGATTTGAACCCAGGACTTCCTGTTTCTGGGCATGTCTCAATCCACAGAGCCAGTGACTTAATAGCTAGATTCCCAAGTGTTTCATATTTTGTATAGTCATTTTCAATGACATTTCTGTTTTCTTCACTTCTCACTAAGTTGTACTGGTAAAAGAAATACTAATGATCTTTGTGTACTTATTTTACAACCTGTAATTAATATGATTTTTTTCTAGTTTTAGATAATGAAATAAGTTTCTCTAAGGAGAGAATTATGTTAAAAAGGGTTATTTTTTCCTTTAACTATGCTTAGTATCTCCATTTCATTTTTAACTTATTATTATAGCATTTTAGCATGATATCAATTAATAGCATAATAATGCATATTAATTATTAATATTTTCTTTAGTCACTTGCTCAATTTATTGATCTGTTTAATTTCGTTGTTGCTGATGATGGCAACATTTTTAAGGTAAACACTCTCCTTTAAGGATTTTGTTATCTTCATGCTGGAAGTTTTCATATATCATGTCTTAGAGTAAAATTCTTTTAATACTACACTATGGCACCTTTCTGTTCATATATGACAACTATATGTAAGGTCCAATCTTTTTCATGAACTAATCAAAAAAGGGAAAGGCCATTTTTGCTATTTAATACAAAATAGCAGAAGTTGGATTGCAGGAATTTTTATTCTGTTTGAAAAAATAAAAAATAAATTAAATCTTAAATCAGGTCCCTAATATGCCTTTCCTCTTCACTCTCCAAAACATTTGCAAGATGTCACCTGGAAGAGCTTTATAATGCATATTCAATCACCAGCTGGAAGGGCAATAGGAACCAAATGAAACAAATATTTTACACTTGAACTTGAGGAAGTGCCAGGCTTATCCCTTGCCCAATGAGTGCTGACTCCTGGAAAACATTAAAGGATATGGAATAAGAGGAGTATGCTTGAGCCAGAACATTGACTGATCTGTGGCATCTCATTGACAGCTCATTAAGAAGAGTTAGCAATTGATTGTTGGTGAAATCTCTGGAAGTTAATTTTGGAACCATTGGCTCTTCTCCTTAAATCCACATAAATTGCCTAGAAATTTCCAGGCATCCAAGAATTATTATTAAGAATTCCAGATATTTCCTTAATAACTGTGGGAAGGACATTATAAAAGATGGAAAGGCTTATGCGAGGAAGTAATATACTTAGGATTATTAACTAGAGGTTGGCTTTTTTAAGAAAAAGGAAAAACCTTCTGAGATGATTTTTTCTTTCTCATATGATGCCAAATCTTAGCACAGTACCTGAAATATAAGTTCTTACTTAAAGACACTGACTGACAAAAATGCTTTTTATTGTGCCTTTCCCTAATCCAGGAAGAAATTCCCCTAAAAACGGGCTATCTGTCTCCTTGCTATTGCTTTATGTTCTCTCTGTGTGTGTCCCCTTCCAGTTATCTTTCTCCCTCTCCTTTTTGTTTCTTTCCCTTTTCTCTTCACTTTATCCATTTATATACCTATTGTCTCTTTCATGAGACTGTAAGCTTCTAGAGGGGAGGCCTTATTTGTGATCATCTTTGTATCCTTAATGCTTTGAGTAAACTCAGTCATTCTGTAAGGGTTTATGATTAGAGGAGAATATTTTTGATATATAGGGAAGTTGTACCATGAAATGTAGAGAAGCTAAAATGGAACAGGTTTGTTACACAGTGATTACATCCCTAGGTATGGAGTGATGAAGATTATTAGTTCAAGTCTGGCCAGGCACTTACTAGTTCTTGGATAGTGAACAAAAATAGAATCTTTGTTTGCTTCACATTTTTCATCTTTAAAATGGGGATAAAAATAGCAATGACTTACTATAGTTATTATGAGGATCAAATGAGATAATATTTGTTAAGTGCTTAGCATAGTGACTTGCACATAGTAAATGGAATAAAAGTTAACTATTATTATTATTATTTAGAGTTTATAATGGCATCTTCTACTGACATGAAAATGAAATATATTTCTTATCTTTCAATCCAGGACAAATTTATCAGTAAATGTTAAAGCTCTATTTTTTATATTTGTAATGATAAAATATTAAATTTTATAAAAATATTGCAGTGATTTGAAAATGACCACATCCTAATGCATGTAATGTGGTAGAAAAGAGAATGTATTAAAAAAAGCTATTTAAATCATTTCAAAGAATATTCATATAATCTTAATTTGGAATGTTTTTTTTCTTTTTGAACATAGAGTGCCACGATTCTAATTTGCAATGACTAAATCCATCTTATGGTAGATATTTAATTTTGATATAAATGTAAAAAATATTCCAAACTATAAAAACAGAAATAAATGAGATGCTATTAAATATGGAGAATACATTGATTTTAATAGGAAGTTCTGAACATATAGTTAAATCTTAAAGACAAATGTAAATTAGAGAATTATACTAACTTTGAATCTTGATATTATCATCTTGATATTTTAAATTTGAAAAATTAGAGGTTAAGCAGAACTTAAAATTCATACCTTAGAGGCAAAAATTTGTGTCAGATATAAAAATGGATGCCTCATTTTTATAATCTCTGAGAGATCCATCTTTTTACTATATATTTATTATTTAAATTAATGTTCCTACTTTGGAAAACAAAATTAATATGAATATCTTACCCAGATTTTCATTTCTAGATCCTTGAAAATCTTTAACAAGTGTGAGCACTTTATGATATGCAATGCATATATTCTTTTAAATTATATTTTGTTCATTTTTACTATATTTCTATATCCTTTGTTATTTTTAAATTCTAAATATATAATTCTTTCCTTCAAAATTTCTACTGTTCTGGAGAGATTTACCATATGTTCTAACTATTTTACTCTATTGTTTGTCTTCTTCAATTCCACTCTGAGATCTGTGAATTTCAACCTCATTCCTATCATGTTATCTCCTTTAAACAGTTTTATTTCTTTTGAACCATTCCATTGTTCTTTCATGTTCCATGAATTGCGGGAGTCTACACACTTCTCTTTTATGGGGAGCATTTTGGTTAATTTTCCTTTATAATATAATAATTATTCAATGTATTTTAAAATTTATAAGTGTTAATTTTTCCTTTTATTTTTGAGTTTAAAAATTGGTTTATCTATTTAGGAAAGAGCTTTCTCCTTTAAACGTTTTGTCCTTTAATCTTCCTGTATTCCCAATAGTATTTTTACAGCCTCTCCTCATTCTTTATTCTCTCCTCTTCTATGTTTCTATTAGACCCCCCTTTGTTAATCATTCTCATTTTCATTTAGTTCAAGGGTATAAGAGAATAGATGACTCCCTGCATAGAGTTAAGAACTCTGAGAAGAGATTGAATCCTAACTGGGTTTCTAGTACCCTTCCCTTAGGCATCCTTTAGGCTGCTTTTCATTGCTGTGTTCTAGTCAACCATGAATCGCCCTTTCTCATCCCTGCCCAGATGTACATCTTTCCTTCCCACTGTTTAGCCAAAACAGACTTTTATGCCTCTTGTTGATTACAGAGCCTTCAAACTGAAATTTTACTGTGAGAAGACCAGGCCAAGCCATCACTCCATATCTTGAAACATAAACCTTAATACATAATACTCTGCATCAGTTAGGTCTCACACACATCCTCATTAAAGGATAAGCTCACTGAATGACAGTTCTAATTATAATAGTTGTTTCATGATTCATGAAGTTTTAATTTCATGCTGATTTTATTTGTGTGTGTGTGTGTGTATTCAGCTTTAATTTTTGTCTATTTTGCTTTTTAGGCTAGAAAGATTTATAAAATTTTAAAAAGTAACACTATTACTCTGCCATTTTGTTGATTATGTGACCTTGAATCCCAGAGCAGACAATTGAAAGTGAATCTTTTGACTTCATAGTCAGTGTTTTTTGTTGTTGTTAATACTATCTTTATCTACTCTTTGCCCATATACCAAATATTGACTAAAATAATTTAAATTTATGGAGGATATGTCAACTTATTTCATTTTGAGATAAAGGTTTTTATTGTTTTTCATTGTTCAGTTGTGTCTAACTCTTCCTGACCCTGTGATCAGGATTCCAAGTCAATACTCTCCTTGGGATTTTCTTGGCAGAGATACCAGAGTGGTTTGTCTTTTCCTTCTTCAGTGAATAACCTTTTGTCAGAACTTTTCACTATTATGTTTTGATATCAGATAACCCTGAATAGCATAGATAAAAGTTTCATTGAGCTACAGGAGCCCTTTTCGCATAAGACAGTGATCCAGGAGGGGAAAATGAGAATACCAAGCCACAAATTAAAATTAAAGAATATTTTCAAACCTCCTATTTACTTACTTAATTGATCTCAATTGACATAAATGGGACCTCCATTCTAAGAAATATGATGTAATAGTCATGATTTAAATTTGTTAGAGATGTTTTAGAACTAAATACATTCTTCTCTCTCTCTCTTTATATATATATATATATATATATATATATATATACATTTTTGTTAAAGATTTCCTAAACACAAATAATTATAATTTTTATGGAATTATTTTCTTCAGTGAACTTTTTCCTACTTTTTTTCTATTTGGTTAAATATTTTTAGAATTAATTTTCATTAGTGAATTTTTGTACAATTTTGTTCAATTCCCCCTATATTATCAATTCTTTTAAAATGACACTTACTTTCTGACTTAGAATTGATACTAAATATAAGTTCCAAGGCAGAACAGTAAGAGTTAGACAATTGAGGTTATGTGACTTGCCTAGAATCACATAGCTAGGCCAAATCTGAATCCATGTCATCTTGACTGCAGATCTGGCTAACTATTGAGCAACCTAGCATCCTCTCTGTGTTTTTTTTTTTCTTAAAAAGGTTGTACTCTTTAGTATTTCTGTTCATCTTTTATTTTTATTTTTTCTACTTTTTATTAATTAATTAATTAATTTATTTAGTCAATTTAGAGCATCATTACTT
The DNA here is from genome assembly GCF_027887165.1 of Monodelphis domestica. Taxonomy (NCBI): domain Eukaryota; kingdom Metazoa; phylum Chordata; class Mammalia; order Didelphimorphia; family Didelphidae; genus Monodelphis; species Monodelphis domestica. The sequence continues at coordinate 156,717,215 of NC_077234.1, forward strand.
GGTTACAAGAATTATATTATTTCCCTCCCTCCCTCCTATTACCCTTCTCATAGCTGATGTGCAAATCCACTGGGTATTACATGTGTCCTTGATAAAAACCTATTTCCATGTTGTTGATGTTTGCATTAGGATGTTCATTTAGAGTCTACATCCCCAATCATATCCCCTCAACCCGTGTAATCAAGCAATTCTTTTTCTTCTGTGTTTCTACTCCCACAGTTTTTCCTCTGAATGTGGATAGTGTTCTTTCTCTTAGATCCCTCCAGTTGTTCAGGATCACTGCATTGCCACTAATAGAGAAGTCCATTACATTCGATTGTACCACAGTGTATAAGTTTCTGTCTATAATGTTCTCCTGATTCCGCTCCTTTCACCCAGCATCAATTCCTGGAGGTCATTCCAGTTCACATGGAATTCCTCCATTTTATTATTCCTTTGAGCACAATAGTATTCCATTACCAACATATACCACAATGTGTTCAGCCATTCCCCAATTGAAGGGCATCCCCTCATTATCCAATTTTTTGCCACCACAAACAGCTCAGCTATGAATATTCTTGTACTATTCTCTGTTCACCTAATTTACTTATAATTTCCTTCTTTATGTTCAAGTCATTCACCCATTCTGAGTTTATCTTGGTGTAGGGTGTGAGATGTTGATCTAAACCTAATCTTTCCCACACTGTCTTCCAATTTTCCCAGCAGTTTTTATCAAATAGTGGATTTTGGTCCCAAAAGCTGCGATCTTTGGGCTTATCATAGACTGTGTTGCTGAGGACACTTACCCCAAGTCTATTCCACTGGTCCTCCACTCTGTCTCTTAGCCAGTACCATGTTTTGATGACAACTGCTTTATAGTATAGTTTGAGATCTGGGAGTGCAAGGTCACCTTCCTTCACATTTTTTTTCATGATTTCCCTGGGTATTCTTGAATTTTTGTTCTTCTAAATGAACTTTGTTATGTTTTTTTTTTCCTAATTCAGTAAAAAAGTTTTTTTTTTTTTGGTAGTTCAATTGGTAGGGCACTAAATAAGTAAATAGGTTTTGGGTAGGATGGTCATTTTCATTATATTAGCTCATCCTACCTATGAGCAGGTAATGTTGTTCCAATTGTTTAGATCTAGTTTTAATTGTGTGGAGAGTGTTTTGTAGTTGTGTTCATATAATTCCTGTGTTTGTCTCAGCAGATAGATTCCTAAGTATTTTATATTATGTAGGATGATTTTAATTGGAATTTCTCTTTCTAATTCTTGCTGCTGAGATGTGTTGTAAATGTATAGAAATGCTGATGACTTATGTGGGTTTATTTTGTGTCCTGCAACTTTGCTAAAGTTGATTATTTCGACTAGCTTTTTAATTAATTCTCTAGGACTCTTTAAATAGACCATCATATCATCTGCAAAGAGCGATAGCTTGGCCTCCTCATTGCCTATTTTAATATCTTTAGTTTTTTTTTTTATTTCTCTAATTGCTAATGCTAGGGTTTCTAATACAATGTTAAATAATAGAGGTGATAATAGGCATCCTTGTTTCATTCCTGATCTTATTGGGGAGGCTTCTAGTTTATTTCCATTGCAGATGATGTTTGCTGATGGCTTTAAATATATGCTGTTTGTTGTTTTTAAGAAAGGCACTTCTATTCATATGCTTTCTAGTTTTTTCAATAGGAATGAGTGCTATATTTTGTCAAAGGCTTTCTCTGAATCTATTGAAATAATCATGTGATTTTTGTAGATTTGCTTGCTAATAAGGTAAATTATGTGGATGGTTTTCCTAATATTGAACCATCCTTGCATTCCTGGTATTGATCCTACATGGTCTTAGTGAATAACCCTTGTGATCACTTGCTGGAGTCTTTTTTCTGGTATCCTATTTAAGAGTTTTTCATTTACATTCATTAAGAATATTGGTCTTCCTGGTTTATTCTTTCAAATAGTTTGTATAATATTGGGATTGATTTTTCTTTAATGTTTCATAGAATTCATTTGTGAATCCATCTGGTCTTGGGGATTTTTTCTTAGGGAGTTCTTTGATGGCTTGTTCAATTTCTTTTTCTGATATAGGTTTATTTAGATAGTCTATTTCTTCCTCTGTTAATTTAGACAATTTTTATTTTTGTAATTATTCATCTAAACCACCTAGATTGCCATATTTATTGCCATATAATTGGGCATAAAGATTTTTAATGATTGCCTTAATTTCCTCTTCATTAGTGGTGAGGACTCCCTTTTCATCTTGGATAATTTCAATTTGGTTTTCTTCTTTCCTTTTTTAAATTAGATTGACCAGTACTTTTCTATTTTATTTGTTTTTTTAAGTACCAGCTTCTAGTCTTATTTATTAAATCAATAGTTCTTTGACTTTCAGTTTTATTAATTTCTTTTTGATTTTTAGGATCTCTAATTTAGCTATTATCTGAGGATTTTTAATTTGTTCACTTTCTAGTTTTTTAATTTGCATGCCCAATTCATTGATTGAATTAATTGACCCCCAATTTGTTAATATATGAACTCAATGATATAAATTTCCCCCTGAGTACTGCTTTGGCTGCATCTCATAGATTTTGAAAGGATGTCTCATCATTGTCATTTTCTTCTATGAAGTTATTAATTGGTTCTATGATTTGTATTTTAACTGATTTTGGAACATTTTATAGTGTAATTTCCAATTAATTTTTGATTTGCCTTTCCATGTACCCTTACTAATTATTATTTTCATTGCATTGTGATCTGAGAAGGTTGCATTTATTATTTCTGCTCTTTTGCAGTGGTTTGCAATATTTTTATGCTCTAGTACATGGTCAATCTTTGTGAATGTACCATGTGCTGCTTCAAAGATATATTCCTTTTTGTCCCTATTTATTTTTCTCCACATATCTACTAATTTTTTTAAGATTTTATTCACTTCTCTTACCTCTTTCTTATTTATTTTTTGGTTTGAATTATCTAGTTCTGATAAAAGAAGGTTCAGTTGTACCCATAGTATAGCTTTTCTATATATTTCATCCTTGACCTCCACTAGTTTCTTCTTTAGAAATTTGGATGCTATGCCATTTGGTACATACATATTGAGTACTGATATTTCCTCATTGTCTATTCTGCCTTTTATCAGGATGTAATTACCTTTCGTATCCCTTTTGACTAGATCTACTTTTACTTTGTCTTTGTCTGATATCCTGATTGCCACTCCTGCCTTCTTTTAATCAGTTGATGCCCAATAGATTTGACTCCATCCTCTTACTTTTACCATATGTGTGTCTACCTTCCTCATGTGTTTTCTTGTAGACAGCATATGGTAGGGTTTGGGTTTCTAATTGACTCTTCTATTTGCTTCTGTTTTACAGATGAGTTCATTCCATTCACATTCAGAGTTATGATTACCAGCTGTTTATTTCCAAGCATTTTGATTTCCACTCCTACTCCATCCTTTTCTTCTTTCACCAATGTTTTGTTTTTAATCAGTACCCCTTATTTTACTTCCCTTTCTACCCTCCACTTCTTATTCCCCTTTTACTTTCTTTACAGTCTTTTTAAACTACCCCCCTTGCCCTCTCCCTCCATTAGTTTGTTAACCTTCTACTTCCCTATAGGGTGCGAATCAATTCTCTGCCCCAATGTATTTGATTGTTCTTCCCTCTTTGAGTCAATTTCAATGCACGTAAGAATTGAGTACTTCCTATCTCCAACTTCTTTACCCTTCCAGTGTATTGATCTTCTTCCCCAATCCTGCCATGAGCTTCTTTGTGCCATATAAATTTACCCCATTTTGTTTCTTTTCCCATTTCTCTTAGTATTAACCACTTTTTAAAACTCTAATTGTGTATATGTGTTTGTGTATGTATACATATATCTATATACATATTTATGTCTTGGCATTTCATCCTATACAGTTTGTCACTGTTCTCTCTGAGTATAATTCTTCTAGGTACCCAGGTGATAATAACAATTTTTAAGAGTTATCCATGTCCTCTTTTCTTATAGAGATACATATCACTTTAACTTATTGGATCTTTTTTTAAAAAAGGGTTTTTTGTTTTCTTTTTTTGTTTGTTTTTTTCCCCCTTCCTTAATTACCTGTTGATGATTCTCTTGAGTTCTATGCTTGGGCATCAAATTTTCTGTTCAGGTCTGATCTTTTCTTTACAAATGCTTGGAATTATTCGATTTTGTTAAATGACCATATTTTCCCCTGTAAGAATATAGTCAGTTTTGCTGGGTAGTGGATTCTTGGTTGTAGACCTAGTTCTCTTGCTTTCCAGAATATCATATTCCATGCCTTTCAGGCCTTCAGTGTAGATGCAACCAGATCACTGTGGTTCCTTAGTATATGAATGCCTTCTTCTTAGGAGTTTGTAATATTTTTTCCTTGGTCTGGTAGTTCTTGAATTCGTCTATAACATACCTGGGTGTTGTCATTTGGGGATTAAGTACAGGAGGTGATCTGTGGATTCTTTCAATCCCTACTTTTCCTTCTTCTTCTAGAATATTGGGGTCATTTTCTTGGATAATTTCCTTTAGGATAATGTCCAGACTTTTTCTTTTGTCCTGGTCTTCTGGTAGACCAATGATCCTTAAGTTGTCTCTCCTGGAATGATTTTCTAAATCCTCTGTTTTGTGAATAAGATGCTTCATATTTTCCTCAATTTTTTCATTCTTTTGATTTTTGTCTTATAGTGTCCTGCTGCCATATGAGGTCACTTAACTCTAGTTGTTGTATTCTGGTTCTTAAAGACTGGATTTCATCCCTGGCTTTTTGGTCATCCTTCTCCTTCTGGTCTGATTTTCTTTGCAGGTCATTCTTCATCTTTGTCTCATCTTTCATTTGCTTTGTCTCATATTTCAGTTTCTTTGCCTCATCTTTCATCTCCTTTACCTCATTTACAAGCTGATTAATTTTGGCTTTTGAGACATTATTCTCTGTTTCCTGATGACTTATCTTGCTTTTTAAGTTCTTTTTCCCAGTTGTCTTCGGCCTCTCTTAATTGTGTTTTGAATTTTATTTTGAGTTCTTCTCAAAGCCTGTGTCCAATTCACTGGAATTTCTGTGGTTTTACTTGGTGTTCCTTCGTCCTTCTCTGTTGCATTTGCTCTTTGTTGATTGCCTGAGTAGAAGCTGTTGATTGTAATTTCTTTTTTCTTTCTCTGTTGTTTGCTCATATTAGCCCCTTCTTTTCCCCCTATAGTGGCCTGCAGTCTTGCTCCTCTCATTATGTGCTAGATCTGTAGTTTTGGTCTTTTCTGTCAGCCTTCATCCTTGGAGCTTAGTAAGTATCTAAGGTCACATTTGAATCCAGAATGTTTAAATATTTTTTAAAGTTTTTAAAATAAAATGCAAAGGATGAAATGTTTTTAATTTTATTTTATATACTCTTATTTTACTGAAGCAATTAATTTTTCAGTTCATATCTTAAATCATGTCCCCAAAGGTCAATAATTAAATCATTTACTTATATGTAAATAGAAATAATTTCCTTCATCTTTCCTATAATTGCAAATATGATGTATAGTAATAATATTTCTTACTATATAGAAAAATCTATCATTTCTTTGTCAAAAGTAATTATAGCTCATAGTGTTGGATTTTTAAAAATAATTTTAAAGATAAATCATCTTAAAATTGAGAAATATTTATGTGAAATGAGCAGAAACAGGAAAATATTTTACACAATAACAATGATGTATGATCAATGGTGATTGACTTAACTATTATCAGCAGTGTAAAGACTTGTGACAAGGAAATCACTTTAAAAGACTGATATATATTAATTTAAGGTCGCCAAGGAATTCAGCTATGTAATTCCTAAATGAAAACTCAAGTCAGCAGTCAACCTTTAATAGAGTTTAATTACAAACAGGAGGAGGAAAGGAATTAGAGATAGAGAGAGAGAGGGAGAGAGAAAGGGGAGAGAAGGGAATAGGGCTTAAATACCCCTTCTGTTTAGGCTGGGCCAAAAGGCCCAAGCCCTTAGATAGCTGGGGCAAAGAAAGGAGATCAGTCCCTATTACTCACGTGACCAAAATGGAGAAACAGTCTCAGGGGCTTCCACCTCCAGCTTCCTTCAGAGCAAGCTTCTCAGAGCACCTCTCCAACCACTCAGAGCCAAAACTCTCCAACCCACCCCCTGCGGTCCTCAGACCCCTCTCTCTTTAAGCAAACCATCCAAGTTCCCTCCCCTCAGTTCTCATATCTACCAATCACTGTCCATGTCTTCCCTGTGCCAATGGTGGCTCCAGCCCAACCCAGGACCTCCCAGAGGTCTGTGGCTTTGCACATGTCTGTTGAAGGTCATATTCTCAAACAATTAAATCCTGATCCTTTGCTCCAGCCCTTCCTAAATCCTGTTACCCTGAGTAGGGTAGAGATTGGAATAATTAAATTTTGATCTATGCTGCAGCCCTTCCTAAATCCTGTTAGGACTGAGTGGGGTGGAAATTGTATTTTCCAAGACCTGGTTCTGTCATTCCAAGTATCTCTATTGTATAAATTCTAAAATCAATCATGACTCAAGGAAATTCCTGTTCTATGCTTAAGCATAGGTCAAAGCCCTATTCATTGTTCAGCAAAAGGTTTCTGTCCTAAAGTAATCTTAAGAAGGGAGGAGGAGGAACCTCCCATGCCAATGGGGTTCACATTCCAATAGACTATCAGTAAGAAATTTTTCAAGTATGACATTTCCCAATGGTGAAATTTCCAACATTTATAAGTCTAAGATATTTTAAGGTTTACAGACTTTGGACAATTCCAAGGGATCAATGATTAAAAAGACTATCCAATACTATACAGGGGACGGAGAGTCTGAATACATATTGAAGTATACCATTCTTCACTTTATTTCCTCCATGAATTTTTCTCCACTTTAAGTTCTATGTGTCTTCTTTATAAATTTAAAAATTTTTATTTTTTTCCAAATTATGTTGATATAATTTTCGATATTTGATTTCTGGCATTTTGCATTCCATATCCTCTCATTCCCTCCGATACTCTGCCTCCCCAATACAGTAGAAAATATGATACAGGATGTACCTATATTATCATGTAATACATACTTCCATATTTTTAATATTGTGAAACAAGATATACATTGCTTACATTTGAAAAAAATCATGGAAGAAATCAAAAGAAGGATGGTATACTTCAGTCTGCATTCTCACTATCAGTTCTTTCTGGTGTAGTGGGTAACCATTTTCATCATGAGTCTCCTGGAATTGTACTGGTTCCTTATAGTGTTGATAATAACTATCACTCACAGTTGACTATCATATATTCTTGCTATTAGTTTTTACAACATTCTGCTAATTCTTCTCACTTCACTTTGTATCACTTCATTTAAGTCTCCATTTTTTCTATCATCTTATTTGTCATTTCTTATGGCACAATAGTATTCCATTACATTCATATGCTATAACTTGTTCAGAGTTGTGTGTCTTTTTTCACAAGATGAAGTATATGGAAATTTGTATTGTTTGATACTATATGTATAATCTATATCATATTTTGGGGGAGAGAAGAGATGGGATGGAGAGAGACAACATATATCACAAAATGTCAGAAAATTAGAATTTCGTAATAATAAGTTATATTAATAAAACATAAGTTAAATGGAAAAATTAAAATAAATATATAAAAGAACCATATAATTTTTTGTGTCTTGGTGGTATTTATAATCAATATTTAGATATAATTGTGATTATTTTACCAACAAATTTGCTCTGAACCTATGATTTCATAACTTTTGGAAATTTCTGAGGAGGAAATATCTCTGATGGCAACAGTTACATGATAGTTTTAAAGAGTTTCCAGGAATAGAGAAGTTGAACAATTTACTTAATCACATGTTGCTCTTTCGTATAAGATACAAAATATGAACCTAGGTCTTCCTAATCATGAGGCTATATTATTGACTAAGTAAAATTGCCTTTCACTACTTCATTAAATTTTCCTAGAGTCTGTTTTTTACATATTTCCCTTCAACTGACCTTACTCATGGAATTTTACATTATATTTATCTAAAATATCGTATAAAGTCTTTTCTTGAGGGTATCAATTGCTTTTATTTGTATCCTCAAATAACTCTCCAGCTTGTGTTATTGTTATTCAACCTTTATTCTTTTGAAGAGTGCCAATAGCATTATAGGATGATATTTTGACTTATGCATAAATTTGATCAGAATTACACAAAGTCATTAGCCACAAGCTCTCTTCCAGAGTCATCCAAATTCAGTGGCAAGACAAAAATCAAGATGGCTGGTGATTGCCTTGGATACAAAGGTTTAACTTAACTTCAATATCTAACCAAGTTCTAAGTGTTCCCACAGTACCTGCTTTCAATGTCTTCATTGCCATGAAATTAAATTTTTCTTATGGGCTCCTTCTGCCTTTGAAAGCCAATCAAAGGAACTAGAGAGAGCCTGTATCCACCCCCAATTGTTCTATTCCTAGCCTCCTTCAACTTTGTGATTTAATTCTAAAAATGAAAGAGGAAAGGTGTCTGGTGTTAGGGTATCTTGCACTGAAGAACTACTTTGCATTATGTATAATAAAAATTTCTCTTTGCAACACACTGGTCCAACAGCTTTATTTTAAAGGGTTGGTTGGACAGTATCAGGGGACAAAACTTCTCCTAGCAGTTACCGTGAGGAAGAAATAATTTCAGAGATGTGCTGAAACCAAGTCTAGACAAGAAAATCCAAATTTAAGAAGGAATATTTTAATTATGTTGGCCTGACCACATCTCTTTTTATGTTCCCCTGCTGTAATGCAATGAAAAGAGTACTGGACTTGGAGTCAAAGACCCTAAGTTTGAATTTCAGCTGTGGGACTTACTACAAATGCAACCTTTCATAGTTTATTTAAACTGTCTGGACCTCTATGTCCTTATCTATAAAAGGAGATTCAGGATGCATAACATCTAAGGCCTCTTTCACCTCTTGACCTTATAATTTCTGCTGAATGGGTTTAAGGAGTTTCCTTTTATATGGCAAAAAGGAAATTCTTACTTTTCTTTAAAGTGAAAGATCTTTGGAGTCTTGAGCGATCTTGTGAATTTAGCCTTGCTATTGTCAGATAGTTCAAAATAATTTTATTCCAAACACAGCATCCATCAACAAAAACAGATGAGAAAGGCAAACACATTGAACACTCATTCAAACAAATTAAATTGCAAATATACCTAATACAAATAAAATAAAAAAACTGCTTAATATATGTAGATGACCATAAAAAATGAGGCCAAGTTGGCAAGGAATAAGCATTTCTGAAGTTCAGTTTTCTCAGTAAAATGAAGGGGTTTTGAAGTCTTCCATCCAGCTCTAAATAGGTGAATCTCTTATCCTCCAACGTGTTGTTTCTTTCATAATTTGATCTATTTTTCTTCTGTGTATTATCTTTTTTAGATTTTTCCCTGATATTATTCTTACTTACAAGGGTATTTAAAACTGAAATGAAACCTTAGAGATCATCTAGCCCAACTCTCTCATTTTACAATTAGGATACTAAGCCTCAAAGAGATGAAGTTTTCACATAAGATCACATAAGGAATAGTAATCTTCTGGCCCAGAATCCAGAGTTCTTTCTACTGTGCCACAATGTTTCATAGTAGGAATGCATAGTCATATTAGGCATATGTCCTGATCTTGCTTACTTCACTAGAGATAAACTAGCATTGCTCTGTGGACAGAATACAAGACCTTGACCTAGGAAAATCTAAGCTAAAATTCCATCTCATTTACTAGCTGGATGACCATAGGAAAATTAGTTAACCTCTCTGATCCTTAATTTACTCATCTATCAAATAGAAATGAAAACACTATTACCTCAGGGAGGTGTCTTGAGCTTGAATGATATAATGTATGTCAAGCATTATATGCATTTTTATTATTCACTTCACATTTCATGCTATCTTTCTAGTGCTTCCTTACATTATTCACATATATTATTTCTTGGGATACAATAATTTTCATATACTGTAATTTGCTCTGTCGTGCCCTAACTACTGGGCATATGGGCTGTTTCTACTTTTTTCTTTCTTTTTTTTACAATGAAATTCAAATCACCTAAATCAATAATTCATAAGGAAATCCCTAATTTTCTTGATGGTCAGTTAGGGAAACAAAGAAAGCAGGCATAAGTTGATCATTATCCAAATCCACTTCCAAGTCCTACACTTCCAAGTCCTAGACTCCTGCCTTCATCACCCATCCACTTTTATAATCTTTGCAGCATCTGCTGCAATGTGATGATCTAGTCAATGGGACTTTATGGGAAGAGACTGAGACTAGACTGGTGTGAGTAAAGCAAATATCATGAACTTAATGCTGATTTAAAGAAAAAAGTTAAATAAAATTTTATAGAAGGAATTTCATATTTAACAATTATATCAAATTGACTGAATTTGCTTGGTTTTAGAAGGGAGTGTTTTTGTGGCTCAGTGGATTTAGAGCCAACCTCGAGATAGGTGGTCCTGTGTTCAAATCTGAACTCAGACATTCCCTAGCTGTATGACCTTGGACAAGTCACTTGATCCCCATTGCCTATACCGTACCACTCTTCTACCTTGGATCTGATACCCAGTATTGATTCTAAGATGGAAGGTAAGAGTTTAAAAACAAAAGAATGAGGATGGAATTGAGAATAGACTGGTCAGTTATTGCCAAGGGATCTGTTTAAGATTCTGCAACCATAGACAGTGTCTTCTTTAATAGTAGCACTAGAAATTTATCAGCATATCATTCAGTGATGCTTCACTCCATGGGATGGTTCCTGGTATAGGCATGTCACTGTGCCCTGCATTGCACAGAGGAGATACTATATAGTGTTGACACTGGTGTGTCTTTGCATGATGCAGTCTTATCTGTGTTTAATGTGTTATATGATATGTGCCTGTTGAGTGATTCAGGCATGTCATTGTGTGACAGAAGCTTGTAACTGTGTGGTGTTATATGATGTACATATGCTGTGATCATGAATGTGTGCTGTTGTATGACCAAAGCATGCTAGTCCCAAGTGTGTCATGTGTTATTGCATCACACAGATTTGTGGTGTTTAGACCTGCCATTGCATGGTGCCAGATTGGCATGGTCTATCATTGTGTGACTCTTCTATGTCACTGAGTGAGTCTGGTGTGCTGTTAAGGGAAGTGACTCTTTTATTGGCTGCCATTATGTGACAGGTGTGTCATTAGATGATGCAGGTGTGACTTTGCATGTCGCTGGTGGCAGAACCTGACACATATTTCCATTTAATCCTATGGTGACTGGGAACATAGTGTTTTCAAAAAATTTTACCTATGGAGCCTTACAACAATACTCCAGTTAAGTTCTATAATAATCCCTGTTTTGAACATGAATACTGAGAAGTGAGTGACATTACTAATGTCTGAGGTAGGACTTGAATTGGCTTCTTCCTGACTTCAAGACATTACAGCTTGCTGATCCAACCAGACCTAGACCCTCTTAAGATGTTTTAAATCATTAGTATTTTCAGTAATATTTCTTTGACTTCCTTAATGTCTTTAACTTGAAATTTTGACATTTTTAAGAAATCTAGGCTCTAACTCCCAGTTATTCTCCATGCCAATAGAAATTAGTAATAAAATTACATCATAATTATCACATATACATATAAACATATACATATATATCCCCAATAATTAGATAATTTTCTTTCTTTCCCTAGCATGATTTAAGTCTTAAGTCATCCGAGATCATAACTTAAATAATGGAAACTTAGTCTTTAGAGATTAATCAAGTTGAGTTAGATATTTTGGTACCCACATCTTTTGTATCCCAGCTTATAACCTTGCTTCAGTTGGTACCTGTAACCTATCTTTCTCATTTCCAAGTCCCCAAAAAGTCCTTGATTTAACTTGTCTTGGGAACCCAAGTTGCTCCTGGTTTTGGTTATCTTTTCTAACTTTTCCACATTGTATAATTGAAAATCTATAACTCTAAAAAAAAAACTACATTTCCCAAGGGCCCATTGACTTCCTGTAATTATGTACTACCTGTAGAAAGGGGATATTAGGCAAGGAAGTGAAGGGTCCTGCCTCTTTACTTCCTGTCCTGATCTTGGTGGTGGTAAGGTGGGTGTTCTGGCTGATCAGTCATGGGCACGTGGTCTTTATTTTGTATCTTCTTTATTCCTTGATTTCTAATAATCATTAATAAATCTCTTAAAATATAATATTTTTGTTATTGAGATTTAATTTTAACTTTTAAAACATCCATGTTATCATTTTACAGTGTTCTCATTAAGACAGTCTTATTATCAAGTCCAACAAAAAAAACATCTATTATTGTCAATAGTTTTTCTCAAAAACTTTCATTACACTTAGTTTTCAAGAATCTATCAGCTGCATCATTTATCCCTATATCTTGCTCAAAGATACCCTTAAAATTAAACACTGAATTTTGGGTATCTGAATTAACAAGAAACAGAGTTTCAGCTTTCTTCCAATTAGCATTTGTACTAGGGAGCTAGGCATCCTTAGAAGTATAACCCCTTCAGATAGACTTGTAATATTAGTGGTTGTCCTATCTACTTGCAGAGAATCAAAATGACATCACTAGGTTGGTGTTGTATACAACATGTTCTGTAGGTTGATCAAACCAATATGATCTCAGAAGATCAGGCACAAATAGCTTTTATGAACACTTGGGATGGAACTATCTCTAAATCTGTGCATCTAACATTTGTTTTGAGATACTGCAATTTTGCCTTGCTCATAGAAAACAGCACATTCTTTGATGTGAGCACACAGACACACCATGCTGGATTGTACTGTGCCAGTGTCTCCCACGTCTCACAATCAATACTACAATTCATCAGAGAAAACTTTAGATTGTCCTCATGTCACATCTTTTGTCTTCCACTGAAATGCTTGCCTTGTATAAGTTCTCTGTAAAATAGTCTTTTAGGCAAATGTGCATTTGGCTTTCAAACAACACGGCCACCCTACTGAAGCTGTGTTCTGTAAGCTTGAATGCATGGCAGCTCAGATCAAGGAAGGAACTCAATGTCTGTGTAACTTATCTATCCAAGTGATCTTCAGAATTTTCCCAAGACAATTCAAATGACAAGGAATTAGTTCCCCAGAATGATGTTGGTATACTATTTTTTTACAATAAGATGAAATTATTAGTAATGTTAATGACTTTTCCATTGAATAGAGAGTGAATTCAACCACTAAATTCTAACATATATTACAGCCTTAATTACATGCCAGTCATTGCCCTAAAATCTTGGAAGAGAAAACTGTAAAACAACAACGACAATTTGGTTTCTTTCCTCAAAGAGCCTTCAGTTTAATAAGGAGGTATTTCATGAACTCATAAGGATTATATAAGATAAGGTTATAGACAACAAACCAGGAAAGAAACCTCAACCATATATTAATTGTTCAAGTCATTGTGTTACATTTCAGAGGGGGACAAAGAATGGGAAAAATAGTTCCTACCTCCAGCAGCATAGACTCAGAGCTTCAAGGCACCTGTGAGATAATTGAATCATAGCTTCTCATTATGTAAAGGAAGAAAAGGAGGACAAGAAAACTGAAGCAACTTGCCTAAAGTCTCACAAGTGGAATATGAAATGAGAAAAAGGTCTTGAAAAAGTGCTAGAAAATTTGAGGAGTGAAAAATCACTTTCTTCCAGCAGGCACATATTCTCCTTTCTTTGTGACAGTTATTGACATTACTAAATTATGTGTATAAACTAGACTGAGAATAGTCTTGGCCTGAATGCACTAAACTCATAGGAACCTGACATTCCTTCCCTGATTTTCCTTCATCTCTCTCCCAAGTATATATAAGGTTATGTTCTCAATGAAGTCTATCTGTTTCACTGTGATTTTGTTTGTTCTGCCTTCTGATGTATGGGATTCTACCACTAAAAAACATTATCACTACTGATTCTTTATTTGTAATCTATCTACTAATTTATATCAAATACTAGTGCCAAGGGACTAATATTTGAGACACTCTTCCCTGACAATTATGATATGCTATGAGACATGAACCAGAGAACAAGAAAATTCTATCAATATTCTTAAAAACAAGCATTTATTTTTAATGTACAAGTGTAATCTTTCTGCTTTATTAGTCAAAATTTGTTCATTTGATATACCATGCTATTTCCTCTGTAAAATTTCACTTAAATACTCCTTTCATTAAAAGGAAAAAAAGAAGACATTAATGCTCCCCATTGGAAGTGAAATGCCAGGTAGGACTTTGAGAGAAACTGAGAGTCACACATTAAGCAAAGACTGTCTGTCTCATTTAAGGTCAGTGAATAGAATATTCTTCTATATTGTCTTACTCTCAGAAAATTATTTACTAGATAATCTATATTCCTGTAATGTAAATATATTAACTGTGCAGTTAAATGTAATATTCCAGTAACCTATTTGCTTTAAACATAAATTAAATGTTTTTTATATAAGTGCATTGCAAGCATTTTTTCACCAATAACTTGAAATGAGTGTCTGCCTAATGCAAGTATTAAGGCTATTACAAGTAATCATATATAAATGCTTCTTTACTAATGCACCTTTATGATCTGAACTTGAAATGTGTTTCCTTCTTTGTTAGTTTCAATAAATAAAACAATCTAGATGAAATTAGGGTTTGCAACACATTAGTATTTTTTCTCCCTCAACCATTTGGAAGATAAAACTCTTAATTCAAGTCATAAAATAGAAAGGTTTTGTCTTCTTAGCATACCCTGCAAAGCAGATTTATGACCAAGATGAGCTAAGCATGGTCTTAGACCTCAAGAAGATGACAAAGTAAGAGAATCACAGAGCTATGGTAATAAGAGCCAAACTTGAGAAGCAAGGTGAAATCTAATGCATGTGGCTCAGATCCACAAAATGTGCCAAATCAATTACTCCAGATTTAAAGACTTAGTCTAAGGCCATTAAAAATGTTTTCTGTTTCTCCATTTTATGCCAGATTCTCATTAGATCTCTCTTGTTTTAAGTTCTTACTATAGAGTCATAGTTAGTCAACTGATATGAAGAGGATCTTACTATACTTTCAGGAATATATCCCATGGGATGCACCAATCATTGATGTATACTAGAGCCATCTTGTTAGAAGCAATTGTTTAATTTTCACTGTGAACATTTACACCTAAGAAAGTAGCAAATATTACAAGTCAGGATTTTATTTATTGTTTTATTGATTTTCTAGACTTCAGAACTTGATGTATAAAATGTTAATAATGCAGATTGAATTTTAAAAGTGTGTTGTGGGCATTTTTGATAGCTAGCTGTTAAACCTTGAACAGATTGCCCCCTGACAATTAGCATCATCAAATGTGATCTAGACTTTGAATCAAATGAGGAAAACTCCATTCCTGGCCCTGCTTTGGAACTTTGAGCAAGGTTTACTACATAAAGTGTGGTGCAGGATTGTTTCCATTTTTAACCAGTTAATATTTCTGTCTACTAATCAAATTGATTTGGTCTGCTTAAAAGGGACCTGGTTAACAAATACCCTATATTCATTTTCATAGATTAAACTTAACTCAGGAATGTATCCTAACATTTTAGGAACAGAATAAAACAAATAGTTCCTATGTAACTTCTAAGCCATTCAAACTTTTAAAAGGATTCATTTACCAAAAGAAAAAAAAAAGAATTGCAAGGATTCAATCCACAGCTTGCATCAATGCTCTACCTCAACTTCCAAAGTCTGATTATCAAAACACAACATATCATGATTTGCACTACCTTGGGACATCTACCAAGTTGGAAGGGTGGGCGTTCCAAATAGGTATCATTTATACTTTAGCTGACTGTGAAATGATGGCATTGAAGCCTGACACCAATAAGAAGACACAACAACATCATGGCTTGAGTCTTAAGTCTGGGATCAATCAAGCCTTGAGGAAATCTCCCTTCTTTTTAATGAAAGAAATAGCTTAAGCTATGTAGCAATGTGTGTGTGTGTGGGGGGGGGGAGACGCCAATACATATTCAGTCTATCACACTCATCATAGCATTTCTGTATTCTATCCCATGAGAGTAAACACTGGGGAAGTGCTAGCACATACCTAGCTAATACTTTGTTTCAGAGGAGCTAAGGATATGCAGACACACAATTCTTTTCCTATTTTGTACTATTTGTTACTTTTATAATTTACATTACAAAAAAGAATAAAATGCTATATAATATCGATGAATGGGTTATTTTTGTATACCAAGATTCTGTGACTAGATCAGAGTGATGTAACAAGATACAATGAAGAAAAGGCTTCAAGATCTAATTCTGGACAAATATACACTAATTCTACTTCTTAGATCAGAGATCATTGATGTTTTTGCTTTATGGAACGTTTTGGCAACCTAGTGAAGCATGTGAACCCCTTCTCAGAATAATTTTAGTAATATTTAATTTTTTCCAAAATTTCCTTTAGAAACAATTTTTAACATCCATTTTTTTTAACATTTTGTTACAAATTCTCTCCCTCTTTCCTTGCCCATTCTGGTCCATGAGGTAATAAGATTCAGATTAAGAACTCGTCTTAGAATAGTTATATGGTCAGTGCATTTTAGAGAAAGGTGTAATAAAACAATAAACATTCATCTCTACTCTAATAAATTTTAAGGTTATGGAACCTTAATTCCATTATTAGCTTTGTTCATCTAGTTAGTAGTCTCAGGGATCTGGTTATTTTGCAATTGCCCTATCAGAATTGACTCTTGAGTCCACCTACCTGAATCTGTTCTTCTTTGAACCCTAATTATAGGACTTTGGCATTATAGAGTTGATCCTCAGACAAGTAATCATGGGTAATATATTTAGTGTTTTACTCTCTTGTATTTAATCAGTAAAATAAATTAATAATACATTAAAAATGTACAGAGTGACTTGTAATTTATCTTAGAGCCAGACCTCTCTCAATAGATATATGTATATCTTGTACATAAACAAATATAAATATACATATTCCCAAATGTACATATAAAATATATGAGAATATATACATCTCTCTTCTTCCTTTTCTCTTTCCCTCCCTCCCTCTCTCTGTCCCTCTCCCTCCTTTTCCCCTCTCCCTCTTCTTCTTCCTCTCCCTCTGCCTCCCTCCCTTCTCTCTCTCTCTCTCTCTCTCTCTCTCTCTCTCTCTCTCTCTCTCTCTCTCTCTCTCTCTCTCTCTCTCTCTCTCTCTCTCTCTCTCTCTCTCTCTTCCACTCTCTCTTTCTGTCTCTCTCTGTCTCCGTATGTCTGTCTGCCTGTCTCTCTCCCCACCTACTCTGAACTGAAGACTTCTAGGAAGAAAAAAAGAACAGTCCTGTTAGCTTCAACATATCTGATTTTCCTAGGAATAATAAAAGGATATTTTATTTAACTCAACATAGCCTTTGCTAGATAGGAGGAGAATTGATGTCTGGACTGAAATGGAGAAACTTTGGTAGCTAGGCTTGCTTTCATTGCTGCTACTTTTTCTCTGTTCTGTTTTGAGAAGGAACCTCAAATCTTTCGATTGATTGTTCTCTATTAAGTTATTTGTTGATCATCACTAGTATAATCCTGAGGTGTAGACAAAGGAAGGCCAGAAACAAAAAATGATTAATTTTGATGAAGTCAAGTTCACTGGAAATAATTGTGATCATTAAGAAAATTTGCCTCGCCTCAAATCTAAATTTGCCTTTTGGAAACTTTATTGCTCCTGATGCTACCCTCTGCGGCCTAATGTCATAAATCTAATCCTTTATCCAAGTGATAGATGTTCAAAATCCCAAAGACATTCTCAGACAGAGCAAATATAATTTTGTACCCTTTTGATATATTAGTTGTTCTTTGCCCTTGAACTTCCCAGTCTCTGCTGATATCTAGCCAAGATTCATATCCCTTACCTCTGGGCTCTTACTGTCAGAGGAGAAGGGGCTAAAAGGTGAGAAAGGTACTATATATATATATATATATATATATATATATAAAGGTAAATAGATAATTGAATGAGTCACTCTCATTTTGTCTTGAAGCAGTTTGTGGATGATCTGTTATTCCCATATATAAAAGGGTGATTCTGAAATACCTTTAGGATCTATCCCTACTTTGACAATTAGGTGATCATGTCAAGAATTTATGTTATAATAAAATGTAAGAGGAGTGCTCCAGGGAGTCTTAGGCATATGTATGAGTTCTATAGAGTCTAAAAGACAATTTTAAAAATAAAATTGAAAGCCTTTGGTGATAAATATATATATATATATATATATATATATATATATATATATATATATATATCCTATCTAAAAATGAGTAGGAAACTTCATACTCTTTAATTGTGAATGAAAGGGCTGGTATATGGTATGGGTCAAATAAGATCTTGACTATAAACTTTAGAAATTTAGAGCTTTATAAACTTTAAAGCATCATATAAATGCCTGCTGTGGTTGTTGCTGTCCTAGTAGGTAGTAGTCATCTTCATTATTAGACTACACCAGACTCAAGTTTGGTGATCGTTTCATTCCTTGAGCCTTCAACTACCTTCCTATTGAGCTCAAGTTATTCATCATCACAGGAAAATGCTGGTATATTTTTAACAACTGGGATCTCCAAATAAATACATAAACAAGTACACACACTTTTCTGTTTCATCTTCATTGTTACTTCTTTAAGCCTAGACGATAAAATATCAAATCAAGCATTCATTTATAGTTATTATGCTAATTCTTGAGTTATAAATGTTCACACTGAAAATATGACCATCTCAACGACAGTTTTCAAGCTGGTTCAAGCATGCCCCAAACAGTAAATGTAACAATAGGATATAAACTATATATGTACCTTTGTTCCTAGAGATCTCCATAAGACTGGAAAAAGAATATGGTAGATAAAAACGACTGAACTGAAACTAATCACCCTAAGGCAATAAGAAATGGATTATTATGGTAAAGAGAATTTTGAATGAGAAAGGAATTTTCTAGAGGAGAGATGGCTTCTTCAATCTCCTATGATGGCATCGATAGCAAGAAGTCTTTTCCAAATCTCATCTACTAATTATCTTAGCTAAAAGAATCTCATGGCGACAGACTAAGAAAGAGTGGTCAGAACCATTGAGGTAATAAAAGCTGGTGAGGAGTCAGCAAAGCCACTGAATTACCTCTCTGGACCAGTAGATTGATTTGTCCTGCCCAATTTAACATTATAGTAACTTGTAGTAAATTCAATATGACCTTCCTTGTACTTCATTTACACCATCTTTTGTGCTTCTGAATTCTCCATGATTTTATAGGCAAATTTACCCCTGGTGTTGGGGGAAATATTTTGAAATTACTATTTTTTGCTAATATTTGCATTAACATCTTTGCTAAAGAATTGATATATATTAACTCCTAAGAGGCCATATAGTGACAGAAAAACTTGGACCAGCTTTTAGATGAATACTTATCCATATGGTTACCACAGAGTGGAAAAAGTTGTTGGTCACTTCTCTGGGTATCCAACTGGCCTGTGGCAATGTCTAGAGCTATTTTTTTTTCCCTTCAGACTGTACACCTGACTATTTGTATGGTTTTGTCTGCCATGCTTTAGAAACCTCTTAACTCTGGAAACTCAATCCATTCCTAGACTATTTCTCATTTTGGAAGTAACCTCTGAGCTCAAAGCCTCTCCCTCTTAATTAGCTGGTTCCTCCTAGAAGACACACACATACACATAAAGAGATGAGTCTATGTGTGTGTGTATACATATATATATATATATATACAATTAAATATAATCATATGTAGTTATATAAATGCTATTTATATATGTGGAATCTATGTATTGTATACTAATATGTTATATAACATGTATAAAGTTATAATATGTTATAATCATCATGGTTATAGGTAGATGAATTTTTTTTGTTTATTTATTTAATTTAGGATATTTTTCCATGGTTATGTGATTCATGTTTTTACCTTCCCTCCTCCCACCCCCCTCCCATAGCCAATGAGCATCTGAGTTTTACATGTGTCATTGATCAAAATCTATTTCCATATTATTAATATATGCACTAGAGTCTACATCCACAATCATATCCCCATTGACCCATGTAATCAAGCAGTTGCTTTTCTTCTGTGTTTCTACTCCCAAAGTTCTTTCTCTGGATGTGGATAGCTTTCTTTCTCATAAGTCCCTCAGAATAGTCCGGTATAATTAATTTCATTGCTGCTAGTAGAGAAGTCTATTATATTCAATTATGCCACAGTGTATCAGTCTCTGTGTACAATGTTCTCCTGGTTCTGCTCCTTTCACTCTGCATCAATTCCTGGAGGTTGTTCCAGTTCACATGGAATTCCTCCAGTTCATTATCCCTTTTAGCTCAATAGTATTCCAACACAAATGCATGCCACAATTTGTTCAGACATTCCCCAATCAAAAGACATCCCATCATTTTACAATTTTTGCCTAACATAAAGAGTGTGGCTATAAATATTTTTACACATATTTTCCCTATTATCTCTTTGAGGTACAAAACCAGCAGTGCTATGGCTGGATCAAAGGGCAGGCAGTCTTTTAAATCCCTTTGGTCATAGTTCCAAATTGCCTTCCAGAATGATTGGATCAATTCACAACCCCACCAGCAATGCATTAATGTCCCGATTTTGTCACAACCTCTCCAACATTTATTAATTTCCTTTGCTGTCATATTAGCCAATCTGCTAGGTGTGAGGTGGTACCTCAGAGTTGTTTTGATTTGCATTTCTCTAATTACAAGAGATTTAGAACACTTTTTCATGTGCTTATTGATAGTTTTTATTTCTTTATCTGAAAATTGCCTATGTGTGTCCCTTGCCCATTTATCAAATGGGCAATGGCTTGATTTCTTTACAAATAATTTAGCTCCTTATAAACTTGAATAATTAGATCTTTGTCAGATGTTTTTGTTATAATGATTTTTTTTCCAATTTGTTACTTCCCTTCTAATTTTGGTTGCATTGGTTTTGTTTGTAAAAATACTTTTTAATTTAATGTAATCAAAATTATTCATTTTACATTTTGTAATATTATCTCTCTTGTTTGTTCTTAAAATCTTTCCCCTAGATCTGACAGGTATATTTTTCTATGTTCACTAAATTTACTTATACTTTCCTTCTTCATATTTAATTCATTCACCCATTCTGAATTTATCTTGGTGTAGGGTGTCAGATGTTGATCTAAACTTAATCTTTCCCATACTGCTTTAAATTTTCCCAGCAGTTTTTATTAAATGGTGGGGTTTGGGCCCAAAAGCTGGTAATTTCAGATTTATCATACACTATCTTTCTATTGTTATTTACCCCAAGTCTATTTCACTTATCCTCCCTTCTGTCTCTTAATCAGTACCATATTGTTTGATGAACAATGCTTTATAGTACAGTTTAAAATCTGGTATTGCTAGGCCCCTCCTTCACATTATTTTTCATTATTTCCCTTGATATTCTTGATTTTTTATCCTTCGAAATGAACTTTGTTATGGTTTTTCTAATTCAGTGAGAGTTTCTTGGTGGTTTGATAGTTATGGCACTGAATAAGTAAATTAATTTAAGTAGGATTGTAATTTTCTTATGTTAGCTCATCCTACCCATGAGCAATTGATGTTTTTTGAATTGTTTAGACCTAGTTTTAATTGTGTGGAAAGTGTTTTGTAGTTGTGTTCATAGAACTCCTGTGTTTGTTTTGGGAAATAGATTCTTAAATATTTTATATTTTCTAGAGTGATTTTAATTGGAATTTCTCTTTCTAGCTCTTGCTGCTGAGATATGTTGGAAATATACAGAAATACTGATGATTTATGAAGGTTTATTTTGTATCCTGTATCTTTGCTTAAATTGTTATTTCCACTAGGTTTTTAGTTGATTTTATAGGATTCTTTAAGTAGACCATCATATTATCTGCAAAGTTTAATCTCCTCATTGTGTATCTTAATACCACAATTTTCTTTTTCTTCTCTGATTGCTTCTGCTAGTGTTTCTAGTACAATGTTAAATAATAGAGGTGATAATGGGCATCCTTGTTTCACTCCTGATCTTATTGGGAAGGCTTCTAGTTTATCCCCATTGCAGATAATGCTGGCTGATGGTTTTAAATATATACTATTTATTATTTTTTAGGAAATTCCCTTCTATTCTTATACGTTCTAGTATTTTTAATAGGAATAAGTGTTGTATTTCATCAAAGGCTTTTTCTGTGTTTTTTGAGATAATCATGTAATTTCAGTTGGTTTGCTTGTCAATATGGTCAATTATGTGGATGATTTTACTAATATTAAATCATCCTTGCATTCCTGGTATAAATACCACCTACTCATAGTGAATAACTCTTGTGATTACATGCTGGAGTCTTTTGGCTAGTATTTTATTTAAGATTTTTTCAGCTATGTTCATTAAGGAGATAGGTCTCTTGTTTTCTTTCTCTGTTTTTGATCTGCCTGGCTTTGGAATCAGTACCATATTTGTGTCATAAAAGGAATTTGGTAGAACTCCTTTGCTTATTTTGTCAAATAGTTTGTAGAGTATTAAGGTTAGTTGTTTTTACAATGTTTGATAGAATTCACTTGTGGATCCATCAGATTCTGGGGATTTTTTCTTAGGGAGTTCTTTGATGGCTTCTTCAATTTCTTTCTCGGATATGGGATTATTTAAGTATTCTATTTCTTCTTCTGTTAATCTAGGCAATTCACATCTTTGTAAATAATCATCCATATCACCTAGATTGCCATATAATTGGGCAAAATAGATTTTAAAGATTGCCTTAATTTCCTCTTCATTATAGGTGAGGTCTCCCTTTTCATCTTGGATACTATCAATTTGGCTTTATTTCTCTCCATTTTTATTAGAATAACTAGTATTTCATCTATTTTATTTGTTTTTTTTTCAAAAGTACCAGCTTCTAGTCTTATATAATAATTCAATAGTTCTTTCACTTTCAATTTTATTAATTTCTCCTTTAATTTTTTTAGAATTTCTAATTTAGATTTTATCTGGGAATTTAAATTTGCTTTCTTTCTAGTTTGTTTGTTTTTGTATTTGCATGCCCATTTCATTGACCCCTTCCCTCTCTGGTTTGTTAATATATGCACTAAGATATACATTTTCCCCTGAGTATTGCTTAGGCTACATCCCATAGATTTTGATATGATGTCACCCATTGTCATTTTATTCAATAAAATTGCTATATGTTTCTATGATTTGTTCTTTAACTAACAAATTTTGGAGAATCATATTCTTTAATTTCCAATTAATTTTTGGTTTGCCTCTCCATGTACCCTTACTAATTATTATTTTATTACATTATTATCTGAAAAGTTTGCATTCATTATTTCTGCTTTGTTGCATGTGTTTGCAATGTTTTTATGCTTTAGTATGTAATCAGTCTTTTTGAATGTACCAGGTGCTTCTGAAAAGATGTATTCTTTTTTGTACCTCTTTATTTTCATCCATATACTATTAACTCTAATTTTTCTAAGACTTCATTCACATCTCTTACCTTTTTCTTATTTATTTTTTGATTTTATTTATCTAGATCTGATAGAGGAATGTTCTGCTCTCCCACTAGTATAGTTTTACTATTTATTTCCTCCTTAACCATCAATATTTTTTTTTCCTTTAAAAAAATGGATGCTATATCATGGGGTGCATACATGGTGAGTACTGATATTTCCTCATTGTCTATTCTGCTTCTTATCAGGATGCAATTACCTTCCCTATATCTTTTAATCAGATCTATTTTTACTTTGGCTTTGTCAGGTATCATGATTAAGACTTGTACCTTCTTTTTCTCAGTTGATGCCCAATAGATTTTTCTCCATCCTCTTACCTTTACTCTGTGTGTGTCTACCTACCACATGTGTGATTCTTGTAGACAACTTATGGTAGGATTTTGGTTTCTAATCCACTCTGCTATTTGCTTCATTTCTAAGGGTGAGTTCAATCCATTCACATTCAGAGTTATGATTATTACCTGTTTATTCCCCATCATTTTGATTTCTTCTCTTAGTCCTTCCTATTCTTCTTTTACTATTTCCTCTCCATCATTGGTTAGCTTTTTTATCAGTCCCCCTAATTTCCCTTCCCTTCTTATTCCCTTCTTATTTTTTCTTTAGGACCTATTAACTTTCTTCACCCCTTCTCTTTCCTTCCCTTTTGGTACTCCACACCCCACTCCCCACCTTGATTTTTCCCTCTCAACTTCCCTGTTTAATAAGATAGAATTTGATACTCCATTGGATCTACATGCTCTTCTCTCTCAGAATTGATTCCACTGAAAGTAAAGGTTAGGTACTAAATATTTGTACTCTCTTCATCTCTTTTTAATAGTATTCTTCCTGTCCCCCTCTCATGTGCCTCATTATGTGATATAATTTATCCTATTTTTCTTATTCTTTCAAGTTTCTCTTGGTGCCATCTTCTATTTTCCCACCTCCTTCCTTTTTTTTACTTATCATCTTAAACTACTTAGTATCCCAACCTCTACCTATGAATAATTCTTCTAACTATTATGATAATGAAAACTGTTTTTGAGAATTGTAAATATCATTTTCCATTTAGATATATAAACAATTTGACCTTACTGAAACTCTTGAATTTCTCCCATCTTGCTTGTTCACCCATTCATGTTTCTCTTGAATTTTGTATTTAGACATTAAATTTTCTGTTTTGTTCTGGTCTTTTCTTTGCAAATATTTGGAAATCTTTTTTGTTAAATGACCAGAATTTCCCCTGGAATTACATAGATGGTTTTGATTTATACCCAATTCTCTTGCCTTTATAAATATCACATTTCAAGCCTTGAGGTTCTTTCTTATGAAGGCTGCCAGTTCCTGTGTATTCATGACTGGGGCTCCTTGATATAAGAATTGTCTCTTTCTGGCTTCTTGAAATTTTTTCTCCTTGGCTTGAAAGCTTTCGAATTTGGTAATTACATTCCTGACCATTGCCTTTTGAGGATTTAATGTAGAGGGTCATCTTTGGACTCTTTCAATGTCTATTTTGTCCTTTTGTTGTAGAACCTCAGGAAAGTTTTCTTGGATAATTTCTTGTAATATGATGTCAAGGGTTCTGTTTTTTCTAAGTTTTTAGGAAGACCTATGATTCTCAAATTGTCTCTCCCAGACCTGGTTTCCAGATCAATTTCTTCTCAATGAGATATTTCATGTTTTCTTCTATTTTGTCATTCTTTTGACTTTGCTTTATTAATTCTTGCTGTCTTGTAAGAACAATAGTTTCTACTTGCCCAATTCTACTTTTTAAAGACTGGTTTTCAGCTATGATCTTTTGATTTTTCTTTCATGTTTTTCATGTCCTCCAGCTGGTTACTTCTGATCTTCAATTTGCTTATCATTTCATTTAATTTCCGAGCTTTTTTAGGTAGATGAATTCTTAACCAAATAAGAACTTAATTAACAATAGAAAAAAAATTTATAACATGAAATAAAAAAGCTTCTGCCCAAACAAACAAATGAATCTAGGATAAATAGGAAAGCAGTCAATTGTATAAAAACATTTTTATCAACTATCTTGGCAAAGAATGTGGAATGTAGTAGTAGTCTCTTGGTAACTGAGGATGACGATTGTCTTTGTGCGCTTTCATCTGTGATGTAGATGAGTATGCACAAAAACACTTGTGCATGAAGGAGATTTAAGTGGAAGAGTTGATGCACTGAGACAGTCCCACTCTCTCGGTGTTGGAAGCCTGGATCCATTGGCACAAAAAATCGTTACACCTGGAGACTTCCTCAGCCGCATTGGATGGCCGTGTTGTCTTTTGTGCTCCAACACGCCCTAAGCACTCCACAGTGCTTTGCTGTGTCACCCTCTCAGCCATTGAACCTTCTTATTGGTTTCTTCCGTCTGTTCTGCCGAATCAGTCTTCATATGCTGGGTGAGCAAAGCCGTAGACCAGTGGTCTACGACCCAATGGCTACCCTCACAAGGTTTAGCTGGCCTGTTGAAGCTATTGCCTGGGGTGTGTCCGCTGCTGCATGCTAGCAACTACTAGGTGCCACAAGTGAGAGCTGGGTGTCAGGTGAGGGTCAGAGGTTGGAGAGCTGCTCTGAGAGGGCACAACAAGCCCTCCATACTAGAGATACTACTCCTCCCTCAGCACCCTATATGCCCCAATGTGGAATGTACGACATATGTATAGACATAAAACAAAAAGGCAGATAAAATATGAAAAACTAAAAATAATTCCCTACTAATCAAATAATCAAAAATAAAATCAATTGGTTTTTAAAAGCAATTTGTACTTTGAAAAATCATTTGAAAGACCTCTCTCAAACAGCAATAATAAAATAAATACAAATATATGAATTACTAAGAGTTAAATGCAATTATGAAAAACCTTGAGTTTTTACTTCACATGAGCAAATTGTCAGAGACAAAAGTTCAAAAAAGTTCATGTAGACAAGGTTGTGGAGTAATAGTCATGAAAATGTATTGTTGGTAGAGATATCTATTAGAAGTAGCTAGATATTTTAATAAATAGACTTCAAATCAGAGACTTTCAAGTTGGAATCCTGCCTAAGCTTAATAAAATGCCTTACTTAATAAAATATTAAGTATTAAGTATAAATTAACAAAGTATTAATTATATAAGTATATTTTCTAAAAGAAACAATGAATATAATGAATACAGGGAAGTATATGAACATGTAAAAGAACCAAATGAATTTAAAATAAATAAAGCTTTAAAAATAACAAAACAATGGCTGTATCACTTAACCCCTGTTTGTTTAATTTAATTGTAAAATAACACAATCAATAATACAAGTGAAGATGAATGTTTTTAAATTATACAGAGCAAGTTTGGTGCCAAAGATGAGAAATAAGAGGATGCTTTCTGTCTTCCTTTGCAAAGGTGAGAATTCATGAGTATAGAGTTTTACATGTTTAAGATTTATATTTGTGTGTATGTGTATATATTCTTGATGTGGAATAAGGAAAAGAGATGCAGTTAGAAATATGTGATATGAAAAGAAAAGAATATATATGTACACATATATAATATATATATATATATATTTATACACTTAACTGTATGTGTAACATAAACAGAAATTGATAATTAAAATGGAATAGTTTGGGAGGTAGCATCTACCTCAGTTAGAGTCTAGATAAGAAATCATTCCATTTACTGTAAAAAGGTTTTTTTTTGTTGTTGTTTTTCACCTATGGGATATATTGGAAGATAATCACTGAGGTCTCATTCAACCTGAAATTCCTTGATATTACGATTTTTGCCTTGTCCTTAGTTTTCTGAGTAGTTACATAAAAGGACAAGACTTGTTGATCTCTACAGTGCTTTTAAATTCATAGATTCAGTGATTTTGAATCCTTATAATTAACCATTCATTTTCAACAAAAATGTGTGTGTATGAGTGTTTGTGTGTTAAGTTCCCATGAATGCAAGGCATTGTGCTAGTTACTGGGTATACAAAAATTAAAAATTACATTAGCTTTGTTCATTTTACAGTAAGAAATTTTTGAAAAAAATTTGAGAGAAAAATATATAGTGAAAAAACATCTAGTGAAAAAATAGAGTGACTTTTTCGGAATCATCTAAGAAATAAGTAGCAAATCAAGGATTTGAACATAATTTATCTTTTAGAAAGCCAGAGATCTTTATATTTCAAGGAGCTACAATCTATGGAAATACTTAGTAATGAATTAAGATTTTGTAGCCAAAATTTGCCAGTACTATGTGAAAACACTGCCAGAACTTTTTCTTTCAGAAATCCTCAAGAAGAGGATTTTCCCTTTGGTTTATTTTTTTCCCTATTGACAGAGATAAAGAGAGAATGCCAATTATGCAAAGCAATATTATTACAAACCTTGCTGTTCTTCGTTCCCTTTCCCTAAACATTTCTTGTAAAGTATCCTCCAATTCAGGACATCTCTCACATTTCAGATTTCAATTGACAAAATATTGTCCAAAATATGTCTGTCTTTACTGGATATTATAAAAAGAGGGGTCTTCTGTAAGTGTCTAGGCAGTTAGGTATAAAATTGTTTTGTAAATAAATTTCAATATATTTCTACTATGACCAATGTAGCAGCTTTGGAACTTGGCTCTTTGAATACCCAGTGGACTGTTTATATTGTACTGTAGTGGTATTTACAGGCATATACAGTATATAAAAAAGGAAATTTCATATTGAAAGAAATAAAACATAAACCAACATTTTTAGAGACCTATAAAGTCACCCCCAAATGACTCACTTAAGCTTTAGCAGGCATAGTCAACTGCGGCCCCACACTAGAGTTGCTGTAACCCTATAAAATAATCCTGTTTCTAGCTAGGGTAGAGTAATGAAGCATAGAATATCTATATATATAACTACCCCTACCGATTTCCTCAAATTATTCTGTGGTTACGTAAAGCCTTGCAGACACAGTAAGATATCATTTCTTCTAAAATCCTTAGTTAAACAGATGGGAAAAGCCATGGTCCATGAAAAGCTAAGGAACCACTACATGTGCAGAATTCTAAAAATCATTTTCAAGCTTCTGTTGAGTAGAGAAGATCAAATAAGTCTTTTAATATGTACTCTAGGCAGTTTATGGTGGCCAGGAACCTTTACTACCATTTTGGGAAAGTCATATGGGAAAGTTATATAGTTAACCCTTTGTAATTTTTTTTTGAAAAACAATACCTGAGATATTAGTGTATACAACTGGCTCAGATTTGCCTTATCACACTAATCTATGAGCACTGATTGTTAAATACAAAAGTGAGTCAAATCATAAATGATGTGATTTAAAAAATATTTTGATTAACTTTAAATATCAGAAAACATGAATCTTTACTGATGCAAATAAAATTGAAAATAAGATTGAATAAGAACTTGAGTTGCTATTGCAATATTTTTAAAATATATTAAATTTAAACCAATATTGGCAAAACTGGGCAGCATGGCTAGGTTGTCTTCTAAAGTGCTTTCTATTCAGTGTATTTATTTAATGCTTTATTGATGGGATTTTTTCATTTTTATACTATCTCATTAACTTATAATCTCAAGCATTATATACTCTTTGAGGGCAGAAAAAGAGTCTTGTATTTATGGTATACCACTTCCCCTCCACACAAAAAGCCCCTAAGGAAATATTCAGGAAAGCTAGGATATTTTTGATGTAAGCAATGGATATCAACCATGAGCAGACAAGATACTCTTTTAATGAACATTTTAAAGTAGATATTTCCATGATGCACACCCAAACAATGCAAGTTTTTGTTTTATTCTCTCATATGATAATATAGGATAATTTATGGCTCTTACACTTCTGGTTTGCTGCAGAAACAACAGATTTCATGAAACCAATCTTGCCATTGGCAGAAACAACAGAAGCTATACCATTTCCTTCTCCAATGTATTAAAGCATATGGGGGTTAAGTAACTTGCCTAAGGTTACACAGCTAACAAGTTCTAACCTGAAGCCAGGTTAGAACTTGGGTCTCCTGGCCCAGCACTCTATCCACTGAGCCACCTTGCTGCCTCTGAACAAGTCTGAGGTATATGTAACTTGTTCTCTGGGCTCTGAGGGAAAGGATTAAGCAAATGTAAAGTAAATTGTATTGCTCCTTGAACAGCAAATACTTTACAAAACGAAACCTTTCTCATTAAGAAGGACAATTCAAATAAATTTAAGTAAATGACTTGTCTTTCTCACATGCCTATTATATGCCTCCATATTTGTTCAAAAAACGTTTAGGTTGATGGTAATAGGAGGAGAATGGACAAATGTATTTTTTAAATGATGATATAGAAATGGTACCGAAATGAAAATCTAAGGAAAGGATTATGAGAAGGACAAGGAAGGAGAGATCATACTACCTTAATCTAATAGGAATATAAAATATTGACACACATAACTATAAGTTATAAATATCAAAGCATTAGAGAAATATGAATGGAATGAAACAAATGTGAGATTCATTGTTAGAGAATACTAGAGTAGGAAAAAATCATTGAGAATGTGCAATGCAAGTGATATTAATGAATGCCCTGGACAACAAAGGTAATTAGTATTAAACTCTAGACTCCTTAATCCCAACCCAGTATAGTCAAAAGAGTAGAAAGAGCTATGATGAGATTTACTCTGCTGAATCAGATAGTCTAATCTCTCATCTTATTTGAATTCTGGCACCAAAGGAGATAGTATGATCTACAAATACAGCAGCCAGTCCTATGTCCCATTCCAGACCAAATTTTCTCCAGTCTTCTTTTTTCTTTTCAGATTCTCTACTTTCTAGACATTTACATTAATTCTATGCCTGCAGAAGGCTATTGCTGTGGAATATGTTACCAAAGATCTGGGGTGCCATTCAATGAATTTTAGCTTTTTGTATAAAAATTAGAACAAATCACTTGTTGATGAACCTCAAAGTCTTATGTTTCACATAGCCTACTGCTACCTGGAAGCATATTTTTCAGTCCATTATTGCCAATACTTTGTTAATTAAATATTTATGTATGTATTTTCTCCTTTCTCAAATATAGGTCTCTTTACATAAGTGAAACAATAAAATCTATTCACTGTAAATTAAAGTTATAGCTATTATCTAGTTATTACAAATAAAAGCTGATAGTAAACATTTAATACTATAAAATTCCAATTTCTCATTTTAAAATATTTTTATGCATTATACATTCACAAAGGAAAAACAGCCAATTATTTTACTTCTTCAAAGCTTATGGTAAGGACAACAGTCAATAAGTTTATAATAATAATAGACTACTATTTTGTAGTAAAAGATTTCTTAGCAATATTTTGAAGTATACCTGGTTTGAATTATTACCTTGTGCACTCAGCACTTTACTTATAGGAAAGTCCTTGAGAACCTCACTCAGAGATTATTTACTCTTAATTTTGGCACAATTTTAGTAAGTGGGCTTACTTGATTTCTTGGAAAAAAATTAGAAATATTTTGTAGCATATTTGAATGTGTTGCATTTATAAAGATAAACATGGGGCATTGGAAAAAATCAATTTAAAATATTTGTATATAAGAAAGCAGAAAAGCATGTATACTTTGAAAAGGTTTTCATCTGGTTACTAAAATAAGTTCCTTATTTAAATAAGCATCAGCTGACTAGTAATTTCACTCACATAGACAACTACAATGATTCTGGATGAAACTTTATGTAAAAATTATAAGATAATCTTTTTAGTATATAACAATTCACCTATTTGTCAACTTTCTTTATTCATTAATTCAATAGAATGAAATAAAACCCATGAGAAAAGACTAAGGGTTCATCTAAGATTACAAAAAAAATAAGCATTAATTGAAGCAAACTTAGACACAGGGAATTCTGAAAATATTATTTAATTAATATCCTTCCCTAAAGATTTTTGAGAATAGGGCATGGAGTGAATTGTCTAAATTAATTTTGCTTCAGATGTACTTGGAATTAGTTAGGGGTCTAGATGGTCACTTAGTGATTCCTTCAATTTCTTTGATTCTGTGGTGTTGTATTAGTATGTCTCTTTTCCTAATTTAGTTTTCAGTCATATTTTCACTTTTAGTTTTTCTTGCCTCTGTAAATGGACTGTGAGCAATGAGAAAGTCATTTAAAAATAGTTTCCCATTACAGAAATGTTTCTTTTTTCAAAAACTATTATATATGGTGACTTACTCAGAGTTGTACAATTCAAATGAGGGAAAGGAAAGGAAAGGGAAGAAGCATTTGTTAAGCATCTGCTATGTGTCAGGTACTGTGATAAATGCTTCCAAATATTATCTCATTTGATCCTCACAACAGCTCTTAGAGGTAAATGCTATTAAGTGTCTGTGTATTACACTTAAGAAAACTGAGATAGGCAAGGGTTAAATTCTTACACAAGGTCACACATCTATTAAATGTCTTTAGTTAGATTTGGAATCAGTTCTTCTTGACACCAGATCCAGCACTCTTGTCAATGCTACAGGGCTACAATGAGCTTTAGAGCATTTGTCCCAGTTTGTTGACTGTCAGGGAAACAGGAAAAAATATCTTCCCTTTGGCAATTGCTTTCCTCATCTCTTGCCTCATGGTCTATTGGCTGTGTATGGTCCAACTTCCCCTAGGCTACCATCCCTCCTCCCCAAAATCTAGCTTGAGGAATTATGGTTCTATGGATAGAGCATTCACATTGAAGACTGCAAATCTTTCCTTTGACACTTACCATCTCTTCTGTGGTCTTATGATCCTAGGGAACTGTCTGGGAGGTATTCTTTGTGACAGCCACCATTTATTTCGCCAATCAAATTTGACTCAGACAATTATAGCTCTGTGTGAAGCCATGTTATCTTGTTACTCTGATATTAAACAGAAGAAATGTCTTCATCTTTGAGTAGAATTGGAATTTATGTGCAATGATTTTGCTTTGAAGCCTATAGTTCCAACTATGGTGCTGTTCTAGGAGACAGTAATAGGCTTTACTTCTCTTGGTTCTCTCATCTTCTACCCATAGTGGCTACATTAAAACTAGAGTCTTTAAACTATATGAGTAACTATCACATGCTTTATTAGTAAAGGTGAATAGAATACTGATGCATGCATTAAATAACAACGCCTCTTTCTAATTTAAAAATCTTCTCTCTCATTTATGCTATTAATTCTCCAGCCTTTGTTTTGAGTAACTTGCTTTAGTATCACTAAACACTAGCTATGGAGGAGTAAGGTTCTGCATGACAATTTCCTTGGCTTTGAGCTTTTACAAGTAATGAGGTTTGATTGTCCATTAAGATATAGTCCAACTGTGAACAAAATGTAAGCCTTAGTGAATAATAGGTTACAATAATGAATTTCTCACAGATACAATTTGTTCAAAATACCAGCTAATTTAAATTTTTTTTCATTTGAGTGAAGCTTAGCTTTGCCTGTTCTGTCTTGTTGGAGATCCAAAGATGCTGAATCCTTCAGGTTTTTTTTTAATTAAATTCCCAATGATATATTGGAAATTAATATATGCTAATTTTAGAACTAAACTGTGTTATTCAATACTCATATTTTTAATTGGGCATATCTTTATCAATTTATAATCAATTGTATAAATTAAACCTCTATTTGTATATCTGTGTGAATATATATACATACATATGTACGTCATATTCCATTAATTATGTTATGTTGTCACATCTCTTCTCAAATAAGCAAAAAATAATTATTGGCATCTCAAAGGAGACAATTGAAAGAATAAGGACATTTCATCACCAATCACCATGCTACGCACTTCATAAATAACAGTTTATTAGTTCCCATGATCCTCAAAACACCTTTGTAATGTAGGTATTATGAAGGACTGTATCTTCTCTCCTCTACCATGGCCATAGAGTCCCTTATCACTTAATGTCTGGATTATGGCAAAGTCCTGCTTGTGGGTCTTCCAGACTCAAGGCTCACTCCTCTCCAGCCCATTTTCCATTCAGTCAGAAAAATGAATTTCTTGATGTACAGATCCAACTCTTGCTTGGTAAACTCCAATGGCTTTTATTTGCCTATGGGATCACATACAAATTCTCGGTTTAGTATTCAAAATCCTTCGTAACCTAACCATTCCTACCTGTCCAATCTTCTTAAACTTCCCTTCCCATTCCATACTCTCAGATCCCACGACATTGGCCCATTGGCCTCCTTGCTATTTCATGAACAAGGCCACTGTAATAGTAAGGGTAGAGATAAGGAGGGCCTGAATCATTATGTTCATCACATGAATAGAGGAAAAAGGAACAGAAGTGAAAAATTTGGGAAAAGCAGAATCTAGAAAACATGGTAACTTTCTATATATGGAATGAGGGATGACAGTGTGGAGTTAAGAATTACTCCAAGGTTGCTGACCATGAGCAATTAGATGGATTATGATATATTTAATAAAAACAGTAAAGTTTTCAAAGGGGGCAATTTTAGAAAGAAAGATAATGAGTACTCTTTGGACATGTTCACTTTAAGATACCCCTGAAATACCTAACAAGAAATGTTGAAGAAGCAGTTGGATTGCATGACTCAATTGTTCAAACATCATTGGTTCACCCTCCTGAAGGCTTCAAAACATTTTTTCTTTTTATTTGTCCTTTTTTCTAGTTCATAGAACTCTCACAACTGTAAACTAAAACAAATATGTGAACAATTATTGTACGTTTCTGAAGTTAGCAGAATTTCCTTTATAAAGCAATCTAACCAATATTAAAAAAATGAAAACTACTATTAATTGTCCAAATTCTGTTTTCACTTTAAGTATATCACACTACCTCTGTAATTGACTTTTGAAATCTTTACATTTGAAATGCTTCACAAACTAGTGTTTTCTTTTACATGCAGTTGTGTGAGTAAATTATCAGACAGTAAAGTCTTTATTTTTTAAAGTCAAGGAAAGGTAATAAAGCTAAACATAAAAAGCTTGGAATCAGTTGAATAGTGTTGATAATTAAACACCTGGAAGCTAATGGAGTCACCGAGATAAAGTAGGCTTGTAGTCAGGAGAGACAAGGATTTGAGTCCCATCTTTGACATTCATGAACTTTGTGATCATTGGCAAGTATGATCTCTCTACACCTTATTTTGTCCTATTAAAAAGAGGGTGATAATACCAAAGGTGTTTCCCTCACAGTATGGCACTTTTATAGTGTGTAAAAGAAATATAGGGATGCCTGATTGCATTTTCTCAACTTTGCTTCTTCATCAAAATAACTTAGGAGAGCAATACATAATTGTGTGCATTGATAGTCTCAGAACTCATGGGCTAGCATGATCTTAGATGAGTTTTGACCAGATGCCTTAGGTACAGGGTCTAATGGATTATAGTCCTCACCCCCAGCCCCATGATTTCTTTCAGCATTGGAGAGAGCATATGGGCACATATCCAATGAAATGAAAACTTAGAATGCTTAGCCTGAAGGAAATACAGCTAAGGAGAGTCATTATTGCTATTCTCAAACATATAAAGGACCATCGGGTATAAAAGAATAAGATTCTGTGAAAGTCCAGAGGGCATATCTAGGACTAATGTTTGGAAATTTCAGGAACACAGACTTTGGTTGAATATAAGAAAGAACTTTTGGATAGCTGGAATAGTCCACCATCTTCTGAGGATAGTTATAGAATATCAGAGTTCTAACAGCTCTGTGATCATCGACCTTTGTTAGAACCTCTCCATTGATGGGATACCCTCTAGTCCACCAGGATTGAGGGAGTTTTGTCACACTTTGATAGTTTTAGTTAGAAGGTTTTCCTTTTTTATCATTCTTAAATCTGTCTATAACATAGCCACTCACGTTTTTTCCCTGCCTTTTGGAGACAAAGCACTATATATAAATCCTTAAAATATTGAAGACAGTTATCATGGTGACTCTTTCTCTTCTTCTCTAGGTTAAAAATCCCTAATGTTTTCCACTTTTCTTCTTATCCTATGGTTATACCTCCTCTCATCACCCTATACACTTTTCCAAATAATCTAATGTGTGAGCATAGAACTAAAGTATGAGACCTAAAGCTAAATACAACACTACTGTATCATTGCCACATGGTCCTTACAAATGAGAACCATTTCACTTTGTCTTTGTAGTTTTTATACATTATATAGTGGCTAATGATTATGGGATGCTTAATAAATGCTAGCTTACTGACTGACTCCAGTGTAGCACAGTGGAATTTTAGCTCATTCTGGACAATGTGACTTTATTAATGCAGCCTAAGAACACAATGTTGCTGTGTGTTTTTTTCCTTCTGGCTACTGTTAGTTCATATTGAATTGTTGGTCCACTAAATAGCAACAATCTTTTTTCCTATTAATGTTTGTTTAGCCAAACCTTTATACTACAAGTAGTTTTATAATCACAGTCTAGTATCCTTTCATTAAATTTTATATTAAATTCAGTACAACTTTCTTGCTTA
Organism: Monodelphis domestica; assembly: GCF_027887165.1. Lineage (NCBI taxonomy): Eukaryota > Metazoa > Chordata > Mammalia > Didelphimorphia > Didelphidae > Monodelphis > Monodelphis domestica. The sequence continues at coordinate 156,753,065 of NC_077234.1, forward strand.
TTCAGATAATTTTGGATCACAGTTCTGTTGTCTAGGCAAATTGTATCATTTTCTAATTTGATAAATCTTCCACTATCCAAGTCATTGCTAAAAATGTTGAACAGACACAAATAGATTCTGAATTCACTAAACTAGAGGCCCCTCACCAGACTGACCTTTATCCATTTTTCACTTTGTTATTACAACCAATTCAAAATCCTTGTAGTTTCACTAATATCTCTTATACATGACTTTCCAACTTATTCATAAAGCAAAATATGAGACATTGCCAAATTCTTGGTAAAATAAAATAAAGAATCAAAACAATAACATAGAGTTGATTCACCTAAAAAATGTAAATTGTTGGTGGAAATACTGACTTTTACTAGAATTCCTAAGATAATTAGAATGTAGTTTGACTGTAACTTTTAAAAATTATTTTTCCACATGTCAATATAATTTTCAATAATCTTTTTTCTGACAGTTTGTGATCCATGTTCTTTCCTTCCAAGTCTTTCCTCTCCATAAGCTGTAAAGTATTATGATATAGATTGCACTTGAGTTATCACATAATGCTTATTTTCACTTTCATTATGTTGTTAAAAGAAAAATTATTTGCAATACATAAAAATATATGGAATAAATAAAGTGAAGAATCATTTGCTTCAATATGCATTCAGATTCCATTAGTTCCATATTTCTTATTGAACAATTCCAATACAATCATATACCACAATTTGTTCAGGCATTCCCATATTAATTAATATCCCTTCAGTTTCTAGTTCTTGACCACCACAAAAAGATAACATAAATATTTTGGCACAAGTAAGTCTTTTTCCACTATTTTTTTATTTCTTTGTAATATATATATGTAGTAGTGGTATTGTTGAATTAAAGGTTAAACACCTTTTTATAGCCCTTTGTGAATAGTTTCAGATTGCTTTCCAGAATAATTCTATTAGTTCATAGCTTCAACAATTTTTTAGTGTCCCAGGTTTACCACATCCCCTCCAACATTTCTCATTTCTCATTTTTGTCACATTAGCCAGTCTGATAGATATGAGGTGCCACCTCAAAGTTCTTTTATATTTTTATTTCTCTAATCAATATTGATTTTGAGCATTTTTTCATTTTTCATATCATTGAAGTTAGTTTTAATTTCTTAACTTAAGAATTGTGAAATTTAGATCACTCCACCCTAATTAGATCTTACTTCATGGAGAAGATGAAATTGTAATCTCCTGATTGAACAATGAAGGTTAGTTCTTACTTTATAGAGAATCTAGAACTTTAAGCTAAATCTATTTTAAGATCTTAATACAAAAAGGTGTTAAGTAACTAGAAAGGTGAAATTAATCACAAAAAGTTTAAGTAACTAACAAAAGGTGAACTTAACAAAGAAGTGTTAAGTAACTCAAAAGATATAATCTAATCAAAGAAGATGAGAACTAAGTACCTTCATTGTTCAATCAGGAGATTACAATTTCATCTTCTCTATATATTGTCTGTAGTTATGTTAAATGGGATTTCTCTATCTCTTGCTGTTGGGCATAAATGGTATTATAAAGAAATGCTGATGATTTACATAGGTTTATTTTATATCCTGCAACTTTGTGCTAAAGTTGCAAATTAATTCAACTAATTTTAAGTTTAGTGTCTGGAATACTCATACACACACACACACACACACACACACACACACACACACATATATATATATATATATATATATAAATATATATATATTCCATCACTGCCTATTCTAATTCTTTCAATTCCTTTTTCTTGTATTACTATAACTAACATTTCTGGTACAATATTGAATATTAGTGTAGATAATGGACATTCTCCATTCCCTCCTCACCTTATTATGAAGGCTTCTAGCTTATCCCAATTACAGAAAATATTTATTGATGGTTTTAGATAGGTTTTATTCATCATGTTAAGGAATATTTCATTTATTCCAATATTATCTAGTCTTTTTAATAAGAACGGGTGTTTTTTTCTTAAGATGTTTTTCTCCACCTACTGAGATAATCATGTGGTTTATGTTTTAAAATTAACATGGTCAATTATGCAATAGTTTCCCTACCAGTCTTATATTCCTGCTATAAAACCCACCTGTTTATAGTGTATGATCCTTGTGATATATTGTTATAATCTCCATGACAGTATTTACTTAAAACTTTTGCATTGTGGCAGCTGGGTCACTCAGTGGATTGCGAGCCAGATGTAGGGAGAGGAAATTCTAGGTTAGAATCTGGCATTAGACACTTCCTAGCTATGTGAACCTTGGAAAATAATTTAACACTCATTACCAAGTCTTTACTGCTCTTCTGACTTAGAACCAATACACAGAATTGATTCTAAGACAGAAGGTAAGGGTTTAAAAAAAAAAAACTTTTTCATCAATATTCTTTACAGAGATTGGTCTAAATTTCTTTTGGTTTGTTTTTTCCCTCTGTTAGTTCTCTTCCTAGTTTAGATATCCATAATAAATTTACAACATAAAAAGAATTTGGTAAAGGTCTTTTCTCACATATTTTCCTAAACTGTTTATTAAATATTGGAATTAATTGTTCTTCAAATGTTTGTTGGTATACACATATATCTATCTAGTTCTAGGGCTTTTTTCTTAGGGAATTAATTCATGGCTTGTTCAATTTATTTTTCTGAAATGATGTTATTTAGGTATTTCTTCTATTTCCTCTTCCGTTGATATGTACAATCTATGTTTCTTTAAATATTCCTCTATTTCACTTAGATTATCAGATATATTGGCATATAATCTGGTAAAATAACTACAAATAGTTGCGTGAATTTCCTCTTCATTGGTTTTGAATCCTCTCTTTTCATTTTTGATACTAGTAATTTGGTTTTTGATCAAACTAAGTGATGGATTAGCTATTTATTGGGTTTTTCATAAAATAACTTCTTGCCTTATTTAGTAATTCAATGATTTTCTTACTTTCAAATTAATTCATCTCTCATTTGATTTTTAGAATTTATTATTTGGTATTTAATTGATACTTTAATTTGTTCTTTTTTATTTGAATACATAATTAATTCATTGATGAACTTTTTCTTTTTTATTGATGTAAGCATTTAGAGATATAAATTTTTCCCTATGTACTGTTTTGACTGTTTTTCAAAAAAATTTTGGCATATTGTTTCCTTGTTGTCATTCTCTTTAATGAAATTGTTCATTATTTCTATGATTTCTTAAGTGACCTACTCATTCTTTAACATTTGATTATTTTGTTTCCAATTATTTTTTTGTCTTTTATTTGGAGCCTGTTTGTTGTTCAGTAAAATTTTGTAGCAGTGTTGTGTGAAAAGGATGCATTTAATATTTCCACTTTTCTTCATTTAGTTTGAGATTTTTATGTCCTATTATCTGCTTAATTTGTATGCAGATATAATGTACAACAGAGAAAAAGATATTCTTTTCTATTTCCCATTCAATTTTCTCCAGAAATATATCAAATATAAGTGTTCTAAAATTCTCTTCACCTTTATTTTTATTTGATTTATCTAATTCTGAGAGAAGGTTTATGTCCCCAGCTAAAATACTTTTATTATCTATTTTCTCTTTATTATATTTCCTCTAACATTAAGTATCAACAAGAATCTTATATCATATAACATAATAAGCTCAAAATAGATAGATTTACAATCTGAAAATAAAATGTTACCCCATTAAATTTTTTTAAAAAGCAAAATCAAATATCTTTCACATGTATATCAAAGAGTTCAATTCTTAACCAATCAAGGGACATAGGAAATATAAAAGAAGATAATTTGAATTTATGAAATTTAAAAGTTATTTATTAATATACTTGCTATCCAAAATAAATAGAACATTGATAAAATTAAAAAAAAAACCTCTAAGATATGTTATCCAATAGGTCAGTTGGCAAAGGATATGATTAAAATTTTCAGAATATTTGTGACATATAAACCAACAAATGAAAATGTTTCAAAATACTAATTATTAGAGAAATGGAAATTAATATAGTTTTTAGGTCTCACTTCACAACATGCAAATTGACAATGGAAAAAAAATGGAGAAAACTGTCAACCTCTGCCCAAAGATCCATAGACGTATATAAATTCACAAGATTTTTAAATATTTTTCTTTTGAAGTTTAAGTATATTTAAAAATAATTCTTTTGAACTACCATACTTCTAGTGGTTTAAAAAATAAAAGAACAAGGAAGGGACACCAAAGGAAAATCTAAATTACTGCTCACCTTGCTAATGACTTGTCCAGTACTACTTAATCTAATAAAATATAAAACATAAATTTGTTTGCTACATAAAAAGCCAAACCAAGAAATATTGTTGCTTTTTATAGTTGAAAATAACTAAAATTCACATGGAGATATGAATGGAGATGTAGACTCTAAACAATCACCCTTGTGTAATTATCAATAATAGCGATATAATTCTTGATCAATGATACATGTAAAACCCAGTGGAATTACATATCAGCTATGGTGGTATGGGGGGGAAGAAAGGAGAGAAAGAACATGAATCATGTAACCATGGAATAATATTCTAAATTAAATAATTAAATAAAATTTTTCAATTAAAAAAAGAAAATTACTAAAATGGCATCACAATGGTAGGTTCAGTTTTCAATGTATCCATCTGGCTGATAGAACTAATATAACCTCAGGTGACTCTACCACAGGATAGGCACAAATGGGCTATATAAATATTTGGTATTGAGATATCTCTAAATTTTATGACAGTTTCTCCCATGATTCATAATCAACACCTGAATTTTTCAGAAACACCTTGAGAGTGTCCTGTTATTTTTTTCTAATCTCTGTATAAATACTTGCTCTGTGTGAGTTCTTTGTAAAATAGTCTTTTAGCCAAATGGATATTTGGCATTTAAACAATATAGCCACATCATTGAAGTTATTAGAGTCTGAGTGCGTGGCATTTTAACTCCCTGAGGGCTATGGTACATCCTAACTTACCAGATGTCGAAAGATATAATTAAAGAAAATACAAATATTCCAACAAAATCCACCAGGTGAACATATGGAAGAAATATGCAATATCATATAATATCAGGACTGAACAGGACCTGGGAGTTACCTACCATTATCATTTAGAAATTAAGAACTGAAATTCCAGAGAGATTAAGACTTAGCTAGTTTTCTATAACTGTTGGTGGAAGATTTGAGTCTAGCGTTCATATTTCCTGATACCCAGGTCAATGTTTTTGTTTTTCCAGTAGACCACACTGTTTATAAATTACAATAGCCCTAAACCTACAGTATTAGAAAATTTTTGAGCAAGGTAGAGAATTTTTGACATTGATCTTAGATGGATGAATTTTATGCTCAGTGAATATTTGAGAGCATGCATACTTAAGATCAGATTTGAACATTTGGACTATTATATCTTTATTTCTATCTATCTATCTATCTATCTATCTATCTATCTATCTATCTATCTATCTATCTACCTATCAGCTATCAGCTATCAGCTAGATGGCTCAATGGATAGAGTGCCAAGCTTAGAGTCAAGAAGATTCTTTTCCTTCATTCAAATCTGGCCTGACACTTATCTATCTGTGTGACTGTGAGCAAGTACTTTAAGCCTGGTTGCCAAATTTTCTTCACTGGTAAAATGGACTGGAGAAGGGATTGGTAAACCAGTTGTCATACCTGTGAATAAAACCCCCAAAATTAAGAGTCAGATATCACTAAAAATGACTTAACAAAAAACATACATAGCATATATGTATATTTGTGTACAGATCCACACACATGTACATATATATTAATATATGTTTGAATTTGAAGGATGAAAAGGTTAATTCTCCAACTAAATTTATTTTAATCTGTATGAAATTTCAAACAAAATCATCATCATTACATTTAATATTTTAAAATGTTAAAAAGATAATTAGATTTCTCATTGTCACTGAAACTGTTTTAGATTCAGTCAAATTCTGCAAATATTTACAAAGTGTAAGGCAATATGGTAGGCATTATAATTCAAATCTGCTCTAAAGTACACATGCTCTTAAATATTCACTAAGCACAAGATTCTCATTTCAAAGTTGTTTTCTGTTCCTAAGCTAGGATTACTTGGAACTTAAAATTACCACAATTAGATTTAGTATCTGCCAGAACTTACCCTCACAGTTCCCAGAAGACAGGTAGTACCACATGGAAACTGATAAAGGAACACAGATGTCTAAATTGGCTGCTGGTTAGAAATAAGTTGGATGTGCTTGTCTCCATTCTTTGCTTTAATTTTTAGGAGCATCTCAATGCTCCTCAAGGAGTGGTTCACCAAAGGGCACAGCTTCTAAAGGTAATGGTTAAAATGTATGCTGGTTTCCACACTGAGCCACCATACACTATGAATTCATTTTTCTTCCTTGGTACTTATTCAGAACATTAACCATTCTCTCTTTAACTCACAACTCTCCTATAAAAAGAAATGCAACATCCACAATCCTTTCTCTCTGATTCTGTATAATTCATTTTTGACATGTTCTCTCACAAACAGGAAGGGATAACCTACCTGGATAACTCCACCAATTACCAACATTAAAATAATATGATGATATTCTCTTCTAACCCAGAGATATTTCACTGCTATGGGTAACTGAGAGTTCTTTTTGCCTTTTTATGTAGCTGCCATTTGTTAAAGATTTATAACTGCGAGGGACACAAAAAGGAACAAGAATATTTTATGACATTATGAAACTAACAATCAAGTAGAGGAGATCATATACAAATTTATATTACACAAAATAAAATGTGATGAATGCTGAAAGAAAAATGCTCTGACACTATAGAGAAGGTCAAGATTAATTTCTGTTCAAGAAATTCAAGTGTTGAAGAGAGGAAATAACAGTAATTAAGATAAAAAATATATTTCTGAGTTCTAGGATTTGAAGAATGACTAGCAGAGACAGAGGATTTTATGGCTTGCAAGGGGAAGGGGTTAGGTGTTTCTGGTAAAACTGAGGCAGGCATCTTAACTTTTTTACTCAGCAATAAAAAGTGTGGAAAAAACAGTACATTTTTGCCCTTGTTTATAGGACAATGCATTATTATTTTGTTGTAGAGTTGTTTGCCCTGGAAGTAAAGGATCTAATAAAGGCAAAAATTGACGGATGAAGATGATAGGGAAAAATAGGAGGAAGACATAAATTTTCATGATAGGATAGATTCAGAATTCTTGTTTGGGAATGCTTTGCTCTATACCTAAGTATGTCTTTTACATATATTTCTCTCTAAGGAAGTCATACATGCAAGGGAAAATTGTCAAATTGCCAATAATATTAGGAACAGAAAACCCTCATTGATTTGTTATTAACATATCTCTGACATAAATTTAACAATAGGTTAATTTCTATTAACATGATGAGTTTTTGTCTGTAACTTATGGGAGGCAAATTAGCACATACTAACAATATTAAGCTTTAATTATTTCCTAGTATTGAAAATAAGAATACATAATTAGTTGGATGAAGAACCAGCTAGCATAATGGATTGACAAGTGATCATGGAAAGAGAGAGAGACTTGAGTTAAAGTCCTATTTCTAACATACAGTTTGTATGTGTGTCAACTTTCCAAGACTAGGTTGAAAAGAAGGAGTATATTTGGATTGGTAAATGAAATTTCCTCATCCAGGCATTCTCTAATTAAATAACAAATTCTCTCTTTATCTTATATTTCCCCTATTTAACAAAATGAGTTTAATAGTATTTTCACTATCCATTTAGTGTTTTAAATTTACAGTGGTTTTTACTTCAGCAATCTTGTGAAATAGATATAATAACAATTAGGTATACACACCCATAAACATTGTTCTATAGTGGAAAGTGAATTGACATTGGCATCCATATTCAAGTCCCAGATCTAGCATTCAATAGTCACATGACATTGGCTAACTCACTTTGCTTCACTGGATGTCTGAATCTTCCCTAAAGATGCTTATAGTTCTTCTATTCTATAATTCCCTCACATTTATAACAAGATCATTTTATCCTCATCAAGCCAATAAAATGTAGACTCAGACAATATTGGTATGATTCCAATCCAATCAAACAGGCAAGCAAAAGTGAGATTTTAAAAAAGAACAAACACACACCTAAAATGAGAATCACTCAAGCTAGTTTACAAAGTACTGGAAAAGACTCTTGCAATTATTTTATAGTTGAGAAAACTGATGGTGGAACATAGGAAGTATTTTGGCTAATGTGGGACTAAGTAATCATTTGCAGAACTGGTCTTCTAGTTATAATCTCAAGACTCTCTTTCAACGTGCTATTTTCTTTTTTTTTAGGAATTATAATTTTTTTTAAATTACAGATTAAACAATTTTGCAATTCTATATACTCACAAAGTTCAATTTTTTCTCAATTTACAAAAGTACCACCTTACACCTAGCAGATTGATCAATATGACACCAAAGGAAAGTGATAAATATTGGAGGGAATGTGGCAAAATTGGGACACTAAACAATGCAGGTGGAGTTGTGAATTAATCCAACAATTCTTGAGGGCAATTTGGAATTATACCCAAAGGGTATAAAAGATTGCCTGCCCTTTGAACAAGCCATAGCACTGCTGGGGTTGTACTCCAAAGAGATAATAGATAAACTATCTGTACAAAAATATTCATAGCCATGCTCTTCATGATGGCAAAAAAAAATGCAAAATGAGGGGATGTATATTGATTGGAGAAAAGCTGAACAAATTGTGGTATATGATGGTGATGGAATACTATTGTGCTTAAAGGAATGATGAACTGGAGGATTTCTATATTAACTGGAAAGACCTGAAGGATTTGATGCTCAATGAAAGGAGCAGAACCAAAAGAGCATTTTGCACAGAGACTGATACATTATGGCACAATTTAATGTAATAGACTTCTACTAGCAATAATGCAATGATACAGGACAACACAGAGGAACTTATGAGGAAGAATGCTACCACATCCAGAAAAAGAACTGTGGGAGTAGAAATGCAGAAGAAAAACACTTGATCAATCATGTGGTTTGATGGAGATATGATTGGGGTTTTGGCATTATAAGATCACTCTCTATTACAAATATAAATAATATATAATTAGGTTTTTAAAAATGCATATATATACATATATATTTACATATACACACACACATATATATGTATATAACCCAGTGGAATTTCTTGACAGCTCTGGAGTGGAGTTGGAGGGAAGACGGATAGGAAAAATTATGACTCATGTAACCATGAAAAAATATTCTAAATAAATAAATAAATAAATAAGATATTTGTTAAAGAATTGTATAAAATAGTTTGAGACTTGTGTGGAATATTTAAGTTCACCTAGTTTAACTTTTAAAATAGATGGAAGATTAGAATTAGGAGATATTAAATTATTCACTAAAATCATGTAAACCTGTAGTATCAAACTCAAATAGAAAAGGGAAGCATTAATCTCTACATAAAGATCCTTGTTGGCTTCATATTGACTGAGTTTTAAATGTTAATATTATCTGTTTTAATGAATTTGTTTTTATTTTGTTAAATATTTAGTACTGTATTTCACATCTTTGATGTACAAAATGATAGGAAATGAAAACTCGGTCTTCTTAACACTATACCAGGAATTATTATAGAATATTGTAGCTACTTATGATGCAGTTGGATATTTATTTGAATAAATCACATTATTAGTTCCTTTCAATTTGCTTTCCCCCAAGAAATATCACTCTTTAATCTTTCATTTATGTAAATATTCATTTTTATATATCAGGATTCTTTAAATTCATCTATACTAAATTTATATTCTGTTAGGTATCTGTGGGAAAATTAAAGAGGGAAATATGCCTCAGAAATGATTAATTTCTACTCTAGTTTCAGATTCTCATAATTATTTTAGTGTTCAAGATCTATTAAATTAATTTTATGAGCTACTTTACTGCTTTGTTAAAATCAATGCATATTACCATTTATGCTTTCCCTTTATATTCTAATCTTTTATTTCTATAAAGTTAGTTGGGTAGGATTAATTTGTTCTTTATAAACCTCCATTACTTCTCATTGTTCATTATCTTCATCTTATGTGTTTACAGATTTTTTTTATTTTAATTTACTATATAATAAAGTCAGATTTGTCAGACAGTAATTGCGAGGAGGATGCTTTTTCCTTGTTTTGAAATTGCTATCTCCTACTTCTCTATTGCTTTTTGAAATGAATTTTTGTTAGTTGAGGAAGTTGGATTAATATGGTATTCCACCAAGAGAATGAGAGAGATGTTGACAAGGATTGTCAGGTCGATAAGATATGTGGTCTCTCTATTTGAGTTAGGCTTTTATAGACCTTATAATCAAATCTAAAATCCTGATAACTCCAAAGCTATTTTGGCTTTGTACACAGAATGGATTCCACTCTGAAAAATTAAAATTGCTTCCTCCGGAACTAGGGCTGAAAGTATAGGGAAGTGATTGTGGACAAACAAATAGCAACATTTCCCCAGCAGGCAAAAAGTCGGAGACTGGAACTCATGTGCTGGTAAAATTTGTTTTTGTTTGTTAGTCCATTGAATTAATGTGACTCACTTATGTCTATAATTAAATACATAAATCATGGCATGACTATTCTGACCAACAAATATCTGCATAAGGGTGCTCCAATATAATTTGATTATAGACTAGTGATTATCAATTGCATTATAAATTTGTCAGATACCTCTCTTGGTTTCATTGATGATTGAGTGATTAGGGGTGAAATTGTGGTTGGGTAGTTGGAAGGAAGAAAAAAACAGCAGAAAAGTGAAATTCCATGAATTTTCATCTAAGTAAATGCTCTCTAAAGGAAGGGCTGGGAGAGAGCAGGATACTATGCATAATTCCATGGATTCTCCTATCAGAGAATGAGAAGAAGGCATTCTATCCTCCCTGTGGTTGCATCATGGTACTTATCTCCAGAATCGCCAAACTTACCCTTTATACATCACAGCCCAACATTGTCCATTCCGCATCCTTTCATTAATATAGAAGCTTCTCTTTTAGAAACTGCATCAGTTTCTGAAGGCAATTATCACCCAATCCTAACTTATACACTCACTATACAGCTGTGTAGGCACCTTTAGCAAAACTTACCTTCTGTTCCCCTGTCCTTTCCACAGTAAAACTAAAAGGAAATATATAATGATGGGGATGCAGGATCAAAAAAAGAAGAGATTATTGCTTTAGGGATTGCCTCAGCACTATAACTGTATTTTTGGGTAGTTTAGACACAGATGCTGGAGGATCTATATTATAATGCCATAGAGACACAGGTGGAGCATATTATCTCTCACCCCATTATCTCTGGGCCAAGTATATTACATTTTATTATTCTTCCCAATAGTTACCTGGAAATCTGCAGGAATGGAGGGTTTGAGAGATTCATTGGCTAAATATCTCACCAATTGTGTTCACCTCCTTTGTAGTCTCAGGAAGTAGCACCCCAGATTAATTTATCCACTAAACAGAAGATAAGCTTTTACAAAGGATTTTTCCCAAATATTTAGTGAGAAAAAATTTACAAACTTTCCCCTTAAGACTTTGGAGATAGAATCCCCCTTATACCACTTCAAGCTTTGGAGAAGGAATTGAGATAAAGGTCACTGAATAACTCAGTTCTCTTTTCATACTGCTAGTGACTGTGCTGGGCACCATGTTCCCCCAAATGACTTGGTCTTCCACCATCTGCTTATACAGGAGAATACCTTGAGTGAGGGTGTCAGTGGCCTGGAGAATCTCTACTAGGGCCTCATCATTTTCCGTGGTGCCACTGGTAAACCAGAATAGAATAGGTCTCAGTTTTTTCAACTTCTCCTAGAGGCATTATAGAGTCTTCAGGTCCAGTTGCTCCAACTTTGGCCCCTTTAGGTTGCTCAGCATCTCCTTCATCCATTTTACACTGCTGTGGACTTCCTGCATGGTGCTGAGCCTCATGGATACCTTCTCAGATTTTTCTTGTTCCTTCTTGAAGAGGGTCTTGATCAGTCTGTTGGCTGCTTATAAATCTTCAGGATAATTACTTTTCAAAAGCTTGGTCAGGAGCTTTGTGTTTTATTTTTCTTAATCAGAATTAAATATGGAGCTCTTGGGCTTGGAAGAGGTGGGGTTAAGATTTTGTCCACTAGTAATTTGAACTATTGCTTAAATGATTCCTTGTTTCTTTAGCGTCTGATAAGCATCTCTTATTTTGATATTCTTAGGAAACTAAACTGTCCAACTGAACATTATTTCAGTAACTCTTGATTTGACTTTGTGGTCAAGGATCCAAGAAACTTTGGAGAAAGCACTTTGATTAACTCATCCAAGAAGTAAAAATTGGCCACCTCTCTATGGAATTTTCCTCCATAAGAGTTCCTGCAAACCTACAGCAATGGATCTTATCAGCCAGCATCCAAGGGGCATGGAGAAGAACATCAGGATCTGCATTTTTGTGATTGCAGAAGTTTTGTTTACACCACCAGTCCTCCTCAGGTGTGCTTGAATCTGTGACTTTATTGAGCTATAGTTGTAGCATTGCCATCTCTTAGGCCCCATCCCTGGCTAGGCCACCTTCTCATTGTCCTCCCTGGCTTCTTCCTGTCTTAATCATTCTTAAATGGTAAATACAATAATGGATCATAAAATCACTAATTTAGACTGGCAAAGGTAGAGTTCAGCAACTGAATCCAAACCTCTTGTTATACAGATGAGGAAACTGAGAAGTAAAAAGTGAATGTGAGTTGCTCAGAACCATGCAGCTACTAAGTATGTATACCAGGAACTGAATCCAAGACTTCCTCACTCCAAAGCCAGTGTCCTATCCATTATAAAACAATGCCTTTCAGGAAACATCTGCAGATTCCCACAACTTTTATGTATAATATAACCAAGCATAATTCCATTTTTATAAAGGAAGGCAAAGGAAAAAATCATAAGTTAATTTAATACATGCACATCAAAAGAACATATCACGCAAAATAGCACACCCCTGCAAACCATAAGCAAATAATAAAACCTTAAAACAATTTTGTGGGGGAAGAATAGAGAGAATAGAAAAAGGGGGAGTATAAGCACATATATGGCTTAATTTAGTTCTTTTATAGTTGTTTCACATAATAAAAACTAATTAAACTTTCTATATGAAATCAAAGTTTATGTAACATTATGAATACTTGATGATGAAATGTTAGTTAAGTGAAGGAAAACCTATTTGAAATATATCATTCTACTCTACTAATTTAAAAAAAAATAAAATCTCAGAATTATACATCTTTATTTCCTAAAATGAAAGATCTATTTTACTGTGCTCTTTGCTTCTATATGTATTTTTGTTCAAGACAGTTGTTTATTTAGTTGATTCTCCTAGCACTAATAGTCTCTTTATCATGCAGTGAGGCCATCTAAAAACAACACTACTGCCCAAGGTTGCAATGTCTCTATCAGCCTTTTGATTATGCTGTTAATGTTTACTGAACAGAAACAATTTCTTTCCACATTAAAAAGAAGTAGATAAATACTGTATAATAATATGGAAACACTATTAGTGGTGCTATCAAGTCTGCCTTAGGAATAAACTACTAGCGCTACTTGCATAATACTTAGGATGCTGTTAGAGAACTAACACATTTTATTATTTTACTGCACTAAAAACTAGTTTATTTGTCCATTAAACACTTAGATTTTGACCATTAAAATTTTTGTGGTTCCTTAGAAATCTGCTTTTATTCCATTTGTCCTCTGTGAATATTATACAAAGAAATGCATCTGTGAGTGTCTTTTGTGTACATTGTGCCAGAGATGGTCACAAATCATTCCTTCCTGTGCTGTAAAACTCTAGTCCATGTCCTTCTTCATTTCTAGTGGTTGGGGTTTAAACAATAGACTAAGGTCCTTCCTAAAGGTCTTTGGGTTTTACATGGATGCTCTCAATGGAGCATGTGGGCTGTCCATCCATTATCTTTGAGTCTCACTAAAGATATCTTCTCGGTTGGGTCATCGATTGCTGGAATGAAATCTTTGTTCAGCTTCTCTTATGTAATTTCTCTTTTGAAATGTATTTTAAACTTCTACTTATGCCAACAATGTTACCCTTCATTTGGATCATCTTTGATTTCAATTCATCAAAGATTTTAGTATTGCATAATTTTTAATAATAAAATATTACTACAGGGATATAGTAAGAACATGTGCCTTTTTTCAAAGTGAAATTTTAGGTAATTGATATGAGGTTGAGGAAAGAATATGAAAATAACCCAATAAGTTAGTGATGAAATGAGAATTTTGTTGTAGATGAACTTACTTGCTTTTATTAATTTATATCCTTTTTCAAAATCACAGAATTACTTATGGAAAAACTAAGGAAATCAAGTGTTTGTTTTGTTGACATCAATCCTCATATAATTAAAATTTTAAACCCTTCCCTTCTGTCTTAGAATCACTATGAGGTAAGAGTTAGGCAATAGGGGTGAAGTGGCTTGCCAAAAGTCACATAGCTCTGAAATGTCTGAGGTCATATTTGAACCCAGGACCTTCCATCTTCAGGTCTGACTCTATCCACTGTGTCTCTTAACTGCCCTCTGAGGATGAATTTTGGTTAACATTAAAAAATTCAGTTAATTGATTTTGATTAATTTTTTTTTCTTAAAATGATTTGATGTATTCACCTTTAGATTATCTTAGTGGAGATTCATAACTTATCTTCGGAAGCAAATCTTAAGTCCTTTATTTTAGAGAAGAAGACCCTAACGCAAATGGAAAAGAAGTAAATTATCCCAGGCTACATACAGAGGGAGGCACGTTTGGATTATTTCTTTCTAAATTTAAATGTGCCGATCTGTCCATAATGCCACAGTGTCTCCTTTATAAGCAATGAAAAAAAAAAAAACAGGAAAGTAATACTCTTTTTTTTCTTTATTTTTATCACATTGTAGTTTGTATTATGTGAATTGTTTTAGATGTAACCCCTTGTGTTAGGGTCATCCACATGGAAGAGGTGTAGGGACTTGCTTCTATAGCAACTGGAATATGAGTAAACATTCTTTGTTGTCTATTTAAGACAGTGCCTTACACCTAGTGTGCACTTCACACATGCCCGCTGGCTTGAATTAAACCAGCTGCAATTACTTAAATTTGCTACAATAAAATAATAAGGCAAGGTGAATTCCTTGGGTAGGTGCCAGAGCAGGCTACAGCAGCCTTACTTAATAGTATTTACTCATAATATATTGATGCACATCTCAGGAAAAGTACTGCATTTCCTGTAAGACTTTAAGCCTCAGGGATGGACCAGATTGAAATGCAATTCTTGGGATACCCTGTGACTATGGCACAGATTTTTTTTTAAACTATGGTAGGTGAATGAGATTCTGAGAAAATGAAAAGGAAAGCTATAGAGACTTTTAGAAGATGAGTGAGTAACATGAAGAAGCAGCCATGATGATGCCCAGTCTAGGAAGTGGCTTATCCTGCAAGTGAAAGGAAATAGACGACGTGTTTGTGTGTGTGTGTGTGTGTGTGTGTGTGTGTGTGTGTGTGTGTGTGTGTATGGTAGAGGGTAATAGACACAGAGAAATAGACTTAGAAACAGAAACAGAAAAACTTAAAGAAAGGCATAGAGAATGAGAAAAAGAAATCCCTGTTGTAATTGAGACTGTAAAAGGTGACAGATGCTACATTTGTCCTTCCCTCTTCACTGAAGTTTGTCTCTTAGAGGAAAAGCTTTTCCTCATTATCCATTTACTAACTGTTCAAGTCGTGATTAAACAATGTATGTTCCTTTTCTGGGCTGGAAGTCTGGTGTAAAACATGTTTAAGTAACGTCAGGAATTCTACATTTTAGTGAGATTAGGGAAAAAGCCAACTGAAGTACATTTATTATCCACGCTACACTCAAACATAATGATTAGTGCTGAGTTCAAAGTTCAGTGGCCTGCTGGCTCAATTCATTTAGATTTATAAAAATATTGGTCTTAGCTATAAAAATGTGCAAGATTTCTTGAAATATTTCCCCTTCCTAGGAATTTGGGCACCCTCATCCCAATTAGTTCCCTACCGAGTTAGTAAATTATGCTAATGAATTGTTTGAGATGTTCTTGTTTATGAATTATCACAGTTCCATACCCTGTTTTAGTGAGTGTGCATAGATATATGATTGCTCCTTCTGTTCAATAATCCAAGATCACTGTGGAGACAGTGGGAATCATTTTCGTGCCTAGGACACCTTTCTTCAGTGTGAAGTTTCGAAAGGCTTAGAAAAGGCAGTTTGACAAAAATTTACTCTGTTCCTTTTAATTTCTTTTTTTTCCTGCGTTAGAATCCATACTCTAAATACCTAAGTATGTAAGTCAGTAAGGGCTAGGAAGCTGGGATAAAGTCACTTGCTGAGGGTCACCCACGTAAGGACTGTCTGAGGTCAAATTTAAACCTAGGTCCTCTCAACTCCAAGTCTGAAGCTCTATTGACTGGGCTACCTAATTCGTGGAAGAATGCCATATTCCTTGACTTAGAATCATCCAACATGAATAGGTAGGGTAGGATGTAGTAGGAAAAAGTTGGTATGTAAAAAGATCAACTTTACCTGGCACATAGTAAACATTTGATAAATTATTTTTTCAGATTATTTGTCAATAAAATTTTAAATAATTGTTTTCTGACATTTTGCAATCCATCTTGACTCCCAGAATCTCAACCCTCCACTGTCCCCAAGAAAACAATTAATATTTTAACTAATTAAATTGGTTTTATTTTAAATTTAATTATTTTAATTAAAATTTAATTAATTATTAGTTTTATTATTGTTACATTATATTTTTATTATAATACATAATTATAATTCATTAATTAAATAATTAAAATTAAAGTAATTAAAGAAATTAATGATGAAGCAAATAATGATATAGGTATAATATAATACATATTTCTATGTTCTCCATGTTGCCAAGCTATATACATATTGCTTATATCAGAGAAACATTCATGGAGGAAATTATGTAAAGAATGGTGTATTTTAATTTGCATTTAGACCACATGACTTCCTTTAAAGGCAGTGGAAAAGTCTTTCTGTCATGAGTCCCTTAAGGTTGTAATGAATCGCTGCCTTGTTGATAATAAAGTCATTCACAGTTGACCACCATACACTATTGGTGTTACTATCTATTGGTTCTGCTCTTTACAGTTTTTTTTTTTATGTGTGTGTGTGTGATCTTCTTGCTTGTTATTTCTTATGCCATAATAGTATTCCATTATAATCACCTATCACAACTAGTTAGTTCAGCTATTAAAGGATATTCACAGTTGTATAATCCTTTCCACATGGGTTCAGATTGCTCTCCAAAATGATTGAATCAGTTTACAGCTCCATCAACAATGTCTTAGTGTCTCAGTTTTCCACATCCCCTCTAACAGTAATCATTTTCCTTTTTTTGTCATGTTATCCAGTCTGTCAGAGGTGAGGCTGAACCTCTAAGTTTTTTTTTTTTTTAGTTTGCATTTCTCTAATTAATTTGGAGTATTTTTTCATATAACTCAAGAAAATTTTAATTTCTTCATCTGAGAAATGCCTGCTCATAACCTTTAACCATTTGTCTTTTGGGGAATATTTTGTCTTATAAATTTGACTCACTTCTCTATATAGTTGAGAAATGTAGCCTTTGTCAGAGATGCTTGGTATTTAAAACATGCTTTATCTAGATGTCTCTATTATCAATTACAGATAATGATTATGAACAGATGCCAATGTTTTTTTAGGTCCATTCTCATTCTATGTCAGGAAACTGAGGAATGAAAGTATGTTTGAATCATTATTGGTTTTTCATGATCTGTTTCAGAGAAAATGGCTTATATTGACAGCATTCATATTTTGCAGTAATTATTTCACAACCATTATGCATCAGTGCTCTATTCTTTGTTTATGATAAAGCCATTTAACTTATCAAGACCAACTCCTATTCTTGCAATCTGTATCTTCAGCTTACCATTATCCTTGAGAACTTGCCACCTCCATCTTTCCTTCTCTCTTCCCTCATATTCAGTCATTTCTTATCTACTGGCTTCTTCCCTAGTACTTTCCAAATACACATCTCCCTCATCATTAAAATGCATATACTCAATTTTATTCTCTCATTTCCTTGAGATATCAAAATCTTTTCCTTTAAAACAAAGCTCACAAAAAGGATCAGATATTCACCTTCCTTCATTGTCCTGACATTCTATTCTCATATTAATAGTCTGAATTCCATCAGTTGTTTTCTCTGAAACAAAGATTTCCTAATTGTTAAATCAGATGTCCTCTCATTCTCCATTCCTGCTTGCTGACTCTGAAGACTATGACACTTGAATATCCCCTCCTCCTCGATATTCTCTCTTCCCTTGACTTTTGTGACATTAAATTTTCAAACTATTTTGTCAGTTCTCTTCTCAAAATCATCATCAATCCCCTATTTATTATAGGAATTTATTCCCTAAGACTTTGTCCTCATTCCTCTTTCCTTCAAAACTTTTTATTTCTTGGTGATCTCAATTTCTATGTTTAATTAATAATACAAATGACTACCAAATCTTTATATCCAGCCATACTTTTAATGAGCTCTAATTCCACTTTGTTACCTGCTTCTTGGCATCTCCAGTAGGCAAATAATAAGTATCTCAAATACAACAGGCACACTCACACACACACACACACACACACACACACACACACACAAGCCCCTTTGTTTCCTTCAAATCTCATCTGTCTTTTTACATTTTCTCTGTCTATTGAGAGTGTCACAATCCTTCTAATTATCCAATTTAGCAGTCCTAAAAGTTTTTCATCTTTTATCTCCTCCTATTCATCTAATTGGATAAATGCTACCTGACCATCATTTGAATCTGTCTCTTATTCTCCATTGACAAGCAAAATTTATATTTTCAGCATTTCTTATTTTGGTTATTGTAATGGTCTTCTAATCTCTCTTCTAATCATTCTTCCTGCCTTCATTTCTCATCTTTTCTATTAACCTTTACATAGTTACCAAATTGCTATTTTTAAGACATAAGACTTACTTAAATTGTCAAAAAAATTGGTAACTTCTCAGTCTAGCATAGAAAATCCTTCTAAGGTGAACTCCCATTGGTGTTGCAATATACTTCATATTATTCTCTGTCCTTTCCCATACTCCCCATTTCATGGAAACTGGTTCCATTATCTATCTCTCAGACTTATAAGGCCTCTCTGTCTCCATGTGACTACACAAATTTTCCTAAAATATTTGAAATTAATGCCTTCTTCACCTCTGCTTCCTAAAAACCCTTAGACACTTTCAAGGCTCAGTTTGAGTGTTATATCCTATAGTGAGCCTTATGTCCTAGTAATTAGTGTTTGTTTCTTAAAATTATTTTTATTTGCTCATGTGAACATTTTATAGTCCTCTAGTTCCTAGGAGTCAAGATACATTTAATTTTTTTCTACTATTAACACCTAGAAAAATGACTGTTATATAATAGACATTGCAATAAAGAGAAATAATTCAGTTGAATTGGCCATCACAGTATCTGTGAACCACACTGAAGCTATGACTTTCTCTAAAGACAAAGGCCAATGAGGCCAGTAAGAAACTTCATAACTTGTTAGATGGATTCTCTGAAGACCTCAAAACCATTGGAAAATGTCTTTCTTCTGAAAAGAAAGATAGAATTTTTTAAAAGGTCTAATGTCATTTATCCCATGCCAAATATCAGTACAAGGTCCCTAATACTTGGTTAATGATAATTATGAGAATGGTGGGGTTAGAAATAGTTTAGCCTTCTTAATGAATCATTTCTTTTCTTTATCACTGATATTGAAATGTTTCTCCGAACGTTCTGGCATCTCAAAAACTTTTGCCATCCCTCATGAAGCTCTGCTGAGAACAACCACCCTGGAGAATCTTTGGGTGCCATCCAAGTCTCAGATTAAATACTTTCTAAGAAGCAAATAAACTAATATTTCATTACAAGTTGTGCAGTGCCTGGATGACAAATTCTTTGGCCATCATAACTATATCATTTATTATATATGTTAAACATGGTTTATGATGAGAAAATAAATATTCCTTGAAAAAATAATCATGAATTATCTCATTTCCAATTTCTTTTGTCTTAGTCTAAGAATTTTGAAATCCATTTATAATTCTTTCAATTAGAGAAATGGTGTCTATATACCATTTATCTTGAGCCGAAGTGATTTGATGGCTTAAACTCAATGTTTCATATCAGTTTTATTATTCAAAAATTAAACAAAATAGTTTTGTAAATATGAGAATAGCTTATGTAAGTACAACTTCTCCATTTTTTGTGATTTATGTTATTTTGCAAAATATACAAGAAGTGTCAGTCTCTGCAGTTTCTGGTTCTTATATTTCATGACCAATGAGATGAAGGACAAGCAAACCTCAGTGTCCATTTCCATATAATTTTATATACACAAATATGGGCAAGACACATAAATGTCATCCGTTTGTTAGACGCCATCTATTATGGCTGTCCATGATCTCAATTTACAGTGGTCATTTCAGAGCTAGGATTTTAACTTACACCATCTAATTTATTTTCCTTGGTATCATTGTGTATCACTGTCCAACTTAGTTGCCAAGGTTTGCATTGGTAAATACACACACACACACATGCACAATACAGGTGGACACATATGCACATATGACCTGTGATGTATGAATGTATATGTTAATATGTACCAAAAATCATAACACATAAAGACACCACTCAATCATCTTGTTATTGTAAGGAAATGCCATAGGCAAGTGAGTGGAACCATGAACGCCTCTACTTTCTACAGATGGCACCAAAGAGTACTGGAGCATAGAAGCTGAGGTAGCTAGGGAGAGAGAAATCTAGGAGAGATAATGTGGCAAAAGGGTGAGGGAATTGAGCTGGAAGACAAAAATACTTGGTTTCAACTTCTACCTTTTACATTTTCTGGTTATGGAAGCATGAGTAAATCAATTGGAATGGTTCATGGTGTACAATGGAAAGAGAACTGACTCTATAAACAGAGAATCTTGGTTATGCAGGCATTATATCATGGTTTTCCTTGGACAAGTCTTTAACTGCCCAGGCACTCAGTTTCTATAACTGTAAAATGATAGTGGCTTCAGCTAAATGACCTACATGGTCCCTCTGACTCTTGATGGATGAATTTAACTCACCGGTTGTCTCAGTCAACTCTCTAAGACTCCAAATTGTGGATCTCCACTTGTTGGCAGAGGATGTTTCCTAATTTAGAGTTCAAAACATCAATGCAATTGAAAGTGTAACAAAAATGTGCAAATAGGAATTTAATATGTTTAAAAAGATAAAAAAGGATTATTATCCCCCCGTTATTTTAGCAATTAAACAAATTAAGTCACATATGCTGGCTCAGAGCAATATCTAACCCCACCCTCAAAAAATGTCATAAACAATATATTGATAGTATGAAAAATTTAATGAACTGTTCAAAGTACTTTATTTATTCACAGAAAATGCCTTAGAAACTGAGAATAAAATAGTTTCGTTAATGTTTCCACCTTTTGCAACAAAATTGTGCAAAAATAGGCAAAATGATACATTCTGTACATTCTAAGGTGGCACACTATATGCTTCACACATATTCATTCTGCCTAGATACCACTCATAAAAAAAGTTGCTGCAGATTGACATCAGGATAAATAAGGTTCAAATCTCTTCTGCACTTAAACTGAAGTCCAATTTTAGACATAAGGAACAGTATGAGGGCTAAATTGGAGTTATCAAGCAGGAAAAAATCACACACAAAGCTGCATATGATCTAAACTAAGGAGGCAATGGGTCTTGGAAAGCAACATTGGAAGTAGAAAGATAATTAAAAGCAGGTTAATGAAATGTCAAGACAAAAAGGATAATTAGGAAAAATGATCTAGAATCTCCTAAATATTTTTTTCTTTTAGACATCCAAAGGAAATGGCTATTATAGTTCAATTTTTAACTAAAATAGTTCAAGTAGAATTATGTGAGTGAGCTGACAAAGAGGACCTAGTTTAAAAGAAAAATATCACAGAGCATTCCTAAGAGATATTCAAGCTAAAATCATGTCTAGTCATAGATCCAAAGGAAGCACAGTGGAAATGTTTTTTCAGTCAAGTTTTCCTACCTACTCCACTGTACAAGAGATTTATCCCAATGATTACTTTATGTTCTAAATCTTTCACATAGAGTTGCAAATTAAAATTATTAAATCAATAAATTAAAACTTGAATAAGAGAAACTTACTTCTAAAGAATTGCAAATGAACTAATAATGTTTTTAGATATCTGATCTTTATTAAAAATATAAAATGCTGCCCAAGGAAGGACTACAAAAACAAAGTCCTAGTTTTTACCATTTTTTAACATAGAAGGAAGAGTGATTCATTTAGTTTTTAAATAGCTAATTAAATTGAACATCTCTATTAGAAGCATATGATGATGAAAAATGCTACATCACCATAACAGGAACTGGTTCAGTTTTGTTTTTCTTAAGTAAGTGATATGTCTTCTCTTTTTAAAATAATATTTTATTTTCCCCAACTACATGCAAAAATTTTTGAACATTAAGTTTTTAAATCGTTTTCAAAATTCTCTCTCCCATTCCCCACCTTCCTGAGAGAGTAGGCTGATATGGATTTTATATGTACAATCATATAAAACAATTTCCTTATTAGTCATTTTGTGGGGGACATTTCAAAAAAAAAACAAAGAGAGGAAAATATTTTATTCAGTGGTACACATTCTGACACCCTTAGTTCTTTCACTTGAAGCTAATGGCATCATGCGTCTCTGGGATTTTCCTGGACCATTGTACTGCTGAGAATAAGGGGATCATTCATAGTTTTTCATCAAAAAAATGTTGCTGTAAACAGTTTGACACAAAGTAGGCATAGACAAACACTCACACCATACACCACATTAAAGTCAAAATGTATACTTGATCTAGAAATAAAGGTTGACATCATAAACAAATTAAGGGTGCATGGAATCACCTGTTAGACATTGATACAGAAAGAAATTTATGAACAAACAAGACATAGAGAATATTACAAAAAATGAAATGGATAATTTTAATTATATTACATTTCATTTGTTTCTACAGACAAAATAAATACAACCATTCTTAGAAGGAAATCAACAAATTTTGGAGGGAAATGTGTAGCATTTTGCTCTGACAAATACCTCATTTCTCAAGTATATAGAGAAATGAAACTAATTTATAAGAACACAAAACTTTTCCCAATTGAAAAATGGTCAAAGGATATAAACAGGCAGTTCTCAAAGGAGAAAATTAAAACTAAATCTAGAGTCAATTTTTAAAATGCTCCAAATCACTATTGATTAGAGAAATGCAAATTAAAACAGTTCTGAGATACCACTTTCTACTCCTCAGATTTATTAACAGGACCAAAAAGGAGAATGATGAATGTAAGAGGGCATGTAGGAAAATTGGGACATTAATATACTCTTGATGGAACTGTCAACTGACATAACATGGAGAGCAAAATGGAACCTCATTCAAAGGGCCATAAAACTATGCATATCCTTTGACCCAGTAGCACCACAACTGGGTCTGTATTCTAAAGAGATGAGAGTGAAAGGCCTTACCTTTACCAAAATATTTGTGGCAGCTCTTGTTATAATTGCAAATAATTGGAAACAAAGGAGTTGTCCATCATTTGGAGAATGGTTAATCAAGTTGTGACATTTTGTTGTAATAGAATATAATTGTGTTATAAGAAATGATGAGCAAGATGAATTCAGAAAAACCTGGAAAATCTTATATGAACTGATGTAAAGTAAAATGAGCAGAATGCAGGTGAACAATGTATCCAGTAATAAAAATATTATACTATAATCAACCTGGAGGACTGAACCATTATCAACAAAACAAATTCCCAAGCAATTTACAAAGGACATATGACAAAAAATGCTTTCCATAGCCAAAGATGGAAATGTTGGAGATTGGGTGCAGATTAAAGCATATGTCATCCACTTTATTGACTTAATGAGTTTTTAAATTTTATTTAATTAGATGATTTAGAATAATTTCCCATGGCTAAAAGACTCATATTCTTTCCCTCTCCCCATCCCCTCCCATATGTGATGTGCAATTCTACTGGGTTTAACATGTCATTGATCAAGATCTATTTCCATATTATTAATATTTTCACCAGGGTGGTCTTTTAGAGTCTACATGCCCAGTCATATCCCCATTGACCCATATGATCAAGCAGTTGTTTTTCTTCTCTTTTTCTTTTCCCACAGTTCTTCCTCTGAATGTGGACAGCATTCTTTCTCATATGTCCTTCCAAAATATTTCTGGATTATTGCATTGCTTCTAGTATAGAAGTCCATTGTATTCAATTTTACCACAATGTATGAGTCTCTGTGTACATTGTTCTCTTGGGTCTGCTCTTTCATTCTGCATCAATTCCTGGAGGTCATTCCACTTCACATGGAATTCCTCCAGTTAATTATTTCTTTGAGCACAATAGTATTCCATCACCAACAGATACCACAAATTGTTCAGCCATTCCTCAATTGAAGGGCATCCCCTAATTTCCCAATTTTTGCCACCACAAAGAGCTCAGCTATGAATAATCTCATACAAGTCTTTTTCCTTATGATTTCTTTGGGATACAAACCCAACAGTGCTATGGCTTGATCAAAGTGCAGACAGTCTTTTAAAGCCCTTTGGGCATAGTTCCAAATCGCCTTCCAGAATGGTTAGATCAATTCACAATTCCACCAGCAATACATTAATGTCCCAGTTTTGCCACATCCCCTCCAACATTTATAACTTTCCTTTGCTGTCATGTTAGTCAATCTGCTAGGTGTGAGGTAGTGCCTCAGAGTTGTTTTGATTTGAATTTCTCAGATTATAAGAGATTTAGAACATGTGCTTATTAATAGTTTTGATTTCTTTATCTGAAAATTGACTATTCGTGTCCCTTGCCCATTTATCAATTGAAGAATGGCTTGGTTTTTTTGTACAGGTGATTTAGCTCCTTATAAATTTGAGTGATTAAACTTTTGTCAGAGGTTTTTATTATAAAGATTGTTCCCCAATTTGTTGCTTCCCTTTTAATTTGATTGCATTAGTTTTGTTTGTACAAAATTTTTAATTTAATGTAATCAAAAATGTACATATTGCCTTTTGTAATTTGTTTCTAACTCTTGCTAGATCTTAAAGTCTTTCCTTTCCTAAAGATGACAGGTATACTATTCTATGCTCATCTAATTTACTTATGATTTCCTTCTTTATGTTCAATTCATTTATCTGTTCTGAATTTATCTTGGTATAGGGTGTGAGATGTTGATCTAAACCTAATCTCTCCCATACTGTTTTCCAATTTTCCCAGAAGTTTTGTCAAATAATGGATTTTTGTCCCCAAAGCTGGGATCTTTGGGTTTATCAGAGACTGTCTTGTTGATATCACTTACCCCAAGTCTATTACACTGATCCTCCCTTTTGTCTCTCAGCCAGTACCATATTTTTTGATGACCACTGCTTTACAGTACAGTTTAAGATCTGGTATTGCTAGGCAACTTTCCTTCTCATTTTTTTTCATTATTTCCCTTGATATTATTGATCTTTTCTTCTTCCAAATAATTGTTGTTATTGTTTTTTTTTCCTAATGCAGTAAAAAAAGTTTTTTGGTAGTTTGATGGGTATGGCACTAAATAATTAATTAGTTTTGGCAGGATTGTCATTTTTATTATGTTAGCTGATCCTACCCATGAGAAATTAATGTTTTTCCAATTATTTAGATCTATTTTAATTGTGTTGAGAGTGTTTTATAGTTGTGTTCATATAGTTCCTGCATTTGTCTTGGCAGATAAGATTACTAAGTATTTTATATTGTCTAGGGTGATTTTAAATGGAGTTTCTCTTTCTAACTCTTGCTGCTGAGATATATTGGAAATGTATAGAAATGCTGGTGATTTATGTGGGTTTATTTTGTATCCTGCAACTTTGTTAAAATTGTTGATTATTTCCACTAGCTTTTTAGTTGATTCTCTAGGATTCTTTAAGTAGACCTATCTGCAAAGAATGATAGTTTGGTCTGCTCATTACGTATTTTAACACCTTCAATTTCTTTTTCTTCTCTAATTGCAGTACAATGTTAAATAATAGACATGAAAATAGGTATCCATGTTTCACTCCTTATCTTATTGGGAATGTTTCTAATTCATCACCATTGCAGATGATGCTTACTGATGGATTTAGCTATATACTGTTTATTTTTTTTTAGAAAAGGCCAATATATTCCTATACTTTCTAATGTTTTCAATAGGAATGAGTTTTGTATTTTGTCAAAGGTTTTTTCTGCATCTATTGTGATAAGCATGTGATTTTTTGGTTGGTTTGCTTGTTGATATGGTCAATAATGTGAATGGTTCTCCTAATATTGAACCATCCTTGCATTCTTGGTATGAAACCTACCTGACCATAATGATAATAATGATCATAATGATCATAACCCTCATGATCAATTGCTGGAGTCTTTTTGCTAGTATTGTGTTTGAGATTTTTGCATCTATGTTCATTAAGGAGATTGTCTGTAGTTTTCTTTCTTTGTTATTGATCTACCTGGCTTTGGAATCAGTACCATATTTGTGTACTAAAATGAATTTGATAGAACTCCTTCTTTGTTTATTATGTAAAATGATTTGTATAATATTGGTATTAGTTGTTCTTTGAATGTTTGATAGAATTCATTTGTGAATCCATCAAGCCCAGGGGATTTTTCTTAGGGATTTCTTTGATGGCTTGTTCAAATTCTTTTTCTGATATGGGGTTATTTAGTATTCTATTTCTTCTTCTGTTAATCTAGGCAATTTACATTTTTGTAAATATCCATCCATATCACCTAGCGTTTTTATTTATTGCCATTCAATTGGTCAAAATAGTTTTTAATAATTGCCTTAATTTCCTCTTCATTAGAGGTGAAGTCTCCCTTTTCATCTTGGATACTGTTAAGTTGGTTTTCTTCTTTCTTTTTTATTAGATTGACAAGTACTTTGTATATTTTGTTGGTTTTTTTTTACAAAATATCATCTTAAAGTCTTGTTTCAATAGTTCTTTTACTTCCAATTTTAGTAATTTCTCCATTGATTTTTCAATCTCTAATTTAGTTTTCATCTGGTGATTTTTAATTTATTCATTTTTTAGTTTTTTTAAATTTGTGTGGCCAATTCTTTGATTTCTGTCCTTCCTGATTTGTTAATATATGAGCTCAAGGTATGAATTCCCCCCTTAGTACTTCTTTGGCTACATTCCATAGATTTTGAAAGGATATCCCATCATTATCATTTTCTTTAATGAAATTATTATTCCTATGACTTTTCTTTAACCAATTTTGGAGAATCATGTTATTTAATTTCCAATTAACTTTTATTTGGCTCTCCATGTACCCTTACTAATTATCATTTTCAATGTATTGTAGTCTGAGAAGGTTGCATTTATTATTTCTGCTCTTTTGAACTTTTTTGCCGTGTTTTTATGCCCTAGTACATGGTCAATCTTTGTGAATGTACCATGTGCTAGTAAAAGAAGGTGTATTCCTTTTTGTCCCTATTTATTTTTCTCCATATATCTATTAACTCTAGTTTTTCGAAGATTTCATTCACATCTCTTATCTACTTATTTATTTTTTGGTTTGATTTATCTAGATCTGATAGAGGAAGGTTCAGGTCTCCCACTAGTTTAGTTTTACTATCTGTATCCTCCTTCAACTCTCCTAATTTCTCCTATAGAAATTTGCATGCTATACCATTCGGTGCATACATGATTCATACTGATATTTCCTCATTGTCTATACTGCCTTTTATCAAGATGTAATTACCTTCCCTCTCTCTTTTAATCAGATCTATTTTTACTTTGACTTTGTCAGATATCATAATTGCAACCCCTGTCTTCTTTTTCTCATTTGAAGCCAAATAGACTTTTCTCCAGCCTTTGACCCTTAATCTGTGTGTGTCTCCCTGCTTCATGTGTGTTTCTTGTAGACAACATATGGTAGGATGTTGTTTTCTGATCCACTCTGCTATTTTCTTCCACTTTATGGGTGAGTTCATTCCATTTGCATTCCAAGTTATGATTATTACCTGTTTATTCCCCAACATTTTGATTTTCTCTCTTTTCATTCCCTTTTCTCTTTCACTATTTCCTTCTATACCAATGTTTTTCTTTTAATCAGTCCCCCTAATCCCCACCCTTATTTTACTTTCCTCCTCCCTTCTTATTTCTCTCTTATCTTTCTTTTGGGGTCTTTTTAAACTACCCCATATATTCTCCTAACCTAGTATTGCTTCCCTCCCCACCCTCCCTTTCCACCCCCTACCTTTTTATTTTTATTTTTAGAGTCTATTAAATTCCTTTCCCCTCTCTTCCTCTCCTTTTTTTTAACTCCCCATCCCACTCCACTCTTAGTTTTCCCCTCTCAACTTCCCTATAGGGTAAGATAGAATTCAATACCCCAAAGGATCTAGATGCTCTTCCCTCTCGAAATTGATTCCACTGAGAGTAAGGTTTGGGTATTACCTTTTAGCACTCTCTTCCTCTCCTATTTTATAGTTGTATTCTTCCCTTCCCACTCCCTTGTGCCTTTTTGTGCATAGTATAGATTATCCTAATTTTCTTATTCCTTCAAGTTTCTCTTGATGCTGTCTTCTCTCCCCCTGCTCCTTTCTTTCTTCTTCTTTTTTTAATATATGATTTTAAACCAATTAGTACCCCAATCTCTACCTATGGCTAATTCTTCTAGTTACTATAATAAGGAATATAATTTTTGAGAAATACAAATAACATTTTTTCATATTGGAATATAAACAGTTGCACCTTATTGAGGCCCTTTAAAAAAAAGACCCCTCTCTTTCTTCTTTACCTTCTCATGTTTCTCTTGTCAAATTTTCTGTTTAGTTTGGTCTTTTCTTTACAAATATTTGGAAGTCTTCTATTTTGTTGAATGCCCATATTTATCCCTGGAAGTATATGGTCAATTTTGATAGGTATGTGATGCTTGGTCATAGACCCAATTCTCTTACCTTTCTGAATATTGTATTCCAAGCCTTGTGGTCTTTTAGTATGGAGGCTTCCAGATCCTGTGTATTCCTGATTGGTGCTCCTTGATATCTGAATTGTCTCTCTCTGGTTTCTTGTAATATTTTCTCCTTTGCTTGGAAGCTCTTGAATGTGGCAGTTATATTTCTTGGGGTTATATTTTGAGGATTTAGTGTAGTGGTGATCTATGAACTCTTTCAATGTCTATTTTGCCATCTTGTTGCAGAATCTCAGGGCCATTTTCTTGGATAATTTCTTGTAGTATGATGTCAAGGTTTCTGTTTGTTTCCAGGTTTTCAGTTGGCCTATGATTCTTCAACTCATCTTTCTGAGATCTATTTTCCAAGTCAACTACACTCTCAATGAAATATTTTGTGTTGCCTTTGAAAATGTCATTCTCTTGATTTTGGTTTATTAATTCTTGCTGTCTAATGAGATCATTGGCTTCTACTTGCCCAAGTCTGGTTTTTAATGACCAGTTTTCAGCTAAGATCTTTTGATTTCATTTTTGGTTCGATCTATGCTGCTTTTCATGCTTCTAGCAAGTTATTTCTGTTCTTCAATTTGCTTATTATTTCATTTGATTTCTGGGCTTCAATTTCCAAGTGGAAGATTCTGTCTTTTAAACTCTTATTTTCTTTTGGAACTGATTCCCACTTTTCTTGCCACATCTCTTCCATTTTTCTCACAATGTTGGATTTAAATTCTTCAAGAAGTTGTGACCAATTTCGTTTTTTTACAGAAAGATTGGGTGTGTTTAATTGTTTGTCCTCTTCTGCTATCTCTTCTTTCATCTGGGCTTTTTCTGCATAAAAATTATAAAGGGTTAAAGATTTTTTCTTGCTTTTTTTGTTGTTGTTGCTGTTGTTTGTGAATTTTAGTTCCTGGGAGTTGGTGGCCATTGCCTTGTTACTTCCTGGTCAGATGTCAGAGTGAGGAATGTGGCTGATACTGGGCTGTGGAGAGGTTTTTGCTCTGAAGATATTTTCCCCAGTCTTCAACAGTGTCCAGCTGCTCTTAGTGGCAGGTTCAGCCCCTAAGAATTTAAAGATTGCCTCCCAGATGTCTGGGTGTGGAGTATAGGCAAGTCTCTGTATTGAGGGTTGGAGAAGTTCTTTTTTTTGTTTTTGTTTTTGTTTTTGTTTTTTGGTTTTCTCTGCCATTTTGCTGTGAGCCACTTCTGTCTGCCCAAGATCTGAGCCCTATCTCCATGTTTCCTCAGCCTCCTGGGGTCCCTAGTCTTGCTGTTCTTATGGGCAGGTCCAGGCCTTAAACACTGCCTGGAAGAGGTCTGAGTGTGGAGTGTAGGCAAGACTGGATTGAGGGCTGGAGAGGTTTTTGCCTGAGGGATTTTTTGGATCTCTGTAGTGTTTTGCTGTGAGCCGCCCCTCTCTCCAATTTCCGCAACCTATATCCTCAGCCTCCCAATGTTCCAAGTCTAATTTCTCTTAGGGGTAAATCTGTGTTGAACTTAGCCAACCTTCCTCCTGGAACTTATAAGTTTGTCCCATTCTCTCTGGGACTCTGGAAAGTAGGTGATGTGGGAGAGGGGTGATAAGCTCACCCCTTGGTGGGGAAGATTTCTCCCCCTTTTAGTGTGGAAATGCTCTAACTTTGCCTACCTTCCTTGCTCTGCCCTATAATGGAACTTCTTTACTTGTTTGACTCTGGTTTTGTCATTTTGAGGCACTCTGTCACTCTGTCTCAATCTGTGGAAAGGAGAAGAAGAACTCTACTTCTGCTCTGGAGCCATCTTGACCTGGAAATCTGAGTCTTTTTTTGTTTGTTTGTTTGTTTTGTTTTGTTTTTCTTGCGTATCTTCTATTTGTCTTTTATTAAAACATGAGGAATAGGGAAATGTGTATTGATCAAAAGCACTGGTATAGCTATACCAAATTATTTACTACATCAGAGATGGGGTAAAGGGAGGGAGAAAAAATTTGAAACCTAAAATCTCAGAAAACATTGTCATAAATTATTTCTACACATAATTGTAAAAAATAAATAATTTTAATTTTTTCTTTTACTTTGTAAAATGTTTTTCAGTTTCTTTTCATATCACTGTATATCAGCTAATGTCAAATTTTCAAGGTTCTTCCAAAATCATCCTGTTCATTATTTCTATGATGGATAATAGTATTCTATTATAGTAATGTACTATAAATTGTTCAGCCTTTTCCCAATTGAAGCACAACCCCTCAATTTCAAATTCTTTGCTACTATAAAAAGATCTGAAATAAATATTTGGTACAAATATTTCCTTTCCACATTTTTATCTACTTGGGATATAGACCAAGTAGTGACATTTTTGGATAAAAGTGTATTATCCTTGGGTAATAGTTACAAATTGTTCTCCAGAATGGTTGACTCAGACTACAGCTCCACAAACAGTACAGTGTCAATTTCCAACATTTATTATTTTTCTTTTCTGTCATATTGGCCAATCTGACAGTTGTTTTAATTTTCATTTCTCTAATCAAGAGTGATTTAGAGAAGATTGTTATATGACAATAGATGACTTTGATTTCTTCATTTAAAAAAACTTTTTTATCAATTTACTTATTTCTCTATATATTTAGAAATGAGATTTTTATCAGAAATGCTTACTGCAAAAAATTCCCTGTCTTCTAGTTTCCTTCTAATCTTGGTTGCATTTTTTTGTAAACATAACCTTTTAATTAAAAAAATCAGAATTTTCCATCTTATATCTTATAATTCTCTGTCTCTTGTATGTTTAAACATTCTTCCTTCATCCATAGATCTGAGAGGAAAACTTTTCCATTCACTTCTAATTTGCTTTTCATATCACCTATGTTGACCTCATTTTGGTAGATACAGTGTGAGATATTTATCTTTCCCCAGTCTCTGCCATACCATTTTCCATTTTTTCCAATTTTTTAAAGTAATAAGTTCTTCTACCAAAAGCTTGGATCTTGATTTTATCAAACACTAAATTACTGTGATCATTCCCAGTTATTGTGTACCTAATCTATTCCTCAGACCCACCTCCCTATTCCTTAGTCAGTACCTGATTGTTTTGATGAATAACCTTTTGTAATACACTTTGAAATTTGGTACTGCTAGACCACTTTTTATATTTTTTCACTCATTATCTTGATAATTTTGACCTTTTGTTCTTCTAGGTTATTAGTTTTATTAGCTCTAGAAAATATTTTGAACGGTTTGATTGGCAAGATACTGAATAAATAGATTAGAATAAATTGTCACATATTTTGTTGGCATACTCAAAAGCAGTTAATATTTTTCCATTTTTTCAGATATAACTTTACTTGTGTTTAATGTGTTTTATAGTTGCATGCATATAATCCCTGGTGTTGTCTTGGCAGGTAGACTCCCACATATTTTGTATTTTATATGATTAATTTAAATGGAATTCCTTTTTCTATCTTTTGCTGATGGGCTTTTTTGGTAATATATAGAAATACTAATAATTTATGAGGGTTTATTTTTTACCCTGCTACTTTGCTAAAATTGCTCATTCTTTCAACTAACCTTTAACTGATGCTCTAAATGTACCATCATATACCTATGAAAAATGGTAGTTTTGTTTCTTCATTGCTTATTCTAATACTAGTACAATATCTTATTGGAAAGGTTTCCAGCTTGTCCCCATTTCATATAATGCTTACTGATTCTTTTAAATAGACACTACTTACCATTTTAAGGAAAAGTTCCATTTATTCCCATTTTCTCCAGTGCTTTAATATAAATGGGTATTGCATTTTTACAAAAGTCCTTTTTTCTTCATCTATTGAGATAATTGTATGTTTTCTGTTGTTTTTATTATTTATATGGTCAATTATACTGATAGTTTTCTAATCCTGAACCAATCATAGATTTCTGGTATAAATCTCATCTGATCATTATAATGGTCCCTGTGATATATTGCGGCAATCTCATTGCTTGCATTTCATGTACATTTTTTGCATCAGTAATCATTAGGGATATTGTTATATATTTTTCTTTCTCTGCTTTTTTTCTTTCTCTTGCTTTTTCCCCCTTCTCTTGCTTTTTTTTTTTGATAAGAGATCAACACCATATTTGTACCATGAAAGGAATTTTGAATAACTTCTTTGCCTATTATTAGAAATAATTTATAAAGTATTGGGATTAATTGTTCTTTAAATATTTGCTAGACTTCTCTTGTGAATTCATCCAGCACTGGAAATTGTTTTCTTGAGGAGGTTATTGATAGCTTGTTCAATTTAGTTTTTTAGATATGATTGTTTAAGAATTCCATTTCCTCTTCTGTTAATCAGGGCAGTTTAAATTTTTGTAATTCTTTGTAAATTTCACTTAAATTATCAAATTTATTGACATGTAAATGGGTTAAATTATTTCTTTCATAACATGATGAACACGGAAACATACATGATAGTATTTCAAATAGTTTTAGGAAAATGAGTGTGATAAAGAATGTTGGGGAAACTATATTTGTTGTCTATTTGCTTTTCAGAGGGATATAAAGACAAATGCATGTCCACAAATTTTAAAGATGGAATGAAGAAGTCTGAGGAAGAAGCTAGTCCAAACCACTATATAGTTGAAGAACTATTTTCATCCAGTTTTTGCTTAAGTATTTTCAGTCAAGGGACATTAACTATAGTGCCTGTAGCAAGAAGGACAATTTTGGGGGGGTGGGGAGCAGATCCAAACATGCCACAAGGATTACAATAGGATGCATTAACTATCTGT
Source organism: Monodelphis domestica (assembly GCF_027887165.1). Taxonomy (NCBI): domain Eukaryota; kingdom Metazoa; phylum Chordata; class Mammalia; order Didelphimorphia; family Didelphidae; genus Monodelphis; species Monodelphis domestica. The sequence goes on from NC_077234.1 coordinate 156,786,865, forward strand.
TTATCTGCTCATTAAAGTACATAGTAATAAATAGCTAAGTATCTATCAATCAGGGAACATGTATCTATTAAGCAATTATTATTTTCCTGGCTCTAGGTTAAGTACTACAGATATAAACACAAGCAAAATGAAAGGTATTTTCTGACTTTAAGGAACATACATTCTAATCAGGGAAAATAACAGGTATAGGAAACTAGAAAACTCTCTGAAATGATGATATGGGGACAGTGTGCACACGGGAAAATGATGGTGAAGGGATCAAAGGGAAGTAGGAAGAATGGCTGACTTAGGTCTCCAAAATGGAGGCCCTTGCCAGGAACTCACATATGGGAGAATGATATAAGGAGAAAAGGATATAAGGTCAGTCATTGAGTGAAATTGCAAAGAAATTGCATGATAATGAAGCCCAAAGAATCAGAAACAGAATAAGACTGGCAGAATCACTCAACCTTTATTTTTACTATGTTTTATTTTCCCAGCTGTGAGGATGGCCATAGGACTGAGAATGATGCAAGAAAAATAACTAGTGGGTAGCAAAATGGAGGGATGATGAAAGCACCGGAATGCTATCAAATAGTTCATTTAATTAGTCCTGTGCAAATTAGAGATAATAATATTTAATGATCTTACAGATAGGAAGGGAGGGATAAAAGAAGACTTAGATTGTGAAATATCATTTTGATTTTTCAAAATGATGAAGAATTTCATTTCTTGAAATTATATACTGTTGAATTTATCTCCATTGTATTGCAAAAATTCTATAATAGGCTTATGCATGTTCATTGCTTCATTGGTCAGTAGGGTATTGAGTGGGTTGTCCTTCATACTCAAAGAGAACCAAAATGAAATTACTGGTGACATCTATTAATTTGCACATAAATTGGATATAAGTGATAGCTTGGGATGCAGTGGATAGCCTTGACTTCTTCAATGTCTAACAAAGCTTTAGGTGCCCCCCTATCCCCCAGTGCTTGCTTCTTCTGTCTTCATGGCCACGGGAACAAATTGTTCTCATGTACCCACTCCACTAGAGGAAGTCCTCACATCTGACTGGTTTGATACCTGTCCATTTTCCTAAATTTGGTTTATTCTACCTCCAGAGATGGTTTACCAGGCTCTGGCTACAACACGTATTACTGCTTCTGAAAGCCAGCAGGTAAACACTAAAGGAGAAAGCAGCCATGAAAATGGCTGGCCAAGACCTCACACTAGAAGTACAAATCTTTCAAAAACACCCTGTATGCCATGCTCAATCATGCATGTCTGAGCATTAAGAAAGAGAAGTAATGACCACTGAGAGCTTCATCAAAATGATGGTACACTAACTTCATATTTTAAAAAGGAATCTGAGACTAATAGATTGGGGGAGTAATATATAGCATCCCTCCTGTATCTGTGCATATATTTAAAATAATATTTGATAAAGCTGTGCATAACATACTCAGGACCCAGTAATAGCACTACTAGGTCTGTATACCAAATGGATTAAAGGTAGTGGGGAAAGGACTACATGCACACAAAAAAATTATTGAAGCTTTTTTTGGTGACAAAGAACTAGAAACTGAAGGGATGTCCATCATTTGGAGAATGACTGAACAAGTTGTGGTATATGATTATAATGGAATACTATTTAAATGACAAGTAAAATGACAAAAAACAAACAAACTCTGAAATGACATAAAATGCTGCAAAGTGAACCAGAGCAGAACCAGGTAAATGATGTACACAATCACAATAGTGTTCAGTGATCCACCATGAATGGCAACTTATCAATAAGTCAAAGTTCCAAGATAACTCTAAGAAACTTATGATAAAAATGTGTTTCACCACGACAGAAAGACCTTATAGAGTCTAGATGCAGACTGAAGTATAAGCAATACATGTCTTGTTTGACAACATTAATAACATGGAAGTGTGTATTGTATGTATGATAACACATGTACAATTATACCATAAAAATGTTTGTGTGTTATTGATGCAGGCATTTCAGTCCCCTCTCCTTATTGGGTCCATCTTTGCTATAAAGAAAAATGATTAAGCAAAAACACTTAATGTAGTGACTTTATCAAGTATTATAGAAACTTTTCTGTCCTAGAAGTCTCTCATCATTTCTACTGTGAGAAAAGATGTATTTTTGTTTTTTTTTTCCAGAACCTTCACTGATTTTTTTCTATTTTTCAAAGTTTGACATTATTAGAGATAGACAGATAGAAAATATGTTTGTGGAGGTGTGAACTGATCTAACCATTCTGGAGAGCAACTTGGAATTACGTCAAGAGAGTTTTAAAACTGAGTATACCTTCAGATCCAACACCATTGCTCAGTATCTTTCCCAAAGTTACCAGGGAAAAAGGAAAAGAACCTATATGTTCCAAAGCAACTCTTTTCATGGTATCAAAGAACTGGAAATTGAAGGGATGCCCATGATTTCAGGAATGACTAAACAAATTATGGTATAGGATTATGATGGAATACTACTGTACCATTAGAAACTATGAGCAGACTAATTTTAATAAAATTTGGAAAGAATTACATGGGACAATAAACTATGAAATAAGTATAACCAAGATAACATCATGCACAACTACAGATTTAATTCTTGAGGAATAATTGTGAATGTTACCTCCAGAGAGTGAATAATTATTTTACTTGGATACTTTTTCCCCTTGATTTTATTTCTGTTATTTTTAATGTAATTATGTTTTATATTTTCTTATTCTCTTTTATTCTTTTCATATAGTTCCCTTATTTTCTTTGTATTTCCAATATTTGACATTTCAATAACATTATAATCTATTAACACATTGCAATCTATTCAATCATTTCTCCCATTCTTTGAATTTGTTATTTCCAGTTATTTTGTCATAATAAACAAGCATCCCATAAGTATTTTCATACAAACATAGCTTTTTGTCCTCTCAATCATGCCCTTAGGGTCTAATCCTAATAATGATATCTCTAGTATAAATAGCTTTACAGCTTTTAATGTATAATCCTATCTTGTTTTCCAAAAACTGCTCTAGAAATGTAATATTAAGCCTGTTTTTCCATGTTCCTGTTAGCATTTAATTTCATCACTTTAGCCCAGTAAACATATATTATCAGGACCATATTTGTCTGGATTGGTCCTTAGGCAGCAGACACAATCTGTTGCCAAGACCATACTCTTTCCAAAACAGTCTTTCCAGAGTGGTCATATCCAATGGAACTTTTGTTCCAGTGCTACAACCCCTCCAGGATGCAATATTACCTTCATAGTATGAATTTTAAGATAAGCTATTATTTGTGGTTTACTTCAACTACTAATCCAATGCAGGTATATGGAGGCTCTACACGTATCTATTTATCTTATCTAAGCTTCTATTCATCTCCTTAACCTCTTTAAAAAAATTTTGTTGGATTTATCTGGTTCTGAGAGGGGGAAAGTTAAAGACTGCCACCATTATTCCTTCATTATCTATTTTGATCTATATCTTATTTAACTTTTCCTTTAAAAATCTTAGTGCTATAAAGCTCTATGCAAACAGGTCCAATAATGATAATGCTTCATTATCCATATTAACTCCCCCCAACATAAAATAGTATATTTTTATCCCTTTTAATTATATTCATTTAACCCCAACTCTTATGACTATATCCCTGCCTTCTCTGGGTCAGCTGGGGTTAGTATATCCTCCTGCAGCAGCTCACCTTCATTCTATTTTTGTCTCCCATTTTCTATGTATTTCTTCCTAGTTCCAAATTGGTCCCTTGCCTGTTACTTCTATTATTCTGTCTCTACCTTTCCCCAAATCTCTTTTTATCTGCTAATAGTGCCCTGGTACTTCTTAATTCCCTTATCCCACTTTACCTTCTTCTCCTTCCTCTTCATGTATACTTCTTTCTTGGTATCCCTCCTTTTCTTCCCTTTTCTTATCCCCTTGTCTTTCTTTCTCTTCTCAATCTCTCCCTTACCCTGTCCCCTCTGTTTCTTTGTATGTTAAGAAAATTTTTACTCTTCTAATTGTGTATATTATTCCCTCTTTATCCCAGGTCTGAGAAGAGTTGGGTTCTAGTGCTTCCCAGCCCTCTACTCCCTTGTCCCCTTCTCCATGGCAGTTCCTCCACTCATTTCTCCCCCATATCAGATGTGTTTGCATGTGTTTGTTTTTTTTTTTTCCCTGGGTCCTATTGAGTCATTGCAGTTTTTATAGTCCTGGTCCCCTGCTCAGTCCCAGTCCATGATTGACCCCAGGTGCTCCAACTAGAGTCAGTGGCTAACTTGGACCCTGCCAATGCAATCAACCAGTGTGTGCCTCCCCAACAACCAGAGACTCCACTCTCCTGGGGATGACCATAGCTGATAGAACCCCAGTCTCTCAGTAAGCACACTCCCCTTGTGCTAGCTTCTTCATGGTTAGAAATGAGGCTTAATCCCAGCTTTTGGGACCAAAATCCACTATTTGATAAAAACTGCTGGGAAAATTGAAAGACAACATGGGAGAGATTAGGTCTGGATCAACACTTCACACCCTACACCAAAATAAATTCAAAATGGGTGAATGACTTGAACATAAAGAAGGAAACTATAAGAAAATTAGGTGAACACAGAATAGTATACATGTCAGACCTTTGGGAAGGGAAAGATTTTTAAAACCAAACAAGACTTAGAAAGAGTCACAAAAAGTAAAATAAATAATTTTGACTACATCATATTAAAAAGTTTTTGTACAAACAAAACCAATGTAACTAAAATCAGAAGGGTAGCAACAAATTGGGAAACAATCTTCATAAAAACCTCTGACAAAGGTTTAATTACTCAAATTTACAAAGACCTAAATCAATTATACAAAAAATCAAGCCATTCTCCAATTGAAAAATGGGCAAGGGACATGAAAATTATTAATAAGCACATGAAAAAGTGCTCTAAATCTCGTATAATCAGAGAGATGCAAATCAAAACAACTCTGAGGTATCACCTCACACCTAGCAGATTGATCAACATGGCAGCAAAGGAAAGTAATGAATGCTGGAGGGGATGTGGCAAAGTTGTGACATTAATGCATTGCTGGTGGAGTTGTGAATTGATCTAACCATTCTGGAGGGCAATTTGGAACTATGCCCAAAGGACGATAAAAGAATGTCTGCTCTTTCATCCAGCCATAGCACTGCTGGGTCTTTACCCCAAAGAGATAATAAGGAAAAAGATTTGTACAAGAATATTCATAGCTGCGCTCTTTGTGATGGGCAATAATTGGAAAATGATGGGATACCCTTCAATTGGGGAATGGCTGAACAAATTGTGGTATATGTTGGTGATGGAATACTATTGTGCTAAAAGGCATAATAAAGTGGAGGAATTCCATGGAGGCTGAAACAACCTCCAGGAAGTGATGCAAAGCGAAAGGAGCAGAACCAGGAGAACACTGTACACAGAGACTGATACACTGCAGTACAATTGAACATAATGGACTTCTCCATTAGTGGCAATGCAATGTCCCTGAACAATCTTCAGGTATCTAGGAGAAAAAAACACTATCCACAAGCAGAGGACAAATTGTGGGAGTCAAAACACAGAGGAAAAGCAACTGCTTGACTACAGGGGTGGAGGGGACATGTCTGAGGAGAGACTCTAAATGAACCCTCTAATGCAAATACCAACAACATGGAAATGGGTTTGAATCAAGAACATGTGATACCCAGTGGAATCATGCATTGGCTATGGGAAGGTGGTGGGAGGTGGGGGAAGAAAAGAAAATGATCTTTGTCTCCAATGAATAAAGTTTGGAAATGACCAAATAAAATAATGTTAAAAAAAAAAGATTTATATGAACTGAGGCAAAGTGAAGTGAGCAGAACTAGGAGAATATTGTTCACAGTAGCAACAGTATTATAGTGAGGATCATATCTGAAAGATGTAGGTAGTCTGATGAACACAATGATTCAAAACAATTCCAAAGGATCAATGGTGAAAAATGCTATCCACCTGCAGATCGAGATAAACTCCGAGTGCAGATTGAATCATGCTTTTTCCTATTTCTTTTGTTTCTTGCTTCTTGTTCTTTTTCACCCCAGCATTGCTAATATGGTAATATGTTTTGCATGATTTCACATGGAAAATTGAGGTCATATGACTTGCCTATCAAATGGATGTGGGAAGGAAGTTGAAGCTGAATTTTTTTAATGAATGTTAAAAATAAATGATTTTAAAAAACAAACAAACAAACAAACAAACAAAAAGAAATGAGGCTTAAGTTCTTTCCCTTAGGGCCTTATGCCCTGACTCTGAGATATCCACACTCCTTAGAGCTGAGTGGCATCAAGCACAGCTGCTCACAGGGTCCTCCACCTGAGGATTCGGATTCCAGTGGCATCATTAGGGAGACAGCATCTCTTGGCTCAGCAAACAAAGTGAAGTTGCTCATCATGCCTTCCTCTCTTCCTGCCCCCAGGTCTAAAGCTTTGGGACAGAGGCCAGGGAAGTGAGAAACCTTTCTCCCTAATTATCCTGCACTGTTCAGCTTAACTCCAGAATCCTTTCTGTTTTTGCCACTTTTGATGTTTTTATGGAGTTTGGTTGTTTGTGGGGGGTTTGGAGGTTGTAAAAACTTCCCACCCTATGCTATCATCTTCCCACAATGCTCTAGTGAGTTTCTCATCTGAAAGATCAGTAAATTCTATTTACTTAGCAGTGAATTTGGGAGTTGTTGTTTTTTTTTTCTGGAAACCAAGAAAAACAATTTATAAAACAATCCCTTATGATGTAAGATGTTATGAATCATATACTTGAGATATATAAACCTCTCTCAACCAAATTTTAACCTCTTCAATTAATTCAATTTATATCATGCACTTTATCAGTTTAAAGGCTAGAAAAAGTACTGATTTTTTCCTTCAGATTTGACAGCTAAGGTCACAAACATAAATAAAGGCTGTTACTAAAAATTGTTGTTCTGAGCAAGGAGTACAAAAATGAAAGTAAGAATTTGTTGCAAATGATATAAAAACTGATTTAATTAACTTGAGTTAAAAAGAAGGATTAAATTGTTCTACTGAAGCATTCAACCTTAACAATAAATTGCAACTTCTAAATAACGATTTTTGCAAATGGTATTTAAATAAATCTCCCAGCAGTAACTCTAAGCTATAATAATTTTAATAGCTACTCCCCCCACCTTTTCATCTTAGTCTCATTTGTAAGGTATACTATAGCTCTGGAACTTGAGTCAATTCCACCTTCACTCAGCCAATATTCCCTTGAGATAGTAAACTTTGATCACTCTGCTAAGAATTCTACCATGACTTGAATTTTATTTGGTTTAGAATGGAGAACTTCTAAACCAAGAGACTTACATGCTGTCTTACACATACAGGTTTGAAGGTTAGACGTACCACTTAGTTTTTTTTTTTCTTTTTTCTTTTTAGTTGCTAAGTATGAATTCTAAGCCAGTATTTTTGAGGGGAAAGAAATTCCCTTCTTTTCTTTTCCAAAACAGAAAATTGTGATTCATGCAAAGCCTCTTGGACCTTCTGTTTGTTGAGTGAGAACATAGATTCACCAGGCCACTTGACATTGTCCTAATGATAATTATGTTGCCATGTTGTTATTGTTGTTTATATAAACATAATTAATCTCCTTGAGTTTAATGGTGTTGGTTTGTTCTAAGGTGAATTTTTTGGGTCCTTGATTAATTGATGTCATTACCACTAAACTGCCCTGATTAAACATCTGTTTAAATACTACCCAGTAAAGGTATAATTCCTTCATCTTTATATTTCAGACTATTAACACTTTGACATACTGTGTTCTCAGGACACTATAGTTAAAATTAGCAAATACTTGAGGCTGACAGTAATGAACTTAAAGTCATTTTTGCAATTCTCATATGCTTCTGTCTCAGTGTTGGTATGTTTTAATCAAAAATAGTGATAAAAATGCCTGATATGCTCCTTTCTGAATTTTACTATATGAAACAACATGAAAAAAATAAAATTAATTGCCTTAGAACAACTTACCTATTTCTAAAATTGCTTTTAATAAAAAATTAAGTTTTTCTAAGGAGCAATGTCTTTGATCTTCCCATTAAAAGGAAATCTACATGAAAAAGATTCTAAAATTGTTTGCAAGGTACTGAAAGGATAAGCTGATATAGTCTACTGAGAATTGTTTCTCCACTACTTCAAACATGGTTTTGTATGTTTGAATGTGACACAAAAAGAGATATAAGAAAAAAATTAATACATATTGTGAATCTTAAAAATTCTCAGACTCTACCTTAGAACATTTGGTTAGGACCATTCCCCATTTTAAAACAATGAAGAGACTTTGGTCAGGAAGGTGGGAACTCTAACATTACTCCACCCATACTTAGGCATACTTTAGGGGAAGATAAAATTGTAAACTCCTGATTGAACAATGAAAAGTCCCCAACCCATACTTAAAGTGAAGCAAGAACCCTTAAGCTAGGTCTATTTTTAGATCTAATACAAAGGGGTGCTAAGTACCTATGAAGATCAAATTAATCAGGCAACTTGCAAAGGACAAGATTAGTCTACTCAGGTGTGAATTACTCAAAAGTTTTAGTCTACTCTGGTGTGAATTAAGAATGGTGAGTCCTTTGGAAATGGTCTACTGTGATAGGTAGACGTAGAAATTTAGGGGAGATGACACAAGAGAAAATTTTCTTTAAAAGGAAAGAGCTGGAGGGCTCTAAAAAAAATTCAGCTTTGGATCTGAATTGGAGGTCAGGAGTCAGAGGAGACTGCTAAGGCTCTGAACTGGAGGCTGTCTCTGAACACTAGAACTTGCTTGGAAAAATCTTGTGGTGAGTGATTAAAGACTGACTGGTCTCTCTTAAGGCTCAGGCCAACACGGCCTAGGCCCTTCATACTATATTTCTCTTATTCTCTCTCCTTTTTCTTAATTCCTTCATTTGTATTATTTTAAATCTCCATAAAAACCCAGCTGACTTGGGTATTTTCATATTTGGGAATTTTTCCCATGGTGATCACTTTATTTTTGATATAAAATCAAGACACAAAAATTTTTCTTTACAGTTTGGAAATCCAAAGTCTTGAAACCATATTTTCACTGTCACAGTTTATGGCAACCACTCTTTTGTCTGTAACAATATGAATAAAATGGTTGCCATGTGGGCTGTACCTTAAATTTGTATTGTTTCATAGGAGAGGTCCTAAGAAGCACGTTGACAGATTTAATATTGGAAACTTCCTAAAATTTAGGGAAATACAAAAGTGGAATGTAATATCACTGAAAGTACTCAAGTCCTTGTTAGGGATGATCTTCAAGCGGAGCTAGTAAATGCCTAAGATTTGACTTGAACTCAGGTCTCTCTTATTCAATTTCCAGTGTTCTATTCACTTTGCTACCATAGTATATCACTTTTCGTATCACTGTTTCCTCACTGTAAAATTTAAGATCTTAACATTTGTTATACCTACCAAGGTAAAAGAAAGGATCAAGAGCCACAGAGAGTTTTTGAGAAGAGCGCAAAGAGAGAGAGGAAATTAACTTTGTCAGAAGAGTGTAGAATTTCACTAGACGTAATGAATTAGAAGGTTATTACAATGGTGTAATGAGATTAAGTAATGAGAGAATGAATTGGGGAGCAGGGCAATTTATTGGGAAAGAAAGGAGACATGTTTTATGACTATCACAGGAGACAGAATGCATAGATCTTGGCAGGCATAAAAAGTACTTTAGCCTTTGAGCTTGAATGACTCGAAGTAGAAAGTATTGTACCCATTGGATATCTCAAGAGTCAAAAGGTCAGTATAGAGAATAAAACCAAATATAGGAACCACTGAGTTTTACTCTTTCCTCTTCTCCAACATACTTCTTCTCTTCAGGCTAAGGGACAAAAATTTTACCCCAAGGACCTATAGTTATTTTCTCAGCACCACCCCAAGTTCCAACAAATTTATTCCTCAAAAACAAAAGTCCAAGTTTAATATTAAAGTCCTGTATGTTGGGAGAATTATAAGATCATTCATATAATTAAACAACAAGACATGAATCACCTCCATTCTGGAAGTTAGGAATTCTATCTTGTACAAGCAGTGAACTAACCCAACAGAGCCCCTACTCTCTCATACCACAGTTAGATGCATTCACATAAATACATGTTATCAAAAAAAAAAAAGAAAGAAAGAACAAAGTCAGTAAAATGATTATCACATGATAAGAAAATGAATTGCAAATGAACATACTTGTTTAAGAACAAGCAATTTTATAGGAGAGCTGGATAGAGAAAGGTCAGCTCCTTTTCATTTCCAACAAGGCATTGTCAATATACTGGTGCCTCATCAAAAAGGCAGACTACCCAAATGAATAATAGTCTCTCCATCTCTTTTATAATCAACATTGTCTTTATCTATCTTCATCCCTTGAATCACGGAGGGAAAAATACTGCAATGTTACTGACATTGCTGAATTCCTCCTATTTTTTTGGCCAACAACTTCTCTCCCATCTTAGCTGTTGTTCTCTCCTCTTCTGGGGAAAGGAAAGTGGGTTACTCCTACCACTCTTCCCTTGCCACTTAGCCTCATTCTCTAAAGACCAAAAATTTTTATAAACATGTCAAAATCTCCCAAACCCCAGGAAGCATTTTACAATCCCATTTAAGCTGAGAAGATTAGTAATCATGCCACTTGCCAGATTTCTCAATGAGCATCTGTGCCATTTATCTAGCCTATGAAGAAGTAGCAGAATCTGCTCCCAAGAGGATTCTTACCTTCCTCCAGGGTTTAGAATTTGCAGTGCCTTGCAAGATAAGATCATTTGACATCTAGCATTATATGGCATAGTATCAAGTACATATCAGTTCAAAACAATAGAAAGATGATGAAATTAGTATCCTAGGTAATCACGATTGCTCCACACAACAAATATACATCAACAATATGTGTAATAGTTTAATGCAAAGTTTCACTTAAAAAAATCTGTAACTACAGTATTGTTACATCTAGACCACATTCCATATACACATCACATCAGTACATGCATGTCTATAAAAAAAGAAATATAGATGAGAAAAACAAAATTAAAGTAATATGCCTACAAAATAGTGAATATTTACCAATTACATTTAAACAAAAACTTTAACATTAATTTTTTTAGTATGAGATCCTAATTCTTTCCAGACTTCCTGCCTTTCTTCTACCCCTTGAGAATTCAAGCAATATATTGATTATAACTGTAATGTTATGTTAAAATATTTCCATATTAGCAGTTACAAAAGAAAACATGCAAATTAAAAGGATATTGCAAGTAAATAAAAAGTATTTTTGAATCTGCACTCAATATTCATCATTTATATTTATAAAGGGGAATAGCACTTTTTATGCTGAATATTGATACCTGCTTCAAAAAATTATTCCTCTATCCATAGTCGTCCACCTATGAAATAATATCTCTAAAGGAAATAGAGAAGTTTGGTCAGTTTCTGACACAAGAACCAAGTGACATCCAAGAAACTAAGGAAAATTCCTTACTTAAGTCTTTAAAATACTTGCTACATCTATCTGTTTGTCTCTCTGTTTTCTATCTAATTATCTACTTATATATTTTACAAGAGCTTTTTATTCAAATCTATATTGGACAAGTTGATTTCTAAGGTCCCTTACACACACTAAAATTCTGTGATTCTGAGTCAAATGAGCATTTCCTGGTAGGGATACCACAAAATAACATTATGCAGATATGAACTGGAATAGATTTGGGAGGACAGCGTAGAGGAAGATGAAGGAAGGGACAGGGGGGAAGAGAGAACATTAAAAATAAAGTGTGAAAGTAGGATTGAACAAGGTAATGGGAGGCATTAGAAAATTAGAGGAAGAACCTGAGAAAAAATCCATATAGAGAAAACAAAATGCAAGGAAAAGGATTAATTTTAAATTAAAGATAACAAAACAAAAATTAAATGCAATAGAAACTCCAACCTATTATAGTCTCAAAAATGAATGTATTTGATTTCCCAGTAAAATGAAAAGGAATGGAGCAATGGAGTTTAAAAATGATTTAACTCATTCAAGAACACATTTTAAAAGTAGACACATGCATAGTGAAAGGAGAGATGAAATAGAACAAAATATATTAATCCTCTAAAAATTCCAAAATTACAAGAATTGTAAACATGAATTCAAAAATGGAGGAAGCAGACAGTGATAATATCAAAAGAGATCAACAAGAAAAACTATACTATGAAGAAAGATACCATGAAAAATGAAATAAGCTAATCATTATAGGTATTCACATGCATACAATAGATTAACAAGTAGGACAGTGGAAGGTGTGGGGTTGAGGAGATGCTGAGATAAAATTTAGACATTTATTTTGATGTGAGGCATCTAAGCCTCACAAAAGCTAACTGAATTATCCATAGTCATGCAGTTAGTATAGTAATGCAAATACTGCTAATGGAATTACAAAATGACTATAATATAAAAACAAATTATAAAAATTACCACAAACTTTTAACCAGTAATCTTATTATTGAATATGATAAAATGAGCAGTATTTTAAAAATTAATTTACTGTCATTGTTTATAATGGGAAATAATACAGCAACCACAAATAGTAAACAACCCTTAAAACACATAAGTGTTTATGAAATCCATGTTATAAGCAATGTAATGAAATACTAAAGGTGTAATATGTTAGACTAAAAATATGAATATCCTTGTTTGGTCATTTCAATAGTATCTGACTCCATTTGGAAATATAGATATTATTACACATACATAAAAGTTTTCTTGAATCAAAACAAAACATATATTTACTTTATATAAATAGAAAGCATACACATAATTCCATACACATAAGAGAAATAAGTGATTATTCATGTCTGAAACATAGCAGACACTTAAAAAGTATTTATTGTTTGATTAGTCAAAAAGTCTTTTATGTTTAACAAGTTATAAATGTAAATTTAGTTTTTTGGGTATTGATAAGAATTTAAAAATAAAGCAAACTTTTTATACATGTGTATATAGTTTATATGAAGTAAGTATTTACAACTATATTTTCCAATTTTGGCTAAAACTGTGGGAGGACAAGTCTCTGCATAACATTATTCTTGAGATGCAATGAAAGGCATAGTGTTATGTTCAAGTACTATGTTCATGCATATTTTATACCTACTAGCTTGATAAAATATAGCAATTTCTCTCTTTTTGCCCTTCTGTGCTCAATAACCCTTTGAGGATTTCACTAACTTCAAAACCTAGTCTAATAACCACAACTGAGTATTCTCTGCAGAACAAATTCCAAGTGTAAGAGATAATACATGAGTAACTTCCATCCCGATTCTTACTCTCTGAAATATTTTTCCCCTTTAACTTCCTCCTCACATCTATACTTCTGAGCAGACATCAATCATTCACACTGTTCAGATTTAAAGAATTGCCCAACCTTGTATGCTCAAGACACAATTCACTCAGCTTGCTCACAGCAGATATACAGAGAAGGTAGATCATGCTTGGGTCAAAAAACTTTTGAGCTTCTTTTGATTAGGGCACAGTTAATTTTCTAGCCTAGAAAACACATTTTCTGTACAGAAAAAAAAATAATAATTCATGAAAACATTTTTCTAAAATCTTTCTCTAAGGACAATATGAGCTTTCATGGGTTAGTGCTGACTCGTTTACTAAATTTTGTATTTTTTTCCCTTATGTAAATACATGAGGAAAAAACAAAGTTCTATTCGATAATATATATAGTTCCTGATTAATATAAACAGCAAAACATTTAGCTTTTGGCCTACTTATAAGGAAAGCAAAGGGGAAGGAAAAAATAGAAAAATAAACTTAGCTGTCAATCCTCCCAGAAGCAGTAAAGCAGAATTACGCATATCAACTGCAGTAACTAATTTCATCCTAGAAATCGATCAGATTGCCACCTTGATCATCGAGGGAACCATCTCTACTGAAGCAAAACAAATTTGAGTTCTTATAACGATGAGGCAGAAGTTGAATCCTTCATTAGGTTATTTCACTGCACAAGAATTGCTATACTTTTCTTCGTGAGAGAAATGCTAACTATTGCTCATATTAATTCTGGTTATGAGTGATGGTTTTCTTTTAGTTTCCTTTTACAACATCAGAGCACTTCTCACCAGAATACTTTTCAAAATAAATTAATCACATTAATTTGGTGTATGTGATTGAACTGAAAGCACTAGAACAGAATAAGTGGACTTAAAGTAGGAGTTCCTGATTGACACATTTGACTACTTTCCCTTCTTTAACCCATTATATGCAGAGTTGCCAAAATTGTACTCCTGAAGGGCAGATCTATATCACTCTCTTGCTTCAGAAGTTCCTGTGGCTTAAAATGCCTTTCATGTGAAATACAGACTTTTCTGTTTACTATTTAAAACTCTTTCCAGTCTGGCTCCAGATTGCTTTTCCAAGTTTATGGGCCTTTATTTTCCTTTAGGAATTCTACATTTTTACATTACAATCAGAGTATCCTACTGGCTTTCTCTCATTTTGTGACATTTGATCTCCCTTCTCCATTCCTTTGACCAGGAAGTCCTAAATGCATGAAATGCTCTTCCTCCATACTTCCACATCTAGAATGCCTAGATTCCCTCAAGACTCATCTCTGATACAATCTCCAACACAAACTCTCTCCTAATACCCTTTGCTTTTATCGCTATTCTTGCTATTTCCCCCCAATTGAATTCTTGATTATTTAGAGAAAGAATTGTTTCAATTTTGCCTTTTTATGTCCACCACCTAGTACAGTATATATAGAATTTATGTCATTTTGCAGAATTCATTTGCAAAGAAGAGAGGATAACACATAATATTGTTAAGAGTCAGAGGAAGACGATTGGGCTAGTTTTTCAGATTTTAGATTAGAACAAAATAAGACATTTATAGTAATATAATAATTGTCAAAAGGGGATATGTTTATAGCTAGCAAGTAAAGGACATTCAAATCAGGGAAGACTACTTGGCAAGGGATATGGCATTTATGGAGTTGAGCACAAATGTTTTTGTCTGTGATACATAATGAGGCTTCCTCCTTGAGCCTTGAGGAGATTCTAGAGTGCCTTTACTCTTTCTGCCCTGCTGACCAGAATGCCACCCACAACATGGAACTGAATCTTAGTCCCTGACACAATTATATTTTCTGTCTGTTAAGAAAAAACTTTAGTTTACCTACAATGACAGCGGACTCTGGTTGTTAATCCTACAACTTCAGCTGTCAGAAATATCAGATCTTCAGAATGTTTCAGTGCGCTTTCATCATTTGTCACCTATTTCTCAGTTATCTTACTGTGATGGCATCTGAGTACCCCATCCATCCTGCCCCTTCCAATTCACTTTACACACGCGTACACACACATCAAATTGATATTCCAAAGTATAAGTTTAATCATGCCATTTCCTCCTTTAAGAAACTCCAGGGACCCCATACCATCTGTAGACAAAACACAATTCTCCTGATTGACATTTAAAGCTGATCATCATCAGACTTCATTTGTCTTTCCAAGCTAATTAATATTAATTCCCATCTATGTTCTATTTTCCAAATATTTTCGTCAACTCTTTCATTAAAATTTTGTTGATGATGTTTATTTTCACATCACCTAAATTTCTCCCCTACATCCAACTCCTCAACCCCAAGTCATATAATCATCATGACCAAAAAGGAGAGAAAAATCAGTTCTGAAACCTCAGCAATAAAAAAGAAAAAAATCATGAAAGTATCTGCAGCATTCAACACATATGAAACGTCCTACTCTATCAAAGAATGGGAGGTGATATCTTCTCATATACCTTTGTTGAGATCATGCTTGTTTTTTGTACTTTTGTAACATTAATTTCCTATCTTTTATGTGGTTGTTCTTTACATTTGTATTATTATACACACACATATATGTAAATATATGTTTCCTTGACTCCACTCACTTCCCTCATCATTAGTTCATCTATGCCTTTTCTTGCAGAGAAGTATTGTTACACACAGCATGGTATGTATAATGTATAACACATTCATTTGCTATTTGTGTAGCTACACCAAGACATGTGGATATTTTCTTTGTTGCCTTTAAAAAATCCTTTTAAAAAAGTGTTAGGAAAAATAGCTTGATATTCAAGAGAACTTTCTTTTTTATTGCCTGCCTCTTTGGAATATTTTCCCGATTGTGAAATCTCTGGGTCAAAGGATATCAGCACTTTGATCATTTAATTTGCATAATTCCAAATTATTTTCTCAAATGATTAAACTAATTCACAACTTAACCAACAATATAGTACTTTGGCCATATTTCTAAGCCTCCAATATTGGCTTTTCACATCTTTTTCATTTTGAAGAGTGAGAAAAATCCTCTGGGTTATTTTTACTTTCATTTCTTTTGTTATTTATTTGGAAATCATTTCATAGGGTTATTAACAATTTTAATATATATTTTTATTACTCATTTGTTTGGGACTGACTTTTGGTTTTATATGTTTCTGTTGTTTCCATCTCTTGGATACAAAACATAGTTGACACAAAATAACTTTTCTCATGTGGTTGCATACCTTATCTTAAGTATATGAATTTTCTTTGACCCTGACCTACTTGATTCCTACACATAATCTTCCTTCTATATTGATGCATTTACAGAAACTCCTCTCCTTTGTCTCTTGGAATTTCCAGCTCACCTTAAATCTCTGCACAATTTCCACTTAATGATCCCTTCTCTATGATTTTTAAAATTTCCAACATATTCTTTTAGTTTTACACATATTATTTATTCTCTGTGAAACTAACACTTTTTCCTTGTAGCTTTAGTTTTGAATTTTCAATGTCTGGCTGGCATGGTGGGTTTTAATTTATGTTAGCTGAATCAAACATCATATAAAACAATAATGCTAATTAAAGCAAGTAGAAGGATCAGAGTAACAGTATTGACTGTACCCAGTAAAGTAATTTAATCACTATGACTTGTACCTAGAAATAATGAAATTATTTTAATCCAACCAATATTTGGGATGTCTGTATTTGAAAGTTAATTGAGAGTGAGAGTAACATTAAAACTAAAAATTTTTGAAAACGTTGGGAGCTGATATTTGTTATAAGAATAAAATTTCAATAATTAGAGATGAGAGAAATGAACTATGTAAATCTATCACAAAAATCTGGAAATTCTTGATTTCTGATCTCTCTTTAAATGCTTCTAGTGTGTAGTTTTTGCCAAGTGTCTTGCCTTCCTACTGTTTCACTAATTGTAAAATGGGAAAAATAATCACTTCACAATTGCATCGTATTAATTAGTTAATGTCTATGAAACACTTGGAAGGTAGAAAGTCCAATGGCTATGATTGTCTGAAGAATGAAGGCATCTCCAACAAAGCATGGTAAAGGAGTTCCCATGTTACAGTAAATCCACGGTGAGACTGCTATTTGTTTAAATGCCTTTGCTAAGTGGTTGCAACTGAGCACATTAGCTTGGCTTTCATAGCCATTTTGTAAATGTTACTTAGCAACTTTACTTAGAAAAGACCCATTTCACATCTCCATAGCCTAAGGAGTACCATTTATAGTAAAATTACGTTTGATTGCCTAGCAAAGGAAGAGTTAACATTATGTCCTCTGAATCCATTGCTGAATTTTCCAAGACTCCTCCGACAATTGTGCACACTTAATGAACATTTCCAAAAACTTAATAAAAGGAAGCACATTGAAGAGGGAAACATTCAGCCTGAATCATTTTGGAATTCCCAAGGAAGTTCTTCAGCATGTAGAGTATCATATTGCAAGATATTAAATTAGTATTTTTGTAGGCAGGTCTATCAAACACACAAAGCAGTCTAGAATGTTAATTGTTTAGTATCAGTATTAAATTAAGCTCCTAGATGTCTGGTAGTTAACCATTCTGTTCCTGTCTCTGATTTATTTGGCTTTCTTTTAGTAAATAACTGAACTGCATTCTTAACTCTCAGTTGTAGTAACTTTTCATGGTAATTCACCTCTTACAACTAAAAGGACAAAAAGTAAAATATGTCTGGTCCTGCTATCCTTTGATATTTAATGCATAATCCCTAAGATTACAAACAATGAAAGTCTCTACATATTAGAGAATATGTATTCATTCAGTTTTCACTGTATGTCTACCAAACATATGTTAGTTATGGCAGAATAGTGCAACAAATTTATCAAATATCTCATTTGTCCTCGTGGATAGTACCTTGCGGCTTGTCCTCAGGTAATATTTGCTCATTTAATCAACAAATCTTTAATGAGCAGTCACTGTGCAGAATGTTTTCTACTAGGTACTATACAAGATACAAAAATAAATGACAACTTATTTCTGCCCTCAAAAAGCTTAAAATATGATAGGGGGAATAAAATGTAAATAGAAATGAACATAAAGTAAATCATATTAAATATATAAATAATGTAGCAAAGAGTAGTTGTAACTACTACTAATGGATTTCTTTTTCTTATCAGCCGGCATGAATGTGACTAAAAAAATGATCTGTGATGATCATATTTATATAGTGCTTATGATGCACCAGACATTATCCAAGGTGCTTTATGAATATCAAAGAATTTAACACTCAAAATAACCCTGGGAGTTCAATGTTTTTCTGATTCTCATTTTACAGATGAGGAAACTGAGGTAAACAGAACTTGTCTTGCCCAAGGTCACACAAGTATTAAGAGCTAAAGCTGAATTTAAACTTGGGTCTTACTGATTCCAGACACAGTTCTTTTCTCCCTCCATCATCTAGTTACTGCTAAAGTTTATACCTGCCCCTTCCCATTCCAGGGGATTTAATAGGTAGATCTTATTGCTGTTGACCTTTTCATTTGCAAAGGGGATCTGATGATGACTTGACCCAAAAAATTATTCCACGTCAGATTTATTGAGGTCAGCAGTGTTGTTAATGTTGTCCAGTGTCCTGTAGTTACCACTTCAATACCCCCATCCAAAAAAAAAAAAAAAACAAAAACCCTACAGTAAAAGACTGAAGTAGGGGGAAATCTCCCTAAACCAAGAGCCAGTATATAAATCGGCACTCTCATTAAAATTGTGCTATGTGATTTGAGAGCCAGCTAGGTGGCACAGTGGATAGAGTGTTGGTAATATAGTTGGGAAGACTCATCTTCCTGAGTTCAAATCTGCCCCCAGACACTTACGACTTGTGACCCTGGGGGAATCATTTAACCCTAATTGCCTTAGTTTCCTCATTTGTAAAATGAGCTGTTGAAGGACATGGAAAATCACCCTTCTATCTTTGCTAAGAAAACTCTAAATGGGGTGTAAACATTCAAATATGACTGAAAACAACTGAATCACCACAACAATGTGATTTGAATTTGTGCTTCTTTCTCTTTTTCTCTTTATAATTATTCTTCCATCAACCCCTAGAGAAGTAATCATAGGTCCCCAGAAAGAAATTTAGAAATCATCTCCCAAACCTCACATCTTACAAATGTGATAACAGAGACTCTGTGTGGATAAGAGCTTATTCTCAGCCATCTCACATGCCTGAGTATGACTCCTGCCCAAATTTCTTTCCTCTATGCCCCCATTAGATTACCAAATTGGAGTAAGTTACTTATAGTTGTACATAAGAGCAAAATTGTTTGTTTTTGTTTGTTTCTTCATTTGTTTTTAATTATCTATTTTTTTACCTAATACAATTTATTTCCAGATATCTCAGCCCCTCTCTTCTCTCCCTGCATTACAAAAGGTAAAACCTAGTAGAATATATGTATAGATAGATGATATTTTTCATGTTTCCATTTGTCATTTAATTTTCTGTTGATGGACATTCATAAGTTATTCTTGAAATATTAATTCTATAAATATATGTAGTTGTATATATATGTAACTACATATTGTATACTCTTAGTTCTACTCATGTTGCTTTTTATAACTTAATGTAGGTCTTTCCAATTTTTTAAAATTAATCTGCCTGTAATTTCTTATGGTGCAGTATATTCCATCACAAATTACACAATTTGCCCAGACATTCTCCAATTGATTGACATCTGTTCAATTTCTAGTTCCTTGTGAACACTGAGACTTGTTACAAATATATTGGAACATGTGGGTTCTTTTACTTTTTTGCTTCTTTTTACTTTTACTTTTTATTTTTTACCTAATCTCCTTAGGAAAAGAGACCTAGTAATAGCATTGTTGGGTCTAAGGATATACAGTTTTATAACTTTCTGGCTATAATTCCAAAATGTTCTCTAAAATGGTTGAGATGACTTCACAGTTCCACCATCAGTGTATTAGTGTCATTTTCCCACATCCCCTCCAATATTTGTCATTTCTCCTTTCTATCATTATATATCTAATCTGATAGTTATAAGATATTTAGAATTGTTTTTATTTCCATCTCGCTAATCAGAAGTTATTTAGAGGGTTTTTTTCAAATATCACCTATATAGGACTAGATTTCTTCATCCCCAAACTGTCTATTCATATCAATTGGGGATGGCTTATTATTGTAAATTTTATAAAGTTATTTATATATTTTAGGTATGAGAACTCTATCCCATAAATGGTCTAAATTTTTCCCAAAAATTTCTGCTTTACTTCTAATCTTGGCTACATACATTTTATTTGTTCAGAAATGCTTTAATTTAAGGTAATTGAAACTATCAATTTTGTATGAACCATTTAACTAGTTTATAAGAAATAAGTTCTATTAACAATCAATAAAATAGGTAAATAACTGGTTAACTTAATTTAAAAAAATAAGAAAACCAAATTATCAGTATCAAAACTGAAAAAGACAATATCACAATCAATGAAGAAGAAATTAAGATACTCATTGGAAGTTAATTCATCCAATTATATGCCAATAAATTTGAGAAACTTAGTGAAAAAAGATGAACACATATAAAAATCTAAGTTGCCCAGATTAAAATAAAAGGAAATATAATACTTTAAGAAAACCATACCCCCAAAATAAATTGAACAAACCATCAAAGAATTATCTAAACAAAGGGTCTGAGGGCCAGGAAGTTTTACATGTGATTCCTATAGAACATTTAAAAAATCTAACCACAAAATTCCATAAACAATTTAGGAAAAATAGGCAAAGAAGGATTTCCAGTATTTTTAATAGGAATAAATATCATATTTTGTTAAAAGGGGAACCTAATTTGTAGGACTTTGGTTGCCAGTTTTTTTTTTTAATTCTGAGATAATAGGATGCCAATATTATTTACTGAATGAGAGAGAAAAGACATGGTCAGACCTGAACTTAAGAAGATCATTTTGACAGCTAAGTGGAAAATAGCTTCAAGTAGGGAGAAATTTGAGATGGAGAACTAGACAGACTGTTAAAATAGTCTTAGAAAGGTGAGGAGGGAGAATATAAGAAAAGATGAGGATTTAAAGATTCCAGATAGACTGTGAACTTAGATAAGTGGCAGTGGTAGGTACCATCAATAGTAAAGGAAATATTTCAGAAGGAGGGAGCATTTTTATGGAAATGATATGGAAATATCTTTGAAAACCATTATCAGCATATTGAACTTTATATATGATGAAACTATGATCTCATAGTGAATTGAAAGAATTTTCTAAAGGCAAGAAATGAAACATATCAGTGTTTTTGTTCATTGTTATAAACAATATTCATCAATAAGTTCTTCAATGGATCTGTTAATATTGTTATTTTAAATATTCTACCATCAGATATTGGTGTGGGTATCACATCCCCTCTGCACCTTTTCATCCACTGTGAATATTATTTGTATGTTTTCATGAATACATAAAAAAGATCTCTCCCCTATATCTCAAGATCATATTTATAGTCTTAATAATTCATTTCATCTCTTCTTTTTATTCATTGGATTTGGTACTTCTGTAATAGAGTCCAATTGTATTCACTGAAATTAAAGCTGAGAATAGATCACTATAGACACACTGTAGAATCTGTTCTAATTCTCTACTATTTTTTGTCCTCTAGATTGATCTTAGAAATTTACTTAGGTAGATATTGTTTATTTGGCTTTCATTCTGAATTTTTTGTCAGCACCTAATTGGCTTTCCTTAGTTCAGAACTAGTCTCAGATAGTTACTAGCCATGTAACCTGGGAAATCACTTCATCTAATTCTGTTTCACTTTCCTCAATTGTAAAATAGAGGCAAAAAGACACCTACTGCTCAGGAAGGTAAAGATCAAATGAGTTAAGATCTATATAGTTGTATAATTCTTGATGCATAGTAAGCACTATATAAATGTTATTCATTATCATTATTATCATTATTTTCTTCTACATGATTTTCCCTTTTATGAAGAGGTATTCCCCTTAATCTTCTTTCAGTAATATATGATTTTAAGTAAGTTTACATTCTAAACTAGTGGCATCCTTGGATGCCATACTTCTCTGTCTGAAAAGGAGATTATGTCTGTTACTTGAAGTGGTTGTTATTTTTTCTCTAGATGTTGTTATTGCCACACATAATAAAGCATTTCTAAAAACTGTCAACAAAGTCATTGTCTTTACTTTTAGACGTTTCCCATTTTTAAATGCCAACAAGCTATTAAAATAGGCCATGGTGGAATTATGATTGCACACAAAGCTTTTTTAACTTTACTATTTCTTTAAAAAGGTGTTGATTTTTACTTTGATAAGTCATGAAAGATCTGAGTGCACACAGACAATTATTCTCAAGTGAACTCTGTCAGTAATAACTCATCTCTTTGTATTAAAAAATGAGAGATTTCATTCTTGGTCAGGTTATTTCATGTTTTCCATGTTTAGAATTTAATTTCACTTTCTCTTTAAAGAAAGTATTGATAGCATGGAGTATAAGGCTTCTAAACAAATCAAAGGTCTTCTATCTCTTTTGCTGCTATTTCTGAACTAATATTTTCCAAAGTATTTCCCCCCATTCTTCCTTTTGCTTAACTTTTGAGTCACCAAATGCCACAGCAAATGTTGTTTTGTTTTAGAAGATTTAACTCAATTGAATTTAACTTTTATTAAGTATTTTCTTTGTGTAAGTATTTAACACTTCTGAGTCCTGGGGAAAGAGAGAAAAGCTTTAAAGAGCTCCAGTTTCAAGAAACTTATTAACTAATTGTCAGGGAAAAGAGGAATGTATTACTTTTTAATGGATACAAATAAGCAAAGTTCAAGATAATTTGAGCTGGGAGAGAACAACAAAAACTGGGCAAATATCAGTAAAGATCTTAGAGAGGAGGGGGCACTAGGGTTGGATTAGATTCTGAACACCAGATATGTGAGGTGAGTATATTTTATTAGTAGGTGCTCTCTTCTTAGAAATCCTTATCAATATCATAGTTTTTACTTATACTTTTTATTTCTTAGCCATTTGAAATAGGTTCACAATTACTTACCCCCTATTTCACTCAGCTCTAGAAAGAAGTCAATTCAGCAAATATCCATTAAGTATCAACTATTTGCCAGGCACAGTGCTGGACACTAAAACTACAAAGACAAAATGAAGCATCCAATGCCTTCAAGAAGGATTTGATAATCTGACAGACAAACTATATGACCTTACTGAATAGGCAGCTTTTTGTTATTAATAGCGTTAGGTCTACAAATTGTAAATCTGTTTTCCAGTGTAAAAGGACAAATCCCTTGTTCTCCCTATTCCATCACTGGCATTCCATCATCTGCAACAGAACTTTGAACTCAGAAAGTACAACTGTGGCTTCAAATTTCTTATTTTCTTTTTTTCCTCTTTCATTTTTTTCTTTTGAACTTTTCTATTAAAGATCCACTTTTTTCCCCTCTAGGAGTATACTGAGCTTTTCAGAATAAGTTTTTGTTTTTCTAAGTCTATTTCTTTTGCCTTCTGGACTATTGTATTCTAAGATCTCCTCTGTTATTTTTAGTAGTTGCTTCCAGATTGTGTGCTCATAAATGAGGTGCCTTGGTCCCTTGATATTATTATTTCTACATGCCTAGAGTTGTTTTTTTTTTGTGGGAACACTCAATTTTGGCTCTGACATTATATTGTTTCAGAAGGTATGGATTTCTTGTATCTTTGCACTCTCATCCTAAGGAATTTTAGCAATTTTTATCTATGATTGCATAATGTTCACAATTTGAGGATTTTATTTTAATCATAGTTTTTCAGTGAGTCCAATTATACTTAAGGTTTCTCACCTTGACTTATTTTACAGTTCAGTTGTTATTGATAACATATCTTCCATTTTGTTTTATTCCTTTTTCATGATTTGGTTTTGTTCTAATATTTCTTGATGTCTCATGGAGTCATTGATTTCTGTTTGGCTAATATTCCAGGCAAATAAATCTCCATCTTCATCTTGACCACCATCTCCCTTTAAGCCCTGATAAAAACAGTTCAGGACCCTGAGTCCAAGAGCTTTAAGAAAAGCAATGTTCCCCAAACCACCAACCTGCTTTTACCTTTAACTCTGAAAACATTAAAAGGAAGGAATGATTATGGAGAAGGATCCCTACTTTCCTCATCCTTGTCCATCAGCAACAGCTGATGATCAACTTAAACTAACTGGTCCTAAGAACAAGAGCCCTGAGTAAATCTCCAATACTACCATCATCATACCTTCCATCCCAGCCTTCATGACCTTTATCTAGAGAAGTAGAGAGGGGAAAGGCTCACTTTTCCTACCAGCTGCCAATGAATTTCCACATATGGGGCAGACAAATCAGAGTAGGTGAAACCTGAAAAAAGAGACAAGAGGCAAAAGGTACTTAGCAAGTCAAATAACCACTACTTTGCTGACCATTTTCTCTCATTTTCTGAGGGATACAACTAAAGATATTACAAATAATAGCTTTCAGGATAACAATTCTTCTATCCCAATGTCCTTAGCCATCCCCTGGGGAAACAACACTTTTGGAATGTTGCTTAGCAACTGGTTTTAGAGGTGCTAAAACCTCAGCTACTGAAGTCTTAGCAAAGAAAGGTCTTGGCACTTAAATTTTTGATCTCGGCAAATGGTTCAACAACAGAAACTGATATTTTAGTCAGTCAAAGTAGCATTAAAGAAGATATATTATTACCTGCTTGACCTTACAACTTAAAGACCATCATGGTTTTTTTTTTTTCATCTGACTTGAAACTAAATGCTTCCCTATGAGTTGTGTCCCTCACTGGAATGTGAGTTTCTTGAGAGTAGAGACTGTCTTACTTTTATATTCATATCCCCTATACTTAGTACATTGCTTTGAATGTATTAAGTGGTTAATCCATGCTTTATTCATTTACTCATTCAAAAATTTACTCTTTCACTTATCAGCTACTCATTTTCCTTCCAAATCTTTTTCCTAGGGCTTTTATTTCATCTTAAAAATTCTTGCTTCATTACATACATGTATTCATGTATTTTTTTAATTCATTTTTCCCTTTGAATCTCCACTTGCAGTTGTTATGGAAATAGATTTGAAATAATTTTAGATGCTAAAGGATATCTCTTTAATTTACTTCTCTCTTCAGTTTTAGTTCCTGAACTGACACTTGGTGCCAGAGTCATCTTCTCTCCATTCTCCCTTTTTGATTGAGATGGTTTTCCTTTCTTGGTTTCCCAGGATCATTGTTTCAGAGCACCCGATCTTCAGAGCTTCCTCTAGTATCTCAGGAGAAATTGTTAAGGATCTCAGGACACTGCACCATGGGATGGTCAATTCATATCTTGGTGGAATGTAGTCTGATGTGCACTCTTCTCATCACTGCTTGTTTCCATGCCTGAAGCTTTCAGTGTCCCTCCACTGGGGCTTTCTGACCACTTGAGATTCTTCATAATATCCTTTGTCTTGTGTTGTCTACAGACATGTAACAGCCTACAAATGTCCCTATCTGTCTCTGATTGAGCTGGGGGCCACTCTGTACTTAACGTGGCTATTATACAGATCCTTTTAACCCCTAGATCCTCTTAGTTCAGATTTGATATTGAACTGAACAAAGTTTATTTTGTCCAATTGTAGCAAAGACATACAACAATGATAGCAGGGCACTTGACTTCTCTGGATGTGCTCCCTGGATGATTCTGCTCATTTCCATCTGGAAAACCATTTGGTCAGCATAGTATCAAGAGAAAATGATTAACATGGTCTACCAAATCTTAGAGGAACCTATTACCCAGCCTCATATCATTTATGCCGCCAAGTCAAGAAGTTAGATTCACATGGTTCCCATGAGAGGAAGAAGTCAGAGAATTCAAGAATATTGAATTAAAAACAAACAAACTAACTAACTAACAAAAAACACCAGTCCTAATAGAATGTCTTTGGTGCAGCCTGGATGGCAGAATACTGATGTTGTGTGCAATTTTTGCATGGAAGAAGTCACTCTAGTTTCTCATTTTATTACAGAATCACTATATGATTTGTTGAAAACTTCGTGATTTCCCTGTGGTAGCTGTATAGGAAAATAGTGGTCTGCCTCTATTCAGGCAAAATTCCCTATTTTTGGCAAGAATCCCAATTTCTCTTCAGGTATTGTTGATACCATGCCTCAGTTTCCTCATTTTGGGGAGATTATGATCCCTGATGATAAAAAAAAATGTGTAACATTAGGCTACTTTAAAGGAAACATAGGGTCTAAATGAAAAGAAATACAACCTTTATTGTACTCTGGTGATTAGATTGCATCACAATTACATTCCAATCTAGGAATTCTACATTAGGAGGTATAATTATGTGTCCTTCTTTGGGCCTTCCATAGAACTTTGGAAATCTCTTATATTTTTATTAAATTGTATACAGGCTTATAATTATGATATATTTGCCTTTTTCACCTTGATCACTTATATGCTGCATAAAAAGGGAGCCAAATGGCAATTATCATTGTACCTGGAACCTCAGTACCTAAAACTGCTTAATAAATGCTATGTTTATGAAAGAAATGGGAAATGAGGCTGAATTCAGAAGAGAATGATCAAGAGTGATCAAGATGGTGTGTGGCTTAGAATTTTATCTAAATGTTTAAGGAATTGGGGATTAACATGGGGAAGGGGAAACCTGATATGAGATTTAAAAATATTAAGTATTAATAACTCACTTTGATATAGCTCTTTAAGGCTTTCAAATCACTTTCCTTGCAGTAACTTTATAAGGGATATAGGTACAAAAATGCTATCATCTCCAATTTACACAGAAACATTGAGGCTCAGACAGTTAAAATAGCTTGCCTGTGATTGCTTGGTTATTAAGTATGGATGGAAACTCAACATACTTGAGCCTAATTAAAGATGCTTTAAGTCTTACTATCTCTTCTTACAATCCTTTCTAACTCTTAAGTTCTATATTACATTATAATCATTTTTCAGAGTGTGAAGGAAAGTGTGCATATTATTAAAGATAAAATTTCATGTTCATTATTCAAGGATTTTTATAGGTCATGAGCATAAACATATTGAATTTAAAGTTCTTTGATATTTCAGCCAATTGTAACTTAGCCTATATTACTACTTTAAAAATTATGAGAAAAAAATGGGTTCCTAAGAAAGCTAATTCAAATTTAGCAGTAAGGATTAGTAATTTGAATCAATGTTTCAATACACTGTTTAGAATCTCCATCTCCTAGGATACTAGATGGGATCAATAGATGAGTTATATATTTCTATTGTGTGATAGAAATTCACTCCTGGTGCCCCTACCCCATCGAGGTGATCAATTTCATATATTCTTCAGTCTGGCACTTTTTCTCTAGTGCCAGCCTCTATCACAATTGTCCATTATTACTATTATACAATTAGTAGTAGTATGTGACAATTAGACATAAATCTGAAAAAAGGAATCTTTATTTTTAAAAATAAGAAATGTTCCAAATTGCCCTCCAGAAAGTTGGATCAATTCACAACTCCACCAGCAATGCATTAATGTCCCTGCTTTGCCACATCCCCTCCAGCATTCATTACTTTCCTTTGCTGTCATGTTGACCAATCTGCTAGGTGTGAGGTGATACCTCAGAGTTGTTTTGATTTGCATCTCTCTGATTATAAGAGATTTAGAACACTTTTTCATATACTTATTAATAGTTTTGATTTCTTTGGCTGAGAACTGCCTGTTCATGTCCCTTGTCCATTTATTAATTGGAGAATGGCTTGATTTTTTGTACAACTGGTTTTGGTCTTTATAAATTTGAGTAATTAGACCTTTGTCAGAGGTTTTTGTTATGAAGATTGTTTCCCAATTTGTTGCTTTCCTTCTGTTAGTTACATTGTTTTTGTTTGTACAAACACTTTTTAATTTGATGTAGTCAAAATTATTTATTTTGCATTTTGTGACTCTTTCTAAGTCTTGCTTGGTTTTAAAAAACTTTCCCTTCCCAAAGGTCTGACATGTAAACTATTCTGTGTTCACCTAATTTACTTATAGTTTCCTTCTTTATATTCAAGTCATTCACCCATTCTGAGTTTGTCTTGGTATAGGGTGTGAGGTCTTGATCCAAACCTAAGCTCTCCCACACTGTCTTCCAATTTTCCTAGCAGTTTTTATCAAATACTGGATTTTGGTCCCAAAAGCGGGGGTCTTTGGGTTTGTCATAGGCTGTCTTGCTGAGGTCATTTAGCCCAAGTCTATTCCACTGATCCTCCTTTCTGTCCCTTAGCCAGTACCAAATTGTTTTGATGACCGCTGCTTTGTAATATAGTTTGAGATCTGGGACTGCAAGGCCACCTTCCTTTGTATTTTTTTTTCATTATTTCCCTGGATATCCTTGATCCTTTATTCTTCCAAATGGACTTTGTTATGGTTTCCTCTAATTCAGTAAAATAGTTCTTTGGTAGTTCAATGAATATGGCACTAAATAGATAGATAAGTTTGCCCAAAGGGTGATAAAAGACTGTCTGCCCTTTGATCCAGCCATAGCACTGCTGGGTTTGTACCCCAAAGAGATAATAAGGAAAAAGACTTGTACAAGACTATTCATAGCTGCACTCTTTGTGGTGGCCAAAAATTGGAAAATGAGGGGATGCCCTCCAATTGGGGAATGGATGAACAAATTGTGGTATATGTTGGTGATGGAATACTATTGTGCTAAAAGGAATAATAAAGTGGAGGAAGTCCATGGAGACTGGAACAACCTTCAGGAAGTGATGCAAAGCGAAAGGAGCAGAACCAGGAAATCATTATACACAGAGACTGACATATTGTGGTACAAGAGAATGTAATGGACTTCTCAGTAATGGTTTTACAATGTCCCTGAACAACCTGAAAAACAAAACAACTATCCTCAAGCAGAGGACAAACTGAGGGAGTAAAAACACAGAGGAAAAGCAACTGCTTGACTACAGAGGTTGAGGGGACATGATCAAGGAGAGACGCTAAATGAGCACCCTAATGCAAATACCAACAAGGAAATGGGTTCAGAGCAAGGACACATGTGATACCCAGAGGAATAGTGCCTTGGCTAGGGAAGGGGTGGGGGAAGGGGGGAGGAAAAGACAATGATCTGTTTCCAATGAATAATGTATGAAAATGACCAAATAAAATAATGTTTAAAAAAATAAGAAATGTTATTCTTTATGACTTTCAGGATAGCTCAAGTTAACAAAAGTAATTAAAGAATAAAAGGAAATATATTTTAAAGAAAGATTTTGAAAGTTAAAAAAAATCTTAGGGAGAATAGTCCTATTTGTAAACTGAAAGGGCTATGAAATTAAAAGTAGATAGTATGAATTAAGAATTAAGAAACCTGTCACCTAAGTGTTGAAATGAGGTTCATATGCAAATATATTCCTTGAAAAATTTTAAATTATACTATACAGCAGACCTAATGATAGACAACAATTAAATTAAGCCTCTCTAATGATCTAGGTATTAGAAAAAAATGAATTAAGCACCACACTAAAAGAATAAAGGGCTGTCTTGAAAATCTGAATCCTAAAAGTTGGCATGACACACAATAAACTGGTATTATAGATGTATAGAAATAAGTCTATGAAGATATAAATAAAAATGGAAATTTAAATCAATAAACATAATTTTATGATCAAAAACTATATCTCTATCTTGTAAAGGTAAATCACACAAGATATAATAAGTAGTTTGTGATTTGTTTTGTCAAATATTTAAATAAAAATTTTATATGTTGCTTATGAAGAGTAGATAGTTAAGTATTAGAATCATTATGTTCCAAGTTACTTTACTCATAAAATCCCATAATCCTAATAAATTTTATGTATAGCTTTAAAATTTTATTAAAGTATTTGATGTATACTTTAGCTTTCCACATTTTATTTGTAAAATTAATATGTTCCTTCTGGATGCAAAAAACATTCTGTTGATTATGTGGGATATTTTAAATTAAGGAAAAACAATTGACAGTTTATCCATTCATCATCATGATATGGCACTGAGGTGACAGTAGAGGGATCTCTTCACATATTTGAAATAACCTACCAGTAATACTTTAAGAAATAATTCTAAAATGCTACAAATATTGTGCTGTTTCCTACACAACATGAGCTGATGACCTCAACATTTTCCTATTTTTAAATCAGCATGCCCAAGTTAAAATTCTGAGCTATGACATAAATAGTACTTTAAATTATTATTATAACTTAAATATTGCTATAAAGTATTTTTGTTTAATTGACTAAACTATAGAATGAGTAAATGTTCATGGAAGTATTCATCTTGTCATAAGGTGGCAAGGAGATCCAAGAATAAAAATAACCATGGTAATGATGCTAGTTGCTATGTATATAGCATTCTATATGGAATGTAGGACAAATGAAAGGATCCCCAAATATCAAACTAAAAAATCACATCATAGATGATATCAAGTGCCATATAATATAACAGAACTATAATTATCATTTACCTTCTATGGAGCCACATTATAGCAATATGGTAGTCGTCTATATTTTAAGAGAGAGGTGAATGGGCTCCAGGTAAGATATGAAGATATGTAATAGAACAAAGTGGATTATAACGAAGTTTTTGATGGCTGACTTCTCCCTGTGTCATATCAAATGAAAGTAAAGGCAACCAAATACTAAGGAAACAGAATACTTACAATGTCATATGAAGTAGAATGAGTTGATTTCAGATTGATGCTTATGAAACACTTTTTCGGCAAATTGATGCTTAAAATGGCATCCTAATGACTAGAATGAAAGGAAGAGGCTTTATAAAAATGCTCATGAATGTCAAGGAAAAAATATATAAGCTCATGTGTGTGTTTTATGTTTTTGAGGATGTGCATGACATTAGATAATTGGCACAAGAATAACGAGCTGAGTTCATACAAATAAAGGGATATGTGTCTGTGTGTATGTGTATGCAAATACATATATGCTATCTATACAAATATATGTTATAGATTATATATATATATATATGTACTACATATGCTAGAAATGTTTTATCATTAAATTATATGGTCTAGTTACTCTTTTTTTCATACCTCTCTACTATCAGCAATGTAATAATCCAGGACAATTCTGAAAGAACTTATCAGAAAGAACACTATCAAGATTCAGAAGAAAATCTATGAGAGCACAAACACAGAAGAAAAGCAATTGCTTGATCACATGTATCAATGGGGATATGATTGGGGTTATAAACCCTAAATGATCACCCTAGTGCAAATAGGTCTTGACCAAAGACACATGTAAAACCCAGTGGAATTGTGTGTCAGCTATGGAAAGGTGTTTGGGAGAGGGAAGGGAAAAAATTATTTTTGTAATCCTGGAAAAATGCTCTAAACCAGTCAATTAAGTAAAAGAAAAAAACATGTCAATATTTGATTATTAGTTTCCAGAAAAAATTAAGGGCTCTAATCTTGTTGAAGGCTCATTTTTTTAAATGAAGTAATAATATGTTCAGCTTTATAGGATATGCTGTATTGGACTACAAACCAATTCTCTCTTTTGTTATATTCTTTTATTCTTTTGTTTATAATTATTGATAAATAATCTAATGATTATTGAATTATTCTTTTTGACCTAGGAATTAGTTCTGCCTTCATTCTTCCTTCCTTCCTTCCTTCCTTCCTTCCTTCCTTCCTTCCTTCCTTCCTTCCTTCCTTCCTTCCTTTCTTCCTTCCTTCCTTCCTTCCTTCCTTCCTTTCTTTCTTTCTTTCTTTCTTTCTTTCTTTCTTTCTTTCTTTCTTTCTTTCTTTCTTTCTTTCTTTCTTTCTTTCTTTCTTTCTTTCTTTCTTTCTTTCTTTCTTTCTTTCTTTCTTTCTTTCTTTCTTTCTCTCTCTCTCTCTCTCTCTCTCTCTCTCTCTCTCTCTCTCTCTCTCTCTCTCTCTGTCTCTCTCTCTCTCTCTTTCTCTCTCTCTCTCTCTCCCACGCTCTCTTTCTCTCTCACTCTTAATCTCCCTCTCCCTCCCTCTCTTTCTCTCTCTTTTTCCCAATCTCATTATCTTTTTTTTTTCCTTTCTCCCTTCCCCATCCATTTTGAAATGCTATAATTTGGTGAACACATTTCTAAGTGAGTTAAAACTTTGACTCAATTTTTTTGCCATGATCTGCACTTTGACTTCAATTTCTAAAACTTCAAAATACTTTATTATATGACTTCTTTTGCATACTTATAAAATGCTATAGACTTTTTAAAATCTTTACCTTCTTCCTTAGAATCAATGATTCCTCTTTTGTCTATCAGGAAGACTTGTTGCTCTCGGCTATAATACTGGGAAAGTAAATTACATATAGTTGTCTGGAAAAGTGCTGTTTCTCCTTTTATAGGATATATTAGGGGGCATCATGGAAGACAGATGAATTGACTTCTATCATCCATGATCTTTTGAATATCTCCTCTGTCCTATAATTTTGGCAAATGAGAAAAAAAACCCAAGAAAGCTTGGATCCATTTCATATAAGGGGAAAAGTTTCTGAGTCACCATGTTATGAACATGAATTTTCTTGAAGTAGGGCATTGTAAACTGTGGAGATGGTATTGAATTTAGAGTCAGAGAACCTGGGTTATAATCCTTATTCCAAATATAAGCTTAAAAAACTCTTAAAAAAGCTCTCTGGGCCTTGGTACCCTCGTTGTTACTCAAAGGAATAGAAAAAAAATGCCCCCTAAAATCCATTCCAGCTCTAATTCTGGGCATATTAGCTCTTAGGATCTTGGAAAAGTTTCATTTATCCACATATATTCAGCAGAAACATAGTGTGATATCATATATATTGAGGAATAACAATCATTCCTATTCATAGGCCAAGGCTTAGGTAAAAAAAAAAAGGACCTATTAAAACGTCAGACTTGGAAGCTGGTCACATTGTTAATCCTCTGTGGGATGTGATGGATTATGGGAAGGATAAAAAGAACATGTTTCTTATACAAGCTTCTCCAAAAAAAAAAAATAGGAGAGAAATCTATGAAGAATCTAAAAAGATTCAAAATATCAAAAGAAAGAGAAACTTTTTGTCAAAGAGAAAAGACGGCTCTTTTCATGACAAGAACAAAATGTACTCATTGGAAAAATTTTAAAGAGGTTGACATTCTGTCTGGAACTTCACAGGAAATAAAAAAGATTTTTTAAAAATAGTTAGAAATCAGTGAAAAATAACTGAGCCAGTGGCAAAATGTGGAGGAGACAGTATATGTAAGAATAAAGATCATTGATGGGCATTAGCAATAAAAGTAATTTTTTAAATTCATTATTTTAGTCAATCAGTATTAAAACTATATATCAAAACAAAGGAGTCTGAGAAAATATTCTTTTTCTAAACTTGGAAATTTAAAATATTAATTTTAAATAGTTATTGTCCAGAGGTTTTAAATGGTAAATCATTTTACTGACTTGAAAAAGAATCCTTTCTGCTAAAATAAACTTCTGATAATCTAGAGATTGAGCCAAATAGAAATAGTGCAGATTCACATTTGGTAAATTCAAATTATTCCATTTGTTAAAAGAACATGTGGAAAATATCAATGAACCTGAATTTAAGAAAGCCATTTAACTAATTAGTAAAAAGTTACATCAGTATTATAAAATGACCTTTCTGTCTTATAAAGGTAAACGCAACCAAATTATTCCCTTAAATTTAATGAAAGAGTTTGGCATTTCATTGGGAATTAAACTAATTCAAGCCATTGGGAACCATTCAGCAAATCTGAATTCTCAAATACAGTGTCACCAGTAAATGTCCCTGAGAAGACTCCAACAATTCTCTACTAGTAGGAGTTCTCCAAGATTCCTTTGGGGGTTTCTCTTTGGTCAAAGACAGTTATTCAATATGACACAGACATAAACTGGTACTAGGCAACAGCATCATTTTGAAATGGACAATATGTAACTGACTACCTCATCCTACAGATGAATGTTTATATTATGTATGAATGCATGTGCCTCTCTCTCTGGGTAATTATGAAATCCATGATCCACATGCAAATTTCTTTTTGAAAGAGTTATTAGAAATGAAGAGGGATAAAAGGCTAGACACATAGTAGGTGGTTAATAAATGTTTATCAGCTACTATATGCTTTCTCCAGACCTGAAATGGCCCCCCTATTATCATTAATCAGAAGTTAACTTTAGAATTTTGAAAAATGGCTAGATGGGGGCAGAATTCTGACAATTTCATTACATTTGAAACCCAAGGAAGAATTTGGTAATGCATTGTGGTTGAAAGAGAAAGATACACCAGGGATAATAACAACTGCATCCTGAATAGCAGGTGACTACTTGGTTTGAGAAAAAAACTGACATCTTCTAGCATTGCCCTGACATAGATGTTAGAACTGTCCATGGGAAATATGGCAAATCAAAACAAGAACACTAAGATAGTCACACAGGAACATGTGTGGGAGACAAAGACATCAATAGAATCAAAACTCTCCAAAATAATGACAGACATCAAATGCCAGATCTGAAATACTAATAATACTGCAGAGATTGAAGTCATTATTTAGCTCTTTGATGGATACATTTGCTATTCTATTATAATAAACTTGTTAAGTGCAGTTTAGCATTCATTTTGTGGCTCTCTGATAATCTGCCCATTAGCAAAGATTCTCTTCCTATCAGAGATGCTATTTAAATTGTCCAGAGAGGATCCACTTGAACTTGAAAGATAAATAAAATATGGAATATAAGATTAGATATATCACGCATTATCACAAACATTTAAACATATTTCATTTCTATAAAAGGAAGAAACTAATCTGAGCATCAAAAGGATAGAAGATTTACATTTTTTGCTGTTCTTAAAATTAATATGCATTAGTAAGCAACAAAAATGTAAATGATGATGGCAAAATAATTCACAAACTTGACAAAATGTACTTGAATGGGATGGGACTGCATATAGTACAAAGAGTAAAATCCTCCTACAGTGAATCAGGAAAAGTTGGTATTCTTTCAAGAGGGTAAGAGTAAAGGTAACCACATAAAATATATTAACATTATTTTTTAAGCACCTCCTAGCAGTGAGATCAAAGGAAATATCAAAATTATTTCTAGTTTGGCAGTCAAGACAGTAGAAGAAAGAGATTTTTAAAAAGAGTAAAGTTTGGATCACATAGGCGAAAGTTATGTGGGATGTGAGGAGTCTGCAAAGTTTCAAGAAAAAGTATGAAAAATAGGAGAAATAATATTGCTATGAATAAGAAGAAGTCCCAGTCATGCCCCTGAAGCTCTGTCTCCATCATAGCCTATAATAGTAAGGTGGATCTCTGAATTAAGACCAGACTCAGGGACTAGTCATGGATGTTAGGTTAGAGAGAAAAGCTTAAGATATGATCAGAGCAGAGCAGCCAATAGTAAAGACAAAATTGCTCAGAGAAGGAATCAATGTCTTACCAAAGTTCATGGTGTCAGACTTAAAGTTGCTTTTGTAAAACATTTAATCTGAGCCCTAAAATGTGAGTTTTGTTGAACTCCTGGTTTTGGGGGTTAGTTTATAGACAAAAGGGAAACTTGAATCTAATGATCCAAAGTATATCCCTTGGAGTCCTGGGCTTTGGGGCTTCTCTTCAGAGATACGAGTGCTCTCGAATCTGAGTTGACCTGAATCACATGGCTATCAATTTCCAGAAAGCCAAATGTGTCATATATACACACACACATATGTATAGGTATTTTTAACTCAGTTTTAGTTTTGCTTTCCTATAGGCTGATTATTCGTAACATTAGAAAGAGATATGAGTGGAAAGGAACTGCCATTTTACATATCAAATGTATTTGATTTTATTCCTTTTCTTATCATTATTACAAGTAATGTGTTGTATGTATTTATTATATGCTTGTATTATTGAGATCCACTGAAAATCAGTAAGGGTACAAGCTTAACCAGTCTAACTGGATATATCCATTTCTGTTCAGTTTTTTCAGTTGTGTCAATATTCTGTGAACTTATTTGAGGATTTCTTGGCAAAGATAGTGGAGTGGTTTACCATTGCCCTCTCAAGCTCATTTATTTAGCAGTGATGAAGAACTAAAGCAAACAGAATTAAGTGACTTGCCCAGGGTCACACAGCTTTGAATTCAGGAAGATGAGGCTTTCTGACTCTAGTAGACCTTTATTTATTGCCATACCTAGCTATTCCTCCAACACATACAGAACAAATGCTTAATAAATGCTGTTAGACTGAACGATTCCTTCAGCAGAAATAGAGAAGATAGGGTAAAGGGAGGAGTTGTGGAAAAGGCAGAGGGTAAAGGCAGAGGGAACTTAGTTGCTCTTTGGTCTTAGGAAAGTGATATCTAGGAAAAACGAACAAAGGAATGAAACATTTTTAAGCATTTATCTAAAGCATGCAAAACACTGGGGATAGAAATAAAAAGGAAGGCAGGTTCTACCTGCAAGGAGCTTAAATTCTAATTGGGAAGAGAGTACATACAGATTCCACATCAGTTGGAAATGCCATTGTGCAGTTGGTGATAAAAACTGTAGTTTAGGGGAGAGATTAGGACTAGATATGTAGATTTTGAAGTCTTCTGCATAGAAATGAATCTTGAACATTTGAGAACTGGTGAGATCACCAAGAAAGAAAGGGGAAGACAAAAAGGACTTAAGGGGGATAGGAATAAGGGAGAGAGCTGATATGAACATGCAGAAACCACTCTTGTAGACTATATAAAGAGGCAGGGGGAAAAAAAGAATTACAATAAATCCACTAAAAAAAATGGGAAAATCCAATCTGGAACTCAAGAGTCCCGATTCCACAGACCCTATAGAAGGTAAGAACTGAAAAGAAAATTAAGAGAAAATATAGAACAATTTCTCAATTTAAAGGCAAAATGAGGGCTGTACAGCAAGTCATATAGTAAACTGTCAGAGCCAAGACAAAACTTCAGGTCTCTTAATCTGTACTGCTGCCTAATGCTCTACCACCAAACTGATGATACATAAAGTACTAATGGCCTCATCTCCTTCCTACAACATGTTCCCTTCTTCAGTCCCTAAGAAGAAAGTCTTTCATATATTGAATATCAAAGGTGGATTCCGGAGATGCCTCCAACACAGGAACCTATGCTTTCCTTTTTATTTATTCATTTTTTACTTTGTTAATAGAATTTATTTCTGTGTATCTTAGATCCTCTTTCACCTCTCATACAAGGCAGCATCTGGCAAACAGTTATAGATAGACACAGAGGGAGAGAGAGAGAGAGAGAGAGAGAGAGAGAGAGAGAGAGAGAGAGAGAGAGAGAGAGAGAGAGAGAGAGAGAGAGAGAGAGAGAGAGAGAGAGAGAGAGAAAGAAAGAAAGAAAGAAAGAAAGAAAGAAAGAAAGAAAGAAAGAAAGAAAGAAAGAAAGAAAGAAAGAAAGAAAGAAAGAAAGAAAGAAAGAAGGAAAGAAAGAAAGAAGGAAAAAAGGAAAGAAAGAAGGAAAGAAAGAAAATTTCAGTTCCTTTTCTTGGGGCAAAAATTCACAAGTTATTCTTCAAATATTATATATAGAGCTGAAGATAATGTTCTCTTGGTTCTACTCATTTCATTCTTCATTATCTCATGTAGTCCTTTCCAAGTTTTAAAATTTAATCTGTTCATAGTTTCTTACAGTACAGTAATACTCCATCACAATCCTTTACTACAATTTGCTTAGTCATTCCCTAATTGATGAACATACCATTGTTTTCCAGTTCTTTGTCACCACAAAGAGAGCTGCTACAAATGTTTTGGAACATATAAGTTCGTTTCCTTTTTGCCTGATCTTGGGAAACAGCCCCATTGCTGGGTCTAAGGCATACACAATGTTTTAATTATCTGAGTATTGTTCCAACTTACTCTCCAAGATGACTGAATTGGTTCAAAGTTCTACCACCAGCATATTAGTGTCCCCATTTTTCCACATTCCCTTAATATTTGTGATATTGTCCTTTTGTCATTTTAGCTAATCTGTTGGATAGGAATTATTTTGGTTTGCATTTCCCTATTTAGAATTGATATAGATGTAGCAGTACTGGATTTTAAACTGTATTATAGAGCAATGATTATCAAAACTATCTGATACCAGCTAAGAAATAGAAAGGTAGATCAGTGGAGCCAAATATTCATGCAACAAACTAATAAAAAATTATAATAACCTCAGATTTGACAAAAGAATAAATCTAAGCTATTGGGATAAGGAATCAGTATTTGGTAAAAATTGCTAGGACATTGAGAAAATAGTTTGGTAGGAATTAGGCATAGACTAATATCTCAGAATATTCATTTGGATATGTTCAAATGGATACATAATCTAGACATAAAAGGAGATATAAGCAAATTAAAAGAGTGGATAAAGTATTAGACATGGACAGGAGAGGAATTTATGAGTAAATGAGAGAGTAAGAACATTGTGAGATGTAAAAAGAGTTTGTACAAATACAATAAATGTTATGAAGATTAGGACGAAAACAAAATTCATGGGAAATTTTCATAGGTGGTTTCTTGGATAAAACTCTCATATCTAAAATATATAGAGAACTTTGTCAAATATTTGTGAAGAATAACCACCCCCCAAGTGATAAATGGGCAAACAATATGCACAGACAGCATTCAGAAGAAGAAATCAACGCCATATACAAGAAAAAAATGAACCTATTTGTTAGGGTGATAGCTGATGAATGACTGGATCTGAGGGCTGTTACATCCATGGGGAAAGAGAATCAACTTACTAAGGAGACTAGCTCCTAAAGAGAAAGAGTGAGATAAGCAGAAAGAAACGAAAGATAGGGGCCAGCATTGCTTGAGAAGGACTGAGTGAGTAAACACAAAGCACACAGAGATTGTGGCTAGGTCTACCATTTATTATGACAAAGAGAAAAGTTTTTAGAGACTATAGAGTTTAAGCATACATCATTCTTAGGGGTGTAACTTTTTCACAGAAAATTGTTTATGGAAAGAACTTAACCAAAATATTTCAAAGCATTTACACAAGTCCAAGCAACTAAGGGATATTGACAGTAACTTAAAGGTTTACAGGAATTAGGGTAAAAGAGTCTCAGTCATTTGGTCATGCCATTACAGAAGCTTCTTTGGACAGCAAAATAATGAACAGCTCAAGGATTATTATGAAGAAAGCTTTGAGGAAATGTTTTATTTTAGTTATAGCTAGACAATACTTTTTGAGCTGCTATTTTGAGATCTTGGCTCTGCCATGAGATCACAGGCAACCTCATAAGTATGTCTTTTATGGCTCCTTTTCCTCAAAGGATCCAATTTGTCTTTAGGTTTATTCACATATCCTCACACCGCTGCTTTCTATCCTGCCTGATTTCATTCCTGAAATATCCCAATCTCCAGCTCCCAGGCAGGGCTTCACCTGGTTTTGTTGAAAATCATAGAGGAAATTCCAATGGGACTCCAAAGCAGAGTTGCACAGAGTTAATCTGTGGTCTTCTTGCATTAGACTAGAGTCTAATGCAAGACTAGCTTGACATTACCAGAGTGCCCACTTGGTTGGGGAAGTGCTTAACCTAACAGATGAATACAGCACCTTACTGAATAATCAGGCACTTGGTGAGCAATTTATCCTGGGGTTAAAAAAGGCAATGTTCAATTTTGGTTCAGTACCAGAGAGAGTGCTTTTTGGAAAACTACTGAGTAAAAGTCAAAGCATTCTGATTTAATCAACAGTTTCCTTTAAAAAAATTATTAAGCACCTGTTCTGCATCCATCCTTGAGATTTTTAATCAATTCTAGTTCATTTTGGGTTTGAATCTGGAAAACTTATTCAGTACAGAAATTTCTGGTATCATTCTAAATAGAACTCTATCTGGACCACAGCTGAAGAAAGCATCCATTTGCATTTGAATGCTCTTTCTTAGAACTTTCTGAGATGAATAGGGCAACACAGTAATTTTAATTGATTGAGGTACAGTTCAAATACCATTTCCTTCATGGAGCATTTAAAAAGCCTCTAGAAGGAAATCCTATTTCTAACTTAACATTTATTTCCTTGTCCTTTCCACTCATATATTTATATCTGACAGTTGTTTTAGTCTTAAAGAAAAACCTATATAACACTAATATAACTGAGAATAGAAACCATGTCCTACTTATGCTTGTGCATTTACTGTTATTGAGTTTAGAATTATTAGATATATATGTATGTATAAGGACACACATATGTATATATCTAAATATACATATATAATCTCTTTCATCACATTATTATAGAACTAGTTTGCTTAATGATAATTAAAAAAAGGTTTTTAAAAAAGCAAAGAAAAGATATAAGGTCAGATCTCTTGTTGTGCCCTTGTGGACACTAGGCTATTTATCACTTCAGTTAGATATACAGAGGAAAGGAATTTCACCAGATAATTGTGAAAAATGTCAAGTGTGACCTGCAACCAACTCTCTCCAGTCGCTACAAAATATGCACTTATTTGGGGAAACTTTAAGATGATGAAAAATCATATAGCCATAGTATAACTTTCAACAATGTCACAATATGTTATTTATAATGGCAAATTAATGTTCAGATTTGGATATATAAATATATCTATTAACTGTGTGTGTAAATATAGAAGATTTCTATATACATTAGAGTAATTTTAACCACTTCTAATGTTAGGAGAAATGAAAACATACAGCAAAATATCTACCATATTTTTTAAAATATCCACTATCTAACTATGAAAAGCTGAAAAGGAGACAATACATTAAAAATGAAAATAATAATGTTACCTACATTGGCTTCTATTTTTTTTTCCTTAAGAGATTATCCATTCCAAACTTTAAGTGGATTTTTATTGTGTGCCAAACCAAGAACATCAAAGGACCACCATGGTAATGATATTTGACTAGAAGGCAAGTATTATTAATGAATGTTTTGACCACCATAGATGGTAAGAGAGATAGTTAATTAAAAGTTCAGAAGATAGAGCCAAGTAAGCACTAAGTGGTTCTTAACACCATATAATGCCAGTTCCTACTTATTCCAAATCTACTGATATCTTAGGGAAGTTGAATGTCAGCCATCATCTAGTAAGTTCGGTAAAATAGCATATGTAGAATTGATGAATAAATTTTTGTTCCATTCTCTCCTTTTCTCCCTTACCATCTCTATCTATTGGCATCAATCAATCCCTTCCTCCAAGGTTTGGCTCAGATATCTGTTTCATGTAATTTTCCTTGATCATGGCAGCTCTCAAGGATCTAGCTCTTCTTTTTTAAAAGACCATGTCATAATCATAATCAAATTCCGCCCTTCTCTTTGTCTCTACATATTCTTATGTGCTGCTGTAATAGTGCTAAAGTTCTTAAGGATCTTAATACCTTAAGCCTCCTATGTACTGTAGATTCTTAGATATTTCAAGTATAATAGATATCTTGAGCATCTTAATCATCAGCTTCTTTCTAGTAATGTGAGAAACAGAACCCCTTGTTTTTCTTGTTTGATTTAAGTGTATTAAGTAATTTAGATTCTTCTTGTACTATAAAAATCTTAAGTATTCAAGTTACCACTTTTCTCTGCAGGGATATAATTAGTATTTTTTATTTACCTTTTTATCCTTCCATTGTAGAATTTGATCTTTGACTTTTCTTTTTAGCTCTGGGCAATTTGTCACTAATGCCTGGGATTCCTCTATTTCATTAAATATCCATATTCTTCCTTAGGGTGTTATGTTCAGTCTCAGTAGGTAAGTGAGTTTTGTTGTAGGCCTAGGTCCTTTCCTTTGTGGAATATCGTATTCCATTCCTATGGATTCTTTCATGTAGAAGCTAGTAGGCCCTATGTAATCCTGACTGTAGTTCTCCAATACATGGCTGCTTTTGTTTTTTCCTGGCTGCTTTTAGTATTGTCTCATTAACTTATAAATTCTTGACTATGGCTTTAGTAGTCTTGGAATTTTTAAATTTGAGATTTCTTTCAGGAAGCATTGGATACAGTCTACCACAATTTTTTCTCCTCTTGTTCAAGAACATCAGGGCTGTTTTCTCTGATATTTGTCTCAATATGGAAAGCATTTTTTTAAATCATGTCTTTCAGGCAATTGAATGATTCTTAGATTATCTCTCAGGTTGGTTGTCCAGGTTAATTGTTTTTCCAATATGAGATGCCAAATTTTGTTCAATTTTTCATTCTTTTGATTTTGTTTTATTGTTTCCTGCTGTCTCATGAAGTTGTTTAGTTTCCATTTGTCCAATTCTAATTTTTAGGTAGTAATTTTTTTTGAGTCTTTGTACTTCCTTTCTTAGGGAGTTATTTTCATGTATGAAGTATCACATTTCTGTTTTTAGAGAAATGTTTTCTTTAATAAGTTTTTTTTCTAAGCTATTGATTTTTCCCCTATCATTTTCTAATGTTTCTTCTAAGTTTCTTATTTATTTTTTAGCTTTTTTGAGCTCTTCCACAGGCTCATTTTGGGATTGGCCTCATTTTACATTTTCTTTTGAGGATTAACACATTTTCATTTTTGTATACTGTCCTCTTCTGAGCTTTTTTTTCTGGTCAAATGTCTTGTTGAAATATATTTCTGGCATCAGGTTTTTTTCTCTATCTTATGCTCATTTTTTTCTCTTAATTTTGTTTATATGCTGAAGTTTACCTCCACTTCAGGGGTGAAGGGAGTAATGTCCCAGGCTTTTACTGTACCCAGGGTCAGTTCAGCTCTCTGCATCTGAGACTGAGCCCTCAGAAGAGGGGACCTTGTTGGCCTGCCTGCAAGGCCAGACTGAGTCAACTGCACTCTTTTTCCTGAAGCTTGTACTATATTGTGTCTGTGTTCTGTGGAGTCTTATTCAGATCTCCCTTGTCATACCCCAGTGAGATAAGTCCACCTTGCTGTTTTTTTTAACAGTGTTCTGAGTCAGAGCACTTCTTCACTCCATCTTCTGTTTTTTTTCTGCCATTCCAGTATTTGTTTTCAGGCATTTTTTCTTTAGTAATCTGGAGGATGGTTAGAGCACCTTGAATATTTCTAGCTTTAACATATTGGTCTATTTTGGGCACTGCTACTGCTGCTGCCATGACTGTTCTAGAAAGATCAATTAAAGAAAAAATTGAATTTCTCATACCACTTGATTCTGTTCACATTTATGAACTTCACAATTATAATTTTGGTTATAGCCCTGTTTGTATTGTATTTTTGCTCATTTATTCACTTCTATTACTCTCCACTAGGTTATAAGTTCCTTGGGGTAGGGAATCTGTCATTTTCTTTTTTTTTTTATAAAAAGGGTCTTGTATAGTACCTTACATGTAAAATATCTAATCAATGTTTGTGGAAATCAATGAAACATAGGTTGAGTATCTATAAAACCAAAATAATATCTGCCTATAACTATATACCTATAAGGGAAAAAATGTATCAGTAAGAAGATCCTGTCAACAAGACTAAGCTTGAATTCACTAACTTCCTTTTAAAATAGTTAATCTGTCATGCTTAAAACATAAAATGGAGAAATTTTTTATTTTTCCAAAGGTTAAAGTAATTATGATTATTTGCATAATTTTGGAGTCTATATATGATATGTGCATGGGTGTAAATTTCTTATGTTTCATATGTGTGGGTGTGTATATATAATTCTTTTGGGGCCAAGAAAAACTGTATAGAGGTCATTGTTGGTGAGATTTATTACTAGAAAGGAAAATGTGCTCTCATCTATTAATGAAAAGAGATAATCAATGGATATTCCATGAACTATATCTGTATCCGTGCAATGTTCTAACTAGAGGAAGTTACCCCATCTCAATATTCCCAAGGAATGCTTATAAGAAATGACAGGCAAGAGTCACCGAGGATTTTTTTAAAGTGTGTGAATTGTTGTGATCTATATCTTTGATAGAAGTATCTCCCCACATCCCTGACAACACATTATAATGAATAGAGGGAAGAGATTGTAGCTAAATTGAGTAGGCTCAAATATATGGAATATATTAGAAAAAAGCATTAAAGGTCAGGCTTCAAACATCATTCCCACCATTTTCCTTCCCTTTGTTTACAAAGATTATATCCTATTACTTAGAAAGACTGATTACTTTATTATACTAATAGATACATGAGTGTATGACATTGTTTATTTAGCTTTCAACAGTTCAAGTATTCATCTATTACTTACCGTGTGTTAGGTACTCTTGGGCACTATGCAGAAATAGATGTAAGATGTGGTTCCAAGTCTCACGGAACTAATCACTGCTTTGAGTAACCAAAATCAGTTTGTAAAAAACTATTACAATTTTATGACATATTTCTTTTTTGTTACCATTTTTTAAATTTTAGGACATAATTTTATAACAAAAATAATATGTAATTCATTACAAATATATAATAAATATGCTTATCAATAAATATGCTATGCATTTAAATTGGTAGTTTAGGATAGGACTAGATTGTCATAGGATTTAGGTATAGACAAAATGAATATTAGAACCAAGTCTTCCCTACTCACACATTTTTTTTACATTTCAGAAAACTGTGGCACACAAGATATTCAAATTGATAAGAGCCTTCAAAATA
This sequence comes from Monodelphis domestica, assembly GCF_027887165.1. Lineage (NCBI taxonomy): Eukaryota > Metazoa > Chordata > Mammalia > Didelphimorphia > Didelphidae > Monodelphis > Monodelphis domestica. The sequence goes on from NC_077234.1 coordinate 156,831,653, forward strand.
ACAAAGAAATAAAGATGGCAGGGTATGAAATAGTGTTCAGTTAAAGGTATTTGTGTAGATAATGATGCAATGAAAATGGTATACTTATGGAAGAATTGGCTAGCAATGATATAGAATATGTAGCGAAATTAACTAGGAACTTTCACAGTTACGCAAGAAGAAAACGATGAGGGTGTAGAATAGCAGATTAAATAGAAAGAATGTGGAAGATTAAAAGTAGAAGGCATGAGACTTCATGGTAACCTGGTGTGGGGGATAGAGAAAGATGAGTCATCTTTGATTCAATTCTACATATACAATATCTATAAATACAATGTTTTTATAGATTTCCTGTTTCTTGCAGCACCAGTTATCTCAAGTATCCCTAACTCCTTTTCCAAAATAGTCACCCCATATGACAAATGTTATCTGTAGAGAATAAATGTCTGAAAGTACATGTAATATGTATAAACTACATACCTCCTGCCTTGATGGAAAAGCCTAAGGTAGGTATATTTTCATATACATTTGATTCCCATTTAACCTTTATAATTTTTTATAATTATTTTGAATTTTTTGTAATGCAATTCTTTTCAGTTACATTGTTTTGGCTTCTGTGTGTGTGTTGTTTTCTTGGCTCTACTTACCTCACAGCATCATTTCAAATTGATCATTCCATGCTTCTCCGTATTCATCATATACATAATTTCTTACAGCACAATAACATTCCATAACATTCATGCACTACAATTTCTTTTTCCATTTGCAAATTTATGGACATCTACATTGCTTCAAAGTCTTATCTATTCCACCTAAAAAAATGCTGTTATAAATATTTTGAAGCAAAGGGAATTTTTTTTCTTATTCAAGGTTTCTTTTGGATAAATACCCAGTAATGGAGTCTCTGTTTCAAAGGGTATGGAAATTTTAGTCTCTTTATTTGCAGACTTAAACATTTTGCCCAAAATTGTTACACTATTTCACAGGTCCTCTGATAATATATTAATCTGCCCATCCTTCCACAACACCCGCATCATTGACTATTGACTTTCATATTTCTTTTTTTGTCAATTTGCAGGTTATGTGGTGAAACTTCAAAGTTATTTTGATTTCTAGAGTCTGGATAACTATGAATAGGAATAGGGAAGTCAGAGGATGGAGGGAGTTTTGCTGGATTAGAGATGTGGAAAGTGAGGATGCCTAAATAGATTGTATTTTAAATGGCTAGACTGGCTCGACTATATGATTGCCTTGAAATGTTAATGGAAAAAGTTAAATAAAAATGTTATACATATATATATATATGTGTGTGTGTGTGTACATATACAAATATATATTTATGTATATATCTACAAATGCATATTTTCTACATATGCTATTGTAGTTGAGTTATAGTAAGGACACTTCTGTAATGAATCTGGGTATGTGAACCCATGCTTTCTGTTGCTAGTACATTTTCAACATAATTAGTTGTCCAACTGTCTATTCAAATGTAGTTAATGGATGTTCATGTATAATTAAGTATGATTTATGTAAAAGCATTCCATCCCTAATTCTCTTCTATTAATTTGATAATTGTTTATAGTCATTCCATTTTGAAATAATTTAGAAATTGTTGCCATTATGCAGTATATATTAAACAATTAGTAAGTGCTGTTTCAAGTAAATGGTACTTCACTATTTTTGACAAATGAATAATTATTTCATAGATTTGGTTTTGGCAAATTATCCTTATGTTTTTACATACTTCAAGAATTCAAAATGAGCCAGATTTTAAAGATGGGTTTACATTATATGATAATTAAAATGTCTTAGCATCAAAGCATTAAAATTTCACTTGCCATTGATTTTTTTTTCTAAATTAGCACACAGTTGAAAGGAAAGTAATCAAAGAGACACCTTTTATTCTTCTTGAAGCAATTCAAGTAAAAGGGGGAAAAAGTAATATAGCAAATCTGTTAACAACAGCATTTTATTTTTGGTTGTTGCCACAAATATTAACTATTTACTTCCTTTGTTATGACTTTCATATATATTGAAAAGTTAGGCTGATAAACATTATTTTTAAAAATAGGACAAGTCCAATCTATTTGAATTGTGCATACGTCTTACCTATGTTGATCTTCAATAGCTCTTCATAATATTTTCCATAAATGTAGTTTAGTATTTCCACACTATAAAATATCTTTGAGGTTCTAGTTGTCATCATATCCATCCATGGATGTCAATGAGTATACTCAATGTCACCCCTGTAATATGCAGGGCTCCAGGAAAATATTTTTGTGGAACTCTGTGTATGTAAATGATTTGATCAAAAATGTCTTACAAAAATGAACAATATGGAAACAGGTTTTGAGTGATAATACACGTATAAGCCAGTGGAATTGCTTGTCAGCTCCAGGAGGGGGAGAGAAAAGGGGAGGGAGAGACCATGAATCATGTCACCATGGGGAAAATAAATAAGTAAATTAAAAAAAAAAATTCTTACACAATTCATGACCCCATTGATTTCACTCTGTTTTCTTTAACATATACCAAATGGTTTTGACAACTAATAGTTTATAATATATCTTAAGTTCTTAAATTACTCTTAATCCATCATGCCTACCTCTTTTTATGCTTTCCCTTCATACTATACATGTTTTGCTTTGCTAAATGAATTTTGTTACATTATTTTATCAAGTTCTATAAAATATTCCCATAGTAATTTGGTATAGCATTAAAAGTACAGATTAACTAGGTAGTATTATTTTATTTTTGCTGAGACCTAGCCATGAGTACTCAATATTTCTTCAAGTATTTACATTTTCCTAAGAATGACATTATAATTGGGTCATTATGTCTTCTGTATATTTCCCTCACTTTTACTGCCTTTGCACCTGCTTCAAATACATGATCCAGGTATATTGGCAGGTATATTCAAATACAACCATATTCCTTACAGATTCCTTACAGATAAGGTATAGGCCACTTATAATTTTTAAATTTGTTCTGCTTTTTTTCTTTCATCTTAATTCTTTCTGCCTGTCTCATGATAGGATCACCCAAGTACAGGTACTCTTAAATCAAGTCCTGGAGTCTTGACTTGCTTGCTGGGGTCAAAGGTAATTACTGAAGACACATATATTGGTGATAGAAAATGCATCTGGAAACAATATAAATATCTTTTTAAATACAAGTTTATAATTTCTTTTCTCATTGCATAGGATAAAGCCTGAAATAGATTAAGTGAGCACTTAATACATGTCTTTTGACTTAATTTAATTAATTTTTAAAAGTTATTTAAAAAAAATAAAATTAAAAAAATTAAAATTAATTTATTTAAAATTACTTATACTTTGTTTCAGAGAAAAATATTTTAAAGTAGCCAGACAATGTCTGGCTTTGATTGATTATGTTTGTCCTCTCTCAGTCTTTATTCTACTTTTTCTTTCTGCAGCTTTTGACACTGTCCACTACACCTGTCAGTTTCTCCTTCCTTGGCAGTCATAACAACACTCACTTCTTTTTACTCTTTCCTCTTTCCTCTTTAATAGATAATTGTAATTATTTTTATTAGATAACTATTCTTGTCTTATGTACTATATTGTGATTCCCCAAATTTCTATCTTTGACTTTCTTCTTTAATCTCTGTGTACTCTGTCCCTTAGCGATCTCATTAATTTCTATGAGTTCAATTATTATTTCTATTCTTAGGATTTCCAGTTCTATATATCCCTCCCATCCATCCTACGTTCCAGCTCCACAATATCAATTTGCTATTTTCATATCAGATTACCAGTTCTTTTTTTTAAATCCAGGTTAATATGAATACCAATTTACTAGTGAACATCTTTACTATGATATAAACTTGTGAAATGGAACATATTCAAATTTTCTCCATGAACCATGTCTTCTTCAAACTTGCCTATTTCTCTAGGGAGCACTGTCATCTCTTTAGTCACCCTGGTTTGCAACCTCAGATTCATCCCTCGTTATTCCTTCTTCCTCAACTCCCATACCTAATAAATTGGCAAGATATTATCTTTGTGAATTGAACTTTTTAATAAACTCTTTCTGCTCCCTCCTTTCCATTTTCAATCACTAGCCCATTTCAGTATCTCATGGTCTTTTTCTTGGGCTGTTATAAAAGCAATAGCAGTGTTGTTCTCATCAAACCAGTCCTGGTGGTTGCATTGTTTTGGGCCTAGGACTGCCTTTGATATTTCCTTCACTGAGTCTCTGAACTGGTTCCATTTCTCGGTTGAGCTTCCAGTGAGTGGTCCCTTGGCAGACAGCTTGTCGTCCAGGCAGGACTGGAATGTTTGCAAAGAAGATGGATCTCTAAGACGACTCACATTGTAAAATGCTCGAACTGTCTGGGCGCATTTTGGATGGTGAGGCCCAATGCGCATTTGAAGAGTATAACCAATTGGTGGTCTGTCCAGCATTCAGCTCCTCTCATGGCTCTGGTGATCTTTACATCTTGGATGTCTCGCCGGCATACAATGATGTAGTCAATGAGATGCCACTGTTTTGATCGTGGGTGCATCCACATTGTTTTATATTTGTTTGCCATTCTGAACACAGTGTTCGTGATGGTGAGTTCGAACTCTGAGCATTTGCTGAGTAGCAGTAGGCCATTGTTGTTCATTTTGCCCACGCCGTGTTTACTGAGCACTCCTTTCCATCTTTCATGGTCCTAGCCAACGCGGGCGTTGAAGTCTCCCAGTAGTATCAGCTTGTCATTTGTGGGCACTGAGTGCAGGACGGCGCTCAGGTCAGAGTAGAACTGCTCGATGGTCTCCTCTGTGCTGGTCAGTGTTGGGGCATATGCGCTGATGATTGTGGCATACCAGTCTTTGCTGAGAGGCAAACGGATCTTCATGAGCCTCTTGCTGATGCCCACAGGCAAGTCTGGCAGCTGTTTGAGCAAACTGGTCTTGATGGCCAGGCCAACACCGTGGATTCTGTCTTCATTTGAGGCTCAGCCTTTCCAGAAGAAGGTGTATCCAGTGGTGGGTTCGCTGAGTGATCCCTCTTCTGGTAAGCGTGTTTCGCTTAAGGCTGCGATGTTGATGTAATATCACACCAGATCTTTACAGATTAGAGCTGTTCTTCTCTCAGGTCTTGGGGTATTCTCTCTATCAAGTAATGTCCTGATGTTCCATGCTCCTAGTAGGAGTTTCTTTGTATTTTTTCTTTGATTTCGACCTCTTAAAGGGATGACCCGCCAGCTGCGGTGTGCTGATCAGGTGATTGTAGGGCAGGCAATGTTTGGGACACCTTTTCTAGTCCCCTCCCTTGATTAGGGTGAGCAGTGCTGTCCTAGAGAGGGCTGCTCAGTCGCCCAGGATGCTGCCGAATGTCCCTGCTGCCCACACGGCCGAGTGACCACTGGTCCGTGGGCCGCCTACGTGCAGGATCGTGACTACAACTGCCAGTGGTCACCTCCACCTGTTGCGTCGCCAGTCCCCCATCACCGCAGGTCTTGAAGAGGGTGGACGGGGTTAGGATAGATGAGTGTGCACCAAAGATACTTGTGTGTGAAGGAGATTTAAGTGGGAAAGCCGATGCACAGAGACAGCCCCACTCTCTTGGCGTTGGAAGCCTGGGTCCAGTGGCACGAAAAATTGTTACGTCTGGAGACTTCCTCAGCTGCATTGGATAGCTGTGTTGTCCTTTGTGCTCCAACATGCCCTAAGCACTCCACAGTGCTTGATGACCCAATGGCTACCCTCACAAGGTTTGGCCAGCCTGTCGAAGCCGTTGCCCGGGGTGTGGCCACTGCCACATGCTAGCAGCTTCTGGGAACCACAAGTGAGAGCTGGGTGTCAGGTGGGGTTCAGAGACTGGAGAGCTGCCCTAAGAGGGCATGACAAGCCCTCCATACCAGAGATACTACCCCTCCCTGAGCACCCCATACACCCCAGGACTGGTTCAACAAGAACAACACTGCTATTGAAGACCTATTGAGCAAGAAGAACAAAGCCTTTATGGAGTGGCAAAATAACCCAAACTCTGCTCCTAAAAAGGACAGATTCAAGTCTCTCCAAGCCACGGCGCAGCGTGAGATCAGGAATATGCAAGGCCGATGGTGGGAAAAAAAGGCAGAAGAAATCCAGCGGTTTGCTGATACGAAAAACTACAAACAATTTTTCAGTGCCCTCAAGACTGTCTATGGGCCATTAAAACCCACCACCACTCCCTTGCTATCCTCTGACGGTGACACTCATAAAAGATAAAAAAGGCATCAGCAACAGGTGGAAAGAACACTTCAGTCAGCTTCTCAACCGACCCTCTTCAGTTGACCAAAGAGCCCTTGACCAGATCCCCCAAAACCGCTCCATTGAATAACTTAAAGTCCCTCCTTCAATAGAGGATGTCCAAAAAGCCATTAAACAAATGAGTGCAGGCAAGGCACCCGGTAAAGACAGGATCCCAACCGAGGTGTACAAGGCCTTAAATGGAAAGGCGCTCCAGGCATTCCACATAGTGCTGACCAGCATATGGGAAGAGGAAGACATGCCCCCAGAACTCAGAGATGCCTCCATCGTAGCCCTATACAAGAACAAAGGCTCACGAGCAGCCTGTGACATCTACAGAGGCATCTCACTACTCTCCACTACCGGATAGATCCTCGCCCGTGTTATACTCAACAGACTCCTGTCATCTGTTTCAGAGCAGAACCTGCCTGAATCACAATGTGACTTCCGACCAGATCGCAACACCATCGACATGGTCTTCACGGTGAGGCAAATGCAGGAAAAATGCCTTGAGCAGAACCTGAGTCTCTACATTGTCTTCATAGACCTGAAAAAGGCGTTCGACACAGTGAACAGCGACGCATTGTGGGTGATCTTTAGCAAGCTCGGTTGCCCAGCAAAATTCGTCAAACTGATCCAGCTCTTTCATGTCGACATGACGGGGAAGTCCTATCTGGTGGAGAGACTTCCAATTGCTTCAACATCTCCAATGGTGTGAAACAAGGCTGTGTCCTCGCTCCGGTACTATTCAACCTATCCTTCACCCAAGTATTACGACATGCTGTGATGGATCTAGACCTGGGTGTCTACATCAAATACCGACTAGATGGCTCACTATTCGACCTTCGCCGCCTGACTGCAAAAACAAAGACAACAGAGAGACTCATCCTGGAAGCTCTCTTCGCAGATGACTGTGCTCTCATGGCCCACCAAGAAAATCATCTCCAAACCATTGTGGACAGGTTCTCTACCGCAACAAAACTGTTTGGCCTGACTATCAGCCTCAGCAAAACAGAGGTGCTGTTCCAACCTGCACCAGGGAGGCCAACGAACCAGCCGTGCATAACTATCGACGGCACGCAGCTTTCTAACGTCAACACTTTCAAGTACCTGGGCAGCACCATCGCCAACGACAGGTCCCTAGACCACGAGATTAATGCCAGGATCCAAAAGGCCAGCCAGGCACTCGGGCGGCTGTGCTGCAAAGTCCTCCAACGCAGAGGTGTAAGCACTGTGACGAAGCGCAAAGTGTACAACGCAGTGGTCCTCAGCTCGCTCCTGTGCGGTTGTGAGACATGGACACTGTACCGGAAGCACATGAAGCAGTTGGAGCAATTCCACCAATGCTCTCTCCGGTCAATCATGAGGATCCGATGGCAGGACCGAATCACCAACCAGGAAGTCCTCGACAGAGCCAACTCCACCAGCATCGAAGTCCTGGTCCTCAAAGCCCAGCTACGATGGTCTGGACACGCCCTCCGCATGGACCCACAGCGAATACCAAGACAGGTATTCTATGGGGAACTGTCAGATGGACTCGGGAAACAAGGTCGACCAAAGAAAAGATTCAAGGATCAGCCAAAGTCCAACTTGAAGTGGGCTGGCATGACACCAAAGCAACTAGAACTTGCTGCCTCTGACAGAAGCAGCAAACCCACATTCACCATGCCGCCGCCACCTTTGAAGATGAGCGACGTCGACGTCTTGCCGCTGCGCGTGAACACCGACACCAGGCCACAACCGCACCTCCCGTAACAACTGGCGTCCCATGCCCCATGTGCCACAAACTGTGCGCCTCAGCCTCTGGACTTTAAAGCCACATGAGGGTACACCGTGGATGAAACTGCACAAAGACAATAGTCATACTCGATCACCGAGAGACTACCACTACTACTATGAAAGCAATATAGTTGATTCCCTTGCCTTCATTTTCCTCTGCCTCTAGTCTATCCTATACATAGTTTTCCAATTGATAGTCCTAAAATTAACATTTGACCACATCAAAATTCTTTTTAAAAAATTTCAGTGGCTTCTATGATAAAATATGAATTATCCACCTAGGCATTTAAAATCCTTCACAATATGATTCCCATTACATTTTTCATCTTTTAACATGTTATTCTCCTTTATACAGTTTTTATTCTAATCAATGTGGCCTTGTAGGTCTCTATGTAAAAGCTTTCACCTCTTCCTTTTATATACTAGTAATGATCATTCTTGATCTATGCCTAGGAATGCTCTAGATCTCTACCCTTCTCTCATAATTTCTTTCAATATCATGCTATTTCCTACACAAGACTGCCTAATCTATCTCTCCCAAATAATAGTAATATTTCACTTTGGAAATTTCTTTGCATTATTTTATTTAATTTGCATTTAATTATCCACATATATGTTGCATATGTTAGAACATGAGCTCTTTTGTGTAATTGAAATCTGTTAATCTAAAAAAAGAACTACATTTCCCAAGAACCCACTGACTTCCTGTCATTATGTACTTCCTATAGACAGGGGATATTAGGTAGTGATATGTAGGGGCCCAGCCTCTTTGGCTTGATGTCTCAAGCATGGTGGTGGTAAGCACAGGGGTTTTTGAGCAGGTTAATTGGCCATGGGACCATGGTTTTCTTTTTGTATCCCTTTTATTCCTTTATTTCTAATGATAATTAATAAATATATTAACATATTATATTTTAATATTTGAGATTTAATTCCAATTTTACACTATGATAACAGAAACTTTATTTTTTATTTTAGTACCAGTCCCAGAGCCCCACATATAATGGACAATTAATTGCTTTTTGAAATTAATTTACTATTGTCACTTATCCAAATATCATAAGGAATGGTGATTAACACCCTAAGGATCTACCAACCATTCTGGAGAAACTGATGAACAATGACTGGACTGAAGCATATTTTCTTTTGCTTTGTTGTTTCTTACTTTTTTGCAACATAGATAATCTGGAAATATTTTTTGCATGACTATGTATAATGTGTATCATATTTCTTGCCTTAATGTGTGAGGCAGGAGTTGAGGAGAGGGAAAGAATTTGGGAATAGAAAAATTAAATAAAAAAAGGAAAAAATTCCCCTAGGACCTATAATGTTGTTATTGTGGGTACTTCTTTCACTGATGCAAAGCAACTTAATAGGCAGTCTTTAAGAGACTTGGCTGCAAGTAGTGGCGCATACTTGTAATTCAAGCTTCTAGGGAAGCTGAGGCTGATGAATCTCTTGAGCTCAGGAGTTTTGAGCCACAGCAAAGTTAAGTTTATCAGGTGTTTATATTATGTCATCAATAAGGTGCTCTCAGTAGGAGTGGGAAGCCTTGAGGTTGCCTTAGGCATAGTGAACCACTTCTGCTTAGCAATAGAATATTTCAAAACCCTCATGCTGATCAGTCTTAGGATCAGTCTGGTAAGTGTCCCTTGTACTTCCTTTGAGTACTTTTGGTAACTATAAGTCTATAAATCACAGAAAATATAGATGCCTGAATCAGTAAAAGAAATTTGCAAAAGATAAGAAGATTCAGGCTTAAAAGAAAGATGTGTCCTTGGCACAAAAATCAATTACCCATAATCTTTCCTAGTGGTAAAACCCTCCAAACTTAGCTAAGATGGTCTTTAGATAGTAGAGATGAAATTCATCATTGAACCTGTACTCAAATCCTTTCCACATTGGAAGGGACTTCCAGAGATTGCATTACATTGGAATAGTTAAACTATGATGAAACATTAAAGTAAGATGTTAATAGAAATGTAAGAAGGGGGAAATGATTAATTCAACATCCTGAATAAGTCCATGCTAAAGTTTCATTTGGTTCTATCTACAGAGCCATGGCAGATGGCTGGATTTAATTGATTTGACAATATGGCTGAAGGGAATCTTTATTGATGTAACCATCCTTATGGTAGCTAAGACATAAAATAGTGTCACACCCCAGGAACCCAACAATTTCTGCCAAAGCAAAAGCTTTTAGGCCATTATTCGTATGCCCTAGCAGAAGTACCATTTGGAAGACTGTCCATTTATGCCTTAGAGCATAAGTGGTCTCACTTCTAAATCTCAGTACATTGCTGAAAACTCTCAGGCTGACTTACCCTATGAACCTAGTGAACTCCCTTTAAGAGATATTGTGCTTAATATCATGAACTCAACATATCCACAGCCTTTCCTATACTCATTTTGAATGCACCATGAAATTTCAGTACAGGAATATCTTGCTGATAATTACTGTAGCCATTATAATCAAAACAAAAATAACTCAAATGAAACTATTCAAATTATTATGAAAAATATCTACTTCATCTAATGAATAGAATTGCTGGAACCTTTACTTCACAATGTATTCCAAAATTCTAGTTTTTGCTTCTTTGATCTCTAACTGCCTGCTTCCAAATTCTTTAGGACCAAGGCTGTATCATTCTGCCTTTATCCTTTCCTGGTAAATTCCCAACAACTAAAGAGATTCAAATTCAAATTAATATATTTATAAGTTCAAAGATGCTCATCATCATTATAAGGTCTGGGTCATGCATATTTTATTCATTTGACTGTGACAGGCTTTTAAGAGAAAACATAAAAAAATGTGGATAATGGGATTATGCTTTGTATTTATTACATAAAATGTGAAACCTACATCTTTGGCTTTCTAACCTATAGCACTGATTTTTAAAAATGAATAGATAAGATAAAGAATGAAGTTAAGTTGAATTATTTAAGAGGAGTTCAATAAGAACAGTTGAACAGGGGCACTTGCTGTCAATCTATATCACTTTTTTCTGCATTCTAGAAAATCAGAAATGGTAATAAACTCATGATGGAATTATGTTTGGGCTATTTGCACTTCAAAGATTATCTTCAAAAGTTCCATAGGATAAAAACCAAAAAGAATTCTTTAGCCTGTGTTTCAATGACTATACTATTAAAGAGAATATTACAGAATCTTGATTTTCATTTCAAGATTTTCATTAATCATAGTATAATTCACAGATTCCCATGGTTGGGAGGACAACAGATATCAATTAATCCAACCAATCCCAAGCAAGAAAGTCCTATATAACATATTCTAATATAGCAATTATCCAACATTTGTTCAAAGAACCCACTGTCTTCCAAGGCTAACCATTCACTTTTAGATAGTTCTAATTGTTGACAAATGTTTCTTTTTATAACTATTTTTTTCCAGATTACATGTTGCATAATTTCAATAATCAATTTCTGAAATATTTCAATCCAAATACTCTTTCTCCACCCCCCCATGACAGGTAACATGATGTAGGTTGTACATGTATTATATTATAAAATATACATTTCCATGTTCATCATATTGTCACAGAAGACACATATCACTGACACCAGAGAAAAATACATGAAGGAAATGAAGTGAGGAATGGTACACTTCAGTCTGCATTCATACTTCATCAGTTCCTATAATAGCAGTGAATAGCCTTTGTTGTTCTAAGTCCCTTGGAGTTGTACTTGACCATTGAACTACTGATAATAGTCAAATCAACCATAGTTGATCATTACATTTAATTGTTGTTACTATTACAATGTTTTCCTGATTTTGCTCACTTCTCTTTGCAACACTGCATATATATTTTTCCAGGTTTTTGTTTGATCATCTTTTTGATCATTTCTTTTGGCACAATTGTATTCCATTTAATCATATGCCATAACTTCTTTAATTATTCCCCAACTGATGGAAATTCCTTCAGTTTCCAGTTCCTTGCCACTACAAAAAACCTGCCTTAAATATTTGTTTTACAAGTAGGTCTTTTTCTCCTTTCTTTGCCTTCTTTGGAATATAGACCTAGTAGTGGTATTGCTGGGTAAATGGTGTCCACAACTTCATGGCTCTTTGGTTATAGTTTCAAGTTGTTCTTAAGAATGGATGTATCAGTTCTCAACTCCACCAAGAGTACATTAGTATCCCAATTTTTGCACATCTCCAAAATTAATCATTATCCTTTTATTTATAATCCAAGCTTATAGGTGTGAGGTCATATCTCTTTTCTCTATTGAATAATGATTTGTAATTCAAGAAGTATTTCTTATATCAGCCCCAAATTTTTCCCTTTACAGCTTTCCACTGTTCTTAGTTCTTCATTTATGGACTGGAAAGGAAATATTCAAAACCTTCCATTTCATCTTGTTTCAGATATTCAGCTATCTTGCTCCTTCCCTCAGGCCTTTATCTTCCCCTCCCTATAATAAATACACTCAGTGCTATAAACTTATCATCAGATGACACATGAGGAACAATCCTCTTTTTCTTCATCTATGTGTTTTCATGATTATCAACGTACTTCCTACAGTGTGGCAGCCAGTGCTGAACACAACACTGAGCAATAATAACATTTCCCCAAACAGTGGGGAGTTGATTTACATGGACTTGGGACTCAGTCTAAGGTGGAGTGCCTAGATTAGAGGGTAATTAAATCCTTAATTCAGTCTTCTCCATCCAACAGAACCAGTATGCCAAGATAATAAATTCATCTAATCTGGTCATCCACCAGGATACCAGGAGCTTCACTAACATAGTAATCTTGACTTCAGCACTTCTGTCATGCATAATTCCCTACCCACCAGTCCCAAACCCTCACAATTTCTTTATGCTTCTGGTTCTGGAAAAAATAATCAGATACGGATTACCATTTCTTTTATAGAAAAGACATGGCAATCTCTTGCCCTCTTGTACATCTCACAATCTTCATAACTGCCTAGATGAAAGGTACTTTCCCTAGCTACCATTATATCTTATTAATTGTATCCACACAGTGCAATGCATGTACTTTGAGGACCTTTTGCATTTGTATGCATATCACAGTGCCTAACACATAGTATGTGCTTATTAAATGTTTATTGGTTGTTTGACATACTCTGACTAGGGCAGGGTTCTTTAGAACTTTTACCATAGAAATCCTGGATACAATAGTCTGATGTAGCTTATCATATTCACTTTCTTGTTTATGACCTTTACTTTCTCACAGTTCACTAAAACCCTCAGATCTTTTTAGAAGAACTTCTGTCCAAATATATCTCCTTTATCTTGTTCTTGTAAAAATAATTATGCTTGGGGGAGTCTCTTGCTTGATTCAAATTAAAAGATACACAAATAAGGCTAAAATCTTGGGTTTAAAGAAAAGAAAGAAGGAAGGTCCCAGGACCCCTCCCCTACCTACTGTACTGAGTTTCCACTGGTTGCTGGTATCCTGGGATGAGGGCTCCAGCATGTAGGAAATGCCTTGCTGTCAAAACTGTGTCAGACTCAGGGCTCTAACCACAGGAAGCAGGGAGGTCAACCTAGTCACAGCCACTAGTCTCCATCTTGGGCCTCTGCTTCTCTAGGTTTGGGCCTCAGGACACATCCAGCTTTGCAGATCATTTCTGAGTAGGCTTAATCTAGTCAATCAATAGACCAAATTAGAAGCCTACAGAGGATAGGGAAGTTCAATCTCCAATACCCTTCCCCCAACAACTGTGGTAAGAGCTTCTGACTCTGATCCTAGGGCAAAGACTGCAACTAGGACAGAATAGCTTGATAACAGGAAAGGAAGCACAGTTCCCTTTAGCCTCCACACATTCTCCTACATCTTCAGCATCTGCTGCCAGCTGGGGAATATCTGACCTCAGGGCTCATTAATGCTCCATCTGCCTAATCTAATCAATCAGCAGAGCAGAGAAGAAGCCACTTCAGGACAGAATAGCCAAAACTCACAGATCCAGCAAATAATCAAAGGAGCAAGATTATAGGCAATTATAGGGAAAAAAGAAGGGAAAAATATGAGTAAACAACAGAAAAAGAAAAAAGAAATTACAATTGACAGCTTCTATCCAGGCAATGAACAAAAAGCAAAAGGAGGACCAAGGAAAACCAAGGAAAAATATAGAAACTCCAACAATTGGACACAATGTTTGCAAGAGCTCAAAACAGAATTCAAAAAACAAGTAAGAGAGGCTAAAGACAATTGGGAAAAGAACTTAAAAAAAATAAATCATCTGGAAAGAGGCACATGAACTAAAACAAGAAAATAGGATCTTGAAAGCTTAAAAATAAGGCAAAGAAAAGTGAAAGATCATCTACAAAGAAAAGCAGAACAGAAGGAGAAGAATAACCAAAAAAAACAGGGATGAAATTCAGTCTTTAAAAATTAGAATCCAACAATTAGAAGCAAATGACTTCACAAGGCAGCAAGAGTCTATAAAACAAAATCAAAAGAATGAAAAAAATTGAAGATATGAAAAAACCTCATTGATAAAACTACAAATCTAGAAAATAGATCCAGAAGAGACAATTTAAGAATTATTGGACTACCAGAAAATCATTACTAAAGAAAAAGCTTAGACAGCATTCTACAGTAAATTATCCAAGAAAACTTCCATGACATTCTTGAATAAGAGGGAAAAGTGGAGATTACAAGAATCTATAGATCACCTCCTGCATTTAATCCCCAATTGACAACACCCAGGAATGTTATAAATAAATTCAAGAACTACCAGACCCAGGAAAAGATACAGCTAGCTGCTAAGAAGAAACCATTCAGATATCATGGAACCACAGGTAGGATCACACAGAACCTGGCTGTATCCAAACTGAAGGACCAGAAGACATGGGATATGATATTTTGGAAAGCAAGGGAACTGGGTTTAAAACCAAGAATCAACTACCAAGCAAAATTTACTATATTCTTTCAGGGGAAAGTATAGTCATTGGATAAAAAAGAAGACTTTCAAGCATTCATAAAAAAGGCCTGATGTGTAAGATTTAAATTAATATCAATAACTCCAAGCATTATATTTTTAAAGATTTATTAGTAATCACTTTAAGTAGAAGAAATAAAATATAGAAGTACAAAGCTTAGGTATGACCACATGAGTAAATTTTTCTGCCATGCTCTCCGCCCCAGCCTCCACAGCCTCATTCAGGAAAGAAGAAAAAGAAGGATAGGGTCAGACCAAAACTTTATCTTCCACATATATGCACACAGTGTTTTCATTTAGTGTGAGCATGTAAATAAATGGGATGCTGGTAAGAGAGTACTGGGGAGCAAATCCTATCCATACAATCCCCCCTGTGATTTCATTGGGAGGAGATCATATTGGAATCTTCCAGATTTACATGCCTGGTCTCCCCAATGAATCATTACACATGACCAGCTTATATCTCTAAAGATCTCTTACTAAAGGTGCATACAATATTGCACTTTTTAAGTATAAATTACAATAATTTTGGGATAAAAATAGGGGAATAAAAAAGAAAGAGAGCAAAACAAATGTTAGATGAGCACATTGACAAAAAGCCAATTCGGGGGCAATCCCCTTTGGCATAAGAGTGTACGTTCACAGGTCAACACCCCAGAGTTCAATTTACTACATCCCAAAGTTTCTTCTGGATATTTTGATGCAGTATGTGGTTTCCACAGGCATCTCCATGGCACTTTCTCCAAATAGTTCATTTTCTGGATTTGGTGAGTTAACGAGTTTCTTATCCTAAAAATTTCTCTAAAAGATTTTAAACCTTGCTTTAGGATAATTATACAACCCCCCCCTTAGGAGGGTGTTGCTCAACACCCAGATCACTCTGGGATACATAGCTGAGTTATGAGGTATATGAATCAATTGAAAAAAGAAAATTAAAAAGATAAAAAACAAATAGAAGGAAAAAAATCAAAATGAAATTGTACATAAAAATTCTTAGTAAGCAAGAATAAGCCCATAATAGGTCCTAGAATCAGGGCTCAAATAAGTGATTCATGTCCCACAAGCCTGTAGGACCTTTGTAGCAAAATGCACTAACCCAAACAGCAGCCAGGACTCCAGACAATTGATATACTATGAAAGAGAGAAAAGGAACTAGACTTTGAAAAGGGAAATAGTATTCCCATGAGCATGTAAATGAGGAGTAAGAGAATTCTGGGGAACAAATTCTATCCACACACTTAAACAGAAAATTTGAGGCCCAAATACAGAACTCAAGAGAATCACTAAAAGGTAATTAAGAAAAGAAAACAAAAGAAAACAAATAAAAAAACAAACAAAAAACTTTTTAAGGGACCCAATAAGTTAAAATGACTTGTATTCCTTTAAGAAAAGATGATATTAATAACTTTTAAATTTTTTATTATCATCAGGGAAGCTAGAAGAAATATACTTAGCAGGAAGAGTGAAAAACAGTATAGGATGAAATGTAAATATATATATATATATATATATATATATATATATAAACTAGGGTTAAAAAAGAGGATAATACTAAGAGAAATGGTAAAAGAAATAAAATGGGATAATATTATAATTCATAAAGAAGCACACGGGGAAGGGAGAAGAGAAATACAATGGAAAGGTGAAAGAGGTTGGAGACAATCTGAGAGAAAATTTTAATCATTACAATGGGAAGAGTCAGAAAGGTTCAAATGGAAGGAAAACTTCCAACTCCTAATTCAATCATTACAATCATCATCATCATCAACATCAGCATCAACAACATCATCAATGTCATCAATATTATCATCAACAATAGCATCATCATCAAAACCAACATCAACACCAGTGTAATAATTAAAATTAGGTGGCCAAATGTAATAGTTAAAAATTTGGTGTGAAAAAGATAATAATGGTTTAAAAAATTGTTGTGTTCACCATTTATGAGATTAAATCATCACAAGAATATTAGTAGCTTTAGTAGCTTTATAATAGCAGAGTGGCCTTAGTAAAGAGGGAAATATAAGAAGGAGGTAGAAAATGTTGCCTAGCTAAATTAATTAAATCTGGATCTGAGTGCCTCACCAAAGAGAGCATCCCACTAAAGATAGGAGAAGAGCCAAAAGGCCAGTGTTTCTGGCCAGAGTCTCTTCAACCCAAGTGAGCCACCAAAGCCAATTTCCTGAAACCACCAATGCAGAATCTCCAATGAAGAAGTCCTCCAACAGCAAAAGTGCCACACAGAAGAATCCCTCTTTCAGAAAGAGCCACCAAGGCAGCAGAATGAATCAGAATGCCCTTGGCTGGCTTTTTTATAAGCAGCTTTCTCCACATCACTTCCTGTCTCTCTAGTTTCTGCTTCCTTCCACTATGGTCCAGTCTATCACATCTCAGGAAGCAATCAAAATTTCTTAATTTTCCTGGCACTGTGCATGGGGCAGTGTATGTGGAATCAACCTCCTGTCCTCAGAGAATGTGAACTTTTATCAAAAGGATTCTCAAGTTCCTGCCTGATTAAGTTAAAAGGGTGGAGCACTCCAAGTATTTGATTAAGTTAAAATTTAAAAATTCCCTTTCTCAATATCTACTTCAACATCATCATCATCATCATCAAAAAAACATCATCATCAACATCAACATCAACATCCATGTCATCATTAACAACAGCATCATCAACATCATCAACAACTTCAACATCAGCAACACCATCAACATCAATGTCAATGTCAACATCAACATCTAACTATCCATCTTTTCCTGGCCCAGGAGACATTTTTGCTTGGTGGCGTAACCCAATAGCACACTTTGCAGAATACAGAATGAGAGCCAAAAGACCATAATTCTAGACTTACATGCCACTATGTGTCCTTTGGGGGTAAAAAGAAAGCCTTCTTTTTCGTGGACTCAGTTTCCTCATTAATGCATGAGTGAAGTTTACCTGTACTCTGCATTAAGTTAATTAAATCAAAGAACAAACCAGATGTAAATAAAAAAAAAAGAATTATGCTAAAACATTACATTTAGTCCCATATTATTTTGTGTTTAAATAAGACATTTTTGAGATCAAATATATTTTAAGCATGACTATAATAAATTATATTATGAATTCCTCTAGATTTATGAACTCTACAAATTTTATAAACACTTCTTCTATGCCTTTATAAAACTTTTTATAAAATATGTTAAATAGCAAGCCAAAGTAAAATTCCTAGAGTAATCTTTCTATATTAATAATAAGCCACGACTTTTTTGGTCTTAGCCATTTTGCCACTTGTGAAAACACCTAATTGTAGTTGCAAGGACATTTCTTTCCATATTTTCCACAATGGTAACATGAGAGATTTCATAATGTTTTTCTAAAATCTGGTTAAAGTATAGCTACAGAATTCTGATGCCGAATCTTTTTAGTAACTTTAGCAGAAAAGAAATCATGTTAATTTTACATGAACTTTTCATAATAATGCCAATGTTGTTAATAAAGGGAATAACCTGGATACTTACAAATTGAATAATCAACTCCATTGCTGTTTGTACTAAGATAAATACATATATTGATAACTTATAGAAAAATGGGCAGCTGGATAGAACAGTGGATATGAGTGACCAATATCCTTCAAACACAGAAGTGTCTGTTATACTTAGTTCACTTGAAGAAAGTTTCTCAAAGGGCTAATTGAACTATTGTATCTATGAATTTACACCCTACTTTTTGCTTTTGTTAACACCTTCAAAGTAATGAAGGTGCTAAAAATGATCACAGCTGCTTTAATTATCCATGGTGATGTCTAATGAACTAAAATGTAAAAGTGACAAAAGCATATCACTAAGAATTGATAATTTTTATATTTGTAACTTATATTTTCACCACTTGGTCAGGGTGACACAGCCAGTCTTTGCCAGAGGCAGGATTTGAAACCAGTCTTCCTGACTCTCAGAGCATCTCTCTATTTTATTCGTTGTTTAAAGTCTCAGTGCCCTCAGATTTCTTTCCAAGATTCAATTGCAGAGTACATGCTGACCTATGGAGACAGAGCTCTTTATGCCATTGAAATCACAGATGTACCCTTCTATCCTACCCCAAAACACAAAACAAAACAAATAAAAAAGCAATTTTAAATGCCCAGTAGCAGAACAAAGGTTCAGCTTCAAAAATGTAACATTAATATATTTTTTTGTTAGACATTTAATTTGGCTCCTGTTTGAATGCTGTAAAATACCATTAGCCATTTTGCTTCTGACATGTTTCAAAGGGTTGCAGGAATAGAAAATTAAGGGGAAAGGGCAATGTAAAAATATATTATGGATAGAGTACCACACCTAAAGGCAGAAAGTAATCTCTATGAATTCAAGTGTGAGCTCAGACACTTTCTAGCTATGTGGCCCTGAGAGAGTTACTTAGCTCTATTTGCCTCAGTTTCCTTACCTATAAAACGATCTGGCAAAGGAAATGGCAAACCACTCCAGTATCTTTGCCAAAAATATTCCAGATGGAGTCACACAAAAAAGTTGGGCATGAAACAACTAAAGAACAACAATATGAAAGTGAGTTCTCCCAGAAGAATTCTCCTACATCAGAGGTTCTCAACACAGAGGCTATAGATTTGGGGATAGAATTCAGATAGTCCAAGAACCTGGGAAGGAAAATAAAAAGGCACTTTTGTTTTAACTAACTTTTGGTTTACTTTGTAATTATATACATTTTATTTTATATATTTAAGAACATTATTCTGAGAAGAGGTCCTTGGACTTCACCAATTTGTCAAAGTGGTGAATTAATAGGTTAGGAACTTCAAGACCCCTAGTTGAGTGTTCTGTCTCTGTATCTGTGTGTGTGTGTTGATGCTTATTTAGGCTAGTAATGAAAATGTAAATCAATTAGGTATGGAATCATTTAAGAGGAAGAGAATGAGTTGGTTTGCATTTGGGAATTCGTGAAGCAATTTCAATGATCTCAAGCTTCACCCTGAAACAAAAACGCCAACTTTTGGACAGTATTATTTTGGGGATTCTATATGGCTGTAAAATATTAAATTACCCTTTTCTGCAAATAAGATCTTCCTTGTAAATACATTACTCAGTCTGAAAAATGTAAAGAACGTTTCCATATGAAAGTTCATATGGAAGCAACTATAATTGTGTTTTACTAAATTCTATTTGAAAATGATAGCTTGCCAGAGATAAAGGAAGTGAACAAAGGCTTGCATAGAAAACTAGGTAGAAAGTGTGTGGGGGGAACCTTACAGTTCCTAAAATAATTTGAAATAAAAGTAATGCCCCACTAAATACTTAAGAGAAATGGGCTTTAAAGTGGCAAAGAATTAGAATATATTACTAATGATATATAATTCTTTAGCTATCCAGGGCCATTAGAGCATTATCAACATAATCCATTAATGCACTACATCCTGAATTGACATGAATAAAAATTATTTTAATGCTCCATCTCTTATTGTATACACCATTAAAGGTAAATGGTTCAAGTCTTGAAAGTTCAAACATTCAAAACACAGTTAAAATGCCTTCTTGGGATTATATTTTATTAGATTTTAAATACGGCAAAAGATCTCAGATCAGTTCCTATATGTTTATTTATTTACCTGCTTATGACAGTAGCAGAATGGGACAATAAAATGCGCCTTCTAATAAAAATGACTCTTAATTATCTCTGTATTTATTTTTGTCTGTCATCATAACATTGCTATTCATGAAATATTTAAATCAAGTCAGCACAAGAATATGAAAATTTCTGCTATGGAAATAGTAATTTAAAAAAAAGTTGATCAGGAGGTTTTTATGACTGTCAAATCAAAGTTTTGAATGTGCAAAATAAAGTTTAGTATCATTACTAAAAGAAAAGGTGAAAAATCAGAGCGATGTATCTCGATTGACCAGCGGTTGAAGGAGAATGAACCATTCAATGAAAGAATGGAAGACATAACACTTGAAAGTGACAAGCTGGGGGAAAAGAATCTGAGGAGGCAGAGAAGAAACTGCACTGCATTTGGAGAGAGGGGTAGAAACGTGTGGCAGGCAAAAGAATGTTAAGAAAGACTAGAGAATCTTTAGCCATATAATAAAAATTAGACTTTTCCAGTAAAATATAGACTTGGACGAGGTCAGGATAAAGAAATGTCTTGTCCTCCATAGTATGATAAGGAAAAATGCATGATTTAACGTACCAGAAGAAAGGTGATTCGGGTCTTGCCATTTTCTCACCCAGATATTTGCACTTTAGATGTACCGTTTTATTCTCAAATTCCTAATCGTATTTGGCAGAAGTAAAAAAAGCTCCATTTTATGATCCTTAGTTCTTTAGTTTTTTGATGAGTACTTCATTTTCTCTAGGTATGACCCAGATTTGAGTCTTGGTTTTTTCATCTGTAAAATGTAGGAAATGATATTTGTGGTTTGTAGAACCTCAAAAGACCGTTGTAAAGCTCCAGTGAAAAAGTGCATGTAAAATGAAGTGCCAGCTTCCAAAAAAGCTTTCTCTGATATGGTTATGGTTATGATTATTAAAAAAGTGGTTAATAATACAGATCAAAACTGATGTTTATACAAAATGCACCAGGGAAAAAGAAATATAATTATCAGTAACTTTTTGAAATATTATTTTAAATGTCTTTTTAGCAGGCAGCTGGGTAGCTTAGTGGATAGAGAACCAGGTCTAGAGACGGGAGGTCCTAGGTTCAAATTTGACCACAGACACTTACTAGCTGTGTGACCCTGGGCAAGTCACTTAACCCCCATTGCCTAGCCCTTACCACTCTTCTGTTTGGAGCCAATACACACTATTGATTCCAAGATGGAAGGTAAGGGTATTTTTTTAATGTCTTTTTATCATAGAAATAAGAATTAAAAGAATTGTTTCCGCAAGACATTCATTAAAATGACAAAATTAAAATATAACAAAATTCATTTCTGGTTTGAATGTGGCAAGATAGACACATTATTATACTGTTGGTGGGGCAATGGCATTCACCTCTATAGATATCGACAAAACTTGATATATTTTTCACGACAGTAATTAAGTTATTAAATACATATTTTAAAAACAATGAATTAGATAAAATATGAAGTAGAATAACTATATACACACACATATAAATATTTATATGAAGAATACATAGTTCTAGGAAGAAACAAACAAAATAAAGAAAAGAAATATAATGATGAGGCCCAAGATGAGAATCAACACAATGGGAGGTGATTATATCACCATCTTAAAAATATTTTCTGAACTACAGATCGTTTATATCAAAGTTTATAGTATATCTTCTCAAGGATTTTTTTTATTCTCCTTTGAAATTTGGAAAGTTTAGTCTTTTAACTTCTCTCATCTCTGTTGTGTTTCCTAAAAGATTCCCCAATATTTCCATAATTAAATCTGTAACGTGTCTTGTAAAATAATTTGATTGGATCTAAGGATTTGCACTCAGAGCAAGGTATGGGATATTGGGCTTTAATTCCCTTACAACCATGATTATCCTTTACCTTGACAGATCATTACATCTTAAAGACGTGACGAAAACAAAGTATGAGTTGATTTCTGTTTTCTCTGTCATCTGTTAATCTTACATTCTTGTAAGAAAACCACGTATATAACCTTACCTCACTTCAACATGATAATTATTCTCTGAAGAAGCAGAAAAAATTAGCTCATTCTAGATTCTAACTTTTTAATAATATTTTACAAATATATAGTACTTTTTCTTGTTAATTGTTGATTTTTTGCTACTCTTTCCATCTTTTATGTATGGATTTTTAAGAATAAATTCATCCAAAAAGATATATGCATATATTTTTATTTATATATTTATATATATTTATATGTATATAACTTAAAAAAAAAACCTCTTACCTTCCATGTTTTTTTTTAAACCCTTACCTTCCATTTTAGAATCAATACTGTATATTGGTTCCAAGGAAGAAGAGTGGTAATGGATAGACAATGGGGGTTAAGTGACTTGCCCAGGGTTGCACAGCTAGGAAGTGTCTGAGGTCAGATTTGAACCCAGGACTTCCCATCTCCAGGCCTGGTTCTCTATTCACTGAGCCACCCAGCTACATAACTTTTTGATGTGCCTATATGCAGAGGAAGACATTAGGTACATGTATTTAATTTAATTTCTTCACCCTTTCTTTTCTGGTAACAATTGCTTGAGATTGTCCTGAAGAATTGTGTTATTCTATTATCTTCCCTTTAGGAGTCTATGGTCATGAAAAAAAATCTGGAATCTCCTCACAGATGGTGACAGCAGTCTGTGAGTACAGGGCCAACAATTACAGTGCAGATAGACTATGGAGCTTTTAGCCATCTCAGTGTTTAATGTAGCAGATGGCTAAGGCACTTTTGAGCCAGGGAGTCAGATACTTAAAGTTGATCTAGAAAATGTCAGCATTCAGGTTAAGCTGGAGAAAGAAACTTTTTAACTCACTTTTAAGTCAGGGACAGCAGAAAAAAAAAGAAAAATTAAAGATTAATTTAGTAAAAACAGAATGACAATGAGAATAGCCAATAGAAAGGGTTGGTCTTGGAAGTAAGAAGACAGGAATTCATGTTGTGGTCATGAGATGAACAATTCTGTAAACCTCTTCATGCCCAGATAAAGTATCTCAGGTTGTAGTTGTAGAGTTATTGTTGATTTTATTATTATTTGCAGTGGTAGAATTTCCTTTCAATAAAATCACATATCTGCACAGCAGACCCAAATAATTAGATCTTTAAAAAAAAGTTTGATAGTTACAGAGTACTGTAAGATTTTTTTAAAAACCTTTTATGGGCATCATCGCAGTTATTCTGGCTATTTTTATCTGCATTTTACAGCAAAAATATTGAAGCTTGGTGAAGGTGATTTGTGCTAATGATCACTCCACCAAAAGGAGTTGTGGTGGGCTTCAGATCCAAATCACCGTTGACTATCTTAAGACCATCATTTTTAAAAAACATAAAAAGTACATTCTGACATAAACTTTTGTATTTTGTCCTCTGTGAAAAAAAATAGAGACAAAATTGTGCAGAATTTGGAGTCAGAATATCTGCAGCACTATCTGGCTTTATTACTTCTTGTGTTACCATTTCTAAGTCATGTGACCTATCTGGGTCTTAGTTTCTCCCACACTAAAAGGAGGGTGAGCTGGGTGCCTCTCTCTCTAATTATTATAATTTGCCATACATTATGTGTCTGTGTTTCAATAAACATTTTGGTTTCATGTGTGGCATCATTGAGACCATAATCCTGCTAAATTTGGAATTAAGGAATCAAACTTCAAATGCTTAATTTGATGATTACAGCTATTGCCATTTAATATTTAGAGTTCATCATTTCCTTAGCTGTCAAATGAGAATTAGACTAGATGATCACTACAATCTATTAACACTCTCTGTCTTATTATTAGAGAGTGTGATGATTTTCCCTCTTGGAAACTTCTTAACTCTAAAATCAAGGAGCCAACATGGGGGAGTTCTCATCCTAATGTAACAAGCTTTTGCTGGACTTTTAAAGTTTCTGCTATCATTCTAGATTAAGTATTTAGTATTTAATGATGTACATTATGATGTACATTCCTTAGCTATTCTGAATGCAAAAACGATATGTTTAATTTCTCCCATACATCTCTTTTCTACCATGTTATTAAAAGGTTTTTTTGGTCAGAATTAAATATGGAATATTATTTCTCTCCATTGTTTCCTCAACTTCCTGGTAACTGGAAGAAAGAAAGATAGATAGATAGATAGATAGATAGATAGATAGATAGATAGATAGATAGATAGATAGATTATATATAAACAAATATGCACATATGCATATATAATACATGTTATATGTGTGTATAAATATGAGAGAGAGAGAGACTGGGGTTTAACCATTATTGATAAATAATAAACAACCCTTCAAATTAGTGAACAGCTGTAGTTGATCCCAAGTTTTCTTTACCTTAGACTAAACATACTTAGTAATTACTTCAAATGGTTATCATGGAGCATAGATCAAATGTTTTCACCATTCTGGTTGCCCTACTCTGAACACTCTTTATTTTATCAATGTCTTTTGTAAAATGTGAAAAATAGATTTGAACACAGCATTGCAGATGAATTCTGTAAGAAAAAAAGAACTCTACTTACAGATATTCAACAAGGGTAAAAAGGGGGAAAGGCACAGATGAACAACTCAAAATGTAGCATACTTGAGGTTACATAGAGCCTTCTCCCCTAAAAAAACCCTTCCTCCCTTCAGGACCCCCTCACGTTACATAGATTATCTGACTGCATTTATTTAACCAAAGATGAGTTAATAACAAGTCCAAAATGGGAAGGTATCAGGATAGAAGGAATAGGGATTGCCCTATACATTGGCACAGGTTGGTTTTCAAGTCTCTTTCAGTTTTGAGCTGAGCCCAGGCTTCACAGGCTTGTGGGTGGGGGGGGAGGTCTTTTATTTCTATACTATATTTGTGCTAGCTTTCTCAATTTCAATGTATTTAGGAGTAGACAGTAAGAGGAAAAGAGATTCTGACCTTCAGAGCTGATTTAGGCTATCTCTTTGGGCTAATGCCCCTAAAGACTGACCTTACAGTTCAAGCAGCTCCCCTTAAATCCCTTTGCTCAATGTCACAATCCACAGAAATCCAGGTAGAGCAAACAGTTGGGGAAAATCCAAGAATGGAGGTAATTTCTATCTTGAGAGTCTTGAGAGTCCCGAGGTCCAGGAAAAAGATACTGTGAAATCAACTGTCACTTTCTCCAGTCTCTTCCCTCTCCTCTCCAACTGCCTTCGTTGTTAATCGATTCTCCAACATTCCAAACCCTTTCTGTGCAATTATCCCCACAATTCTGACTATGATACGAGTACAGTGGAACCATCACTAATCTTTATCTAAGGTTATTCATGTTATTACAAGCTTCTTTCCTGTTATTTTCAATTTGTAGTTATTGAATATACTGTTTTATTATCCATTTTTAATTCTTTATTTATACATATTCCCTTCCATGATATCCAGCTTTGATGTTTTTGTTGGAATTTTTTTCTCATTTCCATCAAATTTCAGTAAAAGTTCTCTTCATCAGGTCTTGCTAAATATAATCTTCTTAGTCCTCATGAAATTAGTTCTGTCATTTGCTCGAACTTCATCATTATGTTCCAGGAATCCAAATTCTGTTGTTTGACACTATCTTTGTGGCCAGATGTTCACTTGTCATAACCCCCTTTCTCTTCCAAAGATATGATCATTTACTAGAAGAAGAGATGGAATTACCACCTGTTGCTCCTATCCTTTGATTTCCTAAACAAATACTTCGGTATCACTAGACATACATTCTACAATTATTTTGACAGTGTATTATATTCCCATATGAATTAGCAGAAAAAAGTAGTCAGTGTTGGTTGTCTTGGCAGACTCTCTGTCTTATCTTCCATACACATTCAAAGAAGAGAACATCTCTTTCAATTAATAACATCAAGTCTACATATGAATCCCTTCCTATCCCTTTGTAGAGAATTTTAAACTACAGCTAAATGACTCTTCTCCTTGTTGTAGGAAATATATTCCCATAAATTTTTAATACCTGGGAATAATCATGATTCTGTAAAACATATGATTCTGCTGCTACTACTTCAGAATATCCAGACTCATTTCTAAGGCAGAGTTTTTTTTACCCTTTTTTATGTCATGATTCCTTTGGAAGTCAGGTAAAGTCTATGGACCCCAAATAGAATAATTTTAAAATACAGAACATAACATAAATAGGATTACAAAGTAAATTTAATGACAAAAAATATTTATTAAAATTTTTAAAAATAATTTCATAACTCTAGATTAAGAACCTCAGTTCTAAAAGAAGACTCTTGCTTTATAATTCCCTTGATATAGAAATTCTTTCCTTTATTCTGTCTCATATGTTGCCACTTGTCAAACTCTTGACAGTGATTTCAATTCCCCTAGAGCTCCTAAAAACAAGTTTTTTCTTTTCCCCTTTCCTTCTTTACTGTCTTCAATAAATTAATTTTTCAAACAGTCAATAAGAATTTAATGATCAATGTACTAACAAAACCAGTGCAATCAAGATTAGAAGGGAAACAAGTTTGTGAAAAATTTCTTAGCAACTGTCTCTGACAAAGGTCTTATTTCTCAAGTACATAGAGAACTATGTCAGATGTATAAGAATATAAGGCATTGACCAAATGACAAACAGTCAAAGATATAAACAGACAATTCTTAGATGAAAAAAATTTAATTATCTTTAATCATGAAAAAGTGCTCCTAATAACAAATAATTAGAGAAATCCAAATTAAAACAACTCACAATAATCATACTGATAAATGCTGGAGGTAATGTGGAAAAAGCTGAGGTGGTAATACAGTATTGGTGGAATCATGAACTGATAACAGCCGTTCTGGAGAGAAATTTGGAACTATGCCCAAAAGGCCATAAAACTGTCTGGACCCTTTGACCTAGCATACCACTACTAGGTCTGTAACTCAAAGAGATGAAAAACAGGGCAAAAAATACCTACTTTAAAAAATATATATTTTAGCAGCTTTTTTTGTGTTAGAACTATAACTAGAAACTAAAGGGAAGTCAATGAGTTGGGGAACTGCTGAACAAATTATAATTTATGATTATGTACCAGAGAGGGGAATTGGTGAGATACAATTGGGGAAATCAGAAGATGTCACACCAGGAAATAGTTGAATGAAAGAAGCTGAATACTGAGCTCCCTCCTCATCTACTTCCTGTTCTTTCTCACCAAGTAACCCAATGGAGGTTTTCTTCACAAATGGTAAGTCAAATTCCTCTCTGTCATAACAAAATCCTTCAAATTAATTTCTTTAGTTAAAGGATCTTTTATTCTTTGGGGGAGAAGGAAATAAGGATGAGGATGGAAAAGAGGGAAAAGGTTTCCCTATTTTTAAGTTGCAATATTAGTTGAAGGCTTTGCAACAAATCTTTTCAAAAGGACAAAAATATCTTCCCCTAAGGGAGGTAGTAGCAACACTGCTAGAAGTCTTTTCTATCTTTTTCAGCTCCAATTAAAGGTAGAAAAGGTAATGACCAGAGAGAAGATAAAGTGGTCTGTCTTCAAATCACCTTCAAGCAAAAGTGAAGCCCTGTCAACAGGGGCATCCAACTGTTCCTTCTTCAAACTTCCATGGAATTCTCTCTCTCTCTCACCTCCCATGATGATCTGGGTTCCATGTGTCTTTGCTCTCTTTGCTTTGCATATCTGTCTTCTGTCTGTGCCCAAATTTCTTCAATCACAATTATAATGCAACAGTATTATGCTGTAAGAAACAAGATGATCACAGAAGACCTAGAAAGACTTTCTTGGACTCATGATGAAAAAAAAGCTATTCATTGTTACAGAAGGAATGCAGATTGAAGCAGGCCATTTTTAACTTTATTTACTCAATGAATTTTTCTCTAGTGTAAATGAGATGTATTTTCTTTCACAACATTATGAACATGGAAATATCTACTGTATAATAACACATTTACAATATATGCTGCATTATGGGAAGGAGGGAACATGGATGATCACAAAGTGTTCAGAAAAGAAGTGTTGAAATTCTATAGAAATGGAAAAATTTATATAAACAATTTAATTTTAAAAATAGGCACTGTACTAAGTGCCAAGGCTACAAAGGGCAAAATGAACAAGAAAATGCAAAAACTTTTTTTGACAGTCCCTTCACTTGAGAAGAACACAAACTCACAAAGCTTTTTAACTTTAAATTTAAGAAACCTACTCATATTGGGAGTACAAATAGTAGATTACTAGATCAGTTTCTAATAGCCATACTCTTCCAAACAAGAGATAAGTTTAAAAACGGAGGAAAAGTGCTTTAAAAACTTGGAACTGTGAACCCTGTAATTTCTAAATCAAAATGCAGTCTTTAGTTTCCCCATCTAAGGTCCATGGAGGTATATGAAGGGAGCATATGCTAGAGGTTCCTATATAAAGTCAGCATTGGAGATAAGACAATACTGTCATTTGTAATGCCATAAAGGCACACTGTAATTGGCATAGTGAAGATGAACAAATCAATCACTAATATCTTATAGGAGCCAACTATGTTCCAGTCACTGTCCTAGGTGCTGGAGATACAAGCACAAAAAAAAATGAAATAATAAATACCTTTGGTATGCTTTGGAGAGAGGAGGAATGACACAGAAACCAACAGAAAAAAAGACCAAAATAGCTGCAAAGCAATCTCAAGTAAAGATTCAAGAAGAAGGAAGGAGAGTTTCTGTGAAGCTAACCAATTTGGGTAAGATGTAGGAAATCACCAGATATACAGCTGATGGAACAGTGGGTAAGCTACAGGGTTAATACTGTTGGTGGATAGATGGCTTTGACAAGCACCATGCCTCCCTTCCTACTTAAGAGACTGAACCTGTGCTGCAAATGGGTGCTGATACCAGCTTCCTTCCTTGCTTTCTAGATGAATTGCAATCCTTTGATACACTTCCAAAGTCTTCCCACATTTCTGGCTTGTTCAACACTGAGATCCTGGGCATTTGTGGGCACAATGTGGGATAGGAGTCTTTACATGAATCTGGCTACTCTTTTCTTGCCAGTCTCTGATAATCCTAGGGGCAAACATCCGTTTGTGTGAGGTGTCAATCCATCAGAAAAAATACTGAACACAGAGATACTCTGTTAGGATTTCTACAATAAAGAGTCTGGGATTTACATTTTTATTTTTTCCCTTCTTGTCTCAATACAAATGGCATACAGGAATACCCCCTATGAAATATTACCCCATTGAACATTATTTCTCAGAAACCTTGTAATATCATAACCAAGCCGTATTTAACATTCTAAAAGCTTTTGGTAAGGCCATTCAGTTAATCTATTTACACACACACACCACTGTTCCTAAGTAACCAACTGACCCCTGACCCCTATTCTCTTTCACCTAACATCATATTTTCAAATATCCAATTAAAGATATTATGTAGAGAATGCCTTTGTACTGTATATACCAATGAGGAAACATGTAGGAAAAAGTCAGAATGGAACTACAAGATAATAATGGTAGAAATGAGATTTTAAAGTTTATTTTCTCATTAGTCAATTTATTCTATAAATCCTTTCTTTGAAATGTAGAATAAATTATTTCACATTTTTCTTGGACATAGAGGGACCCACAGGGAAATATTTTTATTTAAGCTGTCTACTCTTCATTGAAAGGGAGAACATGAACTTATAAATATATGATCTATCTGTGGATTGAACTGTTACAGTCATCAAATGTCTCCATTCATAATCCCTGTGAGTCATCAGATAAAAAACTGTTTTTCTTGGCCCCTGTTCCATTATACATTTGGACTTCCTGTGTTATAATAAAAGCTCCACAAGAATCATCTGTGAATAACTAAACTATTATCAACAGTGCAAGGATCCAAGACAACTCCAAAAGACTCATGATGGAAAACACTATCCACTATCATAGAAGGCTCTGATGCAGTCTGAATGCAGCTTGAAGCAGGCCATTTTCCATTTTTTTCCTTCAAAGGTTTTTTTTTTTCTTTTATATCTTATAGTAGTATGTGTATAGCCTACATCACATCATCTGCTGTCTCAGGAAGGAGGAGGAAAAGAGCATACATGAGTTGAAAAATGTCAGCAAACAATTATTAAAAATTATACCAACATATAAACTGGAAAAAATTTAAAATAATGTAGGAAGGAAAATGTTAGAAATGGTTTTAAAGGTTTTAAAGAAGCCAGAGAAACCAGTAGGCAGAGAGTAGGAGGAGGAGAATTCCAGAAATGGAGGACAACACAATTGAGTATGTCTTGTATGAGGAACAGCAAGTTATAAGAGTCTATACTAAGACCTACTGCCTTTGGAAAATATGGAAGAGAATGGTTTTGGGTGGAGATTTACATAGTGGCTACCTTGGTTATGATTTTATGGATCCAGTTACAAATTTGCTCACTGATATATAATAAAAGATTTGTCTAAATTTTTAAAATGAAATCACTTGAAATACCTCTGGCTTCTAAAATTCCCAACTGAGGAGCAAAATGTAATGTTCTAATGCATATTGGAAATGCAACTAAATCATTCAGAGAATTGATGAAATTAAATCATTTTGATAGATTGGATAAGAATCTTAAGTAGGTGAGGGCTAATTATTATAGTTCATCAAGCAGAATTTCTTGAATTGCATTGAAACTTCCACATTTTTACCCCAGTTAAAATATATTTCTCTGGTGACTTGACAAAAGATCCCAAATAATGGGATCACTCTTCCTCATGATAACTCAGTGATTATGAATTTAATTCTTTTAAGTCCATCTGTTCATCATAGGGTAATTTAGTATCAAACCAAGTAAGTGACAGAGTAGGCCAACCCTCTACTTTTGACCTTGTGTTCTTGGCAGAGATTTAGTGGGTTTAGTTGTACCAAATTTCCTCTTGGCAGCTGGACAATTGTTCATGTTAGCCAAAAGAGAAACCTGTTTTAGGAACTAGTCTGGCTAAATGGATGAAGTTTTGTTTTAAAATACTCTAAATAGCTGTTGGTAATGAGTATCATATTATCTTTTTCAATTCTTTCTCGATTTCCTAAACCAAATCTCCTTCATATATTCCATGGTGTTAGGCTATGCTTGAATCTAGAATATTTGAATACTTTATAATTTATAAATTAATCATATATAATAGCCTTTATTCTAGGTAGATAGCTGATGAAATGAAAAGACTTCTGGGTCTGATACAAGAGAAAACTGAGTTCAAATATGTCCCCAGAAACTTGACTAGCTGAGTAAGCAAAGGCAAACCTTGGCTTGTCCCAATTTTCCTCATCTGCAAAATGGGAATAATAATAGCAATTACTTCCCAGGGTCTCTGTGAGAATGAAAAGAGATAATAAAGTGCTTTGCACACATTAAAGCATTATATTGATGCTAGCTATTATTATATTATCTTAATATTCCTGATTAGGTATTTATACATATGTGTGTAACTCCTTCCTTTTTCTTTCTCTTGTACACCCTTCCCTCCTTTTCCCCCTTTCAGTCTTATTCTCCTGTATTAATCATGAGTTTGACTTCAACTTTAAAGAATTACAGTGAACTCTGGGTTCTTTTAAATGACAAATATTTTATGGAGAGGTAAATTATGGCATAAGTTAATTATTCTTGTCCCCCATTATACTCTTGAAATACCAACTCTGGTTGCTGAATCATTAATTTCAAGTTTATAAAGGGAAACCATGAATTTTAAAGCTAAATTTACCTTAAAAATTGTATGACTAGATATTACCTGATCTGTGGTAACCACATATGTCAAGGAATGTGTTTAGCCTACTCAATTCAAATCCAGATCAAAGACAGAATCCAATGTATATGTATCTTCAATACTGTATCTTTGTAAGTTAAATCAGATTTAAAAATATTCAGAAAAAGAAATTTTAAATGAAATATCATTTTTAATTTATTAAGTACTTCTGTCTATAAATCTATCTATCATCTATCTATGTATAGCTAAAACCAATATTGCAAACTTTGCTATAACCATCAGAATATTGAACTAAGTGAAAAAGCATGCAAAGTACCCTAGTCTAAATATCAAAGTGAGATAATTGATTTTAGACTAATTTAGACTAATAGTTTAAATTTCACTTGTCATTAGCTTTCAATCTCCTCATAGGACATTATTATTATAATTGTAAAAAGAGAAATTGAAATAGTGACTTTTGAATTGAATGTATATATGAAAGGTATCTTTAATATTTACAATATATTTTGTGACATTTTTCTTATGCATATTTTTAAAACCTGTAAATAATTTGGCAAACTTACACAGTTCTTAACTAAACATCATGTGCTTATAAAACAAAAGAACAAAAAAGATTAGACTTTCTTAAAACCGAATGTATTCTCATCAATCAATGATGTATCAAATACCAGCTCATATATGCAATCCTATGTTAGATGCTAATGAAGTAAAAAGACATACTTAAGGGGATACCCCCTTAAGAAGTTTGCCATATTGTAAACAAGTTGGAACAAATAAATGTACAAAAAAATGATTAATTAAAGACAAATAGACTGAAAATGAGGGATTTGTTGGGAAAGACTGGTTAAAATATATTCAGAAATAATGATAAATAGAAAATGAAATGAAAGACTTGGTTTATAATGTCCTCTTTGTGTGATTCAGGAGTTCTTTTTTTATTTTTTAATTAAAAATTTTTTTTAATTATTTTTTATTTTTAGTTTTTAAACATTATTTTATTTGGTCATTTTCATATATTATTCACTGGAAATAGAGATCATTTTCTCCCCACCACACCCGTCCCCTAGCTGACCTGAGATTCTACCTGGTATCACATGTGTCCTTCCTCCGAACCAATTTCCTTGTTGTTGGTATTTGCATTAGGGTGCTCATGTCTCTCCTCAATCATATCCTCTCCACCCCTGTAGTCAACCAGTTGCCTTTCCTCAGTGATTTTACTCCCACAGTTTGTCCTCTGCTTAAGGATAGTATTTTTTCTCCTAGATCCCTGAAAATTGTTCAGGGACATTGCATTGACACTAATGGAGAAGTCCATTACATTCAATTGTACCACAGTGTCTCAGTCTCTGTATACAATGTTCTCCTGGTTCTTCTCCTTTCACTTCGCATCACTTCCTGGAGGTTGTTCCAGTCTCCATGGAATTCCTCCACTTTATTATTCCTTTGAGCTCAATAGTATTCTATCACCAACATATACCATAATTTGTTCAGTTATTCCCCAACTGAAGGGCATCACCTCATTTTCCAATTTTTGGCTACCACAAAGGGCGCAGCTATGAATATTCTTGTACAAGTCTTTTTCCTTATTATCTCTTTGGGGTACAAACCCAGCAGTGCTATGGCTGTATCAAAGGGCAGACATTCTTTTATGGTCCTTTGGGCATAGTTCCAAATTGCCCTCCAGAATGGTTGGATCAGTTCACAATCCCATCAACATTGAATTAATGTCCCTACTTTGCCACATCCCCTCCAGCATTCATTACTTTCCTTTGCTGTCATGTTGACCAATCTGCTAGGTGTAAAGTGATACCTCAGAGTTGTTTTGATTTGCATCTCTCTGATTATAAGAGATTTAGAACACTTTTTTTCATGTGCTTATTAATACTTTTGATTTATTTAACTGAAAACTGCATGTTCATGTCCCTTGCCCATTTTTCAATTGGAGAATGGATTGATGTTTTGTACAACTGGTTTAGCTCTTTATAAATTTGAGTAATTAGACCTTTGTCAGAGATTTTTGTTATTAAGATTGTTTCCCAATTTGTTGCTTCCGTTCTAATTTTAGTTACATTGGTTTTGTTTGTACAAAAACTTTTTAATTTGATGTAGTAAAAAATTATTTATTTTGCATTTTGTGACTCTTTCTAAATTTGCTTGGTTTTAAAATCTTTCCCTTCCCAAAGGTCTGACATGTATACTATTCTGTGTTCACCTAATTTACTTATAGTTTCCTTCTTTATATTCAAGTCATTCACCCATTCTGAGTTTATCTTGGTGTAGGGTGTGAGGTGTTGATCAAACCTAATCTCTCACACACTGTCTTCCAATTTTCCCAGCAGTTTTTATCAAATAGTGGATTTTTGCCCCAAA
The DNA here is from genome assembly GCF_027887165.1 of Monodelphis domestica. Taxonomy (NCBI): domain Eukaryota; kingdom Metazoa; phylum Chordata; class Mammalia; order Didelphimorphia; family Didelphidae; genus Monodelphis; species Monodelphis domestica. The sequence goes on from NC_077234.1 coordinate 156,866,212, forward strand.
AGCTGGGGTCTTTGGGTTTGTCTTAGACTGTCTTGCTGAGGTCAATCACCCCAAGTCTATTCCACTGATCCTCCTTTCTGTCTCTTAGCCAGTACCAAATTGTTTTGATGACCACTGCTTTGTAATATAGTTTGAGATCTGGGACTGCAAGGTGATCTTCCTTTGTATTTTTTTTTCATCATTCCCCTGTATATCTTTCATCCTTTGTTCTTCCAAATGAACTTTGTTGTGGTTTTCTCTAATTCAGTAAAAAAGTTTTTTGGAAGTTCAATGGGTATGGCACTAAATAGATAAGTTTGGGTAGGATGGTCATTTTTATTATGTTAGCTAATCCCACCCATGAGCAATCAATGTTTTTCCAATTGTTTAAATCTAGTTTTAATTGTGTGGAGAGTGTTTTGTAGTTGTGTTCATATACTTCCTGTGTTTGTTCCAACAGATAGATTCCTAAGTATTTTATATTGTCTCGGGTAACTTTGAATATAATTTCTCTTTCTAATTCTTACTGCTGAACTGGGTTGGAGATATATAGAAATGCTGATGACTTATGCAGGTTTATGTTGTATCCTGCAACTTTGCTAAAGTTGTTGATTATTTTGACTAGCTTTTTGGTTGATTCTCTAGGATTCTTTAAGTAAATCATCATATCATCTGCAAAGAGTGACAGCTTGGTCTCCTCCTTGCCTATTTTAATGCCTTCAATTTGTTTTTCTTCTCTAATTGCTACTGCTAGTGTTTCTAGTACAATATTAATCAATACAGGTGATAATGGGCATCCTTGTTTTACTCCTGATCTTATTGGGAAGTCTTCGAGTTTATCCCCATTACAGATGATGTTTGCTGATGGTTTTAGATATATATTGTTTATTATTTTTAGGAAAGGCCCTTCCATTCCTATACTTTCTAGTGTTTTCAATAGGTATGGGTGTTGTATTTTGTCAAAGGCTTTTTCTACATCTATTGAAATAATCATGTGATTTTTGTCAGTTGGCTTGTTAATATGGTCAATCGTGTGGATGGTTTTCCTAATATTGAATCATCCTTGCATTCCTGGTATGAATCCTACCTGGTCATTGCTGGAGTCTTTTTGCTAGTATCCTATTTAAAATTTTTGCATTTATATTCATTAGGGAGCTTGGTCTATAATTTTCTTTCTCTGTTTTTAACCTGCTTGTTTTGGGGATCAGTACCATGTTTGTGTCGTAAAAAGAATTTGGTAGAACCCCTTCTTGGCTTATTCTGTCAAATAGTTTGTATAATATTGGGATTAGTTGTTCTTTGAATGTTTGATGGAATTCATTCCTGAATCCATCTGGACCTGGGGATTTTTTCTTAGGAAGTTCTTTGATGTCTTGTTCAATTTCTTTTTCTGATATGGGGTTGTTTACGTGATTTATTTCTTCTTCTTTTAGTCTAGGCAATTTATATTTTTGTAAGTATTCATCCATATCACCTAGGTTGCCATATTCATTGCCATATAATTGGTCATAGTAGTTTTTAATGATTGCCTTAATTTCCTCTTCATTAGAGGTGAGGTCTCCCTTTTCATCTTGGATACAGTAAATTTGGTTTTTTTCTTTCCTTTTTTAAATTAGACTGACTAGTACTTTGTCTATTTTTTCAATGACCAGCTTCAAGTGTTACTTATTAAATCAATAGTTCTTTTACTTTCAATTTTATTGATTTCTCCTTTGATTTTTTAGGATTTCAAATTTAGTCTTCATCAGAGGATTTTTAATTTGTTAACTTTCTAGTTTTTTTTTTAATTTGCATGCCCAATTCATTGACCTTCTTAATTAGTTTATATATGAACTCAAGGATATAAATTTCCCCCCTGAGTACTGCTTTGGCTGCATCCCATAGGTTTTGAAAGGATGTCTCATCATTGTCATTTTCTTCAGTGAAGTTATTAGTTGTTTCTATGATTTGTTTCCTTAGCTAACCAGTTTTGGAGAATCATATTGTTTAATTTCCAATTAATTTTTGATTTATCTCTCCATGTACCCTTACTAATTATTATTTTCATTGCATTGTGGTCTGAGAAGGTTGCATTTATTATTTCTGCCCTTTTTCACTTGATTGCAATGTTTTTGTGCCCTAATACATGGTTAATTTTTGTGAATGTACCATGTGCTTCTGAAAAGAAGGTATATTCCTTTTTGTCCCTATTTATTTTTCTCCACATGTCTACTAACTCTAATTTTTCTAAGATTTCATTCGCTTCTCTCACCTCTTTCTTATTTATTTTTTGGTTTGATTTATCTAGTTCGGATAGAGGAAGGTTCAGATCTCCCACTAGTATAGTTTTTCTATCTATTTCATCCTTGAGCTCCTCTAGTTTCTCCTTTAGAAATTTGGATGCTATGCCATTTGGTGCATATATATTGAGTACAGATATTTCTTCATTGTCTATACTGCCTTTTATCATGATGATAATTACCTTTCCTATCTCTTTTTACTAGATTTATTTTTACTTTGGCTTTGTCAGATATCATGATTGTGACTCCTTCCTTCTTTTTATCAGTTGATGTCCAATAGATATGGCTCCATCCTCTTACTTTCACCCTATGCATATCTACTTTCCTCATGTGTGTTTCTTTCAGACAGCATATGGTAGGGTTTTGTATTCGAATCCATTCTGCTATCCGCTTGCATTTTATGGGTGAGTTTGTTCCATTCACATTCAGAGTTATGATTACTAGCTGTGTATTTCCCAGCATTTTGATTTCTACTCCTGGCCCTGCCTTTTCTTCTTTTACTATTTCCTTCTACACCAATGTTTGTTTATAATCAGTCCCCCTAGTTTCCACCCTTATTTTACTTCCCTTTCTACCCCGTTCCCTTCTTATTCCCCCCTTCTTTTCCCCTGTAGTCTTTTTAAATTGCCCCCCACCCTCTTCCTCCCTTGTACTGCTTCCCTCCCCACCAGTCCATGTTTTATTCTTCTGCTCCCCTATAGGGTACAAATGTATTCTCTGCTCCAATGGATTGGGTTGTTCTTCCCTCTTTGGGTCAGTTTCAAAGCATGTAAGAGTTGAGTATTTCCTATCTCCAACCTCTTCATCCTTATAGTGTATTGATGTTCTCCCCCCTCCCGCCATGAGTGTCTTTGTGATATATAAATTCACCCCCATTTTTTTCCATTTCTTTTATTATTAACCTCTTTTTTTTAGCTCTGGTTGTATATATATATATACACGTATATAGTATTTATGCATGGATATATCCACATATCTCTATATGTATTGTCCTTTCATCCCATATAGTTTGTCACTGTTCCCTCTAAGTGTAATTCTTCTAGCTGCCCAGATGATAGCAACAGTTTTGAAGAGTTACCAATGACCTCTTTTCTTATAGGGATACATATCATTTTAACTTATTGAGTCTCTTAAATTTTTTTGTTATTGTTTTGTTTTGTTTTTCTTTTTCCCCTCTTTTTTAATAACCTTTTGTTTATTCTCTTGAGTTCTTTGCTTCGACATCAAATTTTCTGTTCAGATCTGGTCTTTTCTTCACGAATGCTTGGAATTTTTCTATTGTGTTGAATGACCATACTTTCCCCTATAACTATATAGTTAGTTTTGATGAGTATTTGATTCTTGTTTATAGACCTAGTTCCCTTGATTTCGAGAATATCATATCCCATGCCTTTCAGTCCTTCAGTGTGGATGCAGCCAGATCCTGTGTTATCCTCACTTTGTTTCTGTGGTAGCTGAATGGCTTCTTCTTGGCAGCTTGTAATATATTTTCTTTGGTCTGATAGTTTTTTAATTTGTCTATAACATTCCTGGGTGTTATCAGTTGGGGACTAAATACAGGAGGTGATATGTGGATTCTTTCAATCTCTACTTTTCCCTCTTGTTTTAGGATATTGGTTCAGTTTTCTTTAATAATTTCCTGTAGTATTATGTCCAGGATTTTTCTTTTGTCATGGTCTTCTGGTAGACCAATGATTCTTAAATTGTCTTTTCTTGAACGATTTTCTAAATCGTCTGTTTTGTGAATGAGATGCTTCATATTTTCATCAATTTTTTTCAGTCTTTTCATTTTGATTTATAGTGCCCTGCTGCCTTGTGAGGTCACATAATTCCAGTTGTTGTATTCTGCTTCTTAAAAAACTGGATTTCATCCCTGGCTTTTTGGTCATCCTTTTCCTTTTCTAGTCTGATATTCTTTGAAGGTCATCTTTTATCCTCTTTACCTTGTCTTTCATCTCCTTTCTCATTTTCAGCTGGTTGGTTTTGGCTTTCAAGATACTATTTTCTCATTTTTAGTTCAAGTGCCTGTTTCCATATGATTTATCTTAATTTTTTAAGTTCTTTTCCCAATTATCTTCAGCCTCTCTTAATTGTGTTTTGAGTTCTTCCATAGCCTGTATCCAATTCGCTGGGATTTCTGATTTATCGTTTGCTGATCTCTCCCCTTCTGTTCTATTTGCTGAGTAGAAGCTGTCAATTGTAGTTTCTTTCTTCTTTTTCTGTTGTTTGCTCAAATTCACCCCTTCTTTATTCCCTGTATTTGTCTGTGCTCTTTCTCCTCTCATTTTTTTTTTGGTTTTGGGGGCTTCTGTCAGTCTCCCCTCTTGGAGTTTTAACAGGAGATCTCTTGGTATAGTCTCTGGTGGAGGGTTGTTGAGGTTTGAGCTTCCCTAGCCTCTGGAGGCTTTTGATTGGATTAAAGTCCAGCAGTCAATGAGGATGGGTGTGGAACCTGGGCTTCCCTGAGTTCTGGAGACTTTTTATGGGATTAAGTTTAGCTTAGTTGGGCTGAGTGTGCTCTGAGCCCAAAACTTCCTGGAAGGCTGGAGCATATATGGAGGATCTCAACAGCTCTGGCCAGGCTGCCAGGTCTATGCTCCCTCTCTAGCTCCTTCCCCGCCATCTGTGTTGGACTCTCTGAACTTGGCACAGCCCTGCTCCCAAGGTATGCCCTTCAGACCAGCACCTTTGCCTGCCCAGAAGTTCCTGCCACCACTGGAGTCTCAGCGCTCTGGGGAATGGGTTCTGGGACTTTGCTTCTGTCTTCCTCTTAAACCCAAGTGTTCTCGAATTCTGGCCTTTTGGGGGGACATACCTTTTGAATTCAGTCCAGCAGGAGCGTTCCTTGGCTCTGTCTTTTTGTTAAGTTTGTTTTTCAGTCCCCTAGGAGCATTCAGTTTGTGATCTGTTAGGAAGGGTATTCAGAGGTCTGAACTTCTGCTCCTTCTAGACTGCCATCTTGACTCTGCCTCATGATTCAGGAGTTCTTGAATATTTTTAATCCTTTGAAAATTTGGTAAAACCTCTGGAATTTTTCTCAAAATAAAATTATAAAATATACATTAAAAATGAAATAAATTATAATGAATATGGTTATAAATTTTTTAAAGTTAATCTGTTACAACTTAAGAAGGACTAGAGCTTAATAATTCAAAAATAATAGGAATTGTAATCATAATTTTGGAAAATCAATAATAAAGATCATAATTTACAATGATACTTAAGAAAACCACAATTGTGCTCAAAGTTACTGAAACCAATGTAATAATATGGTGAAATATGCCTGCAAATTGTCTAGATCAAATTATTAGTGGAAAAGATAACTGAATTACAAAAAAAAAACAGAAAAAATATAAATTAATAATTCTTTGACAAATTCTTATTCAGATGTATATCAATTTTTGAGAAGATTAAAAAAGGAAAATAGTGGTAAAAAATCAGAATTGAAAAAAATATTTCTGAATGGAAATGCTAAAAATATATATTTCACACAAAATGCATGTGCTGTGGCATAATTTTAAAATATGAAAATAAATAATTATATAGATCAAAACACATTAAAAGTATGAAGAGATAAAAAATAATCTATGCAGGTCAAAGTTATTACAAATGTAGATCAAGTAATTACATCCTGAATAAATAATAGATTTAATAACTCAGAAAACAAAAATAATTCTATTAAGAGAGTGAATATAAACAATATAAAATAATTTAGTATCACAAAAATAAATTAATAAGCCATATTAGCTAATTCAAAATTGAATTCAAATTATTAAGATCTAATCAAGATAAAAATACCCATAATGAATAAGTTATAATTAACAATAATAGAAATTTAACAATACATATGCCTGCTGAAATGCTAATAAAATGTAAATGTAATGGAAAACAAAAACCCATTTCCAGATGTATTTTTGTAAACCCTTACCTTCTACCTTAGAATCAATACAATGTATTAGTTCCAAGGCAAAAGTGTTAAGGGCTAGAAAATGGTGGTTAAGTGACTTGCCTAGGGTCACAAACCTAGGAAGTGTCTGAGGCCAGATTTGAACTCAGGACTTTCATTCTCTCAGCCTGGCTCTCAATCCACTTAGCTACCCAACTGCCCTCCAGATGTATTTTTTTATAGTTTAGTCAAATATGTAAAGACTAAATTCTTATTTTTGAAAACAATTATTTGGAAAAAATTAAAAATAAAACACCTTACAATCTCCTTATTCAAGAAAAAGAAAACCTTATACCCAAACTAGGTAGAGGTAAAACAAGGAAATAAGACTATAAATTAATATCATTAATGATTAGTGACACAAAAGCATTGGATAAAGTATTAGTAAAGAAACTACTACAGTAATAAGTTACATATATATTCACAATGATAAGATTACATGTATTATAAGAATATAGTGGTTTCAGTACTAAGGAATATATTAACATAATCATATTAATCATAAAAATCACAATTGATCAAATAAAAATTGGTAGCACTAACTTATATTAGAATAAGAAAAAACACAGGAATAAAAATTTTCTTAATTAATTCAAAAGTATCTCTTTGAAACGAAGACCTTTCATTATTTGTAATGGGTAAACATTAGAATGCTTCCAAAAAGATTGGGGTGAAGCAAAGTTCATGGCTTCCAATATTATTGGTCATAATACTAAGTATATTAGCAATGAAAATTTGAAAGAAAAAAGGGAATTTAGAGAATGCAGGTAAAAATAAAAATAAATAAATTTTACTTGCAGATGGTATTATGAACAATTTAAAGAATATGAAGGAATTAAGAGAAATATTCACCAAAATAGTTACTAGGCTTAGTAAATTAGCATATTAAATATAGTAACCTATAAAAGGCTATAAAATAACCTGCTTTTCTCCATATTATTAACTAACCCCACAAAAAGGAAGTAGGAAACAAAATTCTATCTTAGATTATAGTGAAGTCTGTTACTTATCAAGTATTAAACCAGCAGAAGACAAAAACATGCGTTGAAATACAACTACAAAATGCATTTCTCCAAAAGTGAAATCTAACAATGAGGAATGCTATTGTGTCCAGGGAACTGGGAACGCTATCTTCACTTTGTCTCCCTATAGAGTCTCTCTGCTCTGGATTCAAACAAGTAGTCAGTGATGCATGACTAGAATTCAAGAGTGGGACTATTTCTCTCGAGAAAGATGATGAGAGCCTATGGGAACTGAAGTTATAGAATATAAAGTAAGGAAAGTAAAGGACCTAGGAGAGAGCATTGAAGGATTCCCAGTTTTAGGGATTGAGTGATAAATGATAAACCTGCAAAAGTTATACTATAAAAAATCGATCAGGTAAAAGGAGAACCAAGACGGATCAATGTGAAAAAGACTAGGGGGAGAAAAGTATTATATGGAGGGGAAAAAATAACACACTATTAACTGTGCCATGATCTAAGGAGTAGTGAAAAGGGATGTGGAGAGGGAATAGACAATAAGATTTAGAAGTTAAAATCATTGATTAACTTAGAAAAAATAATTTTCCAAGAGTTGTAGGATATCAAGCCTGAGTAAAAGGTTTCAAAAAGTCAGTAGGTGCTCCGGAAATTTAGAGTAGATATTCCTTTGTAGGATTGTGGCTCCTTGAAGGTGATAATAGAGGGAGTGTTTTTAAGAATGTGATAGATCTGGCCATATTTACAAGCATCCCTGTGGAACTAGTCCATAGGGAGAAATTGAAGATGAGACATAAAGAATAAGCAATGGGGCAAGTTCTCTAAGGAGAACAAAAGGGAGAGACTTGAGGGTACTAGGAAGGAGATTCACTTTGACAAAAGAGAAAGGTCATCTCTTCCTTGGAGACTAAAACAGAACAGGCAGTATGTATGTCCGTCAGAGCTTCAAAAAGAATGATCACAAGTCTAGTTTCATCCTATACTCACTAGATAGCTTGACCTTGCTTCTGTTTCTGCTTCCAATAATAGCCATCAATTGCCAGTACGGCTTTGTGCAACCTACTGATGAATACCATCCTGAAGAAGGAAGAACTAGCCTAGATCCAATCTCTACTCTCACCCTGAATCCTTCTTAAGCTACCCCTTACTCACTTTAGCTGTAAATGAGGGCAAACAAAACCAGCACAACTATTATAAATATAAACAATATAGTTATGAAGTTTGAATCCACAAGTCATAGAACATATTGGAAGATCTCACGTGGAGAAAACTATTTTCACTACTAAAAGTGGAATTAGAGACTGCATTAAGTTAGTATATGTGCTTTACTTACTGACTATATCAAAAATATAATTATCTTTAAACTTTCATATTTGGCATCTTGTCTTTAATACTAGCCAGTTATTTAATGAGTCCCCATAAGGGATATTTAATAATTATGTCAATTAACATATAAGGCCATAAAATTAAAACATGTTATGGTTATTCCCATATTTGAAATTCATTGTTATGACATTTTTGGTTAATATTTTACCTTGTGTTATAAATCCCTTGTTCTTAATCTTTTTTTTTTTTTTGCAGTAGAACTTCTTTAAAAATTCTCAACATAATGACTTGTCTACCTTCGCAATTGAAGGAAATGTTGGACATTCATTTAAAAAATGTGTAATTTTTCTTCATACATGTTCATGAGACTCTTAAAATATAGTGGTTTCTTAACTTCAGTTGTGAGTGTTTATATGGGTTTGTCCAAACTTGTATATGATTCTTTGCATTTATTGATGCCTACTTTAAAATTATACTTTTCTAATATTTTGCCATTAGTTCTCATTCAAACATTTATTAGGATGAGTAGAAACTTTAAAAAAATCTTTCAAAATGATAAATATTTGAAGGAATGTGGAAAAAATGGTACACTAATACACTGTTGGTGGAGCTGTGAACTGATTGAACCATTTTGAAGAACAATTTAGAATTAGACCTAGAATGTTATAAAACTGTATATGTACCCTTAGACATAGCAGTACCATTCCTGAATCTGTTTCCAAAGAGAAAGGGAAAAAGGAAAGAAGCTATATGTTCCAAAATATTTATAGTAGCTCTCTTTTTTATCACAAAGACCTAGAAATTGAGGGACTGCCTATCAATTGAAGAATGGATAAACTGTACTATATGATTGTGAAGTAATACTTCTGTGCCATAAAAAAAATGGCAAGCTGGCTAATTTTTAAAAAATTGGAAACAACTACACAGGATAATGAACATCAGAATGAGTAGAACCAAGAGAATATCATCATAAACAGCTACAGATATAAGGTTTGAAGAATAAATTGTGAATGCTGCCTCCAGAGAGTAAACTGAAAGGTAGAAACATGAAAGACATAATGTGTGTGAATATAGTTGTCTCTTGGATAATGCCCTCTGTGATATGGGGAGGAGATCAGGGGTTGGTACACTTAAGGATAGATTCTATTAATCTAAATAAATAAATAAGTACATAAATGAATATATATAAATAAATACATAAATGCATGAATAAACAAAATACTTAAAAACATCATCCTATGAGCTGTCCAGTATATATGTTATACTTTGAAAAATATTAAATTATGTTTTCTGTTTTTTATCCAAACTTTTGAGGTTCCATATTTTTAAGGCCACAGATGGTAAATTTTGGACTTTGAAAAAACATGTTCATTGGCTAAGTAGCAGATTTATGGATATTGTGGAACTGGATTGTGAAGTTCATCTGTTTTTAGGATATTTCACACTTCTTAGACAGCAATTTATTTTTGCTCACCAGCCCTGGATAAAAAAAGCTCAAGAAGCTCAGAGTTGACTATATAGGCTCACATTCAATAGTTTGTAAAATATTTGTTGAAAAATTGTGTCTCATATATGATCTTAAAAAATATAATTAAATCATTTCAGAAGAAAGTAATAAACTCATACCTGATGCTTAGTATATCTATACCATGGAAATATCTGGGCTCATATACTGGCCTATATATTGAAAATGGTAAAACTAAGTAAGGAAATTGCATAGTTTTGTTGGAATTACATAAAATTATGGTACTGTATGCTACAAGTTACAAGAAAACTAATCAAAAGACTGATTTCACAGAAGGAAATTATGAAGTCTGAATGTGGACTGAAGCATAACAATCTTTATTTCCTCCATGAATTTTTCTCCAGTGTAAGTGATATATGTCTTCTTTTGCAACATGCCAGACATATTTCCATAATACCTGGCATCTGGGGAAGGGAAGAGTAATGACAGGAAGAGAGAACATGGATCACAAAATATCAGAAAGTGATTGTTGAAAATTATATTGACATGAAATATGAGGAAAAATTTAAAAGAAATACCATGGATTATAGTTATTAGGGAAATTTTCAGCCTTATGCTATTGTTTATCCTGTTATTTCAAAGAAGTCATGAGAAATTAAATTTATTACATCATATCTTGTGATAATTTCCAAGGTCCAGAGTTCCATAGCACCTTTAAATTTCATGGTAATGCCTAATATTTTCAATGCAAATGTACTTGCAACTTCAGACATACACTTTGCTCTTTTACTTGTTATTTCTTTTTTTGTATCACAATAACTTGAAAGAGCAAAAAATGCTAACTTAAATATTAATATTCTAAATTGGAAAATTTTGTCCAATGACCAAGTTGACATCCTAATAGAGCAGTAAAATATTAGTATTTAATACTAAATATAGCTCCTTGTGTAATAAGAAATTATTTTTATATGGGAAGGATAAGATATAATGAAATTATAGGTAATTGGAAGAATAGCTTACTATTTTTTCTTAATGAAGAAAATAAAGGAGTCATTAGAATTGATTTCATTCTGATTCACAAAAGCAACAAAAAATTATTTCTTTGAACAATTTTTATGTCATCTTATGGTGATATAATGAGCATAATTTAAAATTCTACAATAAAGATAATTGCAGTTTATCTAACATTAGTGTTCTAGATATTGAGGAAACAGAAAAAAATTACATGAAGAGCTTGACTGCATACCACAGTCCTTCAAATCAAACCAACATTGTAACTCAAATCTTGCATACAAAAGCCAAATAGAAGGCAGCAAACCATGCTAGGAAATATGATTCATGATTAAGAAACAGAAAAGAGTCCCAAAGCCTCAGACTGCTCACAAGCCATTCACATGCACATTGTGAATACTTTGTTCCAGAAGTGAGACAAGTGGTCAAAACATAAAACTGATGTTATATTATCCAAGTAACTTTTATTAAGTGCTTGCTTTGTGTCAGACATTGAGCTGTGCTGTGATACAAAGAAAGTGATGGGAATACAAAACAATGCACAAAGAAGCTCTTGTCTTCAGGAAGCATACATTCTAACTTGAGATATGTAGTGTACATTTGTAAATATAGAGAAGATACTTAGAGTTTACATGACCTTAAAAGGGAAGAAACTGGTAACTGGGAAAGCTGCAAGGCTTCCTGAAACTACTTTTTTCCAAAATTTCCAATGACCTGCCAGATCTAATGATCTTTTCTTAATCCTCATCCTTCTTAAGCTCTTTTTATTATTTGACTTTATTGATTAGGTATCATAGTGAGTGGGATATAGCTTTCTAAAATACAAGAAGGATTTTCAAAGTAGCCATGAAACTGTTAAGAAAAAGAATCAGAAGCAACACCAAACCAGAAAAAAATTATAAATATTAGAAGCCACTCTAACTTCACTTGTGTAGCCTATCCAAATGTCATAAATCCCCTAAATATGGCAAATAAAATGTCTTTGATTCTAACTCTATCCATTAAAAATAGAAGTTTAACAAATATAGAACAATTGTCAAAATGATGACAAAAACCTGCCCCAAAGGAACTTCAACCAATAAACTCTTGATTTTCATAACAAGCTGAGCCAAGGACAACCCTTCCTTAGAACATGAACACATTTCCAAAATTTTATGGGAAGCTTTATAGATTAAGAGCAAAATCACTGCATAATCCAGGGAGAAGCAATGGTGAGGGAAATGAGTTTATAGAAAACTTGGTGATGACAACCAACCTAACTAGATTATCCAAAGAGTTTATAGTCGAAACTAGGAGGAGAACACCACATAGATCAAGGGGGAAATAGAACAATTTTTCTAATGTTTCTATGATGATTTATTTTAATTATTAATGAGAGTAAAAAATCACATTTGAACTCTATTATCTCAATGCCTATGGATGCTACATGAGGAAGCAGAAATGGAGCTAAAGAAAATCAGGTTGGTAAGAGATACAAAAATGGAATTAATATGCATAGAAGAAAGGCATACTATAGTCAAGGAACTTATTAAAGCATTAAGAGTTTGGTTTTCTTTTTTAAAGAAATAGGAGAGAGAAATATGCCAAATGACTAGGTAGAATAAACTTAAATGCTATTTAAAAAATAGAATGTCTGGTTTCAAATCCCACCTCTAATACTAAGTAGCTATACTACCCAGGCATTTAACTAGTATGTGCTTTATTGTCTATTTAAAAAAAGAAAGAAATTTGGATTAGATAGTTTTAAGGTCTCTTCTTGCTCTAAATTTGTGATCATGGCTTTGTATGATCTCAATTGAGCCTTAAAACAAGCTAGTGAAATTATATATATATAAATGGATATATATATATACCCATTTTAAACGTGAAAAATAAAGACAGATGTTGATTCCATAGCAAACTAAATGTTAGCAGTATAGGGTTCAAGCATGTCTTCTTGATTCCATATACTATATACTAGCAAATAAAACATGGCACCTCATGTTGGGATCATATACATGAAAGTAAAATTAGTGATAGTAAAGTCCATGATTTTATTTTTTGTTTTTCCATAGTAACCTAGAGAAACTAGGCTAAAGATGAAGAACAATAAGCTAGCTGACTCTTCCAGGCAATTCTGATATTGAGGGAAAGTGAGAAGAGCTGTACATTATGTTCTCAGGATCAATTTTTCTCAATGACAACTGAGGCTGTAACTACTGAACCTACAACCATTTTCAAGTAAATATTATAAGATTATATATATGTATATATATACACATATATGTAATTTACAGAACTAAATTTGTTAAAGCTACTGTAATAACTTAGGGAACAATAATGTATTTAAAGAACATTTTTCTCTATTGTTTAGTCAAATAGTCCAGCATATTTATCCCATTACTTTCAGAATATATTTAAGAATTCCCTCATAATAGAAAGGAATGAATTTTGACAAAGGTGGATTAAGCCCTTGATTTTGCCTGTTGTATATAAACTAAATTGACTTGTTTAAATGCATTATTCTTTTTCTTGACATAATTTATAATATTTTCATCTGAGTAGTGAATAGGAATCACTTCAGATCAGATTGCAAAGATTTTAGAATTTATATTTAGGACATTTTAATATTTATTTAACTGAGCACAACTAGTTACCTTCTGGGGTCTCTACTTCATCTGTGACTCTAATTTCCTTCTACCTGCATTCAGAATTGTTGTCATTTTGCACTATGAAAAGGAAAAGTCTATATATAACGATGAAGGCAACATAACAGAAGCTGAAAGAAAGTGTTTCCTTAGGGAAGGAAGGCATAGTCCAAATATGAAACTAAAAAAGCAAAGAAGGTACCATTTTGAGTCTAGTTAGAATTCTCAGGGTAATCCCAAGAAACTAGATAGTAAAGTAAGTTGTAGAAGCAGTTTAATGTGAGAGTCCTGCTCTAGAAAGACAAGAATATTGATTCCAGAATCAGTAGACTTTGTTTCAAAACCCACTTTAATCATTTAATTTATATGAACATGAACAAGTCACTCATTTCTACAAACCAGTTTCTCAACTCTAAAATTAAGGGTTTGGGCTAGATCATTTCTAAGGTCTCTTCACTCTTAATTCTTTGATCTAAAGTCAACCTAGAGTCAGGAAAAAACAACAACAACAACAAAGGAAATCAGTAAGAACTGGTGGAAACAGCATTCTTTTATAGCAGTTATAGTCTAAGTATACCCATTGCTTGCTTGGTAAATTGGCATTTTTATGATCCTGGTTAAAAATCTTCACCTATAAAGAGAAGAAAATAAAATGATGAGAAATGTTGGGAAAGCAAGAGAAAAGAACAAAGGCAGTGTAGCTTTTGAAAGACATAACCCCTCATCTCTCCATCATCTTTTTTATTCTGTTCATGACTGCTAGCAACTCTGACTCTTATCTAACTGTTTGTCTTTGTGTCTCTGTCTTTCACTCTGTTTTTGTCTAACTCTAATTTTTTTCTGTCTCTTTCTCCATCTCTGTGACTACTACATTTTTTGCCTTTGGCTCTAGTTCTTTTTGTTTCTCTCTCACACAATTCGCATACACTGATAAGCAATGGGATAAATGACTTCAGTGCCAAATAATAGCTTTCATATTTTATTCCTATGTCTGGAACTATTTTTACTTCCTCAAGACCCTGGGCCAATTTCTGATTGGACAGTGTATAGTCCTACAACCAGAGTTGGAACACCTTATTGGTTAGCTGATTAGTTGGCAGGTTCCGACAAGTATTTAATGAATATGTCAAGTTAATGACATGGGAATCCAGAGGTATTTTACAGAGAAATGCAAATACAGAAAACCATCAAAGAGTCTCTGATTTCTTTAATGTGGAAAACGCCATCCCCCCATGTATATTGTAACTGATCTATGGCTTCCTAGATATTTTTAAAGTCAGAGGAAATGACTTGAATTCTTCATAGGTCTCAGAGGTGACCTTTGAATCTGCCATCCTAATTCCAAACTCAGCATTTGATGTATGACTCTGGTTGCTGTTTTTCAGTTATTTTCAGTCATTTCTTACTCTTTATGACACTTGGTGGGGTTTCCTTGGCAAAGTTTTAGAGAGGTTTACCATTTCCTTTTCTAGTTCATTTTACAGATGAGGAAAATGAAGCAAATAGTATTACATGACTTGCCCAAGGTCACATAGCTAGTAAATATCTGAGGCTGTATTTGAACTCGGATCTTCCTCATTCCAGGCCCAATATTCTATCCACTGTGCCACCTAGTTGCACACTAACTACTACTCTGTTTGACTCTTTTTTTTTAAACATTATTTTATTTGGTCGTTTCCAAACATTATTCATTGGAAACAAAAATCATTTTCTTTTCCTCCCTCACCCCTACCCCCCCACCTCTCCCATAGCCGGCACATGATTCTACTGGGTATCACATGTGTTCTTGATGCGAACCCATTTCCGTGTTTTTGGTATTTGCTCTAGAGTGCTCATTTAGGGTCTCTCCTTAGTCATATCCCCTCCACCCCTGTAGTCAAGCAGTTGCTTTTCCTCAGTTTTTTTACTCCCACAGTTTATTCTCTGTTTGTGGATAGTGTTTTTTAGATCCCTGCAGATTGTTCAGGGACATTGCATTGACCCTAATGGAGAAGTCCATTACATTCGATTGTACCACAGTGTATCCGTCTCTGTGTATAATGATTTCCTGGTTCTGTTCCTTTGGCTCTGCATCACTTCCTGGAGGTTGTTCCAGACTAAATGGAATTCCTCCACTTTATTATTCCTTTTAGCAAAATAGTATTCCATCACCAACATATACCACAATTTGTTCAGCCATTCCCCAATTGATGGGCATCCCCTCATTTTCCAATTTTTTGCCACAACAAAGAGCCCAGCTATGAATATTCTTGTACAAGTCTTCTTCTTTATTATCTCTTTGGGGTACAAATCCAGCAGTGCTTTGGCTGTATCAAAGGGCAGACAGTCTTTTATCACCCTTTGGGCATAGTTCCAAATTGCCCTCCAGAATGGTTGGATCAATTCACAACTCCACCAGCAATGAATTAATGTCCCTACTTTGCCACATCCCCTCCAGCATTCATTACTTCACTTTGCTGTCATGTTAGTCAATCTTGTAGGTGTGAGGTGATACCTCAGAGTTGCTTTGATTTGCATCTCTCTGATTATAAGAGATGTAGAGCACTTCTTCATGTGATTATTAATAGTTTTGATTTCTTTGGCTGAAAACTGCCTGTTCATGTCCCTTGCCCATTTATCAATTGGAGAATGGCTTGATTTTTTGTACAATTGATTTGGCTCTTTGTAAATTTGAGTAATTAAACCTTTGTCAGAGGTTTTTATGAAGATTGCTTCCCAATTTGTTGCTTTCCTTCTGATTTTAGTTACATTGGTTTTGTTTGTACAAAATCTTTTTAATTTGATGTATTCCAGATTATTTATTTTGCATTTTGTGACTCTTTCTAAGTCTTGCTTGGTTTTAAAATCTTTCCCTTCCCAAAGGTCTGACATGTATACTATTCTGTGTTCACCTAATTTTCTTATAGTTTCCTTCCTTATGTTCAAGTCATTCACCCATTTTGAATTTATCTTGGTGTAGGGTGTGAGGTGTTGATCTAAACCCAATATTTCCCACTGTGTCCTCCAATTTTCCCAGTAGTTTTTATGAAATAGTGGATTTTTATCCCAAAAGCTGGGTTCTCTGGGTTTGTCATATATTGTCCTGCTGAGGTCACTTATCCAAAGTCTGTTCCACTGATCCTCCTTTCTGTATCTTAGCCAGTACCAAATTGTTTTGATGACTGCTGCTTTATAATATAGTCTGAGATCTGGGACTGCAAGGTGACCTTCCTTTGTATTTTTTTTTCATTGTTTCCCTGGGTATCCTTGATCCTTTGTTCTTCCAAATGAACTTTGTTATGGTTTTTTCTAAATCAGTAAAAAAAAAAATTTGGAAGTTCAATGGGTATGGCACTAAATAGATAGATGAGTTTGGGTAGGATGGTCATTTTTATTATATTGGCTCGTCCTACCCATGAGCAGTTAATGTTCTTCCAATTGTTCAAGTCTAGTTTTAGTTGTGTGGAGAGTGTTTTGTAGTTGTGCTCATATAGTTCCTGTGTTTGTTTCCGGAGATAGATTCCTAAATATTTTATTTTGTTTAAGGTGATTTTGAATGGGATTTCTCTTTCTAGTTTTTGCTGCTGAGCTGTGTTGGAAATATATAGAAATGCTGATGACTTGTGTGGGTTTATTTTGTATCCTGCAACTTTGCTAAAGTTGTTGATTATTTCGATTAGCTTTTTGGTTGAATCTCTAGGATTCTTTAAGTAGACCATCATGTCATCAGCAAAGAGTGATAACTTGGTCTCCTCCTTGCCTATTTTAATTCCTTCAATTTGTTTTTCTTCTCTAATTGCTACTGCTAGTGTTTCTAGTAAAATGTCAAGTAATAGAGGTGATAATGGGCATCCTTGTTTCACTCTTGATCTTATTGGGAATGCATCTAATTTATCCTCATTGGAGATGATATTAGTTGATGGTTTTAGATATATACTGTTTATTATTTTTAGGAACAACCCTTTTATTCCTATTCTTTCTAGTGTTTTTAATAGCAATGGGTGTTGTATTTTATCAAATGCTTTTTCTGCGTCTATTGAAATAAACATGTGGTTTTTGTGCGTTTGTTTGTTGATGTGGTGAATTATGTGGATGGTTTTCCTAATATTGAACCAGCCCTGCATCCCTGGTATAAATCCTACTTGATCATGGTGAATGACTCTTCTGATCACTTGCTGGAGTCTTTTTGCTAGTATCCTATTTAAGATTTTTGCATCTATATTCATTAGGGAGCTTGGTCTATAATTTTCTTTCTCTGTTTTTGGCCTGCCTGGCTTTGGGTTCAGAACCATGTTTGTGTCATAAAAGGAATTTTGAAGAACTCCCTCTTTGCTTATTATGTCAAATAGTTTGTATAGTATTGGGGTTAGCTGTTCTTTGAATGTTTGATAGAGTTCACTGGTGAATCCATCGGGCCCTGGGGATTTTTTCTTAGGAAGTTCTTTGATGGCCTGTTGGATTTCATTTTCTGATATGGGATAATTTAAGAAATCTATTCCTTCTTCTGTTAGTCTAGGCAATTTATATTTTTGTAAATATTCATCCAAATCACCTAGGTTGGTATATTTATATATAGTTGGGCAAAGTAGTTTTTAATGACTGCCTTAATTTCCTCTTCATTGGAGGTAAGGGCCCCCTTTTCATCCTTGATGCTGTTAATTTGCCTTTCTTCTTTCCTTTTTTAAATTAGATTGACCAGTACTTTGTCTATTTTGTCTGTTTTTTTCAAAGTACCAGCTTCTAGTCTTGTTTATTAGTGCAATAGTTCTATCACTTTTGGTGTTATTAATTTCTCCCTTAATTTTTAGGATCTCTAGTTTGGTTTTCTTCTGGGGAGTTTTAATTTGTTCATTTTAAAGCTTTTTGATTTGCATTTCCAATTCCTTGATCTCTGCCCTCCCTCATTTGTTAATATATGCACTCAGGAATATGAATTTTCCTCTAAGTACTGCCTTGGCTGCATCCCATAATGTTTGAAAGGATGTCTCACCATTGTCATTTTCCTCAACAAAATTATTGTTCCTATGATTTCTTCTCTAACTAAATGATTTTGGAGTATCATATTTAATTTCCAATTAATTTTTGATTTGGCTCTCCATGTACCTGTACTGATCAATATTTTTATTCCTTTATGATCTGAAAAGGCTGTATTTATTATTTCTGCTTTTCTGCATTTGAGTGCCATGTTTCTGTGACCTAGTGAATGATCTATTTTTGTGAATGTGCCATGTGGTGCTCAGAAGAAGGTGTATTCCTTTTTGTCCCTATTTATTTTTCTCCATATTTCTATTAACTCTTATTTTTCTAAGATTTCATTCTCCTCTTTTACCTCTTTCTTGTTTATTTTTTGGTTTGATTTGTCTAAATTTGATAGTGGTTGGTTCAAATCTCCCACTCATATGGTTTTACTGTCTATTTCCTCCTTCAATTCTCCTAGTTTCTCCATTAAAAATTTGGATGTTATACCATTTGGTGCAAACATGTTTATCAGTGATACTTCCTCATAGTCTATACTCCCTTTTAACAGAATATATTTACCTTCCCTATCCCTTTTGTTAAAGTCTATTTTTGCTTTGTCTTTGTCCGATATCATGATTGCAACTCCTGCCTTCTTTCTATCAGTTGAGGCCCAAAAGGTCTTATTCCATCCTTTAATTCTAACCTTGTGAGTATCAACCCTCCTCATATGTGTTTCTTGAAGGTAGGGTTTTGGGTTCTAATCCAATCTGCTATTTGTCTATGTTTTATGGGTGAATTCATTCCATTCACGTTCAAAGTTATGATTGTCACTTGTGGATTCCCTGTCATTTTGATAACTTCCCCTAGTTCTGACCTTTCTTCTTTAGCTATATCCTTTGAACCAGTGATTACTTTAGGTCAGTCCCCCTCGTCCCCTCCCTTGATATGTTTACCTTTCTAGCCCCTCCCGTTTTATGCTCCCTTCCCCTCCCCCTTCTCCTTCCCTTCCTTTTTATACTCCCTCCCCCCACCCCCTCATTGATTTTCCTTTCTTTCTTACCCTGTTGGATAAGATAGAATTCAGGATCCCACTGGATTTAATATTCTTCCCTCTCAGATTTGATTTCACTGAGAGTAAGGTTTAAGGAATACCACTTCACGCTCTCTTCTTCTCCTTCTCATATGAGAGTTCTTCACCTCCCCATCCCATGTATATCTTTGTATGAGAAAGATTATTCTATTTAGTCCCCCCCCATTTCTTGAAGCAAATGTTAGTATTATCGATGATTCCCCCTCCCTTTTTCTTTCTTTGCCCCCCCTTCACCAAATCTTCTTGATGCCCCAATCTTTCCCTATGCATGATTCTTCTAACTACTCTTATGATGCACACAATTTTTGAGACTTAAACAATACATTTCCCCACATATTAATACATATATAATTTGATGTAAATGTAGTCCTTATAGAAGAGAGTTTGACTTAAAGAAAAAGATAAGATTTATCTCTTTTTCCCTTTCTTTCATATTTACCTTTTCATGTTTCTCTTGCTTTCTGTGATTGGATATCAAATTTTCCACTAAGTTCTGGTCTTTTCTTAGCAAATGCTTAGAAATCTTCTATTTTGTTGAATGCTCATACTTTCCCCTGGAAGTATATAGTCAGTTTTGCTCTGTAGTTGATTCTTGGTTGGAGACCCAGTGCTCTTGCCTTTCTAAATATTGTATTCCATGCTTTGCAGTCTCTTATTGTGTTAGCCGCTAAGTCCTGTGTGATCCTAATGGGAGGTCCCCTATATCTGAAGCTCCTCTTCTTGGCTTCTTGTAGGATTTTCTCCTTTTCTTGGAAGCTCTTGAATTTGGCAATTACATTCCTGGGGGTTGTCTTTTGGGGCTTTAGTATAGAGGGTGTTCTATGAACCCTTTCTATTTCTATTTTGCCCCCTTGTTCCAGAACATGTGGGCAATTTTCTTCTATAATCTCCTGTAGTATAGCATGAATGTTTTTGTTTATCTCTGGTTTTTCGGGCAGACCAATAATTCCCACGTTGTCTCTTCTTCCTCTGTTCTGCAGGTCTGTGATCTTTTCAGTGACATATTTTGTATTTTCTTCTAATTCATTAATTTTTTGGCTTTGCTTTATTAATTCTTTCTGTTTTGCATGCTCACTGTCTTCCAGTTTCTTAATTCTGGTTTTAAGGGACTGGTTTTGCTTTTCAGCTTTGTATGCCCTTCTATTAGATGCTTCCAGCTCTTTCTCCATTTGTGAAGTCTTGTCTATCAAACTGCTGATCTCTTTCTCCCATCTTTCTTTACAGAAGGTTTCCATCTTTTGGGTAATCTCCAATTTGAGTTCTTCCAGTGCTTGTGGATAATTTCCATTTTGAGAGGCATGTTTTGGTTTTGTTTGGGTTTCAGCCTCTTTCTATTCTTTTCCTTAGGTATTCCCACCATAAAAGTTTTCAATAGTCACCTTTTTCCCTTTTTTCCTGGAGGCTTGATTTTGGGCCATGTGAGCCATCCCTTTGGTGGTTTTATTCCCCTTTCCTTTTTGGTCTAGGGTCTGGGTGATATGGGCGGGTTTTCTATGAATTTAGGTTACCTCAGACTAGTTCTTCCCAGACTCCGAGGTTTATTAGAGCGCAGGCCCCTGTGCTCTGCGAGGCCGCCCCTTTTCTCAGTGCGGACACCCCTTTGCTCTGCCTAGCCTCTCAGCGCAGCTGCCCCTTTGCTCAGTGCAGCCTCTCAGAGCAGCTGCCTCTTTGTTCAGCACAGGATTTTCCTGTGAAACCACCCTGAGAGGTCGTTTCCTTGCAGTCTTTAGATCCCAAGGACCCTGGTGTGCCCCCCCAGACAGAGACACTCCTCACTCACTCGCTGTCCCAGTGAGCGCTCTGATATGTTACTCTGGTTTGGTGGGAGAGTTGGGGGGGAGGGGTGGCTCAGTTCACGTTTTTGGGCAAGCTTTTCTTCCTCCTTATAGTGTGGAAATGTTCAAGCCCCACATACCTTCGTTTCTGTGGGGTACTGGAGAGTCCCTCTGTTCTTCCAAAGGTGATTTTTATGCTCTTTTGAGGTAGTCTATTTCATTCTGTGCTGGGGAGAGGAAGCGATTCCCATCTAGATTGCAGCCATGTTAATCTGGAAGTCTCTGTTTGACTCTTTATGAAGATATTGCAATGATTCCAGTAGAAATTGCTTCCACTTGAAATTAACTGTCAACATTTATTTATACTTTAGTGAGATAGATATTTTAATAGAAATGTTGGATAATGTTATGTCAACTCAACAGCCTTTCATTCCCTCTACCTCCACCCCGAAAACCCCCCACTAATTAGGCTACTTGGCATAAAAGCTAGTCAGTGATATTCAAAATCATTTTGAGGTTTTTGTTGGTCTAGTTATTAATGGGGATAATAATGGGGATAAGCTGCCCTTACAAGAAGTAATGATACTATTTAATTATAGATGGATGGATAGTGGGGCACAGAAGTGTGTGCTTGGACTCACCAGATTAAAGCTTGCCTTGGGTGGGATAAATTTGAGGGGGAATCCTATTTTGAGGTCTAAGATCAGCCAGATATAGTGGGTTAAGCAGAATAATTTGAGTAGTTGGCTCTCCCTCATTCACCACTGAAGTTGTCTGTGCCACAAAATGGGAATTGCAAATGAATGAATTAACATCCCTTGGGAGCTTAGGGACATGGATGCTGGAGGTAACAGGGAGTAATGTTTAGGTAAGGACCTGAGGGGAATTTGAGGGTAGCTAAGTTGGTAATATATACTTGATCAACCCAGTGATTACATCTTTGACATAGATTTTCTTTTCATGGAAGGTCCAAAAAAATCAAACTAATCATTCCCCTAGAATTTTTATTCAGTTCTAAAAATTGTAACCAGATGACTGATTATGACAATATGAATTTTTAAGTTAGTTTTTTTTTTTGCAAATAGAACTGATGGTTACATAGATATTTATTTCAAGTACTTAAGATTAAATATTCTCAGGCTACTTCCCTTATATGGTTATTAACCAATATCAGAGCCTCTCATAGAATTATTTGTCCCTCTAAGACTTTTTTTTCCTACTACTAAGGTACATCCTTATTTTTATTTTTATTTTTTGCTCATTTCCACTTTAACTTTTGGTTTTATAGTTGTATGTAGAACTGGTTCCATTAAATAATTCATTTCAGTTCAATTTAGCAAATATTTAAGTATCTACTCCATGCTAGATCCTAGAGATACAAAGACTAAAGCGAAGCAGTCTCTTCCCTTAAGAAGCTTAGATTCTATCTGATAGGGAAACTTGGGAGTTTATAATAGGGAAAGTTATCTTTCTTATTGATTAGAGACTGAATTGTCAAAAAATCCCACTAACAATTGGGATTTGTAATGTACTAAATGGATTCCTCCTCTGATCATATTAATGATACAAATATAGATAATACATATGGTTGAGAATATGTAATGAAATTAAAATACAGTGAGACCCCTCTATCTGTGGGGAATATTTTCCAAGAACCACTGTAGATGACTGAAACTGTGGATATAAATGAACACCTACTGGCCCCATATATATAACATTATTTTCTTGTACACACATATATACATAATACAATTTATTAACTAATTAAACACATAATAAGACATCTCCATGGATGATAGGTGGAACAGTGGAGAGAGGGCTGGCACTAGAGTCAGGAAAACTCATATTCCCCACTTTCAAATCTGGCCTCAGACACTTACTAGCAGTGTGACCCCAGGTGAATCACTTAACCCTGTTAGCCACAGTTCCTCATCTATAAAATGAGCTGGAGAAGGAAATGGCAAAACCACTCCAGTATCTTTGCCAAGAAAATCCCAAATGAGGTCAAAAAGGGTCTAAACTGACAAAAAAAAATGGCACAACATGAAAACATTACCAACATTGGATAGAGTCATATTAAAGAACATCGTATATTATTATACAGTACTGTACAGTAGTTCCCCTCTTATTCCTGAGGAAACTGTTCCAAGACCCCTCCACCGCAACCCTGCAGTGCCTGCCTGAAACTGCAGCCAGTTCTTATGTTTTTGACACTAAAATTAAATTTACTATACAATCCTGTGCCTTCTCTCTCTGCTCCTGCCCTTCCAATAGTCTCTCCATAGTCTCCCATTGTTCCCTCTTTGCCCCCCAAAAAAGAACCCCTGAAAATAACCCTCAAAGTGAAAGCAGAAGAACTGACTTGTGGCAGACTGCTGTCATGGGGGACTTCTAATGCACAGAGAGAACTTTCCCCCAGTCTCCCCACCTGGCTGTACTGCTCAATTTGTCCTTAAATAATGTACCAGCCCCCTCCCTCTTTCAGGGGCATACCCTTTCCTGCCTTCCTTCCTCTCTGAAATTCTTGGTTGAGTATGGTTACCTAAAACCAAAGAAAGTGAAACTGGAGCAAGAGGCAACCTATATCTGCAGAAGATTCACTAGGAAGATGTTAGAAAGTACCAAGAATCCATGAACTCTCAAAAATATTTGTATAATTATTTTAATATAATTAATTTTCTTCATATTCCTTTAAATTTTATTTTATACACTTAGAAATAAATACAATTAATTCAAAACAATTAAAAATATTATTCTGACAAGGAGTCCAAAGGCTTTCAGACTGTGTCTCTATGTGTCCATTTGTTTCTGTCTCTCCATTTCTTTCTCCATGATACAAAAAGCTTATAAATCACTGAACAAAATTTATTTTTTTTTCCTTTAACTGAATTGATTAGAACCAAAGATTTAAAGTTTTAAAGGAAGGAACCGTGAAGTCATTGAGTCCAATTCCCTATTTTTACAATTGAGAACTGTCTTCAGGAAAGTGACTTGCCCACTAGTCCATTATTGAGTATGTATTTGAATCTGAGCCTTCTTCCTGAGCCCAATCTCCTACACCTACTATATAATGACAGCGCATCATAATGTTATATGATCATGTGTGAAAACCAGAGGTTTGTACCCCATTCATAGAAGTATTAAAAAGCCCTTTGCTTCCTTTGTTTAGACAGACATGTAACTGAATCATCAAGCATCAGCAAAAAGAAGCACAATTTTAGTTGTTACAAACAGATATGTGTTTAAAACTTAAAGCAAACATGAAGTTGGAGTTTGAGAATACAGAGTCTAATAGGCTAGTTTTTTCAGAAGGCACTTACTTACCAGTGAACTGAATAACCCAAACTTCTAATGAGTTATTTATTTGTTTAGAAGAAAACTGTCAAAAATGAGAGTAACTAGTGCTTTTTGCCTCCAGAACTGTTCAATAGGACAGAAAAGGTATTTCCTACATAAAATTCACTGACAGGGTATTGAAGAACACACATTTTTACCACCCTTATACAATGGACTCTACACAATTTTTGTACATTATGTATCTAAAATGATTGATATTTTCATAATGGATTACTGAACAAAAGCACAAAGGTATGAGTTTTTAATTGAGTTTTAGTAGTGGTTATATATAAGTATTGTTCTTTCCATAGTCTTTCATCCAGTCCCCTTTAAGATGCAAGCCATATTTCGGGGATGTGATTGGCTGGGAATATAAAAGAATGATAGCAACTCTCCCTCAGGAGGATCAAATCATGGATTATGTCCAATCAGACACCATATTTTAAACCAAGTGAGCTTTTTCAAGGTAAATGAGCCTTTACATCATTCTGTGGCATGCTGCAATGAACATTTTACCTCATCAATTATCATTTTTCAAATAGTCATAAATTTGCTTTAAACAAAAAAATAATGTTCTATTATGCTTTTAAAATATGATCTGAGATTCATAAAAAGAAGCATGTATGCTTAGGCTTCAAATTAGAGTATAAGAAGATGAAACAAATTTTATACATATGCTGATTGGAAATAAATCAGTATTTTCCATTTCTAGCTATCCAAATTGCCTTTTGGATTCTGAATATTTCTTCTCTTTATTAAAATTTCTTCATGACATACTATAATAGCTACTATGTCCCAGGAGTGCCCCTTACTTTAATGAGTGAAAAGGGGGATGTGAGGGAGGGAGGAAGAAAGGAAGAAAGAAAAAAGAAAAGGAAGAGAGAGATAGAGGAAGTGAGGGAGGGAAGGAAAGAGGGAGGAAGAGAGAGAGCAAAGGAGGGAGAAAGAAAGAAAGAAAGAAAGAAAGAAAGAAAGAAAGAAAGAAAGAAAGAAAGAAAGAAAGAAAGAAAGAAAGAAAGAAAGAAAGAAAGAAAGAAAGAAAGAAAGAAAGAAAGAAAGAAAGAAAGAAAGAAAGAAAGAAAGAAAGAAAGAAAGAAAGAAAGAAAAGCACACCCTTGGAAAATATTACCATGAGAAATTTTGTCTAAGTGTGCATTGCCTTTGAACTTCATTTGAACTGTATGGAGCTCTTGGTATTTTATGACAAAGAAAGCAATTGCTCACAGTGTATTGGGTTTGTCTTTGAAACAATACCACAAGACCATTGACAAAAGGCTCAACTAACAGAGAGGCTGAGATTAGATGCTGAGGTTATTGTTTCACTCAAGTCCCAAAGCTATGTGAAATGTCAGTTAATTGAAAATGGTAATTATCCCACATAACAACATAAACTGTTTCATTCTAGAAAATGTGTTGCTTTTAAATTAATAGCCATCGATCTCCAGCTTTTTTTCACAATTCTTCCCCATCTTTTTCTCAAATTATCTAGCCATCAGTCCTTGGGACAAAACCTATTTCACCATTTTTATTGACCACAGTTTAATGAGTGACCTAGCCTTCCTGTTTAGATAGACTGTAATAGGTCCATCCATCTGAGTGTCTGTCAGCTCTGCAGAGCTGTATAATCTTTCCTGTACATTTAGCTTTTGTGCACAAAGGTTTTAAGATGAAAACTCCCAATAATGGTGTTACTGTGACTATTTTAATTTCTTTAAAGACTGCTCTTTGAAGAAAATCTTATTAATCACAGGAGCAATATATTCTTAAATCATGATATATTAAGGAGTAGCGTCCCAAAGGTGATGTATATAACACAGAGACAAAATACCTGGCTTACTTCTAATGCGCAGGATCATTGCATAGTTATGTGGGGATATATGTTGTTGATCCTCAAGTATAAGTCTACACAGACTCTGCATTTAAAATCTGTAGAAAGTGTTGCAGGAGGCAGCATAATGCAAAGAAAGGGAACGGGATTCAATGACAGAAAGCATGTATCCAAAACCCTACTCAACTCCTTATTTGATCTTGGACAAGTCACTTAACTGCTCTATGCCTTTGTTTCCCAATTTTTAAAATGAAAGATGTTTTAGATGGCCTTTGTTATCCCTTCTGGCTTTACACATACAAACCTAAGTATTGGTGAGGGGGGGAAGCATGAGTTGAGACTATATTTATCACAATTAAAAAAATGAACTGCAAATAAACTTCAATTATGAAAATGTTTGGCTACTTTTTTAACATATTTCAAAATAACCTATTCTCTAGATCAGTGTTTGTTCCTCTAACTACAGTAGAATATAAAATACTTGAGGGCAAGGATTGTTTTATTTCAATTTTATATTCCTAATACCTAGTACCTAGTAAATTTTTTTTACAACTTAAATTTCTTTGTTTGTTACATTGAAATATCCAATTAACTCCATCTCTCCCTTTCCCCCAACAATTAAAAAGACAGCTCCATTTAACAAAAAGATATATGTATATATAATACTATGTATTACTTACTTTCTATTTATCAGTTCTTCTCTGGAGGTGGACATATACTTTATTCTTCCAACAGTGTTTCTATAGCTGTATATAATGTCCTCTCACTGCTCTCACTTCACTCTTCTTAATTTCATGTAGGTATTTCCATGATTTTCCAAAATTAATGTTTGTCATTTCTTATGGTGCAGTAATATTGCATCACAATCATATTCCTCTACTCATTTAGCCATAGAATAAGAAAGTTGTTATTTTTTTCCTTTTTCCCTCATCACCTTAGGAAATAAACATAGGGTCAAAAGGTATACATATATTTGTAATTCTTTGAGTGTAATTCCAGATTTCTCTCCAAAATGATTGGATCAGTTGAGAGTTCCACCAACAAGGTATTATTATTCCCATTTTTCCTTCCCTTACAACGTTTGTCATTTTGCCCTTTTATCATTTTAGCCAAACTGATAGATGTGAGATGACATCTCATAGTTGTAAAATATAAAATGCATTTTTCTAATCAGTAATTATTTAGAGCATTTTTATGCAATTTCCTTATACCTTTGATTTCTCCATCCAAAAATCTATTCATATCCTTTAATCATTTTTTCAACCTTATTTTTATGTATTTATTTTTCATTTTTCATTTAATTAATTTAGAATATTTTTTCATGATTGCATGATTCATGTTTTTTCCCTCCCCTCCTCTATCTCTCCTCCCAGAGCTTCACTGTGTATTACATGTATCATTGTTCAAAAACCGATTTCCATATTATTAATATTTGCAATAGAGTGATCATCTAGAATCAACATGCCCAATCATATCCCCATCTAATCACATGATCAATCATATGATTTTTCTTCTGTGTTTCAACCCCCACAGTTCTTTCTCTGGATATGGATATTGTTCTTTTTCTTAGGTTCCTGAGATTTGTCCTGGATCATTGCATTGCCACTAATGGAGAAGTCCATTACATTCGATTGTACCACAGTGTCTCTATGTACAATGTTCTCCTGGTTCTGCTCCTCTCACTCTGCATCAATTCCTAGAGGTCATTCCAGTTCCCATGGAATTCCTCCAGTTCATTATTCCTTTGAGCACAATAGTATTTCATCACCAACATATACCACAATTTGTTCAGCCATTCCCCAGTCTATGGACTACACCCACCCTCATTTTCCAGCTTTTTTGCCACCACAAAGAGCACAGCTATGAATATTTTTGTACAAGTCTTTTTCCTTAGTGTCTCTTTGGGGTACAGACCCAGAAGGGCTATGGCTGGATCAAAGGGCAGACAGTCTTTTATCGCCTTTTGGGCATAATGCCAAATTGCCTTCCAGAATGGTTGGATCAATTCACAACCCCAACAGGAATGCATTAGTGTCCCAATTTTGCCACATCCCCTACAACATTTATTACCTTCCTTTACCAATCTGCTAGAAATAGTATATATTCTAATATATTTTTGAAGTTAATTATATATTTTAGATATGAGACCTCTATCTAAGAAACTGTCTATATAATTTTTTGCCAACTTACTGCTTCCCTTCTAATCTTGGCTACATCAATTTTATTTGTACAAATACTTTTAAATTTGCTTCATTCAAAATTACCCGTTTTATATCTCATGTTTATCCAGAAATTCTACTCCTTTCCACAAATCTGATAGGTAATATATTCTCTGTTCTTCTAATTTGGTTATGGTGTTTCCCTTTATGCCTAAGTCATATTTCCATTTTGACCTTATGTTGGTTATGTTTGATTATGTTGATTAATGGTGTAAGACATTGGTCTATAGATAGTTTCTGCCAGATGATTTTCCAGTTTTCCCAACAATTTTTGCCAAATATGAATTCTTGTCCTTGAAATTTGGATCTTTACTTTTGCCAAACAAAAGATAACTATAATCTCTTACAACTCTTTGTTGAATGTCTCAAATATATATGAATGTTTAACTGATCTTAAAAACTTAAATCTAGAGCTATAGGGGACCTCAAGATCTCTTTTCTCCAACTCCCTCATATTATAAATGTATGTGTCCCACTTGAAAAAATAAATCCAATGAGTTATTCAGATATAATGATGAGGACAATTCCTTGTAGTAATTCCAAAGAGTGTTTGCCTCATGAGGAAAATCCAAACTGTAGGACAATAATACAAATCTGAGAAGGATTCTGTAGAAGGGTGGAATGGCAAAAGGTTTCTTCCTTTTTGTGAGTATTTCACATATTGGTAGCTATTTATGGTTTTCAGTGTGTCCTTAACATCTTATGTATTCTTATGGGGTGAGCTGAAAATTGTCCTACCATATGCATTATCTTGCATATTTGGTTATAAGATAGGACACTCTTGTCAATATTTGGTATAAGGATTAAGCTGTATTTAGAGATTTTCCTGGAGTGACTGAAATATTTCTTATAGGTGAGGCCACCTCACCTCATTGGTCAACTTCAGAGTCACTCCTCTTAGATTAGGTCCAGTTTATGTGATAGGGCAGAGGGAGAAGAATGGGAGTGAGCTAGGGAATATATCTACAAAGACAGGTCATAAACACTGTTTTATGCCCTTTGTGAACTTATTGGAAACCATGCTGGAAAAGTACTCTCTCTATTCCCCCATAACTCCTCTTTTTAGAGTTCTCCTTGATTTAGGTTATAGTTACAGCCTTTGACCTATATAGCAAGTTTGGGTGTAGAAATTAAAGAAAATAGAAGCTTTTCTACTCATTCTTGGCTGATAACTACACTTAGAAAGTGGGCTTGACAGGTTTCCCCATTCACTCTCTTTGTCTCTTTTTCCCACATGATCAATTCTACTCTCTAGCTAGTATTGTGCCACCACTAAAGAGACCTAATGCTTCCTGAGCACACACATAGAAAGAAAACAGTAGTGTGGACAGAGACAACAATACCCAGTCATCTTTTTGCTGAAAGCGCAAAAAACCCTGTAGCAACCTAGAAACATGAAAAAAAAAAAATAACATTTGCTATCCTTTGGATTCTTTGCCATCAGATGGTTTTGTGGGGGAGATACACTCATACTTTTCCACATGGAAAATCCTAAAAACTTATCTGTTTTGTATCATGTTCTTTATGTCAGTACTAGAAACTATCTTGCCACCATCCTATTTACAAATAAAGAAATTTATCAAAACCAAAATAATTATGACCAATAATGATTTTATATTGGGTCAGAAATGATGAATAAGTTAAATAAAAGAGAAATTTGGAGTTTGGAGATCTGAGGATGGCAGGAGAGAAATGAAGGGAATTAACAAATTTCACAATCTTCCTCATATCTCTTAGAGAGAATAGTTCAACAATATTCAATCATTTCTAGCCACATGGTGATTTGGGATATCAACAGATGGTGACAACTATTGAGGAACCAAATTATTTAACACCCAAGTGTCTAGTCTTAGGATCTAGCCTTTTTTCTCTGTCTTTGCTCTTACTCCCTTAATACTCTTGCATTTCCATCTCTGGGACACTCAGTATTCTCTTCCCAAATTAAAAGTGAAGGTCCCAACTCTAGCAACTCACATTACCAATGCAATAGTTTACCTACTCAGTGTCTCCCAGAACAAGAAGAAATATTTTTCTATTTGAGATTACAGACTCCATTTCCCAGAAACTCACAGAGAGTCTTGGATTTTTTTTTTCTTTCCCAACAGACAACTGTCTCCAAAACTCTATTCTAGAAACTAGTTCAAGAAATAAATCACAGCCAGGGAACTGGCAACTCCTGACTAGTGACATATTATTATAAGACAGTTATGGTTGCAAATCAGCAACATAACCAACTTGCAATCCCCTTCTAAACTTGCCTCATGCTCATCAAATCAGTCAGTCAACTTTAGGAATTTTTCTTTCTAACATGTCCAGTGAGGGAAGACCTGTAATTTCATTGGTATGATTACTGAGAGTTTCAAAAACTTACTTCTTCAGGTCACATAATCAGTGTATGTTAGAAACAGGACTTCAACTCGGGTCTTCCTGGGGTGCAAAGATTGGACCTCCAAGACACAATAGGTAGAGTATGTTAATTGTTATCCATTACTCATTCTTGTTACCCATTCAAGGAAGACCCCAACCAGTTAGATCCCTGAAGAGAGACTAGAAAAACATTACTACTCACTAAGGTATGTAAGGGTTTCAAAATATTCTATCTCAACTGAAATCTCTTCTCTCTCTTGAAATTATCTTGTAACATTTTCTATATGTACCACATTGGATGCAAGGTAAAGCCATTGTTTCTCTCTATATCCTACTTTTCATTTGTAAACAGTGTCAACTCTTTAAGGGCAGTAATTTTGATATTCTTTCTTTGCAATTTCTGTTTATTATTTAGAGTTCTGCTAGGTTGAAACAAAGCAAATCCAGTCTTCATCAGTCTTGCAAGTATTGCCATGCCCACAATGGAGAAGTAGAATGATCCCCCAGATGGAATTTGAGTCCTTCTTCTGAGCTCTCTCTGCTCTGCATCTGCCTGGCTGAAACTTCAGGAAATAATGGACAGTTAGGTATCTCAGTGGAGAGATAGAGTCAGCCTGGAGATGGGAGGTCCTGGGTCCAAATCTCACCTCAGACACTTCCATCATGATAGGATTAACTCTCCCCTTGTCTAAATCAAGAACTTAAAACACCCCTATATTACTTACCATTAAGTATGAGTTCACAAGTCACTTACTAGAGTCAGCTCACACCTCCAAAGGCCACTTTCCCCCCACCTGGGCAGTACTGGGGAGGAAGGGACAATTCCTTTCCTGGCATTTGGAGAGATTTGGCTGAGATTCCTTTCCTGGTGTTTAGAGGAGACTTTTCCCCTGATCCTGTGTAGGCTTGCTGGGTGAGTGGCTGAGATTCCTGCCTTGGCTTTGGAGGAGGCTGTGCTGGTGGACTTCTGGCTGAAGGCTCCACATGGAGATTGGAGTTGGGGAAGCCCCTGCCAGGAGCTGAGGCAGACCTCACCAGAGAAGGGATGGTAGATTTGTTAAGGTTCTGTCTTTTTTCTACATTTCCACTTTCACTCTTTCTACCTCTTTGTAAATAAAAGCTGCTAAAAGTCATTTTGACTTAAGCTATAATATTTAAAAATCAGTGACCACAATATTACTTTATAACTTTATTATTTAGTATAAAAACTAAATCTAAACCTTATACCTCCTAGCTAGGTGACCCTGGGCAAGTCAGTTAACTCCAATTACTTTGCCCTTACCAGTCTTCTGCCTTAGAAATGATACTTCCTATGGATTCTAAAACAGAAGTTAAGGGTTTAGAAAAAGAAAAGAAACTCCAAGGAACAAAATGTCCTTCTCTATGTCAAACTCATCCCCACTAATCTCATCACCATGCTGCTAATTCAAGCCTCTAATGACACCACCTTCTTGACCATCTTCTCCTTTGTATTGAAGAACCTAAAGGTAGAGTACCAAAGAGCTCCCAGTACCTTCCTCTATATCAGGCAGGAACTAGACATTTTTGTTCATTCCACTTTACATCATCTACTCTACCTGGTTTCAACTCTACCAACCAAGATACTCCTATGTCAGGGACCCCTGCGTGCCTCTGCACCCCTACCTTCTTGCATCCTTTTATGTGTTGTCTCCTCCATCCTTGTCTTTCTTTTTATTGTGTTCCCAGCAATCAGCACAGTGTCTGGCACATCATAGGTACTTAATAAATGTTTCTTGGTTTTGTATTGGGTTGGTTTTTATATTCCTAGCGCCTAGTATAGTGTCTGATGCACAGGAGCTGCTTATTGAATGCTCAGTAAATTGAATTGATGCAGTTTTTGTTGGCCTGGTATACACTTTGATATTTCTCAGTCTGATTATGGGTCAGTTTATTGATTATCACTCCAGTGAGAAGGTTATCCTCAAATTATCCCATCAGAAAGTTACTGTTCATTGTGAGCTTTTGGAGATTAAAACCACTTATGCAAATTTCTAAATCCTCAAAATTCAATTCAGATTATCTGAGCATATTTGAATGCAGAAATCTATATCACCCTGCAACTGAACTGCTTGCACTGACAAGCCTTTCAAAGATCAAAGAGTCATTTTGAGCTTTGAGGCTTATTGTCTAAACCCTTACATTAACCATTAAAAGATGACTTTTCCAAATT
The DNA here is from genome assembly GCF_027887165.1 of Monodelphis domestica. NCBI lineage: Eukaryota > Metazoa > Chordata > Mammalia > Didelphimorphia > Didelphidae > Monodelphis > Monodelphis domestica. The sequence continues at coordinate 156,899,569 of NC_077234.1, forward strand.
GTCTGTTTGTATAGTACACCCCGTACAATAACATTAATCAAAAGGATGAACAATTCACAATGAGATTACAGCTAAAAGCTACAGTGGCTAAGCAAAATATAGTGGTGATGACTCAATTAAAACAAATTGCAGACATATCCAGGGTAGCTACGGAAAACACATCAAAATAATCAGAGAAATAGCCTCTCTCCTAAAGATGCTATTTAGCCAAAATATCTAAGAGCACTACAAAGTAGTTTGGCTTCTATAAAAGACCCAAATGCCAACGATTACTATCATTGTGGAAGCCAGGAACTTAGAATATTTAGTAGCTTGCATGCCAGATAGATTACTGAGGAGCTAACAATTAGAGGGATATTGGGACATATTGTAAATAGTTATCTCTTTTATACTCTGCCCCAGTCCCAGTCAGTCCCAGCTATAATAACATTACAGATTATTTCATTTCTGTGTTTTACAATGGCATAACAGCATATCAAATTCTTCTTTTTGTTGCAAATTTTCGATTTCCTACATAACATAATCACATTTTAGCATCTAAAATGGAAAAAAAAAAACATTATGCTTTTGTTCAACCTCTATTAAAAACATCTTTTTTTTTAAGGAAAAAAAAAAACAATTTTCCTTAACTTAGTTCTCATGATAGTTGACCTCTCAGCAGAATATTACCTTACCTATGCTTGTGTGTTTTTCCATGGCATTGTATTATCCTCATCCTCTGTTCTCTGCCCTTTATTTTGACTAATTCCTACTCTATACTATGGGATTTCAGATTTGGAAGGGAAGTAATCATTTAGACCAAACCACACCCAGGAAAGAATTTGCTCTTCAATATGCCATGTGACTAGTCACAAACATTGGAGTTAGATAGCTGTAATTACTAGGAAGTTTTTCTTATGACATCACTCCTGTATTTCTCTCTTTCAACTTCTTTAATGATAGCTTTTCTGGGTTTAAACAGAATACTTTTCTCTACATCAGTCTTTCAAGTATAGCCTAGACAAAAGCATGGATTAATGGAAAGAGTCCTGGACTTGTAAGAGGGTGAATCCTCTCTCTGATACTTACCAGCTCTTTGTACTTGGGCAAGTCACTTAACTTTTCCCAGCCTTAATTCCTTGTGTATAAAATTAGGAGAGTAATAATGCCTAACTGGAAGGCTTATTATGAAGATCAATAAAGTAATACATATGCATTATTACATATGTAAAATATTATATGCATACACTTCTATATGTATAAATACACTTGACAAAATTAAGTCTATATATGCTATTATTATTTGAAAACACCTTAAAGGTCCCCCTAAGCTTTCACTTTTCTAGCATAAACAAAATCAGTTATTTCAAATAATTTTTATTGTTATATACTTGAGGTCCTTCACCATTAGTAATTCCCTCTGGGTGACCTTAAACATATCTATTAGTGTGTTGATGTCTCAGTTTCCTGATCTGTAAAATGAGAAATGTATATTAGATCATTTCTAAAGTTTCTTCAAGCTATAGCTCTATGACCTTATGGCTTATACCATCACAGACAGGGGAGGTGGTCAGGGAACCTTTGTTGTTTAAGTCTTGTTTTTTCAGTCCTGTACAATTTTTTGCGACCCCATTTGGTGTTATTTTGGTGAATATGCTGGAGTGTTTTGCCATTACCGTCTCCTATTCATTTGACAGATGAGGAAACTGAGACAATTGGGTTTACATGGCTTGCCCAGGATCAAACAGGAAGATAAATCTTCCTGAATGTAGACCCAGCACTCTATCCAGTGCACCCTCAGCTGTGCCTGATCAGGGAATTAACTAAAAAGTTTGATAAATCCCCTAAACTACTTGAAGGGATTACAAGGCATAGACAGATCTTTGTACTGAGGGAACCTCCCTTGGAGAGAGATTTGAGCTCTAGTATCTTTCTGAAAGGGCACATAGAATTTAATTTATTGGTCCTTTATAATTTGGGTTTGGGGACTGTCTTCTAAGTGACAAAGTCCTTAGATTTCCTCTTTCTTTATGCAATCAAATCAAATAAGATAGAAATCACTTTACGAAGCTTAAAGCATCTTCTAAATATTAGTTATTATTACTAACTACAGCTGATGCCAAGACTCATCCTTAGACCTATGCTCTTTCTGATTCCTTTGAAAAATCATCCTCTCCCACTGCTCCACAGCCATAAGCACATGGATTGCCCCTCAGTTGATGTCCTCAGCCAAGTTCTTCAATTTGAATTTTGATACAATCCTCTAAACTTCCAAAAGGCCATTTCCTTTGGCTTGGCTCAGTGTGAGTTCAGCCTAATCATGTTCCTCAAAGATGCTAATTATCTTGTCTCTTCCCCCGATGGGATTCCTTTCTCATTTTCTCCCCCATTTTTGTCAATAGTATAGCCATCCTCAAAACTTTATAGTCCCTTTTGACAATAAACTTTCCTCCTTTCATCCTGCATAGTAAATCAATCATTGTCCCCTAGAGGCTCTTTCCCAATATTTCAGAATCTTTATTCCACCTACCACATCCCTCATCCCTTTATCACCTCATGCCTGGGAATGATGACATTATAGTGTAGCTAATATTCCTCCCTTTTCTCCAGAATAAGTGGAATAAATATGCAAAGTATATTAATTTCCACATACTATACTCCTATAATGCAAATTGCTGAAACTACTGGATAATTTTCTTTGTTTCTTAATAATTTTAGGTAGGTATAACTCTTGTGTCAAAAGACTCCTGACATAAGAAGCTCAGTGATCTCCAATACACTCAGACCAATTTCCTTCTTCCAAGAACATGGTTCACAATAGTAGAAAATATAATTGTAATAAATAAAGTAAAATAAAATGGAAATCTTCGCTAAAGAAGCCATGTGTCCTCACCCTCTCCAAATTTACATGAATTATTAGAATCTTTTAAAGTCCTAAGGATGGGGATTCTATCTGGAAGATGGCTCCAACAGACTTTTATGAATCTTCATGTCTTTTTTTAGAGACATCTCTATGTCTCCCACGTCCTATTTGTCTTCACATTTCTATAACATAGATTTATAGTTTCCTAGACTCAGAGACCATTGATTCAAAATAGTGTATCCTAATCCTTAACTTGGGCAGTGAAAATAGAAGCAGGTTGGAGTCAGAGCTTGTGCATTTAACTTTTCCCTCTGCTTCTGTTTGCCTGTGTTACCTTGGCCAAGTCACCTCACTTCACTGTCATTGAATCTTCATGTATAAATTGAAAGAGTAAGATAACAAATTGGTCTAATTAAAGAGGAATTCAAAAGTTTCCTCAGTATTTCTCTTCTGATTACTCTCTTATTATTATCAACTCTTGATCATCTTATCCCTTCTCTCTGAGTCCTAAATAAGGTTAAGGGGTAGTGAAGGAAATTAGGTAGGTGAAAGAATAGTCATGGTTTTGTGGGTTTTAAAATTAATATTCAATAACTAAGTATTATATTTTATAAAGTTTTATTAGTCATGAAAAAAAGAAAGAGGGAGGAGCTACAGAGCTTATACAAACATGACCATACAATGTGGTAGAGAGATTAAAAGAAATTTTGGGAAATCCTAAGGGACTTCTGGGGAATGAAGTCCAAAGGTTCAAAATCTCCATTTATATATCACACACACATATGTGTGTGTGTGTGTGTGTGATCTTTTGGGAGACCAGTCTCCCCAATGGATCATAAAAACAGAAACAACTTAAAAATTGCAATAATTTGTGGATAAAAGGAAAAGAGAAAAAGAGCAAAACCAATGATTGCTAGAGTGACAAAAAGCCAATTAGGGGGCAGTCCCCTTTTGCATAAGAGTATACATTCAAAACAAATGCTTTCAATTCCCCCCAAGGTTCAAATTTGCCATACCTCAAAGTTCACTCTGGAGACTTCCGGGTAATCATGGCTGCAATCTAGACGCTGCACGCTTCCTCTCCCCAGCACCGAACGAAATAGACTACATCAAAGGAGCATAAAATCACCTTTGGAGGAACAGAAGGACTCCCCAGTACCCCACAGAGGCAAAGGTACGTGGGGCTTGAACATTTCCACACTAAAATAAGAAGGAAAAGCTTGCACAGAAAAGTGAACTGAGCCGCCCTTCCCCCACCCCACCTCCCCCACTAAACCAGAGTGAGCTACCTGAGCGCTCACCGGGACAGCGAGTGAGTGGGGAGCGTCTCTGTCTGGGGGGGCACTCCAGGGTCCTTGGGATCTGGGGACTGCCAGGAAAAAACGTCTCAGGGCGCTTTCACTGGAGAAGCCAGCGGACTTCGGGCGGGCTGCGCTGAACAAGGCGCGCTGATTATCTGGGCGGAGCTGAATACCTGGGCTCGGAGGCTGGGAAGAACTAGTCTGAAGCAACCTAAATTCACAGAAAAACCACTCTTATAACCCAGACCCAAGACCAAAAAGGAAAGGGAAATAAAACCACCAAAGGGATGGCTCACATGGCCCAAAATCAAGCCTCCAGGAAGAAAGGGAAAAAAGTGACTATTGAAAACTTTTATGGTGGAAGTACCCAAGGGAAAGAGGAGAATGAAGAGGAAATCCAAAAAAATTCAGAACACGCCTCCCAAAATGGAAACTATCAACAAGCTCTGGAAGATCTCAAACTGGAACTTATCCAAAAGATGGAAACCTTCTGGAAAGAAAAATGGGAGAAAGAGATCAGCTGTCTGACAGATAAGACTGCTCAATTGGAAAAAGAACTCGAAGCATCCAATACAAGGGCAGACAAGGCTGAAAAGCAAATCCAGTCCCTAATGACCAGAATCAAGCACCTAGAAGAAAGTGAGATGATAAAACAGCAAGAATCAATAAAGCAAACCCAAACAATTAATGAATTGGAAGAAAACATAAAATATCTCACTGAGAAGGTCACGGACCTGGAGAACAGAGGAAGACGAGAAAATCTCCGTATCATCGGTCTCCCAGAAAAACCAGAGGTAAACAACAAATTGGATTTTATTCTAGAGGAGATTATAAAAGAAAATTGCCCCCACGTTCTGGAGCAAGGGGGCAAAATAGAAATAGAAAGGATTCATAGAACACCTTCTATACTAAATCCCCAAAAGACAACGCCTAGGAATGTAATTGCCAAATTCAAGAGCTTCCAAGTAAAGGAGAAAATCCTACAAGAAGCCAAGAAGAAGAGCTTTAGATATAAGGGGGCTCCCATAAGGATCACACATGACTTAGCGGCTAACACACTAAGAGACCGCAAAGCATGGAACACGATATTTAGAAAGGCAAGAGAGCTGGGTCTCCAACCAAGAATCAACTACCCAGCAAAACTGACTATATACTTCCAGGGGAAAGTATGGGCATTCAACAAAATAGAAGATTTCCAAGCATTTGCTAAGAAAAGACCAGAGCTCTGTGGAAAGTTCGATATCCAAGCACAGAAAGCAAGAGAAACATGAAAAGGTAAATATGAAAGAAAGGGAAAAGGAGATAAATCTTATCTTTCTCTTTAAGTCAAACTCTCTTCTATAAGGACTACATTTACATCTAATTATATATATTAATATGTGGGGAAAATGTTTTGTGTAACTCTCATAAATTGTATCATCATAAGAGTAGTTAGAAGAAACATGCATAGGGAAAGATTGGGGAATCAAGAAGATTTGGGGAAAGTTGGGGCAAAAAAAGGAAAAGGGAGGGGGGAACCGTGATAATACTAAGATTAACTTCAAGAAATAGGGGGGGAATCAATAGAATAATCTTTCCCATATAAAGATACACATGGGAAGGGGAGGGGAAGAACTCTCATATGAGAAGGAGAGGAAGAGAGCGTGAAGTGGAAGTACTTAAACCTTACTCTCAGTGAAATCAAATCTGAGAGGGAAGAACATCTAGATCCAGTGGGATCCTGAATTCTATCTTATCCATTAGGGCAAGAAAGAAAGGAAAATTAAGGAGGGGGAGGGGGGAGGGAGCACAAAAAGGGAGGGAAGGAGAGGGGGGAGGGGAAGGGAGCATAAAAAGGGAGGGGCTAGAAAGGGAAGCATCTCAAGGGAGGGGACTAGGGGGACTGACCTAAAGTAAATCACTGGTTCAAAAGGAGAAAGCTAAAGAAGAAAGGTCAGAACTAGGGGAAGACATCAAAATGCCAGCGAATCCACAAATAACAATCATAACTTTGAACGTGAATGGGATGAACTCACCCATAAAACGCAGACAAATAGCAGATTGGATTAGAACACAAAACCCTACCATATGTTGTCTTCAAGAAACACATATGAGACGGGTTGACACTCACAAGGTTAGAATTAAAGGTTGGAGTAAGACCTTTTGGGCCTCAACCGATAGAAAGAAGGCAGGAGTTGCAATCATGATATCTGACAAAGCCAAAGTACAAATAGACCTGATCAAAAGGGACAGGGAAGGTAAATATATTCTGCTAAAAGGAAGTATAGACAATGAGGAAATATCACTAATCAACATGTATGCACCAAATGGTATAGCATCCAAATTTTTAATAGAGAAACTAGGAGAATTGAAGGAGGAATTAGACAGTAAAACCATATTAGTGGGAGACTTGAACCAACCACTCTCAAATTTAGATAAATCAAATCAAAAAATAAATAAGAAAGAGGTAAAAGAGGTGAATGAAATCTTAGAAAAATTAGAATTAATAGACATATGGAGAAAAATAAATAGGGACAAAAAAGAATACACCTTCTTTTCAGCACCACATGGCACATTCACAAAAATAGATCATACACTAGGTCATAGAAACATGGCACTTAAATGCAGAAAAGCAGAAATATTAACTGCAGCCTTTTCAGATCACAAGGCAATTAAAATATTGATCGGCAAGGGTACATGGAGACCCAAATCAAAAATTAATTGGAAATTAAATAACATGATACTCCAAAATCGGATAGTTAGAGAAGAAATCATAGAAACAATTAACAATTTCGTTGAAGAAAATGACAACGGCGAAACATCCTTTCAAACCTTATGGGATGCAGCCAAGGCAGTACTTAGAGGAAAATTCATATCCCTGAGTGCATATATTAACAAATTAGGGAGGACAGAGACCAAGGAATTGGAAATGCAAATCAAAAAACTTGAGAATGAACAAATTAAAAACCCCCAGAAGAAAACCATACTAGAGATCCTAAAAATTAAGGGAGAAATTAATAAAATAGAAAGTGATAGAACTATTGAGCTAATAAACAAGACTAGAAGCTGGTACTTTGAAAAAACAGACAAAATAGACAAAGTACTGGTTAATTTAATTAAAAAAAGGAAAGAAGAAAGGCAAATTAATAGCATCAAGGATGAAAAGGGGGATCTCACCTCAAATGAAGAGGAAATTAAGGCAATCATTAAAAACTACTTTGCCCAACTATATGGCAATAAATTTACCAATCTAGGTGATATGGATGAATATTTACAAAAATATAAATTGCCTAGACTAACAGAAGAAGAAATAGTTTTCTTAAATAATCCCATATCAGAAATTGAAATCCATCAAGCCATCAAAGAACTGCCTAAGAAAAAATCCCCAGGGCCTGATGGATTCACCAGTGAATTCTATCAAACATTCAGAGAACAGTTAACCCCAATATTATACAAACTATTCGACATAATAAGCAAAGAGGGAGTCCTACCAAACTCCTTTTATGACACAAGCATGGTACTAATTCCAAAGCCAGGCAGGCCAAAAACAGAGAAAGAAAACTATAGGCCAATCTCCCTAATGAATATAGATGCAAAAATCTTAAATAGGATACTAGCAAAAAGACTCCAGCAAGTGATTAGAAGGGTCATCCACCATGATCAAGTAGGATTCATACCAGGGATGCAGGGCTGGTTCAACATTAGGAAAACTATCCACATAATTGACCACATCAACAAGCAAACCAACAAGAATCACATGATTATCTCAATAGATGCAGAAAAAGCCTTTGATAAAATACAACACCCATTCCTACTAAAAACACTAGAAAGCATAGGAATAGAAGGGTCATTCCTAAAAATAATAAACAGTATATATCTAAAACCATCAGCTAATATCATCTGCAACGGGGATAAACTAAATCCATTCCCATTAAGATCAGGAGTGAAACAAGGATGCCCATTATCACCTCTATTATTTGACATTGTATTAGAAACACTAGCAGTAGCAATTAGAGAAGAAAAAGAAATTGAAGGCATCAAAATAGGCAAGGAGGAGACCAAATTATCACTCTTTGCAGATGACATGATGGTCTACTTAAAGAATCCTAGAGATTCAACCAAAAAGCTAATTGAAATAATCAACAACTTTAGCAAAGTTGCAGGATACAAAATAAACCCACATAAGTCATCAGCATTTCTATATAATTCCAACACAGCTCAGCAGCAAGAACTAGAAAGAGAAATCCCATTCAAAATTACCCAAGACAAAATAAAATACTTAGGAATCTATCTCCCGAGACAAACACAGGATCTATATGAACACAACTACAAAACACTTTCCACACAACTAAAACTAGACTTGAACAATTGGAAGAACATTAACTGCTCATGGGTAGGACGAGCCAATATAATAAAAATGACCATCCTACCCAAACTCATCTATCTATTTAGTGCCATACCCATGGAACTCCCAAAAATTTTTTTTACTGATTTAGAAAAAAACATAACAAAGTTCATTTGGAAAAACAAAAGATCAAGGATATCCAGGGAATTAATGAAAAAAAATACAAAGGAAGGGGGTCTTGCAGTCCCAGATCTCAGACTATATTATAAAGCAGCGGTCATCAAAACAATTTGGTACTGGCTAAGAGACAGAAAGGAGGATCAGTGGAATAGACTGGGGGCAAGCAACCTCAGCAAGACAGTATATGACAAACCCAAAGATCCCAGCTTTTGGGACAAAAATCCACTATTTCATAAAAACTGTTGGGAAAATTGGAGGACAGTGTGGGAAAGATTAGGCTTAGATCAACACCTCACACCCTACACCAGGATAAATTCAAAATGGATGAATGACTTGAACATAAAGAAGGAAACTATAAGAAAATTAGGCGGACACAGAATAGTATACATGTCAGACCTTTGGGAAGGGAAATACTTCAAAACCAAGCAAGAATTAGAAAGAATTACAAAATGCAAAATAAATAATCTGGATTACATCAAATTAAAAAGTTTTTGTACAAACAAAACCAATGTAACCAAAATCAGAAGGGTAGCAACAAATTGGGAAACAATCTTCATAAAAACCTCTGACAAGGGTTTAATTACTAAAATTTATAAAGAACTAAATCAATTGTACAAAAAATCAAGCCATTCTCCAATTGACAAATGGGCAAGGGACATGAACAGGCAATTCTCAGCCAAAGAAATCAAAACTATTGATAAGCACATGAAAAAGTGCTCTACATCTCTTATAATCAGAGAGATGCAAATCAAAACAACTCTGAGGTATCATCTCACACCTAGCAGATTGGCTAACATGACAGCTATGCAAGGTAATGAATGCTGGAGGGGATGTGGCAAAGTGGGGACATTAATTCATTGCTGGTGGAGTTGTGAATTGATCCAACCATTCTGGAGGGCAATTTGGAACTATGCCCAAAGGGCGATAAAAGACTGTCTGCCCTTTGATCCAGCCATAGCACTGCTGGGCTTGTACCCCAAAGAGATAATGGACAAAAAGACTTGTACAAAAATATTCATAGCTGCGCTCTTTGTGGTGGCCAAAAATTGGAAAATGAGGGGATGCCCCTCAATTGGGGAATGGCTAAACAAATTGTGGTATATGTTGGTGATGGAATATTATTGTGCTAAAAGGAATAATAAAATGGAGGAATTCCATGTGAACTGGAACAACCTCCAGGAAGTGATGCAGAGCGAAAGGAGAAGAACCAGGAAAACATTATACACAGAGACTGATACATTGTGGTACAATCGAAGGTGATGGACTTCTCCATAAGTATCAATGCAATTTCCCTGAACAATCTGCAGGGATCTAAAAAAAATACTACCCACAAGCAGAGGATAAACTGTGGGAGTAAAAACACCGCTGAAAAGCAACTGCTCGACCACAGGGTTGGAGGAGATAAGACTGAGGAGAGACTCTAAATGAACACTATAATGCAAACTCCAACAACAGGGAAATGGGTTCGAGTCAAGAACACATGTGATAACCAGTGGAATCATGCGTCGGCTATGGGAGAGGGAAAGGCGGGGGGGGGGGGGAGGGGAGGAAAAGAAAACGATCTTTGTTTCCAGTGAATAATGTATGAAAACGACCAAATAAAATAATATTAAAATTAAAAAAAAAAAAAAGTTCACTCTGAATCTTCTAGGGTCTCTGCTGACTTCTTCAGGGCACCTTCTCTAAACAGTTCACTTTCGGGATTCAGGGAGGCAGTGTCTTGTTTCTTATCCTAAAATTGCTGAAATTCAAATCAAAGTTCAAACAATAACATGGATCCCCCCCAGGAGAATAATAACAAACACAGGGATCACTCAGGAATGCTTGGCTGAGTTATGAGGTGAGGTATATGAATCAATTGGCAAAAGAAAATCAGAAACATGAAAAAATCCAAATAAAAGAGAAAAAATAACTTTGGATATATGAAATATAAAAATATTAAAGGCATATCTAAAAAATATAAATAAAGGAAAATCAAATCTATAATATATCCTTGAATCAGGTCCCAATTAAAATGATTTAAGAAATTATGCACTCAGTTGCCAGGACTACAGAAAGTTTGCCACACTATGAAAGACAGAAGAGGGAGTAGATTATAGGAGCCACGTAAGAGCCACAGTGAGGTGCTTGGTAGAATAAGGGTTGAGGAAGACCTGCTTCTGACATTGTCAAAACAGCCACAACCTTGAACCCCAAACAAGTTCAAGTGCTCTTGTCTTGGCTCAAAATCACATCAGCCCCCCTGGGATTTGGTCTCCTTGACCTTTGTGCTCTCTAGAAACTATGCAGGTAGCTTTTTGTATATTTTAAAAGTTATATTAATAATAATAAAGTAAAAGAACTATCTGAACCCACCTGGGTCAAGAGAAAAAGAGAGGAAGAGGGAGGAGATATAGAATTTATACAAACATGACCACACAACATGGTGGAGAGATTAAAAGGAATTTGGGGAAATATTTCGGGACTTCTGGGGGATGAAGTACAAAGGTTCAAAATCTCCATTTATACAGTTTTATTGTAGATTATCTTTTTGTGATTTTTTTATTAAATGTTATCTATCTATTATATCTATATATCTATTCATTACTATGTAAAGGTAGACAGTGTCCAGCAATGCAATGATCCAAGACAATTCGGAGGGACTTATGAGAAAGAACACTATCCACATCCAGAGAAAGAACTGTGGGAGTGGAAACACAGAAGAAAAACATTTCCTTGGTCACATAGTTTGATGGGGATATGATTGGGGATATTGACTCTAAACAATCACCCTAGTGCAAATATTAATAATATGGAAATTGGTCTTGATCAATGAAACATGTAAAACCCAGTGGAATTGCTCATTGGCTATGGGAGGGGGTAAGGAGAAGGGGAGGGAAAGAATATGAATCATGTAACCATGGAAAAATACTCTAAATTAACTAAATAAATTCTAAAAATAAATAAATGAATACTGGTAGCCAGTGTCACAGTGGATGGAGTCAGTGAAATCTGGAAGACATGAATTCAAAACTGGCCTCACTCACTCCCTGTGTGACCCTACGTAAGCCACCTAATTTCTGTATATGTCAGTTTACTCAACCATAAAATAGGGATACTTAATAGCATCTACTTCACAAAGATATGGTAAAGATCAAATGACATAATATTTGTATTTTAAATTTGGGATTACTTTTAACAGGTGATGGTTGGATTCTTCTAATTCTATTTTCCTCTCTTCTAATTTTTAAAGAGCCAACTTCTTCAAGGCATTGTAATTTCTTTTCTAGGGAATTATTTTCCTGTTTGAAGTATTGTATTTTCTTTTGATGGAACTGTTTTCTTCAGTAAGTTTTTGTTCTAAACTATTTGTTTTTTCTATCATTTTTTCCTAATTTTTCTTCCAAGTTTCTTATTATTTGTTTTTTCCATGCTTTTTTGAGTTCTCCATTTTGGGTTTGACATTCTTTCACATTTCACATTTTCCTTTGAGGTTTTATACATTTTCATTTTTCTATTGCTGTCCTCTCCTGAGCTTTTATTTTGGTCCTCTCTTGTGAAGAAATGTTCTAGTATCGGGCTTTTTCTCTGACTTTTGCTCATCTGGGTTCTGTTTGTTTTTCCTTTTTTCCTTTCATTTTGTCAATATTCTAAAGCTTAGCTCCATTCCTAAAGTGGAGACAATACTCTCTTGCCCTTGTACTGTGTCTGAGGTCAGCTCAACTATCTGGACCTCAGATCATAGAAGCAGCCTAGTTGGCCTCCTATGTGCAGGTTGGTATCTATTCAGGTCTGCTGGTTTGAATTGGGTTCTGTCCAATCCCATTGAAGCTGGACCTTCTGGGCTGAATTCCTCCCACTACTCCCTGCACTTGGCCATGCCCAGCCTCTCTTTTGGCTGAACTATGCAGGACAACATTGCCCTCACTGCCTCTTCTTCTTTATTATGTTGGTTTCTGTTGTTACCCTATTGAGGCTAGACCAAGGAAGCAATTCTCTTTCTTCTGCTACTTGCTCTACACTGGTCTGAGTTCTGCAGAGGTTTATTCAGCCCTCTAGCCTCATATCCCAGTAAGATGACTCCCTTTTTGTGTTTCTCCACATTGTTCTGGAGTGGAGCACTGCTTCACTCCTTCTGGTGCTTCTGCCACTCCAGAATTTGTTTTGAGACAGGTTGTTTACTTCTGTGTTTTTTGGGAGGCTGGTTGGCGTGCTTCAAGTGTTTTCTTACTTCGCTGTTATAACCGGATCTTCCAATGCTGCTACCACCACCACTGAGATAATATTTTTAAAAAGAAAGAAAACAAAAGAAAAAAGAGGGAAGGAAAATGCTTAGTACGATGCCTGGCACATAGTAGATGCTATTTAAATGCTTCTTCCCCATTCCCTTTCTAATAGAAACAACTATCTCTAAATATATCTCTATCTCTCTATCTATATTTTATCTATCTATCTTTTCCTCCCCAAATAAACAATTGACTTTCAGGTAGGCAGAGTGAGACCAGGTTTTATTCTTTTATATTTACCTCAGGGCTTTGTACAGGGCTATGAACAGTGTAAGTGATCAATAAATACTGAATGAACGAAAAATGTCCTTAAGTACTATTGTCAGATCCATCTGTCTTAAACACCATTTTTATCATGTCGCTCTCCTAATTAAAAATCTATAGTGACTGCCTTTTCATATCCAGTCCACACTGCTCTATGAAGTGTTCAAGACCCTCCATAATTAGGTCCCACCTTTTCTAACCACATTTTTCCAGTTCAAATCCTCTCTTACAGTCAGAAGGGCTTCTTATAGCCCCTCTGATCAATGTCCCACTTTGGTGGCTTTGTGTTGTTTTCCCTGATAACTTCAATCCATGGAGACTTTTCCATTATGTAACTCCTTTTGCATTTATTGTCCTTACTATTTTGAAGACATTTGATCCAAAAGGAATCTTAGAGATCATTTAGTCCAAGTTTTATTTTACAAATGAAAGAAATATGGGCCAGAGAGATTGTTTCATTCAAGCTTGCACATGTAGTTAGTGACAAAGCTGGGTCTAGAAGAAAATTCCCTTGATTCCTTGTCAGGTTCTCTAACATCACAGTATTTTTATTCTCTAGTTGTTTGTTTGTTTGTTTTAATTTATTTCCACAATTAAATGACTAAGTCCTTTAGAAAGGTAAGCACATACTTACACTTCTTACATCTTCTCTTACTTAAACTTCTCTTGTAATCCACAGTATTGATCATTAAAACTGGTTACCTCGTATGTATATAATACATGTTTGTTGACTTACTTGGTTTGATGGGGGAAAACAAAAGCAAAACTAAGTTATTTCTTTAAAGGAAGAATTTTCACAAGTCTGGATGTTTTTACTGTGTAACAGACTAGAAGGTTATAGATGAACCCCAAGAGGAAATTTCAAGATGTCCTTTGAAAACAAATCTATACAGGAAAAATAAAGCATGGAGTTGGAAATTTCATGTGGTCTACTTGATCAGTGGAGACAACTTCTCTGGATCACGCAGTCTGAAAAATCCAGGTAGAGGTCAAACAAGTTCAGCTTAAACTTTCAATTTTGACCATATTCACTGAAGAGATGTAATTCTAGAACTCTTCACTTTGTATTTTCTGAAAATATCTGTATCAGAACCTGATATAATGGGGGTATTTAATATGGTTGGACCTAAAGATTCCCTCAGCTGAATTTTTTGACCTGTCAAGAAATACTGACAAAGCTCAACAAATGACAGCTAAGTTCAGTCTCTTTTCCCTGGCCTCGGAGATCCATAATGAGACCCAAGTATTCTTAGATGTTGAGCTCGTGCAGTGGTTAGCACAACCACATTTTGTGTGTGTACCTGTATATTATTACTATCACAATTATTTAACATTTATGAAGTTTCTAAATAATACCAGATGCACTTGCAAAGGCGTGATTCCTAACCTCTGGGAGTTTTCTTATAAGAAAGATGAACCACTAAATCGCAAACACCCCCAGACAGTTTTGTAGCATGTTTTGGTGCCCTGAGGAGATAAAATCACAGGATTGAACTGAACAATAATAATATGCATTTATAGGGAACTTTAGTTTCTGAATGCCAAAAGCCTCTTAGTGCAACATTTATCTTGTCACCAATTTAATTCTAAATGTTCATATAAACTTCCATAAAATACTTGATGTGGGGGCAAGGGAAGAATAGTTGATATGTTACATCAGTACACAGTTATCTGCATGTTGGCTCTCCCTTTAAACTGTGAGTTCCTTGAAGGCAAGGATTATCTTTTGCCTTTGCAATTCTTTATATCCTTAATACTTAGCATAACATATGGTGCAGAAATACTTAAAAAATGTTTATGAAATTACTAATGCCTATATATGACATATAAATATACATACATAGACATATATTTATTATACCAACACAAATTTTCTTTTAAGTGGCATTGAAATATATACACATATTTCATGAATATATTATATATATATATATTTAATAAACATGTTTATATATTATTTTATATTATATTATTATAATATTATATATTATAAAATATTATTTTATATATTATTTATTTTATATATTATATATAAATATATATTTATTTAATAAACATCTATTAGAGTCCAATAGAGTGTATATATATATATATATATATATATATATACATACATATTGCACTTAAAAGAATATTTGAGTGCCATAGACATCACAAGAGGATGACACCCCTCTGGGTTTTGGGACCCATGATCATGATTTCTGGATTCCTATGTTGTCTACTATTTTATTACTACCTAAGAAAATAACTGATTTATCATTTTTTTTATAAAGTTGGTGTCAATGTCCAAATGTGTCTGGGCATAGAATATTGAATATAAACTCAAATTCTTTTGGATTTGAAGCTGGACCCAATGACAGATTAATATCTCTTATCAAGGACTGGCCTCAACAGCAACTAGAGTGTTGTGCTACCAAATAATAAATATTTTCAGTCACAGAAACTCATATGCTTTACTAAGGAAGGAGGAAGTTTTGATCTGTTTTGATAGATAATATTTAAAAGCATTCAAGAAGAATCTAAAGTAATATTTTTTAAAAATAAAACAACAATCCAGACTATTAACTGTATAATTTTTTATTATATATCTATCTGATTAGGGAGAGAAGTAATGCTGCTTTTCATCCCCAAGATCTTTCTGATCATTTCCTTTTTTCCCCTTTCCCATTGCCTTTCCAAAGGATAATCATCATTATTTTTTTTAATTTCCTTTCTCTTTTCTTTTAAATTGTTTTCTTTTTTAATTATTTAATTAATTAATTAAAATATTTTGCCATGGTTATATGATTCATGTTCTTTCCTTCCTCTCCTCCCTCCCTCACTCCCTCATGAAGTCAATGAGCAATTTCACTGGGTTTTACATATATCATTGTTCAATATTTATTTCCATATTATTAACATTTGCACTAGAGTGATCATTTAAAATCAACATCCCCAACCGTATCCTCATTGTCATTTTTTTTGTATCATGGAATAATTGTTGGCATATTTTTTCATCTTCACTTGTTTGATAGGAATTCACAAAATGCTAATAGAAGGCTATTTAATACTATGACTCTCTAGCAATGGAATATGACTTCGAAGTAAATATTCCACTAGAATGGGCCATTCTTCTTTGATTCAAGATCAACTCTTCTGGTGATCTTATAAGTCAAAGAAGTAGGCCTGGTAGTATTTTTATGGCATTCACAGCCGGCTTTCTGCCTTGACAGCTTGGGGCCCAGAAAAAATTCCAGAAATAATTCTGAGAAGAAGAATTCTGGCTGAGTTGTTTATTGAATTCTTCTTCCGTGTTTCTCCAAAGGGTTGTACAGTACATTAATGTCAAGGCCCAAGTTGGAAAAACCACTAGATCAAAATAATCAGCCCCAGTTCTTGCATCCTTCCGTCTAGCTGCCTATATATGAAAGCTTTTTTTCCTGCTATCTTTGAAACATGGATGAATACCAACAATTATGTGTATTTATGTGTGTTTATGCTTATCTGAGTATGAACATACATAGAGGAGGAAAATGGTATGCGTTTAAAGCAAAAATACTGAATCAGAGAATATTTTAGAGTTAGAAATGACCTCAACAGCTATCTAGACTAACCAATACCTAAAAATAAATTTCCACTAAGATGTATTTAAAAGTCACTCAATGATTTCCATTAAGGAGAACCCACTATTTCCTGAGGCAGTATTTAGTGATAGCACCATTTGTTAGTAATAGGAATACCTTTGGAATTTAATTTATTTAATTTAATTTACCTTTGGAAATTTTACTCATTACTTATGATTTGGGCCTTTCAAATAAAACACAGAATTTAATCACACTTAATAGCCTTGAAATAACCTGTGCCCACTCTCCCCACCCTTTCCCAATATTCATTGCATTCTCTAGAAGCTTAACGACTCTACTTTTTCAAATGACCCTCATATGATACATACTCATGATCTTTCACAATTTTGGTTCCCATCCTTTGGATACTTTCAATAATGATCATTCCAAACTGTGATGCCCTGAACCTAAAACAATGCTCCATAATTGCATTGTCCCCTAAATACACAGTAAGAGACAAAAATATTTAAGAATATATGTGGTCACTGTATCTACATTTTATTTTACCACAAAAGTCTACTAGAAATAAAGATAAAATATTAAATTTTATGTAATAGTTACTACATTGGTTAACCTATCATTGTACCATCTTAGTCAAGTGAAAATTCCAAAGATATCAACAAATTATGCTGACATGAAAAATATTGTTTTTTTTAATTCAGTTACTTTTTTAAAGCATAAAGCCAATAGCTTTAAAAATGTCATATTTGCTAAGTCCAGATGCTTGTTATACAGTGATTGAATTGGTGTTGCTGTTGCTTGTGATTATTATTTTAATTTGTATCTTTAAATGGTGTATAACTGATATTATTTGTAGCAATTAAAGGTCCTTAAGTGTATTTTGTTAACCACAGCATAAATTAAAAATTTGTACAATCATTTTATCTATCTGAAAACAATAAATTCTTATGATGTTTCATTTATGTAATAGGCTTTTTTATTTTATTTCCCAAATCATCTTCAATTTTTACAGCTTTATTTGACTTATTAACAACTGTTAGCTCTTTCTTTGTCACTTATTCTCTCCTGGTCTGAATTTCCCATCAGTGAAATTAGTGGTAGAGACTAGATTATCTCTTAGGGTTCTTATAGTTCTGTTTTCCTAATTATATTCTGTCTGTATCATTTTTTAACCTGAAAATACCCATGTTTTTATTGTGGATAAAGTAGCTTCATAGTCACAACACCTCACATGAATGTAATATTTAGTAAATTTGGGATTTAGCTTTTAATAATTGCTTGGGTAATAGTCTTGCCAATACATTTATATGTGCAATTATTAATTTTTAAATTTCAATTACAAAGTTAGGATAAAGAATAAAAGGAGGTAAGGAATACAATTTGTACCCAAATCAAATTTTGAAAAATAAAGACATTTGTTTTTCAGTGATTTATTGGATGTCTCCTTTTCCATAAATCCTTTTAACTATTGTGGGAGGAGATAATTTTATAAGTCCAAATATTCATATTTTCATGGCCTCATATTATTCTCCATTCTTTATCCTCCAGTTCCATCCCACTGCTGCCCACCACTACTCGTTTTTGCATTGCCTGTATAGAAGATTAATGTTCCTGTGGTTTGGCAGTTCCATAAGTAGTTTTTTGCTCTTGTTTTAATTCCCCCCCCATTTGTTGTCACTCCTCTAGCTAAATACTTGATTAGATTGCTTTGTCTGCCATCATTCCTTTATAAGGTTGTGAAGATGAAAAAGGTTAATATATATATATATATATATATATATATAATGATGCTTTGATAATTTTCAAGTGTTACAAAAAGAAAAGAATTGGGTACCCCCTCCTCTAAGTTCTGTCCACAATGCCAGACAAGTTTACAATCTTTCTTTGTAACTAGACAGAGTATTTGCTTTGACGTTTTTGTCTCCTAGTTTATCCTGATGAACTGGACTGGACAGCCTAGAAGGAGACATGGAGAGACTGATGAGAACTGATAAAGACTATAAGAAATGGTTCAAAGGAAGTAAGGAAATGTCTGACACCATTTTTCCTCCTCAGTTCAATTCAGTCAACATATATTCAGCACCTACTAAAAACAAGACATGGTGCTAGATACTTGTAATGCCAAGATTTCAAAAATGATATTGTTTCTGTTCTCAAGGAATTCAGATTCTATGCTGTGGCCATTTCCCTCAAGTCTTTCTCTGGCTGCTAACTGGTTTAGCTCCTTCCTAACTTTTCATTCTGATATTTAGAGTTGGGTACTTTTGTTCCTGTGTTCCTTTCAGTCTTTTCTGTTTTGTGACACACCTCATTGAAGACTGTACGTTCATGGGGTCAGCTAGGTGGACCAGCGTATAGAGAGCCAGGTCTAGAAAAAAGTCCTTGGTTCAAATCTGAACTCAGACCTTCCTATCTGACTGACCTTCCACTCACTTCCACTGTCCCCCACCCACTGCCTAGTCCTTACCAGTCTTCTGCCTTAAAAATACTGATTCTATGATGGAAGGGAAGAGTTTTACTTTTTTTAAGCGTGTTCATTTAAGGAGCATAGAGGACTGTTTTAATCTTCCTCTTTTAGTTCTTTTTGTTCCTTCTAATTAGTTCACTTAAGGCATGATATTTCCCATTTGCTTCTAACTCCAATCTCTCTCAATTTAGTTCTAAGGGCCATAAACTATGTTCTTCTTCCTTATTGTTAACAATTTGCATTTCCGTTAACCTATAGCACAGGAGGGAGTCCATGAATGCCAAATGCTATTACTTGAGATTTGGGTATATCATCTCGAAACATGGGTTTTGACCATCAGCAAAATTCACATACCTTTTTGGTTTGGCTACTATTATGTTATTGTGTATCAAACATAAATTGTCTGAAGCTTTCTGGATACAAAATAAGAAGTCCCCAGTTTCCCAAACTAATTTATATTAAAAGTATCATTTTATTGAGAGAATTAGGTTTATGCCTCACTATGCCGTGATGGAATGCTAAGTAGTTTCTATTCAATGCTTACTTCAGAGCCACTTCATTTCCAAAATGTCACCAAGGCATAAGTTAATTAAATTACATAAATTCCAGGCAGTGACGGGAAAAGTAATATTTGATATAAGAGGCTGCAAGTCCTTACAGAAATCCCTATTTTGCAAAGTGTGGTGATGCATCATCAGTGTAATTGCTGGCTTTTTATATGTCCAAGGGGAAGCCATAGCAAAAGTAGGGTTGTTATCCTTCTGCTTGTAAAGTGGGATGGTTTAATACTCCTGTAGAGTAGAGCTCATTCACTAGACAGACAGGAAATTTAATGATGTACAGTCGAGTGTTTATAGTGTATCTACTCAGGGTTCACAGTAATAGTGTGTCATAGGTGGTAGCCTCCTGCAGGTATTTCATTCCACTTGATTCATGATAATGATTTGAAGCTCCCAAAGTGAAAGCTGCTAAAAATAATTCTACTTTGTGCACTGCCCTGTGGAATACTGGTGGCATCTCTTTATATAAAGGCAAGGAATAATAAAGGTGGTGTTGAATTCTTGGCAAAACTCAGAGGTTACTGACAGTGACCAGATGCATCATTAAGATATTCCTTTCATAACAAAAGTAAGGTTTTTCCCCATTGTTATTAAGGAAATTGAGATTTGTACAAAATGTCTATCCAATTGTCCAGAGATCCATGCTGCTATTAATAGCAATAATTAGTAATAATTATTCAGTCAATTATTATTTATTAAAAGTTTTACTAACCCTTCTTGGGTTAACCAGTCCTTTTATGTTCTTTTCTGGCTGTTTCTTTGCTGAATAAATGAAGATGAGCACACAGGAAGGAAGTAAAAATCAAGTTGATTGTCCTATCCATCTATAGTTCTAATGAAAAGGGTCCATAAAGAGCCTTTAACCACTGGAAAAGTAATAAACAGATTTGTAATCAATTTCTTCTATTTGCTGAGTGATCAAAATTTTATAAAAGTATTTATATATCACTTTAAATGTTATCTCCCTTTATTTGTATTTGATATTTTTGTGATACCTTCATTTAGAAAAGTTTAGTAGACCAAATAGAAAGCTATTTATTCTTACAATATATTGGTAAGTATGGATGAGGAAAGAATTATCCTAATTTTGTCACATTAAAAAAGTAAAAAAAAAAGCAAAAGGAAAGAATTTTTTTCTTCATATCAGAGCTGGAATACAATTGTAATTTTACTAATTCTCAAATCAGTGTTCTCTCTAAGTGATCATTCAAGTTGTAAAGATGGAATCTAGATGAAAAACATATAAATAACCTAATAACATCTTCTGAAAATGAAAACTCTACAATCAGTCAAAGGCTAGTAAGAGAAAAGAAAGAAAAAAGAAGGAAACCTTTGTGAGATTAAAATATTGATCAAGGCAATGAAATGGCCCAAAGGGCGCTAAAAGACTGCCTGCCCTTTGATCCAGCCATAGCACTGCTGGGTCTGTACCCCAAAGAGATAATAAGGAAAAAAATACATGTTCAAAAATATTCATAGCTGTGCTCTTTGTGATGGCAAAATATTGGAAAATGAGGGGATGCCCTGCAATTGGGGAATGGCTGAACAAATTGTGGTATATGGTGGTGATGGAATACTATTGTGTTCAAAGGAATAATAAAGTGGAGGAATTCTATGGGGACTGAAACAACCTCCAGGAAGTGATGCAGAGTGAGAGGAGCAGAACCAGGAAAACAACATACACAGAGACTGATACACTGTGGTACAATCGAATGTAATGGACTTCTCTGCTAGCAGCAATGCAATGACCCTGAACAATTTGGAGGAACCTAGGAGAAATCCCACTATCCAAATCCAGAGGAAAAACTGTGGGAGAATAAACACAGAAGAAAAACAACTGCTTGAATACATGGGTTGAAGGGATATGGCTGGGGATGTAGACTCTGAATGAACATCCTGGTGCAAACACCAACAACATGGAAATAGGTTCTGATCAAGGACACAAGTAATACCCAATGAAATTGTGGTCAGCTGTGAGAAGGGTGGGTGGAGGGGAGTGAAATGGAATATGTAAACTGAGGGAAACTTTTTCTTCTTGAAATAGAAGATGTAAATCTGTAGGACACTATTACTTGTTGCAATGACTGAATGCTCTGGCTTGAGACTAGAGAGCAGCTGCTACAAGGGAACCTGATGCTGCCACACAAGGGAACTGCTACACAGGGGAACTGCTCTGGGGAATGCTCAGGTGTTTGCCTACTGATCCCTACTGATGGCTGATGGATCAGTATGTCTTTCTAACCTCCTCCTCCCTTTCACTCTCCCCTTCTCCAACCCACTGCTCCCTGCCCCCCTTCAACTCTCAATTCTTCTTGAAGCCTTTGGCTTCTTCCCTCCCCCCTAAGTGAACTAAAGATCTTCTTTTCTTTTCCTTTTTCAAGTAGGGGTTTATTGGGATAACAGGATGGGAAACTGAGGAAACTGGGATGAGGGTTTCCCTAATCTACAAGGGGAATTTGAGAGGGTTATGGAAATATTCCAGTAACAAAGGTGAGAAGAGGAACAGTTAGATAAATGGAGGACAACAGCTAAGATCTTCTTTCTTCTTTTACAACACCGTCAAGGTCTCTCAGTTTCTCCTGGCCAGCTTAAACTCTCAGGAGACAACCAACTCAAAAGCCAAGTTTCTCCTTCTTCTCCTCTCTCTGTGGCCAAAAATCCCCAACTCTTGGTCAGTCAAAATCTCAGAGAGAGCAAGGGTCTCCCCTTGACCAGAAAGCCCCCCAAAACAAGCCAACACAATCAGGGTCTTCAGCCAGCCTCAACTGCGAGAGAGAGAGTAACCCTCCCGGTCCCCTTCCCTTTGTCAGCTCAACTGCCACTCCTCCTGGGAACATTCTGTTTTAGAATCTTGGTCTTGATTGACAAGACAGGTCCCCAGCTTAGTCTCTTGAATCTCGGCTTCTCCTTCAAAACCTTTCTCTCTTCATGCCTTTTCCACAGGAGGGAGGGAAATGATGTGATTATTGTAACCAAGGAATAATGTTCTAAATTGACTAAATAAACTCATTCAAATGGGGGGGGGGGAAAGGCAATAAAATGAATTGTTGCCATAAAAGTGCTCAGAATTAAAATCTTAATAGATAATAAATGCATAATACATATAGAAACAAATAAAACAACTAAAACTATATTCCAGGTATTATACTTAATTTATAATTACTAGGATTGTGTTAATAGGCTTAATGTTATGAGGATCCTGTACTGACTTGGATTTTAAAATATGATGAAGGAAGTAATATAACAAGTGAATGCAAACCTTTGAAGGTGTTAGGGAAAAATAGATTTAAAAATTCATTGAGCATAATAAGAAACTCTGTAATAAGACCTAATAGAAAAAAATAAAATATTGTGATTTTTGTTGAAACAAAAACTGCAATAGAAATTTTTTTATCTTATTGTGTCATTAATCCAAACATAGCCAATGTTTGAGAAAGAAGGAAAATGCAATGAGAAGAATAGAATAAATTTATAATTTTGATGCAATAAAATCACTAGTTTTCTTAGACTGACTTGTGTGGCCTGAGTTATGAGACTTTTGTGGACCTTGTAATGACGTTTTGGTAAAAGATAAAAGACTGATCTCTCTAGACACATTATATTATCAGACATTTGTTACCTAACAATGACATATATTATAATATCCTTTACTAAGATCTGAGATTATGTCAGATTCATATGACTTTTAAAAGAAAAATCCAAAGTTGAAAGAAGCAGACAGAACTATGATTTTGTGAGATTGCAGCCGATTGAAGTTATAGTATAGTTTATTTCAAAAGGACCTACATAATCAAAGGCAGTTTAGTGTAGAAAGTTATCTTTTAAACTGTAGTTCAATAGGAAATCTAACTTATCAAACTGTAAAGTGGAATACGGTTCACTTTTTTTAAAAAGAGAGGTCATATTTTAAGTAGTCAAAAAAAATGCTGTCTAAAGGATTCATTTCACATCCTCCAGTATCCCAATATTTCAAGGATCCATGATTTCATTATTATGAGTACTTCTACCATGAAAGCAAAATATTGAACCTCTATACCTCAATAAAAGATGTTCATGAATTGCCATCAGGGATAAAGTACTGGAACTGTCATTTAATTCATATTCAGAATTTCCATTTGAGGAAACTCCCACCATTAAGACCCAGAACCTTTCTACTTCTCTGCACCTTTAGTCTTAAAATTTTATCTAGAGGACTGAGAATGTTGGCTGACTTGTCCAAGAACACATAGTCAGAAACTAGTTTTGAACTCAGATCATCCTTGTTTTTAGGCTAACTCTCTCTCCAATATCCAATATACCTTTGTTTACAGTATAGTAAAATTCTGTTAATTAGACTTTCAAAATATAGTGTGTCTCAGTTGAAAGGAAATCATCACATAGTCATTCAAGTTTAATAGACCTTGTATGGCCTGAAATAGATTTTTCAGAACCAAGGGTCTTTTTGACATCACACTGGGGCACGACTCTGATATTACAAAGTTCATGTACGCATTCATCACTTTCTGTATATTATCAACAAAAGCTTGAAGTAACTTTGAATTTTCAAAGATGTACCTGTAGAAAACAAGCTCAGGCAGATTCTTCCATGATGGAAAAATCTTTAAATATGGTCTCAGCCATGGAAAGGCTCATTATCAAGAAACTGGCCACTTAGTATTGAATTCTTTGGTCATGGAAATCCATGTAACAGAAAAGTATAAATTTCTTTCTTTTTTTTAAAAGCAAAGATTCTTAGCCTTTGTGGTCCCATTGTCCTCTGCAGATACTATGGAAGAGAAGATTTTAAAATGGTAACAATGTAGAAGGAGTTACAATTTTCTCTATAAATATTATCTTACATATTGGACTTTTAATTGTATAATCCTTGAATAGTCAACATAATATCAAAGGAACTAAATCAAATTAATAATGACATTTTAATGGAATGGCAATAGAATATTGAAGTAAGTTGAAAGTAGATGAAAGCTGTCTCCAACCTTCTCTTTGGAATTTCTCTTTGGAAAGAAACTAAAATAGTTAGTAGTCAGCTTTATCAGTATTACAAGACAAGACCCATAATTTTATGGAGCATTTGGTCATCACACTTCACATAATCTTAAGCAAAAAATCTACCACGATAATGATTGTATTATAGAGGATGGGAGACTAGACAAATTCAACATATAATGCATTAGACTGCAAAAATTAAATCAACACATTATTTAAAACTCAGTTACTTCAATGCCAAAAGGAGGACTATAAATATATATTGCAGAATATGATCCAGGATTAAGAAATGGAAGAAAACAAAAGTGACTTCAATTTTCTATAAACTCCATGTATTGATGAAATTATTTCTTTTGAAAAAATTGAATGACTTTATTGTTCAATTGTGTTTTTTTTCAGTAATATCCTACTCTTTGTGACCCTATTTGGGGTTTTCTTGGCAAAGATACTGTACTGATTTGTCATTTCCTCTCCAGCTTATTTTATAGATGAGGAAATTGAGGCAAATAGTTTTAAATGCCATACCTAGGCTCACATACATAGTAAATGTCTCAGACCAGATATGAATTCAAGCTTCTTGACTCCAGTCCTGGTGTTCTATCCATTGTGCCACCTACCTTTCTTGTATTAGACATAACAAACACTTAATATTCTGACCAGATGGCAATGAGCCTATCATTTAATTTCTCACAAAGCAATTCAGAATTTCTTAGCTGCAGTTATTGCCATAGTTTTAGATCAATATTGGGAGTTTCTCTACTGGGAATTTGTTAACACATGCATCCATAAATGAAGAGGTAAATACATATACATATGTACATTGTAGGTGTGTAATGTAGGTGTGTAAAAAAAGCAATTTTAAGCTTTAATAGTTTAAAGTTACTCTAGCAGCAGCAGCAGTAGTAGTAGTAGTAGTAATTGTTGTTGTTATTATTGTTGTTGTTGTGTGTGAATGTGTGTGTGTGTGTGTGTGTGTGTAATCTTATACCTAAACTATAGTTGAACAATCATTTAGCTTGGAATAGGATTATATGGGTGGGTAGAACAAGCAGTTTTGCTTGGGAATATTGTACAGTGCTTAAAGTTTTCAAAAACCCAATATTCTTCCTGGAAAAAAATCTATCCTTTCAATGTCAATATTCTTTGGAGGAATACTATACACAGCAACAGCAATAGTCTAATGATGATCAACTCTGAAATACTTAACTACTCTCCTAAATATAGTGATCCAAAACAATTCCAAATGACTCATGATTCATCCTATGTACTGAGAGAAAACTGATGAAGTTTAAGAGAAAATGAAATATAATTTGTTCACTTTATTTTTCTTGCTTCTTTGGCAGCATGACTAAAATGAAAATTTTTTGCATGATTTTACATGAGTAAATAATATCATACAGATTTCCTTCTCAATGGGGAGCCTGGAAGGAGAGAATTCTGGAATCATTTTAAAATATATTTAAAAAGAAATAAATAATAGTTTAATTATAAATTATGAAAATATATTTTCTGTTTGTTAAATTCAATATCTCTGGGTTGGACTCACAAATTTATTTTTCTTATGCTCAAAATCCATGGGTTGGCATTTTCCCCTACTGTTCTGAGTTTTAGTGACAAGGTTCAAATTTACCTTATCCTTCTCATAGGTATATATTGGTTACACTACTAAATTTTCTTTTACTTCACCATTCTAGTATGAAGATGGATTTTTTTAATATTCCTTCCTTAAGAGATGGTTCCATTGCTGCCCTATCTTGCTCAATTCACCCCACCCCATTTTTGCTATTTCTCCTGTTTTCTTTGGTTATCACCTGTAACTTTTTTCTGGTTAATATTGCTATCAAAATTGTTTCAAGTCTCCTGGAAAAAGCAATACAGTTGCATTAGGATGGTATATTGCCTGGATAATGGAAGGGGGATAATTTCCATTTTTCAGGAGATCCCACCAAATGTTTCTCCAGATATTTTAACCATAGTTCAACTACACAGTTAGATTCTTGGTATTTTTTATTCATTTCCTCTCTCTTCCATATATGCTTTATCATTTTCTCACCTCTGGATATTCCCACCAATGGGCTCCATCTCTGTTACCTTTAGTCCCATCATACACAACACACATACACCTAAGGAAACTCTTAGACTACATCTCATTCACAAGAGTCCAAAGTTTTAGGGGAGTCCATCTTCCTCAGGAGTGTGTTTACTTACTATGCCTGCCCCGCCCCAGTCCTATTAGTGTAGGGTTGCCAACAAATACACATATGTCCTTTTCCTAAAAAATTTAAACTACATTTTATGTTCCCACAGCAGATCTATTATTGACTGTCACTCAAGCAACAATGAAAACACTGAATAAGGGCAAAACATATTTTAAGGCCAAGTATATTTATTTTGTAAATCTTTTTTCAAATAAATCTGAGTGTTCTTTTTTTAAAATAGTTTTCCTTGTGTTCATGTTCAAAGGATTTATTCAAAGTTTCATTTTTTGCTCATTGTTTTGCCTTCAGAATCTAAACATTTTATAATTTTGTGGGATTTGGGGGTGAGTAGGAGAAACAGGAGCAGTAGTAATAGGACACTAGGGTGGTGTGTTAAGAATATGAAAGTTATTAAAAAGAAAGTAAATATGTTTATGTGGACTGGTGGAATGGAAGGTATTGTATTGGGGAATGTCCAGGATTATCATTAGAATATGATATGGTTACAGGGAAACAAAAATAAAGTAAAATGTTCTTTTAAAAATTGCCAAGTTCACTAGAAAATCCAGGTGGATATAAGTAAATATTCATGATGTTTTCTTGAATCAATAACAATTCATTTTTAGAGACACAGATGAACAGAGAAAACTTTACCTTTCTCAAGCCCTGTGAACACAGTTGTCCAACTTGTTATTCCTATCTACACTTAGAAATCTCTCCCTGACTTCCTATGAGTAGGACAGGAAATCTTGTTTCCTGTCTGCTAGTTGTTGAACAAAGCAACCTCACCCTGTGTTTGCCTTTCAGTGTGTCAAGCAAATGAGTGTTCGCTCACAAATAGATGAAAATAAACCTGCTGGTGCCTTTTGAATTCTTACTAACTATGCCCCCTTCTAGTTTCCCAAGTGTTCAGCTGTCCTCTTCTCATACTGATTTCACTGAATCACAGTGCAACGTTTTTGGTATTATGCACAAGACTAATGGTTTTTAAATTCTCATTCAAATGCCACATTTTGAAATGTACATTTTGAAGCAAATACTCATTTTTAAATATCGCTTTCTCCTCAGTAATAGAGATGAACAGCCAATATTTAAATCTTTTCACTTATTTCCACTTTGATGGGGAAAAGAAACTTTAAACATATGTAAATTTTAACTGCATAGTACTATGAGTTGTGTGGTGAAAAAAGAAATGCTATTCAAAATAATTCATATCACTACTCAAAGTTGATCATCATAAAAGTATTATGTCTACATCAAGTTAGTCTATCCTTGTAGAAAATTGTGCACATTTCTGGTGCCACATTTTTGGCTTGATAATGCAAAAATAGAGGAAGTCAAAAGAAAAGATGACCAAAATGGTGGGGAAGTTCGAATTTGTGCCATAGGAAAAATAGAAGAAGATAATCATAGTCTTTTTTTTCATATTTGAAGAATTAGCATCCATGAGTAACGCTAGATTTATTAATGTAGTTTCAAAGACCAAAAATGGGAACCAAAGATTAGAATCTACAGAGAAGTATATTTCCCCTCCAAGTAAAGAATTTTCAACAATTCTACCCTTAGATTTCAATATTCTAATAGATCTATGACCTCATCCTACTAGAATGTCTAATTTCATTTGTTTTAGGAAATTTTTTTCTTTGCCTTTCTATATTTTCTATAAAGGATTCACTTGGAAGCTAAAGGATGTCCTCTGGGCTTTTACATTTTTTCATGAATACCAGTATAATCATCAGATAGCCTTCCTGTTCTTTTTTGGACTTTGTAAGAAGCAGGAACCTATATGATAATGGACTCCTCTCACATAGATACAAAATGAAATATATGAAAGAAAAACTCTGGCCATCTTAAGTCTCATTTCCTTAAAACCAGGCTGAGGAGACCCACCCTGATAAACTATCCCCATAAAAGGCAATAGGATGTACAGATAGAATTGAAACTATCTTTGTTTTGATTGGTTAAACCAAAATGTCAGGAGCCAGGATAAAGGAAATCTGTGTGCCTCCTCACTTCACCCTTCTTACTGAATGTAACACTTGTAATATTGGCTTGTGAGTGCCCATTCTTGGGAGAATGAAATAAAAGAGCCTTTGTCACTCTGATCCTGAGGTAAAAATTATTTTTGAGTAGGAAACCATTCCTCTCAGTCTTGCTCCCCAACCTCCTTTTCTTTTACTACATGTCTTTGATGATGCCTTTTATGCCATGTTTTGTCCACATAGCACAGCAATCAATATGCTACTATTTGAATATATTCACTATGAATATTTCCATTTCTTTTTGAGTGCTTTCTAATTTTTATTCCTGTGATAGGCTCTATTCTCTACTCCTTTTGTGCCTTGGGATGAATGCAACAATGCCCCTATAAGTACATTTTAAACCTCCAGACTAACATATTTGTATTGTCTATTAATTGCAAAGGCAAAATGAAATTTTTGAAAATGAGTTTTATTGTTACTAACTTGGTTCAAAGTTATAACTTTAATACAGACTATTAATAAGTATAATTTCATAACTTGCATAAATTACAGCTAAATAATCTATCAGATAAAACTCATTCTTTAGTATAAACTAACCGGTAAGCCCCCCACTTTGACTAGTTTCTCAAACTTCAGTAGTCTAGAATTTTATCATGTTATAAGCAGGGTTAAGATCTATTAACTATGCCAAGGTAGAAAGTCCCAAGAACTACTTAGAACAGGATAACATAAAAGATCTGTGCTACTTTTTATGGATAAATTATTATGATGATGATCATCTACTTTAAGGCAAATATATTAAATAATTTTCAAATATGTGACATTCTTTTAACAGTTCAATTAAAATTAAAAATGAAGTTACTTTTCAAACAACATTTCTGAAACAATGGTTTCCCATATTTTACAATATAAGAAAAATATTTGATGTACACAGTATTGTCTATTTAAAACATGAAACAAAACTAATGACAAGTTGGGTGATATCAATTCATTTCCAATTTTTGTTACATATAAAAATATTTTATCACTTTGAGCAATCTATACTAATGGCATTCAAGACCACTATAGAACACTTATATTTGCTACCATTTATAAAGTGCTTTTGTTTCCTTTAAAATTACCCAAGGAGACAAATCAATTCCTTTGTGTTCTAACCAACCATTGCCAGATATTTTAAGAGGATGAATAAAAGTCATGTCTCTCCTTTCCCTAAAGCATTTACTACTCTCTGTAGTCTTAATCTTGGGGAAACTTCAGCATCACATTCCTCTGCTTTGGAACTTATGAGATTCTAAGGATTGAGGACATACCCTTTGAATGGTCCTCTAAGGACAGAATACCAGAATGACACTAAAATGATGTCATGTTTCAAATTAAAAAAAAAAAACTTTCAAATCACAATTCGGGAATCCACAGTACAAAATGTATATTTTAATCACAAATTTAGTCTCTAGTTTACAAAGACATGAATTTCAGTAGACAGGGGGCACAGATTATCTTCCCTCATCTGTCTTTAGCTCTTCAGTGTCCAACTTGGCCAGGTTTAGGAATAGAGGGGGAAGGATGGAGACTGTCTTTCTGAAGACTTCGAAAGATCCTCAGAAAAATTTTCAACCTTTACACAGTTTTTCCTCTGATTGATCAGGGAACAGGAAAAAGTTAGTTTGCTTTACCAAGCCACAAAACACAAACAATATGATAAAACAGATATATAGAAGCACTTGTTGGCAAAGATACTTATATCCTTCTTTTCAGCCTTTGAAGGTTTAATCAAAATATTGTGCATAATTTTATGAAAGAAATCTCAAAGCCTTTAATTTTCAGTAATTAGAAGTCCCTTCTTCAAGTAAAATTTGGGACCCATCAAGATTCTTACATAACTTAAACTAATCTTTGTATAATTTGAGAACTCTGTTCTTAGTGAGCCCTCTAAATGGGCACCTTTGTTTGATCCAAGGCCATTAACAACTTCCCTAAGAAGGTTATCCATTGGATTACTAGAGCTGGACGCATGGTTCCCTCATCAGGAGCCATTTACTTCTAAGCAGGTAGCTGTCTGGATGTGATTTTAGAGGATAGGGAGGTCCAGAGATGGAAGTTCTTGACCAAAGAAGTTCATAGGTAAAAATCCTATCAAAGTGATCTAGGGTGTTCCTTTAGTTCCTTCTAGTCATCACATGGACACTCGCAATCTGTCTCTTCATGATCATCATAACAGACAATTATTTATTTGGCGATGGCTTGCATGCAAAAATGAATCAGGTTCAAGGATCTTCGTCCACACAAGTACTAAGAACATTGGTTTCTATACAATTAATATACAGTTAAAGAAATAACAAAAATGGCCTAGGGATTGAGCCACCTTGTTCTTTATTGGTGGAGAGAATTAGGAGACCCAGAGATGAAAGGAAATTGTGGTACAATTCAATGTATTGGACTTTGCTACTAGTAGCAATGCAACAAGACAGGAAACTCCTGAAGGGAGTTTTATGTGAAAGAATGAGAGACATTGAGAGAAATAACTATGGGAGTAGAAATGCAAGAGAAAAACATATGACATCACTTATCACATGTATATATTGGTGTGTGATTTGAAGTTTAGGCTTTAAAGGATCATACAATAACAAAAATGACTAATATGGAAATAGATATCATTTGATAACATTTGTACAACCCAGTGGATTTTCTTGTCATCTCTGGGAGGGAGGAGCAAAGAGGGAAAGGGAAAAAATGAATCATGTAAACATGAAAAAATATTTAAAAATAAAAATTTAAAAATAAAAAAAAAAACAATTACCAACATGTAATCTAGGGAGGAAAACACTTAAAAAAGCACTAGGACACCCTCTCCTTATTAATGTTTGAGGATTTGGGAGAGAGCAAAATTAGTTCCTTGTGTATAGCAAAAGAAATAAGGACACTATGTTTGAGTGAGCAAATAGTGAATAGAAGGAAAGGGATTATTTATGGAAAGAGAGAAAGGAGAGAGGAAGAGGGAGGAGGAGAAAGAGAGAGAGAGAGACAGACAGACAGACGGAAAGAGACAGAGACAGAGACAGAGAGTTGAGTGAAATGAGATGAGACAAATGTAAGAGAGTGTTGGCCATTCAGAGAACAAGCATCTTCTAGGAGAGGCTGAGTGAGAATGGGAGTTTATGTGATAGAACATATGCTCTGCTGGGGAGTACTAGAGTTCTCTCTATACAAGGGGTTCTTAACATTTTTTGTTCCATAAACTACTTTAACAACTTGGTGAAACCTATGCAATAAAACAAATTTCAGCAGGAAGGACAGAGGAACCAGGAGCAACTAGAATAAGGGAAAGAGACAAAAAAGAAGTCAGAAGAAACCATAAAGGTAGATGCATATAAATACTAATTCATGTATTTTGTATTAGAAAACTTTTTACCATTGTTATATTAAAGATAGCACAAATCACTCCATTTTGCCTTTATTTGTCATTTTTGTGAAGTTCCAACCTCATATAAGACACCTGATCATGGATGAATTCATCTCATTCACATTCAGAGTTATGATTACCACCTGTGTATTCTCCATCATTTTGATTTCCTCTTTTAATTCTTCTTTCTTCATTCACTATTTCCCTACACATCAGTGTTTTGATTTCAATCAGTCCCCCTTTTCCCTATCCTTATTTTACCTTCCTACTACCTACTCTCTTCTTATTCCCCTCCTATTTCTCTTTTAGGTCAATTAATCACACACACCCAACCTTTCCCTCCCTTTTAATACTCCAAACCTCATACCCCTCCCCCTTCCTTATTCGCTTTCAACTTCTCTGTAGAGTAAGATAGAATTCTACACCCCAATAGATCTCGCTCTTCTTCAAGGTTCAAGTATTACCTGTCAGAACTCTCTCCCTTTCTTATTCTCCACCTCCACATCTTTATGTGGTATAATTTATCCTATTTTTCTTATTCCTTCAAGTTTCTCTTAGTACAATCCTCTTTTTTTTTGTTCTCCCCTCCAATTTTTTTACATAATTTAAATAGCTTAAAACCACTTCTGCCTATGAATATTTCATCTATCAACTATGATAAAGAAAACAATTTTAAGAGTTACAGATATAATTTTCCTTATAGGAATGTAATTAATTTGATCTGCTTGAAGCCCTGAATTCTGCCCCCTTTCTTGCTTATCGTTTTTATTGTTTTCTTGAATTTTTATTTGGACATCAAATTTTCCATTTAGTTCTGGTCTTTTCTTAAGGAATGCTTGGAAATCTTCTATTTTGTTAAATGCCCATACTCTCATCTGAAAGTATATAGACAGTTTTGATGGGTAGGTGATTCTTGGCTGATCAACCAATTCTCTTGTCTTCCTGAATATCATATTCCAACAATGCAGACCTTTACTATTGAAGTTCCCAGATCCTATATAATCCTTACTGGAGCTCCTTGATATCTGAATCATTTCTTTCTGGCCACTTGCAATATTTTCTCCTTGGCCTGGGAGGTTTTGAATTTGGCTATGACATTTTTGGGTGTTGTCTATTAAGGACTTAATGTAGGGGGTAATCTATGGATTCTTTCAATATCTATTTTTCTCTCTTATTCAAGAATATAAGGGCAGTTTTCTAGGATAATGTCTTGTAATATGATGTGTAGGATATCTTTTGTTGTTATTGTTCCAGGTTTTCAGATAGTCAAACAATTCTCAAATTGTCTCTCCTGAATCTGTTTTCTAGGTAAGTTGTCTTTTCAATGAGACATTTCATGTTTCCTTCTATTTTTTCATTCATTTGATTTTGCTTTATTAATTCTTGCTGTTTCTTGAGATCATTAGCTTCTACTTACCCAATTCTAGTCTTTAAAACTGATTTTCAGCTATCATGTTTTGATTTTTCTTTTTAAGTTTGGTCTAGCTTGCTTATCATAAATTCCAGCAGATCAATCTTGTCTCCAATTTGCTTATTACTTCATTTGATTTCTGTACCTCTTTTTCCATATGTACAATTTTGTCTTTTAAGTTACTATTTTCTTTTTTCTACTTTTCTTCCCATTTTTCTTATATCTTTCTTAGTTGGTGCTTGAACTCCTTTTTGAGTTTCTTCAGAGCTTATGACCAATTTTCATTTTTGTGGAGGAAAGGTTGGATGTGTTTGCTTATTTCTCATTCTCTGCTGTTTCTTCTATATTTTCCTCTTTTTCTACATAGAAATTTTCCAGGGTCAAGAGTTTTTATGTTGTTTTGTTTATTTTTTTGATATTGCTTATTCCTTTTGCCAGTAAAAGATTAAGATTCATGGTTGTTGGTAAACACTGCTTTCTTAGCTTTTATTTTGCAAGTCTTTGTCTTGATACTATCTTCCCTTCCCTGATAGAAAGAAGCCTGAGGGAGAATAGGTAGATCTGTGATGTTCTTTGTGTAATACATTTTAAAGTATTTTGCCCTGAGGCTATCTTCCTTAGCTGCTGTGGCTCCTGTCTTTAAAGGTGGGTCTGTGGGGTAGCACTTCAAAGCATTTTGTCCTGGAACTATCTTCCCCATCCCTACTGCCCTTGACTATGACCAGCCATGTTGCTGCCCCCACTGCCTTGAGTCTCACTGCCAATGCCTACCACAGCCCTCAAGGGTAAGTCTGTGGTGATTTCAGTCAGCCCCTGAGAATTTGGAAATTGTCCTGGACCTCACTCTAACTACCACAGTAGGTGTGTGGGGGAGAGGTAGCACTTAGATTACTGTAGCTTTGACCATTTATAGCATGGGAATCACCACTCACTTCCTACCTTTCACATTGTGTTCAGTGCCCTTTAGTCATCCAGTTTTGTTTCTCTCCTTTTGACACTCTTTGTAATGATTCAGTTGAAAGGAGATTTAGAAGGCTCCTTCTACTATACCCCCATCTTTGGTACAAATTTTCATAATATTTTCTGACAGTTCATCCATATTCTCCCCTTCCCTTCTGCCCTTCCCTTTTCCTCAAGATGGTAGGCAATACAATATAGGTTGTAAATGTAAAATTACACAATACATTCATAAATCCAGTTTAAAAAAAAAAGGCATGTTATTTACTTTAGTGAAAAATTCATGGAGGAAATAGAATGAAGAATGATATATTTTAATCTTCATTCAAACTTTGTCAGTTCCTTCTATAACAGTGGATATACCTTTTCATCATGGAACCCTTTCCATTGTCCTGAATCCTTGTATTGCTGATTATAGTTATGTGATTCACAGTTGATCATCATATGTTACTGCTGTTACTGTGTACAACATTCTACTCATTCTGCTTACTTCACTTTGTATCACCTTGTATAAAGTGTTCCATGTTTATTTCTCTTTTGTTATTGTGCTTTATTTCTTATGGTGCAATAATATTCAAATACAATCAGTCTGAGATCATAATCACTACCCCTGCTTTTACAACTTTGGCTGAAGCATTGTAAATTCTCTTCAAGTCCTTTTTCATTTCTCTGGGTGTGTTTTCCTGATTTAAATGTGTTCTTGTAAATAGCATATTATAGAATTCTGGCTTTTAACTCACTTTGCTGCCCTCTTCCATTTTATATGTGAGCTTACCCCATTCACATTCAGTTATAATTTTAGAGTCTTCCTCTCCTTCTGTTTTTTCCTGTTTATCCTTTTCTTCCTCTCCTTTCAGCCTTTCCCTGTTCACTAATATTTGTGTTTCTTATTACTGCCTCCTTGAGGTCACCCTCACTTTTTATCCAGGTCCCCTCTCCTTTTTCTTAGTGTCCCTCCCCTTCTTACTTCCCTAAAGGTTATATGGATTTCTATATATGGGTGTGGATGTTATGCCACCTTTGTGCCAATTCTGATTAAAGTTCAATTCAAGCATTGCCCACCACCTTCCCCATTTTCCTCTCCATTGTATTATTCTTACTCACCTCCTTGTGTGAGGTAATTTACCCTCAACTTTCCATATTTTTATACCCTCCTATCTTATTCATCTTATTCCCTACTTTCTGTCTGTATGCTCCTACTTACTGCTCTAATAGTGATAAAGTTCTCCCAGTACTTCTTAAACAAGCTCAGTACATAACTGACCACGGTGAACAGCTATGGGCCCTTATCACTTTGAACTATTTCTCTATTGTAGATATTTTCAGAATTTATTTTTAAAAACAAAATACAAATCTGTTGAACCAAAATAAAATCAAGAAAAATAAACCAAAAAAATCAAAATGCTTGACTTCATTCAACAGACAAAAACATTTATTTAGTACCTTATATTATAAAATCACTATGTTGGGTAAGGGGGATAATAGGAAAAAAATGTCAGTCCCTGTTCCCAAAGAACTTATAAGGAAATGTGGCAAGAATACAAATGAGACAACAGAATGTGAATAGTGATATAAGGCAAGGAGAATATACAGACAAATTACTTTAGACAAATTTTAGAGAAATAGAACAATTTTGACATGGGAAATCAGGGAATGCTTCAATCAGGAAAAAACTAAAACTTGATGGAGAAATATTTGGAAAACATGAGTAGGAGCACATGAAATCAATCAATGTATTCATTAAGTGCTTAATGCATGCCAAGTACTGGGCTAAAAGCCAGCAAGACAAAGAAAAAACATTGAAAGCAATATATACCTTCAAGGAATTTTTATTCTAATACATAATGAAGGGATAGAGATTGGATTTATAATTTCATTGGTACAGAGAATAATGCCAGGGGAAAAAAATTTATTTTGCATATCCAGTGAACATCTTTTCTACAACTAATGAGGTTCAGTCACAAGGACATAAAGACAATTGGGTCAGAAGTAAGGCTTGAATTTTAGGTCTTTTATGCCATTTCTCATCTACTATGCTCTTCTGCCTCAGATTATATTTAAGATACATAACAAGTAAACAGGAGGTAATATCATCAGGGGGAAGATAAAAACAGTTGTATAGACTGTGAAAAGCCTCCTGTTGGAGATAATGTTTGAATTGGGTCTTGAAGAAAGTATCCTAGGTAGGAGCGACAATCTTTATTAATGTGTAAGGTAGGAAACAACATGTCAAATTCAAGAAGTATAGAATGCAGAGTTTACATAAAGGAAAGTAATATGAAATTAAATATAAAATGTACATTAAAGTCAGATTATAAAGAATATTAAATGCAAGGTTAAGTAATTTTAGTTTTATTTTAGAGCAATAGGAAAGCTGGAAATGTTTTAGAATAAGAATGTAGCATGATCAGTCCTGTGCCCTAAGATGATTGTCTT
The DNA here is from genome assembly GCF_027887165.1 of Monodelphis domestica. NCBI lineage: Eukaryota > Metazoa > Chordata > Mammalia > Didelphimorphia > Didelphidae > Monodelphis > Monodelphis domestica. The sequence goes on from NC_077234.1 coordinate 156,936,705, forward strand.
GGCACTTGGATGAAGGATAAATAAGAAAAGAGAGAAAGTGAACTTATAGAGACTGATATATTCTACCAATTTGATTTACCCACGTTTGGAGACTGGAGTGCTCTACTTATGATATTTTAGAGTGAAATTAAATAGGACCAATGGTCCTCATATAGAGGATAATAATATATTTGACATGTAATATTTAATTCAGGCATAATGGCACATACCTGTTGTCCTTGCTTCTGTTTACACTAAGGCGGGTGGATTGCTTTGAGTTCAGGAGTTCTGAGCTGCAAGATACCTAAAGCTTGTTAAAAGTTTGGAGTTCCTTAGAAAGAAAAGAAGATGATCAACTAAATAGGGGAAAACAGATCTAGGTGAGAAGTAGAGCAGCTCAAAGCTCCCAAATTAGTCAACATTGTGAGGAAACTGAAATTCTGCCTGGGTAGCATAAGAAAACTTAATTTAAAAAAATAAAAATATTCTAAAAGTTGCTTTTTGGAAATCTATAATGTGCTTTATTCTTTACAACCCCAACAAGTAGATAGTGCAAGTATATTATTCCCCATCTCTGAAAGGGAAAACTAGAGTTATAAGAGGCTAAGTGACCATTAAATTTTAATCTCCTTGAGACCTTTTTCTGTATCCAAGTGTTTATCACAGTACCTAGATAATAGTAGGAAGTTAATAACTGATTTTTTTTATTGACTTACCTTGTGCTATAAAGTAAATATCTGAGTTAGAATTAGAATGGTCTGAAAAGTAGACTTGAATACTTAAATTGTTGGTGGACTCCCCCTCACTGGAGGTCTTCAAGCAGTCTAAATTGACTATTATTAGATGTGTTATATTAGAGATTACTTTCAAGAATGTATTGAACTAGATAATTGATAAGGTCCCTTCCTTCTGTTGTGGTGAAAATTTTCACCTTTTAAGAGTATTATAATAATGAACAATGGCCGCCAAGGAATTTACTTATGAAATTCCTAAAATGAAACACTCAAGTCAGAATGGAGTTTATGGGGGTTTAATCACAATGGGAGTAGAGAAAAGGAGAGGGAGAGGAGAAAGGAGAAAAGGGAAAGGGGTTACTCAACCTCTGACCAAGGCAGAGGGAGTTTAGGCCCAAAGGGCCAAGGTGGAAGGAATCAGTCCTTGACTCACTTGACCGATCTGAAGGAAAGCTGTCTGTGGGGGTCCTCTCTCTTCAAGCTTCTAACAGGAAACTGCTGTCTAGCCCTGTCTACAGGAAGTGCACGAATTCCAGAGGCTGTTCCCTACCTCACTTCCTGTGCCTCACAAGTGCCAATGGTGGCTCTAGCTTGGCTTAGGACAGCCCAGATGGGCAGTTAGTTATTTTTGATTTGTCATTGACTAGCACATGCCCGTGTAGTGTGGGTGTGCACAATTTTTGAGTGCTAGACCAAGATGGAGACTTTTAAAACTCACACTTCCAAGTACAAAGTTCTATGATTTTGTAATGTGGTTCTCCTGGCCCCAAGTACAATATTCCATGTGCTACAATGCTACATAGCCCATAGTCTAAAACTGTCTTTTTACCTGGGCATAATGGTGTTTGTTTCTCTCTTAATTATGTATTTTTATCATTATAGTATATTACCAGTCACAAGCATTTAACCTAGTAAGCAGACCATCAACTGAAATGTCAAAACATCTTGAAAGAGGCCTCATAAACATGTAAAGCTCAGGCACTCTCTGATGAATTTAGCTAAACAAAATAAACTGAGGAGGAAAAAAGTAAATTCTCTTCCCTGAACTGCACACATAAAGAAAGTTGAAGGAAGGCTTCTAAAAGGGCAATGTCATTTATTTTATAATTTCATTAGAAAAATTAATGAAGTTTGATTAAGGATGTAGAAAGGAAGTCACGCCTAAGGAAGAGAATCAGGAAATTGGAATGTAATTGCCAAAATAACCAGTGATCAAAATGTAAAACTCAGGTTGCCTCTTGGATCTCTTAGTCAGCTGAAGAAACATCGTCATTCTTTCCCCTTAGATCGAAATCACAGCACTAGAAAGCAAAACAACAACAACAACAACAACAAAAAGCATCAGAAGGTCTCAGAGTGGCTGCTCAAATACAATTCTCAGTTATTCTCATCAGAACTAGAAAAGACTTAGTTTATTTCAGAGGACCTTGCCAGCCTCCTTCAGTGAGCTCCCAGCCTTCCCTCACCCTGCCGGGTCACTCTTGGAAATGTGTAAAATCTATCAAAATGACTTCATACATAGCCTTTCCTTTCGTCTGAGGTCTTCAGACAGTCATCTTTGGGAAGCAAATCCATGAGTCTTTAAGTTTCTTTCTCTGGTATTTGAAATCTTAGTTGTTTAAAGATTTCATTTGCTTAGATTCTGCTTAATTCATTGCTTCAAAATTTGACAATAGGAAGAAGAGGCTATTATACTAATAAGAGGACTAGGTGAGGAGCCAGGAGGTCTGGCTGGCAGCCCCATTTCTGCCATCACCCAGGGTCACAAGACCTAGTACGGAAAGGAAGCTTAAATACGAGCTAGTCCAACCTCTTCATTCTATAAATTGGGAATTTGAGTCCCAGAGGATTTAAATGACTTGCTCTAGTCTCATTAATAGTTAAAGAATCTGGAATTGAATACAGGTTTTCGGATGGCTCTCCTACTATTTCCACCATACCATTCCTGGTGACTTCTTTGGATACACCATTAAACATCTTTGGACATCATTTCCCTCCGCTGGAAAGTGAAATAGTTGCACTGAGTGATCCTGAGAGTTCCTTTGAGCTCTCACATGTCTTATTCTCTCTGTAATACCTGGGTTTATGATGCCTCTCATTTCTCATGTAGAATATTGGAATACCTGAATTTGCATCCTGCTTCAGATATGTACTAGCGATATAACTCTGGATGAATCATTTCTCCTTTTTCAGCCTCTATTCCTTCATGTGTAAGATAGGGATAATAATGCCACCTACCTCATAGGTTTATTGTGAGATTCAAATAAGCTAATATATGTAAATCACTCAGCAAACTTTAAGGTGCTCCATAAATGTGAGTTACTATTAATGTTGCTATAATTTTATATATAATATAGTTATGCTATAATTATAATAAAAATAATGTAAGAAAATGTGATTAATGTATTAATATGATAATATATTGTTATTATAATAAAATAATTCAAAAACCATTTTGTAGCTCAGAAATGTAGTGATGGTGATAGTCTAGCCTTTCTCCTTTCAATATTTTAATACTTTAAACATCCATGAATCCATTGGTGTGGGTATTCAATCCTTTGATACAAATTGGGGCCATGTATGAATCAGTTGCTTTGCTTTGGTTGAAAAGCTTACCAATCTGCTACCAACAATCAATGATTCTTTCTGAATTTAACTAGGTTGTTTTTTTAAAAAAACTTATTTTCTGTTTTCATAACAAATCTTAAACAGAAGGACAAGGGCAAGGTAAACAGGGTTATATGGCTTTCCTAGGATCACACAGCTAGAAAAAATTTGAGGCCAAATTTGAATGCAGGTCCTCCCAACTCCAGGCCAGTTTCTTTACTCACTGTGCCATCACACTGCTCCACTGGGTGATGGAAATACAAATAATCACTCTCTCCCTTCTGTAGGTTTTTCTAGTACCAACTAGAGATCATATTCTGCTGTGTCCTCTCAAATGCAATCACTTCTTTATTATGATGTGGCAACCGATTACTTTAATAATGTTCACTACAGGATGTGCAATAGTGTTGGATTAAGTAAGGAAGAAATCATTACAGAATTCTAATGCAGATAATTTCTATTTTTGTGACCCTGTGCAAGTCACTTAACCTTTCAAAACCTCAGTTTCTTCATCTGAAAAATGAGACAGACTTCATCCCCTTCAAGATCCCTTCCAACTCTAAATCTACAATGAGTCCTTTTTTTGTGTATACTGTCTATAAACACACCTAACTTCTTCCTCTCTTAAAAAAATCAACTCCCTAAAGCCTGCCACCTCTTCAGTCTAGCATTATATTTTCCTCCTATTAAGCCAAATTCCATGAAAAAGCTATCCAATCCCAGTGCCTTCATTTCTTCTCCATTCATTCTCTTCTAAATCTGTCTTTTGATATCATTCAAAAGAAACTTCCATTTCAAAATAAGAATGAACTATTTTTGGTGATGTCATTTGATTTTGTCCCAATTAAATTTTTTAGAAATCATCAACAAGCTTCTGCACACTTGGCCTCCCACTTCCACCCCACCTTCCAATTCCTAAAGGGGGTGGAGGAGAAGAAAAACAAAACTCACTCAAAAAATATACATGGTCAAGCAAAACACATTCCCACATTACCATGCCAAAAATGCATATCTTGTTCTAATTATCTAGCCCATCATCACTCTACCAGGAAGTGGGAAGCATTTGAAATAATAGGTCCTCTGCAATCATGGCTATCATTGCATTGTTCATAGATCTTTATGTCTTTCAACATTCTTTGCTTTTAAGAGTGTTTCATGATAGTGTTAGTTTTATATAAATTGTTCTGATTCTGTTCACTTTGCTGTTTCTCAATTCAAACTGATGTTCAAGTAATATCCCATTCCTCTCTCCTCTAAAGTGTTTGTTTAGATTTCAATTTCTGTTCTCTAAATTATGTGGAAAAAAATGATCACTCTCCATTCCTCTCCTTTTCTTTCTAAATGTATCTTTTGCCTTCCTTTTTCCATTTTTTCCTGATTTTAAAATAATCAAAACATTAAAAAAAATTGTGGAGATTCTATCCGACTTGACTCCCTCTATAACCTTACTGTACTTCATGGTTCTTTAGAGATGCTAGTTTAACTTCCTGTATTTAAATACAAACACATAAACTTTATAGTTTTCTGATGTCTTATTTGTGACTGTATGCTTCTCTTTTTCTCTGTCACCTACATTTGTATTTCAGTATTTCTGCTAAACCTTTTGCTGTTGTTGTTGTTGATGAGGATGACTTTGTATTCTTATTTTCATCAGCACTTGGAAGTCCTCTATTTTAATCAAATTCATTTTCCCTCTTTTTGATTAGATTATTTTTCTGGGTAAGTTATTCTTGCTTACAAGGCTTTTAGAATGTTATATGTTACACTCACTCTTCCTTTTATAATGGAAAACTAAATCTTGTGATACTGGATGTGGTACTTCAGGACTTGAATTACTTACATTTTTTTTTCCCTGATCCAGAAAATCAGAACTTTGGTCACAACATTACTAAGAGTTTTCATTTTGTGATTTCTTTCAGGCAATAACTGGTGGATTTTTTCCATTTTAATTTTGCCCCTTGGTTTCATTAGATCTGGCTCCTCCTTGTTACAGGTTCTGTCCTATTCTCTCACTTGTAGTTCAAATCTATGATCATGGTTTGGGAAAATTTCCTTTATCCTTTCTTCTTTAATTTCCTATTCATTACTTAGTCTAGTTTTCCTCTCCAATCATTAACGGTTGTGGGTATTTCCCATAGAAACAGTTTCTTAATTGATTATTCTACTGATATTTTGTCAATCCTCATTCTTTTTTATCTTTCTGCAGACTCTGATGCTATCAACCATTCTCTTCTTGATACTTTCTTCTCTCCAGGTTTCCATTAAACTGCTTTATCCTCATTCTCCTCTTCCCTTTGTAACCTTTCTTTAGTCTTTTGCTGCATATTCAGACAAGTCATTTCCTTTAACCATAGGTGTTCCCCAAGACTCTCTTCTCTCTAGACACTACTTCATGCATCTAATTATTCAACATTTCTATGCTGGTGATTCTCAGTTCTACTTATCTAACCCTAACTTCTGCTAATTCCCTTCCTTTCATCTCTAACTGCCTATTAGAACTGGATGACCATAGATTTCTTAAGCTCAATATTTCTAAAACAAAATTCATTATCCTTACCCCTCCAACAAAACTCTCCTTCGAAACCTCCCAATTAATATCAAGGGTACCCCCAACCTCCCAGTCACCCAGGTCTGAGACCTAAGGATTATTCTTGACTCCTCTGTGTCTCTCAGCCCTTAATATCTAATCATTCCATTTCACCTCTGGAGCATCTTTGGTATTTGTCCCCTTATATGCTTTGACACTGCCACCACCCTGGTAGAGTTCCTCCTCACCTCAAGACTGGACTATTGAAGAAACTGTCTGCTTCATGTCTTCCACATTCAAGTCTAACCTTTACTTGGCTGCCAAAGTAATCTGCTTAAAGTACATATTTGATTTTGAGAAGCATGCACATATACACCCAGCCCCCCACTCAATGAACTCCCTATTACTTCCTAAATAAAATGACTAGTTTCAATAACTGGTTTCATAATCTAGCCTTCCCACACTCCACATTTCCATTCTTCTTACACCTTATTCGGAAACATTTATTCCATCATCTGATGATACTTCACACTGGCATTCATACTATTCCTTTAAAAAGATACCCCCTTTCCTAACTCTAGGGATTTTCATTGGCTATTCCCCAAGTGTGAAATGTTCTCCTTTCTCATCTCTGCCTCCTGACTTTCCTGACTTATTTCAACTGCTAACAAAAATCCCAGCTTCTACAGGAATTATTTTCTAATCAGTCCTAAATCTAATGATTTTACTCTGTTAATTACTTTCATTTTACCCTAAATAGAATTTGTATACAGTTATCTATATATTGTCTCTCCTATTAGACTGTGAACTTCTCAAAGGTGGGGGTTCTCTTCTACCCTTCTTTTTATATCCAACACTTAACAATGCCTGCTACAAAGTTGAAGTTTAATAAATGTTGACTGAATGACTTGAACATTGGTAAGATTTACACAGGATTGGCAGACATTCCCAGGTTGCAAAGTGGAAACCCCCAACATGAATGAGATTATAGGCACAAGGGAGTGTTAGAAAGAGACTTTCATATAATTTTCAATAATCCTATGAAAAATATACCCTGAGAATTTGCTTTTCTGGCAGTCACAATTTCTAAAAACAAGGCAGCAAATTGAATCAAGGGTACACTTCTTATACCTAAATTTTTAAAGTGGCATACAAAGGGGAAAGATGTGTTGCAACACTTTTATATACAGTACTGAATAGAAACTGAATCACTGTTGGTTTTTTTAAAAAGCAAACCAAACTAAAAAAAGAGTGGTAAATGATTCCTTTATGAAATAATCAGATTTATTGTTCAGTTGTTGACTGGTATACCCAGTTGGATCACCCCAGTTCACAAAGATACTGAAATGACTTGCCATTTCCTTCTCCAGCTTATTTTATTGATGATGAATGGTGCAGACAGGGTTAAATAATTTGGCCAAGGTTACACAGCTTGTAAGTTTCTAAGGCCAGATTTTAACTCAGAAAAATAAGTCTTCTTGACCTCTGACTCATCCATTTGGACATTGTATGACCTAACTGTCTTCTGACCTTGGAACCTTGTTTCTTCAACGTCTTTATATGACCTTGAGCAAAATACTCAAACTCTCTATTTCCTAATTTGTAAAGTGAGGAGGAATCTTCCAGCTCAAAATCCATTATTCTGGGAAATTTGTATTTGAAAACACATGTATTTAATGCATATTTAATATTTTCTCTGACTGACTACCTAGAAATTGATGCCAACCTCCAAAGAAAATGATAGGTATCTTCTGGAACCCTAAAAGAGAAATAGCAGTTTTTAGGAGATGGACTTTTCCAGAAGAGAAAAAGAGAGAGAGAGAGAGAGAGAGAGAGAGAGAGAGAGAGAGAGAGAGAGAGAGAGAGAGAGAGAGAGAGAGAGAGAGAGAGAGAGAGAGAGAGAGAGAGAGGGAGAGAGAAACATGCATATATTCATGTATGTGTAGGCAGCTATGTGACTGTGACTAGAATTCCAGGCTTGGTGTCAGGAAGACTCATCTTCTTGAGTTGAAATATCGTCTCAGACATTTATTAGTTGTGTTAAATGGGCAAGTCATTCGAACTTTTTTGCTTGTTTCCTCATCTGTAAAATAACTTGAAAAGAAATGGCAAACTAATCCATTCCACTCCTTGCCCCAAATTCATTGTATGGTACGTTGCTAGTTGTAGCCTAGGAAAGATAATTTAAAGTTTATATTCTGAGAGTAGATAGTACAACTCCTTTATAGATAAAGACCACTATATTGCATAATGGAAATAAATACGTATGTGTTTTCAATTACTTCCAGTATTCACTCTGTGTTCACCAAGTAGGTAAAGTACTTAGTGTTCTACTTCATATAAACCAATTTTAATGTCTTGAGAAAAGAAAACTCTTCCCTAATTGTTTTCTGATTATGGAAGGTTACTGAAAAAATGTTTAAGTTCTTGAGTTTCTTTTTGTATTAAATATTTTTTCCCAATTGCATGTAAACATTTTTAACATTTAATACTCTAAAAATTGGAGTACCAAATTCTCTCCTTTCTTCCCTTCATTCCCCCCACATTAAGAAAGCAAGAAATTGCATGTAGATTATGCCTGTGCTGCTATGCAAAATGTTTCCATATTAGTCAAGTTGTGAAAGAAAACAGAGACCAAATAAGACTGAGAAAAATTATATATATATATTATATATATATATATATTCCTATAGATATGCTTCACTCAGCATACAAATTTAATCAGTACTTTCTCTGCATGTGGATAGCTTTGTTCAACATACATCCTTCAAAATTATCTTGCATAATTGAATAACAAAGTCATTAATAGCTAATCATCATATAATATTGCTGTTGTAGTATGCAAAATGTTTTGGTGCTGCTCATTTCATATTGCATCAGTTCATACTAACCTTCCAAGGTTTCTCTGAAACTAATCTGCCTGTCATTTTTTATAACACAATAGTATTTCATCATAATCATATGAAATTTTTCATTCCTTGATAGATGGGCCATTCCTCAATGGACAATCATCTCCTTGAGTTGCAATATTTCTACCACAAAAAGAGCTGCTATAAATATTTTTGTATATATAGAACCTTTTTCTTTTTTTATCTCTTTGGATAAAAGGGTATGCACAATTCTGGGTATAGTTCCAAAATGATATCCAGAGTGATTGGATTAATTCACAACTCTTAACAACTGTGCATCAGTGTACCAATTTTGCCACATCTCCATAACATTTGCCATTTTCCTTTTCTGACATATTAACCTTAATCTGGCAAGTGTGAAGTAGTACCTGAGAGTTGTTTTATTGTGTATTTCCATAATCAAAAGTGATGTAGAGTATCTTTTCATAAGATTTTTTTAAATAATATTTTATTTGATCATTTCCAAGCATTATTCATTAGACAAAGATCATTTTCTTTTCCTCCCAACCAACCCCCCATAGCCGATGCGTGATTCCACTGGGTGTCACATGTGTTCTTGATTCGAACTCATTGTCATGTTGTTAGTATTTGCATTAGAGTGTTCCTTTAGAGTCTCTCCTCTGTCATGTCCCCTCAACCGCTGTAGTCAGGCCGTTGCTTTTCCTCGGTGTTTCTACTCCCACAGTTTGTCCTCTGCTTATGAATAGTGTTTTTTTTTTTCTAGATCCCTGCAAATTGTTCAGGGACATTACACCGCCACTAATGGAGAAGTCCATTACGTTCGATTATACCACAGTGTATTAGTCTCTGTGTACAATGTTTTCCTGGTTCTGCTCCTCTCACTCTGCATCACTTCCTGGAGGTTGTTCCAGTCTCCATGGAATTCTTCCACTTTATTATTCCTTTGAGCACAATAGTATTCCATCACCAACATATACCACAATTTGTTCAGCCATTCCCCAATTGAAGGGCATCCCCTCATTTTCCAATTTTTGGCCACCACAAAGAGTGCAGCTATGAATATTTTTGTACAAGCCTTTTGGTCCATTATCTCTTTGGGGTACAAACCCAGCAGTGCTATGGCTGGATCAAAGGGCAGACAGTCTTTTATCACCCTTTGTGCATAGTTCCAAATTGCCCTCCAGAATGGTTGGATCAATTCACAACTCCACCAACAATGAATTAATGTCACTACTTTGCCACATCCCCTCCAGCATCCATTACTTTCCTTTGCTGTTATGTTAGCCAATCTGCTAGGTGTGAGGTGATACCTCAGAGTTGTTTTGATTTGCATCTCTCTGATTATAAGAAATTTAGAACACTTCTTCATGTGCTTATAAATACTTTTGATTTCTTTATCTAAAAACTGCCTATCCATGTCCCTTGCCCATTTATCAATTGGAGAATGGCTTGGATTTTTGTACAATAGACTTAGCTCTTTATAAATTTGAGTAATTAAACCTTTGTCAGAGGATTCTATGAAGATTTTTTCCCCAATTTGTTGTTTCCCTTCTGATTTTAGTTACACTGGTTTTGTTTGTACAAAAGCTTTTTTTATTTGATGTAGCAGAAATTATTTATGTTACATTTTGTGACTCTTTCTATGTCTTGCTTGGTTTTAAAGTCTTTCCCCTCCCAAAGGTCTGACATGTATACTATTCTGTGTTTACCCAATTTACTTATGGTTTCCTTCTTTATGTTTAAGTCATTCACCCATTTTGAATTTATCTTGGTGTAGGGTGTCAGGTGTTATCACTTCCTAATCTCTCCCACACTGTCTTCCAATTTTCCCAGCAGTTTTTAACAAATAGTGGATTTTTGTCCCAAAAGCTGGAATCTTTGGGTTTATCATATACTGTCTTGCTGAGGTCTCTTGCCCCCAGTCTATTCCACTGATCCTCCTTTCTGTCTCTTATCCAGTACCAAATTGTTTTGATGACTGCTGCTTTGTAATATAGTTTAAGGTCTGGGATTGCAAGGCCCCCATCATTTGTGTTTTTTTTTTTCATTATTTCCCTGGATATCCTTGATCTTTTGTTATTCCAAATGAACTTTGTTATGTTTTTTTTCTAAACCAGTGAAGAAATATTTTGGGACTTCCATGGGTATGGCACTAAATAGATAAATAAGTTTGGGTAGGATGGTCATTTTTATTATATTGGCTTGTCCTATCCATGAGCAGTTAATGCTTTTCGAATTGCTCAAGTCAAGTTTTAGTTGTGTGGAGAATGTTTTGTAGTTGTGTTCATATAGTTCCTGTGTTTGTCTCGGGAGATAGATTCCTAGGTATTTTATTTTGTCTAAGGTGATTTTAATGGGATTTCTATTTTTAGTTCTTGCTGCTGAGCTGTGTTGGAGATATATAGAAATGCTGATGACTTATGTGGGTTTATTTTGTATCCTGCAACTTTGCTAAAGTTGTTGATTATTTCAATTAGCTTTTTGGTTGAATCTCTAGGATTCTTTAAGTAGACCATCATGTCATCTGCAAAGAGCGATAATTTGGTCTCCTCCTTGCCTATTTTAATACCTTCAATTTCTTTTTCTTCTCTAATTGATACTGCTAGTGTTTCTAGTACAATATCAAATAGTAGAGGTGATAATGGGCATCCTTGTTTCACTCCTGATCTTATTGGGAATGCATCTAGTTTATCCCCATTGCAGATAATATTAGCTGATGGTTTTAGATATATACTGTTTATTATTTTTAGGAATGACCCTTTTATTCCTATGCTTTCTAGTGTTTTTTATAGGAATGGGTGTTGTATTTTATCAAATGCTTTTTCTGCGTCTATTGAAATAATCATGTGGTTCTTGTTGGTTTGCTTGTTGAGGTGGTCAGTTATGTGGATGGTTTTCCTAATATTGAACCAGCCCTGCATCCCTGGTATAAATTCTACTTGATCATGGTAGATGACCCTTCTGATCACTTGCTGGAGTCTTTTTGCTAGTATCCTATTTAAGATTTTTGCATCTATATTCATTAGGGAGATTGGTCTATAGTTTTCTTTCTCTGTTTTTGACCTGCCTGGTTTTGGAATCAATGTTTGTGTCATAAAAGGAGTTTGGTAGAACTCCCTCTTTGCTTATTATGTCAAATACTTTGTATAGTATTGGGATTAACTGTTCTTTGAATGTTTGATAGAGTTCACTGGTGAATCCATCGGGCCCTGGGGATTTTTTCTTAGGAAGTTCTTTGATGGCTTCTTCAATTTCTTTTTCTGATATGGGATTATTTAAGAATTCTATTACTTCTTCTGTTAGTCTAGGCAGTTTGTATTTTTGTATATATTCATCCATATCACCTAAATTGGTGTATTCATTGCCATATAATTGGGCAAAGTAATTTCTAATGATTGCCTTAATTTCCTCTTCATTGGAGGTGATGTTCCCCTTTTGTCTTTGATGCTGTTAATTTGCTTTTCTTCTTTCCTTTTTTTAATTAGATTGAGCAGTACTTTGTCTATTTTGTTTGTTTTTTCAAAGTACCAGCTTCTTGTCTTATTTATTAAATCAATAGTTCTATCACTTTTGATTTTATTAATTTCTCCCTTCATTTTTAAGATTTCTAGTTAGTTTCCTGCTGGGGGTTTTTAATTTGATAGCTTTCGAGTTTTTTAATTTGCATTTCCAATTGATTGGTCTCTGCTCTCCCTAGTTTGTTAACATATGCACTCAGGGATATGAATTTACCTCTAATTACTACTTTGGCTGCATCCCAAAAGATTTGAAAGAATGTCTCACCATTGTCATTTTCCTCGGTGAAATTATTAATTGTTTCTATGATTTCTTCTCTAAATAAACGATTTTGGAGTATCATATTGTTTAATTTCCAATTAGTTTTTTATTTGGTTTTCCATGTACCATTACTGATCATTATTTTTATTGCCTTGTGATCTGAAAAGGCTGCATTTATTATTTCTGCTTTTCTGCATTTGTGTGCCATGTTTCTGTGACCTAGTTTATAATCTATTTTTGTGAATGTGCCATGTGGTGCTGAGAAGAAGGTGTATTCCTTTTTATCCCTATTTATTTTTCTCCATATGTCTATTAATTCTAATTTTTCTAGATTTCATTCACTTCTTTTACCTCTTTCTTATTTATTTTTTGATTTGATTTATCTAAATTTGATAATGGTTGGTTCAAGTCTCCCACTAATATGGTTTTACTGTTTATTTCTTCCTTCAATTCTCCTAGTTTCTCCATTAAAAATTTGGGTGCTATATTATTTGGTGCATACATGTTGATTAGTGATATTTCCTCATTATCTAAAGTCCCTTTTAACAAAATATAATTACCTTCCCTATCCCTTTTGATCAGGTCTATTTTTGCTTTGGCTTTATCAGATATCATAATTGCAACTCCTGCCTTCTTTCTGTCAGTTGAGGCCCAGAAGGTCTTACTCCATCCTTTAATTCTGACCTTGTGGGTGTCTACCTGCCTCATGTGTGTTTCTTGAAGACAACATATGGTAGGGTTTTGGATTCTAATCAATTCTGCTATTTGTCTACATTTTATGGGTGAGTTCATCCCATTCGTGTTCAAAGTTATGACTGCCACTGGTGGACTCCCTGGCATTTTGATATCCTTCCCTAATTCTAACCCTTTCTTCTTCAGCTCTATCTTTTAGTCCAGTGATTTACTTTAAATCAGTCCCCCTTGTCCCCTCCCTTGATATTTTTCCCTTTCTAGTCCCTCCCTTTTTGTTCCCTCCCCCTCCCCCCTTGGTTTTCCCTTCTCCCTTCCCTTGTTGGGTATGATAGAATTCACAATCCCAATGGATCTGGATGTTCTTCCCTCTCAGAATTGATTTCCCTGAGAGTAAGGTTTAAGTAAAAACTCTCTTCCTCTCCTTCTTATAGGAATTTTCTTCCCCTCCCCATCCTGTGTGAATCTTTGTGTGAGAATGATTATTCTCTTTGGTCTTTCTTTTCCCCCTATTTACACATTACATTTCCCCCACATGTTAGTATACATAGATTGAAATAAATGTAGTCCTTATAGAAGAGAGTTTGGGTAAAAGAAAAAGCTAACATTTTTCTCCTTTTCCCTTTCCTTCATATTTACCTTTTCAGGTATTCCATGCTCTTTGTTTTTTGATATCGAACTTTCCACAGAGCTCTGGTCTTTTCTTTGCAAAAACTTGGAAATCTTCTATTTTGTTGAATGCCCATACTTTCCCTTGGAAGTATATGGTCAGTTTTGCCAGATAGCTGATTCTTGGTTGAAGACCCAGCTCTCTTGCCTTTCTGAAAATCATGTTCCATGCCTTACGATCATTCAGAGTGGAACTTGCAAGGTCTTGTGTGCCATTCCTTTATATCTAAATTGTCTTTTTCTGGCTTCTTGTAGGATTTTTTTTCTTTTGTTTGAAAGCTTTGGAATTTGGCAATTACATTCCTGGGAATTGTCTTTTGGGGATTTAGTGTAGAGGGTTTTCTGTGTGCACTGTCAGTGGCTGTATTTCCCCCTTATTCTAGAATCTCTGGGCAATTTTCTTTGATTATATCTTGTATTATGATGTCGAGTTTGCTGTTTATTTCTGGCTTTTCTGGAAGTCCAATTATTCTTAATTTATCTCTTCTTCCTCTATTTTCCAAGTCTGTCACCTTGTCAGTGAGATATTTTATGTTCTCTTCTAATTTCTTGATCTTTTGGCTTTGCTTTATTGATTCTTACTCTTTTACCTGCTCGTTGTCTTCGAGTTGCCTATTTCTGACCTTTAAAGCCTGGTTTTCCTTTTCAGTTTGGTCAAACTGGTTTTGTAGATGCGTGAATTTCTTTTGCATTATTTCCCACTTTTCCTCCCAGAAGGCTTCCATCTTTTTGATCATTTCCAATTCAAATTCTTCATGGGTTTGTGGAGAGTTTCCATTTCCTTTGTAAGGTTTCGGAGCATTTGCTTGTGTTTTCTATCTCCTCTGTATTTTGTATTTTTGCTCCATAAAATGTGTCCAAAGTCGCCCCCTTCTTCTTGTTTTTCTTGGAATTCGGGGGCTTTTGTGCTTCTGTGGAGTTTGCCATCTCTATCTGAGTGGGAAGGACTAGCTTTTCTTATCTCTGTCTGGTGTTCAGAGATTTTAGCCCTAGGCAGATTGTTTGTTCTATGCAGTTGTTGTTCTGTCTTCCAGGGGAAGCCAGGAATTGTTGGTGTTTCCCTGTTACTGCCCTCCTCAGTTCCCTCCTGATGCTTCTCTGTTGCTTTATTTCCACGCTCTGAGCCTGGCTCGGCCCTTTCCTCGGGGTATTTGTTTCCGTGACTTAGCTGGCCAGGAGAGCCAGCACTCTGAGGGGGGACAGGCCGCAGCTTCCTGGAGCTCTGAGGGCTCCTGATAAGATTAACTTTCTCTGGGTTGAACTGAGTATGCTTTGAGGCAGGGACCTTGAGACTTGGATGGAAGGATCCAGCCAGGGGGCTGCAGGCTCCCCCATCTCTTTCTGTTTCCCTGCTATCTGGGTGCCCCCACGACTGGGTCAGGTTGTTTTCAGGATGTGGCCTTCAGAATAGCAGGCTCCCGAGGCCCTTTTGCCATCCCTGAGGGTTACTATTGTTTCAGAGGACCCTGCTCTCTGAGGGGGGAGGGCCATGGCTTCCTGGAGCTCTGAGGATTCCTGATAGGATTAACCTCGGACTGAGTATGCCCTAAGGGAGGGACCTTTAGTGAGACCCAGATGGAAGGATCTGGTCAGGGGGTAACAGGCTCCCCCATCTCTCTCTTTTTCCCTGCTGTCTGGGTGCCCCCTCGACTGGGTCAGATTGTTTTCAGGAAGCGGCCTTCAGGATAGCCGGCCCTGAGGCTCTGAGATTCCCTCTGCTGCCTGGGACTCAGTGCTCTGGGTTGGGAGGATGGGTCCTGGGACCTTCCTTCTGCCTACCCCTTAGGTCCGAGTGATCCTGTGTTCTGGCTTTTGGGGCGGCTGTACCTTTTGATCCAGGTCCAGGTCCAGGAGGAGGATTCCCAGGGGTCTATGCTGTTGTTTGTTTTGAATTTCGGTGCCTTAGGAGCATATAGTTTGAGTTTGGTAGGGAAGGGTTTCCCGGAGATCTGAACTTTTGCTTTCTCTAAGCAGCCATCTTGACCCCCAGGCCCCTTCATAAGATTTTAATTTGCCTTTTATTTCTTTTTCTGAAAATTTCCTATACCTTCTCACCAGTTATCACCTGGATAATGGCATGTATTCTTATAGATTTGTTTCAGTTATCTAGGCCTTTATCAGAGAAACTTGCTATAATTTTCCCCTAATTTTCTCTTTTCCTTCAATCTTGACTTCACTGGTTTTGTCTTTGCAATAACTTTTAAAATTAATGTAATCAATATTTTCCACTTTATATCCCACAGTACTTTTTATTTTTTTGTCTTATTATTTAAAACATATAAATGAATGCAAATACCAACAACATGTAAATGGGTTCGAATCGAGAATACATGTGATACCCAGTGGAATCGCGTGTTGCCTATGGGAAAGGTTGGGGGGGGGGGAAGAAGATGATCTTTGTCTCCAATATATAATGTTTGGAAATGACCAAATAAAATATTGTTTAAAAAATAAAAATTTTAAAAATTAAAAAAAATTAAAAAAACAAAAAACAACTCCATGGCAAAAAAGACAACAACATATAAATGAAATTTATTAATAATGTTAATCATGAATTGTTCTCTTGAAATTTAAATGAAATTACTTTTTTAATGCCTATCACATATTTATTTCCTTAAAATGAAATTCCACAATATCCCAGTTTATTAAGAAGACACTAAAAATAATTTATAATTATCTAAAAATTTCAGGTACCAGTGTATGATATACCCATTTTCCAAATGAGGAAAGTGTTATCCTCATTTGTGAGAAGTCCAAGTGGCTTTCCTACAAATACATCATTAAAAACTAGCTACTTTGGTATGTGAATATTGATTTTTTCTAATTTCAATACACTTCATAACTTCTATTTCTTTACACTGAGTATCAGTACCATATCATAATTATTAAGGTCTGGCACCAAGGGTTGATGGAAGTAATAATGTTATTGGACAGCAAATATCCTAAAAGATATTTGTGTAGATGTGTAAAATTTAAAATTAGATCTCAATAAGTAAAAATATTATATTTTAGGAGATTTATTAATTGACCATTAGAAATAAAGGGACAAAGGGGATACAAAATAAAAACTGCGTGTCCATGGCTGATCAGCCAGTTCAAAACACCCACTTACTGCCACCACACTAGTTATCATACAGCCAAAGAGTCCCAAGAGGACCTCCCACTTGCTAATATCCTCTGTCTACAGGAAGTATGTAAAGACAGGAAGTCAGAGGGTTCCCGGGAAATGTAGTTCTTTTTTAGGGTAACGGATTTTCAATTATACAGATGTATCTGTATTGAACAGAAAAGCTCACCTATAGGATCCCATCAGTGGGTTAAACATTTTATAAAAAGATAACACTGACTCTATTTAAATGTAAATATTTTATCTAGACACCTCTCATTCTTTCCATTATTATCTTATCTGAGATTCACTTCACAGATTTTAAATTTAGCTTATCCTTTGGTCCCTGATGAGTTTCCATGAAGTTAATGAAAGGAGCACCATGGCAGTAAGGAAACTTAAGCGATGGATGGGATGTAGCAAAAGTTATGAGATGAACTGGGCTGGCTTATAAACTAAAGGGAATGGTTTTCGGTGCCCCATACAAATAATGAGTTTCATAGTTTGGGACCAGGCTTTCCAAATACTAAAACATTATGACCAGTTCTGTTAATGCAGAACCTCGGAGCATATATTATTTGCTCACTATCAGAGCCTTGAAAGATTTCATAGAACACAATACAACTGATGGATCAGCCACTTTTTTTCCTCCTCCATACTTACATTTGCCTGAGATTCTGCCACATCATCTCTGCCTCTGAAGATTATCCCAATGGATGTGACTGTTATTCTTTTCAACAGTCATTAACTGCACAATACATTTTCAGATATTTGTTTTGCCCTATTTTCTTAGAACATTTCAGCATTACTACTACTCATTTTTCTTGCATTTGTCTCCCAATGCCACAAATGATCAGTAATATCTTATAGACTTCTTCATAAAAGAAACCCACCTGAATAGATATCAGATTAAAGGTAATAATAGCCAAAGGATACCATCAACCATATGGAATGCCTAATGTAGTTTTTAACATGTGAAGCCTCTAGAATTGCATAAGAGGCTAAAGTAGCCAAAGCCACTGGGTTCATCAGGATAGACTATACTATAAAATAAAAACCAGATCATTGACATCAGCGGATGTTCTACTATTCACCATTATGCAAAGAATAGCAAGCACTCTATTTGATTCACTAAAATCTAAATGAAATAATCCCTCAGCTCTCTAAATAACAAATGAAAGGTTGAAGAGATAGTAGAGCAGGAACTCAAGGGGAAAGGCAGTCAATGATATAAGCAAGAAAAGAGATAAATTTCTGAGAAACAGAAGACAATTCACTTGGTCAGAAAAGGAGAAGTTTAACTTAATTTAGAGCCCTTCAGCAGCAAATATAGAGGTTTTATTCTTTCCTTCCGAGTGACCAAATAAAGAGTTAATATGAATGAATGGCCAAGAAGAGGGAGAAATTGTATCTCATTTAAGGTACATAAAAGTCAAGGTCCAAATCTGAAATATAGTATGAATAAGAATTGAAGTCATTTTTACAAATTCAGAGACAAAGGAAAAGAAGTTGAATAAATAGAGGAAACAGAATGGGGAGTGAGATCACAAAGAAGTGAGATAGCAGAGGCTGAGCACCAGTATAGCATGGCATAGCATATGCATAGCTCAGCTTTTATACATCTGCCTCAGCTCAAAGATTAACATCAATTACCCTGCTCTAACAGGGGAGAATACTCCCTAAAAGAGTTCTCATACTGGTACCTAACTTCAGCTTTTAGGCAAATCATTGGTTTTTTGTTTTTTGTTTTTTGTTTTTGTTTTGTTTTTTAATTTAAGCCCTCATCTTCCATCTTAGAATTAATATTGTGTATTGGTTCTAAGGCAGAAGAGCAGTAAGGGCTATTTAATGGGGGTTAAGTGACTTTCCCAGGGTCACACAGCAAGGATGTGTCTGAGGCCAGATTTGAAAAATAGGACCTTCCATCTGTGCCTGGCTCTCAATCCACTGAACCACCCAAAATGCACAGTAGTCAAATCATTGTTGCTGAATATTGATAGCTGTTTCAGTATCCAAACCACATTCCATAAGGAATCACTGATCACTCATGGTGCTTGTTCAGTTACAAAAAAATCACATTTTGTAAATTAAAATCAAGGCTTCCAACTTTTCCAGTGACCCCATCCATAAGGATATTTTTCTAATTGGAAAAAAGGTTAAAGATCTGATTTAAAAGAAGATCAACAGAATAACAAGCCCAGAAAACATAAATTTGGTAAGAATCCAACAGAAGAAACAAACCATCTAAATAAAGATATGTTCCTGACAAGCTATACCCCCCCAAAAAAATAGGTATTTCCTATTCTTGATTTTAATTGATATAAATTATTTTCTAAATTGTATTTTTCTAATCATGAACTAAATGTTGTGATTGCTAATTTTATATTTTGAATTGTTGTTCTAATTTTCTGGGACTGGAGTTTATAGTTAGTAGAAAAGAAAATTGCCATCAGCTCTAGCTTCCTTCCTTTTCCCTTCTTCCTTGTTCACCTGTTCCACCAAAGGGATCTCTTCTACATTTTTTCCCCATTAAGGAGTTGAAACAGAGCTGACTTTTGTCCTGCTTCTGAAGTCTAAGGACACAGTGATTCTTAAACATAATGAATCATTTTTGCATTTACATCACATCATTCTTAATTAGCACAGTTAGAGTTAGTTTTGGGGTGGCATTTGGCCAACTGGCCTTAGAGCCTCTGGAATTGAAAGGTTCATTTTGCTTCTTATCACAGGTAATAGAGCCTTGCTTCACCTGTACTCCTGTCATTAAAGCCTTGAGAGGTATCATTTTGTTCATAAACTGAAATAAATGGGCATAGGCATGTGGGCATGACATTTTCCGTCCTGTTTTTATATGGCAGGCAATTGCCAATTGTCCTTCCCACAGATGTTCCTGTACACCACCAAATAATAGGGGTGGAGGGAGGCAGGGGGGAGGGGGACAGCCACTTCTGAGCTGGTGGTATAAAAGGTGAATTGGGGAAAGCATTGCCCAATTTGAAAACAGAGTATTTCTCCTGGATTTGACTCTTCCTGCTGCTCTGCTACAGGGACTAAGGGAAACAGCAGGCATTTCATTCCAAATAACATAAATCAGCAGGAATGTAGTACTTTTCATGTTCAAAGCTCCTCATAGTAAAATTTAGGAAGCACTGATGATGTAGTTAGTGCCTAACATAACATAGAGAAAGAAACAATTCTTGTCTATTTGGTGTACGAGGCGAAAAGGTGAATTTATCATAATCATCAGGGAAAGCATTTACTAAGCCCTTATTCACACGGGGTGCTGTGATAGTACCCCATCTGACGAGCTTAAATATCTACTCTGCCTAGGTCTCCATTCTGGGAGAATAAAATAAAGTAAATTTAATTTTTCTTAATTTTTTTAATCATATCATGCTATACTATAGAAGGTTTTATTGAAAGAACAGGATGTTAAGCATGGGATAAAAAGTATTGTAAGTAATTTAATTTGTTGGGCAGATGGCTTGAGAAATGTTGCTTTAACTGTCCAAAGCTCAATTTTCTCAACCATAAAATGGAAGACATAGACTGCGAAACCTCTAGATGCCTCCCTGATTTAAATGTATGGTTTTGCAAATAAATGAACTCTAAAATTTAGCCCATCCCCTTACCAATATCTATTTTCTTACCAAGAAATATTGGGTCTCATCTCTGGCTCAGTAAGAGTACCATTCCTGTGAGCTGATACAATTTTATTTTATATTTATTTTTATACAATATTTTAGAGAACAAATTGGAAGCATGTCCAAAGGGGTATAAAACTTTGCAAACCTTTTGCCTCAATAATACCTTTGCTACGTTAGTATCCCAAAGAGTTAGAGGAAAATGACTTATTTGTGCAAAAATATTCATCACTGTTTTGGTGGTGGCAAAAAATTGGCAACAGAAGGAATGCCCATCAACTAGGGGATGGCTGAATGAGTTTTGGTATATTATTGTAATGGAATATTATTGGGTCTTAATAAATGATGAACAAGATAATCACAAAGAAAACCTGGAAAGATTTATATGGAGTGATGCAAAGTAAAATGAGCAGACTAGAGAAAATTATACACAGTAACCATCATAACTCTGAATACTTAACTATCATCTGCAATGCAAGGATGCAAGACAACTCCAAGGAAGTAATGATGAAAAAAGCTATTTATCTCCATAGAAGAAAGTGAGAGTCTGAATTTGTGCTAAAATATGCCATTCTTCATTTTACTTCTTATGTGGATTTTTTCTAATCTAAGCAATGTGTCTTCTTTCATATGATGAACATGGGAGTATCAGTTGTGTGATAACATATATATACTCTACATCATATTACCTGTCATCTTGGAGAGGAGGGAAGGGTAAGAGAGAGGGAGAGAACATAGATCACATGATGTCAGAAAATGATTATCAGAAATTGTCAACATGTAATCTAATCAAATAAATAAACCGTAACATTTATCCAACCTCCTTCCCAATGTCTTCTTTCTCACTAAGAAACAACAGGTCCAGTCTATGGCAGGATTTCATCAAGATTCCATTCCTCTTTGCCCATCATTTGTTACCATGGATCAATGATCATTAACAAGAATCCACCAACTGTATGAGAATATCAAAATTAAGAAGCTTTCAGTGATTCCTAACTAAACTTCGGTGTGTAAATAACCATGGCCTGGATGAGTAGCCTATATAAAACTTGTCCCAAGTACAGTCCATACCCAACTGAAATGTAATTGAGAAATGTTTAACAGAAATTGGAAAAATATAATAAAATATAGATTACATTAATTTGTAAAATCCTAAGTTAATATGCAACCTGCAGGGATCCATTTATATTTGAGTTTGCCACCACTTGATCAGATGAGCTCATGAGAGGTTTACGATTTACATAAAAGTCCCCTTTGAGAAATATTCCAATTCCCACTTTTCATAACTAATTTCTAGAGGAAATTGCAAAGCCAATTGTAGCAGGTTTGAGAGACATATTTCATAATATATTTGTACTTTTCTTTCAGTTGTTTCAAATGTTTCTGACTCCTTTTTTACCCCATTTGGGGTTTTCTTTGCCATGATATTAGAAAGGATTGCTATATCATTCAGAGAAGTTTAAATATGAGGAAACTGAGGTCAATAAATTATGTGACTTGTTTAGCTTCACACAGCAGTAAGTATCTAAGGCCATATTTGAACCCAGGTTCAATACTGACTCCAGGATCAATACATTACAGACTACGTCACCTAGCATATTCTAAAAACATGGGAATTAACATACCAATCATTGCATTGATCCAATATTCTGTGTTTGATAGACTAAGTAATTTAATTGATGTATGGAAAGTTTACCTTTTGTGACATTGAATTTAAAAGGTTAAGAGTGTTCCTACCTGGAAAACCCCATATTATTCTCAATTACATTGTAGAATAGTAATTCATTGTGCCTGAATGGACACAGAGAGGGGGGTGGGGGAGAGGGAGAAGGAGAAGTGGGGTACAGAATTAAGAATGGTCATAGGTCAGATGCAGAATTTGAGTGTGCTTGGAAGGAAGCCCAGTATACCACAAAGCACCTCTGGTGGATCATCCCTGCAAGAACACAGAGGCAAAGGATGAAATATTGTGCATAGAGAATAGCCTATAGCATATTTTCCCTGGAAGGAAGAGTGCATGAAACATGAAATAAAAATGGAAATATTCGGGGGAGACTGTATTAGGGGGAGCTGCTTTGGAGAGGAGTTTATAGCTTATTCAAGAGACAAAAGGGTGTCCCTAAGATGTTTCAGTAGAGAAATGACATGATAAAGCATATATTTGTTTATTTTTTAACTTACATTTTTAGTTGAATATAGGAACAATTTTTGTCAGTTTTTATCTGACATTTTGCTATTCAGATTCTCTCCTTTCCCTTCTCCCTTCCTCCCCTCTACTTTCCCCAGGAATTAAACCGTCAGATATAGATTATTTTAGTGCTATCATGCAATACATACTTCCAAATGCCTCCAGCTGCGAAAAAAGACACATAGCATGCATATAATTAAAAACTCATGAGGGAAATGAAGTGAAAAACAGCTTGCTTTGATTTGCAATCAGACTCTAATAGTTCCTTCTTTGGCTATGGATAGCATTCTTCATCTTGAGTCCCTTAGGGTTATCTTGGAGCCTTGCATTGCTGGTAATAGTTTAGTCCTTCATTTTGTTGTGTTACTATAAAAATGTTGTTCTGGTTCTGCTCACTTTGCATCAGTTCACATAAGTCTTTTCAGGTTTTTCTGAACTCATGTTTTTCATTATTTCTTATGCCACAATAGTATTTCATTACAACCAGAAACCACTGTTTGTTTGGTCATTACCCAATTGATGGACAGCCCCTCAGTTTCCAGTTCTTTGCCACTACAAAAAGGGATGATTTTTTTTACAAGTAGATTATTTCCCCTGATCTGATAATTTTGAGAGACAAACCCAGGAATAAAATATTGATGGGTCAAAAGATTTGCATAGTTTTATGGCTCTTTGGATTGAAGTCCAGACTGGTCTCCAGAATGGTTATATCAGTTCACAATTTCACCAATAAGTGTATTAGTGTCCCAATTAGCCAACATTCACTCCAAAATTTTTATTTTCATTTCTGGTTGTATTAGCCAGTCTTATTTATAGGTATGAGGTGGTATTCAGAGTTGTTTTCATTTATATTGCTCTTATCATTAGTAATTTGGAGCATTTTTTATATGACTATAGATAGTTTTATTTCTTTTTTCTGAGAACTGCTTTTTTCATATCCTTTGACCATTGATCAATTGGGAATGCTTTGTATTCTTACAAATTGGACTCATTTCTCTAAATATTTAAGAAATGAGGCTTTTTTTTCAGAGACATTTATTACGAAAAAAAATTTCCCAATTTTTTGTTTCCCCTCTAATCTTCGCTGCATTGGTTCTGTTTGCACAAAACTTTTTGAATTTAATGTAATCGAAATTATCCATTTGATTTCTTGTGATATTTTCTGTTTTGGGTTTATTCATAAATTCTTCCCTCATTCTGACATGTAAATTATTCCATGTTACCCTAGTTTGTTTATGGTATCCCCCTTATTTTTAGATCAAATATTCCATTTTATTTTCTCCTCATTTATGGTGTGAGTTGGCCAACTACTAGTTTCCAACATACTGATTTCTAATTTTCCTAGCAGTTTCTGTCACATGGTGAATCCCCCCCCCCCCCAAAGCCTAGATCTTCATGTTTATATAACAGGAGGTTACTATGGTCATTAACTACTATGTGTTGATTTTCTAAATTATTCTGCTCTTTCTTAGCCAGAACAAGATCATTTTGATGATTGCCACTTTCTAATAGTTTGCTGTAACTATCTGCTGTAACTATCATCCTTCCTTCATTTTTTCTCAGTAATTCCTTTGATATTTTTTACCTTTTGTTCTTTCAGATAAATTTCATTATTATATCTAGCTCTATTTGGTAGTTTGATAAGGGACTGATTAGATAAATTATTTTAGTTAAAATTTTCACTTTTATTATATTGGCTTGGACTACCAGAAGCAATTAAAGGTTTTCTAAATGTTTAAGTCTGACAGTTGACCTTATTTGTGTTAAAAGTATTTTGTAGGTGTTCACATAGTTTCTGGATTTGTTTTGATGGGTAGACGCCCATGTATTTTATATTGTCTAGTTATTTTAAATGTAATTTATCTTCCTATCTCTTGCTTTTGTACTTTGCTAGTGGTAATTAAATAGTGATGATTTATATGGGGTTTTTTCCTGCAATTTTGCTGAAGTTATTGTCTTGGTTATTTTTGGTCATTGGGGGGGGGGGGGCAGTTCTCTGCATACCATCATACAGTTGCAAAGAAAAATACCTTTTTTTTTTCTTCTTCGCCTATTCTAATTTTTTTCCATTTCTTTTGCTCTTATTATTATGCTGTATTTCTAATGCAATATTAAATAGTAATAGTGATAATGGGCATCCTTGCTTTACCCCTAATCTTATTATGAAGAGTTCTAGCTAATCTCTATTACAGATAATGGTTGCTAATTATTTTAGATAGATATCATTTGTCAATTTAAGATGAATGTCATTCATTCCAATATTTACTAACATTTTCATAAGGAATAGGTATTGTGTTTTGTCTAAGTTTTTTGTTGCATCTATTGGGATATTCATGTGATTACTGTTGGTTTTGTTATTGGTATGGCCAATTATGCTGATAGTATTCCTAATACTGAACTATCCCTTCATTGCTGGTATAAAGCCCACCCGATCATGGTCTATGATCCTTGTATACATTGCTTTAGTCTCCTTATCAATATTTTACTTAATGTGTTTCTGTCAATATTCAATTGGGATATTGGTCTTTAGTTTTCTTTTCCTTTTTTTGCTCTTCCTGGTTTAGTTTATCAGCATCATATTTCTGTCATAAAAGGAATTTGGATGAATTCCTTCATCTGTTTTTTGCCAAATAGTTTGTGTAGTATTAGAGTTCATTATTTTTCTAATATTTGGAAGCATTCTCTTGTGAATCCATCTGGTCATGAGGACTTTTTCTTAGGGAATTTATTAATGGTTTGCTCAATTTATTTTTCTAATATAGCATTGTTTAAGCAAACATTTTCCTCTCCTGTTTTGTAAATATTCCTCTATTTAATTTAGATGGTCAGATTCTTGGTATATAGTTGGGTAAAATAACTCTCAATAATTGCTTTTTCATTTGCTGTTATTGTACCATTTTCATTTTTGATACTTGTAATTTGGTTTTCTTCTTTTTTAATCAAATTATCAAATGGTTTATTTGATTTATTTTATTTTTCATGAAACAATCTTTTTGACTTATTTATTAACATAATGGGTTTCTTCCCATTTTATTCATCTATCCTTTGCTTTTTAGAATTTCCAATTTGCTAATTCATTGGGGATTTCTAATTTGCTCTTTTACCAGCTTTTTTTGCATATCCAAATCATTGAACTGCTCTTTCTCTTTTTTTATTATTGATATAAACATTTAGAGATATACCCCTCCCCATTAGTACACCTCTTTCTGTATTCCATAATTTTAGCATGATGTCTCATTTTCATTTTCTTGGTATGTTATATATCTCATACTCAACTTGGTTTACACTTTAATAAACTACTCAATCACCTAATGATGCCTACCTAAATCACAGTTGGAGTTTCAAAGAGGAATTGAATATCTGTAAGGAACTTATGAACCCCTCTATTTTTGTGACAGTATTTCTCTGGGCTACAAACTATACAGACTACAATACATTTTATGAATATAAGACTTGAATATACTACAAAGTACACTTTCATCTTTATGACCTAGAAATACTTTAAAAGAATAAATAAAAACAAATGTCTTCAACAGGCTATTTAAAATTCAACCAAATCAACACGATCAAAGTATTAGTCCCTTCACTAAAAACTAGATATACAAAGCAAATGCAGAAGACGGATTAGAAAATAGCATCTGTCTTCAGAATAGTCACCAACACTATAAGCAAAAGGAAATGTGATATTACCTTGAAGCTCACTATTGAGCAACTCTTCATGGACAAGGAATTCTGGGAAAAGTTTGCAGATAACTAATCAAACTGGCATTCAAACTCAGAAATGTGATCACTTGCTTTGAATAAGAGATTATCATTTATCATTTCAATCAGCAAGACCAGGAAATATGACTGTATACACAAGCAGACTCCCTAAAGAGCAGTCACAACAATGAAAGACTTATCGGTATATAGGATCCTTCAGGAGTCCATGGTATCACTGGTGTGGAACATTCACTCCCTCTGACCTTGATCAGAAAAGTCCCTATTTTACCTAAATGGATGATATTTAAGAGAATTTCAGTGGTACCTGAAAACAACAATGCATCTCCTAAAAGTCATTCTTGGGATGGGCTTCTCTAAACTTAGTCCAAATTGCATTCTGACAACTACAAGCAAAAAACTCAGTCTTCACAGTTATATCAGGAATGACAAACATTTCTCCTTTCCTCAGCACAGTTAGTTCCAAACCTCCTAACTTTGTTCTTGAGATTATTTCACATTTGAACAACTCAACTAGGCTATCTCAGTAATAGCTGGGGAGGGAATAATAGAACCAATCATAAATAGATCAATAAACATTTATTAAACATCTACTAGGTATTGGTAATACAAATACCAATTATAAGACAATCTCTTCTCTATGAGAATTTGAATTTTAATGAGACCTATATAGGCTATGTGTGTATATGTGTATGCCCCTATATGTATGTGTCCATGAAAAATAAATACAAAGAAAAAGAAAAGAAAAATTCCTGGTGCATACTAAGTAAACAAGAAATGTCTGGTATCTATCAATTATGTATATACATTAATAATTACATATACACATATATTATATATTCATAACAAATTATATATATATATACAAATAAACAATTATATGTATAGTATAAATGTGCATATAAATAAATGTGTATAAGCCTATCACAGCACACTTACAGGGAAGATATCTTCACGCATCCATCTTGAACCTTTGAGTGGGTCTCTCTCTCCAAACTCAATTTAGCTTCCTGGTGATTCTGACTATTTGACCTCCTTTCTCTTCTAGCATCAAGACAGTACTACTCGGCTCAAAGAGAGTTGGATTAGGGTTACAAGGAGAGAGAGATTAAGACTAATAGAAAGATGGCGACACTCTTGGGGACTAGTCTTACATAGTCTAGGTTACTGAGATATACTCCTAAGTTGAGTTTTCTTTTAATAAATTTAACTTTATCACACCAAGCTCATAGGAAACAAAAACATTTTTAAAGGTTTTGTATAACTGAGCTAACAAATGGACCTTTATAATTGCACTAGCCTCAGTATATGCTAGTCATGGACATAGAATCAATCCAATAGATAGGAAGAACATCAAGAATTGCTGAAATGCCATGAATTTTTCTCTAGTGTAAGCAATATGTATCTTGTTTCATAACATGATGAACATGGAAATATGGATTATATGGTAATATATGTATACTCTTTATTATATTGCCTTCTTTATTGGGGAGAAGGGAGAAATGGGAGTGAGGGAGAGGTCATGAATTATAAAATGTCAGAAATGAATATTTAAAATTATATCAACATGAAATCTGGAAGAAATTTAAAAATAAAAAAAAATTACTTATGTGCTTGAGATTCCATTCCATCTGTGAGGAAAGAGCCGAATTTAAGAAAGCACCAAATTTGATATGTAGGAAAAAGAGTATTGGGAGGATAGAGAAAAAAGGAGTCTGTTCTTTTGGGAGTGGAAGAGAGTGGTGAAGAAGGAAATAAATGGAAATATCAATGTTGAGGTGGGAATAAAGATGGGGAGGGAAGCATAAAGTGACATATTAAATCTGGAACAGTTTAAAAACTATAAAAGGTAAGCCACATAGTTCATATGAAAAAGCCATGGATGGCAGATGGTAAAGGAAAACTTACATTGATCATCCAATTGGAGCCCCATCCACAGAAATACCTTAAGTCATAGAATGGTCTCTGGGTAGCAATCAATTACTCTGAGAATTATAGTTACTTTCTTTCTGTGGGTTTAGATAAATGTCTTATCTGTTTCTAGTAAAAATAAAATCACTTTTTCGAATCTTGTCAGACTGTGCTTTTAAGGAGAGTTCTTAGCTCATAGTTTAACTAAGTAAAAATAATTAATTTACACATTCTTGCTCCCTGATCCTCCTTCAATTACAACATTTTAGAGTCATGAAATAGCCTATAATAGGAATTCATGGAATTAGTTGATTAAGCCCACATATCTAGCAATTATGGGGAATGTAATATAATGCCTTCTTAGTATAGGCCATTATATTAATTAAAACAAATTCCTATCACTGAATATATTTAGAGAATTTACTGGTTTCAACTCCCCTTTTTCCCCCCAAGTCTCATATAAGAATTAGTTTTATATGGCTCAACTTTTTTGTTTTCTCTCATTCTCTCATTGACATATGTTGGCTTAGGTTTGCCCTTGCAATCTAAGCTACAAGGGAAGGAAGAGTCTTTTGATATGCTGATAACAGTTCAAGTAAGCTTGCCTATCATGACTTCATTCATCATCTCCTAACAGTAATCTGGTCCCCACTGATCCCTTATTCCAACGTACTCCCGCCGAATGATTTCCTTCCTATTTCCATTCCAAAAATCCAGCTGAGTCGCTTCTTCAAAGGCCCATCACAAGATTAAATATTTGTGAGAAATAATAAGTAGGTGCATTTCTAAGTTGTAAAGTAAAAGGTAGCAAGGTTAGATCTAAGTACGCTCATCCTTGAACCTGAAGCATCTGTTGCCCAGGTACTCTTTCCTCCCTCTGGCCTTATTTTTTTTTCTCCTAGTGTTGAGCTTTTGTCTTTAATTCCTGGTAACTTTAACCTCTTAGCTACCATAACTTGTAGTAGCTTTACCTTCCTCTGTGTTTGTGTTTAGGAATGAAGCCAATAAAAGAAAGCATCCCTGAATAGACAATGACAACAGGAACAAAATAAACTCAATGCCAAAAGACAGATGTTGGAAAGGCAGTTCATTGAACTTTAAAGCAAGCATCAATGAAGGAAGTAAATCTGAAAAAAAACCTCACATTCTTCTTTTTGGACAAATAATGTTAGATAGTTAGCTACATAAGATCTGATAAGCGCCTTCTCAAAACAACAAAGATTTATTAGGGCCTGTCAAATAAGAAGTGCCAATCCATGCCATTAATCTTTGCCCTGGGTTTGAACTGGAATTGTTGTCTGGGCTGTTACAGTTCAAAAGGCCATTCTTTTCTCAAGCCCTTCATTGAGATAAATCCAAACCTATTCCTAGCAACTTTCATTCACATTTCCTTTGGCCCTCACACTGGATGACTCCAGTTTGGCCTGGCCACCCCACTAAACAGGGGGTATTTCCCCAGCTTCTTTCAGCGCAACATGCACTATATGTTAGATTGTGCCCTTTCCCACATGAGATATTGACAATGCTGTTCTGAATTGGGTATCATAGATGGGTGCCATAGAAAACTTTCAGCATGATCCCTATTACTCCCTCCAAATGAGCTGTCTACTTTACAAAGCCTAAGGCCATCCAGCATGAACTTGTTCATTCCACTTGTCAATTGCTTTGTACTTTTCTGCCTACTCTCCGACTTCTTTCCTCTCTCAGGAACAGAGCTTCCCCTCTTCCTCTCTCAACGATGTCTTCAATAACTATTCCCTTCCTGGCTCTTTAATGTCATCATTAAATCAATTTATCTACTCTCTCTTTGCCTGGTCTTTCTTTCTTTTGTCATTGCCTTCCTCCCACCACAAACCTCATCCTCTAACCTTACCCAATGAACATACACGCAAATATATGTATGTGTCATAATTTTTGCCTGTCTTTGAGAAGCAGACAAACCTCTCTACCCAAAGTGTAGACTATATTTCTTTATTTTCTTAAAATAATTTTCATAGACAATTTCTATTATTTCATGATGGTCATCTAGAGAAATGATCTTCTCTTTTTTACCCAAACTGAACCTTCTCTTTTTAACATTTTTATTCTCTTCTAAATTGACTAAATAAACTAATTCAAATAAAAAAATGTTATTCTTTTCTATATTGTATGTTGATACAATTTCTGATAATCATTTTCAATCTGTTCTCTCTCTCCAACCCTTTCACCTGTGCCAGGCAGGAGGTAATATGTTAGAGATAGTACATGTGTTATCACACAATACACATTTCCATGTTGGTCATGTTGTGAAAGAAGGCACATATTGCTAACATTAGAAAAAAACTGAATGAAGTAGAAAATTGCATGCTTCAATCTACAGTCAGATTCTTTCCATTTCTAACCTTTTTCATCATTAATCCCTGCAAGTTGTCCTGGATCCTTGCATTACTGAAAATAGTTGAGTCACTCACAGGTGGTCTTTACACTTTATTGTTCTTACTATATGCAGCATTCTCGTGATTCTGCTAAACATCAGGGTATCATTTCATATAAGTCTTTCCAGGTTTCTTTGTGATCATCTTATTTGTCATTTATTAAAACATAATCCTTAAAACCATATACTACATCTTGTTCATCCGTTCCCCAATTAATGAACATCCCTTCAGCTGTCAGTTCTTTGGCACCACAAAAAGTGAACAAGTAAATCCTTTTCCCTATCTCTGATCTCTTTGAGAGACAGACTTAGTAGTGGTGTTCCTAGTTCAGAGAGAATGCATGGTTCCAAATTGTGCTCCAGAATGGTTCTATCAGTTCATATCTCCACTGACAATGGATTCCTTTCTTAATTTTTCCATATTCTCTCTAATATTCATCATTTTCCTTTTTTTATATACTATCCAGTCTGAAAGCTTTAAGGTTGCACCTCAATGTGGTTTAAATTTGCATTTCTTTAATCCATCATGATTTGGAGTATTTTTTCATATGATTAAAGATAGTTTTAATTTTTCATATGAAAATTACCCGTTCATATCCTTCAACCTCCCACCAATTGGGAAATGCTTTGTATTCTTATAAATTTAACTCTGCTCCCAAAAAAATGAGGCCTTTGTCAGAGATACTTGCTATAAATCCTCCATGTTTCCCTTCTAATATGGGTCACTTTGGTTTTGTTTTGGCAAAATCTTTTCTATTTAATGGAGTCAAAGTTGTCTATTTAACATAATATTCTCTGTATCTTGTTTTGACATAAATTCTTCCCTTATCCATATATCTGACAGATAAACTATTTTGTGTTCCTCTAATTTATTTATGATTTCACCATTTATTTCTAAATCATGTATCCCTTTTGATTTTACCTTCGTATATGATATGAACTTTTGTTCAGTGTCTAGTTTCTGCTATACTGTTTTCCAGTTTTCAGAGCAGTTTGTGTCAAATGATGACTTATTCTTCAAAAAGCTTGGATCTTTGGTTTTTGTCAAACACTTAGTTACTATGGTCATTTACTACTGTATTGAGAGTCTAATTTATTCCATTGATCAACCATTACTCTATTACTTAGTTAATCCCAGATGATTGTGTTGAGGGTTGCCACTTTATAATACAGTTTGAGATCTGGTAAAGCTAAGCCACCTTCCTTCATGGGTTTTTTTTTCATTAATCCCTTTGATATTCTTGGCTTTTGTTCTTCCAGATGAATTTTATTATTTTTTTCAGGGAACTTTCCCTTTTAACTAAGAAAAATAATCAAGAAAAACAAAAGCTATAGTGATTATGTCCAAGAATGTGAGTTAGTCAGTAAAAAATCATTTTGTAAAAGTTTAAAATGTTCCAGAAATTGTGCTGTGCTGGTGGGACAAAAAGAGTTCCCAGCTTTAAGGAGCTTCCATATGGCCTTGGGAAGGTCATTTAACCAAGCACAGGCTCAATTTCTTCATTTATTAAAAGAGTGGACTAAATGACCTCTGAAGTAAATTATACCTCTATTTTATTATCCTGTAAGTAGAGTTCAGGTGAACAAAACATTGTCCATATTAAATATTTGCCTGATTCCACATTTTGATTTTACTTTCCTGAGAGGAGAAAGTATCTCTGCATTTCTTTTACTTGGCTTTATAATTTCCTGAGTAGTGACAATTCTTTCTTAATTTCTTTAAATGTCTTTCTTATCTACATGATGATACCTCTCAAGATTTCATAAGTAGATTCTTTTCCCATCTCCATTACTTCCAAATCTTAAACTGTTTCATTGTTTTATAGAATTTTTAAATTGAAACAATATTTTGTGCCTATTTTTTTTGACGTTTTTAGCTTATTTTCTTCACTTTGGTAATATCTGTCCCTTATTTTCTTTTTCATTCATATCAAACTTCATTCCAACCTTTTGGACCAATCTCTCAGCTGAGGCCCTTTGAAAGAGGATGTCAAGGACAGTTCATCACTAATAGGACTACCCATACATTACATGTCTCTGTGGGTGTGAGGTAGAAAAACTAGAAATTCAAAATATCTAGATCTAGCTCTAAGTTACCTTTTAGAGGTCAAGTTAGGTACCATCCTCAAGAAGGTATTTTCCTCCAGATATGAGGACTCTTAAATTTCTGATTCCTTCCAAAGAAAGGTTTTGGGTGATCCTGAGTGTTTTGAGCATTAAAAATTTCACTTCATACAAAAGATGTTTCCTTTAAAAATTATGTAAAAAGTGAATATTATTTTTCCTTCAGAGTTGCATTGGACATCCAGAGATCTTCCACCTTTATATTAGATCAAACTTCAATTGGAAGTAACTCCTAATATTTTTGTTTAAAAATTTTTCTCTATCACTTCTCTTTACTGCCATCTCCCTAGGAGAATTTTAATAAGTATATCTTTAAATGTCCTATTTAAAGAGATTTTGTATAAAAACTCTGCAATTAAAGCAATCACATGTGTATACATATATTCTTATACATATATAATATACACATAATCCTTTATATGTGTATGTAGTACATATATGTGAAAAGGCAGTTTTATAAGCTTAGATTTCTCCACATTCTATTCTTTTGAAATATTATGGATTTTTGGCACTGTGTGAGCTCTTTGGTATGGAAAAACATTTTGCTTTCCACACTTAAGTTGTTAAAGACATAAATAAAAAATGACATTTGATAAATTATCATTCAATTTTTTCCTTTCACAGTATATCATGCTATAAAAAAAGATATTTTTCTTCAGTCTGGTGGCAGCGGTTTACCAGCTATTTCATGCCTTGAACACCTGCAGATAGTTAACCACTTCACTTGAAGCCAATGTCACTTCATTCAGTAATAATTAGTAGCAAGTAACAATGAAGTATTCTTCAGTAATTGCCATTCTCATTTGGAACTTGGAGAAAGAATTTGATTGGAAGTGGTAATCTCTGATTACAGGAGTTCACCATTACAAAATCAAATGTTTCATATTCACTTCAAACAAAGACATTTTTAAATGAAGTCCAAAAGTTTCATTCGGGCAACGTCAGCTCTATGTCTTCAGCACAGACTGTAAAAAATGTAGCCCATTTTGGTAACAGAATGCTGTTCTAAACCTGCCACTTGCCATGATTGCTCCTCTATGTGTTATTCCAAGAATGATTAAATCTTGGCCACCAATTCCATAAATTTTGGAAGAGAACTTTGACTGACTAGCTTCCACTGAGGGATATAAAGTCAATACCAAGTGGAAAGAATTTTCTGAACTTACAGATTCCTGCTGTGCACAGTGTAGTGCAGCATCCTATTGAGAGAGAGAGACAGAAAGAGGCAGAGAGAGAGAGAGAGAGAGAGAGAGAGAGAGAGAGAGAGAGAGAGAGAGGCAGAGAGAGAGAGAGGAGAGAGAGAGAGAGAGAGAGGCAGAGAGAGAGAGAGAGAGAGAGAGAGAGAGAGAGAGGCAGAGAGAGAGAGAGAGAGAGAGAGAGAGAGAGAGAGAGAGAGAGAGAGAGAGAGAGAGAGAGAGAGAGAGAGAGAGGCAGGCTCTCCATGCCAGAAACGTCAACTTCCAAAATCCTAGATTTTTCTCTTCGTGACATTTAATAAGAATCCTAATGGAACCACTTGCTGTGATCTTCCTAGGTCAGAATCCTACAGTCCTGGGAACACTCATTCATCCCTTCAGAAACTCTGAAAATCCAAAGATCAAAACCATTGAAGAAAAAGGCAGCTCTCATCCTCCAAAGTTTAAACTAGCCTGCCCACTTCGTGATGTATTGTATACATTTCATTAATTTAAAATGTATTCCAGAAAGGAGAACTTTTGGGACTCCAACATAAAAAAATCTTCTATATTTAATTATAGCCCAGTGAGAAACATCTGATCGGTACACATTGTTTTTGACAGAAGTCGTTGGTTCGATTTGAGGAACCTCTTTTAACAGTGTTTGAAATTGTTCTTCAAAAAAGCTTCAGTCATAATCAAGCCCTCCATGATGTATTGGGACAGAGGCCATGACTAGCCATTGCGTTGACAGAAATGAGAATTCTTTCATGACTAGACAGCTTATATCTCTCATAACATTTGCATGACAGAATTGCTTTAAGAAACAGCGAGAACTAGAGTGAAGTGTAGTTTAAATGGAGGATATTGCATTACTACTGGCCTGCTGTGAAAACTCTTTGTTGTAGAAAATGAAATATTATTGTGAGTGCATTATATATTTATTTCCCCTTTTCAAGTAGGAAATTCAAATCCCAAAGAAGGTTGATTTTACAGTTTGTTAAGAAAAGAAAAGAGAGCCAGAAATACCAAACAGCCAATAATAATTGAAAACATTTTTAACCCTAACTTAAAGTATCTTTAATTTTACCTATTTTGGGTGATTTTTGGTAAGCATATTTCTGCTAAGTTTAACAAATATAAGTGAGTTATTTTACCTTAATGCCAAGCAACTTAAAATGTTAGCCCCAAATGTCTAAGGTCAATAAATTTAATGACATTGATATAATTCTGGGGAAATCTATGATGAATTGAGGATATCCAAATAAAAAAAGCTATCTATCACTTTAGGGTATAGAGAAGCTTCAAAATGTCAACAAAAACATTATAAATTAAAATATTAACACATAGTAGGGAAAAATCACTATAAGATGCTATTTGGGGCCCAAGATAATTTATTACATAAAAACTCAAATTATCCCTAACAATAAAGTGAGTGAAATCTAGAAAATATAATCATATAATTTACAGGAATGTGTCACAGTATACATTCTATCCAAATAATGATTATTAATGCTCAAATATGTAAAATAATATATTTTTCAAAAGATTCCTCACAAAAAGTCTACATCATTAGCAGTATTGTGAATTGTACACATACTTTATAGAATATTATATTTTAAGCACTTCACAAACATTATCTCATTTATTTCCAGGTCTCACTCTCACCCTACTCACTCACTCACTCCACTGGGCCCTCTGGAGTTCCTGTTTCATAATAAACAACTTCACTTTCTTCCATATCTATTTTTCTGGTACTCCTTTCTTCTGGAAGCTCTAACTAAGACCTGGCTTCCATCTGATGTCCCTTTATAGCTGGCCATAATCTCTAGTACTTCCTGTGGCTTCTCTCACACCATCTCTCACCACTAGTCCTCAAACAGGTGTTGGCATCCCCCCTTTTCCCCACTTCTACTTCTCAGACTCTTTAACCATCACTCAGCAACCTCTCTTTCTAAGAAGTCCATTTAATCAACTATAACTAGGACCTCATTGAATTGAAGTAATCCATTTATTCCTCATTGATATATTTCCTTTTTTACTCCTTCAGAAGCTATTATAAGACTTCTTTCCCCTCTCCAAGTCTCCCATACAAATTTTACACTTTTTTTGCCAAGAAAATTTCATTCATTCATTCATGAATTCAACATGAATTCAATCTTCTCCCATTCTCTTCATCTTAAAACCCCTTGACATCCTCTTATTGTTAGTTTCCCCCAATCTCTGGCAGTAATGTCAGTCTTTTCCTTGCCAAAGTTAACCTCTCTTCATGTATACTTAAGCCAAGGGTATGTTGGTAAAAATTTAGTAACTACATCTCTGAAAATGCAAGATACTTTTTATATGTATATAGTTTTGTTGGTCTTATCTAGTCATTCAATTATAAATGTCTATCATGAATAGTTTTGTATATATAAAACTTTCCCCTATTTATATGATCTCTTTGGGGAACAGGCCTAGAATTGGTATTCCTGGATCTAAGGGAATGGATCATTTAGTGGCTTTTGGTGATAGTTCCAAATTGCTTTCCAAAATGGCTCAACCAATTCACAGTTCCACCAAAAATACATTGATGTGTATATTTTCCCACTGCCTCATCAACAATGATAATTTTTCTATTTTGTCTTTTTTGCCTATTAAAATTATATTTCCCACTTATATGTAAATGCAATTTTTAATCACTGTTTTTGAACATTTTATGCTCTATGTTCTTTCCCTCACTTTCCCTTCCCACAAGACATTTTTAGATTTAAGAATGGGATGGAGGGGGCAGCTGGGTGGCTCAGTGGATTGAGAGCCAGGCCTAGAGATGGGAGGTCCTGGGTTCAAATCTGGCCTCAGACAAGTCCCAGCTGGGTGACCCTGGGCAAGTCACTTAACCCCCATTGCCTAGCCCTTACCACTCTTCTGCCTTGGAGCCAATACACAGTATTGACTCCAAGACGGAAGGTAAGAGTTTAAAAAAACAAAAGAATGGCATGGAGAACATTGTTAACATTTTTACCACCCTTAAGACTAGAAAATTATTAAAACAATAAATTAGGGTCTTATTTTTAGTGTTTGCTGCTCTCTAAGGCATAAATACTCATTCTGAAAATTTCACAGTCATTTGAGGTAAGCACAAACTGGGTTCAGCATACCCTTAACTTAAAACTTTTTCTTTCCATATTTTCCAACAGATTGCAAGCTCAGTCTTTCTCACTCTTTGCCCTCAAACTATTCTCATCTAATGGTCCCTTCTCTACTACTTTCAAATACATTGATGTAACCCCATCCTCAAAACTCTTTACTGGACCCCTGACATGCCCTAAAATGACCACTCTATATTATTCCTTCATCAGTCCAACTTTCTCTTTTCTCTCTATGATTGCTTAATAAACCCATTAATTTCCAAGAGCTTAATTATAATTTCTATGCTGATGAGTCACAAATCTGTACATCTATCCCTTGCCTTTCTAATCAGGTTCAATCTCATTTTAAAAATTGCTTACTGGACATTTAAAATGGGATGTTACAAACAAGTCAAACTCTAAATATGTCCCAAGTAGAGCCTCTAAATCTTCTCTTCTTTTGTAAAGGGTGAATCTAAAATAATAAAATACCCAAGTCAGCTGCCAAATTTTATGGTGATTTAATTACAAGAGGAAGAAAATATTAGAGGGAGAGAGAGAGAGAGGGAGAGAAGGAAAAATGGAGAGAAAGAAAGGAGTTTAACTCAGAACCACTCTGGCTCAGGCTGAGGCAAAGCAGGCGTTAAGGCTTTGGAGAGCCAAGAAAGAGAAAGGGGTCAGTCCTTATCACTCACATGACTGGTCTGAAGGAAAGCTGTCTGCGGGGCTCCTCCAAGCTCAAGCTCCAGGATCAAGCTGAACTCTAGCCCTCTCCACAGGAAGTCATGAGAACTCTACAGGTTGTTCTCTACCTCACTTCCTGCATCTCACATGTGCCAATGATGGCTGAAGCTTGACTTAGGACTGCCCAGAGGTCTGTCCTTTTTTTGCACATGTCTATTGAAGGCCATCTCCTCAGATAATTAAATCTTGAGTTTAATGCAGACCTTTCAAAATCTTGTTACCCTGAGTAGGGTGGAGAATGTGGGTTTCTAAGACCCGATTCTGTTATTCCAAGTATCTCCATTGTTATTGATCAGGAAATAGCTAAATCAGATCTTCTAAAGAATGGTCTGATTAGGGTGGAATAGTTTTAAAATTCACACTTTTGAGCATCTCTATTTCTATCAAAATCACCATCATCCTAGTCTTTGAGGTCTGTAAATATGACATTAACCTAACCTCACTACTTTTCCCTCACCCAAATTATAAGAGAGCAGAAAGGGGAAAATGTTCTTTTTATTTAAATTTTTTTCTTTAAGGGCTTCAATAAGATCAAATTGTTTATATTAATATATGGAAAATATTATTTGCAACTCTCAAAAATTATGTTCACTATTATAGTAATTCAAAGAATCATTCACAGCTGGATTGGGGTAATATGTGGTAGAAGATGATATGCAAAAAAAAAAAGAAAAAAGGAGGGGGGAATAGAAAATAGCACCAAGAGAAACTTAAAGGAATAAGATAAATAGGATAATCTATATGGAATACACTCTGTCCTCACCATCACATAGAATTTTTGCCTTCTCTTCATCTCTATTACCCTTTCTGTATAAGAAAGATTTCCCACTCAATGGTTAGTATCCACTAACTACTTTGCTTTTGTTGTCATTACATTTACTATTTCTACATTCACATATACTTGTTGTCTCTTCCATCAGAATATAAATTATTGATGAGTAAGAATTGTCTCTTTCTTTGTAGTCATAGTTCCAGTTCTTGCCTTTTAGTAGGAATAAAATATGTATTTGATTGATGACTCAATAGATCTTAATATATTCATGGAAGCTTATTGGAGGAATTATCATGAAACTATGTTTTTCTTTACTGGGTGAAATTTTTTTTTAATTAAACAAAAAGAGACAGAAGGTGTTTTGAATTTTTCTTGAATGTTTTGCCAAATATTTCCATGTAAATATATTGTCTTCTATAGAGAAAAAAAATCTATGAAAATTTCCATTTTTATCTTTCATATTTTCCTCAAGTTTATATGCCTAGAAAATTATGAAAGATGAAAAAGCATATGAATTGGTAGATACTTATATCTTCCTGGACACCATTTTTCTAGTAATAATACAAGGACAATTTTTAAAGAATAAAATGTGCAAAATATTTTTATCCATTTATTTTCTTTTAGAAATTTTTTTTCTTTTTAAGATATCATGAAAATGATCACCAAGTAACATTAACATTATATCACTCCTATTGATTCTCCTATATGTATTTGGTTAGGTACAGATATTCTATAAAACACTATCTTCTCATGGCATTTTTATAGTCTCACAAAACAATTGACCCTAAGTTGTTAGAGAATGTGGCCTAAGAAACACTGTTAAATCTGTTTCAGTTCACATTTATTTGTTATTCTCATCATCTAAGGATTTCATCTATGGATTCTGATGGGATAACATACTTTTTGATGCTAGGATCAAGTTTTCTGCTTTTATATTTTCTTCTCCACTATATTTTGTTCTTTTTTGAAGCAATGTGACTCATTATTTCCCGTCTTCTTTCTCAGAAATGTTTTGTGAAAAAAAATGTACACTTGGCTGATTTTTCTTTCCACTTAGAAAATGAATTAAACATGTTACTAGAGGTAAATAGTTCAAAGCTCCTTTGCCTTCCTCACAATTTCAGCATCATCACTCTCATCCAAAATCTGTTCCAGGTGTGTCCAGAATTCTGTTTTGAGAAAACTCCCTTTTAGAGTTCAAATAAGCAACTTCTCTTCAACTTATGATTTGGAGATTTGATCAGGGCACTAAATAACTGGTTTTATATCTTGCCCAGGGTTATAGAGTCAGGACATTGAAAATTATATGCTTGAACCTGGGTCTTCCTGATGTTGACCACAGGAGGAAAAGATCAATGGAGAGTATATGCAAGATGACAGGTGCAAACATTTCACAGGATGAGAAGATTTGGAGAAATTTCAATCACCACTATTGGAAATAATGACCAATACGGAGATGAGTTATCTTTTAAAGTGGAAATGTTTTTCAGTACATGTCATTCCTATCACTATCCTACTTGATTTATTTACTATTATGCAGAGTTGACCTTTTAAGTTTAGCTGGCACATATCATATTGAGGACTGAAGTGTAAGTTTTTTGCTTCCAATTTGAAGGATATTTTGATTAACTATGCTAAAAATAAATATTATATCACTATCTACAAAGCATAAAGTAGGTAGGCAGTTGTATTATAAGACTAAATACCTTCCAAATTTTTCTCTTTCAAAAACTTTCTTACC
Organism: Monodelphis domestica; assembly: GCF_027887165.1. NCBI lineage: Eukaryota > Metazoa > Chordata > Mammalia > Didelphimorphia > Didelphidae > Monodelphis > Monodelphis domestica. The sequence continues at coordinate 156,977,206 of NC_077234.1, forward strand.
TAGTAGCTACTTGTAGTGTTGATATATACATGGATATTTGCAACTAACTTCTGCCCTCTTCCCTTTGTGCTATAACTATAGCCACAGATTTTGTGCAAACCTAAAAACCTTTGAAAAGAGCCCACAGTTAGGTAATTCAAGAAATCCAAAACAGAGTGTATTGATTGTTTCCTTGTCACTATGAATAAGGAAGCAAATCTGAAAATGTACCTAGCAATCACACATGCATAATACAAGAAGCTTTTCACTGAAGAATAGCAATACAAAGATAAAGGGCACCCTTTGGGGAAGTAATAAAAGGAACCATAAGAAGATACCAAGTAATGCGTGTCAGTCTTATTGTGTGTCTCTTGAAAAGAATACCATGCAGTGCAATAAATCACCATTCCCTTCACCTGTCAGAGCTCATGAGGATTGCAAACCTGGATTGTTAGAAGATACAACTGATGTTAATAATAGGATGCTTTCTCAAACAATAACGTCTAGTCTTCTTCTTTGCCTAAAACTCCAAACCATTATGTATAGACTATGCAGTTTCCTGTGCCTTGTTAAAGGCTATTCCATGGTGCACCAATATAGCTGAAATTACATTTTTTAGCATCTATTTCATTGAGTCAAGATACTGAGTATTTTGGACAGCCTTGTTTAATAATTAAAATACAAAAGCATTGACAATAATAATAATAATAATAATAATAATAATAATAATAAGCAATATTCTCAAGAGTAATACAACATTAAGGCATTGTTAACTGTTGCCTTGGATAAATTTTACAAAGAGCAACTTTTTCCTAAGGAAGGTTCTGAGGTCTCCCCAGGTGGGATATGGGGCAGTTAGATTCGATAAGGGAAAAATTGAAAGGATAGATTAGGGTCATCTAACAGTATGATTCAAGAGATTAGAACTAGGTGGGAGTCTTTGGAAGCCAGAGACCAACATGAAATTGCCCCTGAGGCACTTAGGCCCTGGAATGAATGGGCACCAAGAGTAGTGAAAGTAAGAGTAGTGAAAAATATATTTTCTTCCTCATAATTTAGTAGTAACTGCTCTTACATTTAGTATACCTCAGCAAAATAACTGGAAACTATAGTGCAAGTTTTTCTCTTTGTTTTATCACTTACATTTATATTAGTATAATAGAAGTATACTTTACAAAAGGCTTTCATAATTTTTTCATTTGACTCTACATAACTCTGTAAGATATAATTAAATTATTCTCATAATACAGAAAATTGGGGCCCAGAGAAAATGACATTTGCCCAAAATCTAACTCAACTAGCATGATTTACCTAAAGACACATAATGAATTATTTGTAAAGTAAGAACTTTTATAACTCACAGAAAATATCCAATTATATAATGTCATGAACATTTAAGTATATAGAATTTCAACATGATATAACAAAAATAAATTATAACATCATTTTCATAAGATATTATAAAATTATATTATATCTCTAATAAGAAATGCATTATATTTTATGAGGTTTATTAAGGATCATTAGAAATCAAGAAATAAAGAGGATACAAAATAACAACCACATGCCCATGACTGGTTAGCCATTTTCAAATTTTCCCTGCCTTACCACTATTACTGCTAATGCTACATCATGCAAGAAAAGAAAGAGAGCTTGGGAAGCCTTACGGCCAGTTAAATACCAATAATATGATCTCATCAACATGGAGCAACATCATGAGAGATTATGGGGGATTCTGGGAAATACAAAAGACTTCTGGGGAATAGAGTCTAAGGTTCAAAATCTCCATTTATACATTCTCCCCTGAGACCCATGGAAGACTAGTCTCTCCAGTGGGTCTTGTAAACATACCAATTATGAAATTACAATAATATGAGGATAAGAGGAAAAGAGAACAAAACCAATAATTGCTAGGCACATTGACAAAAAGCCAGTTAAGGGGCAGTCCCCTTTTGGCATAGGAGTATACATACAAAACAAATACATTCAACCCTACATAGTTCAAATCACCACATCCCAAAGTTCACTCTGGATCTTCTGGTATAGCTTGTAGTCTGTGGGGGCATCTTCATGGTGCCTTCTCCAAACAGTTCACTTACTGGATTCAGAGAGGTATCATGTTTCTTAACCTAAAATTACTCTAAAAAGGAATTTAAACTTTTCATTTAAAATAATAATAATTATACATTCCCCCTTTCCCCCCGAAGAGGGTGATTTAAAAACACAGTGAACACTTAGGGATGCGTGGCTGAATTATGAGGCATATGAATTAATTGGTAAGAGAAATCAAAAACATAAAAAAAAAATTCCAAATAATAGAGAAAAAAATTGTGGATGAAATATAGATTATGAAAGTCTTATGTGTAAAAATTCTAAAGAAAAAGGTCCTTGAATCAGGGCCCAATTAAAGTGATTTAAGCAATTATGCATTTACCTATTCAGTAGCCAGGACTATAGAAAGTTTGCCACACCATAAAAGACAGAAAAGGGACTAGATTATAGGAGCCAGGTAGGAGACAAATTTGAGATACTTGGTAGTATGTGGGACAAGGAAGACCTGCCTTTAACACATGTTAAATAGCTGCAACCTCAAACCCAAACAAGTTCAATTTCTTTTGTCCTGGCTCAAAATTTTCATCAATCCCATTGGGATTGGATGTTCTCTTTGACCTTGAGCTCGATTGGCACTATGCAGTTTAATTCTTTTTGTATTCTCTTGTCCTGGAATCAGAAAGAATCATTAAACAAAGTCCCATAATTTTTTTAAATAATCAATGGCATTGTTTTTATAGTCTAAAGCTTTTTGGGCATGCATTAATATTAGAACAAATGTATTAAAACTTACATTACTGCAAAATAAAAAAAATTAAAGAAAAATCTTCTCAAAACTATTGATATGTGCTTCAAATACAAAATGGAGAGGAAAACATAAAACTCTTATACTATATTGCACATGCAAGGAAAAACAATAATAAAAAAGTTTTTAAAATCAAAAATATGTAGCTTAAAATCAGTAATACATTGTTTCAGCCATATGTAAGTACAAATGATTTTCAGAATAAAATAGTAACACACTAGATAATGCATATTCAAAGAAGTACCAAAGTCCCCCAAATTAATTATAATTATAATAGTTAATTATAATAGCAAACAAACCCACTATCATATTTTACATGAACCTTCTATATGACATTTAAAGAAAATGGATACTTGTCACAAGTTTTTCAGGTGTAGCAATGTTTCGACCTTGGCTGAGGATATTTTTTAAAACTTCTATTACTGCCATCATTACAAAAATGTGGCAGAAGGGTCTAGAAAGATTAAAACCTCTATACTATTTATGTTGGGACTAAGAATGACACCAAGAATATAGAGAATATAGAGAATTTTGGTAAAAGGGTAGAGTGAGCTGAGGAGTTACAAATGAGAGATGCCCCTCTTTTGGGAGCCATCCAGGGGTAGCATGCCCTGGGATCAACTTCCCAGCTCCTTTGAAATGAGATTGTAATGTCCCATCGGGAGGTGGGGATTATAATTGTACTTTACTTCAGCTACTAAAATGAACCTTACCTCCTCTTAACAGCAGGCAAAATGATCAGAGTTGTTGAAAAAAACAAAAATCTAAATTTCATGTTTAAAGACCCATTAAAATCAATTTTTGAGATATTTAGCTTGTTAAATTCTCCAAAGGTTATTATACAATTGTGACCAGTTTTGATGAAGTCCATCCATCCTCTATGTGACAATTTACAAAGCCAAAATAGAAAAAAAATTGTTTTTATATAGGCTTATTCAATAATATTTGCTCAGTATAGTTATAGGGGAAAACCAACAGAATATAACAGTAGTTAAAACCTAGTACATTAAAATGATTCAGTATAATAGAATAGTATATAGTATATATAGTAGTAGTCTCTCGGTAACTGAGGATGACGGTTATCTTTGTGCTCTTTCATCTATGATGTAGATGAGTGTGCACAAAAAACACTTATGTGTGAAGGAGATTTAAGTGGAAAAGTAGATGCACAGAGACAGTCCCACTCTCTCGGCGTTGGAAGCCTGGGTCCAGTGGCACAAAAAGTCGTTACACTTGGAGACTTCCTCAGCTGCATTGGATGGCCATGTTGTCCTTTGTGCTCCAACACGCCCTAAACACTCCACAGTGCTTTGCTGCTTCGCCCTCTCAGCCGTTGAACCTTCTTATTGGTTTCTTCTGCCTGTTCAGCCGAAGCAGTCTTTACATGCTGGGTGAGTAGAGCCCTGGTTCACCAGGGGTCTGCAACCCGATGGCTACCCTCATAAGGTTTAGCCGGCCTGTTGAAGCCGTTGCCCGGGGTGTGACCGCTGCCGCATGCTAGCAGCTACTGGGAACCACAAGCGAGGGCTGGGTGTCAGGTGGGGGTCAGAGGCTGGAGAGCTGCCTAGGAGGGCACGACAAGCCCTCCATACCAGAGATACTACCCCTCCCTGAGCACCCCATACACCCCTACAGAATATTATAGTTGACTACATTAATATATGAACTGAAAACCACAAAATTAAATCTTAAACAAAACAATCAGCAAAATACAATAAAATACAGAGACTTTTATAAAACATTAGAGTCTGTAAAGTCTTAAAAATATACTTCCAGTCTCTTTAAAGTTCGTTGTTTTTTTTTTTTAATCTGTTGAGATTCCTTTTGTCAGTACTGTGGAATCTCCCATATCAAGGGAGAACATGGGTTTTAGAAATCTCTAATTGGGCAAGCCTAAATGGCAAAGATTTGCAGGAAGATGAACTTCTCCCCTGAATCTCAGGAAAGTTAAGTAAAAGGATCAGTGCACTCATGAATAAACATTCTAAAGCTGGAAGCTGTTTGAAATAGGTAATGCACTGCTCTCTCATAGAATAAGCCATGCTTGTAATCAACTTCCTGTTTGGAAAAATCTCTTCCTTCTCCTCACCACCCTCTGAAGTCCCCTGCCATGTGGAAACTAATTATTGCCTAAGGAAAGAACAACCCAGTTTTTACCAGTTGGCTTGTGATTCTAAAGACATAGCGGCAACTACCAACAGCCTGGGTCCTAGGGCTGGGCCTGGGGTTGGATGGGCGATCTAGGTTGAAGGTCTGAGAACAGGAGTAGAGTTGCTGGGGCCTGAGGCTGGAGCAGGTCCAGGTGAACAATCTGGGTCAAGAAGGTCAGGAGTGGATGGCTGGAGGCAGGAGCAGGCAGCAGGAGTGAGCTGAATCAGAAGAAGTGGCTTTGTGAGGATGGGTGGGTGGGTGGGTGGGTGGGGTGGGCAAAAAGCTTTGGTAGGAGAAATGTGGCTTAAAAAATAATTATCTAGGCTATCTTAAAAAGCAAATTGAGAGTAATCCTCATCCCTTCTAGTCACCAAAAACTGTAAAAATTAAATTATCTCTCTAATAATAAAAATATTATATTTTATGAGGCTTATTAAGGATCAATAGAAATCAAGGAATAAATAGGGTACAAAATAAAAACCACATGCCCATGGCTGGTTAGCCATTTTCAAATTTTCCCTGCCTTACCACCATTACTGCGAATTCTACATCATGCAAGAAGAGAGAGTGTGTGAGAAGTGTTATTGCAAGTTAAATACCAATAACATGATCTCGCCAATATGGAGACACAGGAGAGATTATAGGGAATTCTGGGAAATACCAAGGACTATTGGGGAATGGAGTCTAAGGTTCAAAATCTCCATTTATACAATATCACAGATTTTAAAGAATTGGAATCGACTTCAAAAGCCATATAGTCCAACTTGTACCTAAAGAAGAATCCTCAATGTGACATCATCAACAAACATTTATCCCTCTTTTAAGTGACCTCCTCTGATTGGGAAAGTAAAAGGTTAAGTATTTCATCAGATCAAAAAGACTAATTTGACGCTCATTGTAAAGACAAGAGAGCTAGATGCTCTAAAAGGAAGAGACCGCTTTCTCTCCCAAGGGATTATAGAAGAATCTTAGCTGAGAGATCATCCAGTAAGGGGCAGAGAGATAAAGAAAAGTCAAAATAGTTGATGAATTCCTTCCTAGAAATTCTGAATTAATTATTTGTTAAGTTAATAACTGGTTCCATGAAAATTTTCATTACTTAATCCCTTTTGAGTCCTCACTATAACTAGAGAATTCTTTTATACCTCCCTAATTGGCTCAATATCTTGCTCACCATGGCAACTCTTCCAAATCTATCCATTCCTGTTCAAACTTCTCACAGATCCCCCTCCTACATCCTCTCAACTAAGAACCTGGTCTCATTCTTTACTTTAAAAAAAAATTGAGACTATTTGCCAAGACCTTTCTCTTCTCCCCTTCTCCTCATCTTATATCACTAATTTTACCTTCTTCCACTTTTTCTTTCTTTACCCAAGTATCATATGAAGAGGTTTACCTTGTCTTTGCCAAGATTACCCTCTCTAGTTGTTACCATTCCATCCTATCATCACCAACAGATTGCCCTCTTTATCATGTCCACTCTCTCACATCTCCAAACTGTCCCCATCCACTGACTACTTCCCTACTACATGCAAAAATAAAGTCAGCCTCCACCCTTAACAAGCCCTCACTTTTCCCATCCAGTCCCTATTAGCTACCATCATTCCTTTCTGGCTAAACTTTTAGAAAAGGTTGTCAATGCTCCCACTTCTTTTTTTATCATACTTCCTTCTTAACTTTCTGCAGTCTGACTTCCAACCTCATATTGAACTTGAACTAAACTTTTGAATTTTGAATGTTATCTTAATCATGAAATACAATGGCTTTTCCCTCCTCTTTGACCTTTTACCAGCCTTTGATGATGTTGATCAACTTCTTCTCAGCACTCCTTTTTCTCTAGGTTTTCATTTTCTTTACTCTCTCCTCTTCCTTTTCCTTGTCCTTTGCTGGATTTTAACCAGGTTTTGTTTGTTAATTATGGTGTTTTCCAAGGTTCTGCTTTGGATTCTTCTATCTTCTCCTTTTGTAATAGTTCACTTAGTGATGCATCAGCTCTGTATTCAGCTATTACCTAGTGAACTTTATTTTACTATGATGTATGTATATCTATTTCAACTATCATAATTATGCGTATAATTCTCAGATTTCTTTTCTGTACTCTAATCCAGTCTCACAAACAGATATTTTAAATTTGTCTTAAAGTCCACAGATGCAAGTTGAACTCATCTTTTCCCCCAAAACTTCTCTACTTCCTTTTTACTGTAGAGAACATCACTGTTCTCCCAATCTTCCAGAATCACAATGCAAGTGTCATCCTAGACTTCTGTGAACTTTATATTACTCCACCCTATTAGTCTAACAAAATTAGGAATGTCTACACCCATACTTAAGGAATAAGTATTTTAGAGGATGGCCTATGACAGACATGTGCTAGCAAATGACAAATCAGAAGCAACTGACAGACTCCTGGGCTGTCCTAAGTCAAGCCTAAGATATCATTGGTACATGTGAGACGCAGAAAAATGATGTAAAACTGTCTATATATTTCCCATCACTTCTTCTCTCCGGCCTCTTGGACAGCAGAGAGGTGGCTGGCAGCAAGTGGCTGAGTGTGTCCGCATCTTGGTGAGGCAGCGGCTATTGTCCAGTTTTTAGTGGTGAGTTTTCCTTGATACCATACTGGAGGAAGCCAAGTAACCTACTTCGGTGAGGTGTCTTCTCAGAGATCTCTTGGAGTTTTAGGCTGATTCTTTTTCTTTTACCTTCCAAACACTATCCACTTAGAAGCCTCTAATCTTCAGAAAGCTTGTGGTGGAGGATTTTGAACTCCCCCTGGAACAAGCCAGGTGGGAAAAATCCCATACCCTCTCCCTCTCTCTTCTCTTTGATTTCTTCCCTATATATTGATTAAACCACCAAATAGTTCCAAACTGACTTGGGTCTTTTTATTTGGGATATTCCCTGGAGACCAAAAATTAAATTTAGATTAGGTCATGACCCTAAATTATCCTTACACTTCTTACTCTCTTGCATCCACCATATTTAATCAATTGCCCCTTCCTGCATCACACCTAGAGTATTCATGTAGAATTCTTCTTAGTCACCTTTACATCAAGGCTTTCCTCAATCCCATCCATCCTCTACTCACCTATTAAATTGACCTTCCTAAGACACACAATTGACCATGTCCCCTCCAACGCCTTTCCCAGTTCAATGAACTTTTCTGGCTCCCTATCCAAATATAAAACCCTCTGTTTGACTTTTAAAGTCTACCATAATAAACACCCTCATACTTTTCCAGTCTTCTTTTCCCTCATACTTGTCTCCCATGAACATTGCAATGTGGTGGCACTGGCCTTCTTGCTTCTCTTAGCACTAGACATTTCATCATCTGACTTAAAGCATTTTCACTCAGTGTCCTCCAGATCGAAACTCACTCCTTCCTCATATCTCCACCCTAATTTCCCAAGTCTCAGCTACTATCTCTTACAAGAAGCCTTTCCTGATCCATTTAGTTCTAGTGCTTTCCCTCTATTTTTTTTCCTCCAATTTATTTTGTGTATATCAATTTTTTACATATTTGTTGTCTCTTCCATTAGGCTGTACTCTTTTCAAAAGCAGTAAATATTGTCTATCTTTCTGCATATCTTTTTAATAGCATTTAATGGGAAGATCTTATCTCTGAATAAAAATAGATCTTTTAAATTTATCTTTTTAGTATGGTTCCTATCTATGTTATAGCTTTATTCCTCATTATATTCCTCCATATACTTTTGTTGCCAAACTGAAATATTATCTATTCTCCTAAGTTTCCTTAGATCCCAAAAGCTATGTTTTCCCAGAGATTCATTGCAAATGGAATATTTTTATCCTTGGGGCTTTCCCACCAACCCCCCATCTAAGAAACTTTTGTAGGAAATCTCCAGAATATTGTTTATATTTGACTTGTTTCTTTCTTCTCTTCCTTCTCTGTTTCATTCCCAAGAATGTTTAAGTGATACTTCTGCAAAGTTTTCCCTGGCCCTTACAATTATGAGTGTTCTCTTCCACTTTTGATTTTCCCCATTTACTTTTTGCCCTCATCCTTATCACTCTACTTTGTATTTTGCTTGTGAAGAATCTATTGCAGAAGAAAATAAGTTCCTCAAAGATAAAAATGGGTTAAATTGTTTTTATTTTAAATTTCCAGTGCTTAGCACATAGTAGACATTTAGTAGTAAAAAGTACCAAATTAAATTGTAATAAGGACTCATGATGAAAAATCTCTCTAGTTTTAGAGAGAGAACTAATGAACACTATGTATAGATTGAAGTGTTTTTTAACTTAATTTTTCTTGCTTTTTATTTTGTAACACAACTAGTACGGAAATATGTTTTTCAAAATTTCACATGTATAATGAGTATTATATTACTTGTCTCTAGTGAGAGGTCAAAGAGAGGAAAAGAAATTGGAACAAAAAATTGAAAATTTTTAAATGAATGTTAAAAATAAAGTAATTTATAAAAATAATTTTAATAAGGAAGATACATATAATCCTGCTGCAAAATAATACACTATGAGGGCATTATAATCACATGCACTGAGATGTAATGCTATGGAACAGAAGCAGCCTCAGAACAGAACTCTGAGTAAGCAACACTTTGTCACTGAATTACATCATGAGCTCTAAAATACACTGCTCTTGTGTTTATTAATGGTGTTATTTATGACTTAATGACCTTGCATTATACTCCCATGCCTCTGTTATCAGCCTGGTTTGTTTACAGAATAAATGGCTTGGGATTTCCTGTAATGGTCACCTTGTCATGATAGTTAAGTAGAAGCCTAGTCCTGTGTGGTCTATTCATTTAAGCTTTTTATTTTTTTCCTTTTAGACCACTAAGGTATTGTGCTAGGAGCAGAGGTAATTTTAATTACATGACATTCACGTTCAATGATATTTAGGCCACCACTTTTACCATGGCCTGACTCTGACATCTCCTAGATATGTGACCTTGATCACAATCTCTAAAGCTATAAGTTGTGGGTAAATAGCTGTCCTGCTTTCATGGAGAGTATTTTTGTTTATCTGAAAATTCCCTATACCAAAAACTTGATCATAGATCATGCCTCTATCTCCCATTACATTTTGTCAAAAAAAAGATGCTTATTTCAATTATATATTTATGAATATTTTCTCTATATTTAGATGCAATTTAGTTAAATTAGGATCTCTCTCCTTTAAATATTGACTTATAGTCATTTCTGAAAAAAACCTCATCTTCATACATATATATATATGGTATCTTACATATATTAGGAATCTAATAGGTGTTCATTGAATTAATTGAATTAGTTATCAAATTTATTCTGTGTTAAGCACTATGCTAAGAGACAAATAAGATGCAGCCATGACCTGAAAGCACTTAATGGTATCATAGGGGAAGGGATGATAGATGCAAACAACCATAATTCAGGGTAGAATAATTACTAATGTACTACAGAAAGTGGAAAAGCAAGATGTTATGTGAATCTTGAAAAAAAAAGTTCTCTACAATTTTGAAGGAATTGAATTTGAAGGAATGCTTCATGGTAGAGGTAATATTTGAGGTTGGCTATGGAGATACTTTATATGAAAAAAAAAAGATGTGCTGACTTTAATATTTATAGGAAGTTATATCTGTCCCATTGAGTTTGATTCTACTATAAAAGTACATTCTGAAAACAACAACCACATTTTGAATTTCTTATGTATTGGATGGAAGGTACTTTAACCTATCACATATTTCAACTCTAAGTGAATATTATATTAAATACAAGTATCTCACATTTATATTCTAAAGCTTTATTAACAAAAAAAAACAAACACGTATGTTCCAAATGTCGACTTTTGGTAGTGTGGGGAAAATAGGCTTCTAAGAAGGGAATTCATTAAACCAGGAAATAATTGCAAATCCTTCAAAAAAGCTATTCAGTAAAATGTTTTTATCTGTGATTTAAACAAACAATTCATATTCCACAGATAGTTCTAACCTCATATAGTTCACCTGATCAATTAAAGGAGGCAACTAACTTCTTCAAGGAAGCTTCATTTTTATGTGATTTGATCTACTCATTGAGTATAAATCCTATTTCTAAGCCTAAACATTTGCATACTCTTATCTGAATTCCTGAATTCCAGGCATCTGGTAAAATATGATCATGTCACTAGCTTCTTTCAAGTAGTGTTTATCATCATCTTCCTGATTGCCTAATATAAGTTTACAACCAGTCTCCTAGGTGTACTAGTATATTACAGCACTCCCACAGACATCATAAACAGAGACATCTTTGGTAATGAATGTCAGAAACACACTACCTTTAGTGTGCACTATCTATCTCCATGACTCATTGCCAAAATACCAAGTAAGGGACTTATTCTAAACTACTTACAGAGAAATCCCTTATTAACCAAAGAAGCAGGCTACTGTTTCAAGGGAGGTATTCTGTGTTGAAAATTATGGGCATTAATAATTAATTAGATTCCAAAAGTATCATTTCTCTAAACAAATCTATATTATCCAAACCATTTCTACCCCCTTCCCCCCCAAAAAAAATCAACTTTTTCTTTCCTGTGCAAATTCATCTTAAGCAAAAATTAGCTTTGTTTCCATTCCTCTCCTTTTTTTGTTGGTCTAATTTGAATCCAGTTTTCTGTGTAAAAGCCAGCAAGTGAATTCTCAATTGAGGATGTTTTTAACTGGAATGATAATAAGAACAGTGTGAATGTATTTGGGACAATGTTATTTGGGTTATTATAATCTTATTAATAAACCTGCATTTGTGTGTCTTCTTGGAAGACCTTTGGGTCCTTCAAAGGACCAGAGATTCTTTGAGAAGAAACTATATTATATCATCTGTTTTAGCTGATTTTTATTTTCTTCTAATAATGTAAGGAATATAGTCTGTATTAGCCTTTGATATATCCTGGTACCTTGAGTATATTTACAAATTAAGAAGTGCAGATGGAGCCAAGAGATGAGAGGAGGTGGGGAGGAAGAGATGGAGGGGAACAATGTACTTAGGAGGGTAGAGAAGGAAAAGCAAAAGCAGAAGGAGGAGTGTGGGGGAGGAAAGGAGGAAAAAAGAACAGGGAAGAGGAAAAGGAGAGGAACTCCTAAACTTGTTAAAGTCTTTTAATCAGCATGGCCCTTTATCATTAAATATGTACTGTAGCCTACAATGAAGAGAGTTTGGATGGAATATATTAGATGTTTTCACTTCATCGCTTCCCTAGATCTTACCTCAAATTAATACAGATCCATTTAAAGGATCCACTTAGAGAAGAAAGAAGAAGTCAATATCAGGAATCATGCATTAAGAAAGTTATGCCTTTGCTTTCCTGCTGGCAATATATTCCTCCCCTAACCTCTGTTTCCTAAAATCTCTACTTTCCTTCAAAGTCCAATTCAGGTGCCATCTTCTACATAATACGTTTTCTTGATTTCTCTCAAATATCAGTGTTCTCTTCTCCTTCAATTTAGTTAATATTACTTTATACATACTTTGTATATATATATATATACATATATATGTGTGTGTGTGTCATATGTGTGTGTTTATATATGTTGAATCCCCTCAAACATATGCTTCTTGAATACTGGGAATATTTCACTTGGCTTTGTATTCCCAGCACCTAACAACACTGTCTTGCAAACATCCGGCACATAATAAATCTTTGTAGAATTGAATTTATTGAATTAAGCAGTCAAGAGTTTATAGGAGGAACAGGATGTACTGGACATCTTTCAGTGTTGTTATCAATGATCATTATGGGCTTGCTCTGCACTCTGGTTCTTATTCTGAAGAATTAGATTTAAATAGCCATGACAGCATTGTGTTATCAGTAGAATCTTGGAGAAGGAACCTAAAAATATCTGTTTGAGTGCCCAAGTCATCTGGAACTCAAAGCAACTAGCCATCTGATTTGGGGCAATAAAGTTAACTTATTCACTCCTCAGTTTCCTCATCTATAAAATGGAAAGAAGAGTATCTACACTACCTACCTCCCAGGATTGTCTAAAAGATAGCACTACGTAAACTACAAAGTGTTCTATCAATGTGAACCATTACTAGAGCATATGTTAGGCATATGCAGAAACTGGTCCATTTGCAAATTGGCATATGGGATCTTGTTAACAGATGCTGTAGTGTTTGGAAATCATTGCTGGGGTATCTGAAACTCTTAAAATAAATTCTAGAAAGCCCAGTAGCTTCTAGAGAGCACAGGATCCTTAAGGGAGAGAAATTCCACCTTCTATTGAACCCCTAAGCATCTTTAGAACAAACTCATCTTAATGAGGTGTCAACAGGTAGGCAGGTCACTGCTGCTTGAACATTTCCCCATTTTCCCATTCTTTAATTGATTAGGTGAGGGAATTACCTCCCTTTTCTTTGAGAGTTCTGGGGAAGAATTTCTGCTTCTGCTAAGCATTTTTTCCCACCTGCACATGATGCTGACCTCACCTATTCTATGTGTGAGAAGGAAAGTCTTGGATTAAGATCTATGCTTTCTTGTGTTATTTTAAAAGACTGCCTGCTTTTCTTTGAGGGATGATCCTTGTGTTGATTAATTATCAAGATTGGTGTGAATCTTCTCATCTAGCTCCTCCATCATTATTAGGAGTAGTGCTCATAGGAATATTTCACTTTGGTACTTCAAGGAGCTGTGATTTTAGCAGTGTGGGGTCTCCCTTCACTGATTCAAAACCCAATTACAATTAAATAGATTCTTTGTGAGAGTTGCTGAGATGGAAATATTCGTCATTCTGCAAGGGGTTGATGATGAGCCTCCCTGAATATAAATAGAGTAGCCTTCAGATGACAGACAAGGAGACCATAGAATGAAAGGCTCAGTGCTGGAATGGATCCCTGGGAGATGAGGGAATGGGTCATTTCATTCAGATCTTCTAATTTTCCAGTGAGATGGCTGAGACCCAATAAAGGTCAATGAGACAGGTATCAAACCCAAGTTCTCTGACTCCAAATCCAGCACTTTCCCCAACTATATCATGTTCACTCCCAGGTCTAGAACTGTACAAAGGATTTTTCTAAATGATAGGACTTTTCAGGACCTTCACCAATAGAGGGTTACTTTCATACCATGATATCATCAGAGGAGGACTATAGCATATGGTATAAAAATAATTTGAAACTTAATAAAGTTCACAAAGTAATTTCTCCTAAAGAAATTGATGGAGTCCAAATGTTGAGTAAAGCATGTCATTTTTTTTACTTTATTTTCTTCATGAGATTTTTTCTTGTATAAGTAGTATATATCTTCTGTTAAACATGACTAACATGAAAATATACATTGCATGACAGCATAAGTATAATATATTTCAGATTACCTGCCATCTCCAGGAGAAGGGGAGAGAGAGAGAGAGAACATGGATCTCAAATTTTCAAAAAAAACAATTATTAAAAATTATATCTACATGTAATCTGGAAAAGAAAAATATGATTAAAAAATACCTCCAAAAAGCACTTTCTTCATTCCTTCTGAAGAAATAACTACACTGTTGAGTTCCCTGGGAGCTTTCCTTAGTGTGGATATTTTTTGTGTAACTCCTATTAGTCTTAGAAAGTAGTTAGAAAAATATATTTAGGATGAAATTGCCATATATTTTGAACTGTATGGCACCTTGGTCACTCACTAGCACATTACCCTTAATTTACATATGAGAATCTAAAGTCCAGAAAGGAGAATGTTCCGAAGGAGAAGGTAATCAGCAGATTTGTGGATTGTGTTGATGGGGAGATTGCCCATTCTGTCAAAATCATACAAAATTTAAACTAGAAGGTCAGAATTTTCTTAATGAGAAAGTAAGGAAATTCTGGAAACAATTTTAAAATAAATTACGAACATTTCTACTCCATAAGTTGAGAAATATTATGAATCAAAGCTGATTTAATGTTTTATTGATTTCTATACTTAAGAAAGGAGAAAATGTTAATAATAAAGTTTAACCTTGAATTTTGAATTTATGTATACATTTTTTTTGGAGATCCAGTTGTTAAACTTTTAACAATGTAGCCATTCCCAAAAGAATTCTGTTTTTAACTAGCTACATCTCTTTGTTTTACAGTCACAGAGTTAATGTCCACAGCATTTAAGTGGTTTCTGTGCTTGAGAAAATGTCACATACCAGGTAGAAGTTGAACTGTACAATTTATAAAAGAGAAGCAGCCTTGTAATATAATAATGATTCTCACTTACGTAAGGCTTGGTAGTTTACAGTTTACTTTTTTCACCTGTGTGGTTGGTAGTTTAAATATCAGCATTCCTTTAGAGGGAAGGGATGTGCTTCAGAAAGTATTGGTCCTTCTTGGTAAAAGAACTTCCTCTAAGAATACAGATCAGTAACTATTCTGAAACTTAGATCTTAAGGAGTTACTTGGTATAACAAAAAGGTAAGTGACTCATTTAGGGACAGAGATTAAAAGGCAAGGATTGAAATCAAATCATATTGATGCTGATCTCAAGCCCTCTAACCAATATGCCATTTCACTTCTCCATTCCATAGATAGTGAAATGAAGCCTAGGAGAGATTAAATATACAACAGATGATATAAACATGAATTGGCACACATCAGACTTCAACCTAGTCTTCTCATGCCTTGTCTACTGTCTCTATGGTATCCCTTCTCTATTTTAATGAACTCCTTTCCCTAAATTTCCTCATCTATCATTCTGCCAATTTTCCAATGCTTATAATCAAAGTTATGCCATCCTGGGCTCCCCAAATCTCCCTAAGAGGAAGATTCATCAGTACTCTTTATTAACCACTTCCAATTCCAAATCCTCCCTCTCCTATTGTCACTCTCAAGCCTTTCCATTCTTGAGGTTCATTCCACTTTAATATAGCACCCAATCTAAATTTTCATTGCCATAACTATACAAAAATCAAAATCACCTTGCCTTATTTCTTTAGTTCAATATCTGTTTTTTGGTCATTAATTCCCCTAATGCTTATTTTGCTTGCCATGTTCCTGGTTATTTAAGTTCCCTGATTTCCAGTTAATTGAGAACCTTAGCTCCCTTCAGCTATATTTTTATTCTATCTTTATCACCTATAGGTACTGGTAATAAGTTATACTTTACCATCACCAGCAACTTTGTCCATCCATAAACTCAAACTTAGACATTCCCTTCTCTGATCACAATCTCCTGTCCATATTTCTTCAGTTTCTGTTGTCCTACACCAATTCACTGTCTTCATCATGATGTTCTGTACCTCCATTTTCCTCTCTACTCTCAATTCAACTCTACTCTGGTCTCACGTTCATGTCTTGAGAATCTTAATCTTATATCTAATTAGACTTTTCTTTCCATTTTTTATTCTCTCCCTCCTTATATCCTTCCTTGATCAACTCTGGGTCATCTACAGGTTCTCTAACTATATTGCTAGACCTGTGTTGCTGACCACAGCTGAACAAAGTCAGGAAGCCATGGTGACGTAATCTATTGCAAATTCATGTCATCCAGACTGTAAAATCCTCCTCACTATATGGAAATCCTTTTAGTCTTCCTTGACTGACTCTCTACTTCCCACAACAGCTGTCCAGATATAATTTTCTCTCCTCACTTCATATTTTATTGGGAAAAAAATGAAGCTTTCAATAGAAAATCCCCACACCTTTCCTACATCCTTCAAAAATCCTTTACATCTTTACAGATCCCCTCTTCCTTTCTTTCAGTATCAAAGGAAGAGGTACAAAGACTTAATATATTAGTTTTCTTGATGACATAGCTGCCATTTTTATGACAATATCCTCTCTCATCATTTTCTCCCCCTTTTTTTATATTCAGTTTCTCCCTTCTAAGTCCTCTTTCCCTGCTGCCTTCAAAAAAATGTAGGTCCATTCTCAGTACAATATTTGATCTTTGAGTACAGGGGACTTTTTCATCATCATCACGGTCTTTGCTGAGTAGTGAGATCTCATGTTCATATTATATAATTTAACAAAAGTGATTGTCAAATTAATTGCATTGAATAGCAAAACATTTTTATTCTGTTGTCTGTCATATATATTTAAATTATCATAACAACAAAGGGGAGAGGGGAGAAAAGGTAGAAATATAGAATGTTTTTCTTAAATAATTTTTTCTATTCCTCTGAGATTTTGTGTTGTTATAATTTTGTGGGACTTAACCAGGAAATCTCATAACATCGCAGATGACTAAGGCTAGTCATAACTGATATTGTGAGTTCATTTGAGAAGAGGCAAAAAGGACAAATGTACTATTTAGGAACTATCCCATGCTCATGTTTTCAAAGTTGATTATAATCAATCAATATAATATTAATATGCACTTACTAATATCGTGTATATCTGGCAAAGAAATAAAACCTTGAAAGTTCAGTCCAAAGCAAATTAACCATTTTGGCACTTAAATAATGTTAATCTCCTTTGATTTTTTGCAAACTAAAGCCAAAGTGTAATTTTACTTTGTGATTACATTTTGAGCTCTAGATTTGGAGACAGCTTAAATGTAAAAGAAAACAATAGATATAGATATGTACATTAGAAGTGACCTCACTCACCTAAAAGCATTGAATTTGGAGTCAAAACAGCTGAATATAAATCCCCTGTTACTATCTGAATGACCTTGAATGTGTGTCTTAACTTCTTCTAACCTCAGTTTCCTAATCTGCAAAATGAGGGAGTTAGACCAAATTATCTCTTGTCTCTTCCACCTCTAAAATCCAGGATTCTTCTTTTCAAGGAAATATAACATTTTTAATCTAAACATTCAGATTATCTCCATTTTTGTTGATAAAGAAGAATTTTTGATATATTCCAAATATAGCACTAAAAAGTAAGTGCTGAGCCAAGAACAAAGAATCATAAACCGCACAGAGGGTATATTTGCACACTGGTAAATAAGTTATTAAAGAAAATGAAAATTCACTAAAACAAGTTTTAGATTTATTAAAATTGAAGATAAAAAGTCACTACTAAAAATTAAGAAAACATTCTAACACAGAGACACACAATTGTCAATTGTGTATAAAAAAAAATCATTGCACATTGCATCAAATATCTCTAAGGGTCAAACATCCAAGATAAATAGGAACCCACGAAAATATATTTTTAAAAAAAGCAATTCCATAATGCATGTGTGCAGAATATTAGCAAACAGTTATTTAAAAATTGTAAAATATTCATATCCATATGAGCATTCCAGATCAATAATAGTAAAGAAAATATAAATCAACATAACTCAGATTTCTTTGAATATTCAGAAATTGACAATGAAGACAAAAGATAACAACTACATTATAACACTATTGATAGAGGTACAAATTGTAAAGTAATTTGGAATTATGTTCAATAAAATGATTAAAATGTTTAATTTTTAGACTGATCTCACTACTAGCCCTACAACCCAGCTTACAAAAATTATAGTTATAGAACTTTGTACAATTATACATCAAAAAGATATAGAACAATATTTCTTTGTGGTTGCATAATTTAGGGGAAAACTAATCTCTGTTGGGAATGCCTAAGTAATTTGTAGTACTTAAAGATAATGCAATATTATTGTATCATTGTGGGAAAATTTGAAGAATTCAGAGAATCATATGAAGACATGTTAGAGTGAAGTAAGCAGAATCAAGAAAACAATAAGCACAATAGGAATTTTTTTTAATGAACACAGAACTTGATATTATATAATTATAATGACCAAGCTTGTCTCTGAAGAAGGGATAAGGCAGTGAATCTCATTTCATTCCTTTGTCAGGGAAACTAAGACTTTGGGGCATTTGTTTATCAGATTCAGTTGATGTGTTAGTTTTGCTGAAGGAGTTTATATCCCCCATCTCTTTTTATTCTTTGTTAAGAATAATCAAGAAGAGAAGGGGTAGGCATGTTCAGAAATAAAAGAGATATAAAAACAAGATATATAAAAAGTAATTTTAAAGGTCTTTTAATATAAATTTTATTTTTATTTTATTTTTACTATTACTTTTGTTAATTCTAATCATTGTCCCTAAGCTCTATCAGAACTGGGAGCCAAGCTTTATTTAATCTTTTTATTTCTCAGTGTCAAGTACTGCATCTTGCACACAATCAGTATTCAATTCATATTTGTCAAAGACAAATGAAAGTAATAACTTTACATTGAGTTATTTATCTATTATTTTTATGAGTTCTTCCATAGATCTTAAAAGCAATTTCTCCTGTATTCTAATTTGCTCATATACCCTTTATGTATAAATCAAGTACCCATTCAAAGCTTTTCTCTGAAAATGGTGTGAGATATTGATTTTCACCTATTTTCTATCATACTAATCTTCAGTTTTCCTCGTAGTTTTTTTCAAATAGTAAACTCTTGCTCCAATATCTAGGCTCTAAGGATTCATCAAACATTAGACTTTTGTGCTCAATTTTTTTCTGTATATATTTTGCCAGTGCTACTACATTTGATCTGATCAATCCCTGTGTTTCAAATTGCTTTAACTAGAATGGCTTATTATTATAGTTTGAGGTCTGGGACTATCTTCTTTATCACTTTTTTTCTTTAATTCCCTGAATATTCTTGACTATTGTTTATATCTGTCATTCTATATGGGTGAGTATTTTATAATTATGTTCATACACTTCCTGTAAGTATCTTGAAAATATTCTACCAAGCATTTAATACTGTCTGTTGTTATTTTAAATGTTATTTATCTTTCAATTTCTTCCTGCTGGATTTTGTTGGTAATATACAGAAATATGGATCATTTTGTGAGTTTTTTATTTATTGCCACTTTTTTGAAGTTGTAAAGTATTTTGATTAATTTTAATTGACTCAAGTTTTCTAAGTAAACTATCCTATCATATAAAAAGAGTAATAATTTTATTTCTTTTTTATCTATGCTTAGCCCTCCAACACATTTTCCTTATCATAGTGCTATAGATAATATGTCTAGAATTATTCAAATATTAATAATAATATTTGCTTTGCCACAGATCTCATTGGAAAGACCTCTATCCCCATTAGAGATAATGATCACTCTTGGTTTAAGATAGATGCTACTCATTCCTTAAGAAAAACTCCCTTTATTTCTGTTTTTGAGTGTTCTCAGAGGGATCATCTTTGCAACTTGCTTTATAAAAAACATTTTCTGCATCTGTTGATATAACTATTTTATTTTTGTTAGTTTCTTTTAATGTGATCACGCATGACTTAGTTTTCATGATATTGAGTCAGTACTTCTTTCCTGGCATAAATCCAGGCTAATGATAGAGTATAATCTTCATGACATATTGTTTTGGACTCCTAGCTAATATTTTTTTCAAAATCTTTTCATAAGTATTCAATAGAGATATTGGAGAAAATATTAATTTCTCTATTTTGACTCTTCTTAATTTAGATTTCAAGGCTTTATCTATGTTATAGAAGGAATTTAATAGAATACTCTTTTTTATTTTATTTTAAGGTTTATTTAGTATTAGAGTTAATTATTCTTAAACTCATGGTAGAATTCACTTGTAAATGCATCTAGGTGATTTTTAAGCAATTTGATAGTTGTTTTGCTTTTCCTTGCTTTCAATTTTGCTAACTTCTCCTTTGATTTACACTGTCTTAAATCATTGAGCTCATTACATTTAAATCTATTTGTATCAAGAAAGAATAGGAGCAGGAACTGGACCTGTAATTTCACTGGTATAGATCATTCCCAGAAGAGGAACTTCCTACCGATACAGACAAGCATCTCCCCTCCAATTTATAATCTTAGCAAGAGTTGCCTGGAGCCCTGACATGTTAACTGACTCCCATATTCACAGACAAAATATGTCTTAAGCAGGACTTGAACTTTCATTAAAACTTTCTATCTCCCATGTCTGATTACTTCTCTAATAAAGAGGCTGAAGTCAGATTCTATGCTGAGGACATGCCTGTGTGAAGTTGACTTCTACTGAAGTCTCTTCGTTAACTCTAATAAATTTCCTCAAATATGAACCAAAGATGCCTGCTCTGTACTGAATTATATTCTTTTGTAACTATTGTTTAAAAAAATTCCAGTATATATCCAGCTTTAATTCTGTGTGTCTATTCCCCTCTTGCTTAAATAGGATATTGAGAATTAAACATTAAAGACAGAACTTCAGAACTGTACAAACAAGAATAGTATGATTACAGGCTGAAAGTAACCTCGGAAAGCCATGGTGGTCATTTTTCTCTGTGAAGACAGGCTGTAAGATCTTTGAAGTCAGAAATTGTTTCACCATGTGTTTGTTTTTTGTCCTTGTGTCCCCAGTACCTAGCATAGTGTCCTGCACATGGCTTGCATTCAATAACTACTTGTTGAAATGGAAATGGAAAGAGTAACTTCAAAACAATCACGAAAGATTGCTAAGAATTTGTAATGGGCCAAATTTGGCCCCAAAGAGAAATAGATCAGTGGTTATCTTCCCCAGCTTCTTTGCTAATTGGAGCACTGTGGGTGTGAAACACTGTACACAATTCCAAAGTTCTTTGTGTTTGCTTGCTTTTCAGTTATTTTTAATGTAAGGGAAGGATTTCTGTTTGGGGGCACAGAAAGTCATAGAGATATTAGTAACATAGGTGATCTCAAAACAAAATATAAAAATAAACAGGTTAATAAGTATTTGTTATTTATTTTATGTTTTGTGACCTTCGTTGAAGGAAATTCCCTGACTTTCCTTTCCAATATTTGTCAGTCTTTCCATTCAGTAAAGTACTTTATGAAACCTAAATCTTTTTTGATACTAAATGCAAAGCACTGGAAATGCAAAGATAAAGCCAAGAGTCCCTCATCTCAAGGAGCTGATATTCACTATGTTGTGACATGGCCACATCTTCATTATTACTATTCTTTATTTTTGATTACACAAGATAGTCATGATTCTGAGTGAGTCATTTTCCTATTATCCTCTTTATATTTCATTAATTATGAGCAGATGGTTACATAAACCATTGTTTTTTGTAATTGAGGGAAAATACTGGGTTGCATTTTCATCAACAACTAGTCAACAAGTAGTCACTATCTAAATATTATATGCATGCATTTATTTATACATATATAAATTGTCTTACACTGACAGTAAATGTTTGTTTTTTGTTCTTCATGTTAAATAACTATAGATCTTTAGTCTTTTCTACTCAATAGATCCTATATTCCAAACCTTCATTTCTCTCTGTAATTTGCCCTGGTCTTAATTTCCCTTCAAAAACATAAAGGCGTAAAATTACAGTTCAATGTGAACCACCATTAGAAGCTCACAAGACCTTGGAGCCACTGTCTCAGTTCATTCCAATTTGTACACATATGCAATGAAGCCACAGAACTTAACTATATGGTGGCCAATCATTTAGCAAATCTTTCTTTAGATTCAATTCTTGGGGTGATGGAATTAGAGCTAAAAGTGATTTTAGAGTTTTCCAGTTAAAACTCCACTTTTTTTACAAATAAGGTAACAGGACCAGTGAAGTTACATCATTTGCAAAGCTGGTCATACAACTAGTAAATGTTAGGTGGTTTTCTTACTGAAATTTTCTTGACTCTACATCCAGGACTAAGCTTAACAGCTACTTTCATGGTGCCTCCCAAATGCCCAGCATAACATAAAATGAAGCCATAGTCTCTTCCTTTCTGAAAATAACAAACAACCTTCATTCAGTTATTTTAAAGAGTTGTGCTGCTGTTGGGATATGTGCAGTTAACTAACTAGTACAAGAAAAGAATTTAAGTTTACAAATGTGTTTTTTTGTTTGTTTCCTTTTTGATCAATACTTATGTCCCATAAAGTCATCTGAAGCTTGGAGTCTATGAATAGATATCAGGAAGTCCATTAATTTTGAACAAGAAATTTTTATTTTAGTGTTTATTTCCATTGAAATCACCTTCATTTTATTTTATGTATTTAAAACATCAATACTCCTTTTGAGAAGGGCTTCACTATAGAAATATATGACACACATTAAAAAAAAGGTAAGAACTTTAATTTAAATTTACTATGAATCAGTCCTTGCTTTTCTCTCATTCTTCTCATTGTTCCAGTTTTTCCCCTAGTTGTATTAGATTTTGTTCTTGGGGTCACCATAACAGTTCTGTTTCACATGGGTCAGTTTCTAGCCAATGGATTTTGAATGGCAGGCAAGACCAAAGGAGTCAAACGTTCTTGATTATCATTTTGACTCTTAGACCTGGGAGCATGAACCTCTCTTCTGGAAAGACACTCTTTTTAAAAAATATCTCCCTTCTTTTGTCAAAGGAATCCTCCATTTCTTCGCAATTAAACTAAGAAAGATGCTTTAATTTTTTTGTAGATATTTTACCCTTGGAATTCAAACCATGAGAGCCTCATGATTTCTTCCCTTACAGTTTTGGAGACCCTCAATCTCCAACCTGAATGACTTGGCTAGATTTTTACAATGAATAGTCTTTTAGATAGATAGATATATACATACATGTGGATATGCATAAGTGTATATACAAATACAGATAAAACACATACATATGTGGACATAATATTATGTATATTACATTGTATATTAATATATGCATATAGATTTATTTTTAATCACCAGAATATTTTCCACTAATCCTCCTCTTCTCTCCCAGAGAGCCATCCTATGAAACAAATAATATTGTTAAAGAAAAAGAGAAATAAGAAGGGGGAAAACATTCAAGCTAATGAATCCAGACAATGGAAAATTCTGAGGTTGAACAAAATGTTCAACAATCATAGACCTCCCAACTCCATTTGATGATTTCTTCTTTTATCTCGTCTTCCATTCACATTCATAAAGTTGGTCTTTTCTTTTTATGTTTCTAAAATATTAATTGTATTTTCTCCTTAAATACTACCTGGTCCAGTTCAGAATGTTCCCCATTCCTTGAACCTGCCTCTTTCCTATTGCTCCCCAGAACAAGTTCTTCATACATGCATCCACACAACCATCCATCTAGCAAACCTTTATAATACATTATAGTTTGCTAAACTCTATAGAGAAAACCAAACTTAGGTAGGGGAATCCCCTCTTTCTCATGTATCTTATAATCTGTCCTCTTTTCAGACTGAATATATCTCCCTTGTTCATATACAGATTACTGGTTAGGCTCCCTTATTCCTTCATATTGTTGACACTAGGGTGATAGAAACACTTTGGGACTGATGAACTTAAGCATTGTCTTTCTCCTCCCACTGTCTATATTCATATTTAGCCTCAAGTATTTAAATCCTAAAGTATTACTTTTCATACCTCATAATTTACAATAAGATGAGAAAAAAACTGACATGACATAGCTAACAAAAACCAGTTCCCATTCCTCAGTGATCAGGGCAAGGTTCTAGCACTATTAACTCTATTTAGACATTTAAAACTAATAGAGATGATATACTTATCTCAAATTGATAGCTTTTCTTCATCCCTCTGACTTTCTCTAAATAAAGGGTTGCAGGCTCATTCAAAAATGAAAAAGATAAAATGATAAAACTAGCTGGACCTGCCCATTGGAAAGCTTAGGATAATAGTACACGCTTCATATCCTTGTGGTCTCCATTGAGTTATTCTCCATGTACAAAAGGCTGGGAATGAAATTTACGTTTCCTGAACAGCAGTTCAGGTCAATAACCGAAGGCGAGGAAGTTGGACCTCCTGTAATGCAGCTCTTTTTTGTGTCGTTTAATTACATATTCTGTTGTGCCAGATGAAATTGAAAGCCCTCTTTCTAGTGCTGACACTGTGAGGTCTAATGTTGTAGACTTCCTATGGAAGTCCTTTTCTTCTTTTTGACTGCAATTAATGACTCCCATTCATGTAAATCCAAAAGGTGTCCACCTTTTACAAGCTGTTTACTCTGTGGGCTTCAAGACCGGATTTGGCTTTCCTCAAATGGCTTGAACCAAGGCCAAGGTTGCATTGCATTTTGCCTCCACTCTATGCTATATATTTTACTTCACCTATTAATTTTGAAATAGCTACAGGCCTATGTTGACTTCTATGATACGCTAAAATATTTGGATTTTGAAATTTCAGCAAATGGGAGCAACGACACAACAAAAAGAGGTCTGATTATTCATTAACAACTGCCATAAAATGAAGAGTGCTGCCTCTACTTTACACCTGGAGCTGCTCAATAAACAGCTTGTACTTTCCTTCACATTTGATTATCTGATTCAAAGTACCCCCTGATGAAAACAATCACCTTGAAAAACAGGTTGGGCTTTTCTTCTTTATTTTCCTCCAAGTTTTTTTTTTATTGTGAGAAAGCCCTTTCTTGTGTTTTTCAGCCCAGAAGGGTTGACGCAGCAATTTCCCTACAAAATGAAATATTGCCAACAACTATAATCAAAGCACACTGTGTTTTCCCCTTCTTCTATTATCAAAATTGTTATTCAAAAAAAAGGCAGAATTTTGACTTTCATAAATGTCCTATTTTTGCTTTTAGTGCATTAAACCTACTGTCCTGTTTCTTAAACATCAATTGTATGCCTTCTGTGGTCCTATAGGAGCAGGAGGTAGATTTCATTTATTGTCTAATGCAAAGATCAGGCACACAGAAACCGATAAGGATCCTGTTCCTGGTGTGGATCTAGACTTTAATTAAGTTATAGAATTATTCTCTGCTTCCATCTAACCTCTTAAACTACTCTTTAAAACCAAACTCTGAACGTTATAAAATGTATCTAACCCAGATTGCTTAGCTAATGAAGGGCAAACTTTCTATTTGAAAGAGCCCCATCTCAGATTAAGGTAATATGCCATTTAGAAGTTTGGTATTTAAAATAATGTAAATAATTTAACAGGCACAGGGGACAGCTGTGACCTTAAATTTTATTTTGTCTATTTTATAGAATAAGTATCAGGGCCTGATAGCAATTATAGTTTTTGTGGTTTAATTGACTTTAAAAGGCAATTACATGGTATTTTGTGATATAGTATATACTATATAATAAATATATGATATATCACATATATTATAGTCATAGTATTATATAGAGCCTTATAAGTATAGTTGACTTTAAAAGGTACAGTCAGCAGTATTTTGAAAGTATACAATTTGTGGTCACCACATGAAAACAGTTCTTTTCTCAAATAAAACAGGACAAGACACTCTCCACATCAGAAACCCAAAGGGATTTTCTCTGTTGAAAAGGAGAGAAAAATAAGAATTTCAAATATAAATAAAACATATATGTATGCTCTCAGTAAACCCTTGAAATGATGATGAAGATATGTATTTTTCTCTCTTCTTCTGTCTTTTCCTCTTTTTTTTCTTCCACCATGATTTTTTTTCCTCTGACTCTCTGAAAGTCTGCTTATATCTCTTTGTCCTTCTTTCCTTGTCTATATTATCATATCTGCCTTTATTTTTCTCCTTTAATTCTCCTCCTCGAGATCTTTCCCTTACTTATTCATAATGTTGAATGGATGATTATATTTTATAACCATACTTATCAAAATTTATTCTTCATTGTTAAATTTGATGAGTTGTCCAGAAAGACTATTTTGTATTTACTTCTTTTTGCAGTTTGTGGTTTTATTTCTCTCTTTGTTTTTGTTTTCATGGAACTCAAATATTCCCCCCCAAAAAAATATGTCTGGAAATGAACTTTAATTTTAAACACACACACACAACAAATTCCCATTCACTTGTTTACCAAAGGTTAAATGACAACTTTAAATAAACTTATACTTAGCTTTTCCCCTCTATTTTTCCTTTTTCCTTGTTCCTTTCTAAATTTCAAACTCAACATTAACATACACGAACATTTATATATACCTAGATGAACAAGAAAAAAATCTAAACTACTGTTTTATGTATTTTTGTCAGTGTATATATGTGTGTGTGTGTGTGTGTGTGTGTGTGTGTCTGTGGTTTAATATGTAGTAAAATTTTTGTCTGTGCTTTAAAATTTTTCTTCTGAGTATTTAAAATGTTTTATTGATTTATGTATGTTGATCTATGACTATCCCCTAACCTACCCTCTGTGAAATATTAACCTCACCTTGCAGTGCATTTCTATAATCTAGTGAAACAAATCAACCTATGTTTATGTCAATCCAGAGCTACTCCATTTTTAAAAACACTCCACTTTGTTCACACTTATGTCTGTATTCTCCCATTAGTGCTTTCAATACAAGGAAGTATGGTACCATGTGCACCCTGTTCTGAGAAATAGACTAGCTCTATGCATACAGAAATTTCAATACTGAAACTGGGCAGAGATTATTGTATCAAGCCATCCTAAAATCCCAGCAACAGGACCCAAGCCCAATCAACTTTTAGCCCACCCTCACCCCTCTCCATCCCTCTAAGAATCCTAGTCTCTCCCTGAAATGTATGACTCTGCATGAGTGGGAGACTCAATGGGAAACTCAATAAACTTTTCTTTGGTTTACAAATTTCTGGTCCAGTTACTGAGTTAAGATTTCCATCTCCCCACATTGACTTTTAAACCTTAGCAGATTCACAATCTCATCAGCATGGAAGCTCTTTCTAACACTTTCTTATCCCAGGTAATTATTGCCCAAGTCCTTCAATACATCTTCATTGAGACTTGACCCAAAGCACTAGAGGCATTTCTATAGGACATTCAACATTCAATATTTTTTAAATGAAACACATTAATAGGACTGGCCTTTTATTCCTTACTACATGCTAAATCCATTCATTCTGTAGTCACATATTGTCTTGATAGTATTTCTATGTCATTTCTTTTAAAAAATTATTTATTTTAAATTTAACAAAAATCTCTAAAATGGATATTCTTAGAGAAGAGATTTACAAATGAAAACATAAACCTCAGTTACATAGTTTTAAAGTTGTGACTTCTTACATGAAAGGTATTCTTAGCAATGTGCTTTAGCCTCCTTATACCTACCATATTTCTCCATTGTCTTTTGGATCAACATCAGTCTCAATTCTTCAGAGATTATGATATTCCATGATTCATGGGCAAACAGCTTCACTGGTAAAGGACTGAATCCAAGAACACAGACTTTTATATTATAGGGCAGCTTTGAATAGGCACAGGAATACTTAAGTTCCTGGATGTAATTATATCTGCCCTTCTGCTTGGTCATGGACCAAGAATATGTTCATCTTTGGTAGAGCAACTTTCACAAGAATTCTAATATTATTTATCTAAGTCTGTTTCCATCATCTTTTAGCAGTGAAAGAGATATTAAAGTTATTTAAATAAGTATGAAAATGTATAAGATCCAATAAGGTATAAGTAATATGTACTAATGTGAAAATTTTGCAGAAGGTTAAGTAAGAAAGTATAGTGGGGAATATAAACTTAACTCAGAAAGTACCAAGAGTTGAAAATGACACTTTGTAAGATGTAAAATTAATAGAGTTTCCAGGAAAGATTGTTTGGGAAAGTTAAAACGGATTGGGGAGATAGGGTTGTGCCATAGAAAAATTACTATCATTAGAGTTTGAGGATACCAACCATGATACTATGGAAAGGAAACAAGACTGACAGTTTGTGGGGGAAGGGGCAACTGGGAGTGGCAGTTGGGTCTTGTGACTAGGACTTCCTGCCTGCCGGGGTGGGGCTTGCTTCCTGGTGTTGGAGGAGGGAGAAGCTCAGTCAGCCCAGTCTGAAGTGGTGAGCCTCTTCTTGGATCAGCCCGAAGATTCAGGCCCATTCATCTCTGAAGGTCAGACCTTGTTGCTTTCTGTGTACTGCTAAGATTCTTAATTAGTCAAAGCGAGGACTGATATACAGTAGACAGGAGTGGGACAAACCCTCCGCTGGCTGGCAACAATGAGGAACAAGGTCTGACCTTCAGAGATGAATGGGCCTGAATCTTCGGGCTGATCCAAGAAGAGGCTCACCACTTCAGACTGGGCTGACTGAGCTTCTCCCTCCTCCAACACCAGGAAGCAAGCCCCACCCTGGCAGGCAGGAAGTCCTAGTCACAAGACCCAACTGCCACTCCCAGTTGCCCCTTCCCCCACAAACTGTCAGTCTTGTTTCCTTTCCACAATCATTATTTGAAAAAAAACAAAAAACACAATACTTATATCCTTTATGTTCCTCAGCAACTTATTTAATCTCTCTGTGACTTTATTACCTCCTCTATAAAGTGGAGGGATTGGATTGGATACTTCTTGAGATCTCCTCCAGCTTTAGACCCTGGAGCTTATGATTCCTGAGACTTTTCTTGATGGACCAGTTAAAATAATTTAAATCGGTGTGTTTGTAAGAATTAAGGTTGAGAAAGAAAAACATATCCCTTATGGTCTTTAGAAAGAGAATTCTTTAAAAGATGGGTAGAAAGTTGGTCAAAGAATATCAACAGAGTAAAGAAGGAAGAAATAGAAGACATTTCCAATAGGATTTCTTGAACTACAACTCCTTTAGTCTTGGTTCATACTTTAAAGCATAGATAGATGGACAAGCAGGAAAATAAATAGACATGTATGTATACATGTATACCTACATGCATATGCATATATACAACATACATTTTATATGTTTATGTGTATATGTATACATAGATTTGTAGATTTGTATTATGTGTACATATATTTATATGCCTATTATTTAATGAAGAAGAGTAATATAATTTTGTAAGGAAAGGACAGATGGGGAAAATGACTCAGGAAGATTCATAGCAAGAATCAGATTTATGAGTGACATCAGCAAATGCTCTTATAAAACATATGTTGTCAGAGTATTAAAAATAGCTCCTAAGAGATAACACAAAGATATGCATACACAGTGATTTTGACTCTAAAAATGAGGGAACATGATGTACAATTCTGAAATGAAGCAGTACATGGTTTATGTGAGGAGAGAGAAAGGGCCATAAAGAAGACTATCAAAAGAACTTTATGATGATCATAATTGTTTATGTTCTTTTCCAAACAGAAGCAACAGGAGACAATTTGTTTGGTAAGGTTTCAGGAATGCCATAAAGTGATGGGTCAACAAGAAGTCCTACAGAATTCATGGGAGAACATCAATACCCAGATGTATGATGAATTTATAACAAGGAAGGAGAGAGCTATTGCAGAAAAAACATGGCCTTGAAGAGTAGTACAATCCCAGAAAGAATGAAACACCTAAATGAAGAGACTATCTAGCCTTTTCTGAGTTGGTTCCTAAAAATCAGGCTCAGTGACTGAGGTCAAGATTCTTGCTTTTTTGCCTTTAGATCTAGAATTTACGATTTAACCATATTGTATTCAATGAGACAAGATCATATTAAGCACTCTTTCTTGAAGCAACATTCCTTGTATATAATTTTACTTCAATAATCTTTAGTTAGTCAAGGAGGTAGGAAAGTAAGAGGAGAAAGAATGCTGAATTTAGAGTCATAGAACCTGAATTCCAGTCTTTACTCAGTCATTTACCTTCTGGGTGACTTGGGAAAAATTATTTCATTTCCCTGGGTAGTTTCCTAACCTCTAAAATGAAAGGGATGAACTAGATGACTACTAAGGTGCCTTTCACTTTTATTTCTGTGACTCAATATTATCCGTCAGTTTGACTGGTAGTCAATACTTTTCCAATTTGTCGTATTAGCCTATTCCATTGTTTGAGATATTTAGGATAATTTTGGTAGATATAAATTAAGAGGAAACCATAAGGGCTAAAGTATTTTGAGACATTACAATATCAACCTATCTCAGAGAACATTGTACTTAAGGACAAAAGTGGTTGACAAGTAAATTTGTTATTTGATGGAAGTAAAGTTCTTTTAATAAGGTAAAGAATTTTTTTAAAAAGAAGGTACAAAAGTGATTTTTAAAAACTTTTTGGCAAGGACATATTTGCATATGGGGGAACTTCATGAATTAGATTCTGTTTTTAGTGAAAATTATTCTAACAGGGATATAAAAATTATATTGGAAGTGGGAAGAAGGATATGTGAAAAGGGAAGGTCAAATTTATTTTAATGTCCAAGTGAGATTTTATTCCAGTCCAGGAGAGATAGAAGAGTTGCAGAGGGACTATATGTGGATATCAAAGATATCCCTTAGAGGTTCACTAAAGAATTTTAAGTTATCTTAATTAACCTTGTGGCTGTGGACAAGTCATTTGACTTCATTGAACTTCAGCAACCTCAACTGTAAAATGAGGATAATGACATATGGGCTATCTGCCTAACTGTAAAGAGGAAAGTACTTTCTAACTCATAAAGCATTGCATAAAAAGTGAATTAAAAGAAGAAAAAGAAGAAGGAGGAGGAGGATTTGGACAATGATGGCCTGAGGTAAAATGAGAGAAGAGTGTAGATAGAAAGTTTAAATATATAAAGGAAAAAGAAAATGTGTTCAGGAGAAAATATGAGTGAATATTTTAAGAGGATAATATAGAAATAGAAAATTGAAGAAAAGAAACAGAAAAAATGTGTGGTTCATGGCAGAAGTAATTAAAAAGGGATCAGAAAAGCAAAAGTCTTTGAAGGAATATGCATTCAATAAAACATTCATTTGAGAAAAAACCCAAATTAATATGATATGCTTTAAAAGGGAATAAAAATAACTTTTAACACTTTAACGTTTCCATGGATACATTTGTGTGTGTGTGTGTGTGTGTGTGTGTGTGTGTGTGTGTGTGTGTTTGTGAATCAGTTGTTTTACTTTAGGCACCTCTTTTTTTGTTTGATTTTTTTTGGTCCTTATCTTTTCTCCAGATTCCATTTTGATACAATTCTTAATTATAATTTTCTTACATTTCACAAGCTGTGTTCTCTCTATCCCTCCCACTTCACCCCTCTCTCTTACATGGATTTTTGATGGCTACCCAATTGGTTTGTGTCACTGGTGAGACTTGGGGTCAGGTCTTTCTGACTCCAAAGTTGTCTCTTTATCCTTTATCCATAATGCTTCCCAACCGTATATTATATTCCGAATAATTAGTATTTTTCATCCATGTGATTATTAGGATGAGCTCTCTGATTATAAATCTAGAACATTCTAAGACTTGAAGTAATCAGTACTATGTCATTTGGAAAAAGGATCAATTAGAAGACGTAAAATCTGAAGGGAAAGTCTCTTCCAATTCCACTCTGACATGTATATTCTTCAGTAAGTGATAAACACTATTATCATATATGTGTGTGTATATATGTATATTTATATGCATATATATAAATTAATGGCAGATTTCATGTGATATTATAAGGGATCTATTGATAGTAAGATTAGATAACAAGATTGATAACATTTATAAAATTATCTTTGCTATATCTTTCAAGAAATAATAGAACTTTTCCATATTATTTAACCTGTAGGTCTTAAAGAGGCATCAGAACAATGTTTGTTCTTTGAAATCAAAAATTTTTTTAAATACAATCAACAAAATGTGAGCACATTAAGATTTTATTATGTTAATTTCCCCTCTCTGTCTTCTCTGAATACCAAGAGAAAATACGAGGGAAGGCTAAGGAAAAAGTGAGAGATGAAATAGAGTGAAGTTTCTAACTGAGAGAAGCTAACAGAGCATCTGTGTGTACAACTAAAATGAGGGATGATAAATATAAACAATTTCTGTGCTCAGAACATGCAGAAGATTATTATCATACATTTTTGTAGAGCAGATTCTATCCTCTTTGAAGCTTCCCGATCCAGGGAGAAGCCTCAAGGTAGGAAGATAGAGAAAGGATAGAAGTTCTGGTTGCTGCAAGGGGGATGGCGGAGCCAAGTTAGAGATATGAGGTGGCAGGAATGAGTCAGAAATCCAGGCCTTATTAATTATCATGGAGCCACAGCAAAACTCCGATCAGTGGACTACTCAGAAGGTTTGTTCCCGTCCAAAGATCCCAATCTAATACCATACAGGTCGGAGACATGATAGAGAAAAGAGAGTGCCTGGCCAAAAAGCCAGGTCCCAGGTGGGAGAGGTAAATAAGGAAAGGAATTAAAGATGGAGCTTGGCCAGAGGCCAAGCTCCAGCAAGGACAGACATCAGTGAGAGCTGAGATCCAAGAGAGGAAGAGAGGGCGGAGCTTGCTGTGGCCTGGTATTTAATCTCTTTGATATGCAAATATACACAATACATAGGGATGATTATCATTGGTTAATGACAAGGTATAGGTGTGGTTTCTCTTAGCCAGGTGAACACAAAGAAACCTGTTTTCCCGCCTAACCTGGGGGAAGCTGGGGTCAAGGGTCAGAGGCTTTCCCAACCATGCTCAAGACTTAGCATGCTCTCTTCCAAGACAATCTTTACATTCTGTTTCCCTTGTCCCTAGATAGGTGTGGACTGCTACACTCTTAGTCAAAAAAGTTAGGTCATTTGAAAATCATCAGGGTGCAAAACTATAGAAATGCTGGGATAAAAGTTTCCATCCTTGAGGAATTTAGGCATACTACTTTTCCTTAACATTTTAGATGATATAATGAATGAATTGGCTCATACATAATACTATTCAGGGAAAGGAGAGGTTGGAAAATGCTATAAAGTTGTGAATAAGTGAAGTCTATAATATATAAAATCCCAATTCAAGAGACAATTATTGAGAACCTTCTTTGTGTATAATATTGCAGTAGGTTCTAGGAATGAGAGAAAACTTAGAAAATATTGGAAATTAAAGAAAATTATGAATTTTGTAAACATTTATATTTTTCATAAGCCAAAGAAGGATGAATGAAGCATTTTATATGTCAAATTGAATTGTTTCTTTTGAACTATGAAGTTACTAATTTGAGAGTATAGTGTCATTTTTTTTCTTTTCTTGAGCTAAACAGCATTGGTTCCAGGTGAAGTGTAAGATTTAGTGCTTAATCATAGCATGAATCCTTACAAATAGCCACCTGCTCAAAATGAGAAGTGAATTAGTTGGAAGAATAATTTGTAATATTCATTTTTCCTTCCTCCTACTTAGCTGCCCCTTAATGACAAATAAATAAATAAATATAAATTCACTTGAAAGACTATCTTGGAATTGATCTACTAGGTACATATGATTTAGTCTATAATGTCACTAAAGTAATTTCTAGGACTGTGCATTTTGTAAGGGTTATAACAATAGTGTGCAGAAGAAATATTGCACAACTTAAAGATGCAGTAGATAAGATGTTTTTCCTGTCATTTCCCTTAAAAAAAAAGCTTGGGAATTTAAGAGCTCAGTCGAGTATTGGAGGATAAATAAGCCATGGTCAGAAAAGGAGGGACACTGAACATTTTGTCATGAACCCAAAATAATGGTAGGTGAAGAAAATCAGAATAACACAATTCAGGTAAACACAGAATAGTATACATGTCAGACCTTTGGGAGGGGAAAGACTTTAAAACCAAGCAAGACATTGAAAGAATCACAAAATGTAAAATAAATAATTTCGACTACATAAAATTAAAAAGCTTTTGTACAAACAAAACCAATGTAACTAAAATCAGAAGGGAAACAACAAATTGGGAAAAAATCTTCATAGAAACCTCTGACAAAGGTTTAATTACTCAAATTTATAAAGAGCTAAATCAATTGTACAAAAAACCAATCCATTCCCCAATTGGTAAATGGGCAAGGGACATGCATAGGCAGTTTTCAGATAAAGAAATCAAAACTATTAATAAGCACATGAAGAAATATTCTAAATCTCTTATAATCAGAGAGATGCAAATCAAAACAACTCTGAGGTATCACCTCACACCTAGCAGATTGGCTAACATGATAGCAAAGGAAAGTAATGAATGCTGGAGGGGATGTAGCAAAGTAGGGACATTAATTCATTGCTGGTGGAGTTGTGAACTTATCCAGCCATTCTGGAGGGCAATTTGGAACTATGCCCAAAGGGCAATAAAAGACTGTCTGCCCTTTGATCCAGCCATAGCGCTGCTGGGTTTGTACCCCAAAGAGATAATGGAGAAAAAGACTTGTACAAAAATATTCATAGCTGCACTCTTTGTGGTGGCCAAAAATTGGAAAACGAGGGGATGCCCATCAATTGGGGAATGGCTGAACAAATTGTGGTATATGTTGGTGATGGAATACTATTGTGCAAAAAGGAATAATAAAGTGGAAGAATTCCACGGAGACTGGAACAACCTCCAGGAAGTGATGCAGAGCGAGAGGAGCAGAACCAGGAGAACATTGTACACAGAGACTAATACACTGTGGTATAATCGAACGTAATGGACTTCTCCATTAGTGGCGGTGTAATGTCCCTGAACAATCTGCAGGGATCTAGGAGAAAAAACACTATCCATAAGCAGAGGACAAACTGTGGGAGTAGAAACACCGAGGAAAAGCAACTGCCTGAATACAGCGGTTGAGGGGACATAACAGAGGAGAGACTCTAAATGAACACTCTAATGCAAATACTAACAACATGGCAATGGGTTCAAATCAGGAACACATGTGATACCCAGTGGAATCATGCGTCAGCCATGGGGGGTCGGGGGGAGGAAAAGAAAATGACCTTTGTCTTTAATGAATAATGCTTGGAAATGATCAAATAAAATATTATAAAATTAAAAAAAAGAAAAACACAATTCACCCTGGTATTTATTCCAATTAAAAAGAATCCTAATGTCAAAAATAATACTATACCTAACAATAGACATATGATAAGTACAATGCTTGTTATCTGACTTGAAACATGTAATGGGTTTTTAATCTTTAAAATGATGCACTTTGTGAATATAAGAACTAATAATTGCTTTACATCTATTTTGATTTTCAATCTTCCTTGATTCTAATTCATAAGACTTTTATTAAAGATTCATCTCCATAGAAGTCATAATCATAATAGCCTTAATTATGCCTAAAAGTTATTAGCAACATCAAAATAATCTCTTAAATGTTTAGCATTGTAGAACTTCAGAACACACTGCACGAAGAGAATTATATAAACCCGCTCATCTCCTGTTTCTGTAATCATTACCCTAATTTGATTAAGACATATAAGACATATAAAGATGTAAATTTGTGACAAGGAACCTATATCATCTATAGGCTATAAAAGAAAAAGTCAGAAATTATTAAAGTTCTTAATAATATGTTGAAGAAAGAGTAGTGTGCCCTACCTGCTAATACTTCTTAAATCTCTAGAAAGTGTCTTTTTCAGGGTTTTTTTTTTTTTATCATTGGTAATTTGATGCCGCAAACCTATTCCCTCTTTTCCTCTAAACTATTTGAGTCACAGGGAATGATCTACTCATCTTAAAAAACCACTGTCATGTAGTGCTCTGTCAGTGGAGCTCTGAACCGCTCCGAAAAGCAATCTGTAAGGATGCCCAAAGGGACTATAAAAGGATGCATACCCCTTGACCCAGCAATGCCACTGTGATACAAAGTGAAGTGAGCAGAGCCAGAGAACATTATACACAGTGAAAACAATAATGTGTGATGACTAACTGTGAATAATGGCTATTATCAGGGAGGAAAGGGTCTAACACAACTCCAAGAGATTAATAATAATAATTATAAAAAGGAGAGCCACTGCTTAGAAGGAACAGAGGGAGTCTGAATTCCAAATGAAACATATAATACTTTCCATTATTTCCTCTAAAAAGTTTTCTCTAATGTAGGTAATAGGTGTCTTCTTTCACATGAACATGGAAATAAGAATTATATAATAATATATGTACAACCTATATCCTACTTACCTGCCGTCTTAGGGAGGAAAGAGGAAATGGAGGGAGAGAGAAAACATGAATTGTGAAATAACAGGAGACATATTAAGATAGCATACTAATTTGTTATCTGGAAAAAATCTACAAATAAATAAATACATATACATATATATTTTTAAACACCATCATGCTCCTGAGTATAAAGAAAAAAAAGAAAATATACATATGTATAAACTTAAAATTTTACCACTATTTTAATTTACCATCAACTTCAACTACTTTTCTTATACCCACTCTCCTTGTTAATCGTAGTTTCTATGAGTATACTAAAGAGGAACATTTACATTCTTTCATTTTTTTATTAAAGATAATTTGAGAGGGAAGGAAAAATGTTTTGAGGGTTCAAAAGGTATATACATCTTCAATCAGTACATTGAAAAGAATAGTACCTTTGGAATCAAAGGGCTTAAATTCAAAATTCTAGATGCTTTAAGTAATGACCAGCATCCTTTTTAAGGTAGATAATATTCTATTCATTCTAATAATAACAGTGGTTTTTTAAAAAATAAGATCATAGATTTAGAATTGATGAGAACTTAGAGCCTATTTAGGCCAATCTCTTCCTTTTCAAAATGAAACTAAGTGATTTACAAAAGGTCATATCAGTCTTAACTGATGGAGTGATTTCAAATCTGGTATTCCTTCAAAATTCCCCCCTACTAAATCCCTTAAGGGCAAATATTTCTTATTTATGTAACCTTCCTTGAGGGCCAGTTTGGGAGTGAAGGTCAGTCCTCCCTCAAGGCATTCCACATTATCTTTGTATCTCTAGCACAATGCTTGGCATTTGGTGGTGGCTCAATGAGTTTGTAAAATGATTGATTCTCCAATATTAGAAAACACTTTCTTTTAAGGAAATAAGAGGCTTTGATTAGTCAGCAAAGGATATACTGATGTCAGCTACTTCAGCTAAACCAATCCTAGGCAAAAGATATGACCATATTGGTTTCACATGCCAGAAATTAGGAAAGAGAGAAACCTGCATACCCCCCCCCCTCCTCTTCATGCCTTTCAGTCTTCCAAACTCAGAATTCTACCCATTTACTAGTTATTTAGAAGGGTAAATTTTTCAAGGAAAAATTTGCTCAGCCTTTATGAATATATGGAAGCTTGGGGAAATCAATAATGGACTGAGCAGACTTTGTTCTTTGCATTTCCTAAATACAGAACTGCCCTTACTGCTTACACTCTGAGGCATCCTTTAAATAAGTATAATCATTTCCAGACCTTCATGTATGAATAGAAGTTACTGATGAGCAACAGTTCCTTATTAATTTATTGCATTCTGTCTCATGGCAAGTCAGAGCCTTGCAAAGAATGCTTCAGAAGGATCTTGGGCTTCCTGAAGTAAGTCCAGACCACAGTTGTGTTCCAATGTGATTTACCTTTGCACAAGGGGAGAAAAAAGGAAAAGTTTATGAATAGCCCATCACCTGTGAGTAGCAGGCAATGTCATTTTTCAGCTGCCACCTTAGGGGAAACGTGGATCTATTCTGGGAGTTTTGGCAGAGCAGTGGCAGGCAGTTTAAGCAATTCCAATTCTGTCCCCTTCTGGGTTTCAATTTTGGAATCTCCCTTTCCTCTAAGCACTTCATAATTAGCACTTCAGCCTAAACTCTTTCTCAGTTGGAAACGCCAGTTTCTGCTTAAAGAGAATGGTGTTTATAGCAAAGTTTATAGCAAAAGGCAAGTTCTCTGGCTTCTGTCCCCTCTGCCGGTGTAATTCCTTTTAAAGATGGGGCTAAAAAGAAGAAACAGCTAAACGCAAAAGAAGTCACTCATTTTATCCTAGCCAAGCCAATCATTAGGACTGAATTGTAGGGACTTGTTTTTATCTGGCAGGAAAAGGTTTGGTTTTGGTTTTCTTTTGTTTTCTTTGCCTTTTGTTTTTTGTCATTTGGATTACTGTGCACATCTCAAATCCTAACTACACTGGTAATTTGAAATGGCCAGTTTAGATTATGCTTTTCTGCATAGACTTATTTTAAACAGAACACTACAAAATCATTCAACAGAATGAGAAGGTATCTTAGAGGCCTTCCAATCCTATCCCCACCTGAAAAGATTTAATTCACCATCCCAAACGATGAGTCCTCTAGTCTCGACCTGAAGACTTCTAGTAAATGAACATCCTCATCATTTCCCATCATTCTTATACTTAGAGCTCAGACAATAAATGGCTGCCTTCATTGTTAGAAAATCTCTTAGTTTGAGCAATAATTGTTTCTCAATAACTAGGTGGCCCAATGGATAGATTACTGAACTTGGAATCGAGTACTCATTTCATGAGTTCAAATCCCAGCTCAGACATTTACAGTGTGACTCTAGGCAAGTTGTTCAAACTTGTTTGTCTCATTTCCACATCTATAAAATGAGCTGGAGAAAGAAAGGGTAAACCACTCCAGTATCTCTGCCACGAAGAAGGTATATGGAATTACAAAGAGTCTGACACAATTGAAATGACTCTACAGCAACAAAATTAGTTCTTCTCAAAGAGAGGGACATAGAGATGGGTAGGACAAGAGGAAAACATAGTTTCTTTTATATGGCAACCTTTTCAATATAGTAAAGTGTCAGACTAGGTAACATCTCAAGTACCTCTGTGGCCAAATTTTATCTTTTTTCTCCCAAGAAAAATACAAATAGTACCTTCAAAGAATCATTTTTTCTCATGCTTTTGAGTTCTCTCATTTTTCTCATCTCCTTAATTTAGACTTGCTCAAGTCCATATTTGAGGAGCCCAGGAACTAAGTATAAGTTTTCTTAATATGATCTGACAAGTCTAGCAAATCTCTCTCCTTCACAAGTTTGTATAACTGCAGTGTACAATTTTTAGGTTTGGGGACTGCCAAATCACAATGCTGGAAAAGATTGAACTTGAAGTATACTAAACTCCCAATATCTTTTTCACTAAAATCATAGGTTATCTATGTCTCTTCCATTCTTTGATGTTTTTAAAGAAAAACTAAAATAGGAAATATATAGTCTTAAATGGGATTTTATTTGAATTGTTCTTAAAATTCAGATTATTGAATATAATCATACTTATAGTAGGTGCTCATTTTAATCTATTTAATATTATTTAAGATAATACCTTTTGCATTACTATGAAGGACATAAATAGTCTAATGGGTTTTCTATTTTAATTCCATAGTAATTAAGTCAATGTAACTAAACATCTAAGTAGACATTTTATTTAAATATATAAATCAGGTCTCTATCTAAATAATTTGATATATCTTCTAGTAGGCAGAAAAATAGTTAGTTGAAAATGAAATCTTAGCAGATACCCATTGTAAAATAAGTGTGCATCTTTCATTTTAATCTTATATAACTATAAATGTGCTATTTATTATGAAAATTAAATATAATGTTGAAGGATGTTTATCTTTTCTTATTTGTTCTGGACTATAATTCCTGTTTTTCCCCACATTACAAAGAGAAGCTAGTCTTACAAGATGTAATAAATAAAGCATCTTATTATATAAAAGGCATCTTAAAGCTCTGTGCATGCTAAAGTGTTTACAATGAGTTTACTGTTCAAATGGTTATTTGGGAGGTAATAAGTTCCACTTTCGTGGAAATAGAAAACCAAAGGAGTCTATTCTCTTCTCAGAATTAATAGGTATTATATGTGTATATAACTGTGGAAGACTGACCTCTTCTTAGTTGTCTGTGTCCTAGATAACAAAATTACAAAATTGTACCTTTTCTATTAGCTTAGCTTTTCACTAACCTAGTTAGAATTAGATGGTAAAAATGGTTTTAATGTGACAGAGACAGCACCATTATGCTGAAATTTCAATCATTTCAAATAAATTGAGTTGCAGTCCCAAAGAGGAGTTATTCTTCCTTATCCATCAAGATCAAAACCATAGGGATGCTTTAGAGAATTGGTGGGACAGATTAACACTAGTAAAATGAGCCATAGTGTATGAGCAACTATTCAGTAACCCAGGGACGGCAGCATCCATGTCTTGTAGATCTTTGCCTTATTAAGGGCTTCCTGAAAAGTCAACAGTGTTGAAATATAACCAAAAAAAAAGTTCTTTTGGAGTGGGTTACATATAGTGTTTTTTCATTGCCTATTAAATTCTTTATGAATATCTGCTTAGAATCCTTAATTTTTTTTTTGGGGGGGGGAATCAGCTTTTAATTATTTTTATCTGAATATCCGGTTGT
The DNA here is from genome assembly GCF_027887165.1 of Monodelphis domestica. Lineage (NCBI taxonomy): Eukaryota > Metazoa > Chordata > Mammalia > Didelphimorphia > Didelphidae > Monodelphis > Monodelphis domestica. The sequence goes on from NC_077234.1 coordinate 157,017,902, forward strand.
TTAGACCAGAATTTTGAGGAGCTATTAAGTTATTGATATCATTGCCTCTCTCCAATTTTAGCTGCCATGGACTGGTAAATGCAGTCATGATTTCTGTTATCATCCATTTAACAAGTTTTCATAGAATGACTTCTATTGACAACGGATAATATAAAGTACTAAATTGATTATAGTATCATAGATTTAATTCTGTCAGTGACTCTGTTATCTAGTACATTTGAAATGTTTTGCAAATGTTAACACTCTTGATGAATGCTACTCATAATTATTGTAATTAATATCATTGCCGATCAGAAAGTTGTGGCTCAGAAAGAATGATAGATTTCCTCAAAATCATAGTGGAAGTGAGCATCTGAAGTAGGATGAGAAGTGAGGCACCTGGCTCTGAGAGCTGCTCTTTCTCATGGAGTCCCAGAACGATGCAGAGTTTAGGTGAGATAAGACAAAGCTTAGGCACAAATATGTAACGTATGAAGCATGCAGAGGAAGATAGAGTGCTCAACGTGGAATAGGACCATCTGACCATAAATCCTGGCTCTCATGCTGACTGGCTCTGAGTCTGGCATCAGGAAAAACTGGGTTCTAATCTGGGCTCAGATGCTTACTAGCTAGATGCTTGACCTCTAACTGCCTCTGTTTTCCCCTCCAAGAAAATGGGGATAATAGTAGCAACTGCCTCCCCAGATTGTTGTAGAGATCAAATAAGATATAACTGTAAAGCACTCCATACAGTGCCCAGCACACCGCAAGTATCCTAAAAATGGTGGCTACTGTTTTATTACCAATTCATTCAAACTGTGTTTCAGGCATTTCTCTTGAAATTACCTACTAAGTTACAGACATGTGATCTGTATTGGTAGCTGGAATTTCTATACTGGAAATTATATATTAAAAAAAAGCATAAGCCCTTTTCATATTCATATTTCCTATCCATACTTGAAATATATAGAATGCTATAGAAATATTTTAAAAGGGAGCAGAGTTTGGGCTGCGAGAACCAAGAATGGGTTCATCTCCAAAGAGGTGGCATTTGAGCTAAAATCGAAATATTGAAGAGAATCTGGAGAAGAGCTAAGTGGAAAGGGGAAAGAGCAACTTTGAACAACAGAAACAAAAACAGAAATAGGGACATCTGAGGTATCTTTAGGGTTAAAGTACAGAGTATTATTGTTTCAAAGAGCAGGTAGCCAGTTCTTTGACTATTTCCATAGGTTTTGCCCTTTTTGAGGACAGGATAAGGCATATCAAATATTCTGGAAATTGCAGGTAATGATAAGGAATGAAAATTCCTACCTGGAGGAAGAGAAGGTCTTAATTGGCACCAAAGTAAGCACAGTCCAACCTAGTACACTATCAGGATTTCTCTAGATTCTCAAAATTTAAATGTTTCTCTAAATAGAGAAAACTGTTGTAGAAGTAGAGATATAAGCCAAGATGCCAATACTGGATCAAGAGACAAAATAAAAGATGTGTGAGGGAAGCTGCCCATAGGTCTGAATCCTTAAAATAATGCATGACTTGTTTTCCTACTATTTACTTTTCCATTGATTCCTTGTATGCTAATGTCAATGTAGTTCTAAGTCAGGTTCCCTTGTGCCCTTTCCTGATTCAACTGTACCAGCTGGAACTTGGACACCATTTCTTCCTTCCAGTACCGGAATGTCATTGTTTAGTGGGATGCCATGGTTGAAGAACTTATAACAGTTCTAAAGCATGCATTTGCCACCTTTCTAATCTTTTCCTTAGAAATACACCCTAGTGAGCTGACAAGGTATTAGAGGAACCATACAGAAAGGGCAAGGAGAGTGGGCTATGATCTGCTTGGTGAAAGAAATATCCATACTGACAAGATCACAGATCCATTTGAACATCTGAGTTATGATCAAATGAGGAAGATTTAAGTATGCAATTTCCAATTTAATTATTTTCTTCATTTGAGGTATTAAATTGGGCTGCATTTCAGAAGCAACTGAGTCCTTCTTGTTTAGGATTGCTTATGGCCATCTGTTTGAAATGATTTTCAACATCTGTTTTTAGGAGCAATATTGCCTTTTGCCTACTTGATGCAGGTAATATTTGAAACCTATAAAAGCAGTATAGAATTGGAATAAGCCATAAAATTCAAAAAAAAATCAGTCTTTATAAAGAAATATTTGAAAGCCTCAGGTTTAGTAAAGTTTATAGCATATTCTACTTATCTCTTCCAAGAAGACTGAAGATGATTTAGCAAACATATCTTATGTGTTGAAACTGGAAAATTGGGGGAGAAATTAATTATGACCTCCAAATGAGCCTTAAAAGTTTCAAAATCATTAGCATTGGACTAGGAAAGATTTTATACATTTTATTAGGTTTAGTACATAATCTTCAAAATTGAGGAAAAAATGAATATAAATTAATTTATGTATTCAAACTCCTGTTTATATCCCCAAACCCAAACTCTTTAGATTGATTGTATATACAAATTAAATGTTAATGCCTTTAGCATATGTTGTTTGTTGTTTCAAATAAAAAGTTTATCTTTTTTGTTAAAGTTTTTTTTTTTAATTTACTTAACTAAGATAGTTAACTTTTAGCTGATGGATGCCAAACAAAAAATAATAGCATTAGAACTTTTCCAAGAAAGAATAAAAAAGTTTTTATTTGTTTTAAATGAAGAGAATAGACAAAATCTATCTAATAAATTAGTCTATACATAATCCAACATTGTGCATAGTAATAAAACCAGTTAACTCAATTATACTCAGGCAGATTTATCTCCACTGGAATTCACCTGCGGCTAGTCTATTAATTGTTTTTAAAAATATTTTTAAAGTAATATCTATGTTAAATTTACTATTTTAACTTTAATCAATTATATATTTATGTTATAGTTTCACTATGTTTAATGCATTACAAATTTTGTGGACATCAAAAAATTAGTATTCATATATACACAAGCATAATTTCAGAAGCATAGGGAAAATAACTCTATTTTCTATGCAACAGCCTAAATTTGGAGATGTCCATCACCACTAATTTGGCCATTCACTGATCAGTTTTTTGACTATAAAATCAACAAAATGCAAAATGGTACTTAGTCCTATATGATCTACTTCTAGTTTGACAGTACAGATAGAGAGTGACAAAAAAAATATAATAAGCTGATACTAAGAAACACAAAATTCAAAAAACATACAGAAAAAAATGAAGTTGCAACTGAATTAAAGGATATCTCTCAAGTACTCCTTGGAGAAGGAAATAAAAGAATTGATGTCATTGGTTCTGTTGTATACTCAAAAGCAAAAAGAAATATCATTGTAGAACATTTGCTATTTTTTATTCTAGTGATCATGATCATTAGAAAAAGACTACCATGAAAATGTGCCAACATTTATTGTAATGCATATTAAGGTAGACAATTTTTTTCATAAAAACCTGATTTCAAGATTCTCAAGATTAAATAAACTTATGTTTTTTATACTCAGTGACTACTTTCTAAAGGTGGGGAAAGGTAAAGATATTGAGAAATAAGTTGAAAAACAAAAAACAGGAATGAGAGAAACCAAAAAACCTATAAATTACATAGAAGCTACATGCAGCGACAGCCTGGATATTTTATTTCAGAAAAGAGTCACTGAGTTCTGAAAAAGAACAACAAATATATATGTATTTTTTTTCAGGGAGAGAGGGAGTGAGAGAGAGAGAGAGACAAAGAAAGAGAGACAGAGGTTATATTTTCATATAACCATTTTAATGATTATTGGCCAGGGAAAAATTTTATTACTGACATGGGACTGATTTTTGAATCAGCTGTTTACATACAGTTTGGCCACTGACCTATTATATCAAAAATCATTGTTAATGTAAAGCTAGATGAAATAATGATAAGAAAAAGCTATTGCATTCAATTGAAACAATGTACTCCGAATCTTTTCAAATTAGCTATTGATAATGAAAAATAGGTAATAAATAGGATGGACCTCTATATAACTTATAATAATTTCATATTGAAGTTAAAAATTAACTGTCATAGCATTACCAAAGCATCTAAAAACATTTTAGTCAATAAAGATTTGACTTGTTTCCCAAATAGAGAGAGAGGGTTGCCAATTCCAATGCCAGTTTGGAATCTAAACTTGTAAAAATAAAATATATGACTGTGACATTATCCTAAAAGTCAATGGCCTGAAGTCTTTTTAAACCAATTTTAGGGGAAGATTTCACCAATAACCTGGACAAAGAAAGCAAATCTCCAGGAGAAAATGCTATTAGGACCATCATGATTCCAAATGAATTAAAAAGATAATAGCAATTGAAGATATCCCCAGAAATCTATCACTACATCATGAAACTCTGAATGAGCTTTTGGATATATGGGATTGAACTGTGTGGGGTTGGGTCTTCCATCCACTTTTGTTCTTCCCATGTACCTTTATTTTACCTTGATTGTAAAACCCTTGTGCAAAAAGGGGGTAATGGACCCTAATGACCCCTTGTCAATGCACCTATCAATCATTTTTAATATGTTAAGAAATACTCAAAATGTGGTTAGACCCTCCATGAAATGTGTAATATCTTTGGTCTCTTATACACCCTGGTGAAACAATCCTGAAATATATAGTTATTATATATGAGATGATTCACTGGGAAGGCTACCATGTTAGTCTCTCAAAGAATCAGAGGGAGGTATTGTGTGAATTTTATATAAATTGTATCCCTTTATTCAGTTTGAAAACACATTTTGGTTGATATCAGACACATCATTGCTTCCTGGATGGTTGAGAGAGGCTGGCTTTAGTCAAGTGTGCCTGGGCTCTGACCCAGACTGAGGTCTGTCCAACCTGAGAGACCCAGAAGGAGTGATATCAATGAAAGAAAGGGAACTGAGGAAACAAGGCTCTCCTTTTGGACATTTAACTTTAGGCATGCAGGAGATGTAAACTTGCTGGTGTAGCCACTTTTGGCTGGCCATCAGAGACAGCATGGCAATCAGATTAATTAGGAATGTCCAGGTGATCTGGTATATACAGTCACCAGAGAATTTTAATCTTAACTGGAAAAAGATGATAGAAAATTTTGGGTAAAATCACCCAATAAAGCACAGAGGAGTACAGGGCATATAACCAGTTAAAGAAGCCCAGGGATTAAGAAAAGAAGATTATCAATTAAAAAGTATATATCAAATACCTATTATGTGATTATGTGCTAGATACTATGTAAGACATTATGAATATAAGTATGTTTACATGTAATTTTTGTGAGAAGCACTAACAACTATGAAGAGAAGTGAGTTCCAGAAATACCTCTTGTAGGAGATGAGATTTTAGCTAATTATGAAGGCAACTGAGGTTTCTAAAATGACAGCAGAAAGATGAAACCAATCTCCAAACATTTTTGTAACAAACGGTTTTCAACTTCAAAGACTGTGAAGGTATGACATATAGATTCTAAATGTCAAAATTCCCAAAGTGTACTAAGGATAATAAGTAAAATTGATGACCAGATTAGACCAAGTATCCATAAAGGAGACATGCAAAAGACACAGTTGCCAGGATGTAAAGGTATTGGCTCGGATGGTTTCTGATGGATGAGAAGATACCAAAGGTAGATTTTAAAAAACAAAACAAAACAGATCTCATTAAAACAAAAAGTTAACCTAGAGCTCCATTGCTAAATATATATTCTTACTTTCCCATTAAATTTTATAAGAATCATCTACACATGCATCAAAGACATTCTCAAAAGTAAAATTTGATGGTGAACCATAGGCTATCCCTAAGAATTTATTACGTGGTAAATCTAAGGAATAACAAGTAGACCTCTGGAATGTTCCACTGGTAACTTCTTAATGCCATGAGAAAGGAAAGAAAGCCTGACCAGACCCCTGGGTGAACTCCCTAAAATAAAGACCTTAGACAAGAGTTACCCAGAATAGAAAGGAAATTCAAATTCATGAGCTCCCAGGACCAATTTGTGAAATGAAAGAGTAAAATTAATTCCATAGAAATTAGAAATGGATTTTTAGACTGGCCATTATTTCAAGCTATGTATGCTACTACTTCTTATTATTCATGTACATAATCAAGAATTGATTGAAATCTAGATTTTAATGACTTAAACTGACTTTATCTACATTATATCCCTTTTGTGAAAGGAAAGAATTAGGCATAGGTAATATTTTTAGAGTGATAGATTGCAAGAAAAAGTTATGGAATATATATGTGTACATATATACGTATATGCATATAACATATACTTACTATAAAAATTAAATTAGTCTCTAGTAATAGAAATATTATATTTTATGATGTTTATTAAAGATTATTAGAAATCAAGGAATAAAGAAATACAAAATAAGAAAACCATGTGCCTAGGGCTGATTAGTCCATTCAAAGCTTACTTACTACATCCTGCAAAAGCAGGACGGAGAAGAGTGCAAGTGGTAGGCAGAGCCAGTTAAATACTAATTGTGATCTCACCAGGTGGAGACTCAGGTGAGATTATAGGGAATTCTGGGAAATACCAAGGACTTCTGGGGATTGAAGTCTAGGATTCAAATCTCCATTTTACATTAGCCCCCTGAGGCCTGAGGAAGACTAGTCTCTCCGATGGGTCTTATAAACATAGTAGTAGTTTCTCGGTAACCGAGAATGACAATTGTCTTTGTGCGCTTTCATCTGTGATGTACCCTCATATGGCTTGAAGAGGGTGGGGATAGATGAGTGTGCACAAAGACACTTGTGCGTGAAGGAGATTTAAGTGGAAAAGTCGATGCACAGAGACAGTCCTACTCTCTCGGCGTTGGAAGCCTGGGTCCATTGGCACGAAAAATTGTTACACCTGGAGACTTCCATAGCTGCATTGGATGGCCGTGTTGTCCTTTGTGCTCCATCACGCCCTAAGCACTCCACAGTGCCTTGCTGCATCGCCATCTCATCCGTTGAACCTTTTTGTTGGTTTCTTCCGTCTGTTCAGCCAAAGCAGTCTTCACATGCTGGGTGAGCAAAGCCCTGGTTCACCAGGGGTCGACGACCCGATGGCTACCCTCACAAGGTTTGGCCGGCCTGTCGAAGCCATTGCCCGGGGTGTGGCCTCTGCCACATGCTAGCAGCTACTGGGAGCCACAAGTGAGAGCTGGGTGTCAGGTGGGGATCAGAGGCTGGAGAGCTGCCCTAGGAGGGCACGACAAGCCCTCCATACCAGAGATACTACTCCTCCCTGAGCACCCCATACACCCCGTATGTATGTATAAACATACCAGTCAGGAAATTACAATAATTTGAGGATAAGAGGAAAAGAGAATAAAACCAATAATTGCTAGATGCATTGACAAAAGGCCAGTTAGGGGGACGTCCCCTTTGGCATAAGAGTGTACATACAAATAAATGTTCAATCAACCACACCCAAAATTCATTCTTGATCTTCTTGTTCAGCTTGTGGTCTGTGGAGGCATCTTCATGGTGTCTCCTCCAAACAGTTCAGTTTCTGAATTCAGAAAGATAGCATGTTTCTTAGCCTAAAATTACTCTCAAAAGGAATTTAAACTTTGTAATTTAAACTAATAATAATATTTTTACTTCCCCCCCCCCGAAGAGGGTGATTGAAAAACACAGGGATCACTTAGGGATACATGACTGAGTTATGACGTATATGAATTAATTAGCAAAAGAAATTAAAAAACATCAAAAAAATCCAAATAAAAATGATAATTTCTGAATGAAATACAGACTCTCAAAGTCTTATGTGTAAAAATTCTAAGTAAGGAAAAATAAATCTTTAACAGGTCCTTGAATCAGGGCCCAATTAAAATGATATAAGCAATTAAGCATTTACCCAGTCAGTAGCCAGGACTACAGAAAGATGCCACATTATGATAGACAGAGGAGCCAAATTTGAAATACTTGTCTGCAAGTATTTTCACAAAGAGTGTGAATACAAGGAAGGCCTAAGTCTTAACGTATGTCAAGCATTGCAACCTCGAGTCTCACACAAGGTTCAAGTCCTTTGTATTGGCTTAGAATTTTCATCAACCCCATCGGGATTGGTTGGTCTCTGACCTTGTGCTTGACTGTTACTATGCAGTTTAATTTTTGTGCTTCTTTGACCCTGTGCAATGGCTCTTGTCCTGAAATCAGATAGAATCATTAAGCGAAGTCTCATAAATTTTCTTTTTAAATAATTAATGGCATCATTTTTATAGTCTCAAGCTTTTGGGGCATAAATTGACATTATAGTAAATATATATTTAAACTTCTATTACTGCTAAATAAAAAAGTTAAAGAAAATCTTAATACTGGTGACATGTGCTTCAAATATAAAAAGGAGAGAAAGAAAATAAAACTGAAATAGTATATTGCACATGCAAGCAAAATATAATAATAAAAGGGATTTTAAATTCAAAAATATAGCTTATAATCATTGACACACTGTGTCAGCTAAGGAAATGTAGAATACAATGTTTTTAACCAAAACTGAGATCCGTTTCCTCTTTTTCTTTTTCCCTTGTTCAGTGTAGTTATAGGGAAAAAAACAACAATATGACAATAGTTAAAACTCAGTACATTAAAATGATTCAGTGTAACAGAATAGTATTGAATGCATTAATTTATGAACTTAAAACCACCAAAAGGAAATCTTAAAGAAAACAATCAATAAAATGCAATAAAATACAGAGATTCTTTATAAAACATTGGAGTCTGAAATGCCTTAAAAATATAACCTCCAGTCTCTTTAAATTTTGTTGGGTTTTTTGTTTGTTTGTTTGTTTGATTTTATACCTTGAGATGCCTATTGTCAGAACTATGGAATTGGTTCCAAGGCAGAAGATTGGTAAAGGGTAGGCAAGGGGGTTCAAGTGACTTGCCCAGGGTCACACAGCTAGGAAGTGTCTGAGGCCACATTAGAACCCAGGACCACCCGTTGCTAGGCCTGGCTCTCAATACACTGAGCCACTGAGCTGCCCCCTCCCCCCATAGTGAGGGTGGGTTTTAGGAATCTCAAATTGAGTCAAAGAGTTTCAGGGAGATGAATTTCTCCCCTGAATCTCAGGTGAGATAAGTAACAGAATCAGTGCACTCAAAAGATATCCTTTGAAATATGCTATGCTTGTAATCAACTTCCTGTTTGGAAAAGTCTTTTCCTTCTCCTCGTCCCCCTCCCCCAGGTCCCCTGCCACCTGGAGGCTAATTGTAGCCTAAGGAAAGATCACCCCCGTTTTTACCAGCTGGTGTTTGATTCCAAAGACACAAGGGGAAGCTACCAGCAGCCTGGGTCCTGGGCCTGGGCCTGAGGCGATGAGAGATCTGGGTCAGAGGCCAGAGTTGCTGGGGCTGGGGCTGGGGCTGGGGCTGGGGCTGGGTCAGGTGAGCAAGATGGCTGGAGGCCAGGAGCAGGACCCCGGCAGGCAGGGTCAGGACCAGGTGAGCAATCTTGGTCAAGCAGGTCTGGAGCAGATGACTGGAATGAGATCATTGCAATGGGAGAGCAGAGCATAGAAGAGAAAGAAAGGGCGGAGAGGTAGGTGTTACTGCCAGTTAAAATACTGGTTGTGATCTCATCCAACTGGAGACTCAGGTGAGATTATAGGGAATTCTGGGAAATACCAAGGATTTCTGGGGATTGAAGTCTAGGGTTCAAATATCCATTTTACAGTACCCAGAGTGCGGTGGAGGAACAACCACAAGAGAAAAGGCATCTTTGAGCTGGATAATACCCTCAAATTCCTGAGCTGAGTTACAATTCTTACAACAGGCAACATGTTACCAAAAAGCAAAGAAGAACTGCTTTCTTATTGAATTTCTTATAAAATATCTTATTGAAAATTATGAGGAGTATGTATATATGTATATGTAATTATATACTGTGTATGTTACATATAATATATTATTGTGTATGAATCATATATTATATATAATATGACTAACAAAGAGTTCAGTTCTCTGAGAGATTTGGCAACAAACCTAATATGCATACATGTCTCTCTATGTATAAATAAAATAACTATAGTACTATATAGGAGCAACTTGGGTAACAGAAGTGATTATTTTATCTGTAGAGCACATTGTAAACTAATACAAATTCATGAAAAACAGTGAAACGAAATGCACTGTTAAGTTTTTTTTCTTAAGTCTTCTTGACTTTATAGTTCATGCTATGAGACATCCTTGATTTCATATTTTGGAAGGTTATATTATTGTTTTATGTTAGTGTAATTTCATTTTTGCTGCTTTTGAGAGTTCTTTCCACCTATGGCTAATATTCCTCCAGAGAAGCTAATACTAAATGGGTAAATTGGCACTTTGTTAAAGAGCAAATAATAACACCACACTATGTCATCCTTTATTCTTTTGTGTTTGGGGATTAATGAAGGGAAAAGTGTTGTTTTTATTATTAGATTCTGTGTTCTTCTAAAAAGCTGTATTTTCATGAGTGAGGATACCCTTCCCAACTAGTCTTCATTAGTTGTTATGGCTAAATTTGTCATGACTACCACTCAACTTTCTGGTGGTGTCTACTCAGCCTAGGTGGTATTCTGAATACACTCACAGTCAATCATTGGATCCATACTCAAATTCTTTATAGCTTAGAAGGACTTGTAGCACTTTTACTCTGCTGGTATAGCCTCCAAAAGACTTAGAACCCTCTTATGGATAGAGGTTTGGGGTCTTCATTTAGCTTCCATACCACTTAGCACATAAATGGTTATCTTCAATTGCAAATCAATTTCTACACTGGAAAATGAAAAAACCAGACTCATACACAAAACATTTCTGATCAAACTAAACTGAACTGAAATCAAATTTATTCATGTACAATTCTGGAGTGAATTTGACTGATCATTGATGTCAAATGGATTTCTATCCATACATTTATTGATGGGCTCCAAAGAGTTTGCAGCTGGTTATGTTCCGCCATGATTCTAGAAGTCTCTGGCATGTGACTTACTGCTAATCTCACCAATTTAAGCACTAGCAATTGTGACACAGTTTTTGAAGAGTGGAATATTCCAAAGTTGGGACTTTGGTTATTTCATATACTGGAAGTTTCATCTTCTTAAAGGGGCTATGAGTGGTCTATCAATTCTCCCTACTCCTAAGATCATGTGAGGCTCATGAAAACAAGGCCAAACTTGGTCTGTGGATCTGAGAAAGTACATTTCCAGCTGCCTAGATTAAGGATTAGCAAAGAAGGGGAACTTCTCCTTATCTCTCCAGGTCAAGAGTGAGAAGAGTTGTAAATGGATGCTTAATATGTAAACCCATAGCTTTGCTAAACAATTGGAACAGGCAAGGACTAGTTCTATATTCTGAGTTCTGGTCAGTAATGAGCAAAATGGTCCAAAAGCCCAGAAATAAACCAAAGTATAAAGAAATATATACATATATATTAACACACAAATACATGCATACATACATGCCTAAACACAGACATTCCAAAGTAAGGTTTTTGTTTCTAAAAATATTTAGATAATAAAGCAAATATGTGTTTGGAAAGAATGAAATTCATTGGTACAGTAACTAACCATATATCATTACATTTAGTCATAGATAATAGGATTTAAATTAGAATGGTGCCCTAAAGAGAATAAATGTATAAATGAAAAAGTATTTGTTAAATGCTTACTTTATGGCAAACGTGCAAACACTTGTTAAGCAAACATGAAGATAGTCCCTGCCTTCAAGAAATCTACACTTTAATAGGGAATTGGGGGTGAAGGGGAGTAAACAAAGATTTATTCAAGACCCACTAAGTGCCAGGCATTGTTCTATCTTTATCAATATTATCCCATTAAATGCTTACTTCTTGGGTGTAAGGCATAACAATAAGATGCTCATCTTATTGTTGAGGGAACGTTGGCAGATAAAGTTAAGCGCCTTGTCCAGAGTCCACTGCTAGAATGTTTCCAAGATCTTATTTTATTTCTAATCTTTCTGATTCCAGATCGAGTACCCCAGCTTAGAAAACAGCAAGACTATTGTTCAGAATTCCCTCAAAAGCATTATATTAAATGAAACTTAATAAGAAAGAGGGAAAAGAGAGCTACACCTCATACTATTTACTGTTGCTTTTAAGAAAGTTTCATTGCACCTTGAAAATAAAGAAGGGAGATTATTTTGAGAGCAAGTATGATCACCTGAAACTGAAGAAACAGATTAACTGGATATTTCTTCACTTAATAAGGAATAATCAATTAGAAGATGGAGAAAATAGGTTAAATAACCGCCCAGGTTCATAGAGGTGATACTGTATGAGGCAAGATTTGAACTCATCTTCTTGACCACTACTCCACCAGTCTATATACTGTGCCACCTAAGTGTTTGACATTATCCTATAGACGTTTTACAAATATTTTACAAGTTATGACCTGAATGTTTTGGAGGCTTTCCTCAAGAGCTTTTGATGTTTCCCCAAATGAAACATTGTGGAACAATATAATATAATGGACTTTGCTAATACAAAACAATCCCAAGGGACTTATGAGAAAGTGGGAATAGAGTAAAGGAAGGTAAATTTCTTTTAGAATAATTTTGTTTGGGGTTTTTGCTTCTTTTCCATGGTATTTCTTATATTATTAACTAGCAGTGTGATTTGAGGCCAGCTTCTTTATGTCTATTAATTTCATTTCATTTCCTTTCTGTCAAATAAGGAAGCTGGACTACATTAAGCTTCATTGTAGATCCACAATTTTAAGATTTATGATTTCATGTCCAACCAGAAGCAGGAGAAATTTGTCAGGGTGATAAAAAAGAGTACATTAACCAACCTAAGAGGACATGGAATCTCTATCCCTGGAGAACTTCAAGAAGTAAATGGATATGAATCTGTCCTATATGATTTAGTTTCCTTAAGGCAGTAGGACCAAATGATCTCTTGAGGTTTCTTCTTTCTTTATGATATTCAATTCCAAAAAAATATGACTTAACACTCTCCTGAACCATATTTTTCCTGTATGGCTTTCAAATTTATTTTTTTAAACTGTCACCTATGACTTTTCCAGTGACAAACGATGTCAAAACCAGGTTGACCATAGGTCATTGGATCACAGATCTCTAAATTAGATCATAGATTTAAGATCCATAGGAAGGGACTTCAGAAGTCATAGTAGGTGTTTAATAAACACTTGGGAAATGACTGATTAGTCCAAAAATCCTCATTTTGTGGATAAGATTTAGAGAAGTTAAGTAGATGACAATAGCACACAGAACATAAAGGAATAGATCAAGGATATAAACTTAGTTCCTCTAATTACAACTTCATCACCTTTTCCATAGCAACAAGCTTTTGAGCAAGTGATAACTTCATCCCTGATTATCCAGATACTTAGCTCAAGATGGTAGATGACTACTCTTATCAAAAACTATATGTACTTATTATATGAATACACATAGACAGACATAGGAGAGAAAGAGAGTGTGTGTTGTGTAACATTTTTTTTCATTATACTTTTGAAAAAAGGCTATTTTACATGAGCAATTATGTAGAGGAATCATTTTCCCACCCTTAAATAAAACAAAATGATCCTAGATACATAAAGTGAAGGAAATATGGAAAAGAGGAAAGAGCTCTCCATGAGGAATCAGAATGTAGAAATACCAGTCCTGCCTTCAATGTTTGTTTTTAAATATTTTATTATGTTCCTAAATTGCATGTAAAAGTTTTTAATCTTTTAAATTTTGAGCCAAATTCTCCTCTTTGAGATGGCAAGCAACTTGATATAGATTGTACATGTGCAATAATGTAAAACATTTTTCTATATTAGTCATTTTGTGGAAGAGAACTCAAATCTCATAAAAATGAAGAAATGAAGGGAAATGTAATATTTATTAATTGGGAGTCCCTAACACTTAAGAGTTATGTGACACCAAACATATCAATTAAACTCTGAATTTGAATTTTATCATCAGTCAATTGGGAATAATATTTACCCTATTTATTCTCCAATTCAATAGTGAGGATCAAGTGAGATAATGAACGTTAAAAATTATTTCTAAATCACTACGAGCTATAAAGGGAAATAGATCAGATAACTAGATGGCACAATTTGTAGAGTGCTAGACTTGAGTCAGGGACACTTGAGTATGAAGGAACATGAATAAAAGCTTGATGATTTTGATTTTGAAATTTCCAATTTGTATTCCTTGATTTCAGTCCTGCTATCTTTATATGAAGACCAAATCTCCAAGGAAAACCATTTTTAATTGAACATAAAGTTGCTATTTCTGATACAACAGGGAAAATTAAATTTCAATAGCTTGTTCAAATAAGAAGTAACATTTAAACATTTGAATAAATTCCATTATCATTTATTTAGCAAACCTTATGCTTCCCCTCAAGCTTACCTTCTTCACTCTTGTTCTGACATCCAGACTCACTGGTCAGCCTATAAAAAATGCAGCCAATTCAGGAAGTGTTGGTTAGAAAGCTTGAATACTATTCAGACAATTGTACAACCAAATCCATTTAAAATGGAGACTAATTAAGAGTGGCTGGTTTGACAGCTGACCTCTCTGCCATCGGTCCCCATGCTAACTCCATTCATTCACTCATGATTTCGCACTCACATATGCATATTTCTACAGGGAGAAACCTATTTTTTCATTTGTGTGGTTTCACAAGGTCCCCTCTGAACAATCTAACATGCATTTTAATTTCATTCAGAATGAGTATAAAACAGTTCTCTTTAAAAGGCTAATTTTAAACTTCAAAACCTTTAGAGACCTAAATGTGTTTTACAAAATCCTCTTCCATTTCTTTCCTGCAGCAAAGATCACACAGCGTTATGTTTCTGCCTGTAAAGGATTGGGTATGTAAATTGAAATAGAATATTTGAAGGCAGACACTATCTAGAAATAGAGAGAAATGGTCACATGGGTTCTTCTTCATTAAGACATTTTAGAATTTAGTACTCAGTATGAAGCTAATTTAAATTGAAAGAATTTTTGTACCTTGCTCCAAGAATAAGTTGTCTATAAATGCATAAAGTTTTACAAATGAGATATGTGTGCTCCAGTCATAGTAAGGTGCTCGATACTAAGAGTACAGAACATTCCTTAAATATCTTCTTTGATGTTAGATCCTGCAAATTAAGCATTAAAAATAAAAATCCTTGAAACACTAAGAAAAAATTAGAGCAAGTAAAATATAATTTAATGAATCCCCATGTGTCAGAAAAGGGTAGTTCAAATTATTTGATTTTTAGAAAAATAAAATATTCTATGTCCCTAATCTTCAAGATGTTTTTTAAACTAGTTCAAGTCCCTAATCCTCTCTGAAGCTTCACCTAGTTTCCACAAGCCACATTGATCTTTCTCTTCCCCTGGTTCCTGAAGAGCTTATCACTTACCTTGCAACTTAATTCTAAATTATCTTGAATTACTATCTAATTTACTAAACTGTTTCATCTGCACTCACCTTGTTGCCCTCAATGAAAATGTTTCTTGAATTCATAAGATTATAGATCTAGAGCTGGAAGGGGCTTTGGTGTCCATCTAGCCTAAATCTCTCCTTTTTGCAGATGAAGAAAGAAAGAGTAACTTGTCCAAGTTCACACAAGACATCAGCATCAGAAATGAGATTTGAAGCCAAGCATCCATTAAACTGTGACACAGCTATTGGACATCATAGATATATAAAAGATAACTAGATGGTGCAACAACTGTGTCTGGAGTCAAGAAGACCTGAGTTCAAATCTGCACTCAGACATTTACTAGGTGTGAGATCCTGGGCAAATCACTTAACTTCTTTTTGCTTCAGCCTTCCTATTAAGCCTATTAAAAAAAAAAAAAAGATAGCACCTAACTCTCAGGTATTGTGGGGGTCAAATGAGAGACTATTTATAAGGGCTTAGCACAATGCCTAGCACAGAGTGGGCATATACAATTTCTAGTTGTTGTTACTACTACTACTACTACTACTACTACTACTACTACTACTACTACTACTACTACCACTACTACTATATTTAAAATTATAAAGTTAAGAGGTCATTTGATTCAAATGCTTCCTATAACAGATGAAAGAACTGAGACTCAAAAAAGTTTAGGTAATTTGCCCAAGATGACAGATAATAAATGACTGAGGCAGGTTTCAAATCTTATTCCAAATTTATTTTTATTTCCACTATATAGTGCTATATTCTCTTCTTTATTCTGTACCCCAGTTATCACAGTGTTCAAGGAATAAAGATACCCCATAAGTGCTTGTTGAATTGAAATTAAGAGAATTGATATCAACTAGAATGTAAAATGTCAGAAACATTAGGATCTTAGTAAGGGAATATCTAGCATTTCAGAGAGAATCATGGTATATACAGTCTCCAGTATTTTTAAAAATCAGAGAATCTTAAGAGTTGCTTAGGTTATCCTCAAAAACAAAAACTCTGCTGCTGTGTTCCCACCTTGAATCTTTGCCTGATTTTAGTCTCCATTTGCCATGAAACAGAAAAACAAAAGAGAGCCAATACTGCCTTCTGTCCACTAAATTAGTATAAGAATGAATTGGACCTAAATGATACCTAAATTCCCTTTCCAAACAAACATTCTAAATTTCTGAGCTCACCAAACTGTCCCCTGTACAAAAAACTTTTCATTTTTTTAAAAGATAAAGTGAATAATTTCTGTAACTGAAATTCCTTGATTAGAAAAACATTTTAATAAGTGTTTTGGTTATTGCTACTATAACCACTAACTATATAAATGGCATATATTGGTTTTATAGTGAAAATCAGTGAGCAGAAGAGAACTTGGTAAAATTTGAGTAAATTACATATCAGTCTAACAGACGAGCGAATAACATAAGAATCTGTGGATGACAATAAATAAGTACCTAAAATTGGGGGACCCACACTAAAAAATGAAAATGGGACAAGAAAACATATTTTGGAGAAAGATAAAGTTGTTACTGATATAATATTATCACATGATTTTTTTATTCAAAAAGAAGAGTTTGAAAAATGACATAATTCTTAGTATATATGTTATGTAAAATTAAAATAGTAGACAGATGGATAGATGGATGGATAGATAGATGGATGGATGAATGGATGGATAGATAGATAGATAAATGGATGGATGGATGGATGGATGGATAGATAGATAGATAGATGGATGGATAGATAGATAGATAGATAGATAGATAGATAGATAGATAGATAGATAGAAAGAAAACAGAAACGGTAACATTACCAATGTTATATGGGATCATGTTATTTTCCTGACTCCCCAAGTAAAGTAGTTTGAAGATCTCTGAGTTACTTAAAGGATAATGTAAATAAGTATAACACTATATACTTATGTATGTGGTTGGTGCATATGCTTTTTTTGGAAGATGAAACAGGATAGGCATATAGTTTTATCAGTATTGGGAAACTCCAATGAGAAACCCTCTGGCAGTCTCTATTGGTAACTACTTTAACATGTATAGTCTTATAGAGTTGCCTGAACATTTGAAAGTCTGTGAATATTCAAGGATATATAGATTAGGCAGCCCATCTTCACATCAGCAATGGTTATAAAGTAATGAAATGTATGGAATTATAAAATTTGAAAATAGATATTTTGTTTAAAAAAAACTTACCATGTTCTTTGTTAGGTGTAAGGAGCTAGGCATTGATTATTCCAATATTCCAATGGACCAGTGATCTCATTAAAGTTTGAACTAACTCTTTTGTGAGTTTACAACTTAAGCTTTTCTACTTTTGTTCATGACCTCATGTTAATCTAGTTCATTTGCTGAAAGCTTCCTCATGTTGCCCATGAGACATAAAGACCATCCATTGGTTATCCCTTGCTCTTCTGATATGGTCACTCTTTCCTTTGTGGTCATATATTTCTCTGATAACCTTTTTATACCAATTTATACCTTTTCTGTATCTCCTCATTTGATATATTTTGAAACCTGCTCAAGCCCCACAGATCTCTCTTTTGGCCTTTGAATAACTCTCAATTTCTGGTCTTTAGGGACTATAGAATTCTAAACCTTCAAGGCATATGACCTCCCTGGACGAATACTTAGAGGTTCTGTGTTTGAATCCTTTTTTGCCTCATTTAAGTAGATAATAGATTCCTATCTGGTCTCTACCTATAATCTCACCCTTTACAATCTGCTGTCACATTAAATTTCTTACTGCTGTAACAAGCAAAAATTCAGAGAGACTGGGTTCTGGGTAAAAAAAAATCAATTTCTAGAATAAATCAATTGTTTTATGATTTCCCTCAGTGACCAAGAAAAAATCATTCAGTATCTTGAGTCATTTAAATACAATTTTGATTCAGTCCTCTCTTAGACAGCCCAAGGTATCTCTAATTGATGGACACCTAATAAGGGAAGCTAAAAATTTCTAGTCTTTTCCTGATCCCCCTGTGATGATGGAGAAAGTCCCATGCCCGATCATAGGAATCCAATATTCTTTCCAGTCTTGGATGGAAAATGAAGCTAAATTTTACCAAAATTGATGTTTTTCCTGTTCATCTCTATGGGAGAATCATGCCATGCTTCTGATATACCTGACCCAAACTAGTTTTTGTTTACTAGACAGGATGAAGCCTATATTCTCGATTTTAATTATTCCAATTTTAAGAAGGGGCTCTGAGGCAGGGGCTCTGAGGCAGGGAATAGGGCATTCCTAGGATTCTGAGGACAAAGGAATAAGAGAAAAAGCTTTAAAAAAGAAAATGTTACAGAAGCCTATTAGAAATCAAATTGGTATTAAGAATAAATCTTCTTATTGCAAAATTCTGACTGTGATTATCCTGTTCAAAATTGGTAGTGGCTCCCTGTTCTTGGATAACAAAATACAAAATCTTTCAACTGTCATTCAGTGTCCTCCACAAGATGGCTCCAGTCTTTCATGCCAAACCTACCACATTCTGCTCTCTTATATACTTTATGTTCTAGCTAACCCAGAATGTTCACTGTCCCCACGTTCTGTTTCCTGACTCCACACAACAGTAATGGAAATAGTCCTCATCCTGAAATAGTCTTCTTCCTCCATTCTGTTAAAGCATTTCCCTTCTAATTTGGTTTCTTCTACCTCCATTATGATCTTTATCTCTACCATGTCTCCACAGAAGCAATATGGTAAGACTGGAATTATCCTAGCTGTAAATAGGTGAGAATTCACCTTATCCTGCTCAGAATCACGCCTCTCTTCCATTTTCTAGCCATCTCCTTGATGCTGCCCTATGTGTAACTTTCTTGTATTTTTTTTCTGAATTCATAGTGATATGAATAGCAACAATAGTTAGCACTTGTCTAGTCCTGACTATTGGCCAGACCCTCTGCAAAGCACTTTGCAAGCATCATCTCATGTGATCCTCAGAACCACTTTGGGAGGTAGATGCTATTATTTCCATTTTACAGATGGGGAAACTAGAACAAACAGAGGTAAAATAACTTGCCCAGAATCACAGGAGGCTAGTAGGTGTTCGAGGGCAAATTTGAACTCAAGTTTTCTTGCTTCATCACTCTATCCATTGCTTCCCAAACTTTATGTGTTGTCTTCCTTGATTAGAATACAAGTTCCTTAAAGGTAGATCTCATTCCTCCTCCCCACTTTGGTCTTTCTTTGTGGAGTCAAAGTTTTGCATGGTTTCTAGCACACAGTAAGGATTTAATATATCTGTGCTCTCGCTCTCTCTTCTCTCTGTCTCTGTCTCTGTCTCTCTTTCTCTTCTCTCTGCCTTTCTCTGTCTCTCTCTTCTCTCTGTCTCTGTCTTTCTCTGTGTGTCTTTCTCTCTCTGTGTTTCTTTTCTCTTCCTTCTACCCTCTCTCTTCTTCCCTCTCCCCCTTCTCTATCTCCCCCTTCATCTATCTATTTATCTATCTGTATTAGTCTTCAAGACCTCTTCCATGAGTCCTTCCTTAATACCCCCTCCCCTTAAGTCAGGTCAACCCTTTTCATTTCTGTTTTACTCTGTCTAAACAGATCTTGGGAATTTATTACACTTTAACATTTTTGTAATGATGCTAGCATTTATTTGTATTTTAATAGTTGTGAAATGCTTTGTATATGTTATCTCATTTGATCCTCCTAACAAACTTGTGAGGTAGATGCTTGTAATTACTCCCAATACACACTTACAGACAAGGAAACTAAGGCTGAGAAAGTTAAGGTAACATATTAGTAAGGGTCTGAGTCAGGATATCAACTCGGGTCTTCTTGATTCCATGTATGGCATTTTATTTACTAAAAACCTAGCTGCTGCATATTGATCTCCATAATTATCTTATTCCTTTACAAGATATAAATGTGCTATTAAGGAGCAAGTTTAATAGGTTTAAGTTCCTTGAGAGTAGGCACTTCTGACTATTTTACGATTATCATTGTTGCTTAATTACCTTGCACTTGGTAGGTGTGGTATTTTTATTAACTTTTCTTCTGGATTACATGTCAATAAAATTTTAAATAATCATTTTCTGATATTTTATGATCTATCTACTTTCCCATTTTCCCTTCCTAGGATATTTGGGACAAAAGAATGAGGAAAAAAGCTTAAAAAATAAAATAAAATTTGTTCCTTTTTTCCTCATTTCAATAAAGCAAAGATTCTCAACTGGCCCCTCTGTCTATAGCCTTTCCTTCCTCTTCTTCAAGATGGCAGGTAATATGATATATGTTGTATATGTGTTCTCATACTATATCTATTTCCATGTTCATCATATTGTGAAAGAAAACACATATTGCTTCCACCAGTAAAAGATTCATAGAGGAAAGATAGAGAAGAATGGTATGCTTTAATCTGCATTGAGAATCCTTCAGTTCCTTTTATCACAGTAGATATCCTTTTTGTCATGAATCCCTTGGAGTTGTCCCAGATCCTTCCATTCTGATAGGAGATAAGTCATTCATAATTGATCATCATACTGTATTGCTGTTACTGCACATAATGGTCTCCTTGTTCTGTTTGTTTCACTTAGTATCACTTCATATAAGACTTTCTTGGGTTGTTCTTTTTTTTTCCATCATCTTGTGTGTCATTTCTTATGGTGCAATGGTATTCCATTACAATCACATATCACATCTTGTTCAGCCATTCCCCAATTGATGGATTTACCTTCAATTTCCAGGGTAGGTAATTGTTTGATAGATATATTTTGTGATGAATTAAGTTTTAAAATGTGACCAATCTCAGGGACAGAAATTTATTTCTATGTACCTTAAAAATTGCCCATATTTACCTGCCAAAAAGAAATATACATAAAAAGGCATGTAGCTTCTATTATTTTAAAGTGTAAAGAATTTCATTTGAAGTGAAATTTTCTACATGCTAGTAAATTAATTATGAACAGAAATTATAGGTATATGCTTGAGGTAGGAGCTTCTTCCAAGATGTCAAAGTTAATTTAAAAGAGTTAATTTGCATCCCATGAGCCAGAGATGAAATATTAAGCTCCCAAGATTCTTCCTGACCTATCTGTGATCACCCTGGGATAAGACCCTTAAAATGAATGTCTTCTTTTTAAAAGGCAGTTTTTACCTCTATTTCCTAAATCTGCTGCCAAGATCTGGCAGTTATATCTCAGTAAGGTATAAATTACTAGTTGATATTTACTAAATTCCATTATCTCTTTAAAATATCATAACTATTAGATAGTTATTTTTCCTTAAATACATTCCAACATATTAGATGTCTATGATCTTTTGGATTCTCCAAATAAAACATTTCTTTAGGATTCTTTCTCTATTCCCTTCTCAATATAAACTGAACTGATTGATACTGAAACATTTGGAAAACATGATTTGCTTTTTTGAGTTCATTCATTCATTGACCTCTATTAAATTCATTAAAATTTTTATAAATTAATCCAAATATCATATGGAAATAAATTTTCTTATGGTTCAATGTTAAATCTTGGCCTTCGGCAAGCAATTGCAATTAATGAACACCTACTGGTAAACACTTTCCTTCAAAGACAGATCATTTATAAAAGAATACCATTGAAATTACTATGAAAAACTTCAAATCACTGATAAATAAATACACAGCCATGATTCCATGTTTTTAAAGAATATCTAAGGATTAAGTGACTTAAATTATAAAAATTAAACCTACAAGATTCTTAACAATTCATTGAAATGAATTTTTAGTGGCAAGGAAGACATTCAAATTCTTAAAATAGTAGGCATGATGGTTTATCTGCAAAGTAATAAAAATAATAACAAATTACTCTTTTGGTTTTAAAATACTTCTCATCTATTGTCCCAATTTATCCTTAAAACTGTTCTGTAAGATAGGATGTGGTTAGTGTTCAGTTGTTTTCAATGGTATCTGACTCTTTGTGACCACTTTTTAGAATTGTCTTCACAAGGATACTGGAGTGGTTTGTCATTTCCTTCTCCAGCTAACTATACAGTTGAGGAAACTGAAGTAAACAGGGGTATGTGACATGCTCAGGATCACCCAGGTAGTATCTAAATTCAGATTTGAACTCAGGTCTTTCTGAATCCAAGTTCAGCTTTCTATCCACTGTGCCATCTGGATAGGTGGTATAGGTCTGGTTGTCTCCAATTTGGACTGTGTGGACCACTTCCTCTCTGGGCTTTGTTAGTAAGCAGTAAAGTATAGATTCTCTGACCAAAAATGTAGTACTATTTGCCCTCCCCATTTACCCTAAGTTCTTCCTGACACCAAATTCTTTCTTTATAGAACTATCCAATATATATTGGTAATTCATTGGACTGACCCTTTTACTCCACCGATCAAAGACCTTCAGTGGCTTTCTCTTGCTAATTAATGTAACACCTAGAACTCTCCTTCCTTACATCCCCTAGAATTATTAGCCCTGGTTCAAAGTACTCTGTAACTACGCATCCACTCACGATGAATTCAAGACAGTTTGGGAGCTTTCACCCATGTGTTTATTTTTTATTCTCTAATTAGCCACATGATACAATTACTTCAAAAGTAAAGGTATTTATTTAAAAGAGGGTAGTAAGAAGACTTACAATAAAACATTTCCAATTCAAACATAGGGCACATAAAAATATATACCATTGTTGGGGAGAATCAGAATGTCTCGGTATTTTCCATTAGTCATTCACAAAATGGAAAAATACCTACTTACACCTGCAAGTCTCATGTCCCTTGAACCCCTGAGGTCTCCTGGTTATGTCCCTGCCTTTTGTCATGAGTTCTGGTCCCCCCTTGGATGGATCTTCTTTGCCTGCCACTTGTCTTTGCTGGGCTCTGCTAGTCTTGTGCTATGTTTCTGTGATCCCTTTATCCTTCTAGATTCCATGTCTCTGTTGGGATTGTTGCACAGTTTGTCCCTGCTGGCATCAGCTTAGTGGTGCCCTGGTAACAGGTGGATTATTGTCTCTGCTGGACAGTGATTCTGGCTCTTATTTTTGCAGTCTGAATATTTCCAGACAATGCCACCTGCATTCAAGCCATATTCCTCTTCCTTCTCTCACCAAATCCTAGACTCTGTCCCTGAGAGTCTGGGTGCTGATAATAGGTGAGCTTTTGCTTCATCTCACCTGAAACCAGGCTTCTGTGTCACTTGCTGGCTCCATCTAGACCATGCTCCCCTTTCTTCCCATCCCTCATACACTTTTTTCATGTTTAAAATTATTTTTATTTTTTTCCAGATTACAGATGGATAGAATTTTTAATATTCATTTTTCCTTTTACAATCCATATTTTCCTCATCCCTCCCACCATTTCCCCCATTTCAAAAAGGCATATGGCATGTTATAGGTTGTACAAAGAGCATTGTCTCATATATATTTTCATATTTGTCATGTTGCAAAACAAGATGAATATTGCTTATAATAGAGAAAAATGCATGGGGGATATAAAGTGAAAAATGGTAGACTTCAGTCTGCTTTCAGACTCTGTTCTTTCTCAGATATCTTTTTTTGTTCTTGTCTTAAGCCCCTTGGATTGTCCTGGATCCTTGCCTTGTTGATCATAGTTAAATCATTCACAGTTGATGAACCCTTCCCACATTGTATTCATTAGATGCTCCATAAGTTCCTGGGGGCAGCTAGTTGGCACAGTGGATAGAGTGTTGGAGTCAGGAATACCTGAGTACAAGAACAAGTGTGCCCTCAGAACCTACTAGGCCAGCAAGTCACTAGACCTCTTTCTGCCTTAGTTTATTCATTTTTAAAATGGGGGTGATTATAGCATTTACCTCAGAGTTATTATAAAGATAAAATGATATAAAAGTGCTTCAAAAACCTGAAGTCTCTCTATAAATGCTACTAATTCAAGAAGTGTCATGTTTTCCAGTGTTTCAATGCCCAGCATTGAACACGGTGCCTGGCACTAATTAAACAGCTAATAAATGTTTTGGAATGGATTCATCCTTCAATATAGGTCCACGTAAGCCTCCGAGACTCATTCTCCTACAATAGTATGGCTAAAACCTCTTCTTCATGGGCACAGGGTCTCAGCCTTTAAGTCATAGCAAACGTTGAACTATCAAAAGGACCTCACTACCGTTTGTCGTCTTCCCTTCTGGCTCCAATGAACTTTTTATTGTGTTTCACACTCTTCCTCTTCATGAATTCTGTCAGAACCAAATTATATGATGACCTGTCCCTTGCGCCAAACATGTGTTGTCTTAAGCAGACACATTCAACAGTTCTATCTCCAATGAGGGAAAGACACTTTCCCCTTATTTCTACTCGCTGAAATACTTCTCTTTCTTCAAAGCCCGTTTCCAGGGCTTCGTTCTCCACAAATCCTTCCCAGATACTCCAACATGAATCCGGTCTCTTCCACCTCGAACTTTCCTACAGTACTTTCTCTGGATTTTTACCTTTGGCTTCATCAAATTTGTCCCTCTCATACATGGTGTGTAGCATTAGAAAACTGGCCCTTTTAGAGCAATGACGGTGTCCTTTTGTCTTCTTTGTGTCCCTGGCACTGAGAAGAGGTTCTTGGACCTCATAGGTAAAAATAATACATGTTGCTGAATTAAATGATATGTTGTTATTTTACACCTTAACATTTCAAGGACATATTACTTCAGGGAGCTCATTCTTCATGGTCATAGATAGGAATTCCACTGTCATCTTCCCAGCAGACTTGTAGAGTTATTAAAAAAACAAAACTGTCTTAGTAGGAGAATCCCCTTGTAAATCAATTTCTAAACTGATATATACCTTAGCTTAGTATCATATAAATGACCGTCTAACACATATTGAATGATTATGTATTTAGAGATAGCCGTAGTCATTGTTTTCAGAATATATTCCTTTATGCCACTAACAAAGTACTGGTGGGAAAAGTCTTCTCCACCAACAGGGAAAAAAATGAACGTGGAGTGGAGGAAATGAACTAAGATTGAACTAATATATCCCTCTGGTGCATAACAAAA
Source organism: Monodelphis domestica (assembly GCF_027887165.1). Classification (NCBI taxonomy): domain Eukaryota; kingdom Metazoa; phylum Chordata; class Mammalia; order Didelphimorphia; family Didelphidae; genus Monodelphis; species Monodelphis domestica. Next base: position 157,043,213 of record NC_077234.1, read on the forward strand.
TGCTTTGCAATACCAAATGTTTAATAAATGTGTGTTGAATTGAGTGGAGGTAGAGGCATCAATGTGAAGATAAACATAGGGAATAACCATGTTAGTTCCAGAAAAGGAGACTTGTAATATTGCAGCAAATGTTAGAGAATCATCTTGCTAGAGAGCTGAACAATAGATCAGATTTGAAAAAAAGGAAAACCTGTACTCAAAAATGGTTGCCAGTTGCATTTCTTGTACACCCTGGTTGAGTATCTTTCAATGCTAGGTTAATGTTTGGAGGGCAGCAATGCTGCATAGAGGGATGAGTTGCACTAGCATCAGATTTCCCTTCTGCTACCTAAGCAGTGGAGAATAACCAAAACATCCCCATCCTTGCTTTCCTCTTACAGATGAGAAGGCAGCTCTAGTGTTAATTGAGCTTCAGTTTTTTTCCAGATAGAACTAGCAAATCATTAGCTACATGCAGTTAAGAGATAAATGCATATATATGTTTTAATGCTGCTTTTAGAGTCTCTTTGGGTCCCTGGTGCTGGAATGAATATTCTGTTGTTTTAGAGCAGTTAGTTTCTCACACTATTCAACAAAGAAAGGAGCCCCAGCTGCTGCCATACAAATTCAGGCAGACATGAGCTCAGTATTTTTTTTTTTAATTTTAACAGCAGACAAGTTGATTTCTTCTTTACCCATCATGGCATTTCCAGTGATTGGAGAAATAATTTATGAGCTTTTGCAATCATGGCAAATGAGTTGTCTACCAATCAAAACAAACATTTCACTTTCTGGATATTGCATGGCAAACTCCATAGCCAATTTCATGCCACGAGCAAATAACTGTAGGGCAAGATAATTAAGTTTGTGGTGACTTAATAAAACTCTTCCACTAGTATGAGACTGGTAGAATTAGAGAACAGTCAAAACCATTATGATTTAGTATTGCTTAATGCTAGAGAAAATGTTCTATTCATCAGTTCTGTGTATATGAGGTGTATCACACAAGTTGTTAAATCAATAAGAATTATGAGGACTACTATTATAGATACAGGCTACCAAAAAATTAATTCTTGCTATGGTGTGAGTACAATGACTGCTGGATTGAAATTTGAAAACTTGGATTTGAGTCCTCCCATTTAATGAGCTGATTCTTTGGACTATTCTCTTTCTCTCTGTCTCTGTGTCTGTGTGTCTCTCTGTGTCTGTCTGTCTGTCTCTCCCCCTCCTTCTTCTTTCTGACTTCCTACATGATATCTAGGATTGGATATCCATACAGAAACATGGTTAAGACAATTGTTTATATTTCTTATACTAGATCTTCAGCCCACATTCTAATTTTTGTGGATTGTGTGGCCAACTTGCATGACAAAATCACTGTCACCTTCAACACTTCCCAATCATTACATGCCCTTTTCCATCTTCTGCTCTTCCTTTCGAAGCCTTCCAGTGCTCCTTCCAGTTCCATAGTATTCGCCATCCAAACTGCTTTAAACTTGCTGCTGTTGTGCCGTGTCTAGAACTACATAAACCAAAACACTATAATATTAAATCTATCTAAATTCTCAGTCCTTTAGAATTCTTTTCTGAGACATTGTTACAGAATTTGAATGTTGACTCGTGCATCTCATAAAGGGATGTAGTAAATCATATTTGAAGTCCCCAGCAACTCTACGATTCTCTTACAGAAATCCCACATCAATGTTTAGTGATCATTTTCAGCTGTTTCTATGTAGATTAAGAAAATATTTGAAACATTTAAATTAACTACAATGGTGGAGGGGGAAGGCATTCAGAATCCTTTAAAGGCAGCATGAATCTAATCTTCCTGCTTCCAACATAATCTACTTTTTGTCAAGTCTCTAGTCAGCTTTTTCTCCTACAATACCACAACTACACACAGTTTGGACACACAAACTACTTTAACCGTCTTGAAGAACCAATTCCATTCTGTTTGACAAAGCTATAAGCTTTTCTGGTATTCATTCAAGTATGTGGTCATTGTCTAAAAAGTTAAGCAGTACAGTCCACCTTGTTTCACTTACAGAGACACAACCTATGTTTGTAATTCTGAATGCTCCTTTTCCAGACTTCACAGTCATTGTGTCTCTCTGTCACACACCTCCCCTCATCTCCTAACATGCCTAACAACTTTCTTAACATCCCTTCCTTCTGGTTTCTCTGCTACCAGCTGAAAGAGTAGAAGTTTGAACTTTTCCTTGTATTTGGAATCACCACCTCCAAATCAACCTGAAATATTTCTTCTTCTCTTCCAAAAAATTATGCTAAATTGCTTTTACCCTGATGAATTGAATCTGAGGTCCTCCAAGGCCACTTTCTCTCACTCAAAACCTAAAGAACCTTCTGCAAACTGGGACACAGTGAGGACACAACAAATAGCAACATTTTCTGACTAGTAAATAATTTGCTATGCTCAAGGCACTATCTTGGCTGCATATTTTATAATGAGATGTCTTTTTAGTCTAGACTTCCATGTTGACACTATCATTATGCCACGTCAACATTTCCCATTTCAGAACACATGTGCTGAAATGATTGGTAGAGGACAGGGACGTGTATCTCTCTGCCTAATGTTCCTTCTTAATCTGAAGAAGAAGGTCTCAGTTTTCTAAACCATGATTGAAGTTTATAGAGGCAGAAATCCAGATGAATTAGCATACTTTCTGTTACCTCATTATTTACTGCTACCTCACATATTTACTCTGCTAGCATGGGAAACTCAGTAGCAGAACTTTTTAAGCTCTCCTTTTTTTTCCTCATCGTTCCTCCTAGCCCCACCAGATTTCCAAAGTTCTGGAAAATAAATCTATCAGAATTAGATTTCTTCTTGTGTCAGTATGCAGCCATCAACACAGATCAGATCATCAAAAGTCATCTGGAACATATTTTCCCTCTTTTTGGAATAGAATAAATGCTAATTGAAGTTAATACGTGTTTTAGAAAACTACCATAAACAATAGTCCATCCTTGTGACTAAGCAGACCTGTGGAATATAGATGGGACTAGACTATTTGTGCCTTTAAAAATCTTTGCTTCTATTTTGTATGACAGTTATTTGTTTAAGTGTTCTACTTGATTACAGAGTCCCTGAGGGAAGGGATGACATCTTAATCATCTTCTATCTGATCCAGCTAGAAAAGTTTGCAGAACAAAATAGACAAAAATAGATAAAGTTTTTATTAACAGCTTAGTATGGGCCAGGATGCTAAGGATGCAAAAATGAGTAAGACAGAATCTGCCCTCAGGGAACTTGCATTCTAATGGGAAGCGAGTACACATTTGGAAAGAGAGACTTGGAGGAGACTTGCTTTGTCATTCTTTTGGTTGGGACCAGTTCTGCTAGAGAGGCAAACTCTGAGCAAGATAACCTAAACATCCACCTTTGGGAGCTCAGCTCATGAGGGGTGGTATCCAAGAAGATGCTGAAGAGCTGGCTTTAGACAGAATAGTAAAGAGATGGCCTGGGCTTCCCTTGTAAATAATAAATATGTAATGTGTTGTTGAATTGAGGTCAGAAGCAGTTTTCACCCATTGTTACAGGAAGGAGTCCCTTTAGTGATCTTGGTGCAACTTATTCAATTTTGTTATGCTTTTCTTCCTTTAATTATAAAATGGAATCCCAACCCTGGAAGCTTGCACAAAATTCACAGGGATTCAGAAGATGATGCAAAGAAAGTATTGTAGGTCAATGAAAAAATTTCCACTAAAATATTGAAATTAAAATTATTTGTCTTGCAAAACATTAACCATTTGTTTCTGCATCTGTATTAGTATCTACTGTTCATCACATTCCAGGGTTTATCTCTAAACTGTATGTATTCATTCCTTTATTGATTCATTCACTAAGACTTTATTAGGCTTATGATTTAAGAAAAGTACTTGGTGCTGGCACATGCAAATGAAGGTGAGATATATCTAGTTCAAGATTAGTAAAAGACCACAGAAACCAAGTAGTCCAACTCCTTATCTTATAAATGAAGAGAATTTAAGTGACTTAAGTGTACAAGGTCACAGATATTGTCAGAGTTGATATTTGAACCTCATATGATTAAAAAACTAGGATTATTTCCATTAAATCACATTTCCTCCTTAGCCTTGTACTCAATATTCTTTTTTTCTAATTAGGATTTCAGAACTCACTTAACCATGGCAAAGAGAGGGATTTCTTTTTTTTTTCTTGAAAATTTTTATTTAATTAATTAATTTTGAATATTTTTCCATGGTTACATGATTCATGTTCTTTCCCTCCCCTTTCCCCCACCCCACCCCCAGCCAATGAGCAATTCCCCTGGGTTTTTACATGTGTCCTTGATCAAGACCTATTTCCATATTATTAATATTTGCATTACAGTGAAAAGAGTGATTTCTTAAATAATATAGGAAAATTAATCTTATTCCTCTCTAATCATGTCAAATTTGATAACTATAGAGATCCAAACATCAGTTATTCACAGTTATTTAAATGCAAAAAAAGTTATTCTGGAAACAATGGAAAACCCCAAAATAAACATCCCCAAGAATAGTTTAAAATAAAATACTTGATGAGTTGTAGGAAACATAGAGGGTACAGAACAGCTTTGATATATAACTACAAAGCACAATATAAGGACTACCAGGTTTGGAGAAAGGAAGACCTGAGTTCAAATTTAACTTTCTATCCTAGGTTTGTGACTTGGCCTGGAGCTAAAAAGACCTGTGTACAAATTCAGCCTTAGACACTTACTTGGTTATGTGTTAATATCCCTTTAGGTAAGACAATTGACCACTGTTTGCTTCAATTTCCTCAGTTTTAAAATGGGGGTTAACATCACCAATCTAACAAGGTTGTTGTGAGGATTAAATGAGATAATACCTGTAAAGTACATAGCACTGTGCCTGTCACATAGAAGGCACTTATTAATCCTTCCTTCTTTTCCTCTTTTCTTTCCTTTTTTTGATTCCTTTTTTCTTTACTTTTTCCCTCCTTCTTTCCTTCCTTCCTTTATTTCTTCCTTCCTTCCTTCCTTTCTATAAAACAATTATAAATGCACTCTGTAAGTGGGTATAATAACAAGTCTCCCAAAGCTGTTAATAATCAATCAATCCATGCATCAATATTTATTATGCTCCTATGATGTGCCAAGCACTTTGCTAAATGCTCGGGATATAAAAAGAGACAAAAGACTATCCTTCCCATCAAGGAGCTCACAATCTAATGGAGGAGACAACATGCAAACTAACACACACACACAGCTAGAAACAGGATAAACAGGAAATAATTAACAGAAGGAAGGACTAAAATTAAGAGTGGTTGGGAAATGCTTCCAGGAGAAGATGGAACTTTATCTGGACCTTAAAGGAATCCAGGAGAAGCAGTAGTCAGAGAGGTAAAATGAGCTTTGCAAAGCTGTAAAATACTCTATAAATGCTGCAATTGTTGTCATAATTATTATTTTTATCACTACACCTGAAATCATCGTTCTTGTTTTTGTACAAGCAGATTAGCAGGCACTTAGGTGATCCTAAAGTGCCAAAGGTTTCCTAGGCCTGTCTCCAGCCTCAGCTCTTCTTTACACCTCCAAATGATCTGAGCCACACAAGTGGCAAGAAGGAGAGCTTTTCTAATGCACACTTGGGGTACCAGTCAATTGCAACAAGGACACTTGCTTGAATACACACCGAAGACAGTCGGGAGCCAGACAGTTATTTTAGCTCCATGAGATTTGACTAACTGCCTCCTCAGAAGAGGCTCTAAACGACATTTTCGTCTGGCAGCCCTCCTGGTTAAAGGGTTGCGTTGATCAAATAAACAAGAGGAAAATCAATTACATTTCTCACAGAAATTGCTGAGTGTCTGTGTCATAAGTAGGAGATTCAGAGGGCCTCCTGCCCAGAGAAAGAGGAGGACAATGTGCAGGGATAGCAAGAGTTGGAACTATTCCACATGTCACTTGTTGGCGGATTCATTCTGGCCTTGTTGTATTCTATATGGAGGAAATGCTTCAGGACTGGGAGAGAAAAACAGCAAAGACTGAGCTGGATGAGATGATAAACCCCATATTAAGTCAGTTGTAGCCTAGAAGAGTTTTTCCAGAGCCAAGCAGCCCATTTAAGCCTTCTCACTCCCCTCTTTGTAAAGCCTCCTCCTTTTTTCTTTCTGGATGCTACACAGTAGGTGCTGCAGAGGATGGCCCTTTGGAGTTAGATCTGAAATGCAAGCACATCAAGGCCCATCTGAAACCATAGGTCCAATTATCAGTCCATTCCCATAGCATGCTGACTGCTCAGGTCAAGGTGCCCAGCGTCTCCCTGCCAATACAATAGGCAGCTTATCTAAATTTAGCTTATCTGAGCTTACCTAAACAAGACAAGAAGTCAATTCTTTTCAAATCGAACTCTAAAGATTTTACCATTAGTGAATGAGGCTCCCCTCCCCACCTTAGCCCCTTCTGCTGAGAAGGAAAATGCTTCAGAAATAACCACAAAGATTCGTGCCATACAAGCCCCCGCTGCCTCAAGGAGTTTTGCTTAAAATTGTTTTTTAATTAAGTGTCACAGTCAAGAAAGCTATGGAACATGGGGTACAGGAGAATTTAAATCATCCTGGGAGGGTTCATATATATGGTTGAGTAGATTTTTTATTCCCCCAAAGTGTCTCCCATCTACCTGGGCATTCTAATCTATTCTCTATTAACCTTGTTACTTCCTAAATCTCTCAGAGACACTTTGACCTTATTTTTAATGGGGTTTGGCTTCATTATGTAAATTTCTAGAGTCCCTTCTCCTTCGTTCCTTTCTTCTTTTTATTTTCCTTTCCTTTTTGACACAGATATTTGTGGAGCCTGTAAAACATGTGTAAGCCAGACGATAGCCTGAGGGTCAGAGGGAGGGATGTTAATATCAGCAAAATACTAAAAAGCTACTTTTTTGCTGTTAACATTAAAAATCTATCTAGTAGGTGCTTACCCAATTTGCCAAAAAAAAAGAAAGAAAGAAAGAAAGAAAGAAAGAAAGAAAGAAAGAAAGAAAGAAAGAAAGAAAGAAAGAAAGAAAGAAAGAAAGAAAGAAAGAAAGAAAGAAAGAAAGAAAGAAAGAAAGAAAGAAAGAAAGAAAAAGAAAAAGAAAAAGACTTGGATATGGACATGGATTTGTCCAATAAAAACTGGATGATCAATACTAGGAAAATCTCTTAGCCAATAAAGAATCTGGAATTTTTGTAGTCCAAATGTCAAAGAAAAAAATAATGACATTAGATCCAGATAGTTCTATAAGAGAGTCAAATAATGCGCATTGTAACATTTACTCTCAATCAGTTCAACTTAATACTCCAAATATCATTTTTTAAAAAGGCTATAAATTCCCTCAATTTCTACCAAAATTTTTCATATATATATACTCTTATTCTCACATATCAAGGAAAAACAACAAAAATGTTCCTCTTCCTTTCAAAAGATCTCTAACTTATTTTCACCACAACCACTAATTACAGGCCCTTCTGTCCTCCTCAGGGTGTTAAGTGCATTTACTTTCTCTATTTATCTCTCCTTTCCCCAACCTCATAAATCTATAGTATCCAGAGTTCCCTTATCTTAAAAACAAATAGTAAACAACACAAAACACCCAATCTCTCTCTCTGTCTCTGTCTCTGTCTCTGTCTGTCTGTCTTTCTCTCCCCCCCCCTTTAATTTCCCATATGCTAAAACTAGAATATAAGCCAACAGATCCATTGTTTTCTCTTTACCAGTCCAATGGTAAACTGCAACCAGTCCTCTTTAGTAGCCTGCTAAAACCATTCAAGAACCAGACAGTCTCTTTATCTTAAACTCTGAGATGGAAATCCAATCTCCTTCTCAAATATGATCTCCTTAACCAGTTTTATCTCTAGAAGCTGGAGATTTTTGATAGACAAAAGTATTGAAAACAGGACCAGTGCCTATAGGGACATTATTTTCTTTTCTGGACTATTTAATCAAATCACTTAGTATTCTGGGTACCTTCTTGTAGTATCATTTGTTCCCACAGGAATCTCCAGTAGTTAATGAATATTCCTTAACCTTGTGAAGTTGTCTTCTTCTGCCTTAAGTTGAAAATTCTCTTCTGAAAGCCATCACTGACCTCCTCTAAATCTTTACTGATCTTTTCCCAGTTTTCATTCTCTTTGATTTGCCACATCACTTGACATTGTTCATTATTCTTTCTATGAAACTCTACATAATGATGCTGAACACTTTAGGGTCTCTGATGGGCATCAATCACATTTTTTTTACCATTTCCCTGTCATCTGCATATTCTCACTGCTCCTTAAAACAAACAATCCTCTAGTTTCTGACTTTCTCCTCTGTTTCTCCACCTCTCTAATCCTGATCACTGGCTCTTTCCTCCTGGCATGACACTCTTCTTCTACTCTAACCATTCCTAGTTTCCTAAACTGATTTCTATCCTTTTACTGTCCTCTTGCTCTTTCCTATAAACATTCCAGTTTTTCAGTGTCCTATCTAAGATTTCTGCCACATTACTCCTGTCTATTTTTTTCATCCTAATCTATCTCAGGACTGTGATGACAGTTTCTCTCCCTCTCTGCACAATCCTTTCTACTATGCATTTTGGAAACTAGCCTTATTAAATTCTTCTTCATTCTTATCTTTTCCTTTTGTAATCTTTCTTGACAATTTAAAATTGACTTTCCCCTGAAGGTACTACATTTTTTTTTCTATCTTCTCCATTGCTGACCAAATTTCTCTTATCCATTTTTCCCTTCTGACCAACTGGCTTAGAGAATTCCATAAGCAAAATATCAGACCTCTTTCTTCCTCTTTTGATCTTAATTTTACCCCCCAGCTAATGAATGTTTATTTAACACCAACTCCACTCTTTAACTATTATAACACTCAATTTCCAGGTTCTAATCATGGGTATCATTTTATCTTATCAAACATGGGACACTAAAGAAATCAAAATTGCCCTCTCTTACATTATGATTTCTTTTTAATTTTATTACCTAGTTTTTGTGTTTCTGTATTGATATCTCCAGGAATAAATGTTCTTCTTTTATGGGATATTTTCTCCTTGTCCTCTCTTCTATCACTTTCCTTTTCTGTATGCATCTGGTGGAAGTAAATACTAACTTCTCTCATCTTCTCCACCATGTTAAATACAAAGCACTCAGTGGTTCTATAAATCTCATTCTGTTATTATACATCATTTTTGAGGAGTCTATGATCTCTTTATCTATGCTCTATTCAACAGTTCCAGACCCCATTTTCAGATTCCAATTTCACAACCCATTGTGCATTTTTAAAGTATGTTTTTCTTTAGAAACCTATCTTCAATCAGCAGCTTTGATGAATACATAACCTTTGCAGGCAAGTCTTTGGTACATTAAACTACTTTTCTCATTTTCTCTGTACTCATCATCAGGCATACACTTATTGCCAAGATGTGTATCTTTTTATACTTTCACCTGTACCAATTGGCCTCTTTCCTGGCAACACCTATGGATTTCCCTCATAATTCTTAGGAGCAGCAGAAGTGGTTTCTTCCTCCGAGGTACAAATCTACCTGCTCTAGGATGTTCAAACTTTCAGACATCTCAGAAAAATTCAGTGCCCCATTCTGGTTCCTTCTTTCTTACTCATGTCTTTCAACTCTTTGACCCAGGGTCACAGATAAGGATTTCCTTCTCCTCATTTCCCCTTTGCTTCCCAACCAAAGGATCTCTTTTGCTATTCCAAGCAATGTGTTTTTTCTTCCTTTTGAAGAATAAAGATCCACTCATCCAATGTTTTCATTTGATAGTGGGACACAAACAGACAGGCTTAACTCTCATGTGGTATGATATATACCATGAAATATGATATAACGTGAAAGGATATTGGTATGATAGATATGCTATGATATAATATGATATTGAATGGTAGGTGTTATATGGTATAGGATAGGATAGGATAGGATAGGATAGGATAGGATAGGATAGGATAGGATAGGATAGGATAGGATAGGATAGGATGGGATAGAATGGGATGGGATGGAATGGGATGAGATGAGATGAGATGAGATGAGATGAGATGAGATGAGATGAGATGAGATGAGATGAGATGAGATGAGATAGGATGGAGTAGGATGGGATGGGATGGGATAAGGTGGAAAAGCTTAGGATAAAATATATATATATATTGACCAAAGCACACAAATCACTTAATTTTTGCAGGTGAGAAGAATATTCCTATCCTCTTATTTTCTTGAAGAAATAGCTACTTTCAATTATTTACTCTTCTTTTTGGCTATATGTCATAAAATACAGATTCTTTACCATGCTTATTCATTGTACTAGACTCAGTCACTGGGATCTCCTGAAAGAAGTTTTCTTTATAAAAGTTTTTCACATCTTTCCCCCAGATTAGTTTCTTCCACTCTACATAACCTTCAGGTGCATTTGTCTGCAATTAACAGATTGTGCCCATTCTCTAATCTAAAGTGAACAGTAGTTGCCTTCAGTTGTATTCTGATGTTGAGGACATCCTTCATCTCTCCCTCTCAGTGCTAAAACTTTAGATATCTTTGACTTAACTTGTCCTTTTGGTATTTTCTGACAATGTAGTACACAGGTATGAAAAATGTAACAAAATACAAGGCCACACAAATTGAAGAAGGAAAACTAGATAGACTATATCACACTTCAGCTTTTAACATGAACTGTATTGCTTAGAAAAACTGGATTACTAAGGCCTAGTATTAAAAGGCAAACAAGGTTGTTGTGTTGTGTTCTTCCCCTCTCTCCCCCTTTATAAAATATCAACAAGTTTCACTCTGGCATATTTATCCAAGAATATTAAAAGTGTATTGAAAAGGGTGAAAATTATGGTTGAGACTGAAAAAAATCTAAATTTAAATGGTTTGCCTAGGGAAATCCCAAATAATAAAACACCCAAGTCAGCTGCCAAAATTTTATGGCGATTTAATTACAACAAGAGGAAGAAAATATTAGAGGGAGAGAGAGAGGGAGAGAAGGAAAGAGGGAGAAAAGGAAAGAAGTAACTCAGAACCACTCTGGCTCAGGCTGAGCCAATGAGGATGTTAAGGCCTTGGAGAGCCAAGGCAGGAAAAGGGGTTAGTCCTTATCATTCACATGACTGGTCTGAAGGAAAGCTGTCTGCAGGGCTCCTCCAAACTCAAGCTCCAGGATCGATCTACACTCTAGCTCTCCTCCCAGGAAGTCCCGAGAACTCCAGAGTCTGTTCTCTACCTCACTTCCTGTATCTCACATGTGCCAATGGTGGCTCAAGCTTGACTTAGGACCACCCAGAGGTCTGTCCTTTTTTTTGCACATGTCTGTTGAAGGCCATTTTCTCAAATAATTAAATATTGAGTTTGATACAGCCCTTCCTAATCTTGTTACCCTGAGTAGGGTGGAGAATGTGGGTTTCCAAGACCTGATTCTGTTATTCCAAGTATCTCTATTGCTATTGATCAGGAAATAGCTAAATCAGATCTTCTAAAGAATGGTCTGATTCAGGTAGAATAGTTTTGAAATTCACAGTATCACCATATAAACTAGGCTCCTGTCTTATATACATATAAACATAAATATTTCTTATTTTTTATGAAAAACTTACTAATAAATATAAATTAATTCATCAGAAACTTAACTTTTCAACAAATATTTGTTGTCTTATATGTGAAATGCCATAATCTAGAATCTTTTAATATAGCAGATCTTGTGTTTTTTTTTTTTTATTTTTGATAATTGTATTTCAATGTAAGTAATTTTCTTTGTATTGCTAATTGCTTTATTCACTACACTGATTCTGTAATGGAGTTCCTCTTTTTATTGTTGTTGTTATTTTCCCAGACTCCTTAAGAGGTCTATGAACCACGAAACAAAAAGTTAGAAACCCAAGTCCTAATGGCCATGTATGTTAGCTTTATCATAGAATATAGCCAGTACTCTCAAAGTTGTATTTTATCTTTTTTTTAAGGATGTTATACAAATATTAAGATTTCTCATGTATACATAGCCTTAATTTTCAGAACACAGAGAGAGATATAATGTATATGCATTTACTTCCATTTTACTGATATGCAAACTGAGGCTCAAAGAGGCTAATTTATTTACTCAAGGTTATATCCCTAATACTCATAACACAATACAAGTATGGCCAATAGCAGGAAAAAGCAATCTCTTTTTTTTTTCTAGTTAACTGTTTATCCACATAAATAGCTTTGTTGGTGTTTTGCTTTGTTTTCGGGAGAAAACAAGGTTATAAGAAACCTTGGTGGCTTTTATGAAGGAATATAAGTCTCTTCAGGACAAAAAAGTATGCTGGATCCTTACAGCATTCACTAAATGCCAACAGCACCATGAGCCCCAGGACATTTCCCAGGCGTAGCTCTGAATTATTGAACACACACAAGACTGCTTTGCAACCTTGATTAGAGAATTGTTAATCAACCCATGATGGTATGTAGGTCAAAAACCAATTAAAAGGCTGTGACTGGAATATATGATTAGGCAGCAATTAAATGCATAGCTTAAAAAGCAGAATGGAAGCTGTGAAATTTGGAGCTCAGATCTATGCTTTTTCATACTGGGTGAGAAGGCTCAACAGTGTTAAACCATTAAGTAAAAAGGATGCTGATGATCAGATTTAGAAAACAAGAGATAGTTTTGCCAGCTGAAAACTTTATTCCTTTCTTGGCAAAGACTTAGCATGTCAGTATAGTTTGTTTTATTTTTATTTTTTTAAAGGCCATTGTTCCAGCACTAGCTTGAATTTTATTGTGTTTTTCCCTTTAAAATAAATTATGTATGGTGTTCTAGGCAGGCTTTGAAGTTCAATCAGTTTTGGCAAAACAGTGGTACTTTGCAAATAGTGAAATTAGAATTCTGCCTATAATTTATCCCTTTGAACCATTTCCGCATCAGAGGCCTGAAAAATAAATGAGCAGCTGTATTTGCTAAGTTTTTCAAAATATACTGTTAGGACAACAAGGGAAAGAAAAGTTTAGCTGGAAGTTCCTCCCTACCCCCCCCCCAAAAAAAGTTCAACATGAAAAGGAAGAGAAAAATTAAATGCAATATCAGTGATTTAATCGGCAAGGGAAAAGGATGCTGGTATGTCATAGTCAACGCAGTTATCTTAAACAAGATTAAGTGTAACTCACTGTTTTAGAAGTCAGGGAAAACTAAAAGTTTGCCACTCAAATATATTTTCTCAAATTGAAAAATCGACTTCTTTACACATCAGTAAGGAAAATATGGTTAGCTTTTATTAATTTTGCTTGAAAGTCTCACTTGAAAAACATTTACAGGCTCTCTTATTTTTAGGCCATTTTGGTAGGCATTGAAGATAATAGAGGGTTCTTTCAAATTTTAAAGGAATAGAATTTAGTTCCATCCAGTAGACATTTATTTAGTGGTCGCCTTGTTTACGGCATGGTGATAACTGCTGGGGAGATGCAAAGTTTGGGTAAAATCTTCATTTTTTGCAGAGTGTGCTCTTCAATCTGGAAGGGCTTAGCAGCAAAAGTTGGATTTTAAACACCACATTCCTTTGGTTTCTATGAAGTGACATAGGGTTGCTATGGACAGTAAAAAACTGCATTGAATGAAGTGTGACCACAAGGTAATAAGATTGATCATTAAATAGCCAAATCAGAGCTTGTATGATTTAAGACCCATGACAGAATCATTTGGAGATTTCACTGCTAAGAAATCTTCATCTTGGAAGGGTGGGTTTTAATTTGCCAAATACCCCAACAGTTTAGAAGAAAGTTAGGTGAATTAGGACGAGGTGATGAGGGGTCAGAGAGAGACCAAGTCTACTAAAGAATGCTATGGGGTACAGACCTACCATGGAAGATAGGAACTGAGGCCAGATGACTGAACGGAGAATGACATGGTCAACAAGCTGATTCAGAACTAGATGGGATGGCAGCAAAGAGACCTCATGAGTTTAGTTGAAATCCCACTTTGGTACACTCTGGACAAGTTCGTTAACTTCCCTCCACTCTTCTTTAAAAAGGGGGTTATACTAGCACCTGCCTTACAGAGAGTAACATAGGGTTCTTGAGAGGATCAAATGTGAGAATATTTGTTTTGCAAACCCTAAAGTATTATTTAAATTATAACTCTTATTAATTACTGTTTTCATGTGTTGGCAAAATAGGTAGGATTAATGAAAAAGGTTGAAGGTGATGGATGGGATCTTGGGATCATAGGATTTAGAGCTGGAAGGGATGTGAGAGATCATTTAGTTCTACACAATGCTTTTACAGATGAAAAAGAGAAAAGGTCCAAGGGCTTGAAGTGGTATTTCCAATTTTTTGGTCTCGAGTAGTGGAGTGGGGACAAGACGGACAAGAGCGAATTGAGGAGAGCAGCTTTAGCTAAGGAGGGAAGGCAGAGGGGAAAAATCTTCAAACCCCCTCTCCTCTCTCTGAGCCAACCAGTTACATCTGCTGTCTCCCCTGAACCCCGCTTTGAGAAGGGGGTTCTCCTCTCTTTCCCCGCTCCATACTGAAAATACAAACTTCCTTTGGGTACAAAACTTACCATTTTTATTTTTTTAAAACAACTATTAATAAGTAGCAAAGCCATAATTCCCACCCAAGTTTTCAGACTTTAAGTCCAGTGCTCCTTCCACTTCACAAGACTATATTACTTCCATCCTTACAAGAGGGCAAAATGTTCTGATAGAGGATTCCTGGAATTTATTGCCTCTAAATAAAGAACTTGTCTTTCTGGGTAGCCCTACTCCACTATAGAGTGATCTATCCAGCCTTAATGATCCTACTTCTGCCACTTGAAGATATCTGAGCTATGCTCAAGCAGTTATTTTACTTCCCTAGTCCCCAAATTTCTCCAGAGAAAGACTCCAGATGTAGTATGACATTCTTGTAGTAAGCAGAATGTTTTTTTTTTTTCTATTTCCAAGATAGGCATAAATATCGGGGAATCCAGTCAGCTCTGATTATTAGATTCATCTCGCCATCTCTTCTTACCTATGAAGTATTAGAATGATTGCCCAAACTACAGCCCTGACAGAAATGGAATCATTCACTTCCCTTCAAATTTCTTGAAGAAGCCTAAAAAAAAAAGAGAAGTAATGCTTCCAGTTGTCCATATTCCTTAACTCAACGTTACCCTGCACTCTTCCTTAGCCCATCCTTCCAATCCACTGCCAAATCCTGCTATTTCCACCTTCACAGTATCTCTCTCAGACAGCTCCCTTCTCTCCACTCCCACAGTCACTGCCTTAATTCAGGCTCTTTTCTTTTCTCACCTGTATTCCTGAAATAGTCTTCTGAGCACGCTCCCTACCTCAAATGTCTCATCACTCAAGACCATCCTAAACATGCCTCCCAAAGTCATTTTCCTTAAGCACTAATCAACCATGTGACTATAAATCAATCAACACCAATGGCTTCCTATTGATTGCAAGATAAATTATAATCTCCCCTCTCTAGCTTTTAAAACTCTCTGTAACTTGCCTCCGACCTATCTTTGTAGCCTCGTTGGACATAGCTTTGGACATTGGACATAGTGATCCAGCCAAACTGAACTCCCTCTTGCTCATATTCCACTTTGCATTTCCCTGCTATTGTATTGGCTAACCCCCATTCCTAGAAAGTTCTGTCTCATCACCTCTTTCTCTTTCTCTTTAATATGAAACCAAAGCTCCATCTTTTTCACGAAACCTCTTCTGATCTCTCCAACTGCTGATGTACAATCTCCCAAATATCCCTGTATTTAACAACTTTCTATTTCTTTTTTATTTTATATTTCTTTTTAATTTATTGTTTTATATTTTTAATTTTTAATTTTATTTATTATATATTATAGTTTTATGTTTTATTTATAGTCATTTTTTCATTTTATATTTATAAGGTAAGCTCATCAAAAGTGAAGTCTGTTTCATTCTTTGTCCTTTAATTCCCAAGATTTATCCTAGTCCCTGGCACTTAATAGTAGGCATTTATGCCACAGGGGCTATAATGGTGAGTAAGCTACAAACTCTGTTCCCAAGAGTTGATACACCAGGGACCCAAATAACTATCATACAAACGAGAATATGGGAAGTGATGTGTTGGATACAGACAGAACTCTATGAAGATTCTGAAGAATGAGAGCCAACAACCAGATGGGGAACCAGGGAAGACTCCATGGAGGAAATGGAGTTTGAACACTCATTTGAAGGCTCTGCATACTTTTTTGGGCAGAATTGGAAGGAGAGAGTCTTCTAATTGGTAGAAAAAGCATAGGGTATATTTGCATATTAATGAAAGATCCAGTTTTGCTGAAGCACAGAGGTAAAAGGAATAGGTTAGTAGGAAGTAAGGCTACCAATATAATGTAGGGACATACCATGATGAATAGTTTTAACTTTATTCTGTAGCAAAAAGGAAGCCTTTGGGTATGGAAGTGAGGCAATCACAGCTTTTCTTTAGGAAGATTAATTCTACAGTTATATGTATAATGAATTGGAATAGAACCTACTGTGTGTTTTAATTTCAGCCTCTTTTTTAAAAATAATTGAGATCATTCACTATACTTAAATTTTGGGCAAATGGAGGCAGATAATTCCTCATGCAAACTTGAAAGTTGTAAGTGTCTCTTAAGTATCAAGAACTCCTTAATAAGCAAACAAATTTGAATTTTTTTTTTGTTTTGGTATGCTTCCCTGCCCCACTTCAAAATAACCCATAAGAGGAATCACAGGGTATTTGCAACTGTCTCATTTCATCTAAGTATACAGTGGATACTTTTCTGCCTCCTGGAGAGGACATATGTGGAAGACAATTATCAGCAAAAGTCATCCTGTAGCATTTAGTGTGGGAGACTGAATTGTGTCCTTGGATATCATCCTTGGGGATTCTACATTGCTATTTAACAGTAGGCATGGCTATATATTGGAATATAGCACTTGGTACCTCCTAGGTCTGAATTGATTGATTTGTTGAATAAACAGAAAAGATTTATTCTGAAAATTATTGTCCCCATTATTTTTATTTTTAAAAATTTTAAATTTTATTTTTCTTAAATATAATATAAATATATTATTAATATTTATGTACATAAATATAAATAATATACTATAAATAAATATAATAAATATAAAATTTTATTTAATTTTATTTAATACATCCACTGTAGTCATACCCCACACATAGTTATAAGACAAGCATAGAAGAGTACCATATCCCCTACAGAAGGATACCTGGAAACATGCGTAGGTAAAAATGGGAAACCAACTAGATGTAAGGTAGGAGCCAGGATTGGCAGCACCAAAATGTAAAAAATTAAGATGGAAGTTCGTCATTTCAGAGATGGCGCTGAGATGCAGATAGTGAAGTCAGCCCAGTGTCAGGAGACAAGTGACTAGGAGTTAGCTCCCACTATTTTTCTGGTAAATAGTGTCTTGAAAAATATTTCAGGTTTTTAATGGAGCTTTCGTGTGTTACCCACATTATGCAGGTTATGTCGATGTTAACAGGTTGGTTCTGTCTTATTATCTCTTAATTCAGCCATTCTGGCGAGGCTGTAGGCTCACCTGGAATATCTGTGATCTTCAGAGCTCAGTGTCATTTAGCAGACCTCTGTCAGGCTGCAAAGATTTGCTGAAGATTAATTAGAATGGATTTTAGGACACAGCCTGTGAGTGAGAGTCATGGAATGACTGTGAGGAACCCCATTGAAGGGGAATTTGGCAATGTACAGTGGAAACCATTCTGAGTAAGGCTCACAAGATTATAGATCTAGACATTTGGGGGAGGGCACCAAAAAGACCATCTTGTCCAAACTTTCCATTTTTGAGATGAGGAAACTGAGGCTTAGGGTATCAGGTCACACAGGGAGCTGGTGCCAGAGGCAGGATTTAAATAAAAATGATCTGGCCCCATGGTATCCCCCACAAATGATTAGCTGTGTGACCTTAGGCACATAACTGTACCTCTTTGAGTCTTTGAATCCTCATCTATAAAATGGATGAGATGACCTTGACGATGTCTTTCAACTCAGCTCTAAACCATGTCGGGGAAATGTGGAGTAAGCACCTCCAGTGCTAGTGATTCTTTGTAGACATTATTTAATTATGCTCTAATTCAGTTTTACTGTTTCTGAAACTGAATGAATAATAGCAGTGCTTGATGGGGTTCTCTCAATTCCTCTGAGGAACGTTGCAGTGGCCTGGAAAAGCTATATAGTCATGGGCATGGATGAGGGGCTGACAGCAAACAAGCTAAGGGGTCAGCAAAACTAATAGAATGATATTAATATGATAAAGAGAAAATAGAGATCACATCAGTCATTTTATTTAAAAATTAAGACAATTTTAGGATGAGACATTACATTATCTTTCCTTCCACACACCTTAATAAATCAAATGAGATGATAGGAGAGTGAGTCCTTTCTAAACCTTAAATGGTTATATGAATATTAGAGATTTCATGTTTACTCTGATATAATTGGCATTTGCTAGAGAAGGGCCCCCTGATTTTTAAGATCTCATAATTTTATTTTCTACTGTATACAGTATGAGAACAAGAGATGGTCAACCTGAAGTCTTAACTCAATAAAAATTTTCTCGGCTAACTTCTTGTGTTTCAAACAAAATTAAAATAAAGCCTAGTAGTCGGGCCAGCTAAATGTAATGGACTCTTATAACCCAGGGGAATTGCTTGTCAGCTCTGGGAGGGAAGAGTGAAAAAGGAGAGAGAAAGAACATGAATCATGTAACTGTGGAAAAATGCTTAAATAAAAAATAATTAAATGTGATGAACTTGAACAGGTTCCAATAAAGAAGCTTGTCCACCTACCGTGTCTCCAATGCCCCATGGTCTCCAACTCCATAGGACCCAAGAATCTGAACTTGGAGATCACTTTGTTAATACTTTTCAGGAAGAAAAGCATTGGATTCAAACTCTTTAGACTACATCCGTACTGACAATCTGCTTCAAAGTAAAAGCAAACCAAAAAAACTACAACAAAAAAAAAAACAAAAACAAAACATCATATTTACTTCATTCGGAGAGTCTAAATCAGAATCAATAACAGAAAAAATAAACTTTCTGGTCAAATTCTGCTTATAGACATTTTAGCATTTGTTTTCAAAGGACCAAAAACACAAAGTTCAAGCCAATGCTTTGGCCAAGTACAGTTAATCCAGTCTCTTCAGTGCTTTTGAAGAGTTTTATGAGTCGGCTACCACCCAGTTAATCACATAGTTCAAATTTTCTATAATGAAACTATAATAATAATATTCTTTAAATGTGTTCCATTTACAGCTAAAGGGAATATCAAAACCAGGTCTCCCGCCCAACTTTAAATATTCCTTAATGCCAGTGTGGAAACATTCTACTGGAACTCAGTTACTCGGTTAACCAAAGAACCTTAATCCCTCATTGTGTTCTGCTACTGAGGGACATCTCAATTTTGAACTTAGAGGTAGACTAGTCAGAGCTTCTCCGATAGAGGGGAAAGAGGGCATGAAGAGTGAAGAGGAAATACAAAAAAAGTGGGAAAGGGAGAAAAGAAAGGAGATTAAAAGAATGGTAAAGGGA
This sequence comes from Monodelphis domestica, assembly GCF_027887165.1. Lineage (NCBI taxonomy): Eukaryota > Metazoa > Chordata > Mammalia > Didelphimorphia > Didelphidae > Monodelphis > Monodelphis domestica. The sequence goes on from NC_077234.1 coordinate 157,062,749, forward strand.
AAAGAGAGAATGTAAATTCAACATTTCTACGTAGGGAAATACAATTCTGGGCCCGGGGATATCTTCTTCAATAGGATAATCTTTCTGTTCAAAAAATGATGGGAGTGCCCAAACCAGTTTGGAGCCCGGCATGTTTCTGCCTCAGACAGGCAGGTGGGCATCTGCAGATCTGGAATGATCACAAGGAGCTTATGAATCAGGTTTTTCATTTGAAGGAAAAGCCAGGCTGGGGAAGAGCAGGGAGTTAATTCAGGTCCACCAGGCATATTTAAAACCTGGTTCCTAGCCTAAAAACAAATATTAGTCATTAGGTAAGCACAACAGCCATCCCACACTAATCCTGGGACTTGGCCAGCTGCCAGTGGTGGGCTCTTTCCCTGCTGCCCTCAGGAATGAGCTGCTCCCCTGTGAATGCATGTGCAAAGGTTTGATATGCTCTCCCTGCCTCTTCTGAGACCCGCTGCTGAGTTTCAGACCAACGTCTAAGAAAACAGATGGAAAAGTTAAGGAAATGATCAGTGTTTCAATGGTAATGAAGGAAGCTTCCTTGAATATTTTTTCTTTAACCCAAATTAATTTCTAACAATCTGAACTTATAGGTTTGTATCTCTTGAAATTTTTCCAAGTGGGAAGTTTTGTTCTTTTTTTTGACCCTAACATCATTTTCTTAAACTGAACTTTTTTCCCCTTTTATAAAATAGAATTTTAACAAATCCATACTCATGTAAATTATATTTGAACAAGCTTAGTGGACTTTTTTTTTTGTTGTTAAAATTCAAGATATGAGGGCAACTAGATAGCTGAATGGATTGAAAGCCAGGTCCCATGATGGGATGTCCTGGGTTCCAATCAGGTCTCAGACACTTCCCAACTGTGTGACTCCTCACCAAATCACTTAACTACAGTTGTCTACTGTGGAGAAGAGAGAATTATAAGAAAATGCATGCAAAGGACAGAAGCTGGAGCTGAGTCAGCTGTCCATCAAATGAAGATTCCATTTGGAATGTGACTGGGAAACAGTTGGACGCAAGAGCCAACTGCTTGACTGTTTTGGAGGTCTTTAGGCTTTCTGGCTGACCTGAAGGAAGAAGCTGGGTTTATCTCTGGGACTTGGGATAATCAAGTTGGAGGTGGCCTGGCTGATTTGAAGGCAGAAGAAGAAGGACAATAGTCCATATATCTCTCTCTGACTGTCTCTGTTTCATGCTAGTGACTGAATTGTCATTTCTCTTAATATCCTCCAACCTAAGGCTCACTGTAGAGAATAGGGATACCCCACCCCTCTTACCTCCATCCTCCACCCTTGTCCTGTCTTCCCCAAATAAACCCTTCTTTGACAAAGAAGATTAAGAACTATTATATTGAAACGTCTCAGCTCACACTGAGTGACTTGAAGAAGACTGAAGAAGGGGGGAGGAGAGGCTGAAAGGCTTCTGAAGAGGGAGGTACAAAAGGGAGGAGGTTAGGCAAAAAGAAGATAACTACCTGATCCATTAGTTATCTAGTATCCATCAAATATACTCTCCAAAATATCATCTATTACACTACCCCTTACTGTTCTTCTGCCTAGGAATCAGTACACAATATTTATTCTAAAATGAAAAGTAAGGGTTTAAAAAAAAAAACCTCAAGCTATGCCAATAGTTGTGAAAAATGCAACTCCTTTATAAAAAGAATTGATCAAAAGCCTTGTGTTCAAAAGTCAGTTCTGATATTTATTTGTAATGTGACCTTGGCAAGTAATTTAAAACTCCATGTGGTTTAGTTACATTATCTGTTTTTTAAAAGAGAGAGAGGGGATAATAAAAAAGGGACCTATCTTCTCTAAATTGTGATTTTCCTCTAGCATCTAATATAAATTTTGGCACATGCTAAGTCTTTCAAATGCTTTATTGATTTTGAATTTACTTACTTCTTGGGGTGAATTAGTGCTTAAAAACCATTTGGGATATAATACTATTTTACAAATATTATTATTTTAGGAGTAGCTGGATTTATATATAATAATACTATGTGCTAGGCACTGTGCAGATCACTTTAGAAATATCACCTCATTTCAAACATATAATAATCCTTATTACCCCCATTTTGCAGCTGAGGAAACTGGGGCAAACAGAGGTCATGTGACTTGCCCAAAATTATACATTTAACTAAGTGGATACGGTTAGATTTCATCTCAGACCTTCCTAACTACACTGAATGCTTCATTCACTGCACTATTTTGTGCATTTTTGCCTCATTGAAACCCAATTCATGCAGGAGTCAAAATGTTGCCTCATAATGTCATTGGTCCTCTAACAACTTAACTACCTCCTTACACTGATGCAAAGCAAAGATGTCACACTGCCCAGAGTGGCTGAGAGTCTTTGAAAGTTCAAAAATAGGATGCAAAGTCTTTGAAACCTTAAAATTACATGGATGCCATCATTGTTTGTTGTTGTTAAGTCATGTCTGACTTTTCATGAAGCCATTTGGGATTTCTTAGGGGAAGATACTGTTATGATTCTCCATTTCCTTCTCCAACTTATTTTATTGGTGAGGAAACTGAGGCAAACAGAGTTAAGTGACTTGCCCAGGGTCACACAGCCAGTAAGTGTCTGAGGCCAGATTTGAATTCAGGAAGAGGAGTCCACTGTGCTGTCTAGCTGTCTCATCATCATTATTAATGGTTTTGAAAGGCAGTTTTGCAGAGTGGCTCCAGAACCATCCTAAATCAGGAAGCTCTGATGTCAACCTATGCCTCCCTCTCACGTGCTTGCTGTGTGACCTGGCACAAATTGCTTAACCCCTTTGATCCTCACAGAAAGCTGAGACCAAGTTGAAGAACAGTTGTTAGTTGGCCTTGGTGTAGGGAGATTTTTTTTTAATTAATTTATTTTTCCCTAGCAGCTCCCTACATTGAGGGCATCCAAGATAAGGACTAACAACAAATATTGATTTTATTACACGTAAAAAAATAATGTTCTACTCTGCAGGGTTAGATTTTCTTTGGGGTTTGTACTAGTTCAGGATCCTCTGTTGTTTTCTTCTAATGTGAATAAATGACAAACTGTCTAGCGCTGTTTACAGGGTAAATGTTTATAAGGTAGAAGACTTCAAAAAAGAGACTAAAGAATTTAGTGGTGGACTCATTTGTATTGAGTACCAAGAGAATATTTTTTAGCTCAGAGCTATTTTAGACTGGGTCAAGATAAAATAGATATTTCATGAGTGTATAAAAACTTCTGTGGCATATGATAAAAAAGGTTTTCAGATTGTTTTTTTCATAAAACATGAAAAGTCATATTGCATTTGAACAAAATTTTTATTTTTCTCCTTTCCATTAAGCGGGTAAAAGGGGTCGTGGAAAAAGCCATTACTATTCATGGGAGCCTAAAAGTTGGTAAACAACAAACGAACATAATGATAATTATTTAATTGCAATATTTGTTAAAAACTGTCATTTCTCAGTAACCAAGCAAATCAAGGATTTTTCTATTATCTACATCTATCTAATTTTTTATAAATACTGATTTTTTTAGCTATTATTATTAACATTACTGTCAAATGCTTCTGATTTTGAATGCAGAAGAAATTCAGTTTATTCCTTATATCATGAACATATTTTAACCATTATCTCCCTAATAAAAATGATTTAAGGTCTATAGCACATTCATCAAACAAATGTTAAATGATGACAAGGGGCATCCGAAAATCAGATTTTTAAAATAGAAATAGCTTCTACTTAGAGCCTCCAACCTTCTTTCTTATAATTCTCTGCTGCTTCATAGCATTCCATCTTTATCCCATTGAGGACCAATGTGCTTCCCACATCTTAGAGGCCATTTCCCTTTTCATCCACTGAAGTCTGTCTTCTGGGTGATAATATTATTTTCTAGATCAAACACTCCAAATGTACGCCAGGTCCTCTTTCCCCATCAAATATCCTAATTCTGCCTCATTCACCCAAACCAACCTGTCTTCTGTCCTTTGCTTCAACTGGCTGGAAAAAGTCAGAAAAGAATCAGATTAAAATAACGTCTGACAAATAAGACGACCTGATGAGCTAATTTATTAGAGAAATTTTAAAGCACAAATTCCTTTGCTTCTTGAGTCAGGACTTCCATTACAAGTCTTCTTCTCAGTAGGGATCTTTGATTATTCAGAACAGGCTGGCAAAATCCATTATGCAGAATACAGCAGTGGTTTTATTTTTTTTTTTTAACAAACCTAGAATTGACCACAAAACTCTGAAGGCTTGATGTACCTTCTATGCCAACAATAACATGTTAATATTTTATACTCTGTGCTGAAAATGATCGATGGACCCTCTTTAGCTAGCCATCTCTACTGAGAAAGAACAGTACTTCTAAAATGCCTGCTTTCCATTTTATTTGGTAAATTGCTCTGTCCATAAGTGACACTTTATGGCCATTACACTTATTCATTAGAACTAGTATATTCTGAAGATATGAAAAAAGATATTGTCTATATAATGTAAGTACCACATAGGAAATAAAAGTTAGATTGATTTATGGTTATGCCATAAGAGCACAGATTTAGAGCTAAAGGGGACCCTAGGGGCCATCTGATTCATTTTATAACTAAAGAAACTGAGGCACAGGGAGATTATCACCTTCTCAAAGTCATACAGGTGGTATCAGAGGTCAGTATATATGAATCCAGGTCTTTTTTTGAGTCTGAATCTAATCTGGTCATTGTACCTCATTGCTTCATGTCTACATTAATCTACAGGTTGCCCAAGACCCTTTGGGTATTCAAGGATAATATTAGAAGAAATTAATCCCTAGTCATGGAGTAGATAGAGCCCTGAGACCTGGAATCAAAGATATCTGATTTCAAATTTGGCTTCATACTCTTAAATGTGTGACCCAGAGCAGGTCACTTAATCTCTGTCTGTCTCCATGTCTTCATCTATAACATGGGGATGATCATAGAGTTGCAGGGAAAATCAAATGAGATAGTATGTGCCAGACATATATTAGGCATTGAATAAATACTTTTTCATTCCATTCATTCAAGAAATATTTAAGTCCTTAAAGGGAATTTTATTTTTAAATAAGGTACCTCTGAGACCTCAGATATATTTATGAATTGATGTGGTGTATTGATTTAAATAAAATCCATTTTGCATCATGCAATGTTGCATTTTCACAAATTAATGATTAGCATCATGGAACAAGGTCCAGGGCCACCTTTTATTTGAATTTCCCTGATTATCCTACAAAGAGGTCCCAAATCACACACAGAGAGGAGTTAGATTTTTCCATCCAGTAGGGCAAAATAAGTCAGCATCTGCATTAGTATGTGACTCCACACCTGGATTCAAAGGTGGATTCTTCCATATCCCACCTGTGAGATTCATAAGCGTTACTCTTTGTATCTTTACTTTCCTTATCTATGAGGAAAGAGGATTGAAGCAGATGATTTCCTAGGTCCCTTTCAGCATGGAATCCTATGAAATCCTATGAATATCTGACTATCTCAAAGTCACACATACATTGTTTTTGGATTACCTATTTATTTATTTACTGTTTTTATCTCATGTATGTATCTCTCCTGTTGTTTCCTTTAACGATTTTCCAAGTAGCAAAATAGAGCTAGTCTTAAATTGCTCTAGAAATTAATATTATGCCTATACTCAGTGCTGCTATAAATATTTTCTGAAATCAGTAATAAGGGGTGAGCCTACTACTCATTTTTCAGTCTGTCCTTTTATGACACCCAACATCACTAACAATTCTTGCTTCTACTAGCTGGTCCTCCTTTTTCTTATTCTGATATCTCTCTAATTCCTCCATCGAGGTCTCCTACTTTTTATTTCTGACACCCATGTATCATCCCCCACCCTTCCTCCTGATCATGCCTCTCTGTGGGGCGACAAAACTCCTTTTTTCTTCCTCCAGGTTTCCAACTCTCCTCCCCAATCCCTGAAATCTAATACATGTAAAGATGAATTGCTTGGACATCTTTCCTTCTCTAAGCAATATCCCCATCTCCTCTCCACTGGTTTGAATGTTCCAATGTCAAGTGACTTTTATTATGACTAATTGATATAAATGCTAGTCAGTGTCAGTAATATAACATTAATTAACTTGCCTCCTATATCTAGTATTTAGGAAATTTTCTCTTAAACTATAGCAAATGTGTCTTTTATTGTTTTAAATTTAGACAGCATCACAGAGCACACCAGAGTATTTGTAAAGTCTTAAAAGCCAATAAGATAAAGTTATGAGTAGTAACTAAGTACTTCTCCCACAGTGCTCGCCACAAGGAAATTAATGGAAACTTGTCATGCAAATAGAGCACCAGTGGAATCAGGAATAACATCAGGGCCCCTCTCCTGCCTTTTTGGGTTTTGACTGTTATTAAGCAAACTGGAATTAAAACAGACTTCCTTGGATGCCCTAATTATACAGCACGCTGCATAAAATGACCATTTTAAAGATTTTATTAACGCGCTTCCTTCAGGCTAAACACAAACTAGTATTCTTTCCTTGGTCAGTGAACTTACCATCAACAAGCTAATACACAATATATACTTTAAAAATTACTCACATGTACCTTGAAAGTAATGAATGCAGAGATAATCAACGTATTTAAACTTTTAGCTATTCCTCAACATAACAGAAATCATGGGGGCTGAAATCTGTGGAGCTAATTATTCATGAGGCATAATATAAAAGCTAACCTAGAGTGGGGATCTAATGGCTAAATTCATAAATAAGTGGATTTTATTCAGTGCTTATTTTATGAAAAGTTAAAAATTAAAACTACACACCATTCTCTGAAGAAGGTTAAAATGGATCATGGAGGAAGAGAGAGTGACACAACACAGACCCGTTCTTGTGGGCGAGAGAGGCAGAGGCAATGGTTTCCAACATTTTTTTGTTGTTCTGAAAACTCCTTTCAACAGCAAGTTTGTTTGAATCTCCATTGTAATTTAAGTTACTACTTAAAATATTCTGCAAATATTTACTGCTTCAAGTGTCACTAAAGAACTTTTCACGTGAACCTCGTCAGCCTGTGTTGCATTGTTGCCAATTCCAAAGGAGTTCATGAGCTCTTAATGGGAATCACTGATGTAGACCAACAATGCAAGTTAAGGAATCCTAGAGGGCAAGAAGAGACAAAGGAAAGAGCCAAGCAAAAGATTCAAAGAATGATTGAGATGGAAGAGAAAACTTTAGCAAGGTATCAGATAAAACTATGGAGAATAGCTGGCAGGTAAATGAATTATTTAATTGAAGAAATGGATGGACAATGGGGATATGAAAAAGCACAGACAACTGAAATATGCATATAATTTAAAAACAACAATATCATGCCCTCTTGCTTGTTTTTGGCTTTCGCTCAACCACTTTCTGAGGAGGAACTGAAATATCTTTGAAATTTTATTTACTCATCTTTTCAAAGAAATACTAGTATTCCTCCCAGTACAGTTAATCAAAAGAAGTATTTTAAAAACACTAATTATGTGAGCAAAATAAAAACTAGACATCATGTCCTCAATAAGTTACTTGATTGAATTTATACCATTATTCAATAAAAATGCTAATTAACAAGAAACTATTGCTACTTACTACTACTGACTGCACTGTCACATTTATTTAATACTTCATGACTTTAAAAAAACACACATTACATATAGTCATTGGGGGATCACAAAAATCCTGGGAAGTACATAGAAGAGGAATAATTATCTTTAATAAATTGAGTCACAGAGGTAAAGTTCCTTTCCATAAGTCTTACAACTACAAGGGACAGGGAGAAAATTTAAGTCCTAGTGTGTTGATTCCCAATTCCTTGAGTGTAACCCTATACTATAAATGCCTACTGTGAAACAAATTCTAAAGGGGGGGAGGAAAGATTCATTACAAACATTATTTGGTTATTTTATATTCCCATAAAGTTTTTCACAACTTTGTTTCAGTTTTTTAAATATCAATAAAACTTAAATTTAAATGTCAGGAAAATATTTATTGCCATTTATATTAAATTTAGCTGTTAGATTATGTTTTAGTGTTGCAGTTGGCTCCCAAGAACAAAATCCATTTTATGCCTGGTTCAATAACAAATAATATGTGATTGTGTTAAATCACAATTGCATTTGTAATGGGAAATATAAAAATTATTGTCTATATTGTCATTCATTTTGTAAAAGGCAAACCGCTCAGTTGATATTTTAGAAAATATTTAAGGGGCTGCCTGCTAATTCCACATGAAGAATTTATATGCCATTAATGAACACATCATGCTTTCCTGACATGACTAATTTACTTGGAATGGGGAGGAAAATTTGTTATAATGAATTACAAATCAAAATCAATGTGCTTCTTATAATTGAGAAGTGATATACTTTATTATAATTTCATATGTGACATTAATAACTACAATTGGGTTGTAGTTAACCGAATAGTTTTAGTTCATAACTGCTTAAACTTTACAGACATTTTCTGGTTGTAATTTGCAACAAAAGTGGTCACAAGAAGTATAACTTAATATTTTTATTGTAAAGAATTCTGTGAGACTAAACATAACAGAATAACTTGCCCAGGATTTCAAGTGGGTTAACTTTTCTCTCTTAGAACCCTGTCTGAACTACTTATGGCCAGTCCAAGAAAAGTTCTTTTTAAAAATTCTAGTGTACTTCACATTTTGTTTCCACCAAGAGTATAACATGATCAAAAGTGACATTTAGGCAACATGAAAGTCTGACGATAAAAGAGAGCTGGTTTATTTTTTGGCAATTCTTGAATTGAAACCTCTTTTATCTACCAGCAACTTTGGTTGATTGTTATGCAAATGACTAAATTGCTTTTCTATATAAAGGATGGTGCTTTCTTTTAAAAAATGAGATAACTCATACTTGCAGGAAGAAGATATTCGCAATTATGTGTGGCTACTAAATGGAAACTATTTTCCAATTAAGAAGAAACTGAACAAATAAGTTGTTTCTAAGCTTTGTTCATTTGCTTATGAGTGTAATTCTTTTCTGTAATGTCTCTCCTTTCAGCAAGTTTCTTCTTAACTTTCAAGTTTAAGTCTAAAGAATAGGCTCTTTTGTTCAAGTCAAAACTTGAGCACATCACCTGACCTTGGATGCTAAAATCATTACTGTTAGTCATTTTTTCCCCTCTTTCTTAATTTGCAGTATGTAATTTTAATACAACATTAGATAGAAAAACCAACATCAATAAAATCTCTTTTGATCTAAATAATAATAGATTTAAGGCTGAAAAGGACCTCAATGGTCATGGAATATTCCCTTTTTACAAATATTAAGATTGGAACACAAGGAAAGGAAGCCACAGACAGCCACAGAGCTGGGATAGGAATCCAAGTGTTATTGTTTCTCATTTGTTTCAACAGAGGCTGATTTTTTTTTTTTGTGACTTCACTGGAGTTTTCTTGGCAAAGATACTAGAGTATATATATATATATATATACCATTTCCTATTACAAATGAGGAACAGAGACAGACAGAGTTAAGTGACTTACCTAGGGTCACACACTGTGGGAGTCTGGATTTGAACTCCAAAAAATGTCTTTCTCATTCTAAGTCTGACAACTCTATTCAATGTATGACCTCACAGCCCATAAATTCATGTACTCTGATGAAAAAATACAACCATTTTTCTCCTGTATCCTGACGACTCTAGGAATATCTTTTAGCCACCTGCTTTTTGTTATTTGTAAGGTGGGGAGGTCAAGGATATTCATTGCTATATTTAATGTTCTTGTAAATGGCTACTTTTCCCCTTAAAAAAAATTTAAGAGTTTATTTTTGAGTGTGACCCTGAGCAAGTCACTTGACCCCCATTGCCTAGCCCTTACCACTCTTCTGCCTTGGGGCCAATACACAGTATTGACTCCAAGACAGAAGGTAAAGGTTTAAAAATAAAATAAAATTAAAAAAGAGTTTATTTTTGAGTCTCATCTCAGTCTCCTTCAGCAAAGGCTGCTTGTGAGTGGACTCCTACCAGCAAATACTGCAGCCACTACAGCAGCTGCCTAAGCCTTTGCCCCAAGGATTTGCACCCTCAGGCCCCTAGCTATGAACTCCCATGGTAAAGCTTTGGAAGGCTGATAAAAATCAAAGTAAGCCAAAGAAAATATTCCGCAAAGGAGATAAAAGACTGAGGATGAGGACAGTTCAGAAGGTGAAGAAGAGAGCAATGGAGGAGTGCTTGTGATCCTTAGGAAGAAGGGTAAGAAGGCTGTGGCTACCACAGCAAAAAAAGCTGTGGTGATACCAGATAAAAAAAAAAAAGTTGTTCTTGCTACCATACTAGCCAAGAAAGTGGTCGTAACTTCTGGTCAAAAGTCAGCTGAGACCCCAGATGAGAAAGTGGCCAACTCAGTTAAAGCTGTCATCACACAAGCAAGAAGCAAGTTAGCTAAAGCATCAGTCACCCCAGCCAATGGGGAAAAAATGGAAATAATGCCAAGAAAGAGGACACTGAATCTGAAAAGGAAGACAGTGAAGATGAGGAGGAGGATGAAGAACTTGAACTACCCAAAGCCACCAAAGTGGAGCAGCTCAGATGAGGATGATTGTGAAAAAGAAGTGATGGATCCCAGACCTGACAAAGGGAAGGCTGCTTCTGTGAAGACTGCCCCTCTGAAAGCTGAAAAAGCCAAGGAATCCAAGTAAGAAGAGGAAGATGGCAAGGAAAAGAAGGACAATGAGAATGAAGAGTTTGAGGAGGAATTATCTGTTAAAGAAGCCACAGGAAAGAGAAAAAAGGAAATGGACAACCCGGAAGCTCCTGAAGCCAAGAAACAGAAATTAGAAGCTGAAGGATTTGCAAATTTCAGTCTCTTCTCTGGTAAGATGAACTTCAACAAAACCTCTTCCAAACTAAAAACTCATATCATAGACTTCTTTGGGAGGGAGGGAGACTTAAAATTGTGGGTGTTAGCATTGGTGCCACCAGGAAATTTGACCAAGTTGAATTTGAATCTGCTGAAGGCATTGAAAAAGCTCTAGAATTCAGTGGTTCCAAAGTGAAATGAAGTTGGGAAAAGCAAAAGAGAACAAGAAAGGTCAAGATGCAAGGACACTTTTCATCAAGAATCTGCCATATAAGAGCCAAGATGATGGAGTAATCCAGTACAGTTCCATTCCACTATGAGAATCCTCTCCAACCAAGATCAAACTATGACCACAAAATAAATACAGGAGTGAAAGAACCAACAAGGTGACAGAGTGAAACAATTTTCAATAAAAGAAAAGCCCAAAAGGTAGGAAAAGAACATCTGAGGGACAGGGGTGAAAGTAGAACAGAGCCAGCAAGAAGCTGTAGCAAGTAGAGTAGAACAAGCCAAGAACAAGCCATACACTCTCATCCCACATCTGCTGACCTAGGATTCAGGAACATATGACCAAGCTAACATCCAGATGCTAAGATCCTGCCTAGGCAAATAGTATTACAAGCCAATCCATACCTCTTGAAATTTCAAATCTATGGAGAAGTCAGGAACCCCAGCACAGGGAATTCTAGTCCAGGACTGGAGATAAGGACTTAGTTCACACTTTGGGGTGGTTTATAGTACTAAGTACCAAGTACTGATCATTTTGCCTAAAGGCAGGGCAATCAAGGGTATGCCTGATTGGATCAAGTACACAGCCCCTGACATGATCAAGATCAGAGTGAGATCAAAACAATTGCAAGCCATCAGATTCCAAGAAACTGGTGCTAAACAACCTCACCTACACAGCCAGTGAGGAGAGTCTTCAGGAAATATTTGAGAAGGACAAATCCATCTGCCTGTCCCAGAAAAACTAATGCCAGGCCAAAGGGTATGTGTTGATTGCCTTCATGGAGGATGTGAATGAAGCTCTGAATTCTTGTAACAACATAGAAATTGAAGGTAGAGTCATTAGACAGCAAATTCAGTCCCATTAAACCAATCCTACAAAACTTTGTTCATCAAAGGTCTGTCCAAAGACCCAACATGAAAAAAATAAAAAAACAAAAACTGAAAGATTCTTTTCACAGCACAGTGGAGGCCAGAGCTGTCACAGACAGGATAATGGTGCTCATCAAAAATATTTCATTTCGAGGTCTTCAACTCAGAGGACGCTGGAAAAACTGCAGAAGAGGCCATGGAAGATGGGGAGATTGATGTCACTCTAGATTTGGCCAAGTCCAGTGGCATTGGAGGCTAAGGATGTTCTCCTCACAGTGGTAGTCTTAGAGATTTGAGGGGTTGATGAGGCCTAGATCTAGTTCAGAGGAAGTCATCTTCAAAGATTGTGTTGGTTTTAACTGAATGGATGTTCCATATAAACTCCATAAGGGAAACAGGTGATATATGTAAGAGTAACATTTTTGCTTTTTAGTTGTCATGAGTTGATAATGTTATAGTCCATGTACAAAACCATTTTTCCTACAAAAAAGAAGAGTTTATCTTCATTCAGCATTCAGGCAACAACTGTGAGCAAAAAGAGAATTTAGAACACAAAAGAAAATAAGATAGCTCCTGCTATCAAGGAGGAGCAGGAAATGTAAGAAAGGTGAACAGAATGCTACATATCTTTCTTGCCTTCCATCTTAGGGAAGCAAAAAATTGGTAACTTAAAATTACAATTTTAAAAATATCATAAAAAAAGATATACCATGGAAATTCCTAAGAAAGATATAGTGGACCTAAACTAGCTCAGTAGAAGGAGAGATTTCATCCAGCTAGGGGAATTATAAACTCTATTGGTGTAATTCTTCCAATAGAGCAAGATCCATTGAGAGTATGAATTTAATTAGTGGGCAATCAAAAGTGTTATCTTGAATTAAAGTTTATTAATATATATTTTAATCAAATAAAGGAAAAATGTATGTCTCTATAAATTCCCAAATGAATTGAACTCCATCCCTTATCACTTTCAAAAAGTTGCAACTTACCAGAGAAAATTCCATGACTCTATAGTTTTTGAAAAAACAAGATACAAAGGCTTTTTTTCTTCCTTTTAGAAACTGGTCAAGAAATATAATAAATATACAAAACCCATCATCTACCTCAGAATAAATTGTATCTGTTCCAAGTTTACACTTAGAGACCATAATTCACCATTTTTATTTTTTGAAAATTTTAGTCAATTTAGAACATTATTCCTTGGTTACAAGAATCCCATTATTTCCCACCCTACCTGCCCTCCCCCCTTCCAATAGCCGATGTGCAATTCCACTGGGTATTACATGTGTCCTTGATTAGAAACTATTTCCATCTTGTTGATGTTTGTACTAGGATGATCTTTTAGAGTCTACATCCCTAATCATATTCCCCTCAACCCATGTCATTAAGCAGTTGTTTTCCTTCAGTGTTTCTACCCCGACAGTTTTTCCTCTGAATGTAGATAGTGGTTTTTCTCATAGATCCCTCCGGGTTGTTCAGGATCACTGCATTCCCCCCCAATGGAGAAGTCCATTACATTTGATTGTACCACAGTGTATCAGTCTCTGTGTACAGTGTTTTCCTGGTTCTACTCCTTTCGCTCTGCATCACTTCCTGGAGGTCGTTCCAGTCCCAATGGAATTCCTCCACTTTATTATTCCTTTGAGCACAATAGTATTCCATCACCAAAAGATACCACAGTTTGTTCAGCCATTCCCCAATTGAAGGGCATCACTTCATTTTCCAATTTTTTTGCCACCACAAAGAGTGGAGGTATGAATATTTTTGTACATGTCTTTTTCCTTATTATCATCTTGGGGTATAAACCTAACAGTGCTATGGCTGGATCAAAGGGCAAGCAGTCTTTTAGTGCCCTTTGAGCATAGTTCCAAATTGCCCTCCAGAATGGTTGGATCAATTCACAATTCCAACAGCAGTGCACTTAATTCACCTTTAAGTGGCATTTGATTACAATATTTGAGATATTGCTTCTTGCACAGGGCAATTCCTATACTTCTCATTCAATAAGTAAAATTGTTCAGAAAGAAGGCAGTTATATAGATTTGTATTTCTTCTGTATATGGATAATAAATATTGCTGAAAATGTAATTTTAATAGTTAAATGCAAAAAAGAGAAAGTGGTATCATTCTGATGATACATTTTCCTATTTTGAAAAAAATAAGCCATAATTAATCTAAAACTTAACTATTTATAGAATGATTTTGTTTAAAAAGAAATCAAAAGGAGTCAAGATGGCAGCTTAGAGGCAGCAAAAATTCAGACCTCTGAAAACTCTTCCTCACCAATCAAAAACACAATGCTTCCAGGGAGTAAAAACCAAATCTAACAACAGGACAGAGCTAGGGAATCCTCCTCCTGAACCCAACTTAAAAGGTATGTCCAGGGTAAGTGACCTCAGCAAGACAGTCTATGATAAGCCCAAATATTCCAGCTATGGGGACCAAAACTGCTGGGAAAATTAGAAGACAGTATGGGAGAGATTAGGTTTGGATCAAAATCTCACACCCTACACCAACTTGAATATAAAGAAGGAAACTATAAGCAAATTAGGTGAACACAGAATAGTATACTTGTCAGATCTTTGGGAAAGAAAAGACTTTAAAACCAAGCAAGAGCTAGAAAAAAAAAATCACAAAATGGAAAATCAATAATTTTGATTACATTAAATTAAAAAGCTTTTGTACAAATAAAACTAATACGTCCAAAATTAGAATGGAACCAACAAATTGGGAAACAATCTTCATAACAAAAACCTCTGACAAAGATCTAATTACTCAAATTTATAAAGAACTAAACCAATTATAAGAAAAATCAAGCCATTCTCCAATTGAAAAATGGGTAAGGGACATGAATAGGCAATTTTCAGTTAAAGAAACCAAAACCATTAATAAGCACATGAAACAGTGTTCTAAATCTCTTATAATCAGAGAGATGCAAATCAAAACATCTCTGAGGTACCACCTCACACCTAGCAGATTGGCTAACATGACAGCAAAGAAAAGTACTGAATGCTTTAGGGGATGTGGCAAAGTTGGGTCATTAATTCATTGCTGGTGGAGTTGTGAATTGATCCAACCATTCTGGAGGGCAATTTGGAACTATGCCCAAAGGGCACTAAAAGACTGTCTACCCTTTGATCCAGCCATAGCACTGTTGGGTTTGTACCCTAAAGAGATAATAAGGAAAAAGACTTGTACAAGAATATTTATAGCTGTGCTCTTTGTGGTGGCAAAAAATTGGAAAATGAGGGGATGCCCTTCAATTGGGGAATGGCTGAACAAATTGTGGTGTCTTTTGGTGATGGAATACTATTATGCTCAAAGGAATAATAAACTGGAGGAATTCCATGGAGACTGGAACAACCTCCAGGAAGTGATGCAGAGCGAAAGGAGCAGAAGCAGGAAAACATTGTACACAGAGACTGATACACTGTGGTACAATTGAATGTAATGGACTTCTCCTTTGGGGGAAATGCAGTGATTCTGAACAACTTGGAGGAATGTTTGAGAAAAACCACTATCCACATCCAGAGGAAACACACTGGGAGTAAAAACACAGAAGAAAAACAACTGCTTGAATACATGGATCGAAGGGAGATGGTTGGGGATGTAGACGCTAAATCAACATCCTAGTGCGAACATCAACAGCATGGAAATAGTTTCTGATCAAGGACACAAATAATACCCAGTGGAATTGAGTGTTGGCTATGGGAAGGGTGGGTGGAGGGGAGCGAGGGAAATATTATGATTAGTGTAACCGAGGAATAATGTTCTAAATTGACTAAATAAATAAATTCAAATTGAAAAAAAGTAATTCTACATATCAAAAAATATATGTGGAAATTTGTTATTGAATATAATAAGTAAAAATAAAAATATCTTTGTAAAATAAAATAAAATAAAAGGTAAGTCCCCCAAAATCCTGAACTCTAGAACATGCTGGTTTTAGGGGAAGGAAGAAGGAAGGTCCCAGGACCCCTCCCCCATCTATATCACTGAGCCTCCAGTAGTGGCTGGAATCTCTGGGTGGGCAAGGGCTCTAGTCCAGAGGGAGAACCTTGCCAGCAAAGCTGTGCCAAGCTCAGGGCTCAGAGCTTAGAACACAGTGTAGAGCAGCTGGAGGAGAAGCTCAGAGTAGGCGGCCTCATTTGCAGCTGAAATGTTCCATCTTGCCCCCCACCCCCTTTTGGAAGTTTTGGTCTCAGGGCACAGCCAGCTTTGCAGAAAAAGAAATTAGACAGCGTGATAAATGCAAAATAATTTAGATATCATGTTAGCATCCATAATTTTTAATTTTGTAATTAATATGTATGAATTAAACTTAATAAAATTTAAAATTTAAGAAAAAAGTAAAATGCATTTAAAAATTCAATCTTTTCCCCCCAGTGTTAACTAAGGGCTTTCCTGAATTGTGACTTTATTCTGGAAGAAAACTTATACAGCCAAACAATTATGAACATGTTGAAGTGGTAAGATAGAGAGAAAAAAAAGAAGACTCCAAATCAAAGAATTTGAGAATAAAGAGATCTCAACAGAGAACTAGTATACTCTTTGGTCTAGGAGTCAAGAGATCTGGGTTCTTTTCATTTTGCTCCAACTTAATTTATTCTGAGTAAAATAATAATTTGCTTTCATTTAGGATCAACATCTTCAACTGCAAAATAAAAGAGATGAATTAGATGATTTCCAGGATCTCTTTCTGCTTTAAAGTCTGTTTCTTCAGTTCTATAGATAATTCTAATTACATTTTTGTTGAAGAAGATACTCAGCATACGCTGGACAAAATCTTCTATAATAATAGGAAACTTTAGAGTTTTTTATTTTAACCTATCAAAATTTTTCTTTGGAAAAATAGTAAAGACAGTTTGTATTCAATAACCAATTCTGATCCCTAAGGACAGTTGATAAAATATACTTTCCTTTTCTCCTTAAAAAGGTGGGAGACTATGTTTGTGGAATATTATTATTAGGAATAATTAGGAATATTAGGAATGCTGTTCCTAAGCATCAGAGATGTAAAGTTAGAAGAGGAGTTGAAATTCACTTCACCCAAACCCCTCATTTTACAGAGGAGAAAATTGTTAATTTTCCTCAACTTTATTTTTTATTACCAGGAAAAGTGTCGTGGAGGATAGAGAAAGATATATGTCAAAAATGAAGACTGATATGAAGGTTTTACTAATTTCTTTTAATTCATAAAAATTAAAATCTATGGAGATATATTATTATTACCATAACATACTGCAGTGCTTTAAAGATGAATAATTCTGATCTCCATCACTGTAACTGGTTGAGTCTTATTTGTTAACCAGGACAACTGTAGAATATAGGAACTTCCTCTATAATTTTATATATGTAAAGAATTTCTAGATGTGGAAAATTTTCCTTTCAATTTAGATTGCTGCCTTCTTCAAATTTTACAATCTAAAGAGTTGCCCAGAACATTGAGAGATTAAAAGACTTTGCTCTTTCTGACTCCAGCATCGGCTCTCTTATCCACTAGCACTATTTACTAGAATACCTCTATAAAGAAAAGAATATTTCTAATAATAGCAATATTGCAGTAAAATAACTCGGGTGAAGAGTGCCATACTTTCATATAGAAAGAGTAGGTGGCAGTTCACATAGATGACTTATGTAGTTCTATAAAAATGTGTCTATCCTCAAAGTATCTTTTACTGTCTTTAGATTTTTAAGTAAAATTCTTACTTTACATCGGAATCCTTTCCCTCTTGCTTTCATTTCTTTGATTTTGGGACCTAATCATGGTAATACTGAATTAAAGGATAACTTTTGGGAGCAAGGTTCTAAATTGCATTATAAGATGGCCTACCAATTTATAGCTCCACAAAGACCACATTGACGTTCCTATTTCTTGTAGTTCTCCCATATTTATCATTTTCCTTTTTCTTTTCTTCTTTGCCAATGTTATGGATGCATAATATAAAATTCAGAATTGTTAACTGTACTTCTCTAATGAGGAAAGCTGTGGAGTATTTTTTCTAATGTAGGTTTCCAAAGATTAGCATTGTTCCTTTGAATACTTTTTGGTCCCTGGACTATTTATTAACTGAGGAATTACTTTATTTTCTTGTAAGGAATGACTCTGGATCTTCCTTTTCTATTTCCTTTTTTTAATTAAATTTTATTTTTCATAAAAAAGAATATACAAAACTCATAGCAAAAGAAGCATATTTATTTCAACTATAGATTAGAATGTGAATTTCTTATTTAGATAATTAAAATAGATTTGAAACAATTCCATATTTTGTAAGACTTTAATCAGAAAAAACTTGCCTCAAATATTTTCAACCAGTTAACTGTTTTCTTCTTCACTTTAAATTATCTTTTTTCATGCCAACAATTTTTTTAAAACATGTAACTAAATTTACTCCTTTTATTTTCTTTGTTCTCTCTATATCTTGTTTCCTATCATGTTAAAGTCATAGACTTGAGTTGGAGTCCTGTGTGAGTTAATTAATTCCTGTATCCCCTTGGACAAACCACTTCCTCTCTCTTAGACTCAGTATACTCTCCTATAAATTATAGAAATCAAATTAGGTGACAGCTTTCCGTTCTTATTCCTATAATCCCAAAATTTATATGATCTAAGCTAAGAATCGGTCAATTTGACTCAGTGTTCACATCAGTTTGGGGTAGCAGTCTAAGCATTGTCACCCTTTTTAAAGCAAACAAATTAAATGAATGCCAAATAATAATCTACTTTTTAGTTCATCTTTCCAAACTCCAGTTTAGTTTTGCTTTAGTATTTCAAACTTCTTACTAAAAATATAATCTAGGCTTATTCGTTTGTCTTCCTGGTACCACCTTAGAGCCAAAAGCACATTAAACAATTAATTTCACCATAACAACAAATATTTGCTCATAAGAAGAATAATATTTTAAAATCATTCCAAATATATAAAGAAGGTACCTAATTTATCTTTTGAGATTTGAGTTACAATGCCTAATTTTCACAACAAGATAGTCCAACATCACATATAATCTCTAAAATAATGGTCCGTGTCTCTAATTATTCCTTCATTATGGTAGCTATAGTTTACATTCTGCAACAAGGATTTTGTACATCATTTGCATTCATTCTAGTTTTCCATTAATCCCTCCCCACCCCCATTGGTCATAGTATTCACTCTGAGCAATGCACACACACACACACACACACACATGCATGCATGCACATATACATACACATATATTTGTATATTTGAAATTAGTCATTAAAATCAGATAGTGTAATAATGAGGTGGTTAATTATTTGGTAAACTTAATTTAACTAATTTGTTTGCCTTATAAAGGCATATGCATACACATATAAATATATAATTTATAATCCATATATATGTTTTATTATATTTGCATATATTACACAAACATATAAAGTACATATAACATGAAAAGAATATATAAATGTACATAGTATATATAAAATGTTCATATATATTTTATATAAAAACACAATATACACATACAGACATATGTATGAATATTACAATAAGCTAGTTTCTTACCAAGTCTTCTTTATGTCTACCTTGAACTCTTTGCCTTAAAAGCCAATAGTGTTATTTGTTGTTGCTATGTTACAAAAGTTTCATTATCGCTTAAGAAATCAAATATTGTCATACGTATGTTAGAAATAAAACTTCTCTCTAAAGCACTGTAAACAGTGAATGATCTGTAGCTATTTGTGTCACAAGAAATGTCCCTAATTCAAGTCTCAAGAACTTCTGTACTAAATTTAGTATGCAGTCCTAATACCTCAATTAACAGTCCCTTGTTGTGTTGATGTTAGTGGCAGTTCTTGACTGATGGGCTATATTCTTAAAGTTCATTTGTTAATCAGTTGTTCAGTACTCAGAAGACATTTTCCATTAGAAGGAATGCAAATATGAGTAATAGGAGTAATATAAGACCATTGATTGAAAATCTAGAGTCCCTCTAATTCAATGTCTTCATTTTACAGATCCCAAAACTATGGATTAGGGATATTAAGTCACTTGTCCATGATGACAAGTGTTGAAGGTTGAATCTGAACCATTATCTTTTTTATTCCAAATGCAGTTCTGTCTACTCTGCAATACTGCCTCTTTTATAACCCAACTATTCTTATCTCATTGTCATTATAGCAAACATGTGTTAAGAATTATAATTATAAATTCCAGGACATTCTGCACCTTTTATTCTCCTTCTTATGGTAGATCCTAGTAGTAGCATTTTGTTTCTCTATATATTGACTCTTGTTTAGATGCCATAAACCTTGGTGAAGGACAAAATTACATGACTGCTATTATTCCATAATTATTTGTTGTTACTGTATTACATTGAAGACACTGTTTAATATTAGTTTCTATATATGTGTTTGAGTTTATATATACTTTATATGTACATGCATGCATATTTGGATATATAAAATTTAAATTATTCCTATGTTATAAAATAAATCACCAGGGTACTACAATCATAGAGAGTGAAATTCATGACTTTGAACACATGAAATCATTTTCTACTAATTCACACTTGGATTAGTGTGTACATTACCAAATGAAGTGGCAGAAATATCTAGACAAATAAATTTGAGAGAATTAAGTGAAGATATTTAATAGAATTAATTTAAAAGGGTATAAAAACCTGGGAGTTGCATTAGATAATGTATAAGTAATAGGAGGGTCTAATGGGAAATTAAGTCCAGAGAAGATAAAGAAGAGAACTCAGGAAGTATAAGAAAAATGGCAAAGACTATGCTAAGAAGTAATAGAAAAAAAAAGGAAATAGTAACATTCATTAATAAATATTATTAATGTTTCTATTTATTCAGACTCCTATTACCCACTGTGTGGCTGGCATATAAAAAGAGTCGAAAGTATAATCACTGTTCTCAAGAGGTTTATGATATTTTAGGTACATAAAATACAAATATACATACAATTGTGTGGCACAGCCTGAAACTACAGAGAAATTTCAATAAATAATAAAGGAAATAAAATTATAACATCACAATGTAATTCCAATAAGACTTTATTATGACAATTTTTTATTTGGGTCAACCATAAATCCACTCTACTTTATATAATGTGAAGGAATGAAGTCAATGTAATAGCTTCCAACCAAATGATAGATGTATCAAGAATCAGGTTCAAAGTTCATCTGTATTGCTTTATTCAGCATATAAGGAAACTTGTACCTAGGGAATTTAAGTGACTTGCTCAAGATGAAATAGTAATTTAGTATCATATCCAAGTCTAGAATCCAATTTTCTTTATTTCCAAATTCAGTGCTCTTTTCTGCTATGAAATTTGTTGACCAAAAGGAAATCCATTCAAATATGTTGGACAAACTTCTTTTTGAGAAAGAAAAATCCTGATTTTTCACTATAGATGAATAATATCATTGTTGCACATGCCTGTATACTTCCTCTTGTGATAAAGTAGAAAAAGCACTGAATTTGCAATGAAAGATTAAATTATTAGATTAAATTTCTGGATAAAAATAACTATTTGATCCTATTTTTAGGGCTAGAAGTGGCCTTAGAGATCATACCCAAAGAGTTATTTTTGTGATTATTATCACTTGCATCCCTTTATGGAATTCTTTTCTTCCTTCAAGATACAGTTCAAGGAATACCTTCCACATGAAGCCTACTATGACTGCTTCCTCCCCCAATTTTTTAGATTTATTCTGATGTATTTAAAGAGATACTTGTCTTCCCTCCCTTTAGAATGAAAGTCTCCTATGAGTAAGGATTACTTCCTTCATTTTTTTTCTATCCACAGTTCCTAATATAGTTCTCGACCCATAATAGTTGCTTCAAAAATACTTAGTATATTATATACATAGCATATACTTACCATATTAAGACATAGTAGATGTTTCAGAAATATTTGTTGAGTGATTGACTGGTATGTGTCAAGCTTTGTACTAAGAATTAATGTAAAAATATCAATCAATCAGCATTTCTCAAGTGCCTCCTATGTGGCAGGTAGTTCTTGGGTTCAAGGAGCTCACAGTCCAATGAAATAAAATATGACAAAAGCAAAATAGTCTCTGCCTTCAAGAACTTTTCCTTCTAATAAAAAAACATAACACAGAGAAGACAGTATTAGTCAGAGAAGGGTGATTGATTTTGAGAAGTTATAGGGATGGTAAGTGGAATCATGGATCAAATGAGTGAATTGCCTTTTATAGGGATGGTGGTGTTAATTTGATTACTGCAAAAGATATGAATTTGACTAAATTCTGCAGGGACCACATTGGCATAAATATGATCCCAATAGCCCACAAGAGAGTATGGAGACTTCCCGGTAAATATGGCTGCAATCTAGACACGAATCACTTCCTCTCCCTGACACCGAATGATATAGACTACCTCAAAAGAGCATAAAAATCATCCTTGGAAGAATGGAGGGACTCTCCAGTACGCCACAGTAATTAAGGTACATGGGGAGTGAACATTTCCACACTATAAGAAGGAGGAAAAGCTTGCACAAAAACGTGGAATGAGCTGCCCTCCCCCTACCACCTCCCCCACGGAACCAGAGTAGGGGCTCAGAGCACTCACCAGGGATAGCGAGTGAGTGAGGAAATTCTCTGTCTGGGGGGGGGGGGGGGAGGGCACGCACATACCAGGGTCCTTCAGAGCTAAGGAGGACTACTAGGAAAATATTGCTCAGGGCGGTTTCACTGGAGAACCTTGCGCACTGGAGAGCATGCAGACTGTGAAGACCCTTGCAAACTGCAAACAGTGGACAGTGTGGAATCTCCAGAAACTGTAAAAACAGCCTGAGAACAAAGCTCTGCTCCTCGCTGTAGTGAGGGGGGAGGGGGACAGGCCAGGGTCCTTAGAAACTGATAGGGACTACCAAAGATTCACCCCTCAGAACAGTTTTACAGGAGATTCCTGCACACCGGAGAGAAGAGCACGGGGGTGGGCAAGCTAACAAACTGCAGAGGCTGGGAAGAACTAGTCTGCAGAACTTAAAGCCACAGAAAACCTACCCATATCACCCAGACTTCTGACCAAAAAGGAAAGGGAAACCCTTGAGATGACAGACCAGGAAAACAGAGGATGGAGAGAAAACTTGAGAATCAGTGGTCTACCTGAAAAACCAGAGATAAACAAAAATCTTGATGCCATACTACAAGAAATCATCGAAGAAAACAGACCGAATGTTCTCAAACAAGGGGACAAAATAGAAATAGAAAGGGTTCACAGAACACCCTCTATACTTAATCCCCAAAAGACAAACCCCAGGAATGTAATTGCCAAATTCAAGAGCTTCCAAGCTAAGGAGACCATCTTACAAGAAGCCAAGAAGTGGCACTTCAGATATAGAGGAGCCCCCATAAGGATCACACATGACATAGCAGCAAACACACTAAGAGACCACAAAGCATGGAACACGATATTCAGAAAGACAAGAGAAATAGGTTTCCAACCAAGAATCAACTACCCATCAAAACTGACTATATAATTCCAGGGGAAAGTATGGGCATTCAACAAAATGGAAGAGTTCCAAGTATTTGCAAAGAAAAGACCAGAACTCAGTGGAAAGTTTGACATCCAAACAAAAAGAACAAGAGAAACATGAAAAGGTAAATATCAAAGAAAGGGAAAAGGAGAAAAATGTTATATTTTTCTTTTATTCAAACACTCTTCTATAAAGACTACATTTATATCAAATTATATATACTAATATGTGGGGGAAATGTAATGTGTAACTCTTAAAAATTGTATGCATCATTAGAGTAATGAGAAGAATCACACATAGGGAAAGATCAGGGCATCAAGACGATATGGAGAAAGGGGGCTAAAGAAAGAAAAAGGGAGGGGGGATTCATTGATGGTACTAAGATTTACTTCAAGAAATAGAAAAAAAATACTAAATAGAATAATCTTTCTCACACAAAGATACACATGGGAAGGGGAGGAGAAGAATTCTCCTATAAGAAGGAGAGGAAGAAAGTGCGAATTGGTAATACATAAACCATACTCTCAGTGAAATCAACTCTGAATATCTAGATCCATTGGGATCTTGAATTATATCTCATCCAACAGGGTAAGAAAGAAGGGAAAATTAAGGAGGGGGAGAGGGAAGGAGTATAAAAAGGGAGGGAAGGAGAGGGAGGGAGGGGAAGGGAACAAAAAGGGAGGGGCTAGAAAGGGAAGCATATCAAGGGAGGAGACTAGGGGGACTGACCTAAAATAAATCATTGGTTTAAAAGGCTATAGCTAAAGAAGAAAGGTCAGAATTAGGGGAGGATAACAAAATGCCAGGGAATCCACAAGTGACAATCATAATTTTGAATGTCAATGGGATGAACTCAACCATAAAACATAGACAAATAGCAGAATGGATTAGAATCCAAAACCTTACCATATGTTGTCTTCAGGAAACACACATGAGGCAGATTGATATTCACAAGGTCAGAATTAAAGGATGGAGTAAGACCTTTTGGGACTCAACTGATAGAAAGAAAGCAGGAGTGGCAATCAAGATATCTGACAAAGCCAAAGCAAAAATAGACCTGATTAAAAGGGTTAGTGAAGGTAAATATATTCTGTTAAAAGGGAGTACAGACAACAAGGAAATATCCCTAATCAACATGTATGCCCCAAATGGTAGAGCACCCAAATTTCTAATGGAGAAACTAGGAGAATTGAAGGAGGAAATAGACAGTAAAACCATATTAGTGGGAGACCTAAATCAACCACTATCAAATTTAGAAAAATCAAATCAAAAAATAAATGAGAAAGAGGTAATGGATGTGAATGAAACCTTAGAAAAATTAGAGTTAATAAACAAATGGAGAAAAATAAATCGGGACGAAAAGGAATACACCTTCTTCTCAGTACCACATGGCACATTCACAAAGATTGATCACACACTAGGTCACAGAAACATGGCATACAAATGCAGAAAAGCAGAAATAATAAATACAACCTTTTCAGATCATAAGGCAATAAAAATAATGATCAGTAAGGGTACAGGGAGAGCCAAATCAAAAATTAATTGGAAATTAAATAATATGATACTCCAAAATTGGTTAGTCAGAGAACAAATCATAGAAACAATTAATAATTTCATTGAGGAAAATGACAATGGTGAGACATCCTTTCAAACCTTTTGGGATACAACCAAAGCAGTACTCAAAGGAAAATTCATATCCCTGAGTGCGTATATTAACAAATTAGGGGGGACTGAGATCAATGAATTGGAAATGCAAATGAAAAAACTTGAAAGTGAACAAATTAAAAAACCCCAGAAGAAAACCAAACTAGAGATCCTAAAAATTAAGGGAGAAATTAATAAAATTGAAAGTTATAGAACTATTGAACTAATAAATAAGACTAGAAGCTGGTACTTTGAAAAAGCAAATAAAATAGACAAAGTACTGGTCACTCTAATTAAAAAAAGGAAAGAAGAAAAGAAAATTAACAGCATTAAAACTGAAAACGTGGACCTCACCTCCAATGAAGAGGAAATTATCATTAAAAACTACTTTGCCCAATATTATGGCAATAAATATACCAATCTAGGTGATATGGATGAATGTTTACAAAAATATAAACTGCGTAGACTAACAGAAGAAAAAATAGAATTCTTAAATAATCCCATGTCAGAAAAAGAAATTGAACAAGCCATCAAAGAACTCCCTAAGAAAAAATCCCCAGGGCCTGATGGATTCACAAGTGAATTCTATCAAACATTCAAAGAACAGCTAATCCCAATAATATACAAACTATTTGACATAATAAGCAAAGAGGGAGTTCTACCAAATTCCTTTTATGACACAAACATGGTACTGATTCCAAAGCCAGGCAGGCCAAAAACAGAGAAAGAAAACTATAGACCAATCTCCCTAATGAATATAGATGCAAAAATCTTAAATCGGATACTAGCAAAAAGACTCCAGCAAGTGATCAGGAGGGTCATTCACCATGATCAAGTAGGATTTATACCAGGAATGCAGGGCTGGTTCAATACTAGGAAAACCATCCACATAATTCACCATATCAATAAGCAAACCAATAAAAGTCAAATGATTATCTCAATATATGCAGAAAAAGCCTTTGATAGAATACAACACCCATTCCTATTAAAAAACACTAGAAAGCATAGGAATAGAAGGGTTGTTCCTAAAAATAATAAACAGTGTATATCTAAAACCATCAGCTAACATCATCTGCAATGGGGATAAACTAGATGCATTCCCAATAAGTGAAACAAGGATGCCCATTATCACCTCTATTATTTAACATTGTACTAGAAACACTAGCAGTAGCAATTAGAGAAGAAAAAGAAATTGAAGGCATTAAAATAGGCAAGGAGGAGACCAAGTTATTGCTCTTTGTGGATGATATGATGGTATGCTTAAAGAATCCTAGAGAATCAAACAAAAGGCTAGTTGAGATAATCAACAACTTTAGCAAAGTTGCAGGATACAAAATAAACCCACATATGTCATCAGCATTTCTATATATGTCCAACACAGCTCAGCAGCAAGAATTAGAAAGAGAAATCCCTTTCAAAATCACCTTAGACAAAATAAAATACTTAGGAATCTATCTCCAAGACAAACACAGGAACTATATGAACACAACTACAAAACACTCTCCACACAACTAAAACTAGACTTGAGCAATTGGAAAAACATTAACTGCTCATGGGTAGGATGAGCCAATATCATAAAAATTAACATCCTACCCAAACTTATTCATCTATTTAGTGTCATACCAATTGATCTTCCAAAAAATTTTTTTACTGATTTAGAAAAAACCACAACAAAGTTCATTTGGAAGAACAAAGGACAAGGATCTCCAGGGAAATAATGAAAAAAATACAAAGGAATGTGGCCTTGCAGTCCCAGATCTCAAACTATATTATAAAGAAGAAGTCATCAAACCAATATGGTACTGGCTAAGAGACAGAAAGGAGGATCAGTGGAATAGACTTGGGGTAAGTGACCTCAGCAAGACAGTATATGACAAACCCAAAGACCCCAGCTTCTGGGACCAAAACCCACTATTTGACAAAAACTGCTGGGAAAACTGGAAGACAGTGTGGGAGAGATTAGGTTTGGATCAACACCTCACACCCTACACCAAGTTAAACTCAGAATGGGTGAATGACTTGACCATTAAAGAAGGAAACTACCTTCCCTCTCCCTTTTAATCAGATCTATTTTCATTTTGGCTTTGTCAGATATCATGATTGCAACTCCTGCCTTCTTTTTAATCAATTGATGACCAATAGATTTGGCTCCATCCTCTTACTTTGACCCTATGTGTATCAACCTTCCTCATGTGTTTTTCTTGAAGACAGCATATAGTAGGGTTTGGGATTCTAATCCACTCTGGTATTTGTTTGGGTTTTATGGTGAGTTCATTCCATTCACATTCAGAGTTATGATTACCAGCTATGTATTTCCAAGCATTTTGATTTCTACTCCTAGTCCTTCCTTTTCTTCTTTCATTATTTCCTTCCACACCAAAGTTTTGTTTTTTAATCAGTTCCCCTAATTCCCACCCTTATTTTGCTTCCCTTTCTACCCCTCTTCCTTCTTATTCCCCCTTATTTTCTTTACAGTCCATTTAAACTAACCCCTACCCTCTCCCCCCCTTGTACTGCTTCCCTCCCCACCAGTCCATTTGTTACCCTTCTACTTCCCTATACGGCACAAATCTATTCTCTGCCCCAATGGATTGGATTGTTCTTCCCTCTTTGAGTCTTTCACAGCATGTAAGAGTTAAGTATTTCCTATCTCCAACCTCTTTACCTTTCCAGTGTATTGATGTTCTCCCCCCTCCCGCCATGTACACATATATATGTATTTATGCATCCATATATCTATATACCTATTTATGTCTTGGCATTTCATCTGATACAGTTTGTCACTGTTCCCTCTATGTGTACTTCTTCTAGCTGCCCAGGTGACAATAACAATTTTTAAGAGTTATCAATGACCTCTTTTCTTATAAGGATACATATCATTTTAACTTATTGGGTCTCTTAAAAAAGGTTTTTTTTTTATTTTGTTTTTCTTTTTACCCTCTTATTTAATTACCTTTTGATGATTCTCTTGAATTCTGTGCTTGGTCATCAAATTTTCCATTCAGGTCTGGTCTTTTCTTTACAAATGCTTGGAATTCTTCTATTTTGTTAAATTACCATACTTTTGCCTGTAAGAATATGGTCAGTTTTCCTGGGTAGTTGATTCTTGGTTGTAGACCTATTTCCCTTACTTTCCAGAATATCATATTACATGCCTTTCGGTCCTTCACTGTAGATTCATCCAAATCCTGTGTTATCCTTTCTGTGATTGCATAGTATCTGAATGACTTCTTCTTAGCAGCTTGTAATATTTTTTTCCTTGGTCTGATAGTTCTTTAATTTGGCTATAACATTCCTGGGTGTTGTCAATTGGAGATTAAGTACAGGAAGGAATCTGTGGTTTCTTTCAATCTCTACTTTTCCCTCTGGTTCTAGAATATCAGGGAAGTTTTCTTGGATAATTTCCTGTAGTATGATGTCCAGTCTTTTACTTTTGTCATGGTCTTCTGGTAGAGCAATGATTCTTAATTTGTCTCTCCTGGAATGATTTTCTAAATCTTCTGTTTTGTGAATGAGATGCTTCATATTTTCCTCAATTTTTAATTCTTTAGATTTTGTTTTATAGTGTCCTGCTGCCTTGTGAAGTCACTTGATTCTAGTTGTTGTATTCTGGTTCTTAAAGACTAGATTTCATCCTTGGATTTTTGGGTATCCTTCTCCTTCTGGTCTGATTTCCTTTGGAGGTCATCTTTCATCCTCTTGACTCATCTTTCATCTTCTTTGCCTCATCTTTCATCTCCATTGCCTCATCTTTCATCTCCTTTGCCTCATTTTCAAGCTTGGTGATTTTGGCTTTCAAGACTATTTTTTTTTCATTTTAGTTCAAGTGCCTCTATTTTCTTTTAAATTGAGTCCAGAAGGGGGGTTCCTTGGCTCTGTCTTTTCTTTATGTTTTATTTTCAGTCCCCTAGGAGCATTTAGTGTGTAATTGTTAAGGAAGGGTTTTCAGAGGTCTGAACTTTTGCTGCCTCTATGCCACCATCTTTACTCCCCCTCCCATCAAGAGTTTTAAAAAAGAGTATTTGAGTATTCTCTTACAGGTGTGAAATAAAGATGGTAGGGTAAAGAAAACCTTCAGCTAAATTCTCTTGATTATTATATCCAAACAACTGCCTCAAAGTGAATTCTCATATGGCAGAAGAATAAAAGGTCAGACTGAGACATTCTCCCAAAGCAACAAGTGTTAGGAATGTGAACGAAAAAAGCAGTTTTGGGACTAAGAAGTGACAATAGAAGCAGAAGCAAGTTTAGGAAATCTCAAGCCACAGATAAGATGACTTGTTAATTGGTCAGAAAGAAATAATAGGTGGCTTTTATATTAGTACCAGACACAAGATCAGTTGCTGTTTGACAACTCCATGTATAAAACCACATCTGGATCTTGGTTCAAGAGCAGAAAGGGGCATATTAAATCAAGAGGAAATGGGAGTCATTAAGGGCAGTCTGGTCCCAAGTGAGCAGGTGCCATAAGAAGCAATATCAATTGCAATTCAAAGTGATCAGGAACCCTTCCCAGATAAGTACTGGAGTGAAGACCAAGAGAGAAATGACTACTGCTTTTCCCAGACCACAATTCCTTGAAAGATCTGAAAACTTCCAATCCCAAAACTTCAGAACTAGCTCTGAAAATATTAGTACAAAAATAAAGTTTGAAATTTGGACAGTGCCCTCTCTATCCTACCTTACATCCATACCAGGGACATAGCCGAACTTTAACATAACATTTAAAATCAAGAAATAGGGTAGGAAAAATATAAGCAAAATAAATGACCATAAAAACTAATAGGGTGACAGGGAAGATCAAAACACAAAGTGAGAAGGAAACAATGAAGTCAAAACTACTATAGGCAAATCCTCAAAGAAAAACAAATAATGAAGCAACAACAAAAGACAGTCATTTAAATAAATTTAATTCAAAAAATGAGTGGGTCAAAGGATAAATCATTAAAACAATCAATAATTTCATTAAATGTAAGTAACAATATTCTTAAATTTGTGGGTTGCATACAGAGCAGTACTATGAGGAAATTTACATCTCTATTCATGTATACCAACAAAAGAGAGAAACAGCAGATCAATTAAATTGGGCATGCAATTAAAAAAATTAGAAAAAGAAAAAAAACAAATCTTCAGTTAAATGCCCAAATGGAAATAATTTAAACTCAAAGAAAGATTAATAAAATTTAAAGTAAAAATAAAACTAAACATTGAACCAATAAATAAAACTAGGAGCTGTTTTTTTTATAAAAAGCAGTAAAATCATATATAAAGTGATGCAAAGTGAAGTGAGCAGAACCAGGAGAACATTGTACATAGTAACAATAATGATGTTCAACTGTGAATGGTGACTATTATCAATAAGGCAATGATTCAGAACAACTCCAAGAGATTCTTGACAAAAACAAAAGCAAAAATAAAAACAAGGTATCTACCACCATAGAAGGAACAGACATGAGTCCAAATACAAATCAAAACATCATTCTATACTTTATTTTCTCCATGAACTTTTCTCTGTAAGCAGTATGTGTTCTCTTGCACACCATGACAAACAAAGAAATATGTATTATATGATAATATATGTACAGTATATCACATGACCTGCTTTGGGGGGCAAAGGGAAGAAGTAGGAAGAAGAGAAACATCATAGACTGCAAAATATCAGAAGATGAATATTAAAAAATTGTAAAGAGATGTAATCCAGAATGAAGTAATAAAATAAATAAGCCATTAGTTAATTTTATATTAAAAAAGAAAGAAAACCAAGTTACTAGTTTCAAAAATTAAAAAGGTCAATTGTAGTACTAATGAAAATGAAATTAATTATTAGGGATTATTCTACTCAAATACATGCCACTAAAAGTGAAAATATAAGTACAATAGATGATTATTTACAAAACTACAAACTGCTAAGATTAACAGAAGAGAATAAATGTCTATCTTAGAAAAATTAATTGAAGCCATCAATGAGCTCCCTAAAAAAATGTTCCCATGGCAAGATAGATTAACATATGAATTCTACCAAATATTTAAGAAATAATCTATCTCTTTTAAAAATTATTTTAAAATTTTTAATAAATTAATTTAATAATTAATTTAATCATTGTTTAATTAATTAATTAATTTTAATTAAAAATAAATTTCTTTAATTCTTTTTAAAATTCTTTTTCTTTGGGAGAAATGTCATCTTTCCTCCTCAAAAATACAAAAAAAGAATTGGTTGGTACCTGTATCCATTGCAAAGTGAACAAAATTTATCCAGCACTTAACAAAATAGGAGAATGAGCTGTGCCTCCTTTTAATTTTCCAGAAAAAGAAAGTTAATGCAGTAATCATTCAATATCAAATGTAAGGTCTTTTAGCATTCAAAATTTCTCTATCAACTTTTCCACTATTCTTACACTTTTCTACCCCACCCCACCATACTTCTTGATCCAGTCACTTTGGCCTTCTTGCTGTTCCTGAAACAAAACACTCCATCTCCAGACTTTCTAGACCATTACTGTTGCCCTCTGTTTCTGGAATTCACTCTCTTCTCTACCTTCTTGCTTCTCTGGTTTCCTTCAAATCTCAACTATATTCTTATCCTCCACAAGCAGCCTTTCCTAATCTCTTTCAATATGCCTGTCCTCTGTTAATTATCTCCACATTATCCTGTCTATATTTTGTTTGAATATAATTATTTGTATGTTTTGCAAAAACCTTGTTTGTTGCATTGGACTATACATTTCTCGAGAGTAAAATGTATCTTTTACTTCCTTTCTATCTCCAGAACTTTGCAAAGCTGTGGTACCTCATAAATGCTTTATAGTTGTTCAGTTAGTTTCAAGTTGTGCCCTGATCTTTGGGATTCCATTTGGGGTTTTCTTGGCAAAGATACTGGAATGATTTGCCATTCACTACTCCAGCTCAATTTATAGATCAGAAAAATGAAGCCTACAGGGTTAAGCAACCTGCCCAGAATGATACAGCTTGTATATGTCTAAGGCTGGATATGAATTCTGAAAGATGAGTTATCCTGATTTTAAGCCCAGAACTCTATCCATTGTGCCACCTAACTGTCTATTATATATACTTATTGACTAACAAATCATTCAAAAATGGACTTTCCTTAAAAGGCAATTTATATTTTCCTGTTTTCATAAGTAGAATCTATGAGTTATAAATTTAAGTTTCTAATGATAACTTAAGATCACTATCTGTATCATTAGTGATACTTTGTTGATAACCTTGAGCTTCAGTAGGCTGCTTATTCCACGACAAAAGCATATAGATTGTATGATTTTTCTTGCTTCTGTTTTCCTACCAACCTACCTTTGAGGAAGTCCTATTTTATAGCTTAAAGTGCACTGCCTTGAACACCTTCCCCTTCTCATTCACTTTGGGGTTTCCAAAAATGTCTATTGGGGAATCAAATAATCAGTTTTGATATATGTCTGTAATTTTATATCCCCTTCACTCAACCTTGTAAAGTGATTTTTCCTTTATCTATTTTATATCACTCCTGTAATTATTTTGCTCTAATTAGTATTATGTTGATTTGTGTAAAAACCTTATCACACCTACAATGTTATTAACTATCTTGAGGTCAGGAATCATTTATCTTTATGTGTCTTTATATCTTTATATTTCTTTATATTTTTTTATTTTATATATATATATATAATCTTTATATTCTTCGGTGTCCATTGCATTAATCATTATAGGCACTTAATAAATGTATTTGGAATAATTGAAAGAATAATGCTATTATTGAGAGGCTCTCCTATGAAATAATGGGTATAAACTTCAGTGCATGGCCACAAAAGATCTCTTCATAGCTCTGTCTTAAAGAGTTAAGTGCGGCAGAAAACTTACCTCAAGATAAGCAGATTTTTATTATGGCTTCAAAAAACTGAAGTAAACTTATATATAATCAAACCATAGTAAATTTATTAAGGGAAAGGAGGATGTCACTAACATTTGAGGTTGACAAGAAGTATGGCAATAACATCTTCCAAAAGGATGATCCCTACCACTTCTTTATTCTTTAATATTTCATTCCCTTGAATCAAAGTATTGTAAAGATTAAAATTAATATCTGATACTCCAACTATTATTTAATACTATTTATTATTAAAATAAACTTAGAGCAAAGAGAGAGTAACTCCAGAGAAAGTCAAGCCACCTCCCTTCTCCATGCCAGTCCAAACCAGAGAGAACTCACATGGTCCAAACTGAAACTAAAATTTCAATTAATGTCATGATGCACAGACAGGAAAAGGAAAAGGGAATTATGGGAAATGTAGTCTCTAGGGTTCAAGATTCTAAATCCATAAAGTATAATATATTACCTTTCTTCATTGTGATATTTCAAGATTGAAAAGTGACCCTATTGGATATAATAAAAAGTCTAATTTTAAAGAACATTGTAAACAGTAACAATAATAAGGTCTGATGATCAGCTATGAATGACTTAACTATTATCAACAAGGAAAGGATCCAGGACAATTCCAAGAGCTTCATGATAAAAAAAGATATCCCACTGCCATAAAAGTAACATAGGGAGTCTGAATTCAGATTGAAATGTACCATTCTTTGCTTTATTTCCTCTGTGGATTGTCCTCTTTTTAAGTCATATGTGTCTTATTCACAGTAGCATTAATATGTAAATATGTAGTATAAGATAATGTATTTATTTACAGCTTACATTATCTGACTTCTTGGGGAGGGAGGAAGGTTTGAAGGGAAAGAAAGAACATATATTGCAAAATATCAGAAAAAAATATTGAAAAATTATATGGACATGTAACCAAGGAAAAATTAAAATCTATTATAATAAAAAGACATTTTCTTTGATATATAAATCATAAAACAGCATGAATAGTAACTATCTTTTTTCTGTATCTGAATTGTTAATTGATAATATTTCATGTGTCTGTAGTGACATTTGCTTAAAGATAAAACATTTAAAAAAGCAAAATATAGTGTTGTGGTAAATTTTTTATTGTTACTAGAAATGATGTATTAAATAATGATGTCTGCTATTGCAAAAATATAAAAACTATCTCTGAATTAAAATTAGTCAGTATTGATATCAGAAAATTCCATATCATATAAAATAATTGTTTTAACTGCATCAAGTTCACAAGTAGCTAAGGTGAATGGAAGAGATTGCTTATGGTATTCTGAGACAATGCAAGAGAAATAATCATTCATAAATGGCAATGATATCATTAATATAAAATTAAGAGGATAAGCATAGTCAAAATCTAAGAAATTGCCCATTAAATTTCCTTTACATCTTCATCACATCTTCAAAAATAATGACCTATTAATTTCTCTATTTCCATTACAAATTAAATATCAGAATGAAAAATAGCCTTTAAAAGTACCAAGGAAGAAAAAGGATATTTACAAGACAAGATTAAGTGTAGATTAAATGAAAAATCAAGACCTGTATATGCTGACTCTTATCCCAGAGATACAATGGAGCCTAAAAGCAGTTTAAAATTTCTCATTCACAGTTAAGCCAAAGCAATTATTATTCATATATGTTATTCATATAGTAGAATGAAAGACATAACAGACTGTCCAAACTATATGACTCCAAAAAGAAAACTTTTACCCTCAAGTCAACTATGAGGCCAATTCCCAGTAACTAAGAAAAACAAGATAAAAAAAAAACAAGATTTGAATTGAATCATAAATATCCATAGTATAAGATAACCATATAATATGAAACTAAATTTTAACTAATTTTAATGGGCCTGATGATGCTACTCACTAAAACTACTCTAAAATCAGTTATTTAAAGCTGCCTCTTCTAAAGAGGTCTTGTTTCCTTATCAGACCATGGAATCTCCCAATTATGTAGGTCCATAAGTAGATGATGATGGTGGTGGTGGGGTGGTGGTAATGTAGCTCACATTTATGTAGCAAATTGATGATTGCTAAATATTTTATAAATATTATCTCAATTTTTCCTCAAAATGACCCCAGGAAATAGCAGCTATTTTTTTTCCATTTTACAAATGAGGGCAGGCAGACCTTAAGTGACTTTCTCAGGGTCATATTGCTTATAATATTTTGTGGTCAGATTTGAAATTAAATCTTCCTGACTACTGATGCAGAACTTCATCCACTATGTTACCTTATATATGTGATACTAATCACCAAATCCCTCCCAAATTTTTCTTCCTGGGCTTGGTCTGGGTCGTTCAACTCATCTGAATTCTGAAAAATCAGAAGATAAGCCTCGTGTGAAGAAATACAGTCCTATTCCTTGTGACTACAGCCTCTGAGCCCCCACCAGTGTGCCCTACTTATACAAGTTAATCACAAAGATGCCATTGCCTCTTAAAAATAAAATATTTGCTTAAAAAATAAAAAAGGATCACTGAACCATCCATTTAGAACTGGAGAGGATATCCAAGGGGAATCTTAGGCAAATCCTGATTCATGTAAAATGAAAGTAAAGTCAATAGAGGTTAAATCACTAATTCTAAATCTACCTTTTTTCCTGATATGAAGAACATAGTTTGAAAATATTTCAAATGCTTATTTCAGAGGCTCAAATACATAATTGGCTGATAAATGTTTGACACTAATTTACTTAAGATCAAGGAATAATAGACGCAACAGGTACAGTAAAAGAAGAGTGGCATGTGTACTCAATTACATTTGACCAGGATGAAATCATAGGTCCAAGCTTCATTACCAAATCCAAAGAGGCATAGCAGCCCTTGCCTTGTTTGTTAACAAATTTCTTTTTATCCTTTTATGCATATTTCTTTCTGGATCCAAGGACAGTTAAAAGGTGTTTTTTTTTTAAATTAATATTCAATAAATCAACAAAAAAAGAGTCAGAATACTTGCAAGTTCTCTGAATCTTGGAGGAAAAGTGCTCTTCCATCTCATATATCCAAAATCAAATTCACCAAAACCTCCATGTACAGTGTCAATTGGCAGATGCTGTGAATACTTCAAGGATTATACCTTTATTAAATAGTCCCCCATTACATAAGCATTGACTGGTAAATTCACTTGGGATGGTGTAGCATACCAGCATATTAGCATCTTGGAAGTATGATTGATATATTGATTTTGTATCTTATGTATTCATTTACCAGTCTCATGGTCAGGTTACTTATTTATCATTGTATGGACGAATCTGCAGTCCAAAGGACAAGAGAATTCCTGAGCAGGGCATTACCGGACACAATGTCCTAGCTCATGCCTTGTCAGACCACATTCCTTTCCAAGGCACATGTTGGATTAATCTCCTCCTCTTTGATTTCATGATTTTCAATTCAACCAGTGTTAAAACCTATGCCATGTTATGCATTCACTAATTACCACCCACTGGACATTCCTAAAATCTCCAATAAAAGTTGGGGAACACAAGTGAGTCTCCCTCTTGATCTTCTGACTGCTCTGGATCCTCTTGCTGTTCCAGCCTCTCTTGTTCCTCATGACCTCTTGCTTCTCACAATGCTGTTGCCCCTCATACTTCTCATTACTCCTCTTGCTCTCTTGCTCATGAGAAGTATTATTGGAACTCGCTTCTTCCCACGTGTTTTAACTTGTCTCTGAGTCTTTATTCCTGTATTTCTCCCTCTAACTCTAATATCTATTCATCCAGATGGAATAATGAAATATTCAAAATTTGTCAATATAATCTCAATTATCATCTGTATGTGATCACAAGATCAATATTCAAACAATTTTTTTCATAGATACTTGGACCATTTTAAATTCAAATTTTAAATTATATATTTTACTTCATTTCTGTGTAATAATTGTCCCTTCCAGAAAAAGACTCATACAAAAATATTTATAGCCACACTCTTTGTGCTGGCAAAAAATTGGAAAATGAGGAGAACCTTACACACAGAGATGGATACACTATGGCACAATCGAATGTAATGGACTTCTCTACTAGCATCAATGCAATGATCCAGGACAATTCTGAGGGACTTATGAGAAGGAACGCTATTCACATCCAGAAAAAGAACTGTGGGAGCAGAAATGTAGAAGAAAAAACAACTGCTTGATCACATGGGTCAATTGGGCATGTAGACTCTAAATGATCATCCTAGTGCAAATATTAATAATATGGAAACAGGTCTTGAACAATGACACATGTAAAACCTAGTAGAGTTGCGTGTTGGCTACAGGAGGGGGTGGGAGGAGGGGAGGGAAAGAACATGAATTATGTAACCATGGAAAAATATTCTTAATCAATTAATTAAATAACATTTTTCAAATAAACAAAACAAAGGGATATGCATTCCAACCTAAAAAAATAATAATTATCCCTTCTAAATCTCACTAAACCTGTAATAATATAACATAATAATGATAATAAATAATTTCTCAACTGAAATTACTGCTATGCGTGACTTATTTATTGCAATGTTTCTCCAAGTATTCTCTTTAGACAACTTGAGGTCACTAAGACCTTTTCAGGGGGTTGGCTTGTGAGGTCGAAACTATTTTTATCATAATTCAAAGATATTTTAAATTATAATTTCATAATTATTAATAGACATAACCCAGATAATGAAAAGCTCTTTGAGGTCTTCAATAATTTTTAACAGTGTGAATTGCTCCTGAGACATAAAGGTTTGAGAACTACTGCTGGAAAAATTTTATTCTTCAAAAGACAAAAGAAGTAGAAAGGGAAGTTGTTATTTGGTACCTGAATCTGACCATAAAATAAGAACTAGTGGATGAAATAGATAAAAGTCAGCTGTGGGAACAAAGTATATTTCAGAGCTCATGATCAAGAAGGAGGGAAAAGTCAGGGATAGTACTACATGTACCTTAGATTTTGAGAAACCAGATTTCAAAGGGATCAGAACAACAATAGATAGGATCCGAAGGGATAATATTTTATAGAGGAAGTCAGCCCAATGGGGATGAAGAGTTCTCAAAAATGAAATTCTGAAAAGAAAAGTTGATTTTGAAAAGGAAGAATGAACTAGCAAGTCTGAAATAGATATTGAGGAATTTCATTGACCAATTTGGATTTTTTTAAACCCTTAGCTTCCACCTTAGAATCAATGCTGTGTGTTGGTTCCAAGGCAGAAGAGCAGTAAGGACTAGGCAAGGGTGACTTGCCCAAGTTCACACAACAAGGGAATGTCTGAGGCCAGATTTAAACCCTGGAATGATTGTTTCTGAACCTGGCTCTCAATCCATTGAGTCACTTAGCTGCCCCTCAGATTATTTTAAAAAGGTTCTTAGATTATAAAATCACATTCCCAGATATACTAGGACTGAAGATGTAGAAATGGTACTGAAAAGCACAAAAATGTTAAAAAAAATGTTGTACTACACCATTGTATGCATAGGAAGTTCATGCTGGGTCCCAGTACTATTATGAAGATTTTGAGGAATTAATTTTTCAGTTTTCTGAAGAAGATGGTAAGTTAAAAAGAGCTATTAAAAATAAAATGAGCAAACATCAGCAACTACTGACCTTTGTTCTTCCTTCTCTTCCTTCCTCTCTCTCTTTCCTTCCTCTCCCCCCTGTTTCTTTGTCTTTCTGCCTCTGCCTCTCTTTCTTCCTCTTTCTCCCTCCCTTTTTCTCCCTCTCTGTCTCTCTGTCTGTCTGTCTCTCTCTCATTACCTTCCTTTAAATATGATGAGCATAATCAATACATTCAAGACTATTCTCAAAGAAGAGTGTTTTCTAGGAGAATGAGAAAGGACTTCTCAGGGGATGTTCTACAGTATAACATCTTTATGATCATAGTGAACAAAACTATTTAGAGAATAAAAATATTATTTTGTGTACTATTTATTGACTTTAAAAACCATTTTATTTGGTAAAGCAAAATATTACTTTAAGCACCCTGCTACAATAAGTTGTGTCTGACCATTTGTATATCAAAAATTATTTTAAAATTCCTTAAAAAGATAATCTTATTCAATGATGTTCTGATCATTAATTTTGTTGTTATTCAGTCATTTTTCAGTTGTGTCTGACTCTTCATGACCCTATTTGAGAGTTTTGTGGCAAAGATGCTAGAGTGGTTTACCTTTTCCCTCTTCAGCTCCATTTTATCATTGAGGAAACTGAGGCAAAGTTAAGTGACTTGCCCAAAGTCACATAGCTATTGTCTGGTGCCAGATTTGAACTCAGAAAGATGAGTCTTTCAGATTGTAGACCCAGTACTCTATCTACTATTCCACTTAGCTAGTGATTTATAGCATTAAAATAAGATGTTCTATAATAATCCAAAGTGTTCACTCTAAAACAGATGCATAGAATCCAAGCTAAAGAAGGATTTTCTGTAGATGAGATTCTCCAAATGCTCTTCTTTAAAGATGATATTAACTTGGGCATAAATTGGATTTAAATGAAACAAAGCTGAAGAAATGTATCAGCCTTACTCTCTGTTCTAGACTCATTGAAGTTCTGGGGCAAAAGTCAGGACAACTGGTGATGGCTTGGAATGATGTGGATGGCCTTGGCATCTACCATGTCTAACCAAGCTATATGGCACTCTACATTATCTACTTCAGCTGCCTCCTAGCCATTAGAACAAGTTATTTTCAACTGCCTGTTCCACCTTTCTATGATTATGGTAGACCTCTTCCTAAATAATGGATGGATTTGATGTTGGTCAGTTACCCTCAACCTGATTAATCCATCCTCTGAGATGCTTTTTACTGGAGTGTGCCCACTTTTTATGCTGCATCTTCTTGGAGAAATAAATGAGAGTTGTCTAAGAGGTGGACATCAAATATATATGAGTAGCCCTGAAAAGGGTTAACTAAGCAAGTCCTCTCACCAGAGATTATGTCCTCCCTGATCACAAATTTCTGTGACAATTTGAAATTTTACAGAAGATGAAGACGGTCCAGTCCTGAGGATGAATTCTAAAGTGTGGTATAGTCCTTTAAAATGTTATATGTAGTATTATAGACAAAAAATGTATGGTGGGGATAGAAGTCTATCTTGGGGGCAAGATCAGTATTAAAGAGATATGACCACTGCTCTGGATGAATTGGAAAATGATAAGAAGTTGTAGCTCTTCAACATTTATTTTGCCTATATTTTCTCTTCATTTTTCAAGAAAGATGAGGAAAAAATGACTTTCCAGGAGTGGAAATGCCAAGACAAGTAAAATGGCCAAATAGAATTTATATGCTTTCAATGAATTAAAATTATGAGGCCTAAATGAACTGTATTATATGATATATTATGTGCATTTGCAGCAAATATTTTTAGCTTTGGCCACTATCTAAATATATTCCATTATTAAAATACAGAAAGGCTGGCCATGAAGGATAGCATTTGAGGTAAGGAAAAGAGGGAAAAGAACTCAATTAAATCCCACAATTGAGGATTCAAATGTTGCTGTAATTAATCTACAAAGTCGACAATTCACATAGTCATAAATTAGAGTTGATATATTTCTCAAGTCATAGAACAGAATTCAGGAAAAAGGAATAACTTACAAAATAGGGGTCAGAACTCAGCATGAGGAGCACAAAATAGCACTAGGCTATTGAAATAATTGGCAGATGTGATTGTTGAGCTACTCTGGGTGATGTTTTTAAAAGACCTGAGAGAATGGAAAAGGGAGCAGAGACTCCCCATTACTAGTTTACCATCTAGTGCCTCCTATGGGCTTCTCACTAGATTAGCTGCTATACAGCATATAAAATGAGCAACTTGCAATGGGAGTGTGGATATAAGACTGATGAAAATGAAATGAGCAGAGAGAGATGAAGTATTATGCTATTGAAAGGATGCAGGGATTGGAGCAAGAGTCTGGATTTAGATTCAAATTCATTCATCTACTGCCAGCATCCTCTTAAGTCGATTTGCTTCTCTAAGCTTCGGGTTCCTCAACGGTAAATAAAAGGGTTAAATTACATGGGCTTTAATTATCTTTCTAGCTGTATATCTATAAATAATAATAGATAAAATGTAATTTACCACAATAAGCCTTCAGGATGCATTAATTGTGAATTATTATAATCTGATTAAAGACAAATCAATAATGATGAATTTATTTTTCTTTCATTGGATATAATTAGTACTATTTCTAAAAAACAAATAAAAAATTTTCAAATTCTAGTTGCTTTGACTTCCTGTACATTCTTCACCAAAGTGAAATAGCTGCTTTCATAAACTGCTTCACACTGCTATTTTGCGCCCCTCATGCTGAGATCTCACCCCTATTTTGTAAATTATTCCTTTTTTTTCCCTGAATCCTATTTGGTGGACTTGAGGAATATCAACACTAATTGATGGTTATATGAATTGTCAACTTTATGGTTTATGTGCAGCAAATTGTGAATTCCCAAATGTGGGATTTAATCTTGTCCTCCTCCCTCCTTTTCCCACTTCCAGCCCCATCTTTTGTAGCCAGTCATTCTGTGCTTCGATAATGGAATATATTTTCATAGTGGCCAGAGCTAAACAAATCTGCTGCAAATGCATCTAATACATTCCAGAGCCAAAAAAAAAAACATTTTTTCTTAATTAACCATCATTGGAGTGGCTATGTCAGTGTTTTCCTCCATTACCATGAATAATCAAAAGTTGATTATACTAAGAACTCCATAGTACATTCTTTTTTACATTCAACTCACTATTTAGTCATAATTAGGCTCCAGTCTATGGATCTAGGGATTTATGTTCATGCTTTTATTTATGTTCTTACTGGTTATCTTTCCTGATTTGCACAAAAGCTTAGTTTTCTATTCTAGAATAATTATGATTCTCTAGAATAATTATGATACATGAAAGTTGGGTGGAAAAGGCTCTAGAGCCTTTTCCATTTTCCTAACATGTCTGAAGTAGATGCCATTAAGTGATTAACAGTACTTAATGCAGGTCCAATAATTAGACATATTTAGTATATGAGCAAAACAAGGACACAATCATCTATGGATTTTAATGAATATATTTTAAACATATAATTACATTCAAAAAAAATTTGAATTTGTCAAATTCATATTTTACTTGTCTCATTTTCCTTATATGTTAAATAAGGAGATTGGAGTAGCTAATCTTAAAAATAATTCTAGCACTAGATCCTCTTATCTGTGAAATAAAATAACTAGAGCATGTTTGAAGAGAGAAAACAAAAAATTTCTAAGATGACTAAATTGTCTTTAGTCTTTTGTTCTTCAGTCACTTTTTTGTTGCATCCACTTCTTTGTTACCCCATTCAAGGTTTTCTTGGCAGAGGTAGTAGTTTGAAATTTCCTTCTCAAGCTCATTTTACAGAGGAGGAAATTGAGGCAAACAAGGTTAAAACCAAGTAATCCAATGTTACAAAGCTAGTAAGCATCTGAGGCTAGATTTGACCTCACGAAGATTCATCTTTTGAATGCCAGCCCTGACACTCTATCCAAGTTGCCCTGTATTTAGTCTTACTTCTATGAATATTTGTTTATCTTTGGAGAGTCAGACTAACATGGTAGATAGAGAGATAGCCTCAAAGTTGAGAAGACCTGACTTTTAAGTCTTATCTCTAATATGTGCTGGTTATATGACCCTGGAGAAGTTATTTAACTGCTCTCTGAGTTGGCAACCCTTTAAGCTGAAAGTTATAAAAGAGGGATCCTCTAGTATAACTGATGGAGTTTCCTCATCAAGGAGATTTTCCCTTAATCAATGAAATCATAGATTCCCTCCCTAGCGACTGTCTCCTCATCCCATCTTACTCTCATTGACTTTTCTCCAGGTATTTTTCCTATTGCTCAATCCTTTTCCAGGAGCTCAGGTGATATTTTAACCTGAGAAAACTAGTTGTTCCAGTGGATGGTTCACTATCTCTGGAATCAAGAAGAGATCAGTTCAAATTTTCTCTTAGATATTTACTACTGTGTGACCCTGGGCAAGTCATTTAACCTTTTAAGTTCTAAGACCTTAGCAGGCTTTAGTTTCTTCAATTCTAAAATGGAGATAATAACAGAACCTACTAAATTTTTAAAATTTAATTTGTTTGTAACATTGAAATATCCAGGTAATGCCTTCTCTGCCTCTTTTCCCTCCATTAGAAAAGGCATCATTTGACAGAAAGATATATGTATATATAAAACTGTCTCACTTATTTCTAGTTATCAGTTTATTCTCAGGAGATGGATATATACAAGTCACTCTTCAAATAATATTTGTATTGTACGAAATTTTCTCTTAAGTATTTACTCATTTGAGTATCAAAATTTTAAAGTCCCTGCTATAAAATGCTTTCCTCTTTTCTGCATTCTCCTTATTCCCAATTATTATTTATAATATATTTAATTGCCTTTTTAAAAAAATATCCTCTATTACAAGTGGAAAAGTGCAGTGCAAAATATTATTTATACTGAGCCTAATTATGAAGAGTCAAGCTTTCAGAAGAGAGAAAGCATAGCATGGTAGCGTTCAGTGACCTTGGAGTCACAGAACCCGGGTACAATTTCTGCATTTGTGGTTCAGTCTCTAAACTTGTGGAATTTATTTAAACTCTGTGAGCTTTAGAAAATAAAATGGATGGCAAAGAAAGTTTCTTAGGTTCCTTCCAGCTTCAGAGCTATGACTCTACTACCTTGTGCCTTGCAAGTAGCTCTATATTGTCTTCTAAAGGGGATTCACTTAATGTTCCTAATTCGTTTACTATAAACTTCAAATGAATCATCCCTTAACTGTAAAGGTCTGACTCAATTATTCTTTATGAATATATTTGAATCGGTTCAATAAAACAATGCATGGGTGGAGAAATGAATGATACCTCTTCATAATATGCAAGATTTTCTTGTTTTGTTTTGTTTTGGATTTGACTGGAATAATGAAAGGAAGACAAGATTAGAAAACTGACTTGAAAAGGAAGCTATCTACCAATGCAATAAACTCAAATTGCTTTCTCTTACTTACCAGATCAAACACAAACTCATGTTTGGCACTTCAACCTACCTTTTCATCTTTATTAAGTATTACTTTCTTCCATATACCTTGTGGTCCATCCAATCTGATCTTCTTGTTCTCCTTTGCAAATGGCGCTCTATTTCTTATCAATGTACTTTTACAATGGCTGTCTTTCATTCCTGTAGAGCTGATCCTCTAGTTTTCTTCAAGCCTCCA
Source organism: Monodelphis domestica (assembly GCF_027887165.1). Lineage (NCBI taxonomy): Eukaryota > Metazoa > Chordata > Mammalia > Didelphimorphia > Didelphidae > Monodelphis > Monodelphis domestica. The sequence goes on from NC_077234.1 coordinate 157,106,864, forward strand.
ATTCAGCCTCTACCTTTTAAGGAGGTAGTATCTCTCTAGATATTCATGCCTTTTCATACAAATCACCCTGTTTCCATATTGTACTATATATTTATTTATTTATCTAAGTGCGTAACAGTATTGGCTATCTAGAATAGAAGATTCCTAGGAAGACTGACTGTGTTTTTGCCTTTTGTTGCATAGTGCCTAGTACTTAGTGTGCATTTAAAAATATTTATTAATTGACTGAAAAAAATATAATTCAGTAACTAGGACTAAACTGAATTCTGTCTAGATTTCTCCAAGTTCTCTATGGTTCACCCTTAACACAATATAAAACAACCCAAATATTTGGTTCTAACTAATATTCCCAGTATATATTTTCTTAAAGACAGTTTGTAAAGAACAGATTGTGAATTGAGGGAGGATTAATGAATGTTAATGGAATTTTAGCAATTCATTGTATTTCAGATCATAGAATTTTAGATGTGGAAGGGAAATTAGAAAACACATAATCCAACTTTTTCATTTTAAGGTTGAGAAAATAAAAGCCACGAAAGGCCAAATGATCTAACCAAGATCACACATCTTTCTTTCAGGTTTGCTACTTGATCTCTATTGCTCCTTAAACACTTCATATCCCAATTATCATTCTTGTTCTTATGCCCTACCTGTGCAATTCCCTGCTAGGGCTGCTTATTATCAGAATGTAAAATTTAACAGTTGAAAATATTGTTTCTGCTTTTCTTTATTGTTGTTGGTATAACTTTACACAGAAAAGACAATAATCGTGTTTATTTGTAGGAAATAGTAGACACATATAAATTATGTCCATATCTAATCCAATCTAATAAAAATGTTAATATCTACAACATACTAACCACTGTGCCAAGTGACAAAGCAATTAAAACAAAATTCTCTGCCCTCAACAAGCTTAAAATCTAAAGAGAGAGACAACATATAAAAGGAGGCAGAAAAGAAAGGGAGTGGGGAAATGGGACACTGTTGGAGGCATCTTGCTCTGTGGACTGGAAACCAGGTAAGACAATATTTGGTTTGTGTAGTGATGTGCGTTTCTCTGCCCTCTTTAAAGGAAGGTATTGAAAGGTGTTTGGTACTCTGCCTTCCAAACAGGTGGAACAAAGGCTCTGTGAGGGAGAATATTTGAAGGTGTAAGTTAGCAGCACAGTGGTGAGTTTAGAAGTAATGAGCTTATTCAGGGAGAGGTATCTTGTTGCCTGGAGTTGAAACAATGCAGGAAATTATATCCAAAGTGGATATCTTATTGTAGAAAGAGCAATCTAGCATTTGAATTCTAAGAATGTGCTGTGGACAGCTTGATGTTCTTCAGATTTTATAATGGGTTGATGACCTGGAATCAAAATCAAGTTATACACACACACACACACACACACACACACACACACACACACACACACACACACACAAATTCTGTGCTATTAAAAATATGTATTTGTGAATTTTAATCTATATTAGGATTATAGATTCCAGGGTTAAAGTTGAAAGGGATCTGATATCACATGGATTAAGCTTCCAACTAAAGTAATAAATTTCTCTACATCTTTCACAAATTGTTATTGAGCACACCTTGACCACTTCCAATGACAGGGAAATTACTATCTTATTTGAGAGAGCATTCCTTCTCTGGAACTATTATTATTAGAAACTTCCTTTAACAAGCTAAGATTTATCCACTTTCCAATAATTCCCACTCATTTGTCTACCTTTCTACCTTTGAAGCTACATAGAAATTTTTCTGACTCTTCTCAATTATACAACAAATATTTGAATATAGCTATTCTTTATCCCCCTCTCTATTAACAAAACATCCACAGCTTTTTCAGTAATGTGATTATAGAATGGTCTCCAGATGACTTCATCCTTCCCAGTGGTTTTCTACCCTAGAAATGTTCTATGCTTTCAATATTTCTTTCAAATTATGCTATCTAGAACTAAGTGTAATGTAGATAGCCAGAACAATGAAGAATACAGTGGGACTTTCCAGTACCATTTTGGATGCCAAAACTCTATTTCTATTTATGTAGCCTAGGACCACATTAGTTATTGAGGTAATCATTGAACATTGATGGCTAATTTTGAGCATGCAGTCTGCCAGAAACCACTGGCCTAAGTCACAGGAACTGCTTTCAAGCTCAATTTTTCATCCAGGAATTATTCCATTGAGGTTTTTTAACGTGTCATTTGTCCCTGTTAAATTGCAGAATTTTTCGTTTCAGCTCATTGTTCCAACCTGCAATAATCTCTCTTTATCTTAATTGCATTAGACCCCACAAATATATGCATATATGTGTGTGCATTTAATTGACTCCTCTAAATGGTCATACACCCAGGCTCAATTATGCCTTTTTGAGAGGAAGTAATGGGAGGAACAGAGTAGCAATTGGAAATTCATTTACACCCTGACCTTCACCCCACAGTGATTCAATAATGCACTAAGTAATCTGGTAAAACTGAGTAAGGAGATGTGGGTTTTAAACTGTATGGAATTTTAAAATCACTTTAGTCTTGTCTTTTTCAAGGGCATTAAAATGTGAAATAAAATGTAAATTTAGTAAATAAAACGTGTGAATAGTTTCAGAATTAGCCAAATCTTAACAACTCCAAACTCTATAGATGTTTTAAAGATGAGGAAAGTGAGGGCCAATGAAATTATTTGATCAGGATTACACAAGGAGCAACAAAGTCAGGATTTGGACCAATTCCTGATTCAAAATCCAGCATCCTCTCCAATGGATTAACGTCGTTAATTTGTTGGTCAGCCGGAAGTATCAATCTCAGGATATTATGTGGAAAAGTCACAATGTAGTTGATTGAGATGCTTTTTGCCATGTAATTAGTTACCCAAATGAGAAAAATAAGATCCTGTCCAGATTTTATCACCATAGCTCAGTTGCCTTCTCCCCATGGAACTTCCTTAGCACCTGATGTTTTCTCAACCCTGGAATATCTCTTGGCCATGGTCTTCTCCAATTGTTGAGTCCAGTGTCTCCATTGAGCAGTTAAGGCCAGGCTGACCTATTCTCCACACACACACTGCTTTAGTTCCTTTTTGCCCATTATTAAATGTAATCTCCCCTGAGAGTGTCTGGCACAAAGTAAGCAGTTACTAAATATTTATTATCTGTTTCCTGTGAAACTTTGAATGAGTGTTTTCTCCATCCTGAATTGTTATATAGTTTAATAGAACCTTAGGATTCAGCGTCAAAAGGGACCCTTTAACTTATCGACTTTAATCTGGTGGTTTTATAGATGAGAGATCTGAGGATCAGACAGGTTAAATGATTTACTCCAGGTTACATGGAGAATAACAAAGCCAGGATTTCCTCCTGTATCTCCTGACTCTGAATGCAACGAACACTCTTTGCCCCATGTCAAAGCTTGCTTCTATTGTGTAGGGAAATAGTGAGAATACATAAGTAAATATATACATGGAAATAGCTGGAAACTGGTATTATTGTTTTATATTTTTATAATTCAATTGAATTTGGTTTAATCTCATGATAACAGTAAACTCATCATTCAAATACTTTACAGTAATCTATCATTGAGGCAGAAATCTCCCAGCAATATGTCAAGAACTATTTCCTGAATTATTAATAAAATGGGATAGGTCCCCACTTCCATAATATTTTTAACAGTGTATATGAAACCAGTTCAACCACCTAAGTGTTAATTGACTTTCCTTTGGTGTTACTCAATTTCTCCCATTATATTTTAATAAGTACCAGAGCATGCTTGGCTATGTTTTCTTTTTTACATAGGTTTATTCATTTTCCCACTGTTCCATTACATTATTTATTTTGTCAAATAGCACACTTCAGCTTTGTTTGATTGTATCCACTGATCTACATTTATTTCTTAACACCTTTCTTGGTTCCCATTTTTAGCACTATAATAACACTTTTATCAACCAAGGTGTGAGGGCCAATGATTCATGTATAATCTTAGGAGTGTGGTTTTTTTTTTGTCATAACCTCCAACAGCAAATGTGGTTCTATGGAAAAGACATTGTACAAGGCTCTGGGGAAACAAAAATAAAAATTCAATAGTGCCTTCTGTAAAAATGGAGATTTAGAACCCCAGACTTCTGGAGTTCAAAATAAAATATAATATTTTTATTACTAGATACTAATTTGATTTTTATACTTCCCACAAGTTTGATTAATAACAACAACAATAATGAAAATAATTAGCATTTATATAATGCCTTTGTAGCAGGCACTGTGCTGAGTATTACACAAATATGATCTCATTTAATTCTCACAACAACCCTGGGAAGTACATGCTATTATTGTCTATACTTTACAGTTGGGGAAACTGAGCAAAGAAATGATCCAAAATTAAGTGACTTTCCCATGATCATACAGCTAGTACATTTCTGAGGGCTGATTTGAATTTAGGTCTTTCAGACTCCTGGTTCATTGCTCTATCCATGGTACCACTTAGCTGCCTTCTGTTGGAGATACAATACATATGCTTGATAATTTGAGAAGGAGCCAATGGGGGTGGTCCTGATGGGAACTGGAAAGGTTCTCCATAGTACTAGTGTGCAGTCTCTGAGCAAAGCATTGAAAGAAGTTAGGATTCTAGGATATAAAGGGTAGGAGAGAAAGTGTTTGTTATAGGCATGGGAGATGTGAGTCATAGAGATGAGAGGTCACCAACTAAGTTTTATTTTTATTGCGAACTTGTAGAAATTTGACACAACAATCTGCCTATCCCAGTGCCCTAGACATTTAAAACCCAGTATTGTTTGTTAGGAAACCCTTTGCTTTGGATCAGCCATAAACAAGATAATTTGGAAACATGATCTCTTGTTGATATTGTCTTTTGCCATATCTTGGCAGAGTGATTCTTATAAATGGAGCTTTAACAAGGTCCAGTGACAGAGATTTATAATTAATTTTACCAGATAGACTAAAGCTTAATCTTAAGGATATTGAGACATACTAGGACTAGTAATTTTTTTACAATATATTTTATTGTAACAAATTATTCTAGTGGTTCTCTGCACTCTAATGTTGTATATCCTTCATTTTGAAGAGTATCAATGACATCAGAGGGCAAGGTCAGTGTGAATGGAGTTGAGGCCATTGTACAAAGTCATCAGCCTCACTCTTTGGTGGCAAGACAAAAGTCAGGACCAGGCCTGCAATATAATGGGTGATGTTGGTGTCTTCAATAGTCATTGGAACAAATGATTCCCATTCACCCATTCTACTGTGGGAAGCCTTCACATGCTTGGAGTAGGCATCTCCCTAACTTATCAGTGGGTCAGAGCTTTCTCAGTTCTTAGCCTGGTTTAGCCTGTCTGCCAAAATGGTTTCACTAGAGTGTGGCCATGGCTGATGCCATAGTTTCTTGGAGCTACAGGTGAGAATTGGGTGAAAAGCAAACATGAAAGGCTGATGAGAAGCCTGAAAAGGACTCAGCAAGCCCTTCTACTAAATGTGCTTGATCCTATCTAAACACTCCATAGACCCTTTCAATCTGTATCAGTTCAAAGCAAGTTTCAAGTGATAAATCACTCCACCTACCCACTTTTTTTCTGTATAGTTTTTTCCCTTGGCTTCCATTCTTCGTCCCTTTTCTGTCCCTCTATATCCTTTCTTTTTTCCATTTTGCTTTTTTTCTCTTCCTGAAACAATGCCCCAATAATAAAAGCCACTTCCAGGATCTGTATCTTATTCTGTTTCCTCTATGTTGACAACACATGTTTTAGGAGATATGTGTAGCATTCCTCCATTACTCTACAAACACTTCATCTTTATAAAGCCTTTTCATATTACTCACTTATATATATATATATATACATATATATTGCCTATTTTCCTTACTCTGATGTTTCTATTTCAGAGTTTCTATAAAACTATGATGTTTTCATTAAGAGTATCTGGAAATCTTCTTTTTCATTAAATGTTAATTTTTCTCTATATAATATTTTCACATTTTTTATGAATTTTTCTTGCTCGTGAGCCAATTTCTTTGCCTTTTGGAATATCATATACCATACTCTTTGCTCTTTTATATTGGTAACTGCTATATTATGTTTCAGCCTGATTGTGGCTCCTTAGTATTTGAACTCTTTTTTCTGTGTACTTGTTTTATTATTTTCTTTGATCTGGAATCTCTGGATATTATCTATGATATTCCTCTGTGTTTTTATTTTGGTGAATGACAAGTATATTCTTTCTATTTTCAATTTGCCCTCTGGATTGGACACATCTAGGTAGTTTTTACATTTATTTTTTCATGATTTCTTGAGATATCATGTCTAGACTCTTTTTTGGTCTTGTCTCTATGGTAATCCAATGATTTTTGTATTTGTCTCTGCTTGCTCTGTTGTTCAGGTCACTTGTTTTTTTATGCGAGATACATTTTTCAACATATCAATAAGCATTTATTATCCTGTACTTGTCACTAACTAGAATAAGCCTGGGGAATACAAATACAAACATAAAAAAAAATAGTCCCTGTCTTTAAGAAGCTTATGTGCTAATGGAGAGAGAGAGAGCATAATTGACTGCTGAGAAGTAGTGGGGGTGGGAGGTGGTGGAAAGAAGAAACAAAGTTCCCACATAATAAGAAAAAGTCCAGAGATCCCCAAGAGTGGAAGCTAGAGAAAAATGAAGAAATGTCTAGCCTGGATTCTTTCCTTAAAATGGAGGTTCTAGGAAAAACCATCCTATCATTAAAAAAAAAAAGCTCCAGGTAAAGCATACATTTTCTATATAGGAAGGTCAGGTGAGAAGTCTTCTGTTGACATAATAGAAAAAAATTCAGTGAGGAGTGATGTGTAAAAAGGAATGGATTACATTTTCTTCTTTTCTCAAACCATTAATTTTATCTTAATACATCTTGTCTTGAGTCACTAATTTCTGTGTGTTCTGCATGTTCTATTTTAATTTTAGGGAGTCTATTTGGGTATGGTTTTGTACCTCTTGTCCTAAACTATTGATTCTCTTTTCAGATCTCTCCTTCATAGTTGTCAATTCTTTTCCAATTATTTCCTTTGTGGTTCACAATCAATGTATAATTTCATTTTTTTAAACTCATGCATAATTTATTTCTGGAATTCCAATATTTCTTTTGGACTATCTGTATTTTACTTTGAGACATTGATTATAGGTATTTTGTGGTTTTTCTGTTTTTCTAAATGTGTGTCTTGGGGATCCATGGATACATAATGGTTCTTTACCCTTCTGTTTATTGTTCAAGTGATCTGCTCTGAGCATCCCAGCTCTCAAAGCTCTGGGCATTGAACCTATGTTTTTCATTCCCCCCAGAATATCACATGTTTTCAGTATGGGCTTGGAGGATTTAGAACTGGATTATCTCTGTAGGGGTCTCTGTTATTCTTGTCTTTCCTCCAGCTTTAGACATTGACTCCATGTTTTTGATTCTTTTGCTTTCCTCAACCAGGAGGAATTGAGAATACAAATAGTTGTGGATGTACCTGCATAGATGTCCTACTTCTGAAGTCTAATTAGAGCAACTTTTATTCCAGTCCACCCTTGTTCCATAGTCCCTGCTGTGAACATTGGTCTGTAAATCAGATTTTTGAAATTAGGCAGGAAGGATCACCCAGCACAACTTCCTCTTTGGTTTGTTCCCCATTGGCTTTACAGACTTTTCTTTTCCAAAGCAATCAGCCTTCCCTCTCTATTTAATATGGTCCTTATTTCACATGAAATCTCACTGCTGGCCATTTCCATGCTATTCTGCTTCCACTCTATCCATCATTTCCATTTATCATACACCAGAACGTTATAGCCTGACCTTTGGAGGCTAACTTCCCATAGGAGACCTTTCACCTTATCTTGGAATCTCCAGTTACTTCCTGGCCATCTCTGTGGTTTAGCTACTGTTTAAGGGCTATCTTTCCCTACTAGAAAGTAAGTTTCTCATACATAGGACTGATTTGATTGTTTATGCTTAGAGCAAAATACTCAGCATATGAAGTGCTTTAAAAATGCTTTATCCACCTATATAGTTTATTAGCTAGCATGAACTTCTACTTCACTAACTACTTACATGTTTGGGCTTATACCTATTGACTGTTCCAGTACAGTTATTATCAATGAAAATGGTCATCAAAATGGCTTTCAGTGAAAATATTCATGCAGTTTCATAGCTTGCTCTAGGTTCTGCTTTGCTTATATATTTTTATCATTATAGAATTTTTATCCATCTTTAGCTTTATCAATAGTGTATATATATATATGGATATGTGTAGGTGGAAGGGTGCCAGTGTTAAATCTCAATTATTCTGCAATTTCACATTTGCTGGAATTAATTTATTCTGATTGGAGAACTAATGTTCATTAAATGTGGTTTCACAACAGTTAATGAAACTAAATATTATTCATTTTCATATTAATTTGTTATTGGGTAGTTTCAAAAGCATGTTCATTTTATTTGTCTATTTCTTATCCTTTGTGGGCCATCTCAATCCAAATCAGGGTCTGGCAGAGCAAGATTGTAATTTCGCCTCAAGTTTTCATGAATTTAATTTTAGTTTGAATACAGCCTGAGTATTAAATAGAGGATTATAATTAATTAGAATTAGAGAGAGCACTAGTCTAAGAATGAGAAGAACTGGGTTTGATTTCTGGTTTTGAGACTACTGGTGTGACTTTCTTTTCGTCTTGGTTTTCTCATTTATAAAATGGATCTAATAATTCTTTGCTGCTTACTTCACCTGTTGTTGCAAAAAAGACTTTTCAAAATTTAAATTGATATATAAATGTGAGTTAGCATTCATCCACTCATTCAACAGGTATTTATTAATTCTTACAAGGTGCCACATTATATACTCCATATTCAAAGACAAATATCACCTGCTCTTGATCATAATGGGAAATTCTTCTTTGGCAGACACATTAAGAGTATGTCTTGATTTATCTTTCCAGTCATTTCTTTGGTGCAATAATGAGATATTTTATGAATAGATTTTCAGTGTATTTTTAGTATACTGGGACCCTGTCAGTCAGATTTTCTATCCTTATTGCCTCAAGGTAAGATTGGATTTTGGAAGAAACTTTATCATTATTGTCTTCTTTATTATCACTATCACTTATAATGGAAGAGTCTGCTACTGATGTGAGAGAGGGTACCTGAGATTGAGAATCCATTCATTATCTCTAATCATTTTCTACTCTGCACATACAAGTAGTATCTCTAACATTTAGAGATTCCACATAAATGTAACAATTATGATTAATTCCTGTTTTATAATTTACCACATGATTTCTATTTTACTGAGGGATGTTTAAGGTGTAAGAGAATCCCCCAAATCACAACAATGTTGAAGTCTATATAAAGAAATGTTTTCTCCTTCTTACTTCATGTTCTGTTTCTGTTTGTCCTTTCTTATTCTTCTTTTACCCCTATGGCAGTTGTGCTGAATACTGATAACACAGTCCTTGGTCAATCCACAACCACAGGCAGTCATTCTAGGATAATTAATTCAGGAAACAAACAGTTGATTGCCACTTTTCCGGTACCTGGAGAGTTAGGTACATACTCACCTCTGGGCATTTAAAGAGATTGCAGTGTTAGTGGGTATTTCAATTCCAGCCCCTCTTTTGTTAATACTGCCAGTTTGCATTGAGCCAAATCAGTGCTGACAGCTGGCCAGATGCTTCCAGTGCCAGTCAGCAGGACTTCATTCTCTCTAGAGCATCTGGCTAGCTGGGAGTTTTGAAGCTATTCCTAGGACAACCTCAACTTGAAAAAAGAAATGTGACACAGGACACCAACAAGGGCATTTGGTCACTTCCATGTACTAACCATCTTCTAAAAATATAGAGGTAGACCTGATACATGAATTTGGCATTTCATTTGTTAAACCAATGGACATCTCTTTATTTAGGATGGCAATTTACACATCAAACAACAATAATAAATATACTTCCATCTCTTTTGGCATTTCTTAGGAACTTCGAGGTCATATAATACACAATAAATCCAATCATACCAGTATTAGAAGTTTTATCAACCATCTCATTTAATACATAAATAACCACATGTAATCCCCATTGAAGCATACTTGACAAGATATTCTGAAACTCTGCACGATGACCCCCACCATTACTGTCTGAGATAGTCTATTTCATTTTTTGGATGAGGACTAATTTTTAGAAAGGTTTTCTATTTTTGTTTTTTGTTTTCCTGAAACTAAGTCTAAATGTGCTTTTTTTTTTTTGTAATTTCTACCCATACCTTACTCAAGGTTTCTTCATCCGTCATCTCTTAGGGGCCAAACAGAACAAAGCTAATTTCTGTTCCACGTGATGTCCTTCAAATGGTTCATTTTCAGTAATCTAAGTGTTCCCAGTTCACTCAATAGTATCTGGGATGACATGGACTCAAAGCCCTTTCACTCTCCTTTTTTTTGACCTTCTGTGGATACTTTCCAGATCTCTAATGTCTTTCCTAAACTGTGGCAATCAAAACTGATAATCTTCCAAAAGTGGCTGAACCAAGACAAAGTGGAGAGAGACATTCCTATCTGCATGACTAGAAGTCATACCTCTCTCATGTTTTGGCTTTTCCATCACACTTCTGATTCACTTTGAGCTTTCAGTCAACTGAAACATCCATACCTTTTTACAGATTGATATCTAATCATGGTTTTTTTTCCCAGACTGTACTTGGGAGCTGTTTTTTAACACAAATATGAGATTTTGCATTTATCCCTACTGAATCTAATCTCAAAACATTCAGCCTAAAATTCAGTCTAGCCTGGAGAGAGACAAAGAGATGGAGAGCACTTATAAATAACTTGCTATGTGCTAGGCATGGTATTAAGTAATAGGATACAAATACAAGTAAAATAAAGACAGTTTCTACTCTGAAGGAATTTACATACCGATGGGAAAGAAAACACATAAAAAGGAGGTGGAAAAACATGGGAGATGGGGATGGAGTATGCACATGGGAGCAAGGTATAAAAGTCCAGTGTTGGGAGAGGCACTGGGAAGGAAGTGAGCAGGGCTACCTTACTACTACTTCAGATAGAGCTTCTAGATCAGAGTTGGCAAATTGAAGTAGGGGACAAGAATGAAAGAGGCATCACCAGGGTGAGGAGGAATCTGAGACAAAGGTGGAAAAGTCTGGAGTGCATCTAGGAGGAATCTTTCTGAATCTTAAATATATCAACTTGAGTGTCAGCTATTTTGTTCTTTTGTCTTCTTTTCAAATGGAATCACCATGGCATCTATACTTTTACCAAAGCCACACTGTCTTAGCACAGAGATCCTGGGAACATTCCACTGGACACTTCATGCTAAATCATTATTGAAACAGTCATGACTATTCTTCTAATTGGTTCTCAAATTAATTATATATATAATCATCTTATCTATCTCTCTTCTCAAAATAATAACATAAAATGCCTATCAAATGTTTTCCTTTTCTAGAAAAAACTATTTTTACAGCATTTTCCTCTTCTACCTTTTCAATAATCCTCTATAAAAAGAAAATAAGATTATTCTGGCAAAATGTTCTCAATGAAGTCATGTTGTCATTTTGTTATCACTGCTTCATTTTTCAATGTTCCCTGACCATTGTTTCACTGATCCATTTTGGTATTTTCTCAGAAAATGAAGTCAAGGTTGGCTTATTGTTCATGAGGGAAAGCCAACTTGAATTCATCAGTTGTAACAATGTGTTTTCTCATTATTTCCCTGTTTATTTTGAGTATCAATTCTCTATAAGTCATTTTCTCCCATCATTTCCAGTGTACATGTCATTGTTTTTGACAGAAAAAAAATCAAAATACCACTTTGCCTCTCTTTACTTAGATATCATCATCCCATGTTATCCCACCCCCAGAACCAATCTCTTTGTTGATCTTTCAACATACATACATACAAACACACACACAATGCCCACACACTTTTAAAAATGTTATCTGTCATTGGTAGCTTCAGATCATTTTTATTTTAGTGCTCCTGACAGTTCTTACAGGTCTATGTCACACGCTTCCACTCATCCTGCTATGTACAATGCTTTGACTTACATCTATAACTTTTTAAAAAGTCTACATTAATTTATGAATGCCTTGCATTCCTACTAGTCTTTTCACAGAACTCTCATTTTTCCTTCTCATTAGATATTTCTCTTTTTGCCTCTCTGATTCCATTCTTGAAAATTCCCTCTCTCTCACTGGGATGATGACTCCTCTAGACTTTTAGTGCATGGACTCCCACAAATGTGATCACTCTCCTCTAATAATGTCTCCATTATTTCTACATAAGTAACCAGTTTTTTTTTTCCTATGAATAAGGATCACATTCAGAATAGACAGTGTGTATTGGTTCTTTTACCTTTTAAAAGACAAATTCATCAAGGCTCCAAATCACTATTGATTTGAAGAATGAAAATGTAAAAAACTCTGAGGTAACATCTCAAAACTGTCACATTGGCTAATATTTCAAAAAAGTGATAGTGATAAATGTTACCAGACATGTGGAAAAATTGAGACACTGTTGGTGGAACTGTGGACTGGTTTAACAATTCCAGAGAGCAATTTGGAATCATGTCTAAAGACCATAAAACTGTACCCTTTGACCCAGAAATACCACCACTAGTAATGTGTCCCAAATAGATAAGGGGAAATCACCTACTTGTACATATTTGTAGCAGCTCTTTTTGTGGTGGCCGAGAACTGGAAACTTGAATACTCTTGCACCATAAGAAATGATGGCAAAGTTGACTGCAAAAAAAAAAAAACTGAAAAGATTTATATGAAGTGGTGCCTAGAGAAATGAATAGAACTAGTAGAACACTGTATGTAGCAACAACAAAAAAGTACAGCAATGAGCTCTCAATGATTCAACCACTAGCAGCAATGCAAGGATCTGGGACAACTCCAAGAGATTCATGATGAAAAAAAAGTTATCCATTGCTATGGAAAGAACTGATAGATTCTGAATTCAGAGTGAAGCATTCCATTTTATACTTTATTTCTTGCAGGAATTTTTCTATAGAGTAAGTGATATATTTTGTCTTTCACAAAAGGATGAACAAGAAAATTTTGTATAATAAACTATATGCAACATGTATCATATTACCTACCTACCATCTTGGGGAGGTAGGAGGAATGAAGGAAGGGGAAAGAAAGTGGATCACAAAATGTCAGATAAAATTTTTTGAAATAATTTTAATATATAATCTGGAAAAATAAAAAGATGACATTTTTAAAGGAAGGAAAGAAGTTTTGGGATGGTTAATTTTTGTCAATTTCATCACTTTGTGGGTGTCCAGATGTGATATTCATAGGGTCAATAAGTCTCCTAAGTTCAAATCTGGACTCAGACAATGCTAGTATGGTGACCCTGGGCAAGTCATTTACCCTCTTTGCCTGAGTTTCTCACCCTGTAAAATGAGCTGGAGAAGAAAATGTCTAACTACTTTTCTATATTGGAAATATTTGTAGTAGCTCTTGCAGTAGCAAAGAACTAGACATCGAAGGATTATCCATCAATTGGGGAAAGGCTGAACAAGTTGTTGTATGTGATTGTAGAGGAATACTATTTTCCTAAAAGAAATGATGAGCAGGAGGATTTCAGAAAACCCTGAAAAGATGCACATTAACTGAACTGATGCAAAGTGAGGTGAGCAGAGCTAGAAGAACTTTGACTACAGTTAACAGCAATAATTTGATGAACAACTGTGAATGACCTAGTTATTCTTAATAATACAGAGATTTGAGACAAAACCTAGAGATTCACAATGAAAAATATCTGCCTCCAGAGAAAGAACTGATAGTACTGAATGCAGGCCAAAACATACTATATTTTACTTCTTTTGTCATTTTTTTGTTTGACATCTATTCCACAAAATGACTGATATAGAAAAGTATTCTACATGATTGCATATATAAGATCTATATAAAACTGGTTATATTCTCACAAAGGGGGCAAAAGGAAGACTGAAGGAAAAGAGGTGGGAAGAAGAGAAAGAATTTGGAACTCAATTTTTAAAAAATTAAATTAAATTTTTTACATGTACTTGGGAAAAGTATTATTTTTTAAATGAAGGACAAGGCTAATCAAAACTGCATATGTTTAATTTTGCTAAACATAAGGACCATTGTAGACACTATGTGGGATATGCATCTTTGCCAAGTGAATTATTATAATAATTCCAAAAGAAAAGGAAAGCAATAAGGTACCAATAAAATATTTAGGAAAATAATCATCAGCAAATCATTCAACAGACATTTTATTTAGTGCCTAAAACCATAGAATCCCTTCTAGATAATTTCATGTATAGCTGTTATATTTTTGATTCGCATAGAAAATATAGACCAGACAAAAATGATGGATTTGGTAATTGAAGTCTCAGGACTAATTCACAGAGCTTTCCCATTTAATAACATCAGCAGCATCTTTAAAGGAGTAAACATTGCACCAATGGAGAACTATCACAACATTTAATAGATATGTCTGTGGAAAACATGAAATGAATTTTTCAGTTTTCACTGTAGTCTCCAAATGTAGCACTTACTTACCATCTCTAAATGTCACTGCAATCTATATGCATTTATTGAGAGTTTATCAGATAACAAATAAAGCCTAAATCTTCTGACTTTCATTACTTCCTTTTTTCTTTTGTACCAGTATAAATCATGCCTGAGTAAATATATGCCCATTTATCTTAAATAGATTTTTATCATTGAGAGAAATTATTTGTACTCCTTAGTTCCTGACTTTTAATTTATACACTGATCCTCAAATCAGATTTATATATGTTTACTAGCAAACTGATATTTATTAAACACCTACTGTGTGCAAAGTGCTTTGATGAAAAGATATATAAACTCAGTCTTACTTTTGCTCTCCTGAAACTTAACTAGAAGACAACAAATACATAATTATAGTAAAAACAGCGATATATTGTTATTATTTTGATGGCACACATTAAGAATCAAAGAGGGAATAAATACTGACTCAGTTGATCAGAAAGTTATCATTGAGTTGCCAGCATTAGAGCTGGGGCTTAAAAGTGCTGTAGGTAGAGATGGAAAGGGAAAGAAAGTTGGGGAAAGAATATTCCAAGAATAATAATTATTATAATAAAGCATTTCTGTAGCACCTGCTGTGCCAGGAATTATGCTAAGTGATTTCAAATATTAACTCATTTTAGCCCCCGCCAAAACTTTGAGAGATGGGTGCTATCATGATCCACATTTTATTGTGGAGAAAACTAAGGCAAATGAAAGTTAAATGACTTGCCCAAGAACATATAGCTAGTAAGTTCTAAAATCAGAGTTTAACTCAGACTCCAGGCTCAGTGTTCTATTTATTTTTTTCCAGCTAGCTTCCTATGCCTTATGCATAAGGTATGAGTATGACAACAGCAAAATAGAGTACTTGTTCAGAGAATAGTGCCCCACTCGTATTGTTCAGAGCATGGCATCCGTGTAGAGGATTAGCAAGAGATAATCTTTGAAAGAAAGGTTGGAGCCAAATGACAGAGGACTTTGAATGGCAATCCGAAGCAAAAATGAAGTTTTTGACAGTGGAAGTTATTTTTGGATAGAAGAATAAAAGTGACTAAAATGCTACTTTAAGATTTTTCTGTTGGTGGGCAGAATAGATAGAAGAAAAGAAACAACAGGCATGAAAGGAAAGCAGGAGATAGGAAAGTAGCTCTAAAGGACAGGGGCAGCAAGGAGAGGCTTTTGTTTTTGTTTTTAGGGACAGGAGACATATTTTTGGGAATCAGCAAGTCAGAGGGGAGAGAGAGAGACTGAGGATGAAAAAACAAGAAAAAGGATAATTGATGGATCCAAATCCTGGAGTGATATAGAAAGCAGAGAATAGGAGGAGAGGTTAGCCTTGAGAAAGAAGAGCGATGTTTCTTTCTCTGAGAAATGAATAAAGATGTGGAAATATTTTAAAGCCTGTGATGATGATGTGATGACAAGGGAACTAGAAAGAAGCTCCTGCTGGATGAGCTCAATCTTCTTTGTGAAGGAAAAACTGTGGCTTGTGAGTGTGTGTACATGAATACTGGAATGCAGACATCCACTTAAATTCCAAATATCTCATTAGAACTCAACTTTAATATTTATTTCCCTTGACATTTTAAAAAATTCTAACTTTTTGCAATTAAAATATACAAACATCTGAAGCCCAGATGTTCATTAGTACAGAAATTCAAAATGTCTCTTCTTTCTATCCTTCCAAAAAATAATGGAATTTTAACATTCAAATAATAATCCAACAATATTAGCATAGCACAAATTAATCCAGAAATGATGATGACATACCTAACAATGACATATATCAATCTAATTGCCTTTAGACAAAAAAGCAGTCCTTGCTCAACATTTCCATAATTCTAACAAAGCCAAACAACTTGGTTCTTTCTCATAAAACTTAATTCCCATATTTCCAATTGGATGTCCTGCCCAATGCCAAAGTAATCTTTTTCTTTCAAAACCTGCTCTTTTGCCTGATTTCTTGATTTCTGTTAATGGCCCCACCATTCTCCCAGTCACTCAGGTTCAAAACCTCAGAATTCTCTTTGACTTTTCCCTGTTTCTCAGTCCCCATATCCTGTCAGTCACTAATTCTTGTTTATTCCATTCCTACAGTGCATTGTCTAACCATTCCTTTCTTTACCATTCCCATTCCCATCTTCCTATTTCAGATGCTCATTATTTCTCGCCTGGATTACTCTTATGTTTTTATAACAGTTTGCCTTGACTCTAGTTCATCCCTTTTTTAATCAAACCTGTATATTGCTGCTATAATAAACTTCTAAAAATGCAGCTTTAATGGAAGATATTGTTAAAATGCTGTGCAAACCTCAAAATGCTCTATAAATGCCAGCTATTTTTATCATTCTTCCCATTCTTTAAACAATATCGCATATCAAATTGCATCCTAGACTCCTGAGTCTGGCATTTAAGGTCTTCATATTTTGGCCATCACCTATATTTCCAGTCTTCTACTGGGCAAGTTTTATTCCTTTTGTTTTTAGCAATGTATTTTAATTGACTCATGGAAGGCACTATACCAACTCAAAGATATCAAGCAGCAATAAATGACCCGACTTAATCCTCTAGTCTGAGTTATTATTGTCATTAATGCTAAAAATAATAAAGCTATAGAAAACACTTTTTTCTTGAAAATTATTTATTTAATTAATTAATTTAGAATATTTTTCCATGATTACATGATTCTGGTTCTTTCCCTCCCTTCTCCCAACAGCCAACGTACAATTCCACTGGGTTTTACATGAGTCCTTGATCAGAACCTATTTCCTTGTTGTTGATGTTTGCACTAGGATGATCTTTTCTTTCCTTTCTTTTAGAGTCTGCATCCCCAACCATAGACCCATCAACCCATGTGATCAAGTAGTTGTTTTTCTTCTGTGTTTCTACTTCCACAGTTCTTTCTCTGGATGTGAATAGCTTAGAAAGCACCTTTAAAATTATATTCTTATTCATCTTCTTTGATACTTAAAACACTTCTTTGTAAAAGTAGTGCAAGAATGATTCCCATTTTACAGATGCAAAAATGGAAACAGTGCCTTAAAGTGAAGTGCTGTAAACTGAAGATGAACATATAATTTTCCATAGAAACAAAGTTTTTTCAACTGCCAATTCACTACTTCTTTAACTACAACCATGACACTTTGTTTAATGTAACTAAGTCTCTGGCTTTATCAGAAAACAATAACAGACTTGAAATCAAATGTCGAGTTGGTCTGGTCAATCTGTCATGAGGGGATGGATTTATTCAATGAATAATTTTCCCAGAAGTTTCCATCTATGGCATTGGTTGGATGCTATAATTTGCAATTTATACTAAATCATCAAGTTCCAATGAAATCTGTTTATCTTATGTGGACAATGTGAAAAGCAGGGAAAACCTTACTCATTAGCTCATATGCCAAAGTTAAGTATATAGACCTTGTGAAATAGAGGCAAATAAACACTGTGGTGACTTTTTAAAGCTGTGTAAAGAGGGATAGACACAAATCCCTTTAAACAACATATTGAAATTTTGCCTTAGTGTGTATTTCTTTCCTCTTCAAACCTATTATGGCAGTATTTCAGATGCAAGGTGACATATATCTCCAATATTTCCCCTCTTTATCATAGTATCCATGAAGTTTAAGCACACAGTATTTGGAATGGGCTCAGCTGATTATTTCTCTAAGCTAAGTGTAAATGC
Organism: Monodelphis domestica; assembly: GCF_027887165.1. Classification (NCBI taxonomy): domain Eukaryota; kingdom Metazoa; phylum Chordata; class Mammalia; order Didelphimorphia; family Didelphidae; genus Monodelphis; species Monodelphis domestica. Next base: position 157,125,085 of record NC_077234.1, read on the forward strand.
AGTTCACATATATAATTTTATATACCACACTATAAAAAATAAGAGTTTGTCAACCTACATAAAAAAACAACAACAACAAAAAAATACAAATGTACTTACTATCTTGTTGGAGTTGTGTACTGAATTTGCTTTAAAACTTCCTTACTCTTTCTTTCTTTCTTTCCTTCTTTTTCTTCCTTCCTTCCTTCCTTCTTTTCTTTCTTCCTTACTTTCTTTCTATCTTTCTTCCTTTTCTTCCTTCCTTCCTTCCTTCCTTCCTTCATTTCTTCCTTCTTCTTTCTTCCTTTCTTTCTTTCTTTTTTCTTTCTTTCTTTCTTTCTTTCTTTCTCTCTTTCTCTCTTTCTCTCTCTCTCTCTCTCTCTCTCTCTCTCTCTCTCTCTCTCTCTCTCTCTCTCTCTCTCTCTCTCTCTTTCGTTCTTTCTTCTCTCCTTCCTTCATTTTTTTCTTTCCTTCTTTTTCCTGTCTTTCACCTCCAAGTTACTAATCTGAAGTTTCAGGTTAAAATTTTAGGATTACAAAGTTTATATGATTGCACATTTGCATATATATAGCACTTTGGTGGTCATCCAGTGCCAAACCCCTTATATTTCAAAGAGGAAGCTGAGGAACAAGGTAAATAAATAACCTTATCTAAATCCACTCAAAGAGCAAGCATCAGAGGAAGAGTTTGAATGAAAGTCCTCCACCTTCAGAGTCCCTTCTTTTTTAAAGCTGTACCAATTGTATTGATGAATACCAATATTTCTAATATAGAATGTTGGAACTTCTTCCAAAATCAACAGGACTGGAAAATTTTATCTTTGCCCCTCACAGGTTGAAAAAATAAAACAGTTAAATTTTCACAAGTTTTAGTCTACTGAGGTAACATTTTCCCCTAAATAAAAGCAATTCAATTCTACATTTAAAAATGTTAACATTTTCTACTTTATTTCCAAATTACATATCAATAATTTTCAATAATTATTTTCTGACACCTTGCAATTCAAGATATGCCCCTTCCTCCAAACCCTTCCCTTTCCCCAAGATCATATAGATTATACATGCTATACAATATCTTTCTCCAAGTTCATTATGTTGTGAAAGAAGACACATAATTTACACTAAAGAAAAATTCATGGAGGAAATAAATGGAAGAATGGTATGCTTCAATCTACATTTACATTTCATTAGTTCCTTCTATGTCAGTGGAGAGGCTTTTTTGTCATGATCCCTTAGAATTGTTCTAGATCCTTGCATTATAAATAATAGTTGTCATTCACAATTGTACTTTTGTACAATAATCATTATGCTTTTATTGCTGTTACTGTTTACAGTGCTCTCATAGTTCTTCTCACTTTGCTTTGCATCACTTCATATGCCTTTCCAGTTTTTATGTGATCTTTTTTAGTTTCTTTTTTCTTTTTTTTCTTTTTTTGGTTATTTCTTATGGCACGATAGTGTCCCATTACAATCATATACCACAGTTTGTTCAACCATGATGGACATCCTCTCAGTTTCCAGTTTTTTGCAACCACAAAAAGAACTATTCTAAATATCTTTGTACAAGTAGACACTTTTCCCCTATCTTTGATCTTTTTGGAATATTGACCTAGTAGTGATACCCGGCAGGTCAAATATGAACAAGCAGTTTTCACAAGTAGTGTATGCATAATTTTATGGTCCTTTGGGCATGATTTCAAAATCCTCTCCAGAAGGGTTGTATTAGTTACAACTCTACCAACAGTGTACCAATTTTCCCACATCCCCTCCAATATTTATCATTTTCCATTTTTGTCTTATTAGCCAGTCTGTTGCTGTATGGTGTGACCTCAGAGTTATTTTAATTTGTCTATCTCTAATTAATAGTGATTTGGAGCATTTTTAAATCTGACTAAATATAGATTTAATTTCTTCATCTGAAAATTTCATTTAAACATTTGTCAATTTGACAATGTTTTGTATTCTTATAAATTTGACTCAGTTCTCTATATATCTGAAAAAGAGAGAACTTTATCAGATCTCTGTCCTAGTTTATTATTTCCTTTCTAATGTTGGTGGCATTGGTTTTGTTGGTGCAAATTCTAATTTGATATGGTCAAAATTATTTATTTTGCATCTTGTAAAATTCTCTTTCATTTTTAGACAAATTCTTGCCATATTCATAGCTCTGACAGGTAAACTATTTCATGCTCTAATTTGTTTATACTTTCATCCTTTATTTCTAAACCTTGTATCCATTATGTCTTTACTTTGTCATTTGATTTGATTTTGTTAGATTGTGTGAGGTGTTGATCTGTGCCTAGTTTCAGCCTTAATGTTTTCTAGTGTTCTCACCAGTTTTTGTTGATTAGTGAGTTCTTTTTTTTTTTCAAAAGCTTATATCTTTGGGTTTCTCAAACATTAGGTTACTATGGGAATTTACTACTGTATATTGTGTATAATCTATTTCATTGATCTGCTACTCTGTTTCTTAGCCATTTCCAAATTGTTTTGATGATTAACATTTTATAATACAATTTGAAGTCGATATAGCTAAGCCACCATCCATCATAATTTTCTTCATTAAATTCCTTGACATTCTTGGCATTTTATTCTTCCAGATGAACTTTATTATTACCTTTTTTTACTCTATGAGATAATTTTGGGGTGACTTGATTTGGTATGGTACTGAATAGGTAAATTAAGTAACATGTAATTATAATTTTTATTATATTGATTCAGCCTGCCCCTAAGCAATTAACAATTTTTTTTCCAGTTGTGTAGATCTGACATTATTTGTGTAGAAATTATTTTGTAGTTGCAATCATATAGTTTCTGGATTTTGGCTTGGGATGTAGTCTCCCAAACATTTTATTTTGTCTACAACTATTTTAAATTAGATGCTTTTTCTCTTACTGTTGAACATTTTTGATATAATAATGTACATTGTTTTATACATTTTATTTTTTCCAGATTACATGTCAAAGCCATTTCTTAATATTTATTTTCTGATATTTTGCAATCCCAGTTCCCTCTCCATCACACCCCTCTTCCCTCCTTAAGAAGGCAGGTAATATGATATAGGTTGTACATATATTATCATATAATGCATATTTCTACATTCATTTTTTGTGAAAGAAGACAAATATTGCTTAGACTAGATTGAAAAATCATGGTGGAAATTAAAGATTGGTATGTTTTAATTTACATTCAGACTCCCTCTGGTCCTTCTATGGTGATGGATATCCTTTTTTTTTTTTTGGCATAAGTCTGTTGGAGTTGTTTCGGATCCTTGCCATGTTGTTATCAATTAAGTTATTAACAGTTCATCATTATGCATTACTGTGTAACATACAACTTTTTTGTGCTAACTTCATATGTCTTTTCAGGTTTTTTAGTGTGTGTGTGTGTGTGTGCATGTGTGTGTGTGTGTGTGATCATCTTGTTTGTCATTTTTTATGGCACAAGAATATTTCATTTCAAGCACATACCCCATTTATACTGTCATTCCCTAATTCATGGACATTTCTTCAATTTCCAGTTCTTTGCCATCACAAAAAAGCATTAATATATATATATATATATATATATATATATTCTCTCTCTCTCTCTCTATATATATATATATATATATATATATGTATATATATATATATATATCAGCATTTCTATATATCTCCAAAACATCTCAGCAGCAGGAATTAGAAAGAGAAATTCCATTTAAAATCACCCTAGACAATATAAAATACTTAGGAACCTATCTGCCGAGACAAACACAGGAACTATATGAACACAACTACAAAACACTCTCCACACAACTAAGACTAGATCTGAGCAATTGGAAAAACATTAACTGCTCATGGGTAGGACAAGCTAACATAATAAAAATGACCATCCCACCCAAATTTATCTACTTATTTAGTGCCATATGCATCGAAATTCCAAAAAAAAAATTATTTACTGAATTAGAAAAAATCATAACAAAGTTCATTTGGAAGAACAAAAGATCAAAGATATCCAGGGAAATCATGAAAAAAAAATGCAAAGGAAGGAGGACTTGCAGTCCCAGATCTCAAACTATACTATAAAGCAGTGGTCATCAAAACAATTTGGTACTGGCTAAGAGATAGAAAGAAGGATCAGTGGAACAGAGTTGTAGTAAGTGACCTCAGCAAGACAGTCTATGACAAGCACCAACATCCCAGCTTTTGGGATAAAAATACATTATTTGATAAAAAAAAAATGCTAGGAAAATTGGAAGACAGTGTGGGAGAGATTAGGTTTGGATCAACACCCCACACCCTACACCAAGATAAACTCAGAATGGGTGAATGACTTGAACATAAAGAAGCAAACTATAAGTAAATTATGTGAACACAGAATAGTATACATGTCAGATCTTTGGGAAGGGAAAAATTTTAAAACCAAACAAGACATAGAAAGAGTCACAAAATGTAAAATAAATAATTTTGATTCCATCAAATTAAAAAGGTTTTGTACAAACAAAACCAATGTAACCAAAATCAGAAGGAAAATAACAAACTGGGAAACAATCTTCATAACAAAAACCTCTGACAAAGCATGCTAAATCAATTGTACAAAAAATCAAGCCATTCTCCAATTGATAAATGGGCAAGGGACATGAATAGGCAATTTTCAGTCAAAGAAATCAAAACCATTAATAAGCACATAAAAAAAGTGTTCTAAATCTCTTCTAATCAGAGAGATGCAAATAAAAACAACTCTGAGGTATCACCTCACACCTGGCAGATTGGCTAACATCACAGCAAAGGAAAGTAATGAATACTGGAGGGGATGCGGCAAAGTGGGGACATTAATTCATTGCTGGTGGAGTTGTGAATTGATTCAATCATTCTGGAGGGCAATTTGGAACTATGCCCAAAGGGCGACAAAAGACTGTCTGCCCTTTGATCCAGCCATAGCACTGCTGGGTTTGTACCTCAAAAGATAATAAAGAAAAAGACTTGTACAAGAATATTCATAGCTGCGCTCTTTGTGGTGGCCAAACATTGGAAAATGAGGGGATGCCCTTCAATTGGGGAATGGCTGAACAAATTGTGGTATATGTTGGTGATGGAATACTATTGTGCTGAAAGGAATAATAAAGTAGAGGAATTCCATGGAGACTGGAACAACTTCCAGGAAGTGATGCAGAGCAAGAGGAGCAGAACCAGGAGAACATTATACATATAGACTGATACACTGTGGTACAACCTAATGTAATTGACTTCTCCATTAGTGGCAATGCAGTGATCCTGAACAACCCATAGAGATCTATGAGAAAGAACACTATCCACAGTCAGAGGAAATACTGTGGGAGCAGAAACACTGAAGAAAAACCACTACTTGAATACATGGGTTGAGGGGATATGAGTGGGGATGTAGACACTACAGGAACATCCTAATGCAAATACCAACAACATGGAAATGGATTCCAATCAAGGACACATGCAATACCCAGTGGAATTGCAAGTCAGCTATGGGAGTGGTAGGGTAGGGAAGGGAGGAATAGACTATGATTTTTTTAGCCAAGGAAAAATGTTTGAAATTGACCAAATAAAATTAAAAGAAAAAAGACCTGCCATAAATATTTTGTACATATATGCTCTTTTCGCATCTCTTTTTTTTTTCTTTTTTTGTATGCAGACTTGTTAAAGGTATGGCTTTATCAAAGGTCTTATAGCCCTATGGGTGTGGTTCCAGATTGCTCACCTGAACGGTAGTATCAGCTCACAGCTCCACCAGCAATGTATTAGTGTCTTGATATTTCCACATGAACTCCATTATTTATCATTTTATTTTTTGTTTGGCATGTTAGCCAGTCAGATATGCGTGTGATAATGGTAGCTTAGTGTTGTTTAATTTTTCATGTGACTAAATAGATTTAATTTTTTTCATCTGAGAATTGCCTCTTTATATCCTCTCTCTCTCTCTCTCTCTCCTCTCTCTCTCTCTCTCTCTCTCTCTCTCTCTCTCTCTCTCTCTCTCTCTCTCCCTCTCTCTCTATATATATATATATTTTTTTTTAATGAAGCCTTTGTCAGAGAGACTTGCTATAAAGATTCTTTCTCATTTCATTGTTTGACTTTTAATGTTCTCCCCTAATATTTTATGGTATCACCCTTTAATTCAAAATCATGGACATATTTTGACTTTACCTTAGAATATGACCTGAGGTATTGATCTATGTATAATTTCTACCATACTGTTTTCCAGTTTTCCAAGAAGCTTTTGTCAAATAGTGACTTCTTCTAGAAGCTTTGATCTTGGGTTTGTCAAAAAAAAAAAAAGTTTACTATAGTCATTTTCCATTGCCTGTGGATTGTGTAGTCCATTTTATTGATCCTCCACTCTATTTCTTAGCCAAAACCAAATTGTTAGAATACTTGCTGCTTTATAATACATTTTAAGATCTGGTAAAGCTAAGTCACCTTCCTTCATTTTTTTTTTGTTAATTTTCTTGATATTTTTAGTCTTTTGATATTCCACATGAACTTTATTATAATTTTTTCTAGCTCTATGAGATAATTTTTGGTAGTTTGATTGGTATGGTACTGATGAAGTAAATTTACTTCAGAGGAATTGTCATTTTTATTATCATTACCTCAGCCGACACATGAACAATTAATGTTTTTCAATATTGTTGAGATCTGACTTTATTTGTGTGAAAAGTGTTTTATAGTTGTGATCATATACTTCCTGGGTTTGTCTTGGCAATTAGATTCCCAAGTATTTTATCTTATGTATCATTATTTTAAATTGGATTTTTCTTTCTATCCCTTGCTGTTTGAGTTTTATTGGTAAAAAAATGCTCAATTGGAGAACGCTTTGTATTCTTATAAATTTGACTCAGTTCTCTATGTATTTGAGAAGTGAGACCTTTGTCAGGGATTCTTGCTATAACTTTTCTCTTAGTTTATTGTTTCCCTTGTAATTGCTTAATAAAAAAAACCCTTTCCATCCTTTAAAATATTTTCTCTACTCTTCCCCCTGTTTTCCCCTTAAGATAACATGGTAACAGACGTAGAATTAACACATTTTCTGCCCCAACTCAATTTGTTTTCAAATCACCTTTTAGTTAAAAAGCTTGAAAATGGAAAAAGGATGAATTCTCAGCTGATAGTTATACTTTTTTTGGAAAAGACAGGCAGAATAATAAGCATTAAACTGAAGAACTAGAGGGATACTTTGGCACTTTGGGGGGAAAAGTCATAACTTTTAAAAGCTCACCATCTTCTCCTGTTAAATAAAATACTTCATTCTGATGATCTTTAAGGAACTTTCTAGCTTTAGAAATTTTAAGGTGTCAAAATGCCTGTTAAAAATGTTTGTTTTGCCTGAAGGCCAAGATGTGTGAGTTTTGGGGAGGCTGCAGGGAAGCATGTTTTGGGTGCAAGTGCAGAGAACGGGGTCCCTCAGGATAGAAAATCATTGCCAGAGGCAATTTTTATACATTTATGCATATAGTTCTAAAAAACAGCACAATTTTTTCATACTTGATATGAAACTATATATTTCTTCAAACTTCATGGAATTCTTTCTGGTATATTTCTGTACTAGAGTCTAAAAATACACAGGGACATGAAATTCAACCCAGAAATAATTTCTTAAGCACATATGCCTTTTTAAGCAGACTGGAGAATTGTTTTGAAGTATTGCACAGACCTATAAATGGTATTTGCTGTAACATTTTTCTTTGAAATCATTTCCTTTAGGCTTTGGTCTCTTTCATTTATTCTCCCCCTCCCTGTTCCTCCCTCTCCTCAGCATTCTTATCTTCTTGAACATCTTTTCAACAAGAGAATAGCGATCTTTAAAATATGAATAAATAGTTTCATTTTCCCTAGACCTAACAGATGCTTCTCAACAAATACCTAGTTATTCTTTACATAATTCATTCTAAAAACCCAAACAAAATTATTATCAGAAAGGATGTATCTTATAGCTTTAACAATAGCTATAATAGATTAGTTATGGCATTTTTCATGTTGACATATTTTATGTAAATTACATTATTTGCTAGTATTTTGTTGGCATAGTTTCAGTTCTGGTATGTACATATTGTTTACCTAATTCTTCTTCCTTTACTCTTCTTCATTTCAGATCTTCCTATATTTCTCTGATTTATTCATTCTTTAGGGTGTAATAATATTCCATTAGTTTCATGTATCATACTTTTTTTTTGCTTTTCTTCAAGCACTAGGAGTGTATCAAGCTTATGGCTATAGATTATAAAAAATAATGCAGCTATGATTTTTATTTCCTACTTATGAATCTTTTCTCTGAGTCAATAACTTGCTTCAGATTGAAAGGGTGAGCTTTCCTAAAGCATGTGGTTCTCTAAATCAAAAGGAATGAACTATTTATTATGAGTTCTTGCATAATTCCAAACTACTTTCCAGAAAGTCATAACCAAGTCACAGCTCCACTAACAGTTAATTGGTGTGCCTATTTTTTCTAAAGTGCTTCCAAGAGTAAAATCTCCCTTTATTTCGCAATTTTGCCAGTTGAATGAGCTTGATGTAGGACCTCAAAGAAGAGATTTAATTTTAGTTTTAGTAATTTAAGTTTAGTTTAGATTATTACCAATCTGAACATATTCAATTGTTTTTTGTTTACTTTTGAAAACCATTTGCTTATATTCTTTAACTATATTTAAATTAGCAAATGCTTTCTGATCTATAATTTTCCAGTTTTCTATAGGATATGATGAAATTTTATTAAAGTTATTTGATATGTTCTTCCTCAGTTTTTTCTTCTATGTATCAACATTATTTCAATAAATTATTTTTAAATATTGAATAATCAAGGTTTATATATATAAACCTCCTTTAACTATAATTGTGAAAACTATGAAGTGTTTCCTCCTGAGTTATATGGTGATATCCTATTAGTTGAGTCAGTATTGATTGAGAATTTATTGTTGTATAAGGTAGAAGAGATGGACTTAACCTAGTTTTTCACCAAACTACTCTCCAGTTTTACATGTAGTTTTGCCATGTACAGAATTATCTCCCTAGTATTTTCTTCTTTTGGGTTTATCAAACATTAGATGACAGTGAACATTTATTTGTAAGCTTTTATTATGTAGTCCAATCCACTCATCTGTTTAATCCAGCAGCAGAAAGACAATAATTACTACTATTTTGTAGATTTTCTGATAAGATATCACCAAGCTCCCTTTCTTGATATTGTTTTAATTATACACATGCTATCCACTATGTCTTATTCCTCTAAATTAATTTTGTAACTATTTTTTTATAATTATATATAAAGTATATGCTTTGATAATGAATGATATAGTATTAAACTATAGAATCATTTTGATAATATTGTAAGTATTAATTTACTAATATGACTCTTATGGGTATTATGTGTATCTTAAAATAATTCAGTCTTCATTTATCCATTAAAATTATTTTGGAATTATTTTGCTTTAAGTTCTAAATGTGTCCTCATATTTATTCTAAAACATTTAATTTATACTATCTTAAGTGGACTTTATTTTACTATCCTTCCTAAAAATTTTAATTTAGTATAAAGAAAGGCTCATTATGTTTGTGAATTTTTATCATTTTTTATCTTTCTTCTTTTTTAACTATTTTCTCAGGTAATTTTTAATGGATTCTCTTAACTCTCTAAAAATTGTCATATATGAAAATAGAGTTCTTTTTGCTACTGCTTTCCTTATATTTATTTCTTAAATTTGTTTTTCTTACTATATACCTATATTATTTATATGCCTAGTATTATATAAAATTATGATTAAGAAAATGGATGTCCTTGCTTTGCCCCTGTTCTTACTTGGAAAGTTTCTAATATTTATTACATATATTGAAAACTTTATTTTGCATAGATGCTTTTGATCATAGTAAATAAAATTCCCTTTTATGTGTAAGGTTTTAAGTATATATAAATGAAATTTGTTTTTCCTGAAGACTTTTTGTGTATTTCAGTATAATTATAGTTTTGTCATAATTCATAAAGAGTAGGAGGAAGGAGAAAAATAACAAGACATAGATATTTGAATATAGCTAATGTGAAAATTTGTTTCTACTAGATGAGCATATTTTTCTCACACATTTATAACAAATCATGTGTCTTTTATTATCATTATATTACCTAATTTATTATATTTTAAAAATTCTAATGGTAACAAAAAACTCAGTTTGATTTGCTACATTAAATTTTGACATCCTTGTATGCCTCATAAAAATCAAATTAGAACATAATTAATAATTTTAAAATATACTTCTCTTACTAAAATTTAATTAAGTAATGTAATCCATACTAGTAGTAATAATGGTTTTAAATTTTCTTTCTCTATTTTGTCTTTTCTTAGTTTGGTTATTGTAATATATTTTATAGTTTCTTAGATAGCAGAGAGTAATTTCTAATTTAAATATTTGCTCTAATTTGCCTAACAATGCATCATGACCTGGTATATTATACACATGTAGAAGGCAGGTGGGTGCATATGGTTTGCATAAATTATATTTCTAAGACAGTATTATTGTCTGTTTTTATTAATCAACATTTTTGTGTATTTTTTAAATTAGTCTTAAGTTTGTTTTTATTCTCATATAATTGGACACATTTTATTTTTTTCATTAAAGTTCCTTTCTATTCATTATTAATTCCCTTTTTTTATTTTTTATTTTCCTCTTGTCCTTTAATGCTTTATCATTTGAATTAGTTATTTTTAAAAGGTTTTATTTCATGTATCTATTTTATAATCCTTTTTGTTTTTTCTTTTTTATATTCAGAACCTTTATTTTCATGTAAGAATCAAAGAGCACCTGAAAAGCAATGTGAAATATAACCATTAATGTATATAACAGAGTGGTCCAAAAGTCTTAATGCAATTTTATACCTTTTATGACAAAGTAAACTAAATCTTTGGAATCATCATATATGCATGTGAATGTGTCTCCATGTAAATAAGTTCAAACTCTGTTACTTGCTGAAAAAAAATGGCATAAAGTTTCTTCTGACTAAATCTACAGATTCAAATTACTTTCAAAAATATTTTTAGCTGTAGGTCATATTTAGATTCTGCTTTATGTTTTACAAAGACCAGATGTGTTGTGTGACTTTCCAACAGTCACATATCTAATAAGTAAGGATCATACACTAAAACAAGTAAGTCTTATATAGGAATTGAAGTATAAGGATTGAGGTACAGGAGATAAGGAGGGTTTGTGATAAGGAATACAGGAGGTGAAGGGACAGAAGGAATATGGAGGCTGGTGAGGTAAAGGGAGAGAGGTACCCACTGGGGCTGAGAGATGATCTTGTAATCCCCTCACATTCAACCCACAGGAGAGGTATCCCTAGGTAATGTTAAGTTAAGGATGATAGTACCAGTGTCTTTGAGTGGACTTCTAGGGAATAGTGGAGTTTACTCTTCAAGGCTTGACTGGTAGTTGAAACCCCAGAAGTTACCCCTTGTCTGGCAAGCAGACTGTCACTGTTGGCTTTTGTTTTTTAGCCAAGGCTAATGGCTAGCATAGCTCACCAACCTCTCTTACTTTGTTCTTCCTTCAATGTGAATCTGACTGAGAGTTTCTATTTTTCAAAGTGGTTTAATAATTCTAGTAATAAAGATAGGTTTGTGGGAATAGGAGACCCTACAAGTTTTCTTTGCTTCTTCTTCAGTTGAGCCAAAATGGCTCAGCTTCAGCTTATCTATCTTCTTCTTAGTCCCTGTCTTTATCCTATCTAAACAAATGGCAAGTGTCCTTAGGAAGGTAAAGGGATGGAAAGGACCTTCAGGGTGACCCCCTAAAGCTAAAGGATTAACCCCTTTCAGCAGCAGTCCTTTGATTCTTCCTCTAATGGATACTCTCAAACATACAGAAATCTTTCTTCTTCTGGGTAAGGGAAATGGAGGGAGGGTTTTTTCTATGGGTTGAGCTAGAGCTCAAGGTCCTTGCTCCTCACTCAACTGAGTTCAGAGGGCAAAGACCCATTATTTTAAGCAGTTTCTTCCACAATCCTTTTCTCTCACTACAACTGTCACTCCCCTTCCTGGCTCATTCCAAATGATGGCTGCCCAATCTCAGTGGGCAGAAATGAAAAACCTTGATTCTCAGTTTTTCTTTCCACAGAAGGGATGATTCATCATTAGGAAAGCTATTAGCATAATTTATCATGTCAATAACAAAATCAAGAATCAAAAAAACTTGTGACAAAATATAACACCCATTCTTATTTAAAATAAATCTAAGAGGTAGTTAGGTGTTTCAGTGAATTGAGAGACAGTCTTAAAGATTGGAAGTCCAAGGACCACATGTGGCTTCAGACCTCTTTTAGCTCTGGGACCTACTTTACCCCCATTCCCTAGTCCTTACAGCTCTTCTGCCTTGGAACCAATACTTAGTACAAATTCTAAACAGAAAGTAAAGGTTAAAAAACAATTAAGTGGAAGTAAGTGGAAGTTTTAAACCTAGAACCCAAATCTCCTGATTTCAGATTGAGATGTTTTCTATTACTTCAAGCAATCTCTCTAACATATTTAGAGAAAAATTATTATATCATAATAAAATGGTGCACCATATTAAGCAAAGAAGAACAAAATTCAATCCTGTTACTTTTTTTTTATTTTAAATGAAAGAAAAATTGGTGCTAAAATTGCCTGGGACTATTGGCATGTCTTTCAAATATCTCAAACTATTTCTAAAATAAGTTCCTGTTTCATTTTTCCCAGTAGCAAAACAATGTTATTTCTAGCATTGGAGGAGAAATAGAAAACTTAAGAAAACTTCTAGAAGCAACAAAGTGGTCTAGTAGTTAGAGCAATCTACCTGTATTCAGGAAGACTACAATATGAGTTCAATATGACTTTAGAAATTTACCTTTCGGAACTATGAGAGTAGAAACAGAGAAGAAAAGCATATAATCAATCATGTGGTTAAAAGGTTATGGTTGGGGATGTTGACTTTAAATGATCATTCTCTTGCAAATATTAATAATATGGAAATAGGTTTTGAGCAATGATACATGCATAACCCAATGTAATTGCTCATCAGCTCATGAAAGGGTGAAGGAAGAGGAGTGAAAAAACATGCATCATGCAGCCATGGAAATACTCTAAAGAAATTAATTAATTAAATTTAAAAAAGAATTTCAATAAATAAAAATAAAATGAAATGAGAATTGTAAAACCAAACAATAAATCAAGACTACACTGTGATATACAAAGAAAGAAAGGAAGAAAGAAAGAAAGGAAGAAAGGAAGGAAGAAAGAAAGAAAGAAAGAAAGAAAGAAAGAAAGAAAGAAAGAAAGAAAGAAAGAAAGAAAGAAAGAAAGAAAGAAAGAAAGAAAGAAAGAAAGAAAGAAAGAAAGAAAGAAAGAAAGAAAGAAAGAAAGAAAGAAAGAAAGAAAGAAAGAAAGAAAGGAAGGAAGGAAGGAAGGAAGGAAGAAGGGAAGGAAGGAAGAAGGGAAGAAAGGAAGAAGAAAGCAAGAAAGCAAGAAAGCAAGCAAGGAAGGAAGGAAAGAAGGAAGAAAGGAAGGAAGGAAGGAAGGAAGGAAGGAAGGAAGGAAGGAAGGAAGGAAGGAAGGAAGGAAGGAAGGAAGGAAGGAAGGAAGGAAGGAAGAAATTACTTCTCTTCATTCTGGCAAGTCCCTTTGTCATGTTTGCCTCAATATTCATCTATGAAATCAGAATTATAAGCTTTTCTTTTTTGTTTTGTTTTGTTTTTCTTTTTTAAATTTGACATTCCTCTTCTCATGCAAGAGTCAAGAAGAAATTGAAAAGCATTGTGATATTTAACAATTCATGTAAATAACAAGGATATCCAAAATCTTTAAACTTTTATAGCTTAAAATAAACTAAAATTCTAGAATTACCATGTATGCATGTGAATGTGCCTTTCTGTGTATAAGATTCAAACTCTGTTACTTGTTGGGAAAAAAAAGGCATATAATTTATTTTGACTAAATCTCCCAGGAATGTTGTACGGAGGAAATGAAACAATAATTGCAAATCACCTTGTAAATCTTAAAGAGCTATGCACATGCAATTATTATTAATAATTTTACTTTATTATTAATGACAAAGAACAATTTTTCTTCATTGAATAAAATCAAGATTTACATATACTTTCATATTTTACACTCATCCCTTTTTCTGGTCCATTACAAATGTTTTAAAAACTTGACCCCAAATCCTTTGTTATTCCCAAGATTAATTTAGAATGTTTCAAAAGTTTTTCAATCAGTATCTAATTTTGCTTGAAATAATATAGATTCAGTAGAGTTTGGGAACATAAGAAAAGATGAATGGTTTGTGAATCAATAACTGCTGATCCTGCAAGCAAAATCATGTATTAATTTGTCAGGCACTTAGAGTATCTTTAAGTATATTTCCCAGAAAAGGGCAATCTCATAACCTAATGCAAATCTTTCACTTCTTTTTTCTATGACTCAGAAAAGAGTTGTAATATCACTTCAAATGGAATACTCAAATTATTTTATATGTGGAAATATATCTGCAATCTCCTTTTGGAGATTAAGAAGTTTCTCACACAATGGGGATTTCGCTTTTTCTATACCTTATTATAAATTCCCTACATGGAGTTTGTTCAAATTGTTGTTGTTTCTCAATTTTTCCTGATATTGAAAGGATACAAATGGTATCCTGGTCCAGCCACGTCCCTCTTCCCATGAGATAAGCCTAACATCTTTTTAATTCATGATGTCCTTTACTCCAATTCTTCTTCAAAGTTCCTTATTTGATAAATGTTAGTCTGCTCACATTAATAATGCACCTTGCTATCACACTTCAAACAATATGGATTTTTAATTCTTTAGAGGCTACAATAATTCTGTCATCCCATCATATGATAGCATCAGTACAATATTGGTATTAAAAAAATTGGTCAAAAGTTGTTATAAAAATGCCTTAATTTCTGGGACAACTTAGAGGTAATTCAAAAAGTTTTTAAATTTTCTAAAATGCAATTCAATGCCTATTTTTCTCTTGCCCTAAATCCTAATTGATACTATTTATCATCTATGTATGTATATAAACATGTATCCAAGCCTTTGGTATATTTACTTATATGTATCTAATATTTTTGTGTGGAGGGATAAGAAGACATTTATTTGTGTGGGTGTAGTGGAAATGTGGCATAAGTATCTCATTTGATCATCAGAACAACCTGGGAGGATGAAAGCGATTATTGTCTGCATTTTACACTTGAAGAAACTGAGGCAGGCAGAAGTTAAATGATTTGCTCAGGTCACATAGCTAGTGTCTATGTGGAATTTAAACTGAAGTCTTCCTAGATGCAAGCCCAGCACTGATAGTCTTGAATTCAGGAGACCCTTTCATTCCTAACTTTGGGTGACCCTCACTGAAATGATTTATAACTACATAGATGCAGGAAAACAGGATAGAGTATCTTCCTAGATTTTGACTCATCAGACACTTCCTCATACCAATTACATCATATTCCTATATAAAAACAATATGTGTATATTTCTACATATATGTATATTTTACACATATACATTTATATATAAATGTAATTTAATTTGAATTTGAATATGACTTTGAATTTAAAAATAATATGAAATTAAATGAAAATAATCTCATTTAAATCTAATATAAAGTTAAATCATATATTATATATTTAAATATAAAATTATAATTAATACTAAATTTATATATGTATATATACATATGTATGTATATATACAACATGTACAAGTGGATAAGGAGCATTACTTGTCCATATACTCATGTCAAAATCTGGGAAGAGACTTCATCTTGTTTTCCTGGACAAACAGACAAAACTCTTTTGTATGGTTATAAATCAGTTCAGGGAGGCTCTGCAATGTTCTTGGGCTGGATCCAATCAGTTGAAGGTCATTTGCAAGCAGAAGCATGAGTAGTACTTCACCATCCATGGGGAATTGCTCTTTAACCCAAGATCATTGTCGTTTCGCTTCCATTACATTAGCAAATACCTTTGGCGAACACCTCACTGTTATATGTCTCGCCTGGTAATTATAATTCAAGGACATCTCTGTTATATCTTTCAAGAAATCATTCATATAGCAGATATTTATAAATTTCAATCAAGTTAAATTTATTCTCTGGTACTTCATTTGACATACTTTGAATGGTGTGGACACTGCCCATCTGTAGAGGATCTTTGCAATTTACTGAATTTCAGCATCAAGGATTTTGAACTGAAAGGGACCTTCAAGGCCATCTAGTTTAACCAACTTATTTTTTAGCTCAGTGTCACATTCAAATAGACATGGAGGCCACTCATCAATGCATAAGGAGCCTCTGTGGGCCCCATACTGACTTAGCTTTAAAATATGGAAATAGCTCTTTTATTGTATCTTTATTTATTTTCTTAAATAGTTCCCAAATAAAGCTTAATCTAGATTAAGTTGACGGAGGGTTGGTGGCCCTATGCAGCAGGGCCTCATAATAAAGATGATGAAATGAGTTTCAATGGCAAAAACAAATAAAAATAATTTCCTTTTCTATTAACGCTTTTACAAAAGACCTCTTTTAACACATGGAAGGGTAGCTGGATGATTCAGTGGATAGAGAACCAGGCCTGAGATGAGAGATACTGGGTTAAAATCTAGTTTCAGATACTTTTAAGCTATGTGACCCTGGGCAAGTCCCTTGACCCCAGTTGCCTAGCCCTTCCTGCTAGTTTGCCTTGGACATGATACTTGGTATGGATTCTAAGACAGAAGGTAAAAGTTTGAAAAAAATAGAAACGTAGATAGGTTTGGTTTCAAATGACCCTTTTCACCAAGACAATATTAGAAACCTTTTCAAGCTGGCAAAAAATTTCAGTTCTTAAACACTTTTCAGAGGTCTTTAATAAAACCTAATGGTAATTTTGTACCATATTGAAGTAAAATATTTTAAGGAAACCTTGGTAGTATAGTAGATTTAATAGTCCATAGGCCAACAAAAATAATATAATTATAGGTATTTAAAGGAGCCATGAAAGACACTATGAGACCATTGGATGGAAGATTTGGCTTGAAGTAAATAAAACAAAGACTCAACTCCTTTATCTAATATGTGTGGGCTTGGTGGCCATGGGCAAATTTTTAGCATCTCAGTAATCTCAGTCTCTCCAGACTGTTTTAACTCTCTAAGACAGTTTTTAAAGGATCTTTTGTGTCCTGAGATTTCTTTGTTATTATAATAAACACCATGTATCCCTTTAAAGAATAAAATATATCTTCCAACTCATATTTTAAAGAAATACTATATTTTAGTTACATATGAATCAACAGACAAGTTTAGTGAATATAAAAGAGTGATTTCTTTCCTGTGTAAATCCCTCTAATGTCTACCCATCCACCCTTGGCAGGAGTCCAGGGAGGCCAGATTAAGAACTCTTACTCTGAAACTACAAATTACAGATGATTTGTTTCAGTGGAGTGAAGTTCCATACCAGAAGCACCCACTATAATGAAATTAAATCTTTACCACCACTACAATAAATCCTAACCAAAATAATTATTTTAAGGACTTAATTCTGATTTCTGAGACAACTTCTCAAATATAAAGTTGCCTCATTATCCATATTCTGGATCTCCTATTGGAGCAGTCAATACTTCTCAACAAAAGCAACAATTAGATGGTACTTGAAGACTTCCAGTGTGTTTCATTTATATCCTCAGGGCTCAGCACAGTGCCTGGCACATTATAAGTATCTAATAATCCCTTATTCCCTACCTGTCGCCTGTTTATTCAATTCAGTGCTCAAAACAACCCCATGTGGTAGGTGCTATTTTTGTCCTCCTTCTACAGATAATGATACTGATTTTTAGGGTACATAAATGACTTTTGCAATATTCATGTAACTAATTCATATCTAAGATGGGAAGTTTTGAATCTTGATCTTCCAGGCCCCAAATTCTGAGTTCTATATCACCCAGTAGTAACAAATATTTAAATAATGATCTTTACAAATCATGTTTATTTATAGAATACCCATCTGTTTTATGGTTGAAGGAAACTCCATGCCATCCACATTTTTGTCCCCTGCTAAGTCACTCAGATTTTGCTTGGCACTTGTACTTAGTACATGAGACCATTTAGTTCACAGAGTCAACCCCAAGAGGAAATAAAGCTTTCAATTAAATATTTATGGTCTTCAAGACACAGAACATACATTATAACATTTCTTACCCAATTTTCTACAAAATTCCATATTGTCTGAACCCACAGCTGCAGAGGATTCCAGCTGAGTGAGGAAGTGGCAAGTTCTTTTTGTGAGACAAATAATCAGTACTTAAACCCTATGCTTCCCTGTTTGTGTTATTTTCCGGATTTTGCTCTGTGCAGACCCCTTGGCATTCGACCTGTTGTTTCTGGAATCAGACCACATTCTCCTGCCTAGTCATCTTGGATCTCTCTTACTCTCCTAGATTTCTGGCTTAGGTACTTAAGACTGTTACTGATTTTTTCTCTTTGATCTTAGATTTCTGGAGCTGAATATCCTTCTTAGATTCCCTTTTTCTGCCCAGGTTGCTTGACTCTTCACCTGTTAATCACTCCCAAATTCCTAAAGCAAACAAGCTTTCTTTCAGTCCCTTCATTTCTGTAAAGGGTAGAGAAGAGAGTACACAAACTTAAAGGCAAGTAAAATGATTTTTTTCTTGATTTAAAACTTATCTATTCATTATGGAAATCATAGAGCTCTAGAACTAGATGAGTATTTTGGTTCTTCTGTCTTTTAAAAACAAATGTAAAGATTCAAGTTGGGCATATCATCATTAAATGACATTTTAACTATAATAAAGCAACATTTCTCATTTCATACAGTGGCTCATATATTATAGTATCATTCTACTCAGCCAAGGTGGCAATTTAGGATCACAGCTTTAGAATGTAAAGGAACCCAAGAAGACATCTAGTCTATACCCATTGCATTGTTCTATTGATTAGGAACAAAGACTTCGAAAAGTTAAGTGGATGGTTGTAATAAGTAGCCAAGCTGGGAGTTGAGTTCAGGTCTTTAGATGCAAATCTATTATACTATTCCTTGTCATATAATCAACTTGTGATTTCTGGTGATTCCACTATTGATTCCCCATCTGTCATTCCCTCAAAAGTGATCTTACTAATTTTGTTTCTATATATTCACAGAAGAGTCCCTTCCAAATAGCAAGCAATAAATAAATATTTGTTGAATTTAATTAATTCACTCACCGTCCCCATGATACACTTCTAAGAAGTAGACTAATTCCACAAAGATGATCAATTATATTCATATACACATATACATATATAAACTCATAGACACATTTTTTCTGGTTGTTCAAAATATCTAGCTATGTGGGTACCTGGGGCATCTTATTTGATAGCCACAATAGCCCTATGAAAATAGGACTTATTAGTTCCCTCATTTTACAGATGTGGAACTTGAGGCTGAGAAAAGTTAAATTATTTATCCAGATTTATGAAACTAATAAGTAACTAAGCAATGATTTAAATTCAGGTCTTCCAACCTCCAACCCAATATGGTACTCTATCCATTCCACTATCTAGCCAAAGGCTGGTGATATCCATCTACTAAGGAGCGTTGACAAAGGCTACAGGAACATTTGTCTACTTAGAAGATAGATATATAATTTTTTCTAAAGGCATAGAGCAAAAAATCCAATTTCATCTGGAGCAGAGGTATAAATACAAACCTAGATTAAAATTTATTTGGAAAATTAACAAAGTTAATTCAAGTATAATCAAATATAGGTAATTTTAGTCTGTCAATTTCTAAATCAATCTGCAGGTTCCCCAAGATTCTTCCATTTTAGTGCATCCTATACCTGCTTCTTTTTTGAGTTCGATGTCACTCTTCTAGAGTAGTACAACTTTGCCTTTCCTATATATCAGTAGAGAGCTTGTCCTTTCAGACTATCCTTCCATCTTTCAAAGATTAACTTCACTCCTCTATGCCTATGTATGAGGACAATTTTTCATCTGTTCATTCTTGCAGTTCTGGGGAGTAATGTCAGCTTGTTATGGCAGGGAGAGTACTCCTTGGTTTGATCCACATTGTGCTAGGAACTTGCTTTGCAACCCATAAGCCATCAGTTTGCCCTTGAGCAAACTTAAAAATAAGAACCCCTATAGCATAGCACAGAGGTGTCCTGAGTTTTAACTAGTATTTTTAAAGTGCTTTGCAGTTACACAGATGAAAGTGGCAAGAAGTAAAAAAAAAAATAGCATTATTTATTCAACAGTCTTGCCAGGAGGGCTAGATCTTCTCAAGTCAATACTTTCTGTCCTCTATATTAATAAAAACTGTTTGTGAAAATACAATTGAGTTTTCTGAAAGAAAATATAGAAGAAACAAGAGAAGCCTTAGGGAAAAGTCTTACAATATACCTTCCTTTCTACTTTCCATGTAACAGGGGAGTTCAACAGGAGGAGGGACGTTCAGGGAGTCTAGCATCCAAGCAAGTTTCAAGCCAATGACTTTGGAAGGCAGCCTCTTGGCAAATATTCAGAGAGAATCGCTGCCATGTAGTCTCACTACCTTTCCCCGCTACTTTCTATGCCAAATCTTCCTTTAATACATTTTCTGCCAATGCAGTAATCCAGTGAGGTTTGTGCTCCCAGGATGCCAGAATTGTTTATATAAGGAAATTTAGTCACTAAATGGTTATTTAACTAGCCTGGGATCACACAACTGGAAAGTGTATTAAGTTAGAATTCTAACCCAGGGCTTCCTAACTCCAAATCCAGCACTTTTATCACTCTACTATACAATAATAAAATTATACAGTCTGAAATTATTAGAAACATAAGCTAGAACTAGACATTAAAGGGCTTTCAATAACAAGATGGAGATGTTATATTTTTTTGAGGCAATTGAGAGCCACTAAAGATTACTGATGGATGTCACAATGTAATTCTTATATTTATGAACTATTATTATTTTTATAAAGAATTAGGTCAATGTATAGCTTATCTAGGTAGTTGAAGTACCATAAAATGACAGAATAGCCTGGAAAATTTGGAGTCAAATAAAGGCATGAGTTTGTGTTCTACCTGTATCCCAAAATCCTTGTCTAATACGTCTTATTATTACTGTTTTTACCTTCTATTTATCTTTAATCAAATGCTATTTCTCACGATTCTCTTCTTTTTTCCCGGGGTTTCCTCAGCTTCATATTTAGGCTTAACATACAAAGCATCATCACCCACTTTATCTCTTCTGCTAAAGTATTCTCTTCTAGAGTCAAATTGGATTGATCATATCCGTCCAAATGAACATTAGCAAATTCCAAAAGGTCAAATTTGTACCCTTGCATTAGGTCGATTACCCATACTTTGTTTCTATACATGCCATGTATCAATGAACCCTTCATTTGTTGTTATTGTTTTTAAGGATTTTGTATTCGTTTTTTAAATGATGTTTTATTTTTTTCAGTTTCATGTAAAAATATTTTGACATTCTTTTTTCTTTTAATTTTGAGTTCCAAATTCTCCCTCCCTTCAACCTTACTTGAGATGTAAAAGATTATACATACACAATCATATAAAACATATTTCATTTTGTCATTTGGTGGAAGAAAATTTAATTTTAAAAATGAAGAAAGTAAAAGACAACATCCTTTGGTCTACATTCAGACTCCATCAGGTTTTTCTCTAAAGGAAGATGGGTTTTTTCATCATAGTCCTTTGGGATTGTCTTGGATTGTCATAGTGCTTGGCAATAGCTTTCATTCATAGTTGTTCATAATGTAATACTTCTGTTACTGTGTACGGTGTTCTGGTTCTGCTCACTTCACTTTTAACAGTATATATGTCTTTTCAGGTTTTTCTGAAATCCTCCTGCTTGTCATTTTTAAAGGACAATAATATCAAATTAGTATCCTAAACCACAGCTTGTTCAGTTATTCCTCAACTGATTGACATGGTCTGTGCCATTACTAAAAGAGCTGCTACAAATATTTTTTGTACAAATAGGTCATTTTCCTCTTTTTTTGAAAAAATGCTTTGAATATAATATACCTAGTATTGGTACAGTTTTATAGCTCTTTGGGCATAATTCCAAAGTGCTCTCCAGAATAGTTACAGTCCATGACTCCACCAACAGTGTAACAGTCCATATTTTCCCAAATCCCCTCGAACATGAGTAATTTTTTTATTTGATATTGACCAATCTGATAGATGCGATGTGATACCTCAGAGTTGTTTTAATTTTCATTTCTCTAATTAATTGTGAATTAATACTTCTTATAAAGAATTACTGGCATAGTCCCACAATGTTGTGACTACTATTTTCTGTAGTGTAAGGCTAATGGATAATATTATCTTTCCCCTCTTTTAAAAATATATTCTCTTGATTATATTTACATAAATTTAGGAAAATATGCTTCCTCTCAATCTTGCTAAGTATTCTCCATCCCTTGTTAAGAGCCAATCATTCCTATATTTTATGCCATGGTTCCAAAATCCAAACATTACTTTCTGTTATCATTATTTTTGCCAGCTGTTCACCTTCTATGTATGTCTTTCTCTTCTAAGTATCCATATCTTCAATCAAGAATTCAGATTAAAAACATACCCATAGAAACCATGCTGCTGCACATTCTAACTGATGTTAAAGTCACATCACCATATAGTTAGAGTTAATAAGAACCTCAGTGGCTCCCACATCCCACACCTTAATTCTGATTTATTTTATATCATCATGGTATCATGATACCAACTTAAGCCAACTTTACAGGAACATTAAGAGAATAAAATGAAATATATGAAAATACCTTGAAGGAATGATTCTATGTAAATTAATTAAATATATCATTAAAATTCTATAAACCTATTAATAAAATTATTGAGTAGAAAGCTGCTTTCAGAGTCAAGAAAACTTGAATTCAAGTTCTCTCCCTAAATTATACAAGCTATATAACCCTCCATGTCACTAAAAACAACATGCAAAAAAAAAACACCAACTCTCATAGACCTTATGGTCTATGCAGTGAAAATAGCAATATTAATCTCTTGAGGAAATTCTTCAACATGAGTTACTGACAGTTCTGGTGCAAATAAAATAATAATGAAAAATTTAACTATTGACAGAAGTTTGTTTTAAGTACTAGAGAGAATATTGAAAAGTACTCACAATCAAGATAATGAACCCAAACCCAAGTATATAAAATAATTTTAATGAGATGTGATACCAAATGGAAAATTTCAATTAAGGTGGTATTTGGTGATTTCAGAGGAGGGAAGGATTTTTGTGGAGTGGAGTTCTCACTAAAGATTTCACTGAAATGATAAAAGTAGGACTGATCTTTGAAGTTTGAGGAAGAGTCAAATAAAAGGTGGGGGAAATTTATTCTAGGAAAAAAAGGCTGTAAAAATGCAGGAAGGATGATTAGTAGTGTAACAGACCACTCTTCTTGGAGAATAGGACTCATGCTTGGGTACTGGAGGAAAGAAGATGGGAAAACTAGTTTGGGGATTAGAATCTGAGGCCATGAATGTAAGGTGATAGAATCTGAACTTGATGCCTTGCACAATGAAATAGATACAGGGACTGAACCCATCATTTAATTGGTGTAGGGGCTTTACACATTAGTGTAGGAAATTACTTCTATCAATGCAGGCTAGCTCTTTTTCCATCACATCTAGTCTTAGAGAGCCACCCAAGACACTAAGATTGTCTCTGGGTCATTGTAATAGGAATGTTAATCAGTTGTGAACTATTTCTTGTTGCAATGACTGATACACTCTGGCTTTGCTACTAGGGGACACACCTGAGAACTGCCTAGTTAAAATGCCTAGTTAGAGGTACTACTTCAGAGCTAGAGAGATAGAGAGATGTTGCTACAAGGGAATGCTCTGGGATTTTCCTATTGATCCCTATTTGAAGGCTAATGGATCAGTATTTTCCTATTCTCCTCCTACCTTCTTCCTCCCTCATTCCCTCCCTTAACCACCCACTTCTTGAAGCCTTTTGGCTTCCTCCCTCCCCCCGAGTGAATTATAAAATACTCTTGTTTTCTTTCTCAGGTAAGGGGTTTATTGGGAAACAACAGGATGGGAAACTGAGGTAAGAGGGATGAGGTTTTCCCTAATCTATAATGAGGGATAGGAGGAATTTGGGGTATCAGTCCAGTCACAGCTGTGACTCCAAGACAGCCGGAGAGAAGGACAACTGTTTAAAATTTTCTTTTCTTCTTCACAAAACCACCAAGGTCTCTCAGCCTAATTTCAGAAGCCCTCCTCAAGGGTCCTTCAGCCTGGGACAAAAACTAACAAAATTAGTTCTCAGTTTCTTCCCTCTTCAGTCAGGCTTGCCTCCTGACTTGGTCAGTCGCAGAGAGCCAAAGCCTCCTGGTCAGTCAACCCCAGAGAGAGAGACAGACCCCAAAGTCCACTCCAGCTTCAAATGCCTTCTCCTGGGAACATTACTTTGGAACCTTCTCCTTGATTTTGCATATCAGGTCCCCAGCTTGTTTCTTGCATGCTTGGCTTGCAAGTCCTCTCTCTATGCTTCTACCACATCATATAGTATATGTGTGGAAATTCTTTTGTGCTTGTGGAAGGCTATGATTGAACTCAGATCTTCTTGTCTCCAAGACCAATTTTCTACCCACTGAACCCTAATTAAATCAATAATAAAAAAATTTTTAATTGTGCTTTACAGTTTACACTTTGCTCACAATAATATTGTGATAACAAGTTATACAAAGTAGAGTATTGTCTCTACTTTGCTGATAATGAAACTATGGCTTGCAAAGATAAAGTACTTTTAGCAGGGATAGTAAATCACAGAACTGGGATTCAAAACAAAACAAGATTTTGTGTGTCTCTAGAATTCTTTCCCCTGCTTCCTGATTACTCTTATCAAAAGCAGTGGTTTTGTTTGTTTGTTTGAACTTTGTAAGGGAGAAAGATTAGAGGAAGAAATATTATTTAGGAGATTTCTACAATATATGGGGCGATGTCATCCTGGATTGTGGTGGTGAGGAGAGTCATTAAAATCAATCCAACTCCAAATATAGGTAAGACCCTGTGTTGTTTTTAAACCAAAGCCCTGAAAGTTGATGGTATTTACCCAAAATAAAATAGAATAAAATAAAGCTCACAGAGCTAGAAAATGTTAAATACTGTATTCAAAATTAAGCCTTCTTATTTCAAGTCCAGTTTTCTTTCTGCTCTAGATACTATTAGAGACTGATACAATGGGAAATGGCATTTGGGGAGCAGAGATCAAAGCATATTCTGACCAAAATGGCTTTTCCTTTCAATATCTGACTTTTTTCACCCTCTTCTATCTCTAAAAAGTTTCTCTCTCCTTTACCTGGAGAGCCAAGTAGCTATCTTTTTTTCAGAGTAAATAGTTATATTTTCTGGTTCCATGTTAACCCCTTGGGGTTTCACCTTCACTAGTCTCCCTTTTTCTTTGACTCGTCTAGCCTCCATTCCACTTTTTTTTTTTTTAATTTCTGGTTTCTATCTCATTTCATTTCCATTTCTCTACTCACTTTTTGTTATTTTCTTTTTCTATCTCATTTCATTTCCCTACTCACTTTCTGTTATTTTCTTTCTCCATTGAACTAGTATCTCTTTCCACAGTATTGCTGACATCTAATATTCATCTTCCATTGGGTTCTTCACTGTCTATATCATGAGAATTTGCTGGCAGTGTTACTGCAATCTGAAGCTTTGCTTCTGATGTCAACTAAGAAAATCTTAGAAATGTCTAGATCCTCAATAGGCAATGTATTTTTGCATTCTTTAATCTATCTATCTGAGCTGGCCCAGTGCTAGGCAGAAGCATTTAATAAATGTTTGTTGATTGATTGATTGAATGATTGAGTTCTCACCTTTTTTGTTTGTGTGTATTTGGGTAATTGGGACAATAGCAAAAATCAAGAAATTAGGGGCAGAAGTACTCAGAACAGAAAAAGGCTATCCACTACTATAGAAGAAATGGATGGAATCTGAATCTAGATTGAAGCATACCATTCTTCATTTTATTTTCTCCATGAATGTTCTCTAGTGTAAGCAATATATGCCTTCTTTCACAATATGATGAACAGGCAACTATATATTCAATAATAACTTACATAAACCTACTATTACCTTGGTGAGAGGGCTGGGACGGGAGGGAAGGAGAGAACATGGATTGAGAAATGTCATAAAATAATTTATACATGTATTTTATTACAAATTATATCTACATAATCTAGGGAAAAATTCTTAAAGGAAAAGAAATCAGGAGCAAGGCTAATGGGGTGATGATGAGCTAAATTTTAGATGTATTGGGTTTGAGATTACAATGGGGTATCAAAGGTGAGAAAAGAAATACAAGTGCAATTCAGGAGAAATCTAAGGGATGGAGACACAGATTTTGGAATTACCTTTACAGGAGTAATAGTTCAAGCTATTAACTAAAGGAAAGGAAACATATTGTGTACATTCTATACTGTTGTCTATGCTAGGGGCTGCCACTTAGGTACTTGTTAGATGGAATTTAAGGAAGTGCAATTACTTTTATGTGGAATTTTACTTTAGAGAAGAGACTACTTTGTATAATTCAGTTATGAGCAAGCTTAAAGTCAGCATGGCAGAATAGATAGAGAACTGGCCTCAGAACTACAGAAGAACAGATTTCCAGTCCTGCCTCTGACATGTACCAGCTATGGAACCATACTGGCCAAGTCACTTAACCCCACAATGTCCTAGGCAACTCTCCAAGATTATAGATTATAGAATAGTTATTGATTTGTATTGGGAGAAGTTTTTCATCAAAAGTTCATATATATATATGTATATATACACAAAGATTATCAGATTTAGAAAACAAATGTGCAAGGCCTTATGTGTGTTAAAATCTAGCAACACAAAGATAAAAAAGTCCTGTTCTTGTCCTCAAGGATCTTATAGTCTAATGAGGCATAAACCAGACAACCAGAAAAGTAGGGAACATTTATATTTGTGTATTCTGAGAAGAGAGTTTGCACATTACCTTCCTCTACAGACTGAATTTCTTTTAAAGTCATAAATCTCTAGATTGTCAGTCCTTGGAACTCAGATGTCAGTGGGGTTAGACAGCAGCTATTAAGAAATATGAAAATTTAGCTTATTTAGGTCTCTGGCTTCCACCTGATCAAATTTATCTATATTTGCTGCTTTCTAAAAAGTTGTCCCAGAAAAGCTCATGTTCAGTGCAGAAAATTGTACATTTCTTTGGGAAGAAGGTGTTATTTGCTTATGAAAAGCGAAAACTGAGTAGTCTTTTCAAAAGCAAAGATATCTTGCAAATGAGTTCAACTTGTCAAGGCTCTTCTCTATTGCAAAAGAGTTTTTCAATGAATTATGCTTAATTGTGCTGCTGGTTTCTGGTTCAGTACTATCTGCATTTTTATTCTAATGAGGGGTAGGAAATACCTGATAAAGCCTGACAGCTTGCAAAGGTTTTAATTTTTTTAAAATTTAATTATTATCGCCAATTAAAGAAAATGACACTTGTAGTTATTAGGTAAATGAGCATACTATTTATTACAAAGGCAAACCCCAAGAAACTATTGACTTCTTGTTTTAAGCTTGCACATATAGTTGCATAAACATTAAAGCAATACTAATGTGCATTTGCAAAGCATTTTGTATTTCAAAGTATGCTCATTAATTATTAGGATAAGACTTTCATTAATGAAGAAAACACTGTCATACTCACATCTCTAAGCTGAATTCAATTAATTTCCATAAGTACTTAAGTTCCTCTTGTGTCTAGTAGACCATTTGTTGGTGAGCATGCTATCATAAGCATGTAATAAGCCTGATCCTCAAGAAGTTTATATTATAATAAATAATAATGATAACATTTCCTTAGTACCTTAAGATTTAGGAAATGCTTTTGCAAATATTGCCTCCTTTTATCCTCATAACAACCTTGGGAGATAACTGTTATTTTGATACTTATTTTTCTTATGAAGAAACTACAGCAGTCAGAAGTTAAATGACTTGCCCAGGATCATACAGCTAGACAATGACTGAGGAAGGATTTTTAATTTGGGTATTTCTGTACCCCAGAGCCAATGCTCTATCCATTGTATCTCTCAGCTACCTTTAGTCATAGAAAGATTGCTTGATAGATGAAAGTTCTCGTTGTAAGACAACCTGGAATAGCTTAAGAATATCGCTGGTATTCATGAAGTACTAAATGAACAAAAGAATAAGTCCAGGGTCTTGAGTAAAACTCTTTATGGATCATAGATCTCGGACTAGAGGGCATGCCAGAGACTTGTTTGGTCTACTTACCCCATCCTCATTTTAAAACTGGAGGAATTGAAACTCACCAAAGGTCAACTGACTTGTCCAGGAGTCATAGAGATAGGGGTGACAAAGATGGAATTTTAATTTAAAATCTTGACTCCAGAGGCAATGCTTTTTCTGTTTCATCACCCCAATTATAGAATTCAATACAAAATTACAATACAAAATTCAATACAAAAATAGGATTCAATACTAAAAATACAAAAAAAACAAAAATATAAAAAAACTGGATAAGATACTATAGAAAGTTTCTGAAAAATATTGATATGGAAATATGATGAATCAACATTTGTTTTCTCTTTTTGTTGGCAATTTTTTTTGGGGGGGTGCTAGTCTAGAATGGGTCAGCTGGGTGGAACAGTGGATAGACTACTGGACCTGGAGACAAGAAGACTCCTCTTCCAGAGTTCAAATCTGGTCTCAGACATTTACTAGCTGTGTAACCCTGGGCAAATCTCTTAACCCTCTTTCCTTCAGTTTCTCATCTGTAAAATGGGCTGGAGAAGGAAATGGCAAATCACTGCAGTGTCTTTGTCAGGAAAATCCCAAAAGGGTCCTGAACAGTTAGACAGGACTGAAATGACAAAATAAACAATGTAATGGGGTACAGTTCTCCTTATTTCACCTGTTCATCAACATAAAAATGCATTTAATATGGAACAAGAAACCACAAATAATCACAATTCTTTGAAAAAATCTGTCTTCAGGGAAGAGTGCCCTTATAATCTGAATAACTTTTTTGCCCCATTGGTCTATAGGTCTTTGCATATCGTGGTGCTGGGTTCCATGTTCAGCCTGTTGCAAGATTTGTTGAGCCCTTTCAGCCTGTCCTGTATTTTCTTTAGGTTTAGTTTGCATAGAAGTCGATTTGATGAAATGGCAGTAAAGCCAGTTATCTCATTGTGGGGTGCTTCTCGCTCATGAAACACTCATGAGAATAGCCCGTACAGGCTTGCTCAGAGTTTGTACTTGATAATGAATATTTGAGAACACTTAAGGGAATACAGTGAGAATGAAAACTGCTTTTCATCAGAGGGCTTAGAAGCGAGGGATATCCCGTGGCAAAATTGTGGTCAGCACATGTCCTATGACAATATGAATAAGAATAAATTCCACTTTACCATTTAGTTATATGACAGTCAATTAAATTGAGATTTGGAGTTGGAGAGTCCCTTAGAGTTTATTGAGTTAAACATTCTTCTGGGAAACAGCCTTTCTTCTCAGATCTTAGATAGTGTTCACTTAAAATTCCTCAGGGAATTTGTTACCAAGCTTAACCCCATTCTTTCTGGATTCTTCAGGTTTTCCTTCTCTGATAGCCTTCAAAAATCCTGAAAGATAATTTATCTTAAATTAAATTTATCTTAAAACTACCTTTTCCCTCCCTGTGAGTGGCTAATAAGGACTGCTTTTACTTCTTGACTGTCCATTCCCTTTTTAAATGCTAGAAATTTTGCTTTTTTTTCCCCCATCACTCCATGAAACTGGAGAAGACTGGTTTACATTTATTTTGAGAAAAAGAGAGTCAGATAAATAGGAGAGGACTGAACTCTGGACAGTGAAGTATAAGAGCACACCTCTACTTCTCATTATACAAGCCTTTCTGAATTCATTCTCTCTCTCCTCAACCTTCACATTTCAAAGTCTCTTTCTTCCTTCAGTATTCTGCTGATCTACAATCTTCCCTGTATTGGATTCCTTGATCTCTACCAACACCTAAAAATGTTTTCTCTTTTCTCAAAGATCCTTTGATTCCAGAACACTTTTTTCTACGCTTCTCCTTTACTCCAATTACTCCTGCCTTCCATTATACTTCGCCCTTTATAGTCCTTTATTATGTAGTTTTTCCAAATAGTCAGTCTATAGGAAAATAGAGCTTTATTTGAGGTGAGGGGCATGTGTGTGAAAGGGATGCCGCTATCCAGCATGTAGTGAGATAACAGAATGAGGAATCAGTGAAGGGCACTGAGAGATGATTGAACTATACATTAAAATAAACAGAAGCTGGTGGAGTCTCCTATGGCTCATTCATCCAAGAAAGATCAGGCTGGTCAGAGCTTGCTATTTGCCTGAATGTGTCCAGACCTTTTCAATTATTGCACTTTTTACTTCTTCCTACTCAACAGTGAAGCGAAGTTCTTTAGGTGTCTATTGTTTCTTCCCCCTCAAATTCTCCCCTTTCTTTCGGTCCATAAACTTCAGGTGATGCTAAAACGTAATGTGTTGTCCTATCTCTAACACTGATAGTGGTTTGTCGTAGTAGGTTTGTAGTAGATTCTGTTTTGTAACTGAATTTATTCTCCTTGTCTACAAGAATTTCATGGCTCAAAATGAGTCCCTTCGATGGAAAAAAGAGAAGTGTATTTCACAGACTAAGTTAGGCTTTATAGGGCTCTTGTGAAAGACCACCCCACCACTGTACCTAAGAAGTCAGTTTAGCTTTATACATTATTCAATGACAATCTCAAGAAGAACCTTCAACTTTGAACTCAAACTCTGGGCTCCTGGACGCATTACCCTTAGAAGAATGGAGTGACTACAGACATACTGATCTAGGCAGGCACAGAAAATTCTCCATTGGGATCTCCCTTCATTAATGGAAGCACAGCTCTGATTTACAAAAGGGTAAGCATGTAACTCCTTGAGGCTAACTCTGACTCTTTTTACCCAGAACTAGGAGGAAGTAGCTGGGGAATGTCAAATAACTAAGCAAGTCCCAAGAGAAATCAAAATGAGCTTTCTCTTTCTTTTGGTCTCATTCTTTATGATTGAGAGAAAAAAATTAATAATAATATAGACCTCATAATAGTGTTATGTCATCCTCTTTGCTGTTTATTGGTCACTTATTTGCAATTTTTGCATCATTATTCATTAGGGAGTATTAATCTATAATTTTCATTTTCTGTTTCAATCTTTCCTGGTTGGTATACAAAGCCAGTATCTGTGTCACAAAAGGAATTTGTCAAGAACCCTTTTTTAACTACACTTGCAAAAAGTTTATATAATATTTAGATTTATTGTTTTGGGAAATTTGAATACATTTGTTAATGTATGGAGTTCTCGATTTTTTTCCTTTGAAAATTCATTCATGGGAGACAGATGGGTGGCTCAGGGGATTAAGAGCCAGACCTAAAGACAGGAAATCTGATCTCAGACACTTTGTAGCTGTTTGACCTTAGGCAAGTCACTTAGCTCCCATTGCCTAGTCTTTACCACTCTTCTGCCTTAGAAACAATACACAGTATTGATTTTAAAATGGAAGGGAAGGGTTTAAAAAAAAGAAAGGCAAAGAAAATTGATTCATGCATTATTTACTTTCTGAAATTTTATTATTTAAATTCTTGTTCTGTTAATATTGGTATTTCATATTTTTGCACAAAAATGTTACTTAATTTCATTTAAATTTTGGATTTTTTTAGAATATTATTGGGTAAAATAAGTTCTAATAAAATCCTTTATTTCTTCTTCATTTGTGTGAATTTTCTTCTTTGATGATGGTAATTTAGTTTATCCTTTTCTCATTTTTAATCACATTATATAATGATTTATCAATTTTATTTTCTAAAATCTTATTTTTATCTTTCAATTCTTTTTTCTTTTCAATTTTTAAAATCTCTTCTTTCATTTTTAGGTCTTCTCTTTGATGTTTATTTTTGTTATCTCTTAATTTGTTGGTTTTCTAGTATTTTTAATTTTATCTATAGTTGTATACCATTCCTTTCCAGTAGTATGATCTCATTATTATTATACATTTTATTCCTGAGTTTAAAGGTGTCAATATAACTTTTGATTTCTTAAGTTGCATATTTGTTTGCCTTTTTATTATATATATTCATAGATATCTATGCTTTAGTATGCTTTTTCCAGTAGTATTATTATACATTTTATTCTTGAGTTTAAAGGTGTCAATATAACTTTTGATTTCTTAAGTTGCATATTTGTTTGCCTTTTTATTATATATATATTCATAGACATTTATGCTTTGGTATGCTTTTTCTGCTTTAGTATGCTTGGATAATGCATAGGAATCATCTTTAAGAAGGGTTTTCCTCTCTTCAAATGATTTTTTTTAAAGCCCTTACCTCCTGTCTTAGAATCAATACTGTACATTGGTTATAAGAAGAATGGTAAGGGCTAGGCAATGGGAGTTAAGTGACTTGCCCAGGGTCACATAGCTGGGAAGTGTCTGAGGTCAGATTTGAACCTAGGACCTCCCATCTCTAGGACTGGCTCTCAATCCACTGAGCTACCCAGCTGACCCCTTCAAATAATTTTTTTATAGAAACATGGATTCATCATCTTGTTGATGCTTAAGAAACTAGTGTAAACATAAGAAAATCATTAAGTAGGGTGGAATGTATTGCCTGAGTAGTTTCACCCATTAATGAAGAAGAAAAACAAAAACACAAAACATCTCTTGAAAAATAGTTTTGAATGCTCTGAATGCTAATTCATTCTTGAAAGCTAACTAGCTGACTATGCAGTTCTAATTTTTAAGATTTTACTCCTTAATATTTTTATTCCTTTCATCAATCAAACCAGCAAAAAGAACTATATATAATACTTACTTCTCCCAACATCAGACCCCTCCCAGATCTGGCTAGTACATAATACTGGCATTTTGGGGGGAACTGAACATTTTCCTAGTGGTCCACCTGTGGAGGAAATTATTAGGGAGCCAGAAAACTTTTTCTTTTCCTTTAACAAATAAAAGTACTGAGTGGAAAATATATAATATGGTGCCCCTTAAAAAATTCACATTTCTAGCCATACTAAACCATAAGGCCAAATAATTTCAATGTCAGTTTCTTCAATTTCTTTGTTTTAATTTATTATGAAATTAATTTCTGATTTAATAAATAATCCTGAATCTCCAATTATGCTTTTGTCTGAAATAAATTAGAACATGAATCCATCACTTTGGAAGACATGCACTGTCTTTGTGAAGAATTAATTAATAGAAAATATTTAAGAAACCCATTCTTCCATTGCTTTGCATACATGTAAATAGGTGGATTTGGTTATTCTAGACATAATGCTGATAATATTAAACCAGAAGTATTTTATTTTTAAATGATAAGTTTTTGTACTTCACCACCATCCAATGAACCCTGCTTTAAATAATCAGAATTCAATTTAACAATCAACATTGACTATATCTGATAGTTCTGACAACTTTCTGCACTGAAAGCGCCCCCCCCCTGCCCCTTGCCTACCGACAGACCATGCTCTCCATGAAGAAGATTGGTCAACTATTCAATATCAACTTCATTTTAGTCTTCTTTTCCTTTATGTTCTGTTTGTTCATCTTGTATTGACTCATATAAATATAACTTTCCTCATTTCCTTGAATTCTTCATACTCCTTTTACCTTATGATGCAATAATTTTCCATTTACAAAGTACATTTATGTGCTATGATTTCTTCAATCGCTCTGGACATCTTTTGTTTCCTTTTTTTAACTATCACAAAAGTGATGCTAGAAATATTGTGATATATCCTTAGTTTTTCTTTCTATCTTTGATCACTCTCATATACATACATGCTTAGTACTGGGATTTCTGGGTCAAAGGATAAAAACACTTTGATTATTTTTCCCCAACTGTATCATCACACTTTTTATCCTTCTTTTAGGAAAAAAAAATGCCACTTCATGTATTCACTCTTTTCACCTTCTTTTCCTTTTTGTAAAGCAAGTATGTGAAACCAAAATGACATTTCAGGCATAGCCAAAATAGACAGTTGTCCAAGAAAATGGTTCCCTAACTGAATCTTACAGTTTACTTAGCACATATATTAAAGTTCCTGTGACAGGAAGCTGCCTAGATGTGTCTGGTATATGACTGTGTATATTATGGAAAAGAGCAGGAAAATATCGGGAAGGATCAGCATTCTGGCACCTTGCCATGAATAAGCAGAAGGTGTTTCTGGGACTGTCCAATTGATTTGCACGAGGTGTTTGTTAGGAATGGCTTCTGTCTTTCCCACATTGCTAAGTGTGAACATTTACCATATGCATTGGTCCTGAAGATTATTTGGGGCTTTCACAGTACAGCATGCATCCCTCCATAGAACGACTGCCCTCAGTCTCTAAAGCAGATGGTGCCATTTTATTCAAAGTTTGGGATTTCTGGAGCCTCACCAGTTTCCCTGTGCATTAAATAACTGGCCTTGTATTGCTTCCAAACAGGTGTTAAATTTATAAGAAAATGAGTTCTCTGCATCAAACTCTAAAAATGCTAGGTGATTGAGGCTCAAATAACTAAGGAAAGGACGTTGAGTTTCTGAAATCAAAGTACACAAAAATGACCAAAACAATAACATCATCATGAATAGCTTTTTGCTTTTACTTTTCCAGTAAAGGACACAAATTTTCCCCTAATTCTATAAATATAAATCAAGCAGCATTCCATTTTGTGAATAATCTGAATTTATTCTTTCTAGAAAGTCTTCTAGAAATACTTTACCTAGTTGTAGTTACAGCAAAACACTACTTTTAGAGATGAAAACATTGCTATTCTGGAAATCATAGGATGCTTATTCTGTGCTATAAAACCTCCCTCTTTGAAAGAATGAAACAATATTTTACTTACAAATAGACCATTCATGGAAAATAGAGCTGAGGCCATTTTCTTCCAAGGAATTCTCTCTTCACATGTCTAGAATGTAATTTTCACTCACTTCTATTTCATTGAATCTCTCTTATCCTATAAAATAAAACTGAAACACCACATTCTACATGAACTCTTTACTGATCCCTATAATTCTTAGTGTCTTCCCTTCTAACTATGTTGTATTTATTCTGTATACTTTTTTATGTATGTCATATCCCCTGAATGAATAGCAAGCTTCATGAGAAAAGAGAGTCTTTCATTCTTTGTTTTTATATCCTCAGATAAGTACAATGCCTTCCAAACCAAAAGTTAGTTATTACCTTTGTCATTATAGTGTTGCCTATCTCAAAAACAGTCTTGGAGATATCCTTTCCTTGTAATACTATATACCACCATTTTGGGGGGTCTATATATTTATGAAGATAAATTCTTATTCCTTGAATGTTTTGAGGATTGGTATAGACTGAAACATTCTATATCTAAGTTGATGTCCTTTTGGAATTCTGATTTCCTTTAAGAATTAGATCAAATAATGCCCTCTCCAGGAGAGTTTTCCTGTTTTAATATTTTCCATCCAAGATTACCTTGTGTCTGCTTTATATGTCTTTTATACATGAGATTGGTAGACAGATAGATGGGCAGATAGATAGATAGATAGATAGATAGACAGACAGACAGACAAGCAGACAGACAGATACATACATACATACATACATACATAGATATATAGATAGATACAAAGATACATAGATAGATACATAGATAGATGGATAGATAGATAGATAGATAGACAGACAGACAAGCAGACAGACAGACAGACACATACATACATACATACATAGATACATAGATATATAGATAGATACAAAGATACATAGATACATAGATAGATGGATAGATAGATAGATAGATAGATAGATAGATAGACAGACAGATAGGTAGATAGATAGATGTGGTTTTGCTTGATTGATTGTAAGCCACTTGACAGTAGAGCCTATTTCATGTTTGTCTATTTCCAATACTTAGAATAGTATTGGAGTTAATGATAAATGGATGAATAGAATGATGAACTGCTTTGGACGAAAATGTTATTTCCTTGCCTACAATCTAATGACAAACCTTCCTCAAATGCAAGCCATCGCTGGGCCTGATTGTAGAACTTTGATGGAAATTGTTAGAGCCTTTATTCTGTGGTCATAGCTCA
Source organism: Monodelphis domestica (assembly GCF_027887165.1). Classification (NCBI taxonomy): domain Eukaryota; kingdom Metazoa; phylum Chordata; class Mammalia; order Didelphimorphia; family Didelphidae; genus Monodelphis; species Monodelphis domestica. Next base: position 157,161,180 of record NC_077234.1, read on the forward strand.
TGGAAATCCATAATTACCTTCATGAAACAATAAGTAGAATCTTAATGGGGATGCAAATCCTTAGAGAGAGAAAAAATAAATGTTTTATTGTGAACAATATGAATATTATAGCAGTGCTATTACTCTATCTGACATGATGACCTTCATGGCAGTAATAGACCTATTACCTGAAATTCTAATATTTGGAGAAAAGCAATTTTAGAACAAGGACCTAAATAACTAATGTTCTGATCTGTGATTAAATCAAATGTCATAAGATCATAGCTGGGTCAAAACTCAAGAGTTATCTAGTACAAAGAATATTCATAGCTGTGCTTTTTGTGGTGGCAAAGAATTGGAAAATGAGGGGATGCCCTTCAATTGGGGAATGGCTGAACCAATTGTGGTATATGTTGGTGATGGAATACTATTGTGCTCAAAGGAATAATGAACTGGAGGAATTCCATGGAGACTGGAACAACCTCCAGGAAGTGATGCAGAGCGAAAGGAGCAGAACCAGGAAAACATTGTACAAAGAGACTGATATACTGTGGTACAATCGAACATAATGGACTTCTCCACTAGTGGCAATGCAGTGATCCTGAACAACTCTGAGGGATCTATGAGAAAAAACACTATCCGCATTCAGAGGAAACACTGTGGGAGCAGAAACACAGAAGAAAAACAACTACTTGAATACATGGATCAAAGGGATATGGTTGGGGACATAGACTCTAAATGAGCATCCTAATGCAAACATCAACATGAAAATAGGTTCTGATCAAGAACACAAGTAATACCCAATGAAATTGCACGTGGGCTGCTGAAAGGATGGGGGAAGGGGGAGAGGGAAATAATGTAATAATGTAATAATGTAACCAAGGAATAATGTTCTAAATTGACTAAATAAATTAAAAAAAAAATTTTTTTAAGTTATCTAGTACAAATCCTCTAATTTTACAGGGAGAAAATAGAGGCCCATATTGTCATGTGGCAAGTCAAAATCAGACAATTACTAAAAATCAGAGCTAGAAAGTAAGCCTATATCTTTTGACTACAAAAGATCACTCTTCCCTCTCATTACTACTAGTCTCACCCCATTCTCCTTATTTTTCTGGAGATAAAAAAAAATAGAATGTGTATATCCACAAAATGGGTTTTTATGACCTCAGGCTCATGGTGATATCTATGTGATATTGATTCATTTTGATATATAAAGAAAAAGAAGATCTCACACTAATGAAAACACAAAGCTCCTACATGTTTAATTTACGTTTCTTCTTATATCCATAATTGATCCTGTCATGAAGTGTCTCACCCCCTCCCCAGCCTCCCTGATTCACATAGTACATCATCAGGGAGGCCAACATGTTCCTATAAATTAAGTCTTTCATGTTTTGTCTTTCTGTTTTTCTGGAAGTAACACTCTCAGTTTATTCTTCCAGTTTCATAACCTGTTCCCAACCTACCTTTCTAGACTCATTATTCATTCCTTCCTTTCCAGGGCAACAGTAATGGCTTGTGCTCTATCCCTTATACCTGGTAGTCCAAACCCATTTCCATGGCTTTACATTTACTACCCCGCATGCTTGGAATAATATCCTCTTCTCATGTCTGTTTCATTGAATCATTCTCTTCCTATACCATATAGTGGAAGTACAATTTTCTATGTGAACCCTCTTCTGAGCCCTATAACTGCTAACATCTTCTCTTCTAACTAGTTTGTATTTATTCTGTATGTATTTATTTTCTATATTCTAATATGTGCAAGTTTTCTCCCCTGAATAAAAAGAAAGCTCCTTGAGAAAAGAAATCATCTTAAGGAGTTAATAAATACTTGTTGATTTTTTGTTAATTAATTCAGCTTATTAAAGTCATTTCTAAACCAAGCTACCCAGAATGGAACACAATAGTCTAAATATAGCATAACTAAGATTAAGTGATGTGATTGCCCTTAAAATATTTAAAGACAATTATCAAGTCTTCCATTAGGCTTCTTTGCTTTAAGCTAAACATTATCAGTCTCTTCAATCACATTTTCTTCATACATTCATTCACTCATCAAACATTTATTGCATATCAATGACTTGCAAGGCACTGTGCTAGGTACAGGTATTCAAAGATTAAATGAATCATTTCTCATTAATTTTCCTCTGGATGCTCCCTAATTTGTTAACATGTCTCTTTAAAATCCCCAAAATGAACTTAATGCTCCAGAAGTCAACTACCAAACTCAGAGTGACTTATTTCCACCTCGACATTGTAGTCTATTAATGTAGCCTAAGATTTTTAATTATTTAAGCAATGGCATCACAGCATTAGTTCATATTAAAATTGTTGAAAATTAGATTCTCAAGATCTCTATCATTTTATACTCATAAAACACATTTTTTAACCTGATGCAGAACTTTACATTCATTTCCATTAAATTTGAACTTGACTTTGTCCAATTGTTGGCAACTGTGTACCATCAAAGAATTTTATTCTAGTCAGGAATTGCCATAAACATGTGCATAGGTTAGGATTTTAGGACTGAAGGTGTAGGATAAATAATTGAAACAATATCACAGGGGCAACTATTAAAATAGAATTTTGCTTAGAGAATACAATTTGTTTCTCTCCCCATCCACACCTCAATCCTTGACCATGTTTTTAAATATGGGAATCACTTGCCTAGAGCAGTGATAACAAGTGTTTTAGAGACCAAATGCTCAAACTGCAGCCCTCATACCGAATTTGAGCCCTCATCTTACTTCAGACAGTGGGAGAGAAAGCATTCCCATTGGGCTGCTGGGCAGAGGGGCAGATGATGTGAGAAATGTCCTCTGCCATGTGTGGAGAGTAGCCCCCTCCAGGACAGGCATCATGGGTTCGCCAATATGGCCCTAGAGGTATCTAAGTAGAAGAGTAAGTAGAGTGCTGGACCTGGCATTAGTAATACCTTAATTCAGAGCATATCTCAGGCACTTCCTGGTTGTGTGACATGCCACTTCATCTCTGACCTCCTCAGTTTCCTGATTTATAACTGAGGCATAACAATAGCACTCGCCACTCAGGGTTGTTATCAGGATCAAAAGAAATATTTGTAAAATGCTTCCCAAACCCTCAAGATCTACCTAAATGCCAGCTATTGTTAGCATTTTTGTTGTTATTATTTTGTTTGTGTGACATGGATTCTCTTGATAGTCTGATGAAGCCTAACCCCTTCTTAGAAGAATGTGATTTAAATACATCGAATAAAATACACAGGTTTACAAGGAGAAACAGCCCTTTTAAATTTTAGTTATCAATTTCTGTAAAGTCTCTGAACCCAGATTAAGAACTCCTGCCCAAGGCAGCCCCTAAAATCCTTGTGCCTAAATCTTTGAAAACTTTCACATAGCCAGTCCTTGACATCGTTTTTTACTTTGAAGCACAGATTAAAATATCTCCTCTTGTGTCTTTGAGTGTGACCCTGGAGAGACTCTCAACCTGCTTCATCAGTGTATACCCATATTTCTTTAGGAGAGCTACAAACCAACATATCCCTAATCAGACTGAAACAACCTCTTAATTTCACAAACACTTCAGTTTTACAGTTCGTTGGTATTTTTATCATGATTTTTATATGTTATATAGTCAGTCCTAGATTGTTAACTAGCTCATATTTGAATAAAACTTCACTTTTATAAATTGTCTAAATTACTATATTGTATGACTTTGCAGGATGGCTTAGTTTTAGTAGTCCTGAATTATGGGAAGCTACCATTTAATCTCTCTCAAGAGCCCTACTCTAGTAAAGCCAGATGCCACGTTGTGGGATTTTTTCCTTCATTTCTTAAAAAGCCATGCTTTGTGAGTGAATGCCATTCTGTCTAATTAATTCAATTAATGAATCTCAGAACCATAAGACTATGCATTAATATCATTTATTCTGAAAAGAGAACTTTTTTTTTAATTTTTTTAAAGCAAAGGATGTTTGTGACTGCCAGTCACCTGGCTCCTCCTCACATCACAATATCCTTCAGAATAGGAAACATAGTGCAATGTTAACAAGCCTGGAGCACAGCTCAGCTCTGGCTCAAGTCCTGAGCTATCATTAAAGCATTCTGCCAGCCTTGATCTAGTACTGAGAAAATTGGGATGTTTGAATCTGGCCCTGGGGGCTTTTGAGATGATCTCACAATTTCTCAGTTAAACCAAACATCAATTAAGTATGGTAGTGCATGAAGAACCACCCACGTTGAGTTACATTGGGGAGCCAATTTCGATCATCCTTAACTATTCCTTCTCCCTATCCAGATTCTTTCTATTACAATTACTGCTTACAAACACCCTCTTCCTTTGCATTTCCCACAAGCCTCCAGTAAGACTTGGAAAAAAAAATAGTTTTTGCTTCTTGGATTTTTTGTCTATAATTATATTCCCAGCACAAAGAAGTCAGCCTTCTACTCAAAAATGACTCTCCTGGATGCTGAGGAATCAATAGTCAATCGTCAATAAGCCTTTGTTAAGTTTATCATGTGCCAGGTACTGTGGGCATGCAAAATAAAAAAGAAGAAAAAGAGAGTCCCTACCCTCAAAAAATTAATGATCTAATGGGAAAGTCAAGAAGCAAACAAATATGTGCCAGAAAGCCATAGAGAAAATAAAGAAAAAAGAAGAGAAAGAAGGCACCTTAGTACCTTAGGAGTTGAGAAAAGTTTCCTATTGAAGATAGGATTGTAGTTGGGACTCAAAGGAAGTCAGGGAAAGCAACAGGCAAATACGAGAAGGAAAAGCATTCCAGGGATGGAGTAGTTAATGTATAATGAATAAAGAGCCAAAATCTACTTTGAGAATGACAATTTCTGACAATTACACACCGGGAAAGTCGTTTAATTTCTCAGTGATCCAGGCAAACTTAGACCAAGAGGCAGAGTCTTGCCCATCTTCATTATTAGGAGGATACTTACCTAGAACTCAGTATGGTGATGCGATTCCAGATCTCTCTTTTTCCCTTATTTAATGGCCACCATCCCACCCAAATTAACTACTTGTAGGCAAGAACTGTCATTTTTGTCTTCGTATCCCCAACTGCACGGGGCAGTTGTTTTCCTAAAAGTGTTTTCATTGATGGATAACATGCTGTACTTCGTATACCTTTATTGAAATGGATGACAAAACCTCCAGAAGAACTTTATATCTTTCCCTCAATATCTGTGTATATCGATCAAGGGCCGCTCTAGGTGTTTCAGTAAAATAGGGTACCAGACTTAAAGTCAGGAAGGCCCCAGTTCAGATTCTGGCTGAGACACTCACTAGCTCTTTGGTCCTGGGAAAATCAATTTCTTTATCAATAAATGGGGTTAATTACACGCTCCCAATGTTGTCACAAGGATCAAATTTGAGATCATATTTGTAAAGCATTTAGCAAAGAACACTTAGCCTGGCACTGAGTAATTGCTATTTAAGTATTAGCTATTATTATTAGCTATTTGACCAATGGCAAATAAGTGTATGAAAAATAAACTTTGCCACATAATTAATCTAAATAGTAATAGGAAAATATATAGGGTCCTAACACAGATGTGGGGCAGTGAAGAGAGCAGTCAGAAAGATCAGAGTTCAGCCTCAGCCCTCCATTTACATTAACAATTAACTCCATTGCCTCAGTTTCCTCATCTAGAAAATGAACTATTAAAGGAGATGTCCAACCACTGTAGTATCTGCCAAGAAAAACTCCAAAGAGGTCCCAAAGAGTCAGATATGACTAAAAAATGACTAAATTACAATAATCCAGTTATCTGCAGTAGTAACTATCAATTATATGGATTAAACCTTTTGGTTAAATTAGTCACCTCTGGTAAGTGGATCCAAGTCAGTACCATAAATAATCATGAATATTTCTGGGCTTCTCTTACACTTTGTGGCTGCAGAGATGATGATTGGTAAAACTGAAAAAGCCTGTTGGAATCCTTCCGTTAGTGTTCTATTGCTGCATATGTAAAAATAACCTTAATCAAGAAAAACCTTCTTCTATGAAGACAATAAATTCAGTGTCTTCTGTGAACAACACTAGACTCACTTCTTTCTTACCTATTGTTACTCTTAAAAGACTGTATTTATGTCTTTGTAGATGAATTTGGTGGAGCGTGTGTAATAGGAGCCCTGCTGTTTTTTCATAAATGGTTACGATAAAATATTCATAGTTGCTTATGTTCTGTGATGAGCTATATGTGGTAGAACACATTATTATACTCTTATTTCTAAGAAGAAGTATAAATCAAAGGAGGCTTGGGTTTTTTAAAACTGTTTTTCATTTAAAACTTTTATATTAAAGATATTTAATTTGTTCACTTGGAAGATAATGGAATAACAAGCCAAATATATGATAAAAGAAATCACTTTAAACTCTATTCCAATAAAATTGCTGACATGGAAGATGGGAGGGAAAGGATTTGTTTTTGTTGTTGTTGAGTCATTTTCAGCCATGTGCAAGTCTTCATGATCCTCTTTGGGGCTTTTTCTTGGCAGAGATACTGGAGTAATTTGCCATGTCCTTCCCCAGTTCATTTAACAGATGAGAAAACTGAGCCAAACAGGGTTAGTTGACTTGCCCAGAGTCACACAGCTAGAAAATGTCTCAGTTCAGACTTGAACTGGTCTTCCTGGCACCAGGGCTTGGCACATTAACATAAAAATGGATATGATGGTTTTATCATATCCTACATATCATATCATTAAGTATAATTTCTTCCATATATTCTACCAATGAAATGTATATGATTTTAAATGTTAATAAAATACTTAATCTCACATATTCTATTTTCAAAAATAATGTATATTATTTGTGCAACTTCAAGAATTCAACTTCAAGATAAATTGCATATAATATCACACCTTAACACAGATAAAATCTAATTTGGCATTTGTTTCTTTGCCTATTTAGGATAATTCCCCAAAGTACTCCAATGGGAATATTCATTCAATCATTCATTACACAAATATTTTCTCAGTTCCTACAAAACAAAAAGCATTGTCTTAGAAATTGAGAAATACAAAGTTCAGATCTGATCTCATGGACTTTAGAGTCTAATAGGGGAATCAGATGCAGATACATGTAATTAAAGCATAGTACACAATAACAAATAAAAACTCATCTTGAAAATTTTTAAAAATCACTTTTAATTGAGTAAAAAACAAAATATTATTTAAAAGCTATTTTTAAAAGTTCATCAGAGAGGTACAAAACAAAATAGCAGGTGATATTGTCATTGTCGTTGGGGAAACCTGGAAGATATCATAGAGTAAGTAGAATTTAACCTGCATTTTAGAAAATGGAGAAAATTTAATAGTTGAAAAGGATGAAAAAAGAATACTCCAACTCTAGTGAAAATTGTGAGCAAATACATTAAGGTGAGAAAGCACTAGGTAACTTGTAAAAGGCAAAGGTTTTACTCGAAGCTTAGGATCCAAAGATAAAAATAATGTGAAATAAAGACAAAATGTCAGGGTTGGGAATAGATTGCAAAAAGTCTTGAATGTCAGTAGAGAGTGAAAGCTTTACCTGACAAGCAGGACATAGCCGCTGTGGATTCTCCAGCAGAACAATGATATGGACTTGTCAATGAATGAGGAGACTTATTCCTGCTATGACATCAAGGATGAATTAGAAAGGCGAAATGATGGAGGCAGGATGATATTTTAGGAGTTTCTTTCAGTGGAACAACTGTGTTAAGGCAGATTTCACAGTACTGGCAGTGAGAGTAGATGGGAAGGGAAGGAAGTGAGAGTTTTTGCAGAGGTATGAGAAGTGAAGGAAAGAGAATAAACCAAAAGTTTTATGTTAGTCACATCATTTAAATAAGCCCCTTAAGCTTATGAAAAGGAATTCTGTCCACATCTAGAGCAAGAAGTATGGGAGTAGAAATGCCGATGAAAACATATGATTTATCACATATTTATTTGGGTACATGATTTGGGGTTTGGGTTTTATAAGATCACTCACCTACAAAAATAAATAACATGGAAATAGACTTGAGTGATAATATATGTATTAACTAGAGGAATTGTTTGTCAACTCTGGGAAGGGGATGGAGAAAGAGGAAAGGGAGGCAACATGAATCATTTGACCCTGGAAAATTTATTTGAAAATTTATTACTGAAATAAAATAAAGATAAAATTTTAACAATAAAAATAAAATAAACCCCTTAAGATAACCTGCTGGTATAATGACAGAAATTGGAAATATGTTAATACCATTTGGCAATTGGACTCCATTGTATAGGTATTAACTATCTTGGGAATGATCCTAAAATATTTACATTCTGACTATATAAATATAACCCAAGAATACAGACATCTAATGGTTTCATGAAAATTTGGAAGGACTCATGTATAGGGGTATTCATGGAGTAGGACTATTTTTTCAAATCAAAGTCAACAAATGAAGCTTAATTGTTTTGTTTTGTTTTTTCCCCATGTCTTTTTGGCAATACTCTTTTAGAAATGAAGGATGAAAGTAGTCATATGAGGATGAGTGATTTTCTCAGTGACTGTTAATTAAGAAAGCTTTCAGAGGTTTTGAGTTCTTAGTTCTTCATCTCTTATTCAGTCCTCTAAATGATGTCATCTTGTAATGAGGATGAAATTAAGTCAAGTGCCTTTGATAGCATTATAGACTGATCATGCCCAACACTAAGAAATGGAAAAGACAAAACCACTATGACATTTACTAAAGAATAACACTCTGTGGACATACATAAGACTCAGGATAAATATCATATTAGACTATTTTTCCAGTATTGGTTATGAAAGTTTAATTTTGTGGGGGAAAAAAAACTGCATTTGTAGAAGACACCATGGACAAAATTATTCTTTTGCTTATACTACAAATGGAAAAGTTGTGTCAGGGAAACAATACTTGATTATATTAGGTCAAGATAATTTTGAAGAACTATTAGCACCACATTATGTCCTGATTATATCTAAGCAGCACCCAGTCTCCCAAGAAAAAGCCAAATTAAACTCTGAAGAAAGAATTATGAGGTCTTTCAAAAAATCAGAGATGTATTATTTCATGGGAGATATTCTTCCAAAGAAGTTACATCCTTCTCACTCTCTGATAAACTCTCTCCATGATTTATTTTGGTCTAAAACTCTCTCACCTAGTGAACAACATTCTAATGAGCCTCTCTAAATTGAGCTCGGCTGACCTTTTGAGAATAGATAAAAATCCCCTTACTGGGTCCCATCTTAAAGCATTTCCAATTTGGTGGGACCACCAGAGCTAGCATTCCAAATATACACTTTTAAAGATCCAGGTTCCCCTGGACACCATGATGAGATACAGAAGTGGGGCTTTAGTAGAGACCTTAAGAAATATTAGAATACAATAGATTTATATGAATATATTGAAGTATGCTAAGTGCTATTAAAACTTAATATTTAAAATATATAATGTAAAAGTGAGTGACTGTGTCAGAAAAATTACTTGCGTAGATGCTGACTTACAATGGCCAATAAAGGGATTGTAATTCTTGGTTACAAATACAGAAAAGTATCTAGGTTGTAAGGTTAGCCAGACATAAAAGGTATTTTTAGATGTAGGAAAATAAGGAAAAGAAAAATTTGTCTCAAAATATAAAACCTTTAAAAAATACGTGAAGCTAAATTGTTCTATGTCTTTAGTTCTTCTTTTTGATCAATAAAATTATACATGTGAAGTACCATGAATTATGTCCCTTAAACTGTTTTACTTTGACTACATGGATTAACAGTTAAGGAGAAGAAAACATAAAAAATCAAATTGGTAAGGATTTTTCATTATATACTTTGTGCCTTAAACCATAAACTTAACAAAACTATATAATCTTAACAATGGACTCTGTTGGTTAATACAGTTACTATATACATCATTACTAAATTACCAATTACAGTATAAAACAATAAAATGAATAATGAAAATATTGCAAGCATATTTTATTTCTTCTGATTTTTGAATCACCTCAGGTCATCATTACAAGCATCAATTAGCACCAGAGCTAGTAATTAGAAATTTGGGGACCTGGAGGACTAAGCAGTATCAAATTGGACAAACAACATGGGATGTGCCCTCAAACCAACTTTGCAATTTTGTGATATGAAAATAACATAAGAAGTAATTCAGACAAATTCATTTGAACGGGAAGGAAAATGTGTTAGTATAGGAGTTTAGGGAATAGAAGCTGAACTTTGGAAGGGATCTCTTCGAACTGATTTAGCCCAGGCTGCAAGACTGGCATTTCATGTTCTTTTTATTCCATCAGGGAGGCTCCCTCCTTCCCTAGTCTGGAAGGAAGGGGATGCTGAAATTATTGCTTTAGATGAGTTGAGAAAGGAGGCATTTCTATTTATGGAGGGCAATATAGAATAGAATTTGGTCCATATGGAAAGGAAGACATGAAAGGGAAAAAATCTGGTTGGAGATAGAATGGACCTAGTCTTGAAAAATCTGAAGCTTGTTTTTCCTTCTCTTCCACAAGCATCTGAACTTAATTCCCCTTACTTTGTCTCTACTTTGCTGAAGAAGCACATTTAAATTGTTGCACTGTCTACACTCACCCCCCATAACAAAACCTGGGGAACTCCTAACTAGTTACAGTTCTGATTATCATTCACCTAATGAAGCCTGGAAACAAGGGATAATGATGAGAATTCTGATTTACAGAATGTTCAGTAAATCTGATTTGTAGTGCTATGATCAGAATATTATGTAGCAATATCTTTAGTTGAGTCACGTTATTCATGCGACTAAACATTCACTTTCAACATAACCTCAAATTATGGTTGACGTTTAGTTTTATTGAGTTTTATTTAAACATGAAAGGAAAACAGCTATTTCATTTTTGTCACATTTTGCCAAAAAATATGCTAAAATATATTAAAAGGCACCAAAACACAAGTCAACACTGGTATTAACATCCCAGAGTTAAAGCATGTTATCTTCCTTTTCAAAAAATAAAGAATGATGAGGTGAAGTTAGTTTTAATTTGTTTTGTTTGTTTGTTTGTTCATCTTAAATAGATTAACACTAAAAGAGGTAATGTACTTTGTTGGAGATGTCTTTGTAAATGTATTCTGGATTCTCTTGTGACAAAATAAAACATCATTTACACATTAATCAATTCCACTCTTGATTTCTATTGGCAAATCAATTTAAATGCATTTCAGATCTCTTTTAACTTATGATCAATATAGGGTTTATAAAAGTTAACTCATATTTATATACCTACATAATATTTATATATGTGAGCTAGCTCTTATGTACATACCTTTATAAAAATTTGTCTTTAGCATTTATTGTCTCATTTGGTACTCCCAATTACACTAGGAGAATGGTTTTAATCATTGTGCCCATTTAACAAATGAGAAAACTCAAGCCACAAGAGAGTAAATGACAACCCAGAGTCACACAATTAAGAAATATTAGAGGTGGGCTAGGAATTTTGTTGATACCGCCTCCAAATTCAGAATTCTAACTGTATGCCATTGAGTCTATGAGTTTTATCCAAAAATGTGTTTAATTCAAAATGCAAAAATGTATCTTCAAACTTCTACCTGATCTGTTGAAAAATGAAAATAAAAAGTCCCCAATTAGATGTAAGCACAAGAAAATCAGAGATACTATTTTACCTATTTTGGATCCAATCAATAGTCTAATGTCCAGTACATCACTGGGCATGCCACTATCATTGAATCCATGTTTTATAGAAGGACCAAGGAAGTTTGGTAATGGGAAACACTCTGAGGGGAATTCAGGGCCTTTTCTCCTTGGCCATATATTCAGAATAAAAACATTCTAATAAAAAATGAATGAATTTAAATATGTATATATGTGTATATGTTTATATATGTATACAAATTATATATAGATATATATATGTGTGTGTGTACTCACATATATGCATAGTTGGCCTTCAATTTGTCTTCCCTTCTCATTGTTACTTACCTGACAATGATGCTTTGCTTGTGAATCTTACTCTGAGTACTGCTGTGGCAGCCCACTAGAAGGCTGTGGTTTGGAAAAATACTCCCATTTGGCATGGACAAATATTTGGAAGCAAAGTTTGAGAGAGAAAAGGGGAGGCAGGAAATCATTTCCCCATTTTTAGACTCCTATTGCCTGAATATTCATTTACCCTCTTATAAATCAAAGCCACTAATTGAAAAGTTAGACCTTTTTCTCTGCCTTATTTGAGCCTTCCTATCTGGCAAGTGAGGCGCCAGTTCTCATCTGCTATTTGCTCCTCAGAGATATTGGCATTAGCAGTTCATGGTGGAGAAACATTTAAATAGCTTTTCTCTACATGGCAAAAATTTAAACTGCCTATATGTGCTGATGGCATGAAGAAATATTGTTGTTGGATACTTCATTCTGAGCTTGCCTACCTCTAAATAAAGAGCAGCATTTATTCCATTCGTTGGCCAAGTTACCAAATGAAAGAGTTCCCATGCAAGTTCCTGAAGAAAGCTGAGCCTACAAAAAGAAGGAATGCAAGGTGACCATCCCTCTGCTCCTTTAATAGGAAACATCCTTGCCTTACTGATCCAGTGTTTGCTCCTCTACAATAATCTGTTTTCCCTGCTGTTTTTCCAGCTGTTCTGGAACAGCTTGACAGCCAACAGAGCAAATGAAACAACAGAGACCAGCAGAGGAGCATGGATTTGCTTTGTGACAGCGTAGAAGCAGCATGTTGCTCGGTTAAATGGAGAAGAGCAGCCAGCCCTAGCATAGATTCAGGGTAGGGAAAATGCTTTATAATTATTTAAAATCCATGTTCCTCACCCCTCTTCAATATGCACGGACACTGGTTGGCCATGATGTGATCTCCCCTTGCCATTCTCTCAGCTTGACCCAAGTAGGTCTAGAACTTTTAGTCTGAGAAATTGGATGGATCAAAACTGAGAAATGTCATTTGGAATTGACATGTCAGTCAAACACTGACTTGGCTGAGTACCTGTTCCTATACCTAAGCTTTGAATTGAATAAATAATTTGACTTTGACATAATGTGATGAGCCAACAAATAACTAATCATGCCCTAAACAAGACTGAGCAATGAAGACCTGGTCAATTAAGAGTGACCGGGTCAGTATAGGTGTGTATGTTGACTCCAGAAGGGATGAGGGAGGTGACAGGTCCTCTTAATGACATCTGAAAGCAGATATCAAGAGCATCAAGTTATAGCTGAGTTAGAGTGACCTTTATTCTAAGCTACTTGATTATGTGACTTTTAATAAAATAAACAAACAAAAAATGAACTTGGGTCTCGTTTTGCTCGTTCTTGTCAATGATCAAAGATATAAAGTCAGATGGGAGATTCACTTCTTTCTCAAATAGAGGAAACAATTTTCCTCTTGATGTTGGCATTTTTTTTCAGTACTTCTTTTAGAAGTCTAGCTGTGTTTCTTTACTTTTAATAAAGTTGTGATGTCAGCAAGAAAAATCTCCTCCTTACAGTGTTCTCCGGGACTAAATAATTCCTATGGCTTCTAGCACAGTATGAGGTGCACTAAAACACTTGAAATGTAATTGATAATAATTGCAACCCATGCCAATTAAAGGGAATTCTCTATTTCCCTTCTATCATTGATACATAAAAATATGAAAGGGAACAATTAAAATGATGAATGTTGAATGTTATCATCAGAGCCAGGGAAGAAAGTTGTGTATATGTGTGTGTGTGTCTGTGTATTTATAGTTTTAAATATGTGTATTTCTTTAAAATGTCTGTATTCTATAATGTTTCATATTTAATTGTCACTTGACCTCAAAAAATTCCTTCTTTCCCTCTTCCTAGCTAACTCTTACCCATACCTGTTTCCAACTATCCACCCACTAGATTAACTGGACCAGTCCTCTTGAGTAGCTTAATAGTTTAGAGGTGCCTGTTTTATAAGCACTTTTAGCAAAAAGGGAAATAGGTAGCTAGGTATAGTACATGTTAATAACCAGAGAGATAATACACAGAACTATAATTAATGTCTTGTTCATAATTCTTAAATGTATTAGGTCTACTAAAATTGCCTTTCAAAACCTTTTCCTAGTTGTATGCTCAATAGGAATATTTGGAAATAGCTAATTCTCTAAAAAGTCAGTATTTTCTTTAAGGTTTTCTCATCAATTTTTTAAAATTCATTTTGAAAACTGTCATTTTCCTTTTTTCAGTAAACCATATTCTTATATTTTCTTTTGCTCTCTTTATTTGATATTTACTACTATGTGATTCAAATGGGGTTTCTTCAGGCTTAGATCTGTCTCTTCTTGATCTGTCTATCTATCTGTGTCTATACATATAGACATATTGATATAGCTATAAATATTGACCTGAGAGTTTAGGAGTTTGTTAGTAACATTTCTCTATGTGCGAGAGCTAAAGTTTCTCTCTGGTACACACCTATGGATTCTATCTCTCCACTTTGACTTCTCATTCCAGTGCTTCTTACTAATTACTTTTGAGTAACCGTGTTAAGATTTCTTAGAAGAATATATACAGCAGCTTCATATTCTTGTTGAGCTTACAGTCTGGATATACTTTTTCAAAGACATCTGTTGTAAATAAAATAAGCCTAATAATTATAAAGAAACTTAAGAAATTAGAAAGAGTTAAGTGACAACCAAATGTATATGCTATGAAAGGAAAGAATTTATTTGCACTTTTAAAATATTCCTCTATCTGTATCCCAGGAATAGAGAGGGAATACAGACAAACAAAATTAGGAATTAAAAGAAAAACACCTTAAAAAACAAACAATATTTATTATTAGCGCATCATATGGAGGTGAAGGTTAAAGGAACGGGAATCTCATCAATATCATTTTTACTCATTTTGGTCAGAGGGTGATTTTTATTTTCCTTTGTTTTAAAAATATAGTTGTAGAAATAAACTGTTTTAAGCACTTAATTTGGGAGGACACAGGTTAAAACACCTTGAAGAAAGTTTGTTTGGGCCTTTGTTTTTTTCTTTTTTAAAGGATATGAAATATAGTTCCATGGCATAGCATACCCCAGGTCTAGGGATTTTATGTTTTTGTATCAAACTTTTCTGGGAGCCAAGCGAGTCTTAAAAAGATTTCTCCATGCATATTCTTCCATGCCAGTTTTGATAGCATATTTGAACAGTGCCTCTGATTTCACCTCTCCAGCAACCACTCCCAAATACACACACCCTACCAACCAAGCTCGGTCTCAGGGGAAATGATTATAGACCTAAAATCTTAGCTTGCAATTTCCCATCTGTGGATTTACATGGACTCTAGACAGTCAAGGGGCAAAATTAGCTCAAAGAAAAAGTGTTTACTGATGGAGGGGGCAGAAGTATACTAGGAATAGAAGCAACAAAACTTTTCTTGAATCATCTTGGATAGACTATCCTGCAAATATATATATCATCAGTGGAAAGAGTGCATCATCATTGGATTCATGAATCAATAGTTTCATATTTTGACAACATGCAATCAAGGTAAGAGGAAAAATTCATGCCTCTGATGCTGTAGGATACAAGGCTGTTGACACCCTAAGCAACATAATTTTCATAGTATTCACTAAGTATTGTTCCATCAGTTTCTGCTGAGTGCATCATGAGACTCTACTAAATTCTACTCCTTTAGGAATTTCTGACTGATGCTTCATGGTTTGACTACAATTGCCCTGAGTCCAGCTCTGCTAACACCCTGGCCTAGGGTACCACTCTGCCCTTTCAGAAAGAAATGGACTCTACATCATAGGGGAAAACATAAGAATTTTAGATCTTGAATCTACGACCTCTGAAGAAATGTACAGGATCCATGTACTGGACATTCATCTCCTCTGTAGCCTTCAACAAGACTCTCTCAATCATGATTAACTCTTTTACTTTTGTTGACTGGGAAAAAACACAGAACTATTAAATAGTCAAAATCACTCTGTAATCAAGGGCAAAAGGTACTAGTAGACCTCAACACAGGACTGCACAGAGTCTGAGGATTGAACTCTGACCACTCTGGTCACTGACCCCCAGGGAATGCCAAATGTAAAAGAAAGACAATTCCAAAGAGCCATTAAAGTTGGGGAGCTTAAATGCCTTTCTAGGTGAAACATGGGGGCCAAGGATGAGTGGGACAGTTAATTGACTTTACAATGGTAAGAAAGTAAAATGAGGAGTCTCAGAAAGGAATAACAGTGAAGGGCTGATGCTTTACAATGGACACAAAAGGGAAAGACCCAGCCCAGGACTGGGCCACCTAGATAAAGGACTTTAGCCTAGGGGGCGAAATCATTGGGACAAAAGAGAAACTTAACCTCAGATGGGATTAGCTATTTCCACCCAAACTATATGGAGGTTTATTGCCTGCCTGAGACCAGTGAAGTAGGACCTTCCCTCAGGGAGAAAAGTCTCCTGTGACAAGGTCAAAACCTGGGATTTCTACCTCCCAACTAAATAAACTGGGGACCTCTAGATTCCATGTTGACCCTTTTAACTCTCTTATACTGTTCAAATTTTTTAGTTGTATGTTTTTTTTTTTCTCATCCATCCTTTTTTATGAATTCCACAGCTTAGCTAAAGTTTCCCAGCTTCTGTTCTAAGTGATCTTTTCAGCTTCTTATCTCTTTCATCAATTGTTTTATTAGGACTTCCATTGATTCTTGGAGTCCTTTGAGCTAATTCATTCTTTTTTCTTGGATTCTGATTAGAAATTTGATTATTTAGTTTGTTATTCTAGAGTTCCGTCCTTTAATCTTGCACTTACTCCTCAAAATTTTAATTTTTATCATATTGAAAGTGTCAACACGGAAATCTAGAGATCCCCAGTTTATTTAGTTTGAGTGTAGAAACCCCAGGTTTTGACCTTGTCACAGGAGAGGTTTCCCCCTGAGGGAAGGTCCCTCTTCAACAGACAATGGACTTCCCGGTAGTTTGGGTGGGAACAACTAATCTCACCCAATATTAAGCATCCTTTTTGTCCCAATGGTTTCTCCCCCTAGGCTAAGGTCCATTACCAAGGTGGCCCAGCTCTGGGCTGGGTCTTTCCCTTTTGTGTCCATTGTAGGGCATCAGGCCCTCACTGTTATCCCAGTCTGGAACTTCTCATTTTCCTTTCTTACCATTGTAAAGTCAATCAACTGTCCCTCTCCAAGCCCCCAGGTCATCTAGAGTGGTATATAGGCTCCCCAAATTCTTTTGTTCCCTGGAGTCCATCCTGAGCCCTGGCACTCTCAGGGGCTAGTGACCAGGGCGTCTTGACTGTGCAGTCATGGGAAGCAGCTCTGTTGTCCTATTTAGAAGGGCTAACCCCTTTTCCCTTGATTAAAGAGTGATTTTGGCTATTTAATAGTTCTGTGTTTTTTCTAGTTGACAAAAGATTTAGTATTCTGGTTGAATTAATGCCAGTGGAAGGTGCTTTTCAGGAAGACTGGTAAAGTGATTCGCTCCCCACCTATTACTTCCTAATTTCTCTTCACCTTGCAACTGCTGGATACACTGGTGGGTGGAACTTTCTATTTAAGCAAAGGGGTGGAAGAATCAAGCCAGCAATAAACTAATAGAAATATCAGATGCCCTCATGGTTGGAGAAGAATTGTTTGGTCTGCTTGCTGTCATTTGTAAAATTCTCTTGACTGACATTATTGGAACTTCTGCTGAAGCTTATAGTAGGACTGTGGGTTGGTGATGGGTAGAGAAAGGAGCCAGTAGAGGGGCTTTTTGTTATTGTGATTGTTTGGTAAGAATGGGAGGACAGTGTAGAGATGATCTTGAAATAATGTCTTTTCTTTCTCTTCATTTTTAATCTTTTGCTTCATTCATCAAATATTCTACTGTTTTTGATGTAGTGGCAAACAGCAAAAGATTTCCCACCATCTTCTTCTTTGGGATGAATAAAAATTGGGGGATATGAATTCTAAATAAATGTTATAATAGCATACACAACCATTTGACACACTGGAATTGCCTCTAAATGATTTGCCAGTGACTCAGGAAATGGGTTAGAAAGAAGAAATTCAGAGAAATTAGAATTAAACATAAGGTAAAAAAAATTAAGGAAGTTCCATAAAACATGACAGTCTTGCTATGTGTCATTTTAGAATCACTGTGTAGCTGAAATAAAATAAATTGATAATAGAAGTGGGACAAGAGGAATATGATATTGTTTATTATATTTAAAATTGTCATAGGTGATAAACACTTAGAGAAAGGGAAGAAGGTCTCAAATTCTTGATGTATTTATTTACTGCTATCCATGTTGGTTTTTTGTTTTGATTATAAAGACTCTGACTTGAAGACAGAATATCATGGAACAAACTCTCTATATGTATATATACATATATATATGTATATGTGACCACGTATATAAATATACATGCATACAAACACATTTTTTCCTGTTTCAAAAGTTCAAAAATCAGTGTATATCCTGAAAATTATTCATTGTGTCCTAGTTTTAGAAAGTTATTTAGAAAAAGCCAAATTGAATTGTATGAATTATTCATTTGGTATAAATGAATATGAAAAAATGTTACATATGGATATTAAATGCTTTTGAATGATATAGCAGATGGATGTTCTTCAGATAACAGGACCTTAGCAACTGTGTCCTGACATTTGGTGAATGGAGATCCTAAAGGATCAAAAGGAAATACTTCAAGCCAATCTAAGAATTACAAGTAAAAGGATTCTCTGTTAATAAGGTCACAGTTATTTGCATAACATTTAACCACACAAATCCATTCATTAAGAAGTTAGGTTAAGGCTGTTACAACCCTCAGAGCTTCAAATGAACTCCCCAAATTTACTAACTATCCAACTGTGGAAATTTCAACAAAATTATAATAATGATAAATTCCAAGAGATGGATTTCACAGTGTCTGATCTTTTCTTTGCTTTGCTTTAAAATGTTCAATAAACCTTATAAAGTAAAAGATTTCATGTTTTTGTGTATTTTAATCACAGATTTTTATTCTTTTTTAGTTGCCTTCATTCACAGAAATCTCAGTCTACACTACACAGAGAGGGATTTTCTAAATATAAGAACAAAATAGAATTCAACAAGCACATTAAATCCACATTACTCTAAGCTATCAACGTTATAATCTTTATCATCAAAAACTAACCCCTCCATGATATTGCAGCAACATCTGCTGTGTTCACAGCATTCAAACACGAAAAGGAAAAAAATGTCTCTTCCCTCAACAATCTTACCATCTAGAGAGTAAATTAATTCTTGTTTACAAAGACATCCAACATGATCCAAATGATGTAAAAGCACATGTATGTGATATAAACAAAGTATACTATGAGCAGAGAAAGAAGACATTATTTTCAGAAATATTTCAATGGAAGAAGGGATGTTTGAAGATCTCCTTGAAAAACAAGTCGAATTTCAGGAGAAAGAGATCACAAAATACCTAGAGGATCTGGGCTTCTAGAGTCTTCCTAGAAAATGTAGTTAGGCAATGTAGTTCGGTGGATAGTGTCTTGATTTTTGCCCCTGGGATGGCAACATTTCAGCCTGACAAAGCAACCATAATACAGGGGAGGAGGCATAGAGTAAAGGGAGAGGAAAAAAGAGTAAGTTTTGAAGAGGGTAGCAAGTAGAAAGATATTTCTTCAGCCTTCACAAGACCAAATATTGAAGATATACTATGAGTGTGAAGCAGTGGTAACACATCACCAAAAAGGAGTTATCAAAGGTAATGGAGTAAAAAGTGGCATGAAATTCATGGATTAGCCCTATGCTGCACTGGAATTTTGGTGGTGTCAAGAGAAAACAAGGACATCTCTGGATGTGTTGGGTGAACCCACAATTGCAAATTTATAAGTGAATGTGGACAAGAATTCGATAGAATGATGATGCATGGAGAGGTTAGGATTTGTATCTCTGGAAAGAGTAATCACATCTCAGAGTAGATTCACTGAAGTATTTGAACACTAAATAGTTTTAATGATTACTTTTTTATAATATAATTTGTATCCATGAATGATATATCCCTTTCATTCCTATTTTTTAATTATTTCCTTTGAGATTCTAGAATTCTAGACTTCTTATTCCTCCAAGTGAATTTAATTATTATGTATAGTGCAATAAAGTATTCTCTTAGTAGTCTGATTAGTATAGCATACATCTCTGAATTAATTTAGGTAATATTTTATTATATTGGCAAGGCCTAATCCTTTACATTAAATATTTCTCCAATTATTTGTCTTCTTTATACTGCCTTTTCTCCTCTTCTTTTAAATTAACATGGATTCTGCAGTTTGTTTTGCTTACACTAATTTGTGCCTAAACTCTTCTCACTGTTAACTTCTTCCCATTACCTCAATCTCTCTCTCCCTCCCTCCCTCTCTCTCTCTCTCTCTCTCTCTCTCTCTCTCTCTCTCTCTCTCCCTCCCTCTGCCTCTGCCTTTCCCTCTCTCCCTCTCTCCCTCTCTCCCCACCCCTCTCTCTCTCTTTCTCTCTCTCTCTCTCTCTCTCCTTCCCTCCCACCCTTGCCCCTCTCCACTCCTCTTCAGCTTAGATGAGGATGCAGTAACAAATCTGAAACCACTCAATCTCATACTTTTTCTTAATTTTTAAGACATTAGTTTGCAATGTCCCTTTGAAACAAATCTCTTTTATTGCACTCTTTTCTTTCTTTTTTCCTCTCTAGCTTACTACAGTCTAGAACTTAATTTGATATTTATGGATACTCCTTACATGATCTTTCTTCATTCACCCAGATGATTGAAGCTTCTGATGAATATAAGTTTTCATTTTCAACTAACTAGCATCCCTGTTAGTGCATTGAAAGTAGTTGTAGCAAAATGGATTCCAGATTTATTGTACATAAAATTTATGATAAATAACATCTTTTAAGAAGTAAATTGGAATCCTTTACAAATATTCAGTTTTCTATTATTAGAATTCTTCACAGAGAGGTTGAATATCTACTGGTTAAGAAATGTTTGTTTTAAAGGTGGATTAAACTATATGGGCTTTAAAAATCTCTTCCAGTTTGATTTTATAGTCTACCTGAAAAGGATATACTAGATAGCTTCCATATTCTCTTTGTGCTCTGACATTCTGAGAGTTGAATATATATATATATATATATGTATGTATATATAAAAATATATATAAATGTATATATATTTATATATATATGTATAAATTCATTATTTCTCTTCCTATTCAGATGCTATAGCAGAAGTAATGGTCTTTAATTTTATGATTACTATGTCTGATTTTGAGTTTTTCCTAATAATCCTTTGCCTGGTTGGTTGGTTGGTGCATCACACATTTCCTAGACCATCAGTTCCCCAGCTTGGAAGTTAAACTCAGATAATATCTATAAGTTGAATAAAAAGGTTAAGAAAGTGAACTCAATTGCATCTTTCCCTATGTCTTATATCCCCTAACTGTATTCTTCTCCACTGGCTACACTATTTTCCCTTTTTTTGTTGTTCCTAATCCCTTGCTAATCACATGGACTCCCCTCTAGCCTCTACTCTCTGATCTTGCTCTTTGCTCTATCATTAAACACATGTTGACAAACCCCAAACTCCTCACCATCTCCTCACCATCTCTGGTCTTCTAAATGGAGCTAAAGGAATACCTTGTTTATTCTATTCTCCCAACTGACTATTTCAAACCTCCTCATAACTCTTCAAGTCTTTCATGATTCCTCTCATGCCACCTTCTCTCACGAGGACCTCCTCAGAAAGAATTGAGGCAATATGATTATCTCTCCCTTCAAGTCTCTCCCCACTATAAGTTCCTAAAGTCCAGATCATGTCACATTCTTATTCAGTAAACTCCAGTGACTCTTTATCATTTCCAGGATCAAATATAAAATCGTCCATGTAATTTTCAAAGATCTTCATAACATAATTCCTTCCAACTTTCCAATGTTTTTATGTTACTCCCCCCCACCCCTCAATGTACTCAGTGATCCAGTGACACTAGCTTCCCCACAGTTCCTCACACACATACACACAAAATCCATTTTCCAAATCTAGGCACTTTCACTGGCTGTCCCAAATAACTGGAATTCTCTCTTCCTCTCCAAATCCTGACCTTTTGAATCCCTTACAGTCCTAGATAAAATTTCATCTACAAGAAGGCTTTCTCTTTTCACCTTTGCCTCAGTTTCTTTTTCCCTCAATTTTAGCAAGCTTTTAAAATTATATTTCCCCAATTACATGTAGATACATTTTTTTAATAATCATTTTCTGACATTTTGCAATTCATGTTCTCTCCTCTCTCCTTCCTTCTCTACATGATAACAGGTAATATGATAGAAGTTTTACATAAACATATTTCCATGTTGTTCATATTGTAAAAGAAAATACATCACTCATACAAGAAAAAAAAAGTTATTAAGGCTGCCTCTTATTTTCCATGGCTTCCTTTAAGAACAAACTCCAATGCTACTTTATATCAGAGACCCGTCCCAAAACTCCCATCTACTAGTTCCTTCTTCTCCAAGATTACTTTCCATCTCTTCCTATATCTTGTATTTAGCTAGATATTTTCATTTTTCTCCTTTATTATAATCTGAGCTCCTTACAGTCAAGGATTATTTTTGTGCTTCTTGCTGTCCCCAGCTCTTAGCACAGTGACTGGTATCTAATAAATGCTTATTGACTGATTGACTGAACTTAGTTATAGAAGGCAATTTGATCATCATGTCTCTTTTGAGTCAAAAAAACAAAGCATGAATGATTAAAGAGAAAATATGTTGACACAATTTGTGATTAGTTATGGCTATATTGACTAAATAGAAAATTTGACTGATTTTTATAGAAATTTTCAAATTTCTTCTTGGGGATTTAACTCTTAATTGAAGAAAATATTTTTAAATTCATATTATACCATGGTAAGCCTTTGTATATACCATTGTTCTTTGGAAACAGCTTATAAGCACGGAAACACTGACTCTTACTTGACCCTCAAATTTAAATGCAAAGAGGAAGAGCAAAGCAATAACTATAATTATGGGGAATTTATGCCACATTGAAGGAAAAGACTTGGAACAATAAACAAGTATACTCTCTGTTTAGAGTTTCCTTTGCTAGAATGTTTTAACAGCTTGAAAGTCCTATATCTTAAATTAAAGTATTCATAACTAAATCCTAAAAGTACTGAAAGACTCATTGTATTGTCATCATTTCAGATGTTTGAGAACTTCTCAGCCATATCCTACTCAACTGTTTGTGTACATGTATTTATGCATTTATTTAGTTATTTGTATTATAAAGTCTTAATATTGAGGGCATTTATGACACAAATCATTCTGAATTGTTGATTGTGCAGATAACTAATGATTCAGTGACAACTTTTTCTTTAACTGTTTTGTCATTGTAAGTTCTCAAATAAGTTAAATACTTCTAAGTTTTCTTAAACTTAAACTATAATATCACAAGACCTAGTTACTGATGCAATTAGAGATGGTTTGGGACAAGAGTTCATAATCTTTTCTGTGTCATAGACTCCTTTTATCCCTCTGGGAAGTCTATGGATGACTCCCTCTCAGAATTTATTTTTAAATGTAATTTAAAGAAAGGGTACATTTTGGCTAGAGATTAGTGAAAATAAAGATGTGATTTTTTTTCCCCATCCAAGATCATGGACTCACTCAAATCTATCCTTTGACTACTTCAACATCAATGAACCTCAAGTCAAGAAACCTTTTTTTTCAGATATAGGACTCCATAGCAGCAAGGTGAAATGTTTGGTATTATGGAGGATGCGAATTAAAATACTACTTGTGATTCTGAATTAGCTGGTCAAGCTGTTAGCCTCCCTGATTCTCTGTATTCTTATCTACAAAGTGAGGGGACCTTACTAATCACACAAACAGAACAGAGGTTCTTTTTGCTTTTGTTTCCCTTATTTTCCCTTTTGGAAATATTTTGTTGATTTTTTTACATAACATTTTAAACAATTATTTTTAAATAAATCCCATTTCTTCCCTTACTCAGCTAATCATCCTTTATAAACAATGATTAAAAAAAAGAAAAGAAAAGCTCTTGAACATATCACACCAATGCAATCTCCAAGTCTGACAATATGCAAACTCTTTTTACTCATAGACCCTCACCTCTGAATTGAAGGGAGATCATTTTGATCACACAGCTTGTTCTCATTTCATGATGGTAGATGTCCTTATTCTTTTTCATTTTTATTTCTATGATCAGCGTCCAATTCTTATTTCCCTGGTTTTTATTTCTTTTTTTTCCAGTTGATACGTCTTTCCATGTGCCTCTGAACCTTTCATATTTTTATGTCATTTCTCACAGAAAAGCCATTAAGAGACTACATCCTTGTACAACAAATTGTTTACCCCTTTTGCAAGAAAAGGGCATTTACTTTAATTCTAGTTAATAGCAATGACTACCATGAAGTTTTCATCTATAGATTTCATAGCTCTTATTTCCTTTGTCCTTCTTGAGGTATATCACAGGCAGTGGTGCTTCTATTTCAAAGGTTATGGATATTTCAGTCACTTACTGTAAAATTGAGTTTTGAACTCTGGACTCCATTCCCCAGGAGTCCTTGCTAGCTCCCAGAATGCCCTCTAATCTCACTGAATTCTCACGTGGGCCAAGATCTAGAAGCTTTTTAACCTGATTGCAAAGGCTTTTGTGGCTCTTTTTTTCATCCCCTCCCCCTCCTCAGCTCAACTGCTACTCCTGGGAACATTCCCTTTTAGAATCATCATCTTTATTGACAAGACAGATCTCCAGCTTAGTCTCTTGCATCTTGGCTTGTCCTTCAAAACCTTTCTCTCTTTTTGCTTCTTCAACAATGCCCATACGTGAGAACTCCAGGCATATCTTTGCTTTCATCTGGCAGGGCCAAAAGTTCTCCTGTAGTCACAAGGTTTCATAGAAAGCCCAAGCTTATTTGCACAAATTTTGAGCCAAGATACAGATAATATAAAATTTAAAAACAGCAAATTAATCAAATATGTAGATGATCTACTCTTGGCTTCCACAGATGCAGAAGCATGTCAGGAAGATAGTAAACACCTTTTGGAATTGCACAAAAGAGGGCATAAGATCTCAAAGGATAAAGTTCAATGGTGTCTCCCCAAAGTAGAACATTTGGAGTTCATTCTGACAGCTGGTACCCATTCTGTTTCTCCCAAGCGAATTGAAAATATTCAAAAGTTGAGTGCTCCTACTACTAAGAAATAGTTAAGAGTAATTCTGGGAGCAACAGGATTTTGCAGACAATGGATCCCTTGCTATGGGGAAATTACCAAGCCCCTTATAGCACTAACAAGAGATTCAGCCCCTGAACTACTTAAACTAGAGCCAGAACATCTGTCAGCTCTATCAGATCTAAAAAAAGCTATCCTGTCTACCCCTCCAATATTTATTTTGTACATACTTTGTATGTACATGAGTGGAGAGGGGTAGCTTCAGGTGTTTTAACTCAGACTTTGGGACCTTCTCAGTGCCCAATTGCTTATTATTCTGCCCAACTGGACCCAGTAGCATCAGGAGCACCACCATGTCTTAGAGGAGTAGCTGCTACAGCCTTACTAGTGACAAAAACTGTTGATCTAGTATTGGGATGCCCATTAACAATTATGTGCCCACATGAGGTAGAAGCATTGTTGCTAAGACATAAAACACAGGCATTTTCTGATCAGCGAATTACAAGGTATGAAATAACCTTTTTAAACAATGAAAACATTACCTTGAATTGCTGTTCAACTCTTAACTCTGCCACTTTGCTTCCAGATTTACCAACTTCAGGAGAACCATTACATAGTTGTGAAATACTAGTGTCCATGGCAGAAAAGCCTCGAGATGATCTCTTGGACACTCCCTTAAAGAACTCAGATCTGGTCTTATTTACTGATGGTTCTTCTTTTATGAGGGATGGCATATGCTAAACTGGAGCTGCTGTAGTCACAGAATTTGCCACTGAGTGGTAAGCTTCATTGCTCTCTAATATTAGTGCTTAAGGGGCAGAACTCATAGCTCTCAAACATGCCTGTATAATTGCCAAGGGTAAAAAGGCAACAATTTATATGGATTCTAGATATGCTTTTGGCATTTGTCACTCACTCGGGATGCTATGACTCCAAAGAGGATTTTTAACCTCAGCTGGAAAATCCATAGCTAATGCTGAAATTATTAGTGAAGTCCTTTCTGCTCTTTAACTGCCTGAAGCCCTAGCTGTAGTTCATTGCTCTGCCCACACAGGTGGCTCTGACCCTGTCTCTAGGGGAAATGACCAAGCAGATGCTGCTGCAAAGCTAGCAGCCATAGAAGGGCCTGAATTACTTCTGACACTAACAACCACTGATGACTTAAATTTATCGCTTTCCTATAATGAAAAAGAAGTGGAAAAATGGAAGTTGGGGCAGTTAATCTCAGGGCATTTGTACCCCTAAAAAGCTTCCAAAAAGGAGCACCCCTTTATTTGTACTCTTCAGCTCACTACTTTATTTCAACCAGAATATATAGATTTCTTGATGATGTTCAAAATCCAAAATGAGTTTTACTTTGTTTAAAAATATATTTTATTACCAAGGTTGAAAGATTGCTACGTTTGTAAAAACTTGTGACAAATGTCCATCAATTCATAGGTTTTTAAAAATGCCATAGAGCAACTTATGTGAAATCTATTGTAATTAATTGGGCTATTGAGAATTTTGGGAATATTGATATCTACATATTTGTACTACTGTATTTTTAAAAAATGAAAAATTGTTACCTTGTTCAATTCATTGTCCTTATACTCACAGTGATCATGGCCAGATACAAAGAGGAAATGGATCTCATTTTTGGTGAGAAAGCCTTGTATTCTATATTTTCTTATCTGACACACAGTGTCAATGATTATAAGCTACAATTTTGAATTTTTTAAAGCTCTTTTATTATTATATTTTTCTTGCATGTGCAATATACTATTTGTTTTTTTTTTAATTTTTTCTCTCTTTTATATTTGAAGCACATGTCACCAGTATTAAGATTTTCTTTAACCTTTTGATTTTTCAATACTACAAGTTTAAGATACATTTGCTAAAGCATGCATGCCCTAAAAAGCTTGTGTCTATAAAAATATGCCACTAATTATTTAAGAAATTATGGGACTTTGCTTAATGATTCTATCTGATTCCAGGACAAGATATACACAACAAAGCCAAAGAAAAGCCAATCCAGGATGGATTGATGCACTTCTAAGCCAATACAAAGGTCTTGAACCTAGTGTGAAGACTCAAGGTTACTGTGTTTAACATGTTGCTAAGACATAGGCTTTCCTTGTGTCCACACTCACTCTGAAAAAAACTCACAGATGAGTATCCCAGAAACCTTGGCTCATATAATCTGGTCCCCTTTTTCTGCCTTTCATAGTGTGGTAACTTTCTGTAGTCCTGGCTACTGACTGGGTAAATGCATCACTGCTTCAATCATTTTGATTGGGCCCTGATTCAAGGACCTGTTATAGATTTGTTTTTCTTTTACTTGGAATTTTTACACATAAGACTTTGATAGTCTATATTTTCATCCAGAGTTTTTTCTTTTTTTCTTTGGATTTTTCTGATATCTTTCCAATTGATTCATATACCTCATATCTCAGCCATGCATCCCTAAGTGATCCTGTTTTTTTAATAACCCTCTTAATGGGGGGAATGTAAAAAAATATCATTATTTAAATTGCAAAGTTTAAATTCCTTTTGAGAAGAATTTTAGGTAAAGAAGATGCTATCTCTCTGAATCCAGAACTGAACTATTGGAGAAGCCACCATGAAGAAGCCTCCAGACCACAAGCTGCACAAAAATGAACTTTGGGTGTGGTTGATTGAACATTTATTTGTATCTGTACTTTCATGCCAAAGGGGACTGCCCCCTAACTGGCTTTCTGTCAATGCGTCCAGCAATTATTGGTTTTGTTCTTTATTTTCTCTTATCCTCAAATTATTGTAATCTTTAAATTGATTATGCTTTAATGATCCTTTGGGGAAGTCCTTCTTCCTAGAGGATCAAATGGGGGGAAATGTAAAATTGAGGTTTGAACTCTGGACTGCATTCCCCAGGAGTCCTTGCTAGCTCCCAGAATGCCCTCTAATCTCACTGAATTCTTACATGGGCCAAGATCGAGAAGGTATTTAACCTGATTGCAAAGACTTTTGTGGCCCTTTTGTTTTGGACTTCCATTTTGGAGCAGATACGTCTCTTTCATGATGTGAGATTATCTTGTCTAGGCCTCTGGCCTAGGCACATGTTTTTTTCTTATTCCGTATTTTCTTTAATCCTTAACCTTTAATAAACCTCATAAAAATATAATACTCCTTGCAGAGAGAAACTAATTTCTACCTGCCTCAGTCTTCCCTAAATTTTAATCTTTACATTACTTAAAGATAGTTGCAAATTACTTTTTAGAATGGATGGAAAATTCCTAGCCATATTACCATGCCTTTCTTCCTAGAGTTTCTCCAGCACTGAGAATTTCCATTGTTTGTCATCTTTGTCTATTTGGTAGATGAGGCAAGAAACCTCTAGTTCTTTTGATTTGCATTTTACTTACTTTTAGGGATTTGAGGATATTTATTGACTAGTTGTTTGTAGTTTGAAGTTCTTTTGAGAACATTTTGTTCATTTATACAATGGCAAAAGATTCTTAGTTGTTATTTTATCTTTCTTTTAATAAAATCTGTGAATTTTTCATTTTAGAGACCTCCAGGTGAGGAATTTCCTCTCCTAGTGCAGACTGGCACTTCTCTGCATCTTAGAGGGTTATGTTGTTGTTGTAGCTGTAGTTGTTGTTGTTGTTTCTTTGGTTTTTTTAAAGACCACATAGTGGGTAGTGAGGTGGGTCAGTCAATTGAGAGCCAAGACTATAGATGGCAGGTCCTGGTTTCAAACATGGCCTCAGATACTTCCTAGCTATAGGACCCTGTTAAAGTCACTTAACCTCCATTGCCTAACCCTTACAGCTCTTCTGCTTTGGAACCAATAAATATTATTGATTCTAATATGGAAGGAAAGAGTTAAAAAAAAGTCCATAAAAGTGACATGTCATGCAACTTGCACAAGGTCACACAGTCAGGATGCTGTAAATGAAGAACTTGGATTTAGGTCTTTGTGAATCACAGACAAGTTCACTATCACTATGCCAAATTTTCTCTCCAATTCTTATATTTGTGTGAATTCTTCATAAATCTTGAATATCACTACTTATCAAAGAAATTTGATACAAGGATTTTTTCCATATTTCCTTTCTTATATTAATTGACTATATGCCTCTTTTATTTTTATTGAGGTTTGTTATTTTTGTGTTATTTTCATTTCTATCATTTCTGTGTTTAAGGATTCTCCTCCAAGATATAGGAATGAAGTATTCCAGTTCTTGTTCTCTTCTATTGTTTTTTTTTTTAACCCTTACCTTCCATCTTGGAGTCAATACTATGTATTGGCTCCAAGGCAGAAGAGTGGTAAGGGCTAGGCAATGGGGGTCAAGTGACTTGCCCAGGGTCACACAGCTGGGAAGTGTCTGAGGCCAGATTTGAACCTAGGACCTCCCATCTCTAGGTCTGGCTCTCAAGACACTGAGCTACCCAGCTGCCCCCCTATTGTTTTGTTTTTAAAAGATATGGCTATCTGTACTCAGGTCCTATATGTATTGTGAACATATCATTTGTTGTCATATATAGTAGAAGATGTTGATATAAATTTTTGACACATTCTAATTTCTCAATAGTTCTTGTCATATAGGAAATTCTTGTTTATAGAGTTCAACAGTTTATTAAACAGAAATTATTGAACTTTATAGAGTCCTCCAGTTTATTAAACAGAGATTCATTGAGTTCTAGAAGAGCTTTTCCTACCTCACTCCTTTTTTTTCCCATTATTTCCAGAGTTCTAGATATTTTCTTTCTTTGAGGGAATTTTGTTATTACTGTCTAGTTTTCCAATAAATTTCTTTGATAATTTGAGTGGCAAATCACTAAATTTGTAAATTAACTAAGGTATATCTTTTATATCAGAATGACCCAATTATAGACAATTAATTTTTTTTTCAATTAATCAAGTAATTTTTAAAATTTCTTTAGAGAAGATTTTTAAATTGTAGTTTTATGTCTCAATTGTGACTCATTAGACTAAGTCAAATATTTTATTTTTTTGGTAGTAATTTTGAATGGATTTACCTTCTGATTATCTCCTCCTGGATTTTAACTGTAATATATAAACCATACTTTTTGTAATTTAAAGTCATATTCATTACTCTTGAGTTCCCCCCTTTTGGTACATTGATTTGTATTCTTTTCATTTTGAATGTTAGCATTTTATTCTCATGCTTAATTTTGCTATCTGGTTTCATGCTTTCTATTTATATGAACTTATATAACTGCACTATCCCACATACTGAGTTTATTTTAGTTGTTGTCTTTTTAATTTTATTTCATGAATTATATTGCTTCTTAATCTCTCTTGTTTTCTTCTTTTTTTTTTCTTCTTTTTTTCTTCTCAGATATCCCTGTGTTTCAATATCTGCCTTCCCTAGTCCTCAAATTCTTAGTTTAATTATTATTCCTTTGTGGTTTCCTTTTACAAGAAGTTTTCCTTTTCTAGTACATGTATAAGGTATGCAAAACTCAAGTTCAAAAAGAGGAACAGTTCTTGTTCTTGAGGAATATATATTCTGCAATCTAGAAGGCCCCTCTAAGTATATATGATGGTAAACTCAATGGTTGACCCTAACATTTGCAAGAGTTCCTAAAGGCTTCTGAAAGAAAGTGACATAAGGGAGCTTAAAGAGAATAATCAGTTATAAGAACAAAAGGAAAGGGGAAAAATGCATTTCCAGAATGGGGAATGTATTGTGCAAAACCACATGGGTGGGAAACGGAATGTTAGAATAATAGACTGGAATCAGAATGTTAAGGGCTTTCAATTCCAATGAGAGAACTTTAGAGACAAACCTGCAGGTAATCCTTAATGCCCAACAAGCAGAGAAATACTTGATCAGATCTGCTATCTAGGAAAAGTAACTTGACAGTTTTGTGTAAGTATTAGAAAGGGAAATGGTTAGATGCAAGTAGTCAAAGTAGAGAACTATAGTAATAGTATAAATGAGAAGTGATTAGGCTCTGGGGAGAATAGAGGTGAAGTGTTCCTAATTCGATTCAATTCCTCTTGTAAAAGGGGAAAAAAATCAAGAGAGTACATATAACTTGCCTGATAATTCCACTCCCTTCTCAGCTCACTCTGAGGACTTCTCAAACTCCTCAACAAAACCTTTCCCCAGTCTTTGGCTGATTTGGGGTCTGCTCTTCTGTTTGCTGATTCTCTAGCCCAGACTCATTTCAAGTGGTGCACAAGGCATACATTTCCACTCCATCTCCAGATTTCTCCATTTTTTTTTGTTTTTCCAGGAACTTTTCTTCATCTCTCATTTATGTATTGTCTTCCCCCATTAGAATTTAATGCCCTTCCTTTGTTAGTGTGGGGAGAGAAGGGAGGAAAATATTTGGAAACATCTGAAAATATTAATGTAACAAATAAATAAATTGAAAAAAACAAGAATTTAATATCTTTGAGGTTAAGGAATGTCTTCTTTGCTTTTGTTAACCTAATAATAGGTACAGAACATGGCACATAGCATGCCCTTAAATGCTCTATCATCTATCTATTTTATAGTTTCCCTTAGAGTCTATTTGGAATTTTATTCTTCAATTCATGGGCTAAACCTTTATTTGACCCCTTTTTTTTACACTTTGTCCCCATGAGGGTAGTTTTTAGAGTACAAAAAAATGAACTCCCTATTCTACCCCATTTCTAGATCATTGAATTTGTAGATCTTCATCAATGCACAATTTTTTTAATTATGACACTTTGTGTTATGAATCATCAGGCCCAGTCCTTAATACTTTCTCTTTAATCTACTTATTCAGTATTCCTATATCTAATAATTTGTCATTTTTGGTCATATCCTACTCTACATCTCCACATGCGGGGGTTTTCTTGGCCAATATACTGGAATGAGGTGACATAGATGAGAAAACTGAGATCAAGAGGATTAAGTGGCTTGCCCAGGAAGCACTAGTGTCTGAGCCTGGATTTGAACTCCAGAAGAATTTTCCTATCTTCAGACCTGGTACTCTGTGCACTGTGCCTTCCACCTGGTTGTCCCTAAACCTAAATTATTTTATCTTTATTTTTGCTCCATCCACCCGACTGTATTATAAAGGAGGTTAAGTTGTAGCAGAGAGGTTCAGACTTTCAGTATAGAGAGGGGGAAAGAGTGGGGAACCTCCCTTCTCAAAGGGGGTCTTGGGGGAGACAGCTGATGTTTAGCTGTCTTCCCTCCTTAGCTAAAGCTGCTCTCCCCAATTCACTCTTGTCCCTCTTGTCCCCACTCTACTACTCAAAACCAAAGCATCTCCCCTTGATCTGTTCTCTCACCCTCGGCTTGGGAAACAGATAACTTTTAATGTCAACTCAATCAAGTAATACAATCAGGAATAACGGGCAGGGAAGAATGGGAAAAGGAAAATGGGGAAAGGGGGTCCCTGTCTCTATCTAAACCCTTTCCCCTCCCTACTCAAGTTTGGGGTGCAACTCAGACTTTGGCAGCCTGAGCCCCCTAAGAGAAAGTCAGGTTGACTCACCCCTGGGCAATAAGAGCTGAGGTAAAGACTGCTCAGGTTTCTCTTCAGAAATCCCTTCAATTGGGAAGTGTTGGGGAAAGATTTTCAGTTACCACCAGGAAAAGTGGGTAACCCTCAGGAGAAAGTCTTTTTTTTCACCCTCTCCCTTTGGCTTCTCAAGACTGAGAGACCAACCCTTTTACCAGCCAGGGTCTTCTCCTCCACAAGATTCCTGCCTCCTGGGGCCCCTCCCCCATCGAGGTGATCAGTTTCACACACTTTTCAGCCTGGCATTTTTGCTTTAGTGCCAGCCTCTGTCATACCACCTCACTCAAAATTGGACTAATATAACCCATTTCCTAGAAAATACTGATCATTTCTTATAGAAGGCAGTTTTATAAAGTTGAGGTTTGCTCTGAATGAATGAATGAATACTGAAAGATGAATGAATATT
This sequence comes from Monodelphis domestica, assembly GCF_027887165.1. Lineage (NCBI taxonomy): Eukaryota > Metazoa > Chordata > Mammalia > Didelphimorphia > Didelphidae > Monodelphis > Monodelphis domestica. The sequence goes on from NC_077234.1 coordinate 157,194,182, forward strand.
AATTAATTGAATAAATAAATAATGAATCATTCCAACTATCATGCAGCCCCTATCTGTCTCTGCCCCTCAGGTACAAATCACATCTCACAAAAGAATGTTCTCTAATGTACCTCTTTCTTTTTTACATAATAAGGCCACACTCATCCCCTCTCCCTATCAATTATTTTTTTCCTATTCTGCCTCAGGTCTCACTATTATTGAAAGATTTTTTTTTTAAAAACTACCTTTTCTCTATTTACCTGTAAACTATGTAGAAGTCAAGCTCTAGCTCTTCTGCATCTGTTACCTCTTTCTCATTTTATCCTTCCACAAAAGATAACTGCTTTAACTTGTAGATGACGGAGCTTAGCCAATCTATTAGTAATTCAGTTCTTTTCCCTTCCTGATTCTTTAAGTTCCTGTTAAATCTACAGCTTTTAGGGCCTTTTTGTCCACTGATAATTCCTTTTTTTTTTTACCTCTGATTTGCATTTCTTTTTGTTAAATAATAGCCTAGAAAATTATAGACTTCAATTCATTATTTAATAGCTTATTGACAAGTGGGTGTGTTTAGCTTTACTCTTTTCCATTATTTGGTGTATTTGCAAATCAGGTATTTTCTTACTTCAGTGTTTTTTTGTTGCTTGTTTGCTTTTTTTTTCCTATTTTTTTTTCTAGTAATGCCTCAATTTTTTTCATTTCTCAGAGGTTCATTTTTTTTCATGGATTATTAGGCTCTATTTTACAGGGTATTTTTATGGTATTTTAAAGGTACAATGAAATATATTAATCCATCTTCTTCTGATTTCTCATGCCTGTGGGTACAATTTAGATTATTCAAAGGCCCTGCAGAGAAACATTTCAGGCATCTCTAACAAAAAAAGTCAAGATTAAGAAAAAATAGTTACTAAAACTAAGTTGAAAAGAAATCACACAATATTAAATGGAATCATAATGGTAGGGAGTTATCTAATTTAATTTGTGTTTTTCTCTATATATACTTAGACCTTATTCCAGAGGATGAGTCAGATCAAGACTAGGTACTTGTACAAAAGCATTGCATTTGTCCTTGCCTATCTGGACTTATTCTGGACCACACCCATGATTTTATTGCTAAAGGAAATGCCCAAGAAATGAATTTCCTCTACCAATGCACAGAGGGGACTATTCTGCATCCCAGATAGACTTGGTTTGTTAGAGTACTGAAAAGTTATGTACTGTTAGATAAGACCTGAATGCAGCTCCCCCTGGGTCTGACTATACCCCTCTATGCATAGCATCAGACTACCTCTAAGATTATTAATGGACAAGAATAAACTTTTAAAACATTAAGTTCTTGCCACATATTTGAGAGGATGGGCATTTAATAATACTAGCTTGTATTTATTGTGCTATTCCCTTTTGAGGAAAGCAATGAGATTATTACTTCAAGGATCTATTACACCATCATTATAAATATTTCTTCTATTGATGTAGAAAGCAACCTCTCCATGCCATAGTAGAGGATTTCATTAGTTTTTATGGTAGAAAATAGCTATTACATGCTTATAAGCTTCTCAAAACTTAGCCATATTTAGTCCTTATATGTCAGACATATAAAATATTGTGGGGAAAATATTGAAATCCTTTCCAACTTATTAGTCTTACATAAACTTGTGCTCCAATGACATAGGCAAGGGACAGATTTTAGCAACTAAATGGCACTCTCAGTAGTAATCAAGAGATAAACCCATATCTTACAATTCCTTGACAATTCTTTCTACCTTTCCACTTCTGTCTCTCTTTATTGCTATTCCTATAAAGAAAAATTCCATTTAGAAATAAGCAGTACTTGTTAAAATACTAGATTCCATTCTCAAACTGGAGCATTGAAGAGCAAGGTTTCAATTCAATGTAGCCAGTGAAGATCAGAATCTTTTCCTCAGCTTATGATTCTAGACCATGACCTATGGGTCCTGAAAGGTTAAATAGCTTGTTAAATTTAACAAGTATATGGTTGAAATGGAGATTAAACCTAAAAATTCCTGACCAAAAAGCCAATTTTCTCTCCAGGAAAGTACACTGTCCCTAACAGAAGTTCATCATTTCATAGGGAAAATATGATGAATTTTTTTTAATATGAAGAATTATCTTGTCATATGAATAAGCACCACTAATATATATGTACATTAAGTTTTCTATGTTTTTTTCTTTTAAAGGAAGCCTAACTTTATCAGACATATAACTCCAAATTTATATTCCAATCTTGTTAATATCTCTATGAATTTCACTCCAGAAATCTTCCCCACAATGTGTTTCTTTGATTTTCCAAGATGTCATATATTTATTTATACTTCCCCTTTTCTGATTCCTTGGAATATAAAAATAAATGTTTTAACCCGTAGTATCCTAATCTATATATGTGTCATAACACAATTTATTGTTGTTGTTGATTTTTAATTCAGTGAATCTAAGCTGATTCTTTTTATGATTACACTCAATAAAATTTTTTTTACTTATACCAAGGTTGGCTAAATAATGATTAAAATACTCTATTTTTTAATGATTTTGGAACAAACCTTTTGCTCTCACTTCCAGGTATGCCGTCACATCATCAGTTCCATTGTTAATTTCAGCCACTTAACTTTTTATTTTTGTCTACAGAGAATTGCAGGATTGCTTCATTCCCTTTGGAGTTGCTGAAGCAATGAGAAGCCAAAATTTTATATTTGGTGGCAGTAGTTTTTCCTCTGCCTCTCAGTTCCCATTATTACAAATGTAAATTTATTACATTTTCCCTTGTTTCTGTTAGGCAAGTTTTGAAAATTTTCTGCTGTAACAACACAGCAGTAGACATATTAAATGAAGCAGTACATGTGTGTCATGTATTATTAATCACCATTCAGAACTTTTCCCTCTGAGGTCTGAAAAAAAACAATCTTTTGTTATGTGACTTCATGGATAGAACACTAAACTGCCTTAGAAATGAACATATGTTTGATTGGCTCTCTCTCTCTCTCTCTCTCTCTCTCTCTCTCTCTCTCTCTCTCTCTCTCTCTCTCTCTCTCTCTCTCTTTCTCTCTCTCTCTCTCTTCTTTTTCTCTCTCTTTCTCTCTTTTTCTCTCTCTCTTTCTCTCTCTGTCTCTCTCTCTCTCTCTCTCTCCTCACACACACACACACACATAACTTCTATCTTAATAATATTGGCTTATATTTATATAGTATATTGCCATTTTTCATAAAGAACTTTTCTCATAACAACCTAGTTATACTGATAATAGAATTAGCCAAATTTATAGATGAGAAAATTAAAATTTATGAAAGTTAACAACAATGAACATTTATATACTAATATAACGTTTGAAAAAACACTTAGTTCTATAGATAGCATTGGCTTTTAGGTAAGGACAACTTAAATTTAGAGAAGATTAATGAATTGTCCATTGTAGCATAACTAAGTAAGCTTCAGGGGAAGAAGGTGAACCTAGTTCTTCTTAGCCATAAGTTTAGACTTCTTTACACCTAATCAGTCATATACCTACGTATCCAATCTCTCTTCTGTCTCCACTTCTCTTTCTTCTATATCTATAGCATTTAGGTTTAAAAGGGAATTTAGAGATCACCTAATATAACCCCTTTATTTTATAGATGGGAATACTAAAACCAAAAGAAGTTAATTTGCCCAAAATAGAAAAGTTGATATTCAAATTTAGATTGTCTGATTCCATAATGGTGTCCCCAAACTGGGATTTAAATCAATTTCCATAAAGTCATTCTCTGAAAATTAAATGATGTTAATTCAATAAAATGTGAAAATATTGTCTGCCTTCTTGGGGAGGAAAAAAAAACATGGTTTGAAAAATGCCAGAAAATGATTATTAAAAATTGTATTGATATGTAAGTGAAATAAAAAAATTTGACATAGATGTAAAATATTGCTACCTCAAAATGTTCCCAACCTAGTAAATTAGTGAAACTTTTTTTCATTCATTTATCAACAGTTAAAAAGAGAAACATTACTAATTCATCTAGTTTAATTCTAAACTACTTATTGATGGTCCAAAATATTAAGATATCATTCCAGAAGGCCTTTCATCAGCCTTTTGCTAGCTATTCTAAATACCAAAGTTTAAGTTAAAATTATATATGTACGTTGATTGGATTCAGAAGACACCAAAAGGTAGAAGATAGCTATTATTCTGGACAGAATTAGAGTCAGATGTCCCTGGACTCAAATCTTAGAGAGATCCTAAAACATTTTTAGTTTTGGGGGGTGTTAATTTAATCCTGAAGCATTTAATTCATTTTTGAGTGGCATATGAAGTCATTTCCAGAATAGAAATATAGATTACATTCTCACCAGAGCAATTGAAGATAAAATATAATCATAAGTTTCATAAGTTTTAGAAATGAAAGTGACAAGACATTTGAAATCATGCAAAATGAAGTGGGCAGAATCATGAGAACTGTGCCCTCAGGAACAACAAAAATGTAATGTGCACTCAGGAACAACAAAAATGGTGATCAACTATGGATGAGAACTGTTATCAGCAATACAAGGATCCAAGACGATCTCAAGGGACTCATGATTAAAATTGAATCTACTTACCAGTCTTGTGCCATGGAACTGATACTTATTATCAATTATAAGACAGAAGATAATGATTTTAAAAAGAGAAGAGGCAGGTATGTGGCTTAGTGGATAGAGAGCCAGTAATAGAGACAGGAGGTACCAGGTTCAAATCTTACTTTCTAGCTATGTTATCCTGGACAAATCACTGATTCCCAACTGCCTACCCTTTATTGGTTCTAAGGTAGAAGGTAAGGGTTTTAAAAATTGTCTCTAAATGTAGTTTTTGGGAAAAAATTAAATGAAAGAGACCATATAAGTCCCCTGTTTTATACATATTTTGATTCAGTCATATTCTACTCACATGCAACTCTCAAAAGTCTATGATTAAGGAATACAACTATATTTAATATCAGTTCAAACAAAATATACTTAAAAATTAACTGCTGGGAAAGAAAAAATCAAACATTTAATACAGTGAAAAAATCTATAAATCACTTAAGAAAACTCTAAATGCATGAGAATTATTCATATCACTGCTCTTTTCCATTTGTGTAGATAACAGAGGTTATTTTACTCTTCAGTTTATTCATTGCAGTTATTTGGAAATGTATGTGATTTCAATATCTAAATGTTATTGCTTCTAATTGTCATAAAATAAGCTCAAAATAAATAGAAATTACTTGTATTTACACAGTGATGATCTCATATTGTGAAACTGAAATATCAGCTCAAATGATTTGATTATAGCCCACCATATCTTCTTCTGACATTAAGCCTCATAAATAGCCCCCAAATTGAAGCATTTAGGGCCCATTAAAATATATGCTATTTAACCAAGTAATAAAACCACTCATTGCTAAGCTAAAAAAAATGAAGCTGATTCAAATGAGAAATGGGTATTGTTCATAATACAATTTCAATAGAATTCACAGTGTGATTCCCCAACTGGACCCTGTGTATAATCAGTTGAAATGTTTCAGTCCTTCAGCATTTATTCCTTCCAGCTGCTCACTAACTGCCCATTGAAGGATCTAAACATAAAATATTGCTACTTCAAAACTTTCCCAAACTAGTGAAGGCTTATTTCAACCATATTGCTAAGGTTAAAAAGAGAAATATGTTATCAAATTCATCCAGTTTAATTCCAAACAACTTACTGATGATCCAAAATATTAAGATGGTTTTCCAGGATATTCATTTCATCAGCTTTTAATAGTTGTTCTAGAGATCAAAGCTTGGAGTTAAAATTATAGATGCATTGCTTGGAAGCAGGAGACAGAAATGAGTAGAGCTTAGATATTGTGCTGTGAATTTCAAAACTATTCAACCCTGTTCAAACCATTCTTTAGAGGATGGGATTTGGCTATTTCCTGATCAATAACAACAGAGATACTTGGAATGACAGAATCAGGTCTTGGAAACTACAATCTCCACCCTACTCAGGGTAACAGGATTTAGGAAGGGCTGCAGCAAAGCTCAAGATTTAATTATTTGGGAATATGACCTTCAACAGACAAGTGCAAAGGGGACAGACCTCTGGGAGGTCCTGGGTTAAGCTAGAGCCACTATTGGCACAGGTGAGACACAGGAAGTGAGGTAGAGGAGAGCTGAGGAGGCTGGGACTTGCTGTGTGGAGGGAGAGTGGTGGTTGGAGGATGGTTGCTTGGAGTGGAGGTCCTGAGACTGTTTCTCCATATTGGTCTCATGAGTGATAGGGACTGATCTCTTTTCTTTGCCTCAGCTATCCAAGGCCTTGGTCCTTTGGCCCAACCTAAGCAGAGGGGGTATTTAAGCCCTATTCCCTTCTCTCCCCTTTCTCTCTCTCTCTCTCTCTCTCTCTCTCTCTCTCTCTCTCTCTCTCTCTCTCTCTCTCTCTCTCTCTCTCTCATACCTTTCTTCCTCCTGTTAGCAATAAAATAAAAAAAAAAACTCCATAAAAGGTTGACTGCTGACTTGAGTTTTCATTTAGGAATTACATAGCTGAATTCCTTGGCGACCTTAAATTAATATATATCAGTCTTTTAAAGTGATTTCCATATCACAGTGCTGGATAAAATTAGACAGACAAACCTGGACTCAAATCCCTCCTCTGACACTAGAATGATCAGTTAGCTTTTAGGCAGCTCAGGTTACTCTCTAAATCTTAGAAGTTGTAATGAGTAGTAAGTGATATGACTCTAAAATCAAAGATCTATTGTCTTTGATAATTTTTTTAGTTATTAATTTTTTATTGGACAGTAGTCATCTTGACCAATATTATAAATTCTTACTTAGCACCTTTATAGATTAAGAAATATATTAGTAGGCACTTTTTAAAAAATCTACTAATATCTTTTTTAACTCAATTTCCTAAAAAAACAGTTTTAATCCTTCATTTTCTTTAAGTTTGAACCAAATTCTTTTCCTTTCCCTCCCTCCTTCCTGAGATGGCAAACAATCTGATATAGATTTTTAAAGTGTAATAATATAAAACATCTTTCTATATTCATCATTTTGTGAAAAAGAACTCAAATTAAAGAAAAGTTAAGATATAAAATGATATGCAGTATTTCTGCATTCAGACTCCATCAATTCTGTCTCTGGACACAGATGTCAAAGATCTCTTTTAGCTAAACACAAAAGCAGAGGTAGATCCAGAATATAAAGCTACCATTTAAATAAATGTGCATGCGCTTCTATTTCCACCACTAAAATCTTGTAAACAATTCTGCAAATTAAAAAAAAAACAAAAACTTCACATAGATTGTGAAACATACAGACGGAAGAAACTAATAAGAAGGTTCAACGGCTGAGATGGCGACACTGCAAAGCACTGTGGAGTGCTCAGGGCGTGTTGGAGCACAAAAGACAACATGGCCATCCAATGCAGCTAAGGAAGTCTCCATGTATAACCATTTTTTTGTGCCAATGGACCCAGGCTTCCAACACCAAGAGAGTGGGACTGTCTCTGTGCAATGACTTTTCCACTTAAATCTCCTTCATGCACATGTGTTTTTTGTGCACACTCATCTATCATAGATGAAAATACACAAAGACAATCGTCATCCTCAGTTTCCGAGAGATTACTACTATATATAATATGTATATTATATATATACTTCATAAGGGAAAACCAATGGCTTCTGAAAAAGGCTTTTCCTTTTTTCCCATTGATGGTTCTCTTCTTTACTGGCCAAAGGAAGACACCAAAATGCCTCTTTCCTGTACCAAAGGCCATTTGCTTTGCTTTCCTTGAAACTGCCGCAGTAACCAGTAACCTGTTTGGAAACTTGTGCTGGCAGGTTCCACAGGTGTCCTAGCTTAATTCTGCTCTGAAGAGTTTTTAATAGATAAGCATATTCTATGGGATCTAGCAAAGAAAAATAAGGCAGTTAATCAGACAGCCATTTTTGCTCCTCTGAGCTGAATCCTTGAACTAAATCAAAGTGAAAGAAAACAAGCATCTTGTGTAATGCTCCGGAATATCGCTGGAATGTCATTCATTACTTTTTAATGTATCCATTATAGGGACACCAGAAACCAACGTAATGGCCAAACTAAGAAGGAGAAATATTGATCCCAAAAGGTCTTAGCCTACAGGACGATCAGTAGCAACATCACAAAATCATGCATAAATGAGAAGAATTCATTGCCCTGACTTAACACCAAGCTTTTACTTTTAGCACTTCTGGCACTTCCCTGATTCCTAATGTTGTAAAGATATCAGATTAGCTTTGCTGCAAAGCAGGCGATCCTACAGGACAGAAGCAGGGCCAAGATTCCAGGACTGAAGAAGGCAGTTTCTGGCAGGCAGTCGGGGAGTTGGTGGAGTTGCTCTCTGGAGAAGGAGACTTTTAAGCAGCCAGGAGGCTGGGACTTTCCTTCAAACAAGTTTTCATCTTCTGGAAGTGGTAGAGAGAGTGGTTAGCCCTCCACACAGGTGGACTGTGTGAGTGAAGCCATTTCTCCTGTTCCTGATCCTGTGTGCTGCTGCTGATTCCTCCTGGGACTCTTGCCAGACCCAAGAGGACATCAGTCTGTGAGACTTCCTTTGACCCTTGTTCCTGTACCTACAGGTCCTTTCCTAATTTTAACATAGCAATTAAGGATTAATTAGAATAGTTTAGAAAGTAGATTTATAGGTAGAGAAATCACTGCTTAGTGGGATTTAGTAATCTGACTTTGGGGTAAAATCAGATCTTCCCAATTCCCTTCCCTTCCTTCCCTTAGCATAAATAAACAGTTATATTTGTTTAACTAAGTGCTTATTTTGTTGCTTTGCAGCAAAGCTAATCTTATATCCTTACAACACTAAATGGAAAAAAAAATAAAACTTTGGCTAATGAAATTTGTATCAAGGTGTATACACAAGTGGGAAAAAAAAAACATCCCTGATCATTCTATAATTAATACTGAAGTTTCATTCTCATTTTATTGTGCTAAATGTCACAATGGGGAAAGGACTTTTGGGAAATCATGTACCTATCTTCAGATTTATCTTGAAATGCAATTCATTAACGTTTTTTCGATATGAGCACATGTTGCTTTTACTAAATGTATTTGTTGACTTTTTCACTTTTACCTGACAATGTGACAGCTATTAGAAATAACAGAAAACATGTATATAGTATATTACATGGGCTGTTTTATTTGATCCACACAACACATGTAGGTAATATATGCAAATACAAAGGTATAATTATCGCCATTGTACAGATGTAGAATTTGAGGCACAAAGAGTTTATTTGATTTTGGACCACACAATTTCTAAGTGGTACATTTAAGATTCATTCTTTTGGTATATTTTTTTAAACTCTAAATCTCTGTGAATGTGTGTGTGTGTGTGTGTGTGTGTATGTGTGTGTGTGTGTGTGTTGTATACTCAATAGGGTTTAAATTGGCAAGTTCTACCTTTGCTTCATATTCATAGTCAAAAACTAAATTTAGACAACCCAGGAAAATTTTCTATTGGTGTGACCACTGCAGCTTATATTTGGAAAATTATGTATACCTTTATGTGATAAATAGGGAAGAATAATAACTCATATGTGACATGTTTTAGTTAGAAAATTATTCCACACAGTGCTTTATTTAATGATCACAAACTCATACAGAAGGTAGTACATGGATTACTATCATCATTTAACAGAAGACGAAACTTAGTGTCCTGGAGACCAATTGGATTATCCAATAGTCCACAGCTAGTGAGGTGGAAAAGCCAAAACATGAAGATCCAAGATCTTCTGATTTTCAGTCTACTGCTTATTCCAGCTAAACAATGTTGTATTAAATATGTTATGAACATTGCATTATCTATTCATTAATAATTTTCCCACATTCTACAGCTCTGATATAATGGAAAGAACATGGAGGAAACTGAGATTGAAAAAAATTGATTTCCCCAAAGTCACTTAGAAAATAGAAAAGCAAAAGCTTCAAATCAAAATCCTCTAACTTCATGTGAAATGTCTTCTGCATTGTAAAACACTATTTCCAATAATCTAATTAGTGTGCAACTTTTTTGGTGGTAATAAATAAGCTTCACTTTAACAATATTTTCAGAAATCCTGCAGGCTGAGGCCAAGACCAACACCCCAAGTGATAGCACTTATCACCCCATTTTCATTTCAGAGAATTTAGTATATGACTTTATTTTAGAGATGGCAATCTCTAAAGCTAATGCATGTTTCACTTTTCATCTTTTATTTTTTCTAGATTACATGTAGATACAATTTGAATAATTATTTTCTAAAAATTTGTAATCCGTGCAATCTCCCTCCCTCCAATGATATAGGTTGTGACTCTGTGATCATACAATAGATAATTCCATATTAGTCATGTTGTAAAAGAAGACACATATTGCTCACACTAGTGAAAAACGCATGAAGGAAATAAAATGAAAAATGTTATGCTTCAATCTATATTCAGAATCTATTTGTTCCTTCTATGATGATGAAAAACCTTTTTCATCATTGATACCCCCAAATCTATTCATCTATCTGTCTATCTATAGGTATAAATCTATCAATATAATAATGGATAAGAGTAAAATGGAGACCAGTATAAGAATATTCTCAGAGACCCTGCAGACCTTGGCCAGGATCAGCTCCCCCAAATGACTGAAATCCATCCTCATTTTCAGGTGCATATTCTGGGAAACTTGTTAAATTTTTTTTTACATATCAAGACAATTTTTAATAATTATTTTTCTGACATTTTGTAATACATGGTCTTTTCTTTCTGAGCACTCTCCACTCCCCAAGAACATAGTTGACATGAAATAGGTTCTACATGTATTAACACACAATTTCCATGTTTATTATGTTTTAAGAGAAGATACATATCATTTAATATTAGAGGAAAATCCACAGAGGAAACAAAGTGAAGAATAGTATACTTCAATCTACATTGATTCCATCCATTTCTTCTGTGGCAAAGGATAGACTTTTTCATCATGAGTCCCTTGGAGTTATCTTGGGTCCTTGAACTGATGATAATAGGGCCCTTTTTTTTCAATCATTTGAAAATTAATCTTCTAAATCATTAGTGCTTCAAGATGGGAAACAAAAGAATTTCAGAGTAAAAGATGGAACACTGTGTCTTGATGTAGGAGGTGTGTACACAATTTAGGACTCATATTATCTCAGGAGAAAAGCATTCCAGAATGATAAATTAAGCTTATGCCTCATTCAAACAAGTTATTAAGACCCTGCCTTATGGATTTAAGTAGGGGTTGCTCTTAACACACCATTCATTCAGAGTTAATGAAGCAAGAGAAAGGAAAAAAAAATACTTGTCCTATTTAGGAGGTCATTTCCACTTCAAAAGTATCATTAAGTTCAAGGGTAAAGGATGAAAATAGCTAGCTTAGATGATTAGAATGGGCAATTATTAAATGAGTTTTATCCTCTTGAATATGAGTTTAGTTCATATTCTTAGCAATCTTTTCACACACAGTAGCTCTCCCAGTTAGCCATCACTTCTCATTCTATTCTACTCATCACTCTGAGATATTCTATGGAATCCTACCTTAGAAAACATTTCCTTTTTCCAGAGAATTTCCAAATGCTATTCAAAGTCCCAATCCACAATCATTTCTGATGACAAAAAGTTTAAAATCCTGATATCCTTTCAGATTTGTTGGTGTCAAGTGATTTGGAATCATATAGGTGTGTGATAGGGATGAAAGAAGAGCAAAAAAGCATCTCTAGCAGCTTCTTGAATTATTTTTACAGGAAAAACTTTGTGAATAGCTTAACACACTCAAGTATGGATTATTTCCTTACTCTGCTCCTTTAAAAGTCAGAATTCCATGCTCATATACTTAGGAACTTTATAGATCATTGAGACTAGACTTTACAGATAAAGATATTGAGAGTGGTCACATAGCCAATAATTAGTGTCAGTGGCAGAGTTTAAACCTGTCTTCCCGACTCCAAGTCCAAGATTCTCCTTACTTCGTAATACAGCTTGACAAGCTTTTACCCGGTCGATCAATCAAGCAACAAGCAATTATTAAGTATCATTTATATTTCATGTCCTGTGCTGGGGGTACAAATATAGCTGTGGAATCAAGTGAAATCCTCATTTATTGAACTCAGATACCTTCCAATCTGATCTACTCTGTGGACTCACTCACTTTCTTGACCTTTGCCTTGTCAGAAGTGTTAGTTTAGAATATTAAAGTTGAGGATATTAAAGTCTAGTAGAAGCAAACACTAAGTGTACAATAAAGGGGTAGGGGAAGTAAAGCAAGTCAGTTTTACTAAGGAGAGACACACAATAAATAGTGATAATCCTGGAGGATGGAAAGAAGTTAGCTAGAAGCCTCCACTGAACTTGAGAACTCCAAATAGTCATGGGTGGTGGGTTTCTATAGGGTTCTTTTCTGAGTTGAGCAGAACCAGGAATTAGGACATCAGGGGTGATACTGATTCATGCCATTACGGAAGGGAGGAAGGAAAAATTCTGGGGAATTGGCAGCTAATTGATATTTAGACTTTCCTAAGGCAGAAGAGCTCATCTTATTTTTACTCAATAATTTAGAAGTTGTGAATTTCTTTCTTCATTCAGCAGGGTAGGAAATGCTCCTGACCTCCATAGACACATTCCATATCCTTTTCATGTTTTATCTCTTTTACCCTTTTCGAATGTAAGGTCCTTGAGAATAGGAAACATTTGCCAAGCACTTGGCACAGATCCAGGCACATAATTCTATTCATCTTTCCATTGCAACCAAACATGTGTTCTGGCTTTTATTGAGGGTCATGTGCCTTTCTAGAATGACCCAGAAGATTTTTGTTTGGACCCTAGTGACGAAAGCTTGTGTCAAATCCAATTGCTACCTGGAGGAGAGGAGGATCTATCACACCAATAGGCTTGTTGAAGGGAGAAACTACCATCTAGAATGATCCCTGGAGTCATCACAGAAGCAGGTATTGCTAGTTCCTTGTGGAATATTCCTTCAAAAGAGCAATAAACATTTGTGGGTTTGATTTGAGTCCTTCTGTTTTAGAATGCAAACAATTGAGAAATTGGGGCACACAACAATCAGGCAAAATTTCCATAATTTTGTCATTGAACAAATGAATAATTTCATTTTCATAGGGTAAATCAAATTTGTGTAAATAAGTCTAATCAAGAGGAGGGTCACTTTTAAGCTGTGGAATGACTCATCTTAGCTAAGAGTTAACAGTTTGCAAGAGCAAAATTCCACCAGGCAGATTGACTTCATCAAGCAGGGATGCCCATTTCCTCCCATCACTATTTTCATTAGACCAACTGGAGTTCCTGGTGTCTATAATTTAATCATTGACCCATGGCCAGAGCTGGCAAAGGGTCAGAATATAGCTCATTATTTCTTAACATAGAAAATAATGGTTTGCACGTAGAGTGATTCAATCTGATGAACAGGAGGTCAAATAAATTCAAAGCTATAGAGAGCTCCTGTAAGACAAGACCAAGCACGACACACCTTGAACATATCAGATTCACTTAAAAACATACACTCTTCCCCCCACGCCCTGCCCCAGTGTACTATAAACACTACAGCTCCTCCTTTTTGCAAGGAAGAGGACTGGCAGACCTGATGTGTGTTTGATGCCAGAATACATTTACTATGAAAAAAAGATTCCTTTGTTCCTTCCTCCTTTCCCTTTCTTTTATCTCAGACATGCTGCTGCTCCCATACATGGTAACAGGACTAGCGTTGTGTCTTGTGAAATTGTCTTTTTTTCTCTTTAGATGTAGCTGTCCCTTGCTGCATATTTGTTTCCAGAACTGTAAAATGTTAGGTCAATTTAAGGTCAGAATGCTGTATATCTTGCCTGGGATCAAACTCTACCATATGGCGAAACCCTTTTATTGTATGATAATTAAGGAATAACAGACCACCTTGGAAAAAAAATGTGTTCCCATTTATTTTTTTTCCTTTCTTGCCTGGCAGCTTTTAGCTAGAGAAGGTTGGGTTAATTTATCTGTCCTCCTGTTTTAGAAACTCAAGAATCAATGCACTTGGAGGGCAGTCAGAAAAAGGATATGCTAGACCCAGCAGATAGTACCTGCCATATCATTATTAAGCTGGTCGGTGTTATGGATAATTGGATTTTGAGTAAAAAATAAAACAAAAACAACAACAAAACTTGGTCCTTTGGCCATAGCAAATTAGATAATTTAGGGCAAGTCTCAAGCTCTGGGAACCTTAAATTCCCTATCAATGAAGGGAGAACAAGGATATCTGCTCTGGCTTGCAAGAGTGTTGTGGAGGCTAAAAGAGATAATGTGTGAGAAAGTGCTTTGTAATGTACAAGACCTTGCAAAATGGGCCCCCTTGGGAGTTCAGGGATCTATGACTTTATCAGTGTGCATAGTCCCAACACTAAAGCAAACTGTAACCCTTCTATGGCTTACTAAGTGGTCCTTAAGGTTGCTATAGCAGAAAATGTCATCAGCCTATAGATAAATTGCTGGAAAGCCTTTGCAAATTTAGGTGTCTCAACAAAAATGAATGCCTGTTTCCCTACCCAACATATTATTCTCAAAGCCTGTTCAATTTGGAAAGAACTTGCAGGAGATTATTTATACCCATCTATTTAGTCTTTGATAATTGAGTCATAACTTTAGTACAATGAGGAGTCAAAGAGGAAACTTAGCAAAGAATGATTATTATGAAAATTTGCAAAAATTATTGCAAAAAAGAAATATATATATAGAAATATAGAAAATATATAAAGGAACATAATTGATGTGATCATCTTCATGAGATCTCCCTTTAGAGACTTTTTAGCTAGATCATTATGGTCGTCAGTTAACCTATTAAAGACTCAATTTTCTCATCTGCTGCAATGGGGATAATAATACATATTTTACCAACCATACAGAATTCTTATGGGAAAAGTGCATAGTGCTTTAAAATTAGAGGTATTATTATCATAGCTGTGAAAATTAATATATAAATAAAAAATTCAAAATGTATATTTGTCATGAGTAAATTAGTATTTTTCTGTAGCCACAGTGTTTAGATTTTTTTCACTTCTAGTCTTATTCATTTGCTTTTCTAAACTCCATGTTATTTCATCCTTTGTGGAGCCCTTCTACATAATCTACTCATTTAGGATCTTTTGGAGAAACTAGAAAACAAATTTTTGTAATGCACACTTTCAAAACCAGCCTGCTTTTTTCCCCACACATAAAATTATTAAGGTGATACTGCCAGTTATTTTTCTCTAGTGATGATAATATGGATAAAATAAAATGAAGGGATGAGCTAATAAATGGGAAAATATTCATTAAAGATTCCTTACATGCCAAGCACTGTGCTAAGTATTCTTCATATGTATTAGAACTTAGCTAAACCCTTATTTAATAGCATACAACACTTCCAAGCGTGTTTCTCCATATGCATGAAAGAACTACATAGAAGAAGGTCTCAAAAATCTAAGTGCCTTTTTAGCTTGAAGGGCATTAGAAGTTTGGGACACTATATGAAAAGCCTTTTTGTACACAGAATATATTAGTCTATCAGGCAGGTGTTAGTTCAAACCTCATAGAGGTGAAATATTTCCTCCGTCTCAACATTCCATTGAAGATTTTTTTAAGCTAGCGTTGAAGCTGAATTTGTGCTTACCCATGATCTAAACATATAATCTCCCTGTAAAATTTCTTCTAAGCAGTCTACTGACACAAACTGTCTAAACAGAATGAGTGATTATCTTAAAGTGCCTCTGTTATATGTCCAAGTCTCCATCCATTTCTGGCATTTGTGATAGCCACTCAGAAGAACATGACTCATTCTCATGCTAGAAAGAGACTGAGCAAATTTTCAGTACCTAAAAAAATAAATCTTTCAGAAAAACAAATAAATAACCCCAACCTGGCACTCACCATCTAAAGAGATCACAAGATGGATTTCTAGTGGATTCTACTTAAAGACTTAAATCTAGGGATTGAATAAAGATTTCTAGGCGAGCTTTGTAGCACCTGGCCTCTTAGATGAAATTAAGTCTTTGTTCCATTTCTCTAGTCTTTCCCCTACAAATGCCAGTGTGTTACATGTTGTTGTTGTTTTTTTAATTTAAACAAGTACCTACCTACACTTTCTAGAAGTTTGTATTATAGGAAAAGTATAGGTGTTCCCTTAAAAGCTAAATTTATTAGGTTTCTAACTCTGAATTCCCAAAATACATTTTGAGAAAGATACATAATGTAGCTACGATACATATATATGTATATATACACATATGTTATATACAGCATATACTATGACCTCAATACATTTTATTACTTATCCTTCTTTATTGGGGAAATACAAACACACACAAATTGTGCTGTCTTGAAGAGTGCTGTGGCAGATACTAAGACAAAAGCAAAGTTTAGGCACTGCTCAAACTTTGTCCTCAAGAAGCTCAGCCTCCTAAGAGAGTAAGATCAAGCCAGACCGTAATAACATAGAATATTTTATGATAAGTACATCAGGTAATAAATAGAGGTCAGTATATTTGTTTAACATCACACAGGTAAGCATCAGGGGCAAAAATCTGAACCAAGATGTTTTAGCTCCAGAGTAGATGCCTTCTCCCTGTCCTCAAATAACTCCCCAGGGAAATATTTCTAGAAGTAATAAAATTTGTGCTAAGTTTTAAAGGAAGGGTAGGAAGGGTAGAAATTCAACAGGCAAGATGATGAGGCATGAGAATCTAGTTTGGGTATTGGCAGGAAATTTTTATAGTTTTGTTAGACCTCAGAGTCTACAGAGGGAAGATCTGTGAAATAAGGTGAGGAGGAGAGGTTGTGCCTGGCAAAGAGTAGATACTTAATGCTCATTGACTGATATTTTATATCATATCTATGTATGTATATTTTGTTTCCCTCTCCTTTTTAAGGGGAAAGACTGCTTGTTTCAAAGCCACCGCCATATTTATCAAACTTACTTTAAGAGAGAGTTTAATTAATATTTAATTAATCAATTTATAATTTGTATTACATTAATTTTATAAATAAATTTAATCAATCAATTAATTAATACTCAGTTCTCAATCTCTCAGAAGTATGGCTAGTCTACTAGGCTATACCATTAAGAGATTTTTTTTTCCCCTTCAGATTTCTGGATGAAGGAAGAAGCCAAGGAAAGTACATTTCCTCTACCTCTCCCTCCAAACCAATCAACAAACAAATAAATAACAACAACAAAAACCAGTCAAGTTATTCCATTTCACAAATACCTTGAGAGAAAAGTTTCACACAGAAGCTAATTAGATGGGATCAACTAAAGCAAGTTTCATCTAAATTTCATCAACCATTTCAGCTCAAGGAATGGGTTCATCATGTACCATTTTTTCAATTATCAGATCTTGGGGACATTGAGATGAAAAGCACAATTCATGCCTTCAGGTTGATATAGTCTTTTACTAGAGATACATCAAGAATTTGTCATTATTTCATTACTTCAAGTTGAAACTCCTCTATGAACTTAGCAAATGGTTCTTATGGGTTTGTACTGAAAAATCCATTATTATTCATTCGTTCCTTCATTTAACTCACTTTTTTCCTGATAAATTACTTCCTCACTGGCCATACCTACTTTGAATCTTAGTTTTGTTTCTGACTTGAAGTATCATTACTTGTGCATTTTTAATATAGAGAAAAATATGAATGCTAGACTTTTGTATACTATTTCTTAATCATCACAATTTGTGCAGATGAGGAATCCCCTTAAGTAGTCTCATGTTTTCAAATTTGCACTGTTTGAAATTAGATTGATGTCAAATGTGGTCATGGGTTCCAACCCAATGGAAATATGCAGTGCAAATTCTAGTAATGTGACCTCTTCTAGGGATTTATGTTTTGCACTAATTAAGACATGGCTTTAGAAGAGAAATGTCCATGCTATTGCTTGCCGGATAAGTTTATATGAGAAATAAATCAAAACTATATTACGGACCTTGAGACTTAAGTGATAGATGCAAATATTTCAACCTACATTTGACTACTGATTTGCCTTATGTATATCTTAATAGACTTCTGATTCGATATTCTCTACTCTTGTGCCCAGATCACTTAGATAGAAAAATCTTAAATAACTTCTCTTGACATTGAAAGAATGAGACAAAGTGAGAAAGATGGATAAAATACACTTGGATGGTATTTTACTGTTTTATAATTTACTTTCTACAACTATTTTTACCTAGGATCATAGCTCTAGATGGAAATGGAATGAATCCTGGAGATCATTTATTTCAATACCTTCATAATTATAATATTAAAAAATATTATATTATAATAAATAAATATAAATAAATAATAATAATAAATATTTCAATACCTTCAAAGGAAACTATAGAAACTTGTAAATGTGTTGAGGACATGAAAGCAAGATTGAAACCCAAGGCTTCTCACTCCAGATTTTGAGTGCTTTCAGCTATACTACACTTTAAAAAAAAGGACCTCTTTGATTTTAGTGTTTATGGGCACTTTAAAATATTCAGTGACTAGTTACTTATTTGTTGCCTTATCGTTACAGTTATGTCCTGATGAATGCAAATAATGAATTCTGTGAAATGGTCCTGTTATGAAAGAAACATCTCAAAATTCAGCTGTGATCCTTCTCCATGAAATGGGCTATAAATACAGTTGGCCACTTTTCCTCTTTGATACTCAGCCCCAGTTTACTCTCCTGTAGTTTTAGTCGTGTTGTTTATCATTTCTTTCCTGTTATAATAAGTTAAGTGGCAGAACCTATCCACAAGGTCAGTGAACCAAGGCAGATAAAGAACCAATTTCTTTTAGTAGTTAGTTTTCGAAGACCACCAGCAGCAGCCTGGAGATGGTCAGGCTGAGGAGTCCTAAAGGCAGTGAGAGCTGCTCTCTGAATTTCTTCAAGAATGTGTATTTGCATATTTATTGAGGGAGATGGTAGAGGAGGAAAAAAAGCTTCCTGTAACAAATATAATTCCCATGAAGGAAGCTGAAATGTGCAGTCTTGATGATTACAGGAACATTCAGAGTAAATTCATATCTGTGTGCTCTCCAGGCAGTGATAAATATCTTTATTCTTTTTTTTTTTTAAATCAGAGTTATGAACAGATAACATATGGACATCCAAGCTTGAGTTGCCTTGGCTTAACACAATTTGTAATGGACATCATTAGAAGTTTATGCAGAGCCCTGTTTTATGTCAGCTGCTCTGAGATAATTCTGTAGCTTTTGTAGAGAAGGGGGAAGGACTTGCTGGGTCCATGCTCTTTGAATTGTACGCATAAACAGGCACTTTGGCCATGTATCTGTTTTGTCGTTTACTCAACTCTTTTAAAGCATGTTAGGAAACTTTGCCTAATCTTTCTTGGTTAATTCAAACATTTTCACTGCATTCAGATAAATGTAACCCAAGCCAGATGTGGTTCTCCTTGCTGAGAGAATTCCCTTAATGTAAACACAGTTCTACCTCTTCCATTTCTCTTTTGGATCCAGATGTTGCCATTGCTCCCACTGTTTGTGATTTCAGCATGCTCTCAGACCTCCCAGAAATCTAATGATGCCTTCCTAGCTAATCTTGGCATGTATCTCAACCTATTGTGATTTTCATGGTGCTCCCAGTCCTTTCTAACAATTCCATTCTATCTCTGCAGAAATGCTCACCTAGTAATCTCCTCATTCTTCCATCTTTTCTTTATAGATTCTCAATCCAGTAAACATTTCTTCATGCCTCAGTTGCTGCTCAGAAGTCTACTACCTATCTTTTCCCCTGTACAAAGAAACATGCCCTTAATGGATTCTGCTGACTCCCCATACCTTTCTAGGACTTCATGTTAGATCATTTTCCTTATTCTGCACCCTCCTTTAGTCTTTCCTTTCATCTTGCCCTTTCAGTCCCATATTTGTTGTCTCAACTCTCCTTCTGTTATACCTGCATCTTATTGGATCAATCTATTTTCACATCCCATTTGAAAATTGGGATAGAGATAGGAACTGGACCTGTGATATCACTGGCATAAGAAATGTCCTTTAGAATGTGGGTAAGCATCTTTTCTGCAAGGTAGTCTTGGAAACTTGCCTGGAGTCCTGAATTATATGATTTGTTCAGGGACATGGAGCCAGCATGTGCCAGAAGCTTGAGTTCAGGTCTTCCTTGCTTCCAGGCTGGTTCCCTATCCACCACCGCATACTGTTTCTTCATCTGAGACTACCTAGCTTTTTCCAGGCTATTCCCTCCCCCATTGCTTAACTCTGTAAGGTCTTTGCTTTGATTTGCAATTTTCTGTAAAGTAATGTCAGGCTACAAGTCACCTCTCTATGTCATGTCACTTTCCAGAGTGCGGGCATCAAACAGCACGTTGCTCCAGGTTCTCCTTCCTGTTATGAACCAGCTTTCACTATGACCAAGAGCCTGAAGGGAGTTATTTCTCCCTACTCCAGGTGGCCACTGAACAGATTGATGCATGGATTTTTCTTGAGGGAACTCCACTTGCTTGATGAGCTTGATCTGCCCAGATCTCACTTTGGTGTTTAGTTCCCTTTTAAATTTCCCTAGAGTTCCTTTCTTTACTTTACGTTTCTGATGCAAACACACCAGTTGGAATTACATGCCGATTTTGCTATTGACTGTTTTTCAGCCAACATACTATTTTCAGCTTTGCTTTAAAAGAATGCTTTTTTAAATTATTTTTAAAGCAAAAGGCTCCCATATTAAGGCAGCTACTTTATTTTTTTCCCCATTCATTTTGCAAAATCAATACAGCAGACAAATGCTGAAATAAAGACCACCCATTTTTAAATGATCAAGTATATTGCATTTTTCAGGAAAGGGCCACAATTAATCTGAAATAACTCAAATTATAAAGATTTGAAAGAAAAATTTGGCTAAATAGTAATCCTGCTCAAGCTTAACTTTTTAAAGACCCAACCAAAATTAATTGTTCTGTTCTACATTGTATTTTGTTTCTTGTTACTTTTATGTGTATGTGTTTATGAACATGAGAATATTTATTATAATTAAACTAGATTCTTATATTTATAAGAGACTTTAGATGCATACTAGTCCAGAAGTTTAGGGGTCCAGAGCACCTTTGACAATTTGGTGAAGGTTATTGATCCCCTTCTTAGGTTGATTATACTTAAATGTATAAAACAAAATACCTAGAATTACAAAGGAAAAAAAAATTGAGATATAGTTGAGGCAGTTAGGTAGGGTAGTGAATGGGATGCTGGGTCTGAATTAAGGAAGTTCAGAGTTCAAATCTTCCTCTGATACTAGTGTCTGTCACTAAAGAAAAAATCATGAAGGAAATGAAATGAAGAATGGTATGCTTCAGTCTGCATTCAGATTTTATTTGTTTCTTCTATAGAAGTATAGCATTTTTCATCATGAGTCCTTTAGAGTTGTTATGAAATTAAGATATTACTGATAAAGCACTTTGCAAACCTGAAACTCTTTTTATCTTCAGTATCTTTGGTGACATCTTCAAAATTTTGTTTATATCATTCTTGATGTGTTGCAGGCACCGGGGATACCACTTTTTTTAAAACTTGGAAAATTAAGAGATTCTGTAACTGGCCCAGAGTGATACAAAAGGTTTTAGAAGTGAGACTTTACATATCCTCCCCAAATCTTCCCCAGGGTATATACTATTTGTGCTGTGAATCTTAACACTTTTTAAAATTCTATAACAATGCATGCATGGGAGTAGATTATATTGAACAGTTCTTTCAGTACTCCTCAAGATTGCCACATGATTTTTCTATCATATTTTCTAGTCATACATTTCTTTGATGATATCCTTTTCATCACATCTCTTTAATTTCTTGATTAGAGATGAATAGGTGTCAGAAGGTCCTCAATTCAAATCAAACCTCAGATGGTAGACGTTCTGCCTCAGTCCCTCATCTGTAAAATGAGCTAAAGAAGAAAATGGAAAGTCACCCTTTTATCTGTGCCAAGAAAATTCCAAAGGGTGCCACCAAGAATCAGACACAGTTGAAAAACAATTGAGCAACAAAATAATGTGTTGCAGCAAGCTGCAGTATTATTTTTAATTCATCCTATTATATTATTTTAAAATTATTCTTATTTTTTCAGATTATATGTTAATATAATTTTTAACAGTCATTTTCTGACATTTTACAATCCATATTCCCTTCTTCCCTTTCAACCTTCCCCAAGATGGCAGGTATTATATTAGAGGTTGCAAATGTGTTATCATACTATATATTTCCATGTTTATCATGTTGTAAAAGAATACACTAACACACAAGAAAAAATCATGGAGTAAATAAAATGAAGAATGGTATACTTCAGTTGCATTCACATTTCATTAGTTTCTTCTAAAGCAGTGGATTGCCTTTTTCATCATGAGTCAGAGTTCCTGGATCCTTTCTTTCATGACCACAGTTAAGTCATTCACAGTTGATCATCATATACTATTTTTGTTACTGGGTATAATATTTTCTTGCTTCTGCTCACTTCAGTTTGCATAACTTCATATGTTTTTCCAGATGTTTTTTCATGATCATCTTGTTTGTCATTTCTAAGGTCACAATAATACTGCATTATAATTACATACCACAACTTGTTCAGCTACTCCTCAATTGATAGGCATCCCTTGAGTTTCCAGTTTTTTGCCACTACAAAAAGAGCTGCTATAAATATTTTTGAACAAGTAGGTCCTTTTCCCCTATCTTTGATCTCATTGGGATAAAGACTTCTTAGTGGTATTGCTTGGTATGTCCAGCTTGGTAACCCTTTGGGTATAGTTCCAAGTTGCTCTCCAGAATGGTTCACAATTCCATCAGTGTATAAGTGTACCACTTTTTCCACATCCCCTCCAACAGATATAATTTTACTTTTTTGATTCCATTTTATCCATGAGGTTGTCAGTGAGGAACTCCCAACATGAACCCAGATTGGAACCATATAATTTATAGAGTTACCTAGAACATCCTATTTTGTCAGAATTCTTTTTTGAGTTCTTTGGTTTTGCTAAAAGGACTATGAATGTTGAGCTACTACTCTGAATTGTGTTGGCAGACAAAGAGAGTTTTACAATGACAGGTCTCCTCAGGACACAGAAATGACAACCTGTCTTGTATTCCTAGCAAAAAATACATTTTTTTATATTGGGAAGATATCCAATTGAAAAATGAATAGGTATTGGGAAGGTATGCTGGAGAGGGAGAGAAGAAATAGGTGCTGATGGTAAGGCAGGACCATATCAAAGAAACCTCTTTGTTGGTTGTTTATAGGGCTTGCTTCTCTGTGGGTTGGCAGCCATCGCATCTAAACTAAACATCTGGTTTGCCTAGCAATTGCTCCATGTATGGGTGTTGGCCCCACTGGCACACAAACTTCCACCAACACCATTCCTGTGGCTTCCATGCTTTGAGCATTGACAATAGCAGTTACTGTGGCACAGTGGACATTATGCCAGACTTGGCATCAGGAAGACTTGAGAATGGGTCTGTCTTCAAATACTTTAGCTGGTTAACCCTGAACAGTTTACTTAATTAACCTCTTTAATCCTATGTCCTAATGTACAAAATGGGGAAGAATAAGGGTATTTCTATTACAAAATTATTCTTAGAATCACATGGAGTGTAAAACTAATGTAACTTATGTAAAACAACATTAAAGTTGTTCTGTTCTGTAAACATCAGGTTATTTTTTTTTAAATCTCTTTATTCCAAGCTGAACATTATAGTTCTTTCCAACAATCCTTTTCACCTGAGCT
Organism: Monodelphis domestica; assembly: GCF_027887165.1. NCBI lineage: Eukaryota > Metazoa > Chordata > Mammalia > Didelphimorphia > Didelphidae > Monodelphis > Monodelphis domestica. Next base: position 157,217,909 of record NC_077234.1, read on the forward strand.
TGCATCTCCCTACCATCCCAGTAGCCCCCTGTGCTATGAATTCCAGTTTGTCCATGTTCTATTGTATATATAGCATTTGCAATTAAGCATGATATAGATGTAGTGTGACAAGCAGAGAAAACCATGGAATTATACACTCCCTTCTTCTGAACTCTAGATTTCTAATCATAGAATCTAATATCACAGGAGCTTATCTTAAAAGCTCCATCTCATTACACATCCTTTCATTTCACAGAGGTAAACCACCCAGAAATGTTACAAAATGTGCCCAATCTCCCCATCTACTTAATGGCAGACGTAGGAGTAAACTTAGGATCTCATGACTCTCAGTTTAGTGTTCTTTCTATTATAACATAGCAGTATGATAATATACACTGTGCCGATCGCATCTCACTATAGACTTGATCCAACTCATAGGATCAAAGGACTTGGAAAATATTGGTCAATATCAACTAATCTAATCTCCTGCATATTTCAAAGTAAGAAATATTTCTGTCCACTGAAATTAAGTGATTATTTCAAGTGATTGTGGCAGAGAATTGAGTTTCAAAATCACAATGGTTGGTCACCTGTAAACCAAAATATTCAGATGCCTATGTTTTAAAACAAAGTTCAGGCATGATAATGACTCATGTTAAGTGTTTACTTGGCAAAGAATTACAATAATGGATGATTTGGAGTTCTGGCAGTAGAATACATGCTTTTGAATTTAATTTAAAATCATTTATTAAACATCTTCATTGGGTTCATCTCTGAGGATAAAAATATCGGCACACTATTTGCCATCAAGGAGCTTACATTTTGCTTAAGGACATAACATTAAGAAAATCAATATAACATGATTGGGGCAAAAGAGAAATCCAGACATAGTACTTTTTAACTAGTGAGGAAAAAATATACACTTTAACTTGGAAATAGAGGGTAGGGAAGATAAGCCTTTATAGACCATGTTACTCTTAAGGAAGGAGTCTTGAGGAAGGAGAATCATTTCATTAGGTTTTGATAAGGAGGAAATGTATTTTACAGGATAACTTCTAAAAATGCAGGAAAGGGAGATGAGGGGACTAAATTACAATACAATGAATAGAGCTTCCTCTCAGACTAGAACACAATATATTGGCAATCCTTCCAAATCAATCTTTGAAAAGCACCCCAAAATGACAGGAGATAAAAACTAACAGCAAGACAGAGTAAGGGGACTCTCCTGATGAACATAATTTAAAGGGAGGGAGATAATATGGAGCGTATGACTTTGGAGAACTTATGTGGAATTTTTTTATTAAAAATTTTTAAATAAAAATTTAAAACATGACTAATAGGATTAGAAGGGGAAAATGGAAATAATGTGGGTATTCTTTGCTGGGTAAATATGAAAAAACTCTGATATATGGATATAATAGAATGTTAATAAGGTAGAAACAGAGAAAAATATAATAAGGATATTAACATAAATAGTCAAAAGAATAATCAAACTTATTAAGTATAATTATTTTTCTTGGTCCAGTAGAACTAATGATAAAATATACTTAACTTCTCTCAGGAGAGAGGTGGTAAACAATGGATATTGACTTTGGTATCCAGCTTTGCTGGATGTTAGTTTTTCTGAAATATTTTATATTTTTATAAGAGAAAATTATATGAAAAGGGGTAGAGTTTAAAAGGAAATTAATGATAATAAAATAAATACTGCCATATAAAACTTTAAACAATAAAGTTAGAATGTTAAAGAAAAAACATTTCCCACAAAATCCTAAAAGGAAGCCAAATTATTGGAAAGCAAATTAAACATGTATATTATATAATAAACCCTTACTAATTTTATAAATCATTGAAAGTCACTTATAAAGAAATAATTATTTTAAAAGGAAATTTATTTTTTTTCTTTGACATATTTAGGATAACTGAAGTATGTTAGCAGTGTTGCTTAACACATTGGGTTCCTGCTAATAAAAAGCTAAAGAGGTATAAGGATGATTTGTAATTCACATATGATAAATGTGTAGCTTCAAAATGCCAGAAGATATTTTAAAGTTGGAGTTTTTTAGAATTTAAGATATTTCTTTTACAATATTTTTATGTGCTTAGTATGTGTTTTATTAAGAAAGCCTTGATAATAAAATGCAAACTTCACTTAGATTCTCACATCCATAAATAAAGTGATTCTAAATTAATGAAGTTGCAGATTAATAAAATACATATACAGTAAATATAGTGCCTAGTTTAGTCTTGGCCATTAATGAATCATTCCACTGAATACACATAAATTTATAATAATGTTTGTGGTGTTGGGATTCAAAGGGTTTTTTTTTTAATTTTTTAAAAATATTTTTTAGTATAAGTTGATCTCTCTACTGTGAATGATTTCACTTTTAAACTCCCATCAAATCTGGTTTACTTCCCTATAGAGCTAACATATTCTAACAGGTTAAATTAATTCTACGTGTCTTATATCCCTACCAGACTGTAAGATCATTCATGAAGGGACTTCAGTGTCTTCCTTCAGTGACTAACAGTGCTTTATACACACCGAGTTCTTATGAAATGTTGGCTGTTGAATATTAATGGAAATCTACAAAATGGTAGTCAGAACAACTTAATAGACTTGCTTCATTACCTTTCTACCTGACAATTTTTTAACATAGAAGAATCTTCTCATAGGGATATTGAGCCTCATAGGCAACAAAGATAAGCCATGTATTCTCTATAGGACCTCTTCTTCTGACTTTGATTCAAGCCTGGTTATTTTATTTTATTTTATTTTTTTTGCTTTAGGAATTTGATATGTAAAGCATTTTCCTTATTATATTTGAACTTGATCTCTTATTCATATTCACTTGCATTTGAAGGGATTGGATTGTTTTGTAGCAAGGGGATCGTCTTCATTTTCAAATGTTTTGCCATCTCCTTTGTCCCATTCTTCATCACCAATAGTCAGGAAGTTGAAGCTGCCATGGTTTCTCAAAATCATTCATCCGTGACTTTGCAAATGTTGCCCTTGTTAAAATACTAGGGTTAAGACAGACTCTGAGCTGTAACCTACATCAATTGTGACTGAATTGATTAAAACAAGTTGTATGGAAAATTAAACACATGCTATATTTATATAACGAAAAATGAATTTAACAGAAAACTGAAAATCACTCCAATTTCAAAAGTATGATGTTCATCCTCCTTACAAGCAAGTTCATGGTTTTCCAAACTCTCCCAGTTCTCGGTTCTAGTACAATAGGTATCCTATACATGACTCCAAAAGAGGAATAAAATAATTCTTTGTCATTTCATCACTTTACATTAAACCACATTTTTCTTTAATATTTCTCCTTTTCTCCATCCTTAAGAAGAGCCCACTTCCATAATTCATAGACCATCTCTCTTGAAAATTTGATCACTCCCTCCATAGAGTCAGATCACAACCATTCTTTAATTTAGTAGGTGGCTTTCAAGAATTATTGTGAAGAAAATATTCATTACCTTATAATAAGCCTATCTGACCTTTGTAAGGCTGACAGACAATGGCAAAAGATGTTGCTCCATTACTACATTCTCTAAAAATTTCTGGCTTGGTAAGATGTTTCAAGGATTGCATTGGCTTAGCCTTTTAGACCTCAGTTTTTTTCTCCATAATAATATATCTAAGGAATAAAGGTTATAAATAACATTTTTGTTATTAATAAAAGTACTTTGAAATAAAGATACAAAAATAAGCTAAGTACTCCATTTAAAATATGTGGCTGTTATTTTCTCTACTCTATAATTATTAAGCTTTCATAGGGAAAATTTAATGCCCCGCAGAAGTATTTCTTTTAAATGTTAACTTGGAGTTTAGAAAAATTAAAATATCTAAATTCTTGAGAAGTTTAGATCCAGCCCCAAAAGAAAATCATCTTCCTATCTCTGGCTCTGCCATCTTCAGTCAAGGGATTAATCCTGTCAATTTTCTCTTAATGTATCTCATCCTGCCCCTCTTTACACGTATTCTGTGGTCTAATCCTCTCTTGTTTATGTTATTGAAAGATCTTCCTACTTATTCTTCCTTCTGCCAGTAACCACCCCCTTCACTGGTCTCTGTTTTACAAAGCTGTCAGGTTGCCTTCAAGTGTATGCTGCTTTGATCACCTCATTCACTGCTACAAAATCTTGAGTGGCTTCTCACTGCTCACTGAATCCTGTCCAGATTCCTTTGGCTGCCACTCAAGGTCCTCCACAATCTCAGAATAATCACTTTTTCCATCCTTGTCATACAGTAGCCCCATGCACATGCTCTAAGCAGTAGCCAAAGGGAACTATTTGCCATAGCTCAAATGTGCTCCATGTTTCTTCTACTCACTGTTCCTAATCACTGAGGAATGTTCTTCATTTCATCTCCCCTGACATTTTTGTCTATTAATACCCTGCCTGTCCTTCCAAGTCCAGATGAAAACTCCTTTTCCCATGAAGCTTTGGGAAGACTCTGAAATTTATTATGACTACTTGATTTGCAGTATGAAGACAAAGAGCCAAAGATTGACTTCAACAGTGAATCTTGGGCAAGCTATTTAACTTTTCTGGGCCTCAGTTTCCTCATTTGCAAAATAAAGGAATTGAAGTAGATGAATCCTAAAGACCCCTCTAGGTCAAAATCAACTAACTTCTGATTGATCCAACAGGAAATGATTGCACTTAATACATTTCAAATTGTATCATTGATTGATTTATGAGTCTTGCCACCTCTACTAAACTCTAGGTTTCTCAAACATTAGCAAATATTTATTAAGAACATGCCCAGTGCAGAGTGTACTTTGCTAGTCACTGAGTACAATTTACAAAAATTAAAAGAGACATTTTTCTTGCCATCAAATAAATCACAGCCTCACAGGTTAACTGACCCATATCTATTCTAAAATATCATATAGGGTGTAATGAATGCACAAGAGAAAAAATTCTTTTCAAGATCTCAATTAAATTATTTCTCCGTATCCTTTTAAATAGTCACATAATATAAGGAATCCTTTCTTTTTTCCAACCATTTACTTCTGGATTATTTATGGCCTAAATAATAGGACTAATTAAACCAGAAAATGTGAATTCAAGTCTCATCTCTGCCTCTAACTGCATTGTTTCTTTGGTTAAATTATATACCTCCCTGGGCTTTGATTTTATCCTCTGGAAAATGGAGAGGTTGGTTATTTTTATGTAAACTTTTAGGGCTTGACTGAATTCCACTTGTCATCTACTATGCCTTTGAACTATCTCTTTGAGGAATTAGTTAGATCATACTGAGGGAATAAAATTTCATTTTAATATTAGCCTGAGCCAAACATAATTAGAAAGGTAAATCTTCTATGGGGAAAAACCCACAAGAGAATAAATTCCAAAAACAAATAGAAAGAACTTTTATTTCATAGTTAGAAGCACAATTTAAGGAATAATAATGTAATGTCTAGTTCTATATAATGAAGTTATTTACATGTTCCAGCTGATAATGCAGACAGACTCTGCTTTCTAATATGGACTGAGTAACAGCTTTTGAATAGAAAGTAACAGATGGGCTCACCATTCCCTATGCCCTTGAAGCCATATCTATTTATTAAAAATACTGGTGCTCTGGTATGTGAATCATTTATTAATAGTTTATTTTTTGTTTTTTTTAATTAAATTTAATTGATTAATTAAGGATGTTTTTTTCATGGTTACATGATTCATGTTCTCATCTTCCCCACTTTCCATGCCCCTCCCATAGTCAACAATCAATTCTGCTGGCTTTTACATGTGTCATTGATCAAGAACTATTTCCATATTATTGGTACTTGCACTAGGGTGATCATTTAGAGTCTGCATCCCTAGTCATATCCCCATCAACCCATACAATCAAGCAGTTGTTTGTCTTCTGCATTTCTACTCCCACAGTTCTTTCTCTGGGTGTGGATAGTGTTCTTTCTCAAAAGTCCCTCAGAATTGCCCTGGATCATTGCATTACTGCTAGTTGAGAAGTCCACTACTATTAATAATTTAAAATGGAAGACATTTTCAAAGTGGTGCACTAGTGATATTTGCAAATTTCCATAAATTAGAAGAATTTTTATTTCTTCATTTTTATCAGAGAGCTAAGTAGTATAGCAGGTGGAATGTGAAACCAGGAGTGAGGAAATGCTCCAGACATTTATAAGATGTGAGACCCTAGGTAAATCATTTGACTTGTTCTCAGTTTTCTTATCTCTAAAATGGAGAGGATAATATTACTTACTTCAGAGGGTTGTTGTGAGTATAAAATGAGATAATGTAGGTAAAGTACATTGTAAATCTTAAAGCATTCTATAAATACTAATGATTATTATTCATTGATGCACATATGCATTAAGCAAGCATTTATTAACAGTCTGCTCTACACTAGACATTATACTGGACACTGGGAAATAAAGATACAAACAAAATATCACCTGACCTTTGAAGAGCTTGCATTCTATTTGGGAGGGTCAACATATACATATACAAACACACACACACACAGATGGATAGAGGGATGGATGGATGGATGGATGGATGGATGGATGGATATGATGGTTTTCTTACTCCCTAATCCTTAAGACTTCAAAAATGCCTAAAGTTGTGAATTTGAGATATTGTCATGTTTAATGAAACTCTTTAAGGTGCAAAGCAAACTTTCTAAATTTTAGACTTGTTCTGAGGCTTGATACTTCAATAACTTATGAATGAATAATTTGCCCTTGGCACAGACTTGTTCATACTTTTGTCCTTAGTTAGTTAATTGGATAAAAGTCAACATGAATCTAATGAGGTTAACTGAGTTTAGCACCTTAGTAAAGATGGAGCAAAGTTAGCTAACTCTGAACCAGGAAATAAAATCAAACAAGAAAGCCAATGATGAGAAACATTAATAGTCACTGCTCTGAAAGGATCAAAGAAGAGAGGCTTTTGCCCTTGTGCAGAAGACCACAATAACACTCTCATATCCAGTCAAACCAGAGACTGGAGGTTTTGAAGACTACAGCTGTCTACTAAAAAGTGAGCCTTAAATATACAATGCATTAATGTATTTGTTGAAAAAGGAAAGAATCCATATATTCTAAAATATTTATATGATGTCAAAGAACTGGAAATTGAAGGGATACTCATCAGTTGAGGAATGGCTAAGAAACTTGTGGCATATGATTGTGATAGACTACTACTGTCCATAAGGAATGACAAACAGGTTAATTTTTATAAAAACCATGGAAAGACCTACATGAAATGAGGAAAAGCAAAATCAGTAGAACCAAGACATTATATACAGCCACAGAAATATTGTTTGAAGAACAACTTGTGCATGTCCACCTCTAGAGAAAGAATTGATAAGTAGAAATAAGTATGATATATACATATTTTTTTTAAATGATGCCATCCCTAATGTGGGGAGGAGATGAAGGGAAAGAGATGCCTGGTAAATTTAATTCAGCAAATTAATTTGTTCTTTTTTTTTTTTCAAAGAAAGGCAAAGAAAAGAAATTTGGAACAGATTAAATACTTTTTTAAAGGGGAGCCTCAGGCTACAATGTATTTATCCATCCAACAGAGAGCCTACACTTTGTAAAGAACCCAAAGACCAAGCAATCTACAGGGCCTATCATTTCACAGACAGTATCTCATTAAATGAATATTAATATACTGTACTTCCTTGTTCCAGTGAACAACCCATACAAACTCTACATTTTAGCATGGATTAAATAGTGGCAAAAGGACCTGTATAGAGCAGGTCATCAATAGCATAGAGATTGAACATAGACCCACTTGGTCTAGTCCAACTCAACAGCAGCCCTGCCCAGTGAGCAGTCAGCTCAGCAGCTAAGGAATATTCTTGACCCATCCAAGCAATAGATGAAAGCCAGCCCAGATGAGCACCAGAGCAACTCATCCACAGTGAAATTTGCAAGGCCCCTCCAGAGGAAGAAAAGAGATGAGGTCCTATACTGATATCATCCTGGCATCTTTACTCTCCCTGATCTCCCAGTTTTAATCAATTGATAAATATTGCTAATTTCACTTCCCCATATGCCTCTCTCAACTGTTAACTTTTCTCTACTCACCTGGCCCAGATCTGGGAGCTCCCTTAGATATGTGTATTCATGATGATTATATCTCACTTTCATTGTTCATGCCCACAGACTGTGTAAGTATTTGTGGGATAGTACACCTCCATTTTGTTTGTTTGTTTGTTTTTTCAGGAAATCCTTCTTGCCATGCAATGTGAATAAATGCCTTAGCTAAGAATTAACTGAGTATATTAGCTATTGAACAGTACGTCAGGGAAACATCCTGGGGGAAGCTCCCAAGTTGCAGTTTTAGAAAGATAGTCATCCAATGGATTTTCTTTAGTACTTTAAGAGACGTGACAATCATCTTTCTGGGCACACAACCTTCCAGTGTCAATGCTAATTGGAAGTGTATACTTAGAAGGGATGTTACATTTACAAAGTATAGTAGAGCCTCCTTATTCTCAATTTTGCTCTCTTCAGTTATCTAGGTCAATCCCTAGGGCTAGAGACCCACACCCCACCAAAGCCCCCCCACCAAAAAAAAAAACCAAAAAACCACTAGAAACATGCCCTCAAAGCCCTGGAAGTCTGACTTCCCTAGTGAAGATCAATTCAGCTTTCACTTTCACTTTTTAAAAACTTTATTTGTTGGGGGTGATTTGTGGGGAGACTAAAGAGTACCCAGAGCAGGCAGAGAGAGCACATATATATGGGTGTTAGCAGGCATTTGCTTATATTCTTGGTTAGAATGTGTTGCCACTGCAAAGTGGCCTTAATGTAATTTCAAAGGGAAGACTACTAGAAAAAACAAGAGTTCTCCCAGCAGAAATAGATGTAAGATCAGTCTTGAAGGAAATTGGAGATTCTAAGAAGTAAAGATGAAAAGGAAGGATATTTCAGGCATGGAAGACAAAATGTACCAGGGCATGCAGACAATGAAATGTTGCTTGTATGGAACAAGTGCTCTAGTTTTCCTAAAACAAAGAATGTGAGAGGAGGGAAAAAAAAGATAATCAGAGCCCAGTTATAAGCAGCTTTAGTAGAGATTTCTGCATTTTTCCTAGAAGCAATAAGGATCGTTTAATGGTTCTTCAGGAGAGTATTGACAAGATCAGAAATAAGTTCAGAAATGTAAAACTGAGATGTGTACAGGTTGGAATAGAGGGGCAGAAACTAGAAGAAGTGAGGCCAATTAGAAGGCTAATATTATCCATCATGTGAGAGTTGTTTTGGCACCTTGCACCAAAATGGTGGCCTGGTGAGAAGAGAAAAGTTAACAGTTGTGGGAGGTATATGGGGAAGTGAAATTAGCAATATTTATCAATTGATTAAAGCTGGGACATCAGGGAGAGTAAAGATGCCAGGGTGATACCAAGCTTGTGAACCTGTAGGACTAGAAAGATGCTGGCATACTTAACAGAAATAGGGAAATTAAGAAGAGGTGTGGTTTTCAGTAGAAAGATAATGAGATCTGTTGGGATTGTATTGAGTTTGAGAAGTCAGTAAGAGTGATGTAAGACTGGAACTTGAGGGAGAACCTAGGGCTGGGTATGTAGAAATCAGAAGACATCCCTAAAAGAAAGGGTAGTGAGAAGAAAGAAAAGAATTTAGAGTCCTGAAGCCACAGGGAGTGGAAGACCATAGAGGAATTTACTGCTGTAGGGGATGACTAGTAGCTTTGCATTTTAAATAATTATTCTAGCTAACTAGAAGCTAAATTTCTATGTTGTGAGAAGCACTTTGGGCTATAAGGGTTCCCTAAATTTCAGTGCCCTGAGGCAAAATTCAGATTGTAGCCTCTCCCTTCCATAAAGTCTTTATTCTTTTCCAAATAAAAACCAAACACCTCTGGTGACCAATATATTAAAAAAAGTCCTATTTACTTATAAATATTTTACTGTAATATTCCAATGGAATATTTAATTATGAATACTTTATATTCAAATGAAAGTATGGCAGAGGGAAGACATAAAGGAATAGTTCAATCTTCCCTCTCAGGATCCACTGCCTTGAAATTTAAAAGAAAAAAAAATGCCCTTTTGCCTCCTCTCACTTTTACTCCCTCCATTTTTTATTGATTAGAAAAACTGTAAAACATATTTTGCTCATATAACCAAAGCAAAATAATCATGCATTACACTCTAAATTTTGTAGCTACAGACTTCTCTTGTTAACACTATTTGGTTGTATTGTGCCAACTTTATTAGACTTTGGAGACTAAAAAAAATTTCTACCTTAACAACTCTTAGTGCTTGGTCATTACTTCTTCCTAGCATTGTTGCCTGAAGTCCTGAGCTGATAGCACACTGAGACATGCCTTTGCCTTATTCTTGTTTTGTCTCACATTTGCACATGGCTGTTAAATAAATAAAGTATTAGATTTATTTTCTTTAAATTCAGGGATCACATCTGGGGCCAAAGGACAGAAGCGATAGGCTGGCTGGAATGTTACCAAAAAAAATTCATAGAAGTAAGAGCTATTCATAAAGAGTTTGCTATAAAGAAGTGAGATAGCTATCTTTGGAAGTATTCAAGAAGCAAGGTATTTTCCTAAAGAGCTGGAGTTCTGTTAGGAGTTTAATTTGTTGTTGTTCAGTCATGTTCTACTCTTTGTGACCTCATTTGAGATTTTCAAGGCAGAGATACTGCCATTTCCTTCTCCAGTTCATCTTACAGATAACAATAATGAAGTAAACAGGGTGAAGTGACTTGCACAGGGTCATCCAGCTAGTAGTACAGGTCAGAGGCAAGATATGAACTCTAAAAAATGAATCTTCTTGACTCCAGGCTTGTCATTCTATCCACTGGACCACTCAGCTGCCCTGGATGTTTAATTAGATTACCTCTAAGTTCCTTTCACCCCCACAGAATCATCCTGTATGGTCAAAGAAGACACTGTGCTCTAGGAGAAAAGCAGAACTGCAGGAACTCCAAAGAAACATGAGATCCACAAATTTAGAGACACCTCCATCTCGCATATTTATGTGGGCTATTATGCCAGCCTGTGGTAGAAACGTCCGGGATGATATTGGTCTGATCACTCGTAGTCAGACACACTGCACATTGGCCCCAACACAACCATATCATTTTGACCCTCTTCAAGTACAAGGCACAGCCACTAACCAGCATCTCAACGATAAACTGTCCTTATTAAGACATTCCTCTCCCATTCATCCCATATACCTACACAAACTTGTACCTCACAATGCCTGCCTCTTTCCAGCACATTTTCTTAAAACCTGATTTTCTTACTCTAGAAAAATAATCACTAAAAAGCTATGCCGGTAAGATGCGACCAAAATGAATTAAAGTATACATTTCACTAATGATCTTTGTTTGCTCTATATTTCCATGACCGAACATGGCCAGACCTCTAGAGTACTATGATTTCCTTGATGATAACATTTGTACCTGTCACTTGATTCATGCATGATTTGGCAAGGCCATTCTTTATTCTCCAACAGAAACATAGAAGAGTAATGCGAACATTCAATCCCAAAAAAAATGTCCACTATAGACGAGGTTAAGATTTTTCTCTTCATGGTTACTATGGCTATTGTCCTCAGCATGACTATTACTCTAGACAATCATTGATGGGTTGAATGAATTCAAATGAAAAAGACCCTCATCTACTTCAACCCATACCTCAAAGGAATTTCTAATATTTACATTTTTGACAAATGCTGATTCAAATTCTACTTGAAAACTTCTACTGTGAAAGAACCTGTGGAATTAATATATTGCATGATAGCCCATATATAACCTATATCATATTATCTGCCATCTTGAGCAATAGGTAGGAGATGGAGGAAGGAAGAAAATATGGTTCATAAAATGTCAGAAAACAATTATTAAAAGGTATATTAATGTAATCTGGAAAAGAAAATATATTTATATAAAACTTTATATATGCATTTGCATGTATATTATATACATATATATATATATATATATATATATATATATATCTTTTTTAAACACTTATCTTCCATCTTGGAATCAACACTTTGTATTGGCTCCAAGGCAGAAGAGTGGTAAGAGCTAGGCAATGGGGGTCAAGTGACTTGCCCAGGGTCACTCAGCTGGGAAGTGTCTGAGGCCAGATTTGAACCTAGGACCTCCCATCTCTAGACCTGGCTCTCAATCCACTGAGCTACCCAGCTGCCCTCTATGTATATATTTTTAAAGAACTTTGGGAACATAGAGAGGTTCCCATCTCTGTAGTCTAGTATTTTGACTACTACTCTAGTCATCAGTTAAACAGAACATCCATCATGCTTACCTTATTTCTAAAGAAATTAAGAACTTGCTTCCTCATAATGCTAATTCCAAGAAACTAGGGGGATAAAATGTTTATAATTTTGTAGTTTACTTAGGGAGATATATTTCTACAATATCAGTAAGCTTGAACTTCAGAGTTGATATTCATGTTTACAAAATGTATCTTAAGGTCACTGGATAATTAATTCTGACTTACTTTGCATTAAAAGCTACATTTGCATTTTAATAGTAATCATAGATCCTGGATTTTTTCTTTAAAATGACTAAAGTATAGTATTGGAGTATTGGAAAGAGAAGAGAATCTTAGAACTAGGATCCTCCAACTTGCTTAATGGAATGATATGTGGATGGCAAGTTTAACCCACAGTACAAATATGCAGGAATTTCCTCTCTTTTCTAGAGTACTTGTCATCTGCAAAACACTAATCTTAAGTGAACTATATATGTATTTGCATTACTTAGCTCCTTTTCCTCTGGATTTCAACAGAATTTAAACTCCCTATTTGTTCTCCCTATCCTCTGATAATATATGATAATCTATATCCTTTAAATTTCCATGGATTCTGTTTTCTTTCTCAAGACTAATCCATAGACTGATATTCATTTATTAATTCATTCATTCAACAAATAGTTATTAAATATCAATATATGTCAGGCACTATGTTTGGCCCTAAAAAGGATTCACTGGAAATTAAGCATTTGAAGACATACAATAAATGAGCACTTCAAATAGATGAGCAATTGAAGACTTCACAGGGAAAAACTAGAAAAATCAATGAGGGGGAAAGAGTAGGGAGCTGGTATGTAGAGGAGAAAAGAAAATGGAAAGGCAAAAACAATATAGCCCTGGCTATAAGATTTCTCTCCCAAAGTAAAAATTCCTCCTGGAGTATAAGGCAGTTAGGAGCTAAGCAAGGGTTTATGTTTCCATTCTAGATGTGAGAATATTAAAGGAAGAGGCCTTTGATAACTAACATTTAGTGCTTATGCAAATATTTACCATTAGAAGTGGTCAGTTTCTCTAGATTATTCAGTCTGCACTCTTTTAGTAATCTATTTTCATGAATGGATCATTTATTATTTAGCAGTAGAGGTGATCAGTTTCTCTTGATTATTCAGTCTTCTCTTTTACTAATCCACTTCGCAAAACTCCATTTAGTCTTAATTGGAATCTCTAATCCCAGTAATACCAACAAAAATAACCCAAGAAGCACAGCTTCAGAAAGAGAATCTGCCATTGTGAGTTGTCCATCACTAGGCTTTAGCCTGAGTTGTGCCAGGCAGTCTGTGCTGAAGTCTGGCAAAGGGAGACTGCATAAATCCAATGGGCTGTCTTGAAAAGGTTAAAAAATTCTCTTGATTCAGGAAATTCAATGAGGCTTCATTTTTTTCTTAAAATGGAGTGTAGACTGTCAGACTTCAATGATTTGAATGCACTGAACTATTCAATTTATGTATACATGGTATTGTGCAGAGAGTGACACTTGTAGGGTACATAGCATCATATCCTCTACTGCTGGTAAAAAACCCAACCCAAACTGGGCTGTTCACTTGCACCCCAGCACTCAGCCTGCTAGCAATACTCAAGAGTGTGTTCCCCCTCAGGGAAGCCAAGCGACTGTCTTTTGGCGTGGATGCCAGTGCTTCCCCCATAATGAACAAGGGCAGGTTTCCCTAAAAGCAAGATCTTTCTCATTTTCCAAACTCTGTGTATGTCACCTCCAGAATATGTTGATTTAAGTACCCAAGGAATAACAGCAGCGAGCAGCTACATCCCTTCCCTACCTTGCCAAAGTGTCAACTCGTTGACAGGATAACATCTGATAAAGGGATAACAGCCAAGCCGAAATCCTTAGGCATTATGGGATGTGTTGGAGTCTTTTCGTTCTGTTATTAATACTCAGACCAAGCCAATTTATTAGGCGAGTTGGAGGCTGATGTCTGCATTTTCCTTTTTCAAAGACAAGGGCTGCACAATGAAGGCAGTACACATTTCAGTCTCTGCCCCTTGATTGGAAGACACTTAAAACTACCCTTGTTTTTTATAGACCATTATAACATAGACACTTACTACAAATAACTTATTTCGAAAACATGCAGTTTCCACACAGAATCTAAATAGTAAAATCCAGCCATCTTTATCGTACTCATTAGGAAATGAGCAAAATCGATGTGCCTTTCTTGTGTCTAATTGTATTTTTGTTCTTCCTCGAGTAATTCTTAAAAGTTCAAAGAAGTCCTGTTAGAATATGGACGTGTTCTAGTGAAGGTTTCACCACAGGCTAACCTGAGACATTGCCCTGCTACAGTGCCTACATTTCACTCTACATCCAAAGTCCAGAAGATGTCAATAGTCAGCGACTTCACAAGTGAAGGGATTGTTCTCAGGCTTCTATTTCAGTGAATTGATGCAATGATGATATTTCATAGGAAAAGCCTCATTGTCTGGTAGCAAAATGTTCCCCTACTCTTGATTTCTAGATATAGGGTGATTTTAGGTTAATATACAAGAGACTAGATCCTATCTAAAAAGAACATAAGTTTCTCAGGAATATATTTTATATGTGCATAGATATGTTGTCTGACAGCAAATGTGGCACAATGAATAGCAAGTTTTAGACTTGGAATCAGGAACAGGGGTTCAAATCCCGCCTCCATCAAAAATAGGCAATTGAAGACAAGTCTCTGCTTTCTACAATACCTAGGTCTAACCTACTAAGCCATAAATGAGATATAATCTCCCCTGGTAGAAAGTATTTTAAAACTGAGTTTACAAAATAATAAGGAAAAAATCATTGTGTTTGCACATGTATGAATACAAAATGCATTGAAATATTACTGAGGAAAATTGAGGTTAGATTGTTATTTATTACTAATATTTCTACATGAATTCATCTATTTCCTCCGACTCCAACCTCTACTGATCAGACAGTTCCTCGAGAATGTTACTCAGTAAGATAATTACTCTCAGCCCCCAAGACATCTATTTGAACAGGAGCTTTTATTTTTTGTTTTCCTATAGACAAAATCCAGTCTGACCAAGTCCTGCCCAAGGACATGTCCTTTTCATCCTTGCTATTCACTTTATCAAGACCTGGGGGAACCCGGTTTTCATTGGAGAAAACAGCCAGTTGAAAATCTGGTTGAGGTAGTTGATGCTTTTCTAGCCAAAGATTTCTCGAGAAAGCTGGGTTTTATAAACCAGCAAGCATTGCATTTCTTAAGGACCAGAATGCAGTGGGTGAGCCACTTTGAAAGCCATAGGCAAGTTGTAGGGATCTGCCCATCTGAGGAGTACTGACCAACAATGAAGTACTGGGGAAGGAACTGAGAACTCTAAGCCAATCTCCTCATTAAAACATCTACCAATCAGGACTACCATGAGAGGTCCAAATGATGAACTGTCAGGACAATCAGAAAGAAGACACACCTAGTTATAAATGATACTGGCAACCTTCACACAAGTTCTTTGATGAAATTGGAGGCATTCTCCTGTCCTTTATTAATAGATTGAATGCCCCTGTTAATAAACAACATGATACTAAGAGAAATCACCCAATTTTATTTATTGTTGAAAAATCTGGGCATTTTTTGACTTTCCAAAGTAAATCTAGATGCCCTTGCTGAACTTATCATTGGAATAAACTAATGTAGGAGATTTAAACCAAGAATAATGAGAAATTTACTTAGAAATGAATGAAATATAATTTATATATGTCCAATGATTTCATGGTCAATAGTTCAAACTCATGGATGAGAATTAGAAGCCATTTCTAGCCTCTGAAGAGGGGAGTATTAGTATTAAAACTATTTTCAGACTCTGGATTTTAGCTCTGTAGGATGGATTGAAGTGCATAGAGTAAGGAAAACCTGCTTCATAAAGTATATCTGGGGGATAAGATGGAGAGAGAGCCAAGAAAACATGAAGAAAGAAAATTGGAAGGATTTTGGTATGAATGGTACATGTTAAAGATTTTTATTTTTCATCTAAACTTGTGGGGTTTCCCCCTCTGTCATCAGCATAAGGCAGAGTAAATGCAATAGGAGAATGTTTAACAAAATAAACAAAAATACAAAATAGAGAGTATCAATATTTTGGTCTTGATCATTTCAATTTGAGTTTAACACTAATGACATAAGTAAACAAGAATGTGGACTCCCACCATTTCACACCTGTGCAGACACCAAGTAGTTTGTAACTTGAAGCTAGCATTTGTTAAATATATAAATGAACCTATACCATTCTGATTGCAAAATCAGTCCTTTATCCATTATCCCACACTGCATCTTATGGTAAAGACAGAGAAATGTTTCTTAAACTTCATATGTATAGGAAGAATAAGTTTCAAATCCCATAGAGACTAACTTATCTAGAACATAGAATGCATGAAGACAATCAGGAATAAGGCTGGAGAGGAAGAGTTAGAAGGAAGTTTTGGAGATCCTTAAATGACAGACTAAGGAGCAACCAAAGATTTGTGAGTTAGGAATTGACATGATTAGGACTGTGCCTTAAGATTATTTTAACAGCTATGTGAAAGATGTTTTGGAGAGAAGAAGAGCCTGGAAATAAGAAGACCAATTAGGAAGGCTTGCTTTTTTTTTTTAATGATTTCAGGTAGAGACAATTAGACCTTGAAATAAACCCCCTTCATAGCCTTTAAACTGAATTTGTTCATTTCTCCTTAAAGTATTATGTTTGAAAGAATTGTCTTCTCTCACATTAAAAATGAAACTATGTTAATATATTAGATACTATATATAGTAGATATTCTTTAATCATTCCTCATTCACTAATACCCAATTAAGTGTCTCAATTCCCATTTCCACTGTTTCTCCAGTAAAACGTATTATCATGAATTTTATTCTTCTAATTCCTTTGTCTAATTGATAGCAATTGATACAGCATTGGTAAAGCCCCCATGGTAGAGCCCTACTGGACCTAGAGTTAGGAAGACCCACAATTCAGATCCCAAATCAGACATTTATTGTTCATATGAAACTGGAGAAGCCACTTATGACACTGTGCATCAGTTTCTTTATCTGTAAAATTAGAGAATTGTACTCAGTGGCTTATAAAGCCTTTCCTTTTCAATGATTCATATAATTGACCAGATATATTCAATATGACTTTGATTAAAAGGCATAGGCTGATGAACTCAAGACAGAATTATGGGATTCACTTTAATTTGATGGTCTAGTTTCAAGAGAGTCAATATCTCTTCACTAAAGGGTTTTTTTCCATCCTAAATTGGAATCTTATAGTTGGTCTTGCTGGTTGCAATAATTGTAAATTCTTCATATTTGTGTATTCATAAAGTCCTACCACACGGAATGCTTTTCTAAAGAACACCTGGTTCTTTTGAAAATATTGTCACGTTAGACCAACTCCTTTGTATTCCATTTCTCTAGGATCATTGGTGCAGAAGGTCTCCGGGTAAAGCTTAGCTCTGAAATAATTGCATGTTTCTTCTTCTCATAATTTGGACTCACAAGCTTTACAGAGACTTGGCATGGTCCTGAGCCCTTCCCTCTAGCCAGACTGCCACTCCAGATGGCATTGCCTTTCTGTCACAAGCTCTATCCTCTGGTCTTAGTTGTGGAATAGGATTTATTTATAAATCCTTGGCTAGGCTTGCCTATCACTCTAATTCTGTTCATTGATCATGAGTACACCATACTTAACTCATGATACTCCTTGTCATTGCTATAATCATTTTACAAATCTTTCAGGACTATTTACTCCAGTAAATCTGAGATATGTTGTCTATTAAATGATTCAAA
The DNA here is from genome assembly GCF_027887165.1 of Monodelphis domestica. Classification (NCBI taxonomy): domain Eukaryota; kingdom Metazoa; phylum Chordata; class Mammalia; order Didelphimorphia; family Didelphidae; genus Monodelphis; species Monodelphis domestica. Next base: position 157,235,983 of record NC_077234.1, read on the forward strand.
AATCAAAATCAAGTAACATTTTTTTTTCATTGCCTATTTACATGGGATTTTGTCAAAGTTGAATTAACCAGGCATGGTCCTTTTCCCCAAACTGTGAAATCTAAAGTATTATTCAATTCGGTGGTCTCTTTGGAATTTTTTCCCCTACACTTCATAGAGTTGTGTTGTTCAGTTATATAGTAACACTTTTTTTGAAGGTGCTATTACTAGTTACTAAATTTTTTTAGGAAAACACAATTTAAATTAATCTATCAGATATATTAAATTGCATCCTTTTTTTTGGTAAACTCCACAATCTATTTTTGTTTGCTGTCAACATACAAAATAAATGAAACACTTCTCTTTATCTGTGTACTGTTCCTTTACAATAACATGGAGAATATTAGACCTGGACTTGCTTATAAGAGCTTAGTGAATTAATCCAGTTTTAGTCTGTTTTTGGTTTTTGCTTTTGTTTTTATTTTTGTTTTTGTTTTAGTAGTTGCCATCACTATTAGCAATTATCTCAAGAACAATCCATACTTCATTTTGACTACTGAAAAATTGGTATGTACTAGTCTCAACTGACCCTCTCTTCCTCCATAGTAAGATATCAACTTTCTTGGGAACTAAAAGTCAAGACATGCCTCCTTAGTTCTAGTCACTAGCATGCAACCTAATGAGAGATATGGAGATTCTTTTTAAGGACCAAATGATAAAGTGATCTCAGATAATAAGAGTGAAATTACATAAGATAGATGCTCCTGTTGTGAAATCTCCCATCATGTCTACTATGCAATAACCTCTCTCAGCATGTTAAGTAATACTAAAACACCAGGAATGGGCTAGTAGGAGATGCTAACAGATATTTTATTCTTATTTGGGGTATTGCTGCTGAGAAACACCATTCTATCCAAACCAACAGAAATCACATGAAATGAAGAGACCAAGCTATCACTTCTTGCAGATGATATGATGGTATACCTAAAGAATCTTAGAGAATTAACTAAGAAGATAGTGGAAATAATCACCCATTTAAGGAAAGTTTCAGGGTACAAGATAAACCCATATAAATCATCAGCATTTCTATATATCTCCAACACATCTCAGCAGCAAGAATTAGGAAGAGAAAATCCATTAAAATCTCCCTAGATAATATAAAATATTTAGGAATCTGCCTACCACAACAAACACAGGAATTATCTGAATATAACTGCAAAACACTTTTCACACAATTACACTAGATCTAAATAACTGGAAAAGCATTAATGGCTCATGGGCAGGATGAGCTAATATAATAAAAATGACAATCCTACCCAAATTTATTTACGTATTTGGTGCCACACCTATCATACTACCAAGAAACTTTTTTATAGAATTAGAAAAAAATTATAACAAAAGTTCATTCGGAAGAATAAATGATCAAGAATATCAAGAGAAATAATGAAAACAAATGTGAAGGATGGGGGCCTAGTAGTACCCGATCTTAAACTGTACTATAAAGAGTAGTTATCAAAATAATATGGTACTGGCCTTAGCAAGTTAATGTTTAATAAACCCAGAGATCCATGCTTTTGGGACAAGAACCCACTATTTGATAAAAAAAAAAAACTTCTGGAAAAATTTGAAAACAGTATAGGAAAGATTAGGTTTAGATCAACATCTTACACCCTATACCAATTAATTCAGAATTGGTAAATGACTTAAATATAAAGAGGGAAATTATAAGTAAATTATGTAAATATAGAATAATATACCTGTCAGATCTAGGAAAGGAAAGACTTTAATACTAAACAAGAGACAAAGAATATTTCAAAATGTAAAATGAACAATTTTAATTACATTGAATTAAAAAGTTTTGGTACAAACAAAGACAATGCAACCAAATTTAGAAGGGAAGCAACAAATTGGGAAAAAGTCTTTAAAACAAAAACCTCTCACAAAGGTCCAATTTCTCAAATCTATATGGATATAAGTGAATTATTTTTAAAAAATCATGTAATTCTCCAATTAATAAATGTTCAAGGGACATGAAAAGGCAATTTTCAGATGAAGAAATCAAAACTATTAATAAGCACATAAAAAAGTGTTCTAAATCTCTCATAATTAGAGAAATGCAAATCAAAACCTAGCAGATTGACCAATATTACAGTAAAGGAAAATAATAAATACTGGAGGGAATGTGGCAAAATTGAGACATTACTGCATTATTAGGGGAGCTGGAAGCATTCTGGAGGCAATTTGGAACCATACCCAAAGGGCTTTAAAAGAATGGCTTTAAAAACCATACCACTGCAGGGTTTGTATCCCAAAGAAATAATAAGGAAAAGTACTTGTACAAACATATTTATAGCCTTTCTCTTTGTAGAGGCAAAAAATTGGAAAATGGGAGGTGTCCATCGATTGGGGAATGGCTGAACAAACTGTGGTATCTGTTGGTGATGGAACACTATTGTGCTGAAAGGAATAAAAAAACTGGAGGAATTCCATGTGAACTGGAACGACCTCCAGAAATTGATGCAGAGTGAAAGGACTAGAACCAGGAGAACATTGTACATGAAGACTCATACACTGTGGTACAATCGAACATAAGGGACTTCTCTACCAGCAGCAATGCAATGATGCAGGACATTTCTGAGGGACTTATGAGACAGAACACTATCCACATTCAGAGGAAGATCTGTGGGAGTAGAAATGCAGAAGAAAAACATATTATTGATCACATAGTTTGATGAGGATATGATTGGGGATGTTGACTTTAAATTATTACTCTATTGCAAATATTAATAATATGGAAATAGGTTTTGAACAGTGGAACTGCTCATCAGCTCTGGGAGGGGGAAGAAAGGAGGGGATGGAAAGAAAGTTAATCATGTAACAATGGAAAAATATTTAAAATTATTTAATTAATTAATTTTAATGAATATATAAAAAGAAATGATTAGTTGCACAAATGAAAAAATACTTTAATTAAATCATTAAATGCTTGTTATGCACTGTAAGAAAAAACTCTCCTTACAGATATTATACCAGGGTGAAAGGGGGGAGAAGCACAGATGGGCACCTCAAGATTTAGCATACTAAGCACCAGAAATACAAAAAGAAAAGAAGATAGTCCTTGCTCTCAAAGAGTTTGAATATGAATGTCAAAAACAATACATATGGAAAGTTTTAACTGTGAGTAAGATGGAAAGGTTCCATGGACCTTGGAGTGCCGTGGTAAAGCCTCTTCTTCAATATCCTCTGGTGAATTGGTCTCACCTTCTGAAATTGAACCGTTTGACAATGTCACGTACTTCCTTTGCAAAAAACTTTCTTTGCTGGGTGTTCAATAGCTGGGACTGCAACACGTGCATTGGTGAGCTACATCTCTACAGGCGTTGTGTCCCAGGATGTTTCCTGTGTCCAGGGGACTGGAACTGTTACTGTTTTCAAGTCTCTTGAATTCAATTGTCTCTATCAAAATCTGAGAGGAGATGAAGATCAAGGTGGCTGTGGTGTTTGTCTCGTCTAGCACGTGCTGCCTCCCGTTTTATCCCGGGATGAGCTGCTGCAGCGGTGCCTTGACATTTGCTGGGGATGCGGGATTCTTGCTGCACAGGAGATGCTTTTCCCAGATCATGTCTGCTAGGTCAAGACAAATGGGAAGGAGTATGATGTCACTTCTAGGGCTCTTGAGCTTATCTTATCTCTCTGTTGGTAAAAGCTAATGAATGAATCAGCAAGGTAGCACCATGGGCAGAGCATGGTACCTGGAGTCAGGAAGATCTGAGTTCATATCCAGACTCAGACATGTACTAACTCCATGCTCCTGGGCAAATCTCTTAACCTCTGTTTGCCTCAATCTCCTCACGTATAAAATGGGGATAACAGTTGCATGTACCTTATACAGTACTTATAGAGTGTAAATGAGATAATTTGTAAAGCATTTAGCATAATACATAGCACAAAGTAGCTGTTTTAAAATACTGTTATTATTATTATCATTATTATTATAACTATTTAGTCAGCTAGGTGCTGGTGCTAATGAGGAAGGTGGGCCCCTTTTCCACCATGACCTCTCTACTCAGTAATGGCAAAACAAACTAGGCTAAAAGCAAGTCTATTATTTGGTATTGAAGTACAATTTCCAAGGCTCTTAGATTCAAGGTTTCTATCAGAGATCATTTCACTATACTTGATTAATGCATATAGTGACAGTTCTGTTTTCAAGGCTGATTGAGTAAAAGAATGTGTCCTTTTGATATCGCAGGGAAACTTTGTTTTGCCTATAGGAAATGACAAATAGTTTTTCTATGTATCACATTGGTTCAAAACTGAATTCCTTTAATCATTGGCTAATTGATTTGTTTCAAGAACTTACATTTTCTGATCAGATTAGATATCTTTCCATCCTTATATATATATATGTATATATATATATATATATATATATATATATATATATATATATATATATATAGCAGATTCAGAAATATCCACTAGTATACTTGATCACTTATTATCTACTGCTATAGGTTTGAATCACCAACATATAAAATAATACTTTAATGACTTCATTTTTCAACTTGCAGATTTTAGGTCACAAAAATAATGACAAAACCTTTTTTTTCCCCTAGTGTATTAAAGGTGATTTCCTTTAAAAAGGCTGTTTTAATCTTAGTTATATTGAACTATAATAATAATTATCTAAAATGAAGATTGTCCTAATATTCTTATTGAAGAGACCAGTGTATGCCATATACCTCTTAGCTGGTAATCCTACTTTTCCATTTGTGAGTGAAGTTTTTACACTGACTATTTCACTGGACAAAAGATGAGTCAAGGTTGGGATTCTTTCAGAGTTTATCAAAACAGACTATACTGAAAGGAGGTGAGGAGGGCTGAAAGAAACATATCCTGCATTTAAAAATGTGCTTTTCTTCTTTAACTTTGTGGATACAAATTATGTATAAAAGACTAAAATTACATCATCTTGTTCCATGAGACATTATTCTGCAGGAAAAAAAAAAAAGATCCTATTGGATTTCCATTTTTCTATATTTTGGGGTAGCATTTCTTATGTCATTATACTCTTTTGTGCCCAATTTTATTTCTTCGATTATATCCTTGGAACATACTGTTAAGAAGGTCAACTAACGTGAAGGGAGAAGGGAAAAAAGATAGAAAGAATCAAATGACAAAGCAAATGGAAGATTTTCCCACAGATTGTGAATGGTTAAACTCAGTTCTTTATTAAACACACACAAATAGAAAAACTGGAGTCATAGTTTACAAAAAAAAAAGAACAGTGGAAAATAATAAGCAACCCACTGGGGTACATTGACCTACTCCTCTCTCCCTCCATGAATGAGACTGAACACTGGTTATGGATTGTATCGATCATACTTTAAAATGACAGATGGCGTCCACATTAGCTTGCATACCAGCCTCTTAACAAAACCCACTGTAACTTATCATTGGCAATGTAAGGATTGAAGTAGACATTGATGGACAAGACCTTCAACTCACTGTTGAAAAGATGTAGACTCTCCTTGATTAAATTGATGCTTTTGTCTTTAATGAGCTGCTATTGATTGGGTGTTTACTACTATAATATATTACTACATGGTTGTTCACAATGCTATGGTTAAGGGAATGGTAGCATTTATGTGATAAATCTCCATTTCTGGAAGCTCATAGCTCAACTATAAAATATGTCAATGACTTGGTCCTTAGCATGGCAGGGTCTGGCCCTGACACTAAATGATTTCTCACAATTAGAAGTGATATATTTAATAATTTTAATATTCTAAGTAACAAGAAAGCCTCCAACAATGAATAACTGAACTAGCCTATGAATTATATGAATGTATAATAAGGAGGTTTTCTTGGCAAAGAGATTTAATATGATATGCTTTGCTGAACCACCTCATAAGACAATAAGCAAATGTCCTAGAAGTGGTCAATGGAAAATGACATTGTGCTGAAGTTTCTGCTTCAGTTTAGGAAACTAGAGACCAAACATTTATTAAGTGCTTACTATGGACCAGGTATTCTACTGAGCACTGGAGAGACAAGTCTAGAGTAATGAAAGACAGTCCTTGTCCTCAAGGAGCTTATACTTTAGTAGAGAAGGGCAATATGCAAAGTAGACTAAAAGGAGGTGGAAAGAGTTACGTGTGTATGTGTGTGTGTGCATGTGTGTGAAGACAGGGTATTGTGTTGTCATAGAAAAGTCAGAAGCAAAACTAGGAGGAGAATTGAGGATGGCCAACATGAGTCCCTTCTTATAACATGGAGGTCATAGGAGGAAATCACCAATGAGAGAAGGAGGGAGGCATGGCCAAGGAATAATTCAGGGTGAGATGGTCACAGGGACTGATGGATATTGGAGGGTGAGGAGGTTCCAGGTCCTCAGGATGTTGAGACTAAATTTTGCTTGTGTAGTGTCACCGATTCTTCAGTCATACATGAGTCCTTTTTCCTAAAAGGATCCCAAATTACTGTCATAATTATTATTCCAAAATGGAAGTATGCTAGTACTTGCCATTTGTCATTTTTAGTTCAAGTGATTTAGAATAAGTTGTGTGAATATTTATAAAAATGCTTGAATATATTTCTCTTGACTATATCTTGTTAAAATGATTTCAACACATTCTCCAATTTAAAAGGTTATTACTGTATTTTAACTTTTGAATTATTTTCAATACCTTCCAGCACTTTAAAATTTATAAAGGTGTTAATGTTTTTTGTTTTTTTTTTAACCAAGAGAATGGTGATTCTTTACCTTAATTTGTAATGAAATCCCTAATGTAAATTCACTCAGAAAAGTCTCAGTTCACCTTTGAAGGCTTGTATTGTGTTTACATGATACTAAAACAACCAATTGTTTGGTAAATTTCAGTCAAAAGTCAATCAATTTAATGGTAAAATTAATCAGATCAGTTCTTTGGAATCACACAACCCTTCAAAAGTAGAAAATCAATGTGATAGGCATGGTTCTAACACCAGCATCCTCTTTTCAAGTTCAGTGTTGGAACACAACAAAGCACTTGTAAATCACATTTAACAAGGAAGGTTCCCTTTGCCATATCACAAGAATATGCAACAATCATACAGTGACTCAGTTTCTCTATTTTTGGCTTCTCTCACACCATTTGGAAATACTTTGATCAGTAAATTATCAAGGTATGGCAACTTGCATGGTCCCAGGCATTCCTCTGAGAGTCCCTGGCTGGTCTTTCCATGTCCCTCCATCACTAGGAGCTGAAAGAAGTTGTTTTAGGTGGGGAAACTGTCACAAGTTTATCAACTTCAATTTTTTCCCTCCTCACCACTTTTACTGGCAAACTCTGGTCAGTGCCTAAGTGGCTGACCAGCTGACTGGCAATTCAGGGGCGTGTTCAAGAAGGCAAGTTGTGTCACTGGTTTCAAGTAGATGCCCCGAGTCCACATCATACTGATTTGAAGATCCGTTTGATAGCTCTATTGATAGTTTACGTTGAGTGACAATCTAGCAATTGGCAAAATGGCAGCAAGCCATGCACCAGAACTGAACTGGTTCTCACAATGAAAGCTTCTATACTAGCTATACATTTTACACAATCTTGACCAAATACAATACAAACAATACAAACCAAGTCATAAGTTTGTCCTCTTTGTTCACAAATACAGAATGGAAATTAGGTGACAAAGGTCCATGTAGTACTTGACGTACTCAACTTCCTGTTATTGCTCAGTATTGCTGATTATGAAGGCATGACTGCAGTTATGCCAGTCATTTCCCAACTTGTGTTCCAAAGTCTTTTTAGACCAGTTCATTGGAATTTAGAATATATTTTCCAAAAGTGTCATATGTTACTATAGACCTGGTATTTCACAGCTCATGGCATAAAGGTCTATTTAGCCCTGAATAATACTAAAAATAGTATATGATTACAATAGAAAAACTACTATATGTCATTGCCAACATGCATTACCTCTTTTCTATGGGAAAAACTTTCTAAATGCTGACGCTAGTCACTACCTCGTGCCACTGCCCTGGGATCATGGCAATCCAGAAGGGATTTTCCCATCTTCCTTCCACCAAGATAATCTGGGACAGAGGCTTCAGTAAGGCTATGAGGCCCAGTAGAGATGAGGGACAAAAACATATTAATAAAGTAGCACTTTAAGTTTTTTAAAGTGTTTTTTACATCCAATGCTGGAATTTTCCAAAAGTCAATCTTTTTTTTAAACTTTAGTGACTTTAAGTATAAATGCTATAAACTCATTATATTTTATGATTATAATGATTATTAAAATGATATATAATTGTGATAACACATTAAAAGAGTATTTATACATCCTATTAGAATTATTTTGGGAATTTTTTTAGTATATGTTTATTTTTATTTTTTTAATAAATTTTTTAATTTTAATTTTACAGTACAGGGAATCCTGAATTATGCAGTGTGTGGGCAAACATAGAACAGAGGAGGTCCTCTTGTTGCTTGGTTACCTTATTTATCTTCATAGACTTTTTCTTGTGGGATTAGATCAAAGTTATTATGAACATATAAAAACCTCATTTTTTGGATGATCTTAAGGCTAGGATTTTAAGTCTAATCTTTGCAATCACTGAGCATCACCTAATGAAAATGTTGTATAATGTCTGAAAATTGACTTATTTGATAATATAGTACAATATGGCAGCTATGTTGATTTTTAATAGGAAAAAATAATAATTTGGGAATTTTAAATCTTAACTTTGTCTTGGAACCAATATTCCATATTGGTTCAAAGAGTAGTAAGGGCTAGGCAATGGGGTTTAAGTGACTTGCCCAGGGTTACATAGCTGGGAAGTGTCTGAGGCCAGATTTGAATTTAGGACATCCAGTTTCTAGCCATGTCTCTCAATCCACTGAGCTGCTCCCCCAAATAGTTTGTATTTTTAAATAAGTTCCATTTCAAATATTTCTTTTTTAAAATTTGTAGCATTTATATATCTGAAATTTTTTTAAATTTTAAACTGCAATACAACTTTTAGAATACTCTGTAATAAACATATATGCATATACAAATCATCTATAAACTTTTGTTACTATCATAATCATCATCATCATATCTATTTTACTGATGAAAAAATTAAAATTCAAAAAATTGGTTACTTGGCCAGACACATAGCTAGGAATTATTTGAGTGCATATTTGAAGCCAGATCTTCCAGGATCTAACTCTTACATTCTATCCTTACTGTTCAACTATGAAAAATGAGAATGGGCTTTCCAAAAGGTTAGCAATGAAAATAAGGAGTTACTGCTTCCTACCAGATTGAACTGTGGTGCCAACTTGATTCCTTCTTCATTGTCAAAGTTGAGCCAAGCCTTTCCATGGTACATGATAGAAGACAAATTTGTCTCTGATATCCAGTCCTGTCACCTCCATTAAGCTTCTTGAGTACAAGGAATATTTTACTTTTATCCTTGTATCTTCACTGCCTGGCACAGTTCCTATTAATAAATGTCTTTTTAAAATTCATCGGTTAAATTTATTTGTTAGTTACATTAAAGTACCTAGTTAACTCTTTCCCTGCTGTTATCCCTTTAGAGAAGGTATCATTTGACTACAATATATATGTATACATAAAACTGTGTCTTACTTCTTTTATCAGCTCTTTGGAGGTGGACATATATATGTTATTATTCAAACTATTTCCTTTGCTGTATACAGTATTCTTTTGGTTCTGCTTAATTTTCTTCATAATTTTATTTAGCTCTTTCCATTTATTTATTTTTTTTGACTTGTGCTACTGATGATAATGTTGATTATAGCTGCTCATATTAACCTAACACATTAAAACTTGTTTTTAAGTACTTTCCTTACAGTATCCTTCAAAGACTTCCCCTTCTACCTCATCCCCAAGGAGAACAAGATTTCAAAATGAAAGGTACCCTAAAAATTATAATAGTTAACACAATCATTCATTTAACAGATGAGCAAAAAACAACTCACTCAGAGAGGTTAAGAAACTTATCCAAGGACACAAAGTTGGAAATAGTAGAATTAAAGTTTCAAATCATATTATCCAATTTCAGAGCTACTATTTTTTTTCACTTCAGTACAGCTATTATTAGTTGAGAAAGATAGAAGAAGGGGGAACAAGGTTATATGTGGGGATATTTAAGGAAGTTGTCATATCTAGAGATGGCCAGGTCATCTCTTCCCCCTTTTGTCACACCCCCCACCCCCAGCTAATAGATTTTTCACAAGCTCACTAAAGATTCCAGGAAAACATTAATACAAAAATTCTTCCCTGTGTCACGTCACCTCTGTTGCTTCTACTTCCTTTACCTCTCCCCAAACCCTACCACTTAGAGCCTATGGGTCCATAAATCCAAATAACATAGAAATCACCTAATGTAATCCCCTCATTTCATGTGGAACTGAGGCACAGGAAGTTAAAATAATCATTTGCCTAAAGTCATAAATTTAATAGGTAGTGAATCTAAGACTCAACTGGGTCATCAGGACGCCAAGTACCCTGCTTTTTCTACTTACATGCTAAAAAATTATAAACTAAAGACTTAAGTAAACACAGTTTAAGCAGATTTCAGAGGAAAACTATTATACTATGGATTCTCATATTATTCCTTCATAAGATCCGAGGCAGGGGTTCAAAAGTAAAGAACTGAATGAAGCCTATGAAAAAGAAATGAAAAAGTAGGAATAGGGTTGCTTCTTTTTGACCAAGCAGGTTAATGATGGAGTTGTGGATGTCAGAAGATCAGTAGAGTGATAAGATAATACTTTCACTTTTACTTTTCTCTCTTCCCTCTACTCTTTCCTATTTAAATAGTCTTTTCCTAGACCCTAGTGAATTGAAGTAGGAAATAGCCCTAATATGATATTTGGCAGTATAGTATATACCACAAGTTGTGCTAAAAAGTAAAAGACTTCTTACTGTAGTAAAACAATTGTTTTATGGAATTGAATGGCATGAATGTACTCATAGTGAATAAAATAAAACAATGATCAGGAATTTTAAAAATACATAGGCAAAATAAAGGAAAAAGACAAATTTGCATATTGTATCAGCCTTTCGTGGTTTGCAAACAATTGTGAGGAATAGAAATGTTACAGTGTTAAAAAAAATTGGGTATCTTTTAGCAGTCTGGATTGAAGACTGCAATCAAAAACATATTCCTCTTAGCAGAGCAGTCATTCAGACAAAAGCTCCATATTTGTCAGTGAAAGAAAATGGGAGTGAAGTGGATAGTGAAGAAACTTTTACTGCAAGCAATAGCTAGTTGAATTGCTGTAAAAACTGAGTTAAATTATCTAAAGTTAAAATTGCCAGAGATGTGGCCAGTACATGTTAAAATGTAACACTTAAATATCTGGATGTTTTGAAGAAAATATTGAACAAGGTACATATACTGTTCAACAAAATTTAAGTGTGCATTAGCAGTGGATATGAACGATTTCTCATGCAATCTATAGATATACATATCAGCAAAATGGGGCTAATGATAGCTCTTTCCTCATAGAGTTGTGAGCACCAAATGAGATAACACTTGTTAAGTGCATCCTATAACATCCTGATTACCTAGCTCCAGAAATTTTGTCCTAGACTTGCCTTGCAAGGAAAGCACTATAAAAGAAATGAACTTTAGGTTTAAGTAGTTAGTGGAGTTACAAACCTTGAACCCAGGCAATACCTGAAGGCACTTAAGCTTTCATTAGATGATTATAGGATCTCTCAGAGCTTCTACCTTACTCTAAGGCTTACTCTTCCTCAGTCTCTGAGGTCAGACTGTCATGACCCTAAATATCAGATTTCTTCTGAAAGAATCCTATTTCTAGGGAACATATAACTTGGTCCCAATACAAAGGAGCAATGAAACAAATGCAGCCAGAATAAATACCAGTTCAGTACTTATTTAGGTTCTACAGTGTTCCCATGGCCTTATAGATTTTTGTGAATTTAATATTTTAAAATCTGCTGGACTAGGGATTACTGAGTTGTTTTCTCCCTACCCTGCACCCATTGCTATTTCTTATTTAATTAATAGGATCATGTATGCATGTGTATATACAGTTTGTAAACCTTCAAGTGTTATATGTTATTATCCATTCTTGGGATTCTACCTACTAGACTAAATTACCTTTACTAACATCAAATGTTTGCTAAATCGTAGTAGTACAGATCTGAAAAGAAAATGGAAGCTAGTCTTTCCAAAATCTAGGAAAGAGGTCAGCCTTTTACTCACCAAATGAAGTAATCCAAGAGTAGCAGAAGGCGATCCAAGCTTGTACTCTCCAGCAAGGTTCCCTGGAAGACAATCTAAGACTGTCTCCAGAAGACAATCTCTTTAGAACTATCTTCTCAAAGACAATCTGCCCTGAAGGAGTTCGGTGCTTGTGTTTTATGGTGACTTCTTGTCTCCTCACTCTTCACAGGGGCCAATGACAGTTTGTAAATTGTCTAGCACAGCCCAGGGGGGCAGTGTCTGTAGGATCCACTTCTCAACTTCTGAAGGTTAGGTTCTCATCAAAAAGATTCACAGGTTCCCAGCTGATTGAATTTCTAAGGGTTCAATTCTCTAAGTACCTTGCTAGCTTCTCACTTGGTACTAAGTAGGGTGTTTAATCTTTTGTTGATTCAATTAAAAAGTGGACAAAGGAGAGTAAATTCTGTCTTCACAATCTAGTGGGGTACTGAGTAGGGGTACTTAAATTATTCTTAACCAAAGTGTTAACTCAAAATAGATGAAGGGAATAAAGGATTCCCTTTAACAAGTATAAACTCAAAGAAAACAAAGAATTCCCTTTTACATAGCTCATGTGTGTATTTGAATATATGTATTCCCAAAATGAACACCGATAAAGTGAAATATTTGGAAAATGTTTAAAAAGTTAAGTTTGAAGATACCCTTATCTTATGTGATGTGAAAATTTTGAAAAGAAATAGACATTATAAAATTGACTATTTCCCTACACCATAGTAAAGAAATTATTCCCCTCAATTATTTTGTAGTATACAAAATACTCATATCCTATGGTCTATACCCTGGAAATAATAGTCTACAGCCAAATACATTTCCCTTTGAATATTTTTTTTAGTAATTTGTGTAACATTTCCAATGTATGACTTAATTCTTTGCTTGCTAGTATTGTTTTCTTGCTTTAAAGCTATTGAAACACTGTTAAGGTGAAAGAAAGAATATAGGTTAATTTAAGATTAAAAGTCATTTAGTCCAACTGCTTCCTTTTACAAATGATGAAGCCCACTAAGGTTAAGAGATTTGATCCCATGGGCTCTATGTGGTATTTGAACCTAAATTCTCTGACCCTTTTCACTCTATCAGAATGAGAGACCAGATTGCTGCCAATTACTCTCCATGTGACCTTTGTCTTCTCATTCCCCTCTTTGGGATTGTGTCCTCATCAGAAAAATGTTCTATTGATCAATGTGGATTCCTAAGATCGTCCTTTCTCAAACTTCAATAATCCTATGATGAAAAGTGTGTATGAGTGTGTTAGATAGCAACAAACAGAGAGAGGGAGAGAGGGGGAAAGAGAGAGAGAGAGAGAGAGAGAGAGAGGGAGGGAGAGAATGTTAAAAGGAAAGAGAATGAAGAAAAGGGCAGGAAAAATATATTGAGATAGAGAGGAAAATAGTGTCATGTCTGAGAAAAGGTTGCATAAGTGGTAGAAGACCATACTACAAATGAAATAATTCTCTCCTTTCACCTTTACTGACCTAATGTATTCTTTAGACCTCCCCAGCTACTTTGTTGTTATACTATGCCCCTGGTCAATATTTAAGCCACATTCTCCATTGAGAGTCCCATCAATGTTCACTTAGGTTGTATATTAGAGCTATGATCATTGGGTTGGGCTGATTATATCTTAAATCTAATTAATTCCAAATTAAGCCCAGCTGCCAAAACAATGGAGGCACCGCAGAGTTATGTTGCTCTGTGTGGAGTATAATGTTAATGCAGTTTAGCATCCACAGAGAGCTCAGTCATTAGCAAAGCCATCTCCTGTGTTGTTTGTAGGCAAGCTTAATGTGTATGTTCTCTGACCTTCACAAATGTAAAGCCCACAGCACTGGCATACTGAAAGCACTTCTATAGAACAAGAGAGAGTGGGAAAACACTTGTAAGTGGGACTTTTCTATTACATGGTCCTAGTGTTTCTGTTATTTTCATGAGTTGCTTAAAATAGGTATGCTTGTAATAGGAAACCGCTTCTCTCTGTTACAAGGAAGTACATAGTGTACTGTGCCTGGAAAACAGATAAATCACACCAATCACTTCACTAAGCTTTAACACAATCCCTTATTTGTTAGAAATGCAACTGAAACTTTGGAAATCTCACTCCAGTCCTGAGATCACACAAGCCAAACAGTGGTGCAGAGAAAGGCAAGCATTGGCTGGTTACTGGCTCTATTTCGAAGCACTGGCTTAGGGCTCCATCCATCTTATGGCTGTCCTGGGGAATTAACTTCGACATCCCAGTGGCCTTTGGTCCAGAATAACAGTCTGACTGGTCCTAATGCCACCTCCCCCCCTAACTTCTCTTGTTTGATAATGTCCAAGGGTCTTCATTTGTCAATTATAGAATTTTAAAATATATTTTATTACTATAAGGAGAATTTAAATTCTGTAGCAGTACAGAAACAGAGCAGAGGAGTATATAAGATAGATATGGTATTTGAAGGGACTTTCCAGTATACCTGGTTTATCCTCATTTTGTAGAGGAAGAAAATGAGGCCCAAAGAGGTTAAAAACCAAAGTCACAAAGGAAAGGACTCTAACCTAAATTTTCTGAGTCCAAATCCTGGCCTCTTTCTCTTCCACTACATTCTTTGTAGCTGTCAACAGATATTAAAGAGATAGATTAAAGAGGTGGATGAGAAGAGAAGTTATAGAACGGTTCATAAAAATATCTTTTAGTCAATATAATCAACCAGGAGTCATGGGGTGGCATAATTGTCAGAGATTCATAGGAATATTTGGATTAATAAAGTAAATATTTTTAAATCAGCTGTTATATGTGGCATCCTACATCTAGAAACAAAGACAACCCTTGTTTTCAAGGAATTTATATCTGAAAATACTAGGGGGGGAAAATCACACAAACAAAGAATTGTGTGATAAGTTCAAAGGAGATTTCTAAGCAAAGAAACTCTAAGAAATTCAAAGAAGTAGCTATAGTTTTCAGTTGGGAGATGAAGGGTCAGGGAAGGCTTCATAGAGGAGGTTTCAATTGGTTAGAAACACAAATGAATGAAAGAACTTTACCACATGGCGAAAGTTAAAAGAAAAAAATCGATTCTAGAAATGGAGAATTTTGTAAACAAAGATATTGAGAGAGTGAAAGATAAGAATGAATTGGTTGGAAAATACTACTATTTAATGGAAGCATGTTTTGCATGATAATACTTGTATAACCAAGATCAAACTCTTGACCATCTCATAGGGGGGAGCAGCAGGGAGGTAGGGAGACGATTTTGTTCTTATAATTTTGTGAAAAAAAATGTTGAAAATTATTATTACATATAACTGGAAAATAAAATATTTTTGAATGAAATCATTTTAAAAAGAAAAGAAAAAAGTATTATTTAATTAGAAAAGACTATATGAAAAGTAGTAGTTAGTCAATAAGCATTTATTAATCACATATTACATAGAAAACAATGTGTGAGGGACATAAAAAATAGAGACAAAAGACAATCTCTACTTCCAAGGAGCTCATTAATCTAATGGAAGAGGCAACATGAAAACAATTATGTATGAACATACATGCGATATAAATTAGGGATAATTAATAGAAGGAAAGCACTGGCATCAAGAGAGGGACAAAGTTTCCAACTGACAAATGGTCAAAAGATATGAACAGGCAATTCTCAGAAGGAGAAATTAAAAATATTTTTAGCCATATGAAAAAATGTTCCAAATCACTATTAATTAGAGAAATACAAATTAAAACAACCCTGGGGTACCACCTCATACATATCAGTCTAGTTAATATGACAAAAAAAGAAAATGATAAATGCTGGTGGAGATGTAGGAAAATTGGGATACTAATATACTGTTGGTGGAGATATGAACTGATATCACCATTCTAGACAACAATTTGGAGCCATGGTCAAAGAGCCATCAAACTGTGTATACCCTTTGTAATACCATCACTAGGTCTAGAGCCCCAAAAGATCAAAGATAGGAGAAAAGGACCTACTTGTACAAAAATATTTATAGCAGCTCTTTTTGTAGTGGTAAAAAAAAAAACTGGAAACTGAAGGAATATCTATGAATTGAGGAGTAGCTGAAAAGGTTGTGGCATATGATTATAATGGAATATTATTATGCTATGAGAAATAAAAAAAACAAGATGATCCCCAAAATAAGCAGGAAGGACATATGAAGTGATGTAAAGTGAAATGAGCACAACAAGAAGAGCATTGTACACATTAATAGCAATAATATACAATGATCAATTGTGAATAACTTAACCATTGACAGCAATGTAAGAATCCAGGATGACTCCAATGAACTCATGATGAAAAAGGCTATCAACTGCCATAGGAAAAACTAAAGGAATCTGAATGCAGACTGAAGCACATCATTTTTTACTTTATTTCCTCTATGATTTTGTTTTTTTAGTGTAAATGATATGTCTTCTTTCATAACATGGAAACATGTATTTTCTATTACCATTATCATATTCCCTGCCAACTTGGGGAGGAGGAGGGCTGGGAGCAATGCAGACAACATGGATTGCAAAATAATAGACAATTAATATTACAATTGTATTGGCATGTAATATAGAATAAAATTTAAAAATAAAGGAAAAATACACGGGCAAGACAAGATTTCATATTGAAAATAATTTTTAAAAGAATCCAGGGAAACTCAGAGGAGGAAATGAGGAGGGAGAATATATCAAATGTTGGTAAGAGCCAGTGAAAATTCTAAAGTCTGGAAATGGAATGTTTGGTACAAAGAATTATAAGGAATCCATTGTCATTGGATTGCAGTGTGTTTGGGGAATGTGGAATTGGGAGTAAGGGACAAAGAGGAGCAGGAGGTGTGGGATGAAAGATCTAAGAAGACTAGAAAGGTCCCGGAGTAGGAAGTTTGTGAAGGGCTTTGAATGTCACACAGATATTTTATTCTGAAGACAGATACTGAAATTTATTAGTAGTGGGATGACCTGGTCATTAGTATAAAATAAATCTGAAAAGAAAGATAGTGACTGGCCTTGTATACCAGGACCAAAAGATTATACTTTCTTATATAGGGCAAAAACATAGGAAATTCTGAATAAATTAATGGCATTATAAAAAGCAGTACATTCAAAAGATTACCATTACGGTTATAGAAAAGACACACGGGATGCTCGAAGACTACTTATGAGGGTCCTATAATAGTCTAAACAAAAGAGAAATGATTCTTCTTTCTCATTAGCTATCTCCTCAACTCAACATTTAACCTTCTGCCATAGTCATTTTGCTGAACTGCTGCCTCAAAGATCATTCATAAGAATAACATAAACCACTGGTCCATTTTCAGTCCTTAAAATCATTTAAAGAATCTGAATCTATTCACTTCTCACTCCTACTTCCCTAAACACTCCATTGTTTCATTTATTATCTTCTCAATACTCTTTGTGACTCATAAAAACATAAATGTTTCTCAAGTTTTCCTCATCCTTTTCTCTGTTATTCTTGTGATTCTAACTCCTTCTGCTACAAAGAGAATTCCCCAACCTTTATCTTCATTCCTGACATCTCTTATAAGCTCCAGACCTAGATATTCAACTGCATACAGTCCCTCATCTTTAAAATGAGGTTATCAGGTGATAAACAAGTTCTCTTCTGGATCTAAATCTATGATCCTATTACCTCTCTCCCTAGATAGCCTATGGAAATGGCACACCCAAATAGCCAAAAGTGAATTGATGATCTTTACTCAAAACCTTTTCCTCTCTGATCTTTTGTGATATGACCACACATACCATTTCCAGGATCTATATCATGGAGGTTTTTATTTAATTGTTACTCATCTCTAATATTCAGTCAGTTGTGAAATTCTGCCAAAAACACACTCTCCAACCCAGCTTAATAACACATGCTTGTACATCCCCTGCTTTGGAAGGCTGAGGCTGATGGATCTCTTGAGCTCAAGTGTTCAGATTTGCAGGGAGTTAAGCTGATCAGGAGGCCAAACTAATAGAGGCATCAGGAAGATTTCCCTGGAGCAAGGGAGGGAAAGGTGTGTGTGGGAGTGTTCAGATTAATAAAGGAGAGGCATAAATGGCCAAGTCAGAAATGGAGCAGGTCAAGGTTCCTATACTGATGACTAATGGAGTTGGGCTGTGATTAAATCCTTCCTGTGGAGCCTCAGTGATATAGAGGGACTCCTTTAAAGAAAACTAAAAAGTAAAAATAACCCTGTTGTTCTGTCTGGATTCCAATTGGCATCATTCAAGTCTACAAGTCCCCAATACCACCCATCTAGCACATGTGCGTTTGCAGTAGGTAGAGTCCTGGTCCTGCTGGTCTACTCTCTGCTTTACTTCTTCCAATATGTCCTCCCTACTGCTGCCAGAATACTAATTCTCAAGCATAAATCTAATCACTTCTCTCCTCCCCTTAAAAATCTTCAATGGCTTCTTAGAGCAAAACATGTCCATTGCAAATGTCTCTTCTTGATATTCAAAATACTCCATAACATGATACCATCTTTCTAGCCTTAATACCACTTTGATTCCCCTTCACATATGCTATGAAAGAGCAAAACTGCCTCTGCTTCCCCATGTGCGATTTCATACCACTGTCTCTTTGTCCACACTATTCCTTAAAACTAGAATGCTCTCCTTCATCATTCTGTTGGTCTAATTCAAATGCCACCTCCTATAATGAGCCTTCCATCTAGCTCCAATTCCCTGTCAAAACGGATGTGAAAACCCCAAGCTCACATAATACTTTGTTTTCTAATTCTAATGACAATATAGCTGTGAAATATCAGACAATGAGGTCATTTCCTGGTTCGAAAGACACTGGCTTCCATCTTTCATTTGACACATCTTGGCCCTGTGACCTGCTCTCAGGCAACTCGTTAAGGCTTGAGGAATAAGTGCTAATCTGCACTGGCAGAGGAAGCTACATTATGAGCTCCCTGTAGCAAAGACTTTACAGGGCTAGTTTCCCAAAATAGTGCTAATAATGTATTACTTTGAACTTTAGCTAGCTTGGTTGGTTTCTTAAAACCCTATTGGATTATCAGATGCTTGAGGAGAGAGGTTCTAAGGCTTTCTAAATGTTAGGTCTTCCTCAGACCCTACTATAGTAGTACACAGCAGATACTTTATACATGTTTTTAAATGATCATTTAAGAGAAAAGGGTCTACTTTTTTTTAAGGGTCTACTTTTGTAGCAAAAGAATTGATGGAGACTTATTGCATATGATAGATGGGGAAGAAGGAAAAGACAAATGAAAATCTAAGATGATAAGACTGACTGGGGTATTAATGTGTACAAACAGAAGTTGCTCCATAAATGCTTATTGGACTGAATTTAACAGAAACTGTATGGAAAGGGGCTGATTTGGGGTAGTAAAATGGGTTATGGTTTGGGTATGTTGAATATGAGAAGCAAGTGGTACTTCCAGATGGTGCTTTCCAATAAGTAATTAAACTGGATTTTTAGAGAGGCATTAGAAATACAGATATCAATTGAGAGCTATCTAGAGAGAAGTGTGAAGTAAAGATAGGGAAGTATTTGGATTTAGAATCGAATTAATATGGAGAGAGAACATGTGGAATCTAGAATGGAAAAAAAAACAACCCTGAAATTTCAAATCTAGAAGAATGACAAGGTGTCAACCAAACAGATGGTAAATCATTATTAATAGTGGTGTGATTGAAACATTAGCTATATTGTAAGGAGTTAAGAGTAGTGAATGGGTGGTGAGGAAGTATAGTTTACTCTTTTTAGAAGTTTATCAGTGAAGGGGAAAACAGAACAAGAAACAAGATAATGGAAAGGTTTTTTATTTGCTTTTTGTTTTAGTGTTTACATTTTTTTTAGGCTAAGGGAAAGAAAGCAATAGAGAAGACCAAAAAAATGTATTATCAATTAATCAACAAGTATTTATTAAACACCTACTGTCTGCCAAGCAGTCTGCTAAGTGTTGGGGATAGGAAACAATGAATGAAATATCCTGTAAGCAAGAACATAAAAAGATGGGAGAAAAGTCACAAAAGAATTAAGAGAATTAAGAAGGCATGAAAGAGAGCTAGTTTTTAGCAACAAAGAATACTAAGTCTTCCTCTGATAATAGGGGGGAAAGAGGAAATGAAAAAGATAGTCTCATTTTCAGAAAGGTAGAAAATGAGTAACTCCACTTAAAATATTGGGATACCATGTATAGTTGCAAACTTTAGGACAGAAGACATAACTGGAAACAGTTACTTGAGGAAATATGATGAGCCAATATGAGGTAAATTATAATTATGACACACTTAGGAAACGTTTGAGATTAGCATCCATTTTGATACAGTCAGCAGGATTTTAATTTCTTCTAGCAGAATTTAGCAGTACTGAGATAGTAGTAGAGGCAGAACTTGTTAGGAAATACCCGTATTTGAAGATAAGAAGAAGAGAAAAATGTGTAAATAGTAGATTATTAAGGAGGAATAAGAGATTCAAGGGTGGAGTTATGATCATTTTTAAACTGCCTAACCATGATATAAACATGAGAAAAATAAGGGCAGAGTAAAACTGATAGTATGGGAAAATATGGAATACTCTGGGGTCTTCAAATGCCAATGAAGACTAATAATCATATGAAAAATAAGAGATCAAAATAAATGAAAGAACACATAATATGGTTGGAAAAGAACATATAAGAAAGTCCTTAGTTTTAAGCAGTTTAATGTGATGGAGAGGTCTGGGATGAGACTGGTTTGAATGATGGATAAATAGAAGTAGAAATCATGAAAATGAATTCAAGAAGCTATTAAGACAGGTAAGCTTTAAGAGTTATTCCTATAAAGGGAAGAAATAGAGATGAATGTCAAAGGGAGATGAGAGAAATGGAGACAGAGACAAAGATAGGGAGAGGGAAAGAGAGAAAGAAGAAGATGGTATGAACTTTTGATGGAAGTTTTGATCAATCAGTATTGGTCATAGAGCAAAGCTCTGTAAGAAGCAGTGGGGAGAAAGGAGAATACTGTTTCCAATTCCAGACCTTGTGAAATTGGAAGAAAGATGATGAAGAAGTTGGCTAGAGATGTGGAGTCCTTGGTGGATAAATGATTTTAGCTATAGCAGAGTTAGAATGGGTGGGATGGGGAGAAAAAGGTTGAGGAAGAAAGGGGACTTAAGACAGGAATAGGGGTCCCAAAGAGTGCAATGAAAAGGAGGAGCAATGTAGGATACAAGGTAAAGGACAGCTGGGCTAAGTAGGGAAGAGAGAGAGTAGCAGCAGGGCAGAGCTTAGAAGGTCAGTGTAATTCAATGGCAAAAACTAGGGAAGCAGAATTCTGGGAGGTGAGCTGGAGAATGGCAAAGGTACAGCAGTTAGAGAAGGCTAATCCTCTAAAGTCTAGACAGATTATAGTGAAGGACTATTTCCTTTGTCAATAACATAAGCTAACCTTGTTCTTTTTTATTAAAAAAATTTTAAACTCGAAAAGGAATATCTTGGTGGTTAATTTTGTGTGCTAAAGACCCAAGTCTTAAATTTCTTTTCTTCACACTGGCTAAGGTGAATTCAATCTTTTTCTTTTCTTTTAAAGCTCCAGGAAGAGAGCATTTGAATTTAACATGACAAGACAGAGAGACCACACACTTTGCTGAGCTTAATTGCAAAATTACTCTGTGATCCCCTCCTGGCCACATTCCCATATTCTCTACTTCGATTAATTTGCAGTTTTTATTTGCAGAATTCTTTAGAAAGTTGGTGTTTGGGGATGAAGAAAGAGATGATCTCTCTGCCTTAGGAGAGTGACAAGTGGGGTGGAGTGGGTGGCTTTTTTCTGTCAGAGTATCTACAAATCCCTTCAGATTAATCACCTACAAATGTCGAACCCCAGTGCTTAGGTATGTTCCCTATGGCATTCTTATTGATTCTGGTCCAGACATATGTTGCATGCAGGCTGATGAATTCAAGAACAGATCTAATGGCTGCTTAATGTAGCCTTGAAAACAGCTTTCAAAAGTCATTAGGCCTGCAAAATGATAGGGTTTACACCCTTGAGACGCTTCTCTGCAGACAAATAGATTTCACTTTGAATGCTCTTTCTTAATTTGTTGCAGGTTTGCATGGAATTCATTAGGCCCACAAAAGGTGCATTTGGCCTGCCAAGGCCAAATTGTCCCCCACCCATATTTATCTTTGCCTCAACTCCCTTAACTGCCTCCACAGCCCTCCCCCTTCTTTTCTCCATAAACAAAATTGAGAAAATGCAAGCATCTACCCTCAGCCAGCAACTCAAAGTTACTTCCTAATACTGGTTTCCCATGAAGACTAAGCAAAAAAGGGACTAGTCAGGAGAGAAAGAGAATATTGATTTCCTTTAGGCTTGCCTTGATTTCTTTTAGGGTGTCATTAAGTGTCCATTTTCAGAGCAGCTTTATGCTTGGAGCAGAAATGTGAAAAAATCTCTTTGGTGTGGTAGCCACCAGAAGCATCTTTCCTTTTCTGGGTTTCAAAATGTGTAATGGATTGAGAAATGGAGCCACCCACTATGTATACTTTGAGGCTAGAGAGTGAGAGAGGTGGGATGGAGTCAGAAGATGGAGATGGGGGAGAGATTTAGTCCTCCCCTCTCTTTCCCTAGTGAGGACAGCTCAAGTTGTCTGTGGAAGGAACAGACTATATCCCTTCAGAGACTGAGTTGAATATAAAGTCAAAGGACTGAAGCTGATTCTCCCCCCTTGAGGAAAAAGTATGGCCTCCCACCACCCCCAGTTTCAGATCTCTCTCCCTGGATATTATGAGGTAGGCACTTGACCTAAAGAATAACTATTTATTCTAAAGGAACACACAAGACAGAGTGAATAGGGTTGTTGAGTGCAGAAGTGGGCAATGGGAAGTAGGAGATCCCTGAGAGCTAACAACTGACCCCTCCCCAAATCCTGAAGGATCAGACTGCTTGCCTGACCCTCCTAGGTCAGTTGTGAGAGCTGTCCTGACTTCTATCTACCCAGGTTGTAGTACAAAGGTCAAGGACAACTTTAGGGGATAGAGAGGAAAAGCTTCTTTGGATGTATGGCTTTATAATAAAAGTCCTATCCATTCCTTTTCTCATCAGCTGGATCCAAGGGGGTTGAGTTCACAGAAAGATGGTCAATGCTCAGAAGGTCTTTCTGCTTCAGAGATTTCTCTGAGACCAACCACCCTTGAAGAGCTCCCAAAGAGAAGTGAAGTAACTGCTTTGAATCTTCTCAGCTCTTCTGTTCTTTCCCAGAGTTCTCTGTCTTTCCTTGTTCCTCTCCCATTTGGGTTGCTTTTCTTGCATGCTGAAACTGATTTTCCTCTCTTACAAATGTCTACCATGAAGCAGCATGAAACGACAAGAAATTTCAACAGTTCCTTGGTGCTGGCCTTATCTACAATCTACTGAACATAAACGTGTTTTCAGATAAAAAATACATCTGATATCCATGTATTGTTATCATAAGCAATTAGTTGTTCATAGATGCTGAATAAGTTGCATTTTATCTAAACAGGTGGGAATATTAAAAAAAAAAGGATCTCTTTTTCAATCATTTTCCATCTTAAGTAAAAACAGAGGGAGAGCACAAATTAGTTGAATCAATTACTTTGCTTTTGCTATGAACTTGTCTCCTGCAATTAATTCACTCGACTTGTTTCATTTCTTCATATGTTCATTAGGGTATCAAGAGAGTATGATTATTTCATTTTAAATATCTCTTAGATTATGTTCATCCCACTTGGCACACTGTTGTGTACCAAAGTGTCTGGCCAGTTATGATGTTGTGCTAGAGCACCACAGAATTTGGGAGTTTTAAAGCATTTCAGAGACTGTGCCTAAAAAATATTTATCATTATCTCTACAATACTCTTGACAAGTGGTCATTCGACTTCTAGTTGAAGACCTCCAATGGGAATCCCATAGCTGCCATTGATAGTCATACCTTCTATGGGGAAGACAGAAGAGGAATCTCTCTCAGTACAATGGGTCATGCCTGAGAATGACAAAATCACAGGATCTTGAAGTTGGAAGTATCTTTAGAGGCTGCATCTCAACAGCAGCCCCTTCATCAGCATCCTTGAAAATTGGTCATCCAAACTATGATGGAAATTCATTACCACCCGAAGCATCATGCTCCATTTTTAGACAGCTATAGTTACCATGAGGTTCTCATTTGAAGAGAACATTTTCCTCAGTGGCTTCAGTCCATCACTACCTTTGCAAACCAATCCACCTGACAAGTCTTCAGATAGTTGAAGGCAGCTATCACGTCATTCTTAAGAACAGAAAAGTGCTTTTACAAGGTCTTTTACAGAGGAGTAAAAAGAAACCTTATCTTGCTTCCATTCTGGCCTTGATAGCATGCATGCTGAATGTAGTTCTTTGTATGAGTCCAGCATTAAAGGGCTTGCGATGTGAGGCCATGGAAGAAGGAGTGGATATACTCTAAGATTCTTATCTCATACAATCACAGAAATTTGTCTATACCTCCTCCCACACATATCCAGGGTCAGAATCGAGCTCTTCCTAATTTCTCTCTCTGTTTATATATATGACAACGAAATAAGAAAAATTGTGATGATAACTTTCATCTTTCAGATTTTAGCCCACCAAGTCTTTCTACACAGGGGCATGATTGCATGCTTCTGGACCATTCCCAGTTCTGTTCTCATCCAGACAGATTGTAATCAATTAGTTTGACTGAAATTTCCATTGAAATGAGTTTAGGTTTATCCTACTGAGTTCTAAAGGCCTAAACTCAGAATTAATATACACAAACAGGACAATAATATATTGTTAATTACATGAAATAGTATTGTCAGTACTTCTTTTCTTCCTCTTCCTCTTCCTCCTCCTCCTCCTCCTCCCCATTCAAATTCCTGATCTCACTAATATATGTGTATTTTCCTGGACTAGATGGCCAAATAATAAAAAGCCTCATCCAAAGGTAAATATTAAGATGCCATTTCATTTCTGTTGTCTAGTCTGTTTGCTTTTCTTCTGAGGAATGGTAATGCCACTCCTCAGAAAACAAGTATAGTATGAGTTGTAGGTTTTGCATGTTGTAAGCAATTATTGATATCCTGTGGTAAAAAAATCTACCTAGGAGCCTGTAATGATGAATTGCTTTTCTTTTAGCAAATTTATAATTTTCATACACTTTACACTTTATGAGCCTAATTTTTCAGGGTTCATTAATTCTCTTTCCTCTACTGGCTATTATATATTGTTTGGCTTGCTCCTCATGTCACTTTTGTCCTCTAAGCTGTACAGTGCTATTCAGAACTTCTTAGGGCTGATTGAGCTCTCACTCCTTTTTTTATTTTCTTTTTATCCAAGTATACCAGTGAGGGAAAGAGGCTTTCATTAAAATAAGAGTGGCAGACAGAGCACTGGGCTTTAAGACACAATATCATTAAGAAGAACTTCCAGTGACATAGTCCTTTTTGGTCATTTATTGTTATTAATCATTGATTATGTAATTATTATTCATCAAAAGTATTTCCTAAGCATCAGTTATGTGCCCAGTCCTGGGCAAAAAAAAGTAATAGAGAAGTAGTCACTGCCCTCAAGAAGTCTACTTTTTTCTTCTCTGTTTCTGCTCCCACGGTTCTTTCACTGGATATGGATAGTGTTCTTTCTCTTAAGTCCCTCAGAATTATCCTGGATCATTGCATTGCTGCTAATAGAGAAGTTCATTACATTCGATTGTGCCACAGTGTATTGGTCTCTGTGTACAATGTTTTCCTGGTTCTGCTCCTCTCACTCTGCATCAGTTCCTGGAGGTCATTCCAGTTTGCATGGAATTCCTCCAAAGAACTCTACATTTTAACAGAAAAAAAAAGTGTACATTTTCCAAAGACTATACAGAATATTTATAGAAGTAATAGAAGAGAGTTTAAAGAAGGAAGGCACTAGCAGCTGGTGGCTCGAAAAAGGTGTTGTGTAGAAGATAGCACTTTACAGGATCCCAAATTTTGTTGTTGTTGTTGTATTAAATATGGTGTTTTCCAGATTATAAAGCATTTATGTGTTTGTTTGTTTTTTAATTTTGGTTTTTTGCATCCAACAGAACAATGTTTGAGTGCCAGGTTTGCTAGTTGTGTGATTTGGAGAAATTCCTTGGTTTTTATTAGTTTCCACATTCGTAAAACACTCCTAGAGTCAAAATGGTTCATCTTTCTCAGCTCAAATCTGGCTTCAGATACTAACTAGCGTGACTCTGGAAAAGTCACTTAATCCTCTTTGCCTCTGTTTCCTTATATATAAAAGGAGCTGGAGAAGGAAATAGAAAACCACTCCAGTATCTTTGACAAGAAAGCCCAAAGGCATCCTGAAGAGTAGGACATAACTTAAAAATAACTGAACAACAACAGCTAGTAACGTCTTTTTAGGGTGACAAAAACCTAGTTGATGACAGAGCAAAGATTATGATCTAAGTCTTCTGCCTCTTGGTCCAATGCCTACTTTACAGGAAGGTCAAGAGAACCAAATAAAACATTTTTGTACTTTTTATATTTTAAAATGTTATGAGATCCTCCTAATTCCCTTCCTCATCTTGCTTCACTTCACTATTGAAAAGCAAACTCTTTAGCTTTCCCCTGTCACTCCCAACTGGCTCATGTCCTTCATTACCCTCTACTATTCTCCACATTTCTCAGGTTTAAAAAAGGGAAGGAGGGGGATCTCTGCCTCTTTCCTTTCTTTTGTTCTCCTTTTCTGATGTCATCAAATTTCAGACTTGTTCCTTCCTCCCCATTCTCACTGCCTCACACTTAACTACTCAAAAGCCTACAATGAGCCCCTGAGAAGATGGGAATGAAAAGCTACAACTATATTGGTCGTATAATATAGGCTTGTGCTCAAAGTAATGAAGCTAAAGAAAGTAGTGATTAAAATACATTTTTCTTCAACTGACAAATGTAACATTCCTCTTCCTTTTTTGCACCACCTAACAAACTGCATGCAAGGAATGAAGCAACCCTTCTCCAGAAATCTGACTAGCAAATTCTGGTATAAAGACCAAGGAGAGCTATGGATGATGGGAGGATAAATTGCATACATTATTCGATGTATGTGGTACCTCTTAGAGTATTTTAATGTTTTCTTACCATTGAAAACTATCCATATTTGACAAGCATAGGGAAGAGTCTAAGTCAACCTGATAGGATAAAGAAAATAGTAAATTAGACAATTCAATTTAAATCAGCAAGCATATTTTACTTGCCTGTTATGTGCTAGGTATTCTGCTCAGCACTTAGGACACAAAACTAAAGAGCAAACTCTATCCTCGCACGCGTGTGTGTGTGTGTGTGTGTGTGTGTGTGTGTGTGTGTGTGTGTGTGTGTGTGAGAAAAAATAGTTTCAGGAGTGGAGTAGTGTAGGCAAGGTCGGCTGTAGGATGAAGACTGAAAATCAAGTCTAGAAAGATCAAGAAGAACCTTGTGGGCTATCTAGGGCTTGGCAGCTCATGAACTCTTTCACAAGAAATATCCTTTAAAAACATAGATTGTCAAAGTTGGAAAGAACCTACAAATGCATCATGTTGACTCTCATGATTAAACATAAACTTCCAAAGAACTGGGGCAGCTTCATGTTTGTCCTTCACGGTGAAAGGCATAGAGTAAAACCTTAATAAATATATGTTGATTGACTGATTGATAACTGGCCTTTGAGACCATGGAAATGAGGGTCTAATAAATAGAAATCACAGTCTAGGCTAGAGATTATGATAGCAGAGAAGCACAATACACTTGGAGCATATTATTGGGCCAATTTCCCTCTAAGACTGGGACAAATTATGTGTATAATTTGTGGGCAAGGCCAAGTCCCAAGCAAAAACAAATACATACTAGGAAACAAATAAATACTAGGAAAACTGGGAAAACTCATAGGGAGCTAAAAAGTTCATGAGATTCTGAAATGAATTGACTCTCTCTGAACTTTTATAACCATGCTATAGGCTTATACCCACTTAATATACTAGGATACTGAAC
This sequence comes from Monodelphis domestica, assembly GCF_027887165.1. Lineage (NCBI taxonomy): Eukaryota > Metazoa > Chordata > Mammalia > Didelphimorphia > Didelphidae > Monodelphis > Monodelphis domestica. Next base: position 157,264,157 of record NC_077234.1, read on the forward strand.
ATTAAATATGAAAGATTTGAAATGTCTTGCTATTATCACATGAAAATGCTAAATATTTTAATAATAATGAAATTTATTAATATCATAATTATCACATCATAGAAGCATCAAACTTAGTTCAAAAGATAAAATTCTAATCTTTAGTCCAGGGTTCCTTCTGCAAAGCTTTTGTTCCTAAATTAGTTTTTGAGAATAGTTGTTTTTCCTTGTTATTTTCTGCATAATACAATTTTGGGGTTATCATCTTCTTATTCTTATTAGTGTTAAGTACAAACCTTGTTTGCTGATGACTCTCTTGTGCTCAGACTGATAACTCTAATAAAGAAAGTAATACAAACAATGCTGATTTGTTAGATAAAGGTTTATACATAATACAAATGTTATTGTTTTATTCTCTTCAGTCACTGAATTTTCTTCCTATAAAAATCCATTATAATACCTTTTATGTTAATTATAGAAAAATAATGTATTTTCAGACTAGGAAAGGCAGTTCATATAATACATTATGTTTCAATGAAATATTAATTATCTGTAACTCATATTATCAACTGGTGCATTTTTATTATAATGCCCACTCATACACCCACCTACATTTTCTTTTAAAGCAAGGTAATTACATGCAATTTTTAACTTTATGTACAAAGGAGCCATTGGAAAGGCTGATGACTTGGATTTGGAAGACCTAAAAATTTCACATATATCCTTTGGATTTGCAACAATGCCTTTCCTATAGACAATGATATTATTTTTTAAGAACTAGAACATACTTGTGAATACTATTTTCTGAAAGCAATGGGATTTATATTCTTCCATTGAAGTTTAGCTCCTCTATCAATAGATTCCCTTTGACCAATCTGTGAAATTCTTTCCAGGAAGAAGGAATCTTGACCTTTTATAATTTTATGATGCTTACTATGCCTTTATGGCAATATCTTATTCTATTTTGTGTTAGACTTACATGTGAACATATTCTAGACAAAACATATTGTAGTACTCTGAAAGCCATGCATAGAGTGAAGAAGTCTAAGATTCAAATTCTTCCCCTGGCATGAACCAGAAAACCTTTTCTAAGATTCTCTGGAAGATGATATGGTTTGTTGTCCATCTGTATCAAGTAGAGGGAGTTTCTATATATGATATTAATTAAAAGATATTTACAAATGATCACTCAAAATCTTAAATATTATACATTAAACTCACCAACTGATTGAAAATTCAATGTTGATCAACAAAAAATTATTAAGAAGCCACTGTATTCCAGAAAGGCTCTGTACTAAGCACTGGGAATTCAAAAAAGAGAAAAGGGGAATACCTGTTTTCACAGGGGGTCACTATTTAATTAGAGTGATACTATGCAAATAAACCCATACAGTATAAATGGGAAATAGCCAACTGAGGTACGGCATCAGAATTTAGGTTTGGGAAAGTCTTCCTATAAAAGATGTGATTTTAGGTAGGGCTCAAGGATGAAAGGGAACAGAGAAGGTAGAGACTAGGATGAAGAGCATTACAAAATTTGGGAATCACCAAAGAAAATACCAAGAGTCAAGAGCTGGAGTGTCTTCTGCAAGATATGGAAATGAAGCCAGAATCAGCATCCTCTTCTTATAGGAAATGTCCTAGGGAAAAACATGGTTAGATGATCCTTTTTGTTTCTCTTTTTTTTTTTAAGATAAAGACTTGTTAATAGAGAGTGTTAAGAAAATCTTTGGAATATTTAATGTAGAGCTTAATCCAAAGGAACTCTTAAGAATGGAATGAACTACCATTTTGTCCAAGACAATTAAAAAAAACATTTAGCTAACAGATAAACATATAGACCATATTAATTCTGCTTTAGTTGACTTTTCTGAGTGTTTTCTCTGCACTGAAAGTAAACCAATCACCTACTTGCTCAGCCCTACATTCCTTTACTTATACTGAAAATTAGAAATGTGCTGATCTATCCAACAGAGCTTTTAATGACTAGGATCGTTGGAGGATATTGTCTGAGTAATATCAGCTATTTATGGGCTTGTCCTGCAGGTGTTGCACTTTGTAAAAGATAATTTGAATTAGGAAAACCAAAACTTTTTAATGGGCTTTATGTACTGAGTGCAACTAAGCCATTTAAGGAAATAATTGCCTATCATTGAATCAAATAAAAGGAAGAAGATGTACTTTTCCTTAAATCTCAAGGAACCCTAAAATGTAGTAACCATAGGCTGAAAGCACAGTGAATAAACAACTGCTTCTCAGAAAAGACAATGTTTTCATTTTTCCTTAGGAGAAGCCATTCATAAGAGAAGCTCAATAGATTTCATTATTATGTCCTTTTCTGTTTTGTTTTTCTTAAATAAACCTAATGCTAATAGAGGTAACTGTAAATTAAGTAATCAAACAAGAGTCATTTGAAACCCATATTACCTATTGGTAGGTAATCTTTACATTTTTCCCCTCCCAATATTCCCCCTACTAAAGAAGGCATTATCTGGCAAACAGCTATTACATATAGATTTAATTTTTTTGTATTTTCATTTTTCATTTCATTCTCTGGAGGTGAATATTCATGTCATTCTTCAAATATTAAATATATATCTGTATATAATGTTGTTTTGGTTCTACTCATTTAACTTCATTATTTCATGTAATTCTAAGGTTTTTTTCAAGGTACCAGCTCCTAGCTTTATTTATTAGTTCATTAGTTCTTTTACTTTCAATTTTATTAAATTCTCCTTTAATATTTAGGAATTCCAATTTAGTTTTAATCTGGGGATTTTTAATTTGTTCTTTTTCTAATTTTTTAAGTTGCTAACCCAATTAATTGATCTTCTCCCTCTCAATTTTGTTGCTATAGGCACTCAGAGATATAAAATTTCCTCTGAATTCTAAGTTTAAAAAAATAATCTGCTCATCACTTGTTATAGTGTAGTAGTAGTCTATGACAATCATATACCATAATTTGTTTAACTGTTCTGCAATGGATGAGCATCCTCTCAGTTTACAATTTTTTGCCACCACAAAGAGAGATGCTATAAATATTTTGAAACATAAAGGTTTCCTTTTTTCTCTGATCTTGGGAAATAGACTCAACTATGATATTGCTGGGTCAAAGAGTATACAGATTTTATAACTGTATTGGCATACTTCCAAATTGCTCTCCAAAATTATTGGATCAGTTCACAATTCCACCAAAAATGTATTTGTTTCTTCTTTTTCCCACATACCTTTCAACATTTATCATTCTGCCCTTTGGTCATTTTAGCCAATATGATGGCTATGAAATGATATCTCAATATTGTTTTCGTTTACATTTCTCTAATCAGTAGTGGGTTAGCACATTTTTTCACATACCTATATATGACTTTGATTTCTTCATCTGAAAACTATCTGCTCATCTCTTTTAGCCATTTACCATATTTATCAGTCACGGGGTGGCTTTTTTTCTCTACATTATAGATATAAGACCTTTTCTATTTTAGAAACTATGAAAAATTTCCCCAATTTTCTGATTTTATTCTAATATTAACAATATTTGTTTTATTTGTATAAAAGCTTTTCAATTTAATGTTCTCAAAATTATCTATTTTACATTTCACAATGCTCGCCACATTCTGTTGACTCATAAATTCTCTACTATTCATAAATCTGACAGATAATATATTCCCTGTTCTAGTAATTTGTGTCTAAATCATATATCCAGTTGATTTCTATCTTAGTGAACATTGTAAGGTATTGGTCTATACCTACTTTCTTCTAGACTACTTTCCAATTGTACCAGAAATTTTTACCAAATAATGATTAGTTATCTCAAGAGGCTAGAGCTAAATATTTGTCAAATAATTTTTTACTACTGTTTGTTTTATGTCTGTTCTGTTACACTGATCTATGTTTCTACTTCCTAGACAGTAAAAGATAGTTTTGATAATTACCTCTTTATGCTATAGTTTAAAATCTGGTCTTCGTTCCTTTACATTTTTTCTCTGAATTCTTTTGCTATTCTTCTAAATGAATTTTGTTATTTTTTTTTCTAAATCAAGAAGAAAAATGTTTTACTAATTTGATTGGGAATGTATTAAATAAATAGTTTAGATAGAATTATCATTTTAATTATATTGGCTCTGCCTATCCATGAACAATTGATATCTCTCCAATTATTTAGATCTGACTTTATTTCTGTAAAAAAAGGTTTTTTTTTTTTAATTATGTTTGTATAACACCTTTGTATGTTTTGGCAGATATACTCCCAGGTATTTTATTGTATCTGTGGTTATTTTAAAAAGAGTTTTTATTTCTATCTTTTCTTGCAGGACTTTTCTACTAATACATAAAAATGCTGATGATATATTTGGGTTTATTTTATATCCTACTGCTTTACTAAAATTATTGATAGTTACAAATAAATTTTTTGTTAAATTACTATGATGTTTCCATGCCAAGGATCATATCTTCAGTAAAAAGAAATAGTTTTATTACCTCTGTGATCATTGTGATTCCTTCAATTTCTTTTTCTTCTCTTATTGCTAGCATTTCTAATATTAGGTTAAATAATTTGGTGATAATCGATATCCTTATTTCTCTATTGTTCTTATTTGGGAAGACTTCTAGCTTCTCCCCATTACAAATGATTCTTGCTGATGGTTTTACATAGATTCTTTGTATCATTTTAATAAAAACTTCATTTATGTCTAGGATTTCCAGCATTTTTAATGGGGATGAGTGTTGTACTTTATCAAAACCTTTTCTGCATCTATTGATATAATATATATTATATGATATATGATAATATGATTAATATATATGATATATATGATATCATATATATGATATATGATATATAATTTTTATTACATTGGACATTAAGATAATCTATTATATTGATAGTTTTCCTTATATTAAATCATCCCTGCATTCCTGGCATAAATTCTATTTGGTCACAATGTATAATCTTTGTGATGTATACAGTCTACTAGCTAGTATCTTATTTAGGATTTTTGCATTTATATTCATTAATAAAATTGATCTATAATTTTCTTTCTCTGTTTTTGTTCTTCTTTGTTTAGATATCAGCACCATATATCTTTCATAAAAGGAGACTGGTAAAACTTATTCTTTACCTATTTTTTCAAATAATTTATTTAACATTGGAATTAGTCTACCTTTAAATTTTTGGTAGAATTCTTTTGTGAATCCATCTGGTCCTGATGCTTTTCTTTCAAGGAAGTTCATTTATGATCTGTAATTTCTTTTTCTATAATAGATTTATTTAGATATTCTGTTTTTCTCTTTTTGATAGGCTAGGCAGTTTATATTTCTGTAGGTATTTTTCTATTTCATTTATATTATTAAATTTGTTGGCATATACTTGACAAGATAACTCCTAATAATTGCTGTGATTTATTCTTTGTTGGTGATATACTCACTCTTTTCATCTTTAATGCTAGTGGTTTGGTTTTCTTCTTGCTTTTTAAAAATTATATTTACTGGGGGCAGCAGGATGGCTTTGTTGATTGAGAGTAAGGCCTAGAGATGTGTGGTCCTAGGTTCAAATCTAGCCTCAGACACTTCCTACTGTGGGACCCTGGGCAAGTCACTTAATCCCCATTGCCTACCCCTTATCACTCTTCTGCCTTTGAACCATTGCACAGTATTGATTCTAAGATAGAAGGTAACGGTTTATAAAAAAATTCATAATTACCAATTGTTTATTTTTTTCATGAAACAAATCCTAGATTTACTTATTAATTCAAATGTTTTCTTACATTCAATTTTATTGATTCCACCTTTATTTTTTAGGATTTCTAACTTGGTGTATATTTGTAAATTTTTAGTTTGTTCTTTCTCTACTTTTTGAAAATACATTCTCAAATTCATGATCTAGTCTTTATTTTATCAATATAAGCATTTAGAGATGTAAATTTTTCTCTAATTCCTACTTTTGTTGTATTTCATAGGTTTTGGTACTTGATCTCATTGTTATTCTCTTTAATAAAATTATTTATCAATTCTATGACTTGTTCTTTAAGTCATTCATTCTTTAAAATTGTTATTTAGTCTTCAATTAATTTTACTTTGTGTTTCCATAGTGCCCTTATATATGCATGTGTGTGTATGTATATATAATTGCATTATTGTTTGAAAATGATGCATTTAATATTTCAACTTTTCTATATTTAATTAGTTTGTTTTTTGTGTGTCAAAACATACAGTTAATTTTTGTAAAGGTTCTATGTCATCCTAGGAAGATATATTCCTTTCTATTCCTATTCCATTTCTCTAGATATCTATTATATTTAAGTTACATAAAAATCTGTTCTTCCCCTTGACTTCTTCCTTATTTATATTTTGGTTACATTTATCTAGTTTTGAGAGGGAAAAAGTGCCTCACTATCATGATTTTATCATGTATTTCCATCTAACTCATTTGCTTTTCGTTTAAAAATTTGTATGCTAAAACATTTGGTGCATATAGTTTTAATATCGATAGTGTTTTGGTTATCTATGGTACCTTTTAATAGAATATGATTTCACTATTTATCTCTTTTAATTAAATGTATTTAACTTTAGCTTTGTCAGAAATCATGATTGCTACTCCTGCTTTCTTTGTATTAGCTGAAGGATAGTATATTAATTTTTTACTTTATTTTTACTCTAAATATGTCTCTCATTTTAAGTGTGTTTCTTGAAAACACCATATTGCTGGGATTTGGTTTTTGATCCATTCTGCTATATCTGTTTATGGGTAAATTAATCCTATTCATATTCAAAGTTATGATTACTGATTATTTCCCTCCATTCTATTTTCCCTCACTGTTTGTCCTTCTCTTTCTCACTTTTTGCTGATTCCTCCTCAGATGTCCGATTTCTTCTGTCCATTACCTCTCCAATTTGTGACTCTTCTTAGGATCCTTCCCTTATACTCTCTCCTTGTAATCCTAATCTATTCACACTTCCAAGTCTTTCTTCCTTGTCCCTTTCCCCTTACCTCATAGTTCTTATTCTGTCCCTCCTTCCTAAAGTCCCTTCCTTATCCCCCACTTTTTATTCTTTGATATGAATTCCCCTCTAAAAATTCCTCCTTTATTTTGTCCTGTGAGATTTGCCCTTATACCCTTGACTTGCCTTCCTATTTCTTGATATGTACTCCCTTCTAGTAACCCCTCCCTTTTCCTATTCCTTTGCCCTCTTTTCTCTTAATATTTACTCCCTTTTTTTGTCCCTTATGGTATTTTCAAGAAACACACTTAAAAATGAGAGACACAGAGAGTAAAAACAAAGTAAAAATGAATATACTACCCCTCAGCTGATACAAAGAAAGCAGGAGTAGCAATCATGATTTCTGGCATCCCTATTTCAGTGGTTTGAAGGAGCTCACTCTTTAATATTCAAATTGATATCTTCTATCTATATAGTCTCTTTCAAACCACTGAAGTTGGGATGTCATGTTTAAGGCTTGTAGATAACATTTTCCCACAGAAGAAGTAAGCAGTCTGATCTTATAGTGTCCCCTATAATTGGTGTCTCATGTTTTACCTTATATTTGCAGATCAAATTTCCTGAGTTCTGATTTTTCCCCAAGAACAGTTGGAAGTCCATTAGTTCATTAAGTCACCTATTTTTAACTTGTGTAATTATGCTTAGCTTTTCTGTGTATGGAATTCTTGGTTCTAAACAAAGCTTCTTTTTTCTTTGAAATATTATATTCTATGCCCATTGTTCTTTTCATGTTAAAACTGCTAAACCTTGTGTTTTTCTGTCTGTAGTTCCACAGCTTTATTTTTTTTTCTTGGTGCTTGTAGTATTTTCTCCTTATCCTGGGAATTATAGAACTTACCAATGATATTCCTAATCATTTTCATCTTCAGGACTTTTTGCAGTGGTGATCAGTGAATTCTTTCAATTTCCATTTTACTCTATTTTTAAAACTTCTGGGTAGTTTTCCTTTATGGTTTCTTGTAGTATGATGTCTAAACTCTTTTTTTATTACTCTTTTTTAATTTCATTTTTATTTTCTTGCAAAACACACTCCCATATTGATCATTGTTTTAAGAGCAAACTCATACTTAGCCAAAACCCTGAAACTAAAGCATAAGTACAGTGATGTGAAAGATGACTCTAACAGTTCTTTCTCTAGAAGTGGATATCATTCTTCATCATGTCTTTCAGGATTGTCACTGATCATTGCGTTACTGAGAGGAACCAATTTCTCATAGATAATCATTGTGCAATATTGCTGCTATTGTGTACAATATTCTCCCAGTTCTGTTTATTTCACTCTGCATCAATTCCTACCAATCTTTTCAGCTTTTTCCAAAATCATCTTGCTTATAATTTCTTATAGTACAATAGTATTCCATCACCATCATGTACCAAAATTTGTTCAGTCATTCTCCAATTTATAGATATCCCCTCAATTTCCAATTCCTTGCCACTACAAAAATAGCTGCTATAATTTTGCACAATTTTGTCCTTTCCCCTTCTTTATTATCTTTCTGGGATACAGATCTAGTAGTGGTATTAGTTTAATAGCCCTTTGGGCATAGTTCAGTCATAACTTTCTGGAAGTCTGACAATTCTTATATTGTCTCTCCTCAATCTATTTTCTATGACATTGGGTCTTGTGATAGGATATTTCATATTTATTTCCCTCATTCCTTTATTTAAATTTTTGTTTGGTTATTTCTCATTAGCTTCCCTTTGTCCCATTCTAATTTTTAATAAATTATTTTCTTCAGTGGGTTTTTGGACCTCTTTTTCCTAATTGAATGTTCTTTATTTTCTTGTATTGCTCCTACTTTTTTCCTAATCTTTTTTCAGCCTCTCTGATTTTTTTTTTGGTCTTTTTAAATTTCTTCTAAAAATTATTTTTGGACTTACAACCATTTCCTTGCTGTTTTAGAAGTAGGTATTTTAAATTCACTGTCCTCTGAATTTGACCCCAGGTCTTCTCTGACCCCATAATAACTTTCTGTAGTTGTGTTCTTTCTCTTTGAATTACTTTTCTTTTTTTTTTAGTTTTAGCACACAAGCCAAATGAACTTAATTGTTAACTTTATACTAGGATGGGACTCTGATTCTAGGGAATGATGGATGATGCCTCCAGTTACAGGGGGTTTTGTGTTTGTTATTTCCTGGGTCCTATTTAGTTCTTCTAATTTCTATATTCAAGGGCCAAGTGTAATCCTTGTCCTCTGCCCTGGTCCCTATGGCTTAAACCCTAGACAATGATTGAAGTCAAATTCTCCAAGTAGAAATCCCAGATAGTTCTTCCACTGCCATCAAATATCACACACACACACACACACACACACACACACACACACACACACACACCCTGCCCCCAGGATGGCAACCAAAGACTCATCTCTCTTGTGTATGACCACACCCAATAGAGCCCCAGCCTCTTAGTGACTATACTCATCACTGGGTACTCTCTGTTCACTCCTCTTCTGAAGCTGAAGCCTGGGACAGACCTGTTGTCTGGCAAGTATACCTGCCGCACCCCCCCCCCCCCCCCCCGGCTCCTTCCTTAGAGACCAACAAATTCTTAGTCTTCATCTCCTATAGCACCAACATTTAGCATGCTGTCATCAAAACTTTCTATCCTTGTCACATAGCCAAATGAAATGTTGGGACTTTTATGTTAATTACATTTATAGATAGTTGCTTCCTGACACTCAAATATCATTTTAAAGAAATTCTAAACTCCATGTTAGAATGAGTTATTTCTGGAAAATTACTGATCTTATCCACTACATATTGCTATTATTGTTGTTATTGATATCAATTAAATAAAATCTTTACTTTGTCTCCAAATTTGGATGTTGCAATATAGGAGGAGAAAGCATTAGTTCTCTACCTACTGACTATCCATATTTAAAATATTCCTCTTCACCATTATCAGTTAGTAATAAAAAAAATCACAGGAAATGGTTGGCTAATAGAATATTTGGAAGGCTTAAAGATGTTTATGAAACTGTGAGGGCTTCATTAGGACTCATCCTTTAAGTGTATCTGCTCCTAAAAAGAAAACACTGCTTTTGAACTAAAAAACAGAACAAAACAAAACATTTCATTCCAGATCTTGCTTTCTGAATGAAAGATGATCTTTCTAAAAAAAATGCAAACATCATTTAGAGTTTCATAGCCACATTTTCTAAGTCTAATTTTTTTTCTATCTTTTTGGCCATCTAGTCTATGTAAATGGAGAAAATATCAATTGAGACTTAAAAAATAAATATAGCTATAGCTGTATAAAATTAAAAATCTATATACCCATTTTCACCTTAGAAAGCTTATGTCAGTTCAGATAGTGACTTTCTTAGCTCAATAGACATGTTGAACAAGATTAAGTGTTCCTTAAAGCAGGGCTATCAAGTTCAGACAATGAAGTAATACCTCAAACCAAGACCTGCCCACTTCAATTTTCTTCAACCAATCAGAATTCTGGAAATCAATGAAAAACATTATGTAGCCATACTGTATATCTGAAAAAAATAACATATGAACTTCTGTAGCAACTCGGGTTTTGCTTTGTTATTCAAAATCAATGCAGTAAACATCTTCAGAACCACATTCACAGACAAATTCAAATTCTAAAATATTCAGGAACACCCACTGCTTAAGAGTCTCTAGCTTGTCTTCCAGTTCCTCTCATTTTTTTGTTTATGCATACCCAGCATGCACAATAGTGTGATAAATTACAAAGTTAATAGTGCTCTCTGGATAGCCAATAAGTCTTTCCCCCAAACACTTGCAAATCTATTCATGTATTCAATGACCATACTTTATGGGACAAAACTCATTCCAGCATCTGAATATCTTATTCAGAAATATAATGGGCACTCAAGACATGATTTTTATTTATTTATTTGTAGGTACAGTTTTGTTTATTAAAACTTCAGGTGGCAGAGGGCAGTTAGCTTCAAACAATTTCAAGGATGACTTTGTATGCATAGTATTTATGAACTAAATAAGAAAGAAGGCTGCTAGCTGAGTTTTGGACCAATCCATTTGTAATTAACCTTTAGGAAGTATATCCTTTTGCTGATTCCCAAACTCCTCAAAACTGATCCTTCTCATTTGCCAATGAATGATTTATAATTTTTTTTTATTTTTATGCTTCATTTTATTAAAATGGCATGTTCTACATTACGTAAAATTTAGTAATATAATTTAGAATGTTCAAAATAGGTAAGTTAGGTGACTTTTTACATTACAAAAGAATTCACTACCATATTTGTTATTTTATTTTACTCAATGATAAGCTATCTGGAAGCATTTAAGTATGTATTTACAAATCATTAACTGTAGCTGATGTTCAGAGAAAATATAGTTAAAGAATCAGAAGCCATTACCTACTGATTATTAACCCCAAATTAAGATAAAGCAGCTCTGAATGATTATGCTGATTGGTTTGGCCAACTTACCAGTTGGCAAAATAGGATTTGGTTTAAAATATTCAATTCATAAATAACTTTAGGACTACTAATATATTAGGCATATGTAAGAAGAAAAAACAGCATAAGAAATCCTCTAGCCAAATTATTTGAGGAAGGAAAGAAATGAAGAGAGAGTTTCCTACTTAAAAGGAGCACATTAAAATAGTTTTGTTAATGTGTTTCATTTTACATTATAAATATTTGCAAATTATTCCTACTGAGTGAAAGTTCTCTTATAACAAAGTAAAAAGAGTTAAAAACAAATAATAAAGTGAAGTCTTCTGAAATTGGATGCAATATTGCACATCTATAGCATATCCTTATCTCTATTTAAATTATGTATCCTATATATATATATAAAAGTCTTCTTCAATTAACTAAATATATTTTCTGTCCCTCCTATTCCATTCAATAAAAGAGAAAAGAAATACAAATTCCCTGAACAAACATGAACAGTAGAGTAACAAAAAGCCCTTTATTAGTCATGATCCAAAAATTTGTCTCATTCTACACTTTAAAACAACCACCCCTTTAGTAGGAAGTAGTTAGTATGTTGCATCAGCAGTCCTCTATAATCATTGACAGTCATTTTATTGTTCATAATATTATTTTTTCAAAGTTGTTTGTCATGATGATATTGTTGTTACCATGCAAAGTATTCTACTGGTATGACTGATTTAAGTCATTATTTTATAAAAGTCTTCAAAGTTGTTCTTTTTTATAAAATTGATGTTACATTATATAAACTGTTCATTTGTTTTTGCTTACTTTACTCATCAATTCATCTAAGTTTTCCCCTGTCTATCAGAAATCATCAATTTCCTCATTTCTTACAAAACAATAGTATTCCATCACATTTGTATACCATAATTTCTCTCAATTATGTGATGAATTAATATTGTATCTGGGTTACTTAGACTATACCTAACAATGGCAGCATATATTATAGGGACAAAGCACCTTTCTTCTCTATTCCCAATTCTTTCTTTTTTTTTTAAGTTCTATGCCTTCTAACCTAATATACTAGAATATATATAATATAATTATTCAAGTAAAATCTAATGGCACATAGGGAATTCTGAAAATTAAAAGATGTCTGCCTCAATTGAACTACTTTGCATATAATTTATAATAGCTCAGAGCTACATCCACCCACACATTAAACACACAGCTGGGTCCCTCAGTGGTTTGAGAGCCAGGTCTAGAGAAGGGAGGTCCTAGTTTCAAATCCAGTCTCAGACACTTCCCAGCTGTGTGACCCTGGGCAAGTCACTTAATCCCCATTGCCTAGCCCTTATCGCTCTTCTGCCTTGGAGCCAATACACAGTATTGATTCCAAGATGGAAGGTAAGGGTTTAAAAAAAAAAAACACAGAAATCATACTTTGGTAGCATTTTGCATGGCAAAACTCTTGATCATTTTTTATTCTATTTCAACTAGAATTATCTAGTCTTATACAGCAATTTTAGTACAAGTCAACTATAGTCTTAGGTGTCACTAAGACCAAAGAACCAAAAAAATCTGATTATGTGACACAAATCCAGAAGTAATGCTTTATTAAGCAAATCACTATCAATTCATCATTTTTATCCCCAATAATACAACAAAATTAAATATTCTGGAAGATTCAGTTACTTTCATTTATTGTAGCTATGACCCAGGAGTACCTAAAGTTGTGCTTTCTGGTTCTTTACAATTAGAAAAGCTATCTATTCAGACCATAATGGGTTTAACAAATAGATTATATCTCATGGCCTAGAATGTAAGTTTCTTGGGGGTAGAGAATTGTTTTATTTGTATCCTTTTTTTATTTCTCGTGACTTGCTCAATACCTGAAATATACTAGATAATACATGAATGCCTATCGATTGATGGATAGATTGATACTATGCCCACCATTGAGTGAAAGTTTATTTAATTTCTGATTTTTTTAATTAATTCACTAGAACATAAAGAATCCCTTGATTGCTAAGATGATCTCTGTGGCTTTGGAGAACCTCCTCTCTACATATAACATAGTTTTTTTTTTTCCCTCAATTTTAATAATATTCTGCTTTTTAAAAAATTTTATCTCTGAAAACATTCTTTAAATATTTTGCCAATATTTGTTCAGTACAAAATAATGTGTTATATATTACTAAATGTCAAATTCTTATATGGACCTATAATTATTAATATCAAATGAGACATGAAATAGAGATAGAGATGTCAATCAATACAATAACATATTAAGTACTTATGATAACCCAGAAATCATGCTGAATACTAGAGATTCAAATAAAGACAAGGACACAAAAACACTTAATGAGCAAGACAGCATTCAAATAACTATATGCAAATATATTATATATAGAGAGAAGTATTTGCATATAGTTATTTGTTATTAATATTTCCTTATTTTAATTCAGTTTTGGAGGAAGCTAGGAAAGATGGGAAGGGAGATGAAAAGGGAGATTCTTCTCGGTATGTGAGACAGTCAGTAGGAAGGCATAGTCAGAAGATAGAAGATCACGTGGGAGGACTATTAAGTAGCCATTGAAGATCTTTTGTTTGTAGAAGAGTCAAGTATAAGAAGACTAGCAAGATGTTCACTATTGTCACCCAGAAGATTGAAGAGAGTCAACACAGAAGAGGCATTTCCCATAGCGGCTGAATTACTTCAAATGATTCCCCCCTTCTTTCTTTTGAGGATGATGTGTTGAGGAGGATATGTTGGCAGCATTAGCCATTAAAATAATCCCAAATGAATTCTATTACCAAAAGTTTTGCCTAATTATCCACATAGTATAAAAATAATGTGGAAAAGAAATGGCCAGTGAACAAACTATAATATGTTTGGATAATTATGGATGGATTATCAATAGTACTTTCTCATCAATCCAAATACCATGGGGAGACATGAATTGCAATCCCAGTTAAAAGGGAGAAACTATTTGGAGAAGTTAAATTAATATCCAAAACTTGAAGTATTATTTTTATAAAGTTTATTATCTGAAAAAATAGAACCATGGGACCAAGTTTTCTACCTGTTCAAAAAAGCCCACTCCACCAAAACCACCACAGGAAGGTAAAAGACACCGAGAGATGGAACTCCACTGAATTTATATCCTGTTATCACATAACAACAGGAAGTGAGTGGGATCCTGGGAATTGTAGTTTTGCTAGGGATTGTAGTTTTTAGGGTAACAGATTCAAATTATGACCTCTTATGACCTCTAAATTTCTTCTTGAAACAAAAAAAATCTATCTTCTGAATATTAAATTTCTAGTTTACAATAATGCTACACACCATGGAAAATTACAATATCTGAAAAATTAAAGTTGAGCATTACTCGAAGAGGAATGGAAAGACACATGATGGAAATGTTACAAAGAATGTCTAGTGGATTGAATACTGGTCTTGGATCCAGGAAAACCTGAGTTCCAATCATGTTTCAGATACTTACCAGATCTGTGACCCTGGGCTTAATTACTTAAATGTGCTCAGACTCAGTTTTATCATTTGCTTTGCAATCCTTCAAAATCTCAGTAAATGCTTTAGATTCTTATCATAAAATGTTGTTAAAGAAATTTAGTTTTGAAAAATAAGATGGAATAGTCCCATATAAATAAATAAATTTTGGATACTTCATATACTCCATGAATATGCTCATTTATAAAAAAGTAAGGAGGCACCAATTATTTGGCTCAGAGTCCTTGTGACAAATTATAGAAGGATATGAACAAGAATCAAATAGGATAGGCTGGCATGGATGGGTAGAGGTCTCTCAATCTCAGAAAATATTTGTTAAGTTGACCAGAATTTGTTGAGCCTGTCATAGCTCAGTTCTAAGGTTTGGAGTTTGACCATAAAGAAGTGAGAATTCCTTCCCAACACTAGCATTGGAATGGCTATATTATTTTCAAATAAATGTGATCCTTCTGAGAGTCACCTTTGAAGACTAGGAGTAATTCCAGTGGTATCATAATTGCTCAAAAAATCTTGCAATTCCACTTGTACTTGCCTTGAGATAATTTCATTGTCTTATAATGAAACTATTTTTTTGACAATAAATTTTGAGCCCCAGTTCACTTTTCATCAGACAGAATACTATAAAAGAACAAACATTTCTTAAGTTCTTGTGTTGTGCAGGTGACTGTGGTAGATAAAGCAAAAGAGAAAATGGCAAAATTAGATAGTCCTAGCATCAAGGCATTTATACAATTATAAAGAGGTGATAGTAACACAAATAATTCATATATATGTATGTGTATATACATATATGTGATTTTACATGGTCAGTATATGAGAATATTACAAAACAAAAAATTTCTTGTGAGGCATAAAGTCTTAGATTTAGAGCTTGAATGAATCTAAAAAGTATCTCATCTAATCCCTTTATTTTACAGTTTAGGGACTGTTTTCTAAGGGAAATTAAGTGAACTGTCCAAGATCACACAGGCAATAGGCATCAGAGGCAGTATTGGAGCCCAGGCTCTCTGACTTGTGAGTCAATGTAGCAAAGACTTCATGAAGAAAGTAGCATTCAAATAAACCTTAAAGGACAAACAGTACAGTAATAGTATTTTTTATTGCCTTTCTTATCATTAAGAATATCATCTCTCATCTTTTTCTTTTCTTTCTTTCTTAAAATATTTTGGAAATTGATCCTGTTTTAAGACACATCATCTCAAGCATAGATTTCCTGAGATTTAGCTGGAGGGGACAACCCTCTCATTTTATAGATGAGGAAACTGAGGTTAAGACCTTAACTTGCCAAACCTTACATAGCAAGTTAGTGGTTGAGGCAGAATTTAATCTTGGGCTTTCCTTAAATGAAGATCAGCACTCTATCCACTTTGCAACACCTTGCTTCTATTTGGAATGCATTTACTCACCTCCATTTTAAGAATCATTTTTAATTGTTCAGATAGTTGTTTTAGTTATTATACAAGATAGGAAGAAATTGTTGTGGAAATAGTATTCTGTTTCTTTGAGTTATTTTCCTCTCTATTTCTTCCTTTAATCTAAAAATGTTCTTAGGCAAGCCCAGATTTATCTTGGATTTGACACAAACCTTTCTGTGGTATCAATGTCTCCTCAATCTTTTCATCACTTTTTGAAGCACGACTAATTTTACTATTTTATCTTGTTCTTTCAAATGTGGTATACAAATGAGCTTGTGCTTAAACCTACATTCCCATTGACATTCCCATTGGGCATTTGGACTTTGTGGTTTTGGTAATTGCTTTTTAACAGTTAAATTTATTTCACATATTATGTTATTGTAGTCAGCATTTTAAATTTTTAGCATTTTTCATATTTCAGGATCAAGAACTTATTTAAACATATTGGATTGGAGCACCTCTAATCACACAGGGTTAGCTCATCTTTATCCTTTTTCAAAAAATTTGGCCTTATGTTCATCTGTTTTAATCATTCAAAGTTCTGAATACATAGCTGATTGTTTTCTAATATATAGACAGTTCATATTTTTCTATTTTGTTACGCACTTGTCAAATGTAGCCATTTCTAATTCTTTTTTGGGAAAAAATTTTATACTATATGATCACAAGTCTTCAAAGTTGTTTACAAATTTTTGACCTCTTTAGTTTCTTAATCCCAAACCATAACTTACATATATATGTATATATATATATATATATACATATATATGTATACAGAGAGACAGAGAGAGAGAGACAGACAGACAGACAGACAGACAGACAGACACAGAGTCATCCCTTGTGCTTGATTTCACATCAGTATTACTGAGTATCTAGTTATGAGTCCATTTAATTTGGAGAATTTATTTAAGTACTTCATATAATAGCTTTACTTCTTTGTTTTCTGCAACAGATGCTAGTACATAATGTGCAATTATCTTCATGCTAGTCTGTTTGCTTTGTCATCTTGAGGATTCCAAGGTGTGAAGACCAGGTACCTCATGATATTTCTTATTGCTTTTGGGCATTTGATGAAACCAAATCAACTAACTTTTAAAATAATTTTTCTGAAGCAAACCTATGAGCTATCCTTTTATTTCCACAAAATATCTTTGTTTTCTGTTGATCATTTATATTGAGAATGTCAATATTGTTATGAGTGTCTGATGATACAAAGACCTCGCATTTCAAGGACAAGTGTGTATAAATCCATGTCAGTAAAAGAGCTAGAAACTGTGACACTGAGAATCCTTTGCCTCCTTTCCATCCTTGTCACTATCACTGTAACGTCTTCATTAATAACTAAGTCTACTGCTCTTTTTGTATGAACACTAGAAAGGAACAAAAGGAATTTACAACTTAACATGGAAAACATATTATTAATTTAGGTGAAAGATATGGCTTCCTGAAAGATGTATCATTTGATTTGGGCTTTAAATGATAGATGGGACTTCAACAGATTGATGACAGCATGAGCAGTCATAGAAGTAGAATGTTTTGTGCCATGTACACTAAATAGTACAGCATAGATGGAGTAAAAAAAAAAATACATAGAAGCCAAAGGAAATAAGGGCTAGAAAATATAGACTCATGCACTATTATAATGGGTCTTTAATGCCAGGCAAAGAAGGATTTTAGAACCTTATCAGGCAATAAAGAGTCAAAGAATTTTGAGCAAAGGGATGCTATGACAAGATATCAAAAGATTACTGTGGCCAAAGTAGCATGAATAAAATGGCCTGGAAGAAACACAGATGATATGGGGAGATTAGTTATTGGAGATATTGAATTATTCCCAGTGGGTGACAAAATGAGATCTTGCACCAGGGGGGTAGAAACAGAACCAAAAAAACAGGGAAGATAAGTGATGTGGTGGACACAATTATCCAATGACTGAAGAGATGTGGAAAATGAGCGTGAAGGAAAAGATAGAAAAATAGGAAGGAAAATGTGATCCAAAAGTGAACTTTCAAAGTTTACAACATAGCAAGTGATTTGACACTATATGTATTGGAAACTCTATAACAATATTGAGGAGTGGGAGAAGTGGGATAGAAACAGAATTTGTTGAGTTGAGAAGACTGAAAAATTGTGCGATTGTGGCATTAAAGAATTGATCAACGTGAACATTGATATCCATGAGGCTAATGTTCAGCAATTGTATAGAGACGGAGACTATGACTCTGGCATGAGAGTTAAAGTTAAGAAAATGACCTAGACATCAGTAGGATCCATAGGAATTGGTAAAGCATGGAATAAGGAAATTAACTATACTTTGAAGGAATAAATATGGCTGAATAATGTTGGTAGGGCAATGGTATAAAAGGAGCATCAAAATGTACTTTGATCTATGATCTCACTGCATACTGATATTTGATTCCATAACTATTGTCCCTTACTGTCAATCAAAAATGTAGATTTGATTACCAAATCCTAACAAACTGGATCTGTGATGCAATATATGCCTGAGCAGTAGCCTAACTCATTTCAGAAAGACTCATTAGCTGAGTAAATGATATTATTTTTTACTCAGTAATTCATAAATCTAACTACTTATGAGGAAGAGGACAAGATCTATGAAAGAAATACCGCCATGGATGAAATCATGATTCTTTGATTTATTCAGTTCAGTAGCTTAAGTATCATCATTGTCTTTGGAATCTCATAGCCCTTGTCTAAGTTTATGCAATAGCCCTGTTTGTCTAAATAAAGAAAGATTTTCAATTCTATCCCTCTTAAATTTGATGTTCATAGACCCTCTCATAGGATAGTAGACACTATGTATAATTTTACTAATATTTGCCTGAGAATCAAAGATGAAAATAAGTGGAAAGCTCTAATCCCTTCCCCCTTGCTTTGTCCCTATTCCTGTCAAGTAGTAATAATAGGATCATTTCACTCTAGATGACAAGGACAAAGCCTGAAATTCTATTAAAATATTGGCCTGTCTGTCCACATTGAAAGTATTGATGGAGGAAGTGAGTAAAGTATTTCCAGACATTTCTAACCAATATTCATTCAAACTGATGATCCACAGTGAGTGCATTTTCCTGAACTTGACAGTACAATTTCAGGGACTGATACTTCCAGGTCTCTGACAATTACCCCACCTGATTAAAGAGCCATGGCTTAATATGTCAAATGAAATCAACCATTCAGAAAAATGCTTTACTGTCATATGTGCAAAAGTGGGCATAGAATTGTAGAAAAGCAGAGTTAGAAGATACCTTAGTTAGAGTCGTGCCACCCATTCTGCTAATTTAAGGAAACTGAGGTCTAAAGAGCTAGACAGGCTTGCCCAAAATCATACTATTAGAAGTTAAACAAAATGAGAACCTAGTTTTCTTGAATTTTCCCACAAATAAAATCCTTCCTAGACAAAGCAGCTATTCCTTCCTTTAAAATTAATGTTTCCCTTCTCAAAGCAATAGTAATCCAAAGCTCCCTATTCTTTTTATAGATATCTTATTGTCCACATTTTGAATGATGCTTGTAACTCTCCTTGTAACAAGCTCCATTTGGCACTCCAAAAAAGAGTTCAATAAAGGTAAAAAATTAGTGTGCAAAGTTTGAATATTTTAAGCCCACAAAATGAACTGTTTTCTTCTCTTCACATTACAGAAAGATAGCAGGAAAACATTTTTTCAGCATATGTGTACATATGTCAGTCATTTGTAAAGAATTAGTTTTGCAGTCATTATAACTGATGAATTGTCAAGCCTCTTGACTTGGTTAAGTTCCTCTTGTGGCCATTTCAAAACCCTTGAGAATTGAGAGGAAAGAAGTTCAAGCAGGTTCATGTATCCCTAGAACAAGTTTCACAGTTACAGAACAGTTTTACTGAGCTATTTAAAGTGTCAAACCCAATGATTAACATGGCAAAACAGTTTCCTGGAACGGTGGACTGGAATATTCTAAATGTTGAGCTTATCCCAAGGATAGTTTAAAAAATACTTTTGGAAAGTGTTAGGGAAAATGCTGTCATTCATTATTTTGAATTGCCTGGGATTTTTCCCAATAGGTTGATATTTATTTAAATAACTAGGAAAACCCTGAGTCAATGTTCCTTATAACAAACATGAAAGTGCTCCTAAGTAAAGGGTTTCATTTCACAGAAAAATTCATTTATATTTAAATGATAATTTCACAAATAAAATGATGTATTGAAAGAAAAATCAGTCCTGCGTTTTATTTCTACTCCTTTTAATAATTACAAGTAATTATTAAATAAGAGAACATATACTCATGAAAATGTCTTACCTCAATAGATAAGCCACTGAATATTGAAACACATCTAACTTGAGTATTTTTAAGTAGTTGTACTTATGGGAAAGTTTCACAAATCTCCATGGTAATCTTTTTGTTTTCATGTTTTCATGTAAGTTGTTTTTTACATGTAATGACTACTTGTCCAACTCTTGTTTCATTCTTTTAGGTTTAGTTGTCCTCAATTAAGATGGGAAAATTGAGTTATCCTTGAAATAATTCTTTCTACATTTGGAGACAGTAATTAAGTCTTGTCAAGAGAAGCTATCTGTTCTACTAGTTAAATAACCCACCTCCTTAAGCATTTTCTTTTAAATTCTCTTTTCTATTACTGTCATTATTTTTGTGCTATTCATAAGAACTATAATCTATACTTTCAATGACATTTGTCTACATCAAATTGGTTAATTCTTTTTTTAAATCAATGTTTACTGATGTTTGGTTTTGGTTTAACATTACTGTCATTTTCCAGTATTCCTCCCCTACCAAGGAAATATTAATTAAATATTAATTAAAATATTGTATGAGAAAAGTACAGTGAACAAAACAGGCTATCTGGTTGACCAAGCCCAGTAATAAATGCTTGATACTACACCAATAGTTTGCCACTTTGCCCAAGAGAAATGAGATATATTTTGCTACCAGTGTACAGAAAAAGAGATCACCAATTGTAATGCTTAAAATGTGATGCCTTTAAATGCTTTTTTCCCCTTTTATTTATGCTATCATGGTCTTTGTATAAATTATCTTTATTTTGCTTACTATATAATTGCATCATTTTGTTGATGACTTCTCAACTTTCTCTGATTTAAAAAAACATTCATTAAGGTGAATCCTATTATTCTGTCTAGGTCTATAATTACTTGGTATTTGATTGCTATGGCATTAAAGCCATAAATTAATTGGGTTGTATAATTATTTTTATTATATTTCTAAACATCAGCCTTGGATTAATTTATCTCCAAAGATATGTCTTTTCTTCTGTAAATAATATCTTGTAGTTTTATTTTTATATGTTATGGTGAACTTTAAGAGATTAATTCATACTTGAACATGATTAGTACTATGTTCCTCTCTTCTTCCTACTCATATTTAATGTCTTTTGTCCACTTTCTTAAATTAACAAAGATTTCATTTTAATTTTTTTCTTCCTTTATTGATCTTTAGACATCGTGATATTTGAAAGGGAAAATGTTAATTTCTACTGTCAAAATGGGGGTACTATATGCTATAGCATCATTTTATCATTTTAATTTTTGAACATATTTACTTTTCTAGCTTCCTCTTCTATTTAAATTATGGTTCAAATATTCTACATAGCTATGGTTTTCTCTTTGATTCTGTCAAAATCATTTTTACCACACACAATTAAGTTTACTCTTCTAGGTCTAGTTATTCTTGAGTATAAACCTTTTTGCAGACTGTATCCCAATAATTATCTATGACTTCTTGGATTAACTAGGTAATTCTAGATTTTCTGAATAGTGATCTATATTCCTAGAAATTATTTGTTATTTATTATTTGGCCTAGAAATTCTGGAGTTTGATAATCATATTTCTTTGTTAAATTTGTTTTTTCTTTCAACTGACAACCTATATATTTAATTTTTTTTTTTCGTTTTGCTCTCTGGTTCCAATATTCCAGGGACATTTTCTTCTATGGCGTTGAATAGAAATTTTCTTTCTTTTTGGTTCATAATTCCTCGTGTATTTCTAAAGTTCTCAGATTTATATATATATATATATATATATATATATACACTATTTTCATGTGCTAATTTTCTCTCATAGTAGACATCTCATATCTTTGAATTTTTTCATGCTTTTGTATTTGCAATAATAAATCTTGTATCGTTGATTTTATGAGTTCTTCCCTGATTCTGTTTTTTTAGTGTCCATTAGTTTGGTAAGATTTTCGGTTATTGGGATTTTTTTAAAACTCTTACCTTCTGTCTTAGAATCTCTATTAAGTATATGCCCATGAATTCTTGGTTTGAGGATATATTCTAATTATTGCATGATTGTTTTCCTTTTGTAGAGCTTTATTTAGAAATGTACTTAGACATAGTATTTCTTAATTATATTGGGAGTTTTCTTCTGTGTTTTTATTTCTTTACTCCATGAGTATAGATCATTTGGTATTACTGTTAAATAATTTTAGAAGAGGTATTTACATGGAAACTGTCACATCAGTTTTATTGGATGGTATCAATTAATTGTTAATAGAAAGAAAAGAAAAAAAGATAAATTAAACTAATCCATATTTGTTTAAAGTGTTATTAATGCAATTTTCTAGCCTCCAGGATACTTCTTCTGAAAGAATATAGTTAGGAGAGAAGATATCTGTAATTTTGCAATATTAACTTTTATGTTATTCTTTGCATTTACATTTTAATGTAGAAATTGATATAAATAAATTAAACATATAATCCATATAAATATATAATTTTCATTTTCCTGGTTTGTATTATTTGAATTTGAATCAATTCATGCATATTTTACCATGCTTTCCTAAATTCATCATATTTTTACTATCATTTCATTTTATTAAAATTTCATTACAATAGTTCCACAATTTGTTTAATCATTCCCAAATTAATGGCCATGTTCTTTGTTTCCAGTTCTTTGTTACATAAAAGGTGTTATTTCAGAAATTTTTGTACATATGGAGCCTTTCATTTTGTCAATGATAAGTTGTATGAGATTTAATGAGGAAGATTCTATCTTGTTGGAAAAACACTCGCTGAATAAATGGTACCTGATCTATATCGTAAACGAAGATAAGTATTGCATCAAGTCAGGTCATGGAAAGATAGTCCATTCCAGTCTTGGAGCACTGCCAGTGAAAATGTAAGGAAGTAGAAAAGGTCAAGAAGAGAGCAGGAGACACTTCTTGTTAGTTAATTGAATTTGCTTTTTACAAACAGTTGTTTTTGGAGTCCGGAACATACCATCCATTCCAT
Source organism: Monodelphis domestica (assembly GCF_027887165.1). NCBI lineage: Eukaryota > Metazoa > Chordata > Mammalia > Didelphimorphia > Didelphidae > Monodelphis > Monodelphis domestica. Next base: position 157,287,732 of record NC_077234.1, read on the forward strand.
AGTTTACAATGAAGCAATTCATGTTGCCATGAAGATTACAAATTGAAATAGAATGAATTAGTTTGAGGCATGTTGAAAATCTTCTTTCAGGGAAACCAGCAATGGTAGTTTATGGAGGGATATGGAAGATGTTTTGATCTAGCAAAAGGCTAGAACTAAGCTCTCCTAAATTCTAAACTATAAATTGACTGAATATTTTCTCTAATTGATGATGATTCTCTATAGCAGTCACTTTGTATTTGGGGCAGCAAGGTGGCAAAGTGGATAGAGTGCTGGAATGGGAATCAAGAAAACTCATCTTCCTGAGTTCAAATCTGGCTTCAGATACTTATCAGCTGCATGACCCTGGGCAAATCATTTAACCCTGTTTCAGTTTCCCTACCGATAAAATGAGATGGAGAAGAAAATGGCAAATGATTCCAGTTTCTTTGCCAAGCCAACCCCAAATGGGTCATAAAGACTCAGACAATACTAAACAACAACGGAATGAAAAAACCTCTTTGTCCTTACAGAAAGCACGTTATAAAATGTTCGAGGCATAAGAGAACATTCTCCTTACAAGCCTTTCATGCTCATTTCAGAAATCTTTTTCCATAACTATTTTTCTTACAATAATAACTACGTTGATAACCAAAGTGTTAGCAGGGAGGGTAGGTTTTACCAAGAAGTCTTTCTCAATGACCAGTGCTGTCTTCTATATTTTGTTGCATATTAGAAGTAATTTTTCAGAAAACAAAGGGATATATTCAGTAAATAGACTGAACTTGTCTGCTTTGTAACTAATCTATTGCATTGGTATATGTAAAGGAGGACTTTTTATTTCTTTTATTTTTTTGAAGTTTTGAAGCCTGAGATAAATTACTGAAATCCAGATTAGAGCTGAGTTGATTTACTTTCAAGTCGCAACTGCTTAACTCTCTCATATCAGTTTTGGGCAAGATGCCTTGTTTTATTCTCCTAGTGTTTGTTGGCTTTGGATTATTTTGCCTCTTCGTCAAAATTCAGTGCTGACTATAAGAAAGTAATCAGCATTTGTTTTTTCTGGCAAAGTATACTGACAGGAGGTTGACTAGGCATGTTGTTGTTTGTGGAACAGCACTGCATGAGTGCAAAATCTTGATCTTTGGTCTATTGTCCCATTAAAAAAGTTGGAAGTTGAAATTGGGGAAAACTGAAGCTCTATTGTTAAATTATGCTGATAAACAGTAATTTTGTGAAGCAGTCTATCCGAAATGTTAACACAACTGGTACATTTGCAAATAAGTGATGTTATTCATCATTATGTGTTAAGATGTAATACCAGACAAGTGGCTTTGCTCATTTCTGATTAAATAAAACAATTATTTGGCAGAATTAACTACTTAATTGATCAGAAATAACTAAAGTTGTCATATATAAATATATCATTTAAATACACATAAATATATGAATTGTTTGATGAAATAAAATCATTTAAATATATATTATATCACTTGAATATGTCACTTGAATTCATGTATACATATACACAGAAATATATATATATATGTGTTCTGAAACAAGTTTAAAGTCCTTATTGAAACACCATTTGGCAATCTTTTATCAATATTGATATCTACATATATAGAACACATGCATATGTATATGCATAATTTTTGAAGCCCAAATAAAAGGAAAAATAAAGTATAACATTGCTAATAGGCTCATTATATATATTTTTTCTTTAGGCAATAGTTGCAATACTATTGCATTTGTAGTTCTTTTCATTTTTCGAAGGAATGGTGCTTTGGCCATAATAAAAATACTTTATGTTTTTGTCCTGGTTTCTCAGACATAGAAAACTTCATCAGACAATGATAGATTCAGAGTTAAAAAGAGATACTGGAGGACATGGATGCCAGAACTCTTATTTACTTCATGAGGAATCAGAGGTCAAGATAAGAGACTAAGCAGGCATCACACAGCTAGACAATGAATCCAAACTAACCTTATATGGAGAAAATTATTACATCTGATTTGAATAAATCTAACTTTTAATCTCAAAACTTCCCTTTCCAATATTTGCCGTTATTAAGAAAGTTTCCTCTGAAAAGGTTATCTCATCAAGTACTACTTGAAGATGGAAAAGATTTCTCAATAAAATTTACTTGAAACCAATCTTTATTTTTTATTTCTGTTAATATGTCTTTGGATTCAATAACAGGATACACCAGATAAATATACATTTTTGATAGCATGGCAATTTTTTAATTTTGCAAATAAAGTCAAGATAATACATTTTGTCCACATTTTTACATAGAATGGCACTGTTGTATAGTTAAACAAATTCAGCTTTTATATATGAAAAAGTCCCTAATCCTCTCCCGAGTTCCAATTTTTATTGTCTTATCTTTATTTTAGTTGTTTAATGAAAAATTTATTTTCACAAATATCTTTATATATATATATATAAACTCTCCTTTTAGCATGCTGCTAAATCTTTTTAATCTTTTAAAAATATATTTTATTACTAACCTTATTGGAGCATTTACCAACAGTTTGTGCTTGAATTCTTTCACTCCAAGAATGCTCTAGTCTCCAGAGGAAATTATTCTTTTGGTAATTGATACATCCATCCAGAAGAAAGGAAAAAAAGAACTAGACTTTAATATTATCTCCCATATTTATCTTTTCTTAATATGGTCCAACAGAAAATGCATATAAAACTTGCCTAGAGATTCAAAAGACCTAAGTTCTATTCCATGTTATCCCACTAGTTTTGTGACTCATGGCAAGACTTGGAAAGGCAATGTGATACTAGAGTCAAGAAATGTCATTTTGAACCCTGACTGGCAATGGCTAAGCCACATGTCTACCATCTAGGAGCTTCCTTTTTCTGTCTTTTTCAAAAATGGCACAAAATAGCTACTCACTCACAATGTTTTTGTGAGTAAGGTATTTAACAAACCACAAAGACATTTAGAAAAGTGATGGTTTTGTTTTCTTCAATTTTCCTATGTTAAATGTTCAGGTCAGAAAATTAGTTTTAAAATCTGAAAATAAATGTCATATCTGCTTCAGGGTTTTATATTAGGATAATGAAGGGAGATCTGTTGGAATTATTATCTTATAAAAATTAAAAAAAAACACATTAAGATGCGTAACTCCTCTCTGACAAGCTTAGGAAAATCAAAGACCGTTTTACATAGAATTTTAGCTTTTTTATTGCCTATAGAAAAGGAAAAGAAGAATTTGACTAATGAAATATTTGAAGAAATGAATAGTTTATGTATTTTTTACCTTTAATATTCTTTTTACTCACATTTGCATCCTTATTGAATTTAGATTCTGAGAATGAATTATCTACATGGCTATTTCTCATCTTTATTTTTAAGCAAAGGCAAACTGATTACTTTTTATATGACTTGTAACAGTGCATGTTTTATCCAAAAGGATCTGCTTTCTGCAGTTGGGAAATGGATGGGAACTTTACTGCCTTCTAAGACTAAAGTTAGGTGGGTCCAACTGAATTTTAAAATTGTTAGACATTTTATAGATCCTATAGCCAAATAGTATCTAGAATAGAAGGGAAGCGGAAAAAACATTTATTTAGCCCTTATTATGTGCCAGGGACTATGCTAAACACTTTGCAAGTATTACCTTATTTGTTCCTTATAAAAACATGCGAGGTAGAATCTGTTATTATCCCTATTTTATAACTGAGAAAATTAAGGCAAACAGAAGTTAAATCCCTTGCCTAGAGTCACATAGTTAATAAGTCTGTGAGTCCAGGTTTGAATCCTGATCCTCCCTACCTCAGGCTTGGTGCACTATACCCTATGCTCTCTAATTATCCCTTTCATTCACTTTTTTCTTTTCTTTTTAAATACTTACTTATGTCTATGATTGATCATAAGTATTGGTTCCAAGGCAGAAATGTGGTATTAGTTGGGCAGTTGGGGATAAATCACTTTCCCAGGGTGATTTATACAGCTAGCAAGTATCTGAGGTCAAATTTGAAGCTATGATCTCCTGGCTCCAGATCTGGCTCTCTATGCACTGAGCCACCTAGCTGCTGCTTCTCATTCATTTTCAGATTATATGTTATCCTGACTCCTTTCCATTTGTTCATGAATATGCTCATATCTCCTCAATTCCCTGTGACCCATCTATCTTTTCCAAACTCCAGCCTATGTCTTCTCCTTTCATGGCCAGCCTTCTGGGGTTGCTTCCCTGTAACGCCAGTGCAATCTCTGTTTACCCCCTTATCACCCAGCTCTCCTTCCCAGCCCCCCACAAACTCCTCTCAGATGTCAACAGTTATCTGACTCCTATCTCCTGCCTGGCACGACCTTCAGTTCTTCTCTGCTCTGACAGCACAGGCAATTGAAAACAGTTCTCTGTATGTTCCTTTATCTCTGACTACTATTTCATGGTTATCTCCTTAATGGGGTCTTTCTCTCTTCCTCAACTCTTCAGATTTCCAGCCTGGGTATTCCATGAGTACCCCCAAATTAATCATATCCAAAACTAAGCTATTCTAAATGCTTATTTGGGGATTTCTTCATGTTCTAATAAGTCCAGGGCAAGTCAGCAAGCAGGGCAACTAGGTGGCACGATGGAGAGAGTGCTGGGAGTAGAATCAGAAAGACTCATCTTCATGAGATCAAACCTAGCCTCTGACACTTCCTAGTTGGGTGACCCTGGGCAAGTCCCTTAACCCTTTTTGACTCAATTTCTTCAACTGTAAAATAAGCTGGAGAAGGAAATGGCAAATACTCCAGAATCTTTGACAAGAAACATCCCAAATGGAGACATGAAGACTCAGACCCTACTGAAACAACTGAACAATAATGGCAAGTCATCAAGCAGAAGAGAATTCATGGGTTAACCAAATATTTGAATCACATTCCCCACTCATCATACCTGATCTATCTAAGAAAAAAAAACCAAGAAGAAAAAAGGGGGGGGGAGTTCTCAAAGCATTTTCCTAATTTTAGGAATAAAAAACCGTATGCATTTAATGTTGCTAATTATAGCCTTAAGCTATCAAAAAAGATGTAACTTCATTAATTACCTCTTTTATGCTGTAGATATTAAGAAAAGAAAGCATGTTTGTACCATGAGTTCTTAGTAAAGAATTAGTCTTCAGTTATAAATGGCTAGGCCAGGCAAAATTACATGAAAGATAATCTATGTAAATAAAGCAGTTTAGCAAAAAAGCAAAAAAAAAATCATGAAGAAAAGCTTAATCCCAATAGCTTAATTTAGAAGAGAAACAGTGAAATGTCTATTAATTTTTATTTTCATACTATAATCAATTTATAAACTCAAACCATGAACAGAAAATACTGTCATCAGTTTCATTGACTCCTAGAACCTTCTAATGACACATTTCTTAAAAACAATAAATGGAGAAAATTCCCTAGTTGATTATAAATGAGTTACTGTATTAAATTAAATTTAGAAAATATCCTGCTAGAACTTTTTAATATTCTTACTTCTTTATTGAAAAATATAAGGAGGTTTTTTCATTAATTTTAACATTATATTTAAAACAGTTGTTCCAAACTTTAGTTCTTAATATTCATTGCTGCATTTAAACATTCTGTCACCAACACAGGCTTTGAATGTTCTGTGAATTAAGAATATGCAATAACAAATGGCTACCTCTGCCTTTGTCTGGAAAAAAACTTGACTCACTCACTTTATTTAGAAAGAATCCAGTCGTGCTTTACTGTATTCCCCAGCCATCTTTCTACTAGCAACTTTGCTGTCCAGACCAGAGAAAATGCTCTGTAGGACTCAACACTTTGAGGTATGGATTTTCTGCCCTAGGGCCCTGATGTCTTATTTATCAGTGCCTAATATATCTGGGAGAGCTACAACCATACTTCACTTTCTTTCCCTACCATCTTCTTGTGAGCCACTGTCCCAAATGCTTTGCTACTTCCTTCCCTCCTGGACTTTTCTCCATATCTGTGCTCATTGGGTCTATTCTCTACTGGATGATTATTTTTGGGGTCATGTATTTTTCATGTACAAAACAACTAACAATTGGGATGAGAAGAAAAGAAATTCTCCCCCTTCTTACACTTCTTGGGAACAAGACATCATCTCAAAAGCTGAATTCTTCTATCAGTGACTTCTTTTTCTTCTTTTCTTTTTATATTCTCTTGGTTTTTATTATTTGAATAAAAAGGAGCAAATATTAAACTCAACAGGGTATAAGTCTTGTTCTTAGTGAATTCTTTTCTTTGGATTTTAATATTTTCAATTACATATAGAAACAATTTTTGACAATTATTTTCTGACATTTTGAGATTTGGATTCTCTCCCTCTCCCTCTCCTCACAGCCAAAGTGGTAAATATTCTGATATAGATTACCTCAGAGCTTTTATGTAACACATATTTCCGTTTTCTCCTTGTCATAACTGATGATATCATATATATAATAAAAAAACTCATGAAGGAAATAAGGTGAAGGCATGCTTTGATCTGCAATCAGATTCCAACAGTGGAATCCTTCTTTGGCTGTGGATAGCATTTTTTGTTTTTATTTTTATCATGAGTTCCTTGGGGTTATCTTGGAACCTTATTTTGCAGATAATAGTTTATTCCTTCAAAGTTGATCATCATAAAATATTTCTGTTATTGTCTATACTGATCTGCTCACTTCACTTTGCATCAATTCATGTAAGTATTTCCAGGTGTTTTTCTGAACTCATTCTGTTAATCAATTCTTATGGTTCAATAGTTTTCCATTATTACCATATACTATAGCTTTTTTAGCCATTCCTCAATCATGGAAAACCCCACCGTTTCCAGCTCTTAGCTACTACAGAAAGAGCTGCTAAAAATAGCTTCATGCAAGTAGGAATGACTCTTGACTTTTTCCTCAGAGCTGACTATCAGTTTTTATAAAGGCTACAGGTCCTGAGTGATCCTTCCACAGAAGTCCCTAGAAGCTCCCTAAGTCTTTCATTTATTTTCAGACAATGGCTATACCTTATAATTCTAGTATTTTGAAAGAGGAATTTTTTATAATTTAATCAAAATCCTTTAAAGCAGTTCTCCATTGCCCAGAAATAGTCAAAGTAAAGACTATGTATTACAATTTTCAGACAATTTGATAATTAAATTTTAAATGATGACCAATTCTTTCTATAACCCAAAGGGCTAGAAGTCACCTCCATACTCACATGTGTAGTTAGATACATTCAACAGATAACATTTCAGAAAATTCTCTATTTTCTTACTACTTACTAGGGTTATTCATGCAAAGGTCTGCTCCCAAGCAAAGGCAAGAACAGAAGGAAATGAAAACTAAAAAAGAAATTCTTCTTACAGGCAAAGTCTGGTTCCTAATGAACTCCCAGATCATACTAGGTTCTTGCAACAGGGATTCAGGACCTAGAACTGACTCAAAGTTACATCCTTACCTTCAGATGATAAACTGAACTCTTCTGAATAAAATGTTCCATTTGGATTCTATCAATACACAGGCAACATAAAATTTCTGCAATGGGATTCTGGAACACATGAAATTTCTCTAGCCAATCCCTAAAACATGGAGGGAATTTCAGATAGAGGTCTGAATCCACAATCCCTCTTCCTCATCCCCACTAGGAAAACAGAATAGCTTTTAAAAAGTCAAACAATTTCTGAAAATCTCTAATGATACCGAATGCCTGAAATAATATTAAGAACTTGGGTTCTTTACTCTGGGCCAATAGTCACATTTTATCCTAGGTACCTGAAATCCCTAAAGAACTTGGATAGATTGCCTAGACTTAATCCACAATAGGGCAAACAATCTAGATTTGATCAAAGTAAAATAACAATTAATGTGGTTATATGGTATTCTCTAGAATACATTGTCAGGTCCTAGTATTGTAAAGATGTAATATTTATGCTACTCATATCAGCTTCTATACCCATTAAGGTCACAGTGATACAAAAGACATTAGGACTTAAGTATTCAATTTAGCAATACAAAAGTTATCTCAAAGCATCTAGCCACCATGTAAAAGAAACACTTTAGAAAACTGATGGTCTCATTTTGGATTGAAAATACTACATTTTCTCCATGGTTTCCCTACAATTGGACAGATGGGCTTTACTTATGGAAATTATGAAATATCAAATTTCAAAATTATGAAACAAAATATGAAATTATAAAACATGAAAACTCCTACAATGTATTTCTTCACATTAAACCCCTGAAATAGATCTCATACCAGCCTCAAAGTATGGCTACTCACTGGGACTTATCCTACTTTCCTATTAAAATCACAGGCCAGGGCTCTTAAGGAATGACTACATCAGGATCAAGATGATCTGTTTATCTGCATTCCTAAAAATATAACTCACAAGTCCAGACTAATATACTTTGCTTAAATAGTCAGCCAAAGTACACAATAAGCTCAATGTTAGTAAATACACAGTAATAGCAATAAAATAGTTCCCCCTTTATGCAAATTTTATGTTGGTGTATATACATACTTACATATTTATATTCAATGGGAATAATGGTGTTCTCAAATAGAAAGCCAAATGGCTAAAGAACCCATGTGAGCAAGGCACAGGCAAGGATAGAGAACTTGTGCCTCTGATGCCCTTTGCTAGATGTTGCCAAACTGCAAGATTGTATTTTGTAGAGTATCCATTCAAATACTGGCTTAAAATATTCCTGTCCAATTTTGGAAAGAACTAGATTCCTAGGACTGGCAAGAATTTCTGTTCTATGACCTGCTATTTCTGGAGCAGGATTTCTGATCTAAGCACTAGCTTCTTGACTTCTCTTAGTGACCTGACTCCATAGCTGGTAAACTCTCCCTTCCCCTGGATGTTGCCAAGTGCCTCTAAGAAATTGGAGAGGAGAGTTTTAAGATTAACTCCATTCCATTAATCTTTCTGATTTCTCTAAGAATATTTGTTTTTCTCTTAGAGCTTACCTTACACCAGGGTTACCTTTTATATAGATAACAAGGGATGTAGCTATTATGTCTATTTTAGCATCAAAGTCAGAGAAAAAATAAGATGCATATTAAAAAAATCACCTTGCAGTAACTGATAAAGCCATATAACTAAATTTTTTCCCTGTGCCATAACTCTGAAACAACTCAGTGCAATTCAACAAATACTTACTCAATTTGGTACAGGAAACTGTGACTGGCATAGGGATATAATGACAGAAAATCAATAAATAGACATTTAGTAAGTACCTACAGTGTGCCATATTATATGGAAGAAAGAGTATCTACAATACAAGACAGTAAGACAAGAACAAAAGAAAAGACGTTCAAAGTCTATTGAATGATTTGATTAAGGAAAGAATATTGCACTAGGGGATGGTGGTGGGCAGGTCTGTCTTCATAGAAAGAGTTGTCCTCTGAGTTGCACTTTGAAAAAGGGAAGGACTTCTTCAGATAAAAATTATGTGATAAAAGCAATTCTAATCAAGAAGGGAAATATAAGTAAAATAATAATCAAGATAGGAAAGAACAGGATGACAAAAGGCAATTAAAAATCTTCTCATTTGATATTTTACCTTCTTGATTTCCTTATCACCTCATCTTTCCCCTTTACCTCTTGATATGTACTTCTCTATAGGTATCCCTTTCTATGCTACCTTTTCTTATCCCCTTGTCCTCCTTTCTCTTAACCTGCCCTTCCTTCTTTTATATTCTCTATGCCCTAAGGAGATCACCAATCCTTCCCTTACCTGATTCCCTTTCCATCCTGTTTCTCTGCACATTAAGAACATTTTTACTCTTCTGTTCTGTAAGTTGTTTTTTCTTTATCCCATGTCTGATGAGAGTAGGATTCTAGTGCTCCCAGCCCTCCACCCCTTCATTCATTTCTCTGTGGAAGTTCCTCCACTCATTTCTACTCCATATGAGATAGCCATTCCACCTTGCCTCCTCCACTATGATTTCAGCTCATTCCAATACTTTCCCTCTACCTCTACATCTTCCATTCAAACTTGTTCCTTCAAAATACCAGGCAATGATGCCATTCCCAAAGGCTATAGGGACATTTTCCCATTCCAGAATCAAAGAATTTGATCCTTTGGGTTGCTTATTATTAGTCTTTCATTACCTTTTTATGTTTCTTATAGATCAAATATTCTGCCAAGTTCTGGGGGTTTTCTGGGAAGAGTTGAAACTCCTTTAATTCTTTAGACATCCATTTTTTTCTTCTTTTAGAATTATGTTCATATTTGCTGAATACATTATTCTTGGTTGTAAACCCAGTTCTTGTACTCTGCAAAATACTATGTTACAGGTCCCAAGTTCTTTAAATGTTGCAGCTGCTAAGCATTATGTAATTATGATTGTAGCTCCACAGTATTTTTTTCTGGTTGTTTGTAGTATTTTCTCCTCAACTTGGGAGATATAGAACTTAGCAATGATGTTGCAGTGAATTTTTATCTTTGGACCTCTGAGTTGGTCTTTGGTGAATTCTGTCAATTTCAATTCTTTCAAAACCTTCTGTTTCAGTCAGTTTTCCTTAATGATTTCTTCGACTATGGTAGGTTAAACTTTTCTTTTAAACATATTTTTCTGGGAGTCCAATTGTCTCTCAATCTATTTTCCAGGTTGATTGTTTTGGTGATAAGATGTTTCATATTCTCTTTGTTATTTATTCTTTTGGTTTTGCTTTATTATTTTTTATTGTCTTAGGAAATCATTAGCTTCTCCTTGTCTAACTGTAGTTCTTAATATATTATTTTCTTTTGTGTGTTTCTAGTTCTCTTCATTCCATTTGGGTCATCTTTCTTTTATAATTTTCTTGATTTTCTTGCACTGTTATTTTTTCCCCTAATTTTCTTTTCACCTCCCTCATCTGGTTTTTGAGGGTTTTTTTTTTTTTTTAATTTTAAAACCCTTACCTTCCATCTTGGAGTCAATACTGTGTATTGGCTCCAAGGCAGAAGAGTGGTAAGGTCTAGGCAATGGGGGTCAAGTGACTTGCCCAGGGTCACACAGCTGGGAAGTATCTGAGGCCAGATTTAAACCTAGGACCTCCCATCTCTAGGCCTAGCTCTCAGCACACTGAGCTACCCAGCTGCCCCCTTGAGGGTTTTTTAAAGCTCATCCAAAAGCTTTTTTTTTTTTTTTGAGCTTGTGGCTATTATACTACTTTTGCTGTTTTTTAAATGTTTTTATTTCACTGTCCTCTAAAGTTTGAGCAGAGATCTTCTCTGTCTCCATAACTGCTATCAATATTTGTGATCTTTTTTCATTTACTTGCTTGTTTTTATTTATTTACATTTTAACAGCCAGACCAATAGAGAAATTAGAAAGATTGGTGAAATAGAGTTAATCTTCCTTCTCCTCTCCCCTTCCATTTTTTAGAGGCACTTGGCAACATCCAATGGAAGGGAGAGGATAGTAGCTATGAAATCAAGCCTTCTTTTCTGTAGTCCCAGGATTCCTTTTTTGTTGATGTATGTTATTTCAGGTTTCATGATTTTACTATGTGTGTTTGTTTTTACTTTGGGTCCTATTTAGTTATTGGAGGTTTTTATAGTCCATAGTGAGATGTACTCCTGGTTGCCTGCTCTTGTCCCAGTCTATGATTGACCTTGGGTGACTGCTGTTGCAAGCAGTCAATCTGCATTCCTTTGTGACAAGAACCAGGGATTCCACTCTCCTGAGAGTGACCACAGCTGATGGGCCCTAGTCTCTCAGAAAACACTCACCAGTCCACCCTCTTTCTTCAGTCCTCTTCTCCTACTACTGTAACCCCTGACCAGGCAGGTGTCCAGTCTCAGTTTTGCGGACCTCCAAAGACCCCCCTTTCATTAGTAATGAGGCTTTAATTACCTCCCTTATGGTGTGGTATCTGCTGACTCTGAGGTATTCACTGCTTCTATCCCCAGTCATGGGTCAACTTGGATCTCCCAAACTGAGGCTAAAGTAGAAAGATCTATTACCCGGACCTTCTACTTTCTGATTTATATTCCAATGGTATCCCTGGGGATGTTGACTCAGCAAACTAGGTGAGGTTGTTAGTTCTGCCCTCCAGCTGTGTGGATTCCCTAAGTTTGTTCTGTTGTTGCTGCCAGGCACTCTGAAGGAGAAATTGAGTCTGGGGAAGTAAAAATGTTTCTCCCTAGTTGTCCTTACCTATTCAGCTTCATTCTGGCTCCTACCTGTTTTTGCCACTTTTAGTGTTGATTTTATGTAATTTTCTTTAGTTATTTGTAGGGAGTTTTAAGAACATCAGAAAACTGCCCCATATTCTCTCACAATGCATCCTCTCATTTGATTATAATTTAAAATATAGCTACATTGCAAAATTCTTTGATGTTGCCACCCCACCAATAGTCACCAAGAATGAGAAATTTTCATAAGAGCAATGCAGTATTCCAAATAATCTGTAGAAGTATACATATATAGACTTACTCTCATATAATTCTAATACAAAGCAAAAATATATAGAAGAAAGTCTCCACCATATCATATAGATACTCTATAGAGGATCTGTGAGGGGATACAGACAATTACATAGAAGGATAAAATAGTCAGGCAAAGTGCATGGACAAAAATAGAGGAGAGAGCCAAGGAATCTGAAATTGAGAATGAATCCATGGATAGCAAATAGTTGTCTTGCCAAACTTGGGTTCATGTATTAAATCTGATAAATCAGTGTTTGACAATGGACAAAACATTTAAGCTCTCAGGACTATTTTCAAATTTGTTTTCCCCAGTAATTTTCTATTCTTCTTACAAATATAATAGCATTAAAAGATAAGTCTTCAATAAGGAAAAACTTGAATTTTAAAGAATTCTGCAGTCCTACTCTCTTGTTTCACTCTTGGCCAAATTTCATGATCCTTTGAAGAGTTTGTCCTAGATATGCTAATGGATGAGTTCCACAGGTTGCCTATCTAAATGCATATCATATCTGAAAGATAAACATTTGTTTTCTACTTTTTTAATTTTTTTTGGTATGTGGATGGTTTGATTAAACTCTTTACATTGGTTTTTGTCCATATCCAGAAGGCTTAGCAGTATTACAGAAGCAGCTAAGTGGCACAATGGATAGAATATTTGATCTAGGGTTAGGAAGATCCTGGTTCACACCCAGTCTCAGACATTTCCTAGCTGTGTGGCTTTGGGTGAGTTATTTAATTCTGTCTTTCTCAGTTACACATTTATAAAATGAGGATATTAATAGTACCTACCCTGAATTTTTGAAAGGATAAAATAGTATAGTTTGAAGTGCTTTGCAATCATTAAAGGTCTATAAATGCTTGTTATTATGATTAATTATTACTGGATACAGAATAACATTGGCAAATAGGAGCATCTTTGTATCTCATTTCTATAAGAAATTATTCTTTGCCTTGGTCCTTAAATTTTAACTTCACCGTGAAAGTGGCCAACACTTTTGAGAAAAATATATCTTCCTTTTTATATCTGAATTAATACTGATAAGTGAAAGTATCATCAAAAAATGTTAATGCTCTTTTGTTATATCATTCAAGGGATTGATCTTATATTGCCTTGGTATACGCATGGGAGATATTTTATGGAAGGAGACACTTTAAAGCAACATTTTGCTCTACTGAATGAAATGCATTTTTATAGTCAACAAAGAGTTTTCACAGTGGGATCTTATATCCTTTCTGTCTTTAAGTCAGTTCTCTGATGGGAAAGATGTGATCATCTATGGATTATCACTTGCAAAAGCTGGCCTGTTCCCTGCTAATGTACTCATCAAGGGTCCCCTGAATGCATGTGTGGATTATTCTCATAAAAAACATTTATATAGATGGGGAAGTACCATATGGTATGGGATATAAAAAATGTCAGATCTTTTACCACCCAAAACTAGTGATATATTTATGCTCCAACAGTCTCTAAAGAATTGGAAATTTGTATCATCTAAGGGGAAATGGAAAAGCATGTCCATGGTAGGTGAGAACAATTTAGAAGCTATTACAAAAGAGAGACATAGTCAAAGATAGCTTCAAAGATATGCTTGACTGAAAAGGAAGTCATGTCACACTTGGGATAAGAGTAAAGAATGATCACAAGCTGCAGTGCTTGCCTTCTATCCTCACTCTGTAGATGAGGGAAGGTTCCAAGAATTTTGGTTAGATCCCCTGTAGTGCATTTAAAAGCAGCCATGAAAAAGAATAACATAATATTCTGGTACAGAAGGGATATGGTCTACATCCTTTGAAGGAATATCCACATTCATGAGATCACTATTCTGAGTATGTATGCATGAAAATACCTTTTCCCACAGGGTAATAGAGTTGTAAACAGAATATTTTGTCAATTAAAAATAGTAATATCTCATCTACCGTTACTTTAACCAATGTCATTTCACAATGAATGGATGATGCTATAAGAGCCACATTTCATTAAATTGTCCTAGCATGTTTGGTAATGTTTCATTCTCCATGCCAAAAGAGCTTTGATTCTGCACCAGTCAGTCATATTATGATAGAACCAAATTCAATTTGTACAATATTTTCCATTAATGTCATGGTTTCATGGAACATTAAATGGGATATACCTGTAAGTGACTGTGCTTGTACTTCAAATTTAACTATAAAATTTAAGAATGTTTCAGTGGAAATATCCATGTACCCAATGGAATCTAAAGAGATGAATTTGAACTCAGAATAGTGACTACTAACTCTGTGTCTCTCAAAGTCTTTCTTCCCATTCCAATCCAATCCAGCTTCTTCAGAGCTGCTAAAGTGATTTTCATAAAGTGTCAGCCTGACCAAATCATACCTTTTCATTCCTTTTCTTCAGTGACTCCCCTTTGCCTCTGAGATCATCTATAAACTATTGTTTATCATTCAAAGCTCTTGACAGCCTGGTCCAAGCTTCCCTTTACAACCTTCCCACATAGCACTCTCCTTCACATAGTCATTCTGACCTTCTTACTCTTGTTTACTCACAATAATCCATCTCTTGTTTCTATGCTTTGGCTTTGGGTAACCCTTGAATATGGTCCCTCCTCATCTGTACCTTTTAGAATACTTAGATTCCTTTAAGACTCAGCTTAATGTTCACTTTCTACATAAAAGACACAAAAGATCTTCCCTATCTCCCACCAGCAGCTAGTGCCTCTTTTCCTTTTCCTACCTAAAAAAAACCCCATATATTTATTTTGTACCTAACTACATATGTGCATTCGTTTCCCTGAATTAAACTCCTTGAGGTTATAAACTATTTCCTTTTGATTTTGCAGCACATAAGTGCTGAATATATACTTATTTTCCAAGTGATTGCTTATGTCAAATTGGAAGTAACTTAGTATTTCTGAAATTTAGTAATCTCATTTAAGGCAGCTAGATGGGGCAGTTGATAGAGTATTGGACCTGAATTCAGGAATATTGAATTCAAATCCATCCTCAGCCATTTACTAGCTGTGTTACTCTGGGAAAATCATTTAGTTTAGTCATTTTTCAGTCATATCAGACTCTTCATGACCTCTTTTGGGATCTTCTTGGCAAAGACAGTGAAATGGTTTGCCATTTCCTTCTCCTGCTCTTTTTATGAATGATAAAACTGACAAAGCAGGGTTAAATGACTTGCCCAAGGTCATAAAGGGAGTATTTAAGTCTGGATTTGAACTTAGATCTTACTGACTCTAGGCATGGTGCTCTGTCCACTGTACCACCTAGATGCTGGACAAGTCTCTTACCCCCTCAGTTTCTTCATTGCAAAATGAAAATGGCAACCTATTCCAAAAAGTATCTTTGCCAAGAAAACTCAAAATGGGGTCATGAAAAGTCATATATGACTGAAATGATTGAACAACAGCAACAAAGTAATTTCATTTGTACAATGAAGTTGGATAATCTCTAAAGTGTCATCCAAATATCTTAATTCAACATATCTGAACACAGATTTTTCATTAAGAATTAAACATTTTAATATACAACCAATATAAAGGATGTATGTGTGTTAATGCATTGGGTAAGACAGTATTCAGTCAATCTATGCAGTTAGAAATCAAATTCTAGCCTACTTTTAAAGCTTTTTAGACTAAGAAATCTCATGGCATCTTAGTAACCTTCTCTGTCAAAAACATCTTACTTATATCTAGAGATAAATCTCTTATGATATATTTTCTCCACAGTAGAGATATAAATTCAATTTTATATAATAAACTCACAGATAACTTAGTAGACTTTAGCCTTAGGAAAAGTTCTTTCTCCCCTAAAACTTCAATTAAATTTATATTGACGACATGCGCTTTGCATTTAGTTCAAGGTATTAGGATGAAAGCACAAAAGCTTCTAGAAACAAAGAGTAAACAGTGGTGCCTCTTGATTGGGATAAGGCAGCATAATGAATTGGATACCCTAAGCCACTAGGCTTAGGGTATGAAAATGGGTTCAAAGTCCAACCTTGATATATATATATATATATATATATATATATATATATATATATATATATATATATATATATATATATATCTTTGGAAATCTTAAACAAGACCCTTCTTTCTCTCTCCAGATTTCATTTTTGTCATCTCTGAAATAAGGAGTTAGAACTAAATGTTCTCTAAGTTCCAGTCCATCTTTTAGGGGTATAATCCTTCAAGGACTATGCAATCTATTTTGGGAAAAAGATATTAGGGAAACAAAAAATTGCATTGTGAAACAGCTAAATAATAGTAGGATATGGACTTGAAACTGATTTTCTTGCTTTTAGAAACTCCTAAGAGAGGAAATCCCATCTACCAATCCTCATCTGTACCTTTGCTCCAATTTACATTCTTAGAGAGATGCCTACATTGAGAGGTTGACTGATTTACCAAGGTTAGACAGATAGTACATTTCAAAGGCAACAAATCATCTAGCTTTACAGGTCAATATTCCATCCACTACCCCAAAAATAACGAATAATTTAATTCTTTAAAAAAGGAAGGAAGGAAGGAAGGAAGGAAGGAAGGAGGGAAGGAGAGAGGAACAAAATAAAAAAAGAAGGAAGGAAGGGACCAGTATAGATTTGTGTATGACCATTTTACAGATGAGAAAATGAAAGTTTCAAGAGGTAAAGTGACTTCTCCATGTTAACATAGCTAGTAATTTCAGAGGAGTATTTGAAATTAAATGACTAAATGAAGTGATCAATATAGACCAGAAATCCCATAAGTTTAAGAAAGAGTGAAATGTTAAATGAAATAATAATAACTGGCACTTATCTAGTGCTTTAATTTTTTTTGACTTTTTACACATAAATGATTTGATCCTCACAAAAACTCTAGTAGATGCACAACTATTCCCATTTTATAAATGTGAAATGTTTGCTCAGAGAGATGGTTTCTCTACAGTCACACAGGTATCGAAGATCAACTCTCTTTTTCACTGATAAGAGAAGAACTCATTGAGGAAATAAAACAACCTAAATTATGAAGAATGACCAGCATTTGGTAAAGGGAGAAAAGTGGTCATATTCCAAGTTGAGAAATGATTTAGACATGTAAATGAACACACTATATTTAAAAGTAGTGAGAAAGTCAATCTGTCTAAAATGAAAGATTTGCCCTGGGGAGTAGTATCAGGGAAAAAAATTGAAAGTAAGAAGGATTATAAATGTGAGAAATTCTTGAAGGCCATTATCAAAAGTATGACCTTTAAATTAAGGGAATCACTTGAGGTTTTTGAACAAAGAAGGCACATGAGGAACACAAGACAGAAAAAATAGATCTGGAAGCAATGTGTAAGATAGATTAAATGAGAGAGAGTGGGGAGGAGAAAAGGAGAGACAGACAAAGAAAGAAAGAGAGGAGGGAAAGAGTACCAGTTGGAAGCTATTCTAGTAACTCAAACATAAGTCAATAGTGGCCTAGATTCTGGTGGTAGAAATAATAAAGAAAAGGAATGCTATTCTTTTCCCTCACTTCTGTGATATTCAAAATACTTAATGTTTTCTTTTTGAGTGCAATTCATATCTGTGACCTTGTCTCATAAATTTTCATTAACTGTTTTTGTTTGAAAAAAATTGATGGATACAAAATGATAAGAGTCTCAATGCAAAATTTAAGAAGCAAATTGACGTGACCAATTAGATCTCAGTCCCAAGTTCAAATCTAGGAAACATTCTCTCCTAAATTATACTACTTCAGATGGATTAATTCCTATTTGTTTATTCCAGATCCTAGAATATTTTTCTAACTACCATTACTGTGCCTCAGATATTTCACAGACATAGTAAGCTTGTTATCCTCTATAGCTTTGCTATCCATACTTAAATGTAGTCAGTTTTCAAGTGTTCAATTTTTATTTAAACCTATATTTATTATTGTGCACTTCAATACAATGCAAATCATTCTGCTTTCTTAACTTTGACTCCTAGTTATCAAGGTCATTTTCATTCTTTTCCCTAAATTGTTGTCCAGTACTGTTACGGCATTTTTCATTTCAAAGTTCTTTCCTCCTTTCTCAAGAAATTAACTGATAGTTTAGAACAGAAAATATGAAAGTAATATCAATCTCAGCTTTATATCTTCTGATATTTAATGGAAAAACATAAACGATGTTTCATTTGTTTTGTTTATAGTACATCATTTTCTAGACTTTTAAGTTTTCCATCAGTGTTGTATGTTATATTAAATAAAATCATTAAGGGAAAATCAAGTTTGTTTGTTTGTTTTTCCTTACTCATAAGTGCAAATAGTACAAATTCCTCATGGGTCTGAAATATATTTCATAATTCTTTGCAATTGTATTTTAAACCAAGATTTCATAAGTATTCAATCTGTTAATTCTGACAGTTCCTTATGAAATTATAATACAATATGATTGAAAACAATTTCCTGAATTAGGAAAGAGATAAAAATATGTTAATACTAGGAAAATCAAACCAAAGGATTTTCATTTATGTATATAGTATTTACAATATTTTGTGTTTTGATTATTATTATAATCAATATCCTATCAGTAGCCTCATAATTTATAGTTAACTATTTTATTCAAATAAATCTATGAACATAAAATTATAAGGGTCTAAATATAAAATTATATATAAATACACATATATATATAAAACATGGGAAGCTAAAATTTTCTATAGAAAATTGTAATTATGAAGTTGAAACTTTCTCATTCTTGCAATCCAGCTCTTCAGATCTGACATACTCAGATGCTTTTTCTCCTACAACTGTTTATTTCATTTTTCCTTCAGTGCATCTTCCTCTTTCTCCCTGATCCACTTGCTCTTTTTCACTATAAATTCTCTCCCTGCAAAAACCTTTTTTTATCTATTGTCATAACTCCAAATCTTCAAAGAGCTAAAAACAGGACATTTTGCTTTATGCTAATACAGAATAAACTGACATTGATTTGGAGGTAAGGGAGATACAGAAATTTGTATATGAATGAGATGGTGAGATCTCAAATGGAGATCCATTTCACATGACTGTGTATCATGGCTGTGAAATTGCACTGAGTTCTCTTATACTTGAAAGAAAAGAAATTAAATGTGGCCATTAGTATGTTGACACCCCAAATAAGCAAAAAATAAGAGCATCTGACTCAAACTGATGACCAGGAACAGAAGTACTCTATACTTAGGCACTCTATACTTAGGCATCTGGCAGCTATAATTTCTAAGCCTTACCAATGCTTTGTGAAAGAACTTATTAAATGAGAGAGGTACAAAATACTGGTAAAGGGCAAATATCCTTGTATGTGTGTATGAGAAAGAGCCAGAGACTTGTGAAAATGTGGAGGGCATCCAGGATGTGAAAAGAGTGTCAAACGTGCCATTTGAGAATTAGTTGCACCAAATGTTAATTGTTAGCCATTAGAAGGAGTGATGTGGCCATTACCTTCAAATATGGGAAGAATCATCATGAGGAAAAGAGATTAGTCTTGTTCTCCTTGGCCTCATAGAGGAGAAGGAAGAGTGGATAAGGAACTTTCAAGAAAATTGTGATTTGATGTAAGGTGGAAAAAATAAACTTTATACCTAAAGAGCTATAAAGAGGGCTTCCAAAAAAGATAGTCAATTTCCCTTACAAATCTAAATGACCAGTTTTCAGTGGTGCAATGGAGAATGGAAGGAATTCTTATTCTGATAGACAGTGGGAAAAGTGGCTACTGAAATCTCTTCAAAGGGTTAGATTTTGTGATTTGATAGTAAGTAAGTAATGGGAACCTAACTTTTGGAAGTGATTTCAGTAGCCATTTTTCCTATTGTCTACCAGAATAAGAATTCCTTCCATTCCCCATTGCACTTTATTTAGATTGATTTCTCCTGTGTCTCATGCAGATATCTTGGTTATTCCTCCTACATACTTTTGCAAATAATGCTAAAGGATCCTTCCCTATCTGCTTTAATATGCAAATCATTTTTCTCTTTCATGGGACAGTTTTTGTATTTCCTAAAACCCTTATGTTCTATCTTGTGACCCATTGGTTCCAAGGCAGAAAAGCAAGTTAGGTCAAGGCAGTGGGGGTTAAGTGACTTATGCAGGGTCACACAGCTAGAAGTATTTGGGGCCACATTTGAATCCAGGACATCCTGTTTCAAAGCCTGGCTCTCAATCCACTGAGCCAATTATTTGCCTGCTATGTACTAATTTTAATCCCTTCCAAGGTTCCTTTACTGATATTCAGCCTTTATTGGATTCTCTTTTAGTGTGTGTTTGTGTATGTATATGTGTGTGTGTGTCACCCATAAGTATTTGTGTATATATATATATATATACACACACATATATATATCTTTAAAAAATTCTCATATATATATCAGCATTTAACAATGTGCAAATTAATGCTCTAGGAAACATTTGTATGACACAAACTAACATTTATTTTTAATTGATATCTTTTTTTAATTTTCATTTCCAAATACATCTCTCACCCCTCACTTACCGAGGAAGGCCATCCCTTGTATAAAATAAAAACAGAAACGAAGGCTTAAAGAGTAGGGAAGGATTTGGCTGTGTCAAACAACATATCAATTACGTCTGACGATATATCTTGAGTTCTACAAGCATGATCCATTATCAATGAAAAAAGAGCAAGAAGGTTTTCTCAGCTTTTTTCTAGGATCTTCTTGTCATTATAGAACTCAGTATCCCCTTCTTATTCTTTCCATTTATATATCTGGCTTTCCTTACTTCTTTTTTCAATGATTCATAAAAATCATCTCCTCTATATTCATCATATTCATTGATCTTTATTATGTAGTAATATTGGATTGTATTCAAATACCATAATTTGTTTAGTTATCCCCAAATGAACAAATTTATACTATCTTATTCAGCATTTATCCTCTGTACTAGGCTTCTCTTCTTACTGTAGAATCTTGATCATAAAGACTTTTCATACAGAAATTTTGATGGAATGACTGTGAGGAATCCACATACTCCTTTCAAATATCATATTTTTCCCACTCCTAAAATTTTGAAATAAATCTCATTTGATAAGATTCTATAGAATTGGATTTTCTATAACAAAGCATCTCAATAGTAAGACTCACTTTCTTGTCATTATTATACCCATCACTCTGAGGGAAATTCCTCCAAAGAGAAAGCCATCCAATGCCAGGGCAGATTTCTCATCACAAGCAGTTCTCTGAGTACCACTAGTAGCCAATTCTAATATCTTAGCCTGTTGACGTCAACCTGAAATAGAAATAGGGGCCACATAATACATAAGGATCCCTAGATCCTTATGTCAGCAAACTGACATAATAATATGTTAACATTATCTATGGTCTATTAGGTTATTTTGTTAAATATTTTCCTATTATATTTTAATCCACTTCAGGTCATACTCAAATGTTATTGGCTGAAACAACATTTCTGACCTAGCCAACCCCTATACAAACAAGACTAAGAAGGAATTCACTCCAAGGTTTCTCCATCTCCTTATGGTCTCAATGGGAGCATGGGCAGAATCCATAGGAGGTGATTCTTTCCCATAAAATGGTAATAAGAATAAGATCTAGCACTAGGATAGACTGTAATCACAGACCTACATCTAGAACCTGATCTAAAACAATGGTTCTAAAAGTTAGAATTATGATACCCACACAATTCCTGGCTCATCGGAACCAATGTTCAATTAAAGATAATAGTGTTAGTATGACATCATATTTCCAAGCCACAATCTTGGATATTTGGTTTGATAAGGAGAATTTGATCTTTTCTCTTTTTTTTTGCTTTCAAATGGAAGAAATAGATTATTTTAAACTGGAACTATTCAAGAAAATCTAGAATATAATGATTCTCTATGCATTCATATATATATATATATATATATATATATATATATATATATATATATGTAAAAATCTGACCTATAATTGACCCACCCAAAGTATAATTGTTGACAGGCCGCCTCAGAGTGCTGGTTTATATGTTTATGGTCTTCTATAGGCTATTCCTCATGTTGATAATCCTCTAAGTAAGTCATGCCTGACTTTGTCTTCAGAGGCATGGTTTGGAAACTCCTAGATTTGGAGTCAGGGCATAGGATTTTTGATTCTTAACTTCTCCACTTTGTTTATGATTTCTTGGCAGTTTCCATACCTGTAATGTTGTGGAAAGTGTTGAATTAAATCAGCAGTGTCAAACTCAAATAGAAACAGATCCCTGCTGGCTCTATATTGACTTAGAAAACCACAAATTAATAGTATCTCTCCTGGATTTTTATTAATTTTGTTAAACAATTTCCAATTACATTTTAATCTAATTGGTTTTCACTCAGGAGTTTTGCAGCTGATGAAGGCCCTGGAGTTGCAAATTTAACACCTATGAATTAGATAATCTCTAAGGTCCCTTCCAGATCTAACTCATAAAATTATATCATTTGTTCTGTATGTTATTGATAGAGATTTGATAACTATGATTGTCATTTTGCCCCAATGACCTCTATATAAATGTCCTTAAAAGGCCAAGTCTTTTAACATAGAGATTTGAAAAGCAAAAAAAAAAAGGTCAAATTGTTGATTTTGGGGTGATCTAGATGTGATTAGCCAGCAAAGCCAGAGAGGCTAAGTGGGAAATCTAATAATTAAAGCTCTTCTGAGGGACATGACGTGGCATGCATTTCGTTTTAAAGGGAAGCAATGGGACAGAGAATTACCAGAGCTAGAGGGTCAAGAACCATGTCAAAAAGCTCCAAAAAAGAGAGAGGAAATAGGATCTGGGTCTTAAAGGCTAAACCAGGAAAATTCTACTGGAAGAAAATTCAGAATTAGGTCCTGAAGTGATAGATTGGTTTATAATTCAAGAAGGGTTTAGGAAAAGAGTTCTGGTATTCCAGGAAATGGACCAGTTTAATTGCCTGGTTTTTCTCTGGAATTTTTTTTTTAATGTAAGCATGGCTTTTGTTCCCCCAGACACAATGCATTTGAAATATGTTATATCTCTCACTGTGTTTTGGGCCCAAACAATAGATTGCACCCACACAGAAGGGGGGGGGGGAAGGGAGGTGGTGTTGGAATGAATTTAACCTTTGTTTTTATTAACTAGATTCAGTTGAACCAATTTGTGCCTCGGGCTATATACTTTCATCTTCATTCTGAATAAATTCTAGTTCCTCCTTTGAGGAATTAATCTTTTGTTAGAAGCTTTATTTCCTACCCTTGGTTATATTTATGCTTCTGCACTGAAGCTTCTCCAAGTTCTGTAAATTCCCCTTTAGTTGTGGTACACAGGACTTGAGTTCCATTTCTTTAAAAATCTAAGAAAGAAGGCTGAATCACATGATAAAGTTATCTCATATTTTCTATGCACCGTATTATGTTTATACATCCAATACTATGTTAATTTATCACAAGATCCTCATCAGTGGATGGAATGATGATAAGAGATTGCTTATCTCTAAATATAACATCCTGACTTGAAAGTTGATTCTCTGATGGCAGAGCATTTTGATTTGAAACTCACTTTGCTATCAAATACTCCGGCATGCGAAACTTGTCCCAAATGCTTCTTTTCCATCATGCAAAACAATTTTTTGTGTCCACAAGTTTAGCTTATGTGCTTTGAAAACAATGATCAGAATCCCGATGTACCAGACCTTCCTTCTAGCTAGAAAGAAAATTTTTATATATAAAAATATAAGAATAGGGCCTTCTCAGACTCAGTGAGAACTCCTATTGTCCTTTCTGAGTTAGCAAAGGACAGGCAAGATGAATAAGAATAATCAGATTGATGGTGGCAGGGGTTTAACAGTTGGTACAAAGTAAACAAACTGCAGGGATTGAAAAAAGTTCAGCTTTCCAGTTCATCTTTTTTTGGGGAGGGGGAATCTCCCTCCAATGTTCATTATTCAGATTGGTTCATACCTGGCAAAGAATTTTTTGGCTGTATTTTTGTGGAATATCTGTAGGAAATGAGTTGAGAAACTTGACAGGAACAGCTTGAGGTATTTGATGAATAATAGAGAACTTCCACCATTCAAGTGTCTGACTAGAGCAGAATGAGAAATATTAGGGACTTGGAAAAGAGGAAAGATTGATTCAAAAATAATGCACTTCTCTAGGCCACTGGCAAATGCGGTCCTTTCTAAAGCACTGCAGATATATCACATAAACAAAGAGACTAAATCACATTTCCTTAGGTTTGCCTGGAATCTTTCCACCCTTGTTTGTTGCTTGCTGCCTTGTTCTATGGCCTAAAAATAAATAAATAAAAAACTTTTAAAGAAAGTACCCAAGTGTTAAGGGCATTTTCTCTTATTAAAGTGATGGACTATCTATTTTTTCTGCTCACAATACATGAAGTGATTTTGTTAAGGGGCATTGTTTCCAAAAGCATTAAATTCTCTGTAGGCTTTAGAGTTTCATTTTGCATTTGAAAGGAAATAGTCATCAAGAAACTACCTATATATAGCCACTGTGATGACAAAGGTTTTAAGCAATGATTTAAAATGATTTCACCACATTTAAAAGAAGAATAACTAAAGATCTGCTTAGTTTACTTCATTTAGATTTTTTAAAATAGAATGCTACACCATGTAGAGATTCCACAAGCCTGGGGGAAGTGGGTTTCCTCCCCAAAATGTCAGATTTAAAAAGAATGAGTAACTATTAGGGGGGGAACAAGTGAGGATGAATTTCTTTAAGTCTTTTAGCCTCAGTTTCCTCGTGTAAAATAAATGAGGAGGTGTAGACAATCTGTCTACACCTCCAGCAAGTCTTTTACTGAAAACTGATGCATAGTAACAGAAAAGTCTTAAAAACCTAGTATTTTCAAATTTCCAACTGACAGAAATGCAAACATTAAAAAAATACTAATGATGATGGCTAGAATTTCTGTTTTTAAGATTTCCAAAATGTTTTATGTATATTATTTCATTTGATCCTTACAAGATACTACACTTATCTTTATTTTAAAGATGAGAAAACTGAGGCTGATTCAGAAAGTTAAGTGGCTTGCCTAGCTAGGGTTATATAGGAAATAAATGTCTGCAGGAGAATTCAAACCTAGATCTTCCTAATTCTAAGGTTCAATTCACCGCCCTTTGCTCAAGGAGTTTATGTTTTAATGAAAGGAAGAGGACAATGCTTGTACAAAAAGAATTATGATACAAGGTAGATTTTTATTACTGTTAATAATCATTTGAAATTGCTATGGAAAATTTGAGAAGATAAAAGGGTTCATAAAGGAAAATGACAACTGGGATGAATTCTGCAGTCATAAATACTCTATCTACAGACATATTATTTTACAATATTCAACACTGAACAGTAAACACACCTCAAACGTCCACACCCAGAATGGGCAAGAAGTTTGAAAATGAGTTCTACAAGGCTAGGACTTCCCACTCTTTGCTTTCACAATGAATGCTCACCTAAATGCCATGCTATCACAATCATTGACAACCTTCTAGAGACCATTTCTTTTCTTTGACAAAATCAAAGCCTGTCCACTGCCAAATTACCGCCATCCACTCTCCTTTCTTATGTTCAAACACACTCTCCGTTGTTGTCACTGCTTCTTCTTCCATGCTACTGAATTGGCAACATCTCTCTCCCTTCAGCTTCAAAAATCCACAATGTAGCACACACAAGCTTTCTTTCAGCTTCCTGATACAAATCCGATGGTCTATAGTGGCCACTAACCATTTTCCTTTATAAATCTCCAACCCCCAACTGCACTCTTCTGATACACTAGCCTGCCTCTCAGGAAAGATCCCAATACTTTGAAAAATACCAGTTATTAACTATCAAAATCCATTGGGTGAGGGATGATGAGGGTTTGAATTTAGGTGTTTACAGTGTGAATAGAAAAAAAAAGGGAGAGAGAAATCACAGATGATTCTAAGGTTACTGGAATCAGCCCAATATTCTAGCCTGGTAATATCTTTTTAAACCTGGAATAAGGTCAAGGAGAAAATTTTGGAGGTCAGCCATATTGAAAGGGAAGAAAGTAGAAGAAGAATAAAGAACCAGAGTAGGATCAGTCAATATAAAATACAGTTTTTGTCAGCCTTTCTCCATCAGATGTCCCCTAATATCCCAGCTGGAAGCAATCTCCTTTTCTTGGAGTTCTCATATCACTTTGCTTGTATTTATTTCTCTTATTGCCATAAAAGATTACATTCAGGTTTCTCTGAGTTATTTCTGTACATTTCTTATCTTCCCCTTTGGACTATAAATTCTTTTAAGGCATATATTATGTCATACCTTTCTCTGAATCTCTCTTCACCTAGCACATGTAACACATGAAGGAACTTAATGAATATGGACTGAATAAATGAATGAATGAATGAATGAATGCTCATAGAAAACTGGTGCCTTGATTGTGGGAATGAATTGCCTCATGGAAAAAAATAGCATTAAACTTAGTATCCAAAGTCTTTAAGTCTTTTTTTTTTAACCATCATTTTTCCTCACCAAGTATAGTGTCTCTTTCTAAAATGGGGTAAGGAAATCCTTGTAACTCCCTATGTAATCACCAGTTGCCAAAGTATATTCTTTGATTTGGAGTGACTGCTCTTCTAACAAACAGACCCCCAAAAAAGCGATATTTGACTCCGTGTCCTCACTTGCTACAGTTCCATAAATGCCTAAAGCCCAGGCTCCTCATCTATCAAATAGGGAGGTTGTACTAGATGGAACTTTAGTAGTCTAAGACCCTTTGGAGCTCCAAATCTATGATTGTGTGGTCCTGCACCCCCTTTATAAACCATATAGTACTCAGTTTCTGATGCAAATGAATGGGAGGGGGAAAAGCAATGGAATAGCCCTTGGATGGAGATGCTTCATAACATTGTCTTCCACCTCAATCCTTTGTCTCAAATGTCTACATTCATTATGTGCATGTGGCCAACAGCAAGCCTTTCTAGTGTTTCACCAGGATTCTACCCAAATGTTCAGGGTTTTGTTACAATTAAATTGTGGTTCAAATGAGCTTTTTTTCCCCCTGAGCTTTTTGGGGAACAAATCAGTTTGCAAAATTGCCCTATGGAAAAAATGCATTCCCAATTTAAAACAATTGACTTGCAGACATTGAGAACACAATCAATTTCTAAGCAGAGCCTGCCTATACTTATGTCCCTTTGAAGAATGTGTCTATAGGAAAGGAAAACAAATTAGAAAGAGGATGAATTTTCCCTCTTGTGTGAGCATTCTAACATGGATGTTTGGGAGGAAGGTGTTGACACATCGTAATGCCAGATGCTCCTTCCCATAATTTTACCATCCCGTATTATTCAGACTAAAATGTGTCTAATAGGTAAAGTAGATGTTATTAAAGGCTTTAAAGTCATACCAGTATAGAAACAATCAGAATATCTACAGTGAACATAATGTTTCAAGATGAACAGTATGCAATAAAGTAGAAATTGAAGTAACTAAGGCCCTCTGGTGATCTTAAATTTATAACAAATATTGAAGCATACTGTAGAGCTTTGAATCGATTTCACCTGTAAAGAGCAGCATGAAACAGACGTGAAATGAGGATCTTAGGAGATGACTGCATTGTTTCTCAGGGCAACAGAATTATGTGCTTGTGTACAATACCTGCATTTGCTTCAGCGAGAGAATAAATTAATAATTGAAAAATGTGATTGTCCTTGAACTTTAAAAAAAGAAACAGATGTTTCTTATAGAATAAAAAATTCAAAAGAAATATAAAGCTCTTAGTGATCACTTTATGAACTTCCTGCTGTTAAAAAAAATGTCTTCACCAGGCATCGATGATCCAAAGGCCACAAAATGCTGCCAGGCTTCATGGTTTTTTGGGTTTTTTTGTGATAATGTTTAAGTGATAATGACAATAGTGATGTTAACTCATATTTATATAGTATTTTAAGATGTAACAATTCTTTCTTTGTGAGGAGGATAGATTGACTAGTTAAAAGGAGATATTTTCAATAATGTTTTTGATGACTATCAATGTTAATGATAGGAATGTCAATGATATATAACAAGTGAAGAACCAGGGATACTCATTCTTCCCACCCCATCCCCTGAAGAATGGTGGCACAGTAGTCATGTAAGATATGACCAAAGGACCAAAAATGGAAACAGACCTTTTAGCTATTTCCCCAATAAAATCCAGACCAAGACAATGCAGTGGAGAAAAGAACAAAAATGGCTACCAGATGGAAATAAGCCCACTTCATTTTGAAACTACCCTAGGTGTGGCTACAGTTACTTGTCACTTTTATTCAGATATGTCAAATTTATACAGGTCTATAGAAAAATAGACGAATCAGCAGAAATAGAAGGAAATTTGGCCAGGGGGAATATCCTTCATTTGATGAAAAAAGTTATAATAAGCCAACAAGCTGTATAAATAAAGCAATTTTCTCTGTCCGGAGTCTATTATAAAAAGTACATTCCTTTACAATGAAATACAACCAAAGAACCTCAAAAGATTATCAGAAGCAGCCTTATAATTCATCACACCCAGTTTTTCAAGATAATAAATGGGAAAGCACTTTGAGAAATATAAAGCACTAAAAATGCAGTAGATTATTATTAATTCTTTAGCTGAGATAGTAGGTTACAATGCACAGAATCACTTAGTCAGGAATATCCAGGTTCAAATTTTACATTAGACACTTTTTAGCTATCAAATCCTGACAATGTCACATGCCTAAGACAGTTTTCTATGACCTGGCTCATAAGTCATAAACCAAATGCCTAATTATAGATCTTGCACAGGTAGAAGTAGTTACAAAATTAAAAGTATCAGATCCTTGGTTAGTTTGATATATACTATATCTTTATAAAAAATTGCTTAGGCAGCTATGTTCAGACATTGGAGACCAATAAAAACATAATCAGATTAAAATATTGCTGCATGGCATAACTTAGTGATTGCATATGTTTATTACTGGTTTACAGTGACATAAGCAACTCCATTAAAAAATAAAATCAAAATTACATGATATCTCTAAAACATGAATTCTTCTGATAATCTTTAGACAGGTAGACAGGTAAACACTTGTACCACCATCAGCATCCCTATTATCAAATTTATACAGCATTTAAAGGTTTTCAGAACACTCTACAAATATCCTATTTGTTCACTTACTAAGCTATACTGATCAGCAAGTCCTTAAAGAGTTATATACTAGGTACTCAAACATCAAAAGGAATTAAGTATAGTTATATAAACCATCTGCCCCTTCCAATTTTCTTTTCTCTCTCAAAGATACTATCCTTCTCTCAGTCTATGACAACCTTAGAGTCCTCATTTCTCTCCTTAATTCCCCATTTACTTTTTTTCTTATTACCACATATGGACAATTATTTTATTATTTTTATTTTTCCAGATAACATGTCAACACAATTTTTAATAATCATTTTCTGACATTTTGCAATCTATGTTCCTCCCTATAATCCCTCTCCCATCCCCAAAAGTCAAGTAATATAATAAATCTTGTACATAAATTATCAATCATTACATATTTCTATATTTATCATGTTGTGAAACAAAACACATATTGCTTACATTAGAGAAAAAATTCATGGAGGAAAAAATAAAAAAAATTGTATGCTTCAACCAGCATTCAGACTTTTCAGGTCTTTTATGGTGGTGGATATCTATTCTCATCCTGAATCTCTTGAAATTGTCCTGGATCAGTGCCTTGTTGATAATATTTAGGTCATTTACAGCTGATTATCATATGCTATTGTTACTATGTTTAACTTTCTTCTAGTTCTGTTCATTTCACTTTGTGTCATTTATATAAGTCTTTCCAGGTTATTTCTGTGATCATCTTTTTTGTCATTTCTTATGGTACAATAGTATTACATAACAAGCAGATTCTACAACTTGTCCAGCCATTCCTCAACTGATGGACATCCTTTCAATTTCCAGTTCTTTGCCACCACAAAAAGAGATACTATAAAAATTTTTGTGAGAGTAAGTCCTTTTCCTCTATCTTTATTCTCTTTGGGAGACAGACCTAATAGATCACTATTGCTCAGATAATGGGTATACACAGTTTCATAGCCTTTGGGTATGGTTCCAGATTGCTCTCCCCAAGTGATTGTATCAGTTCATAACTTCACCAACAGTGTATTAGTGCCCCAATTTTTCAACATCTGTTTCAACATTTATTATTTTCTTTTTTGTCATGTTACACATTCTGTATGCCTCATATATATTTAATCATTAAGACCTATCAATTTTTACTTTGATGTGTCTCTTTTATCCACTTTCTCTCCATCCTTATTTCTATTAAATTACTTTTCTTAGATTACATAGTAGCAGCAGCAGTAGTAGTAGAGTAGTAGTAGTAGTAGTAATAGTACTAAATAGTAGTAGCTTACAGTAACTTCTTAACTGGTTTTCCTGCTACTAAGCTTTCTTCATTCCAAACATCAAGTAATGAAATATGGTTATGCAAATCGCCTGCCCCTTCCAGTCTCCTTTCTACTCTCAAAGATAACAATCTTTGCCCAATCTCTTGAAACTTCAGAGTCCTCTTTGATTCATTTCTCTCCTTAATTCCACAACTACTTTTATTTGTGATTACCTCAACTGGAGAATTATTATTGTTTTTATTTTTCCAGATAACATGTCAACACAATTTTTAACATATACCTTCTGACCTTTTGCAGTCCATGTTTTCTTCCTTATTATTATTTGACTAAATCACTACATTTCATTGTTTCACTCATCTCTTTAGAAACTTTTACTATAACTATTTCTTATTATTTTAATTCTAAATTCCTTTAGTTTTTGTCAATGACCTTCACAATCTGCCCTTAACTTTTTTACTTAGCTCTTCCCTGTCTTTATTACCTTCTTCTCTAGTCAGACAGATATCCCCATTATCCTAAGAATAAATCATTCACTTCCACACTCTTATGCCTTCTCACATATAATTCTTTATTGCCTGGAAAACAATTATGGAATTAAAGACTACAAAGTTGGAATGCATTTATAAGACCATCTAGTTGTATCCTCAATCTTATCAAAAATTCAAGTCTCTTTCAGTTCTAAATCTGATTTCCAACAAATGGTGAGCCAGTTTCCATTGATCATCTTCCAGCAACTTATAACGTTACAAGGTGGATCATTCAAAATTTTTTGACTGATTTTGAAAAATTTTCCCTTTCTTTATCCTTACTATCATCCTATGTTTCCATGCTTAAGTGGGTACCTCTATGAAATAATTTCAGACCACTCTATTACCGTAATCAATTACCTAATCTCAACTCTTAACATACCTATTTAATACCACATATTTTATCAGTAATGACTAACATTTTATTTTATGCCTTTACATTTATCTAAGCCATTTCCCCAACTAGATTATAAATTCATTTAAAGGAGGGATATATGACATGATTTTGATCCACAACAACCCAGAATGACACTGAACATATTTTTGTTTTTTTGATGCAGGCCATTCCCTGAGTAAACTGCCTCTTTAAGTAGAGGATATCACCTACTTTTTAGTTGATAGTCTTAGGCAATGGTGTAGGCAAATGATTTGCATATACCATTTTGGGTCACAGATATTATGTTAGAAGTAAGAGTTGAACTCCCATCTTCCAGACTTTCAAGTCAGGTCTCAATTGTCTATATTCTAAGCATCTAATAAATAAACGCTTGTGGGTTGTTTGTTTTTTAGTTTTTAATTTTCTTTGTTTCCAGATTATATGTCATTTATAATTTTTAATAAGCATTTTTGACAGTTTGTGATTCAGTTGTTTCCCCTCTACTTCCCTTCCACCCCTCCCCAAGGTGGTTGGCCATATGATAAGATATGTGTTATCATACAATATTTGTTTTCATGTTCATTGTGTTGTGAAAGAAGACACATATGACTTATACAAGAAAAAATTCATGGAGAAAATCAAGTGAAGATATGGTATGCTTTAACTGACACTGTCAGTTGCTTCCTACTGTGTGCAAAATATTTTGTGATATGCATAGAACATATTCAAAGGAATAAAACATCAAGAATTGACTGAACACAGGTTTTAAGAAAATCAAGTTTGCTTCTCTGTACACAAGTAATTAGCTGACCCTCCTGGCCATTAATTCACTCTCCCTCTTGAAATCATTTTGGAATAATTTGGATACATTCTCTGCTTCCTTTGTGCATATTGCATTACCCAAATACAATATCAACTCCTTGGAGTTAAGGACTGTTTTTTTGCCTATACTATGTGCCCCTCATACATAGTAGCCACTTAATAAATGTTTATTGAATTGAATCAGGTATTTAATAAGAACTTATAGCACCAAGGAACTGATGTAAATTTAGTTCACTTCATAATATGTTAAGAAATAATGCAGACAGACTGAGTAACTTGCTCAGAGTAATAGAAATAGTAAATTCAGGCCCTCTGACTTCCAATTTAGTACTCCTTCCACTGTATCACAACTGAGTTTCAGTATTAGAGAATGTGTTTATTTTATACAATGTTAATTTGAAAAATGCATGCATTATTAGTGCCTATTATTACATTGGGTAAGTAATATACAAAGTTCTCTTCCATATATTCATCTGTATTCAAAATGTGAATGTTTCTAGCCAGAATGTCTCTATCACTATGGATGATAAGGTTAAAAAATCTATAAACTACATTTTATTATTTTTTACTTTTCATCTAGATATTTTGACATAAAAATACAGGTCATGAACAAAATGGGATAAAAGCTTAGTGATTATTTTTGTTGGTTAATCTGATCAATATTAGCAATCATACTGTGTGATATAGGACTGCAAAACCAAAACAGAGTTTAGTATGAGGGAGCTGATGTTAATCTTTATAATTCTTCACCAAATATGAATAGACCTATTCCCATGAAAATCCCTTGTGTGAAGCACAATCACAAGGCAATGAGTGTCTGGGTTGCCTTCTTTTTTTCACTTTCCATTTGAAGTAAAATTTATTAAGAAAGGAAAAAAAAGAGACTGTAGGACATTTCATGATTTATGAGGCATATAGATTTACATTTAATTTTAAAGGACACCCAAGGTGTTTCTAAAATTTAAAGCATGCTGGAGATTGAATTCAGTCAAAAGGTCCATCTAATCCCCAAGTGAAAGGAGAAAAATGCTGATAAAATTATTATGAGAGAATAAAAAGAGCAAATAACTTATTTTAGTGTTGCCACATGTTATGATACATGCAAAGTTGACTTTCTGTGTCCTCTTTGGTATTTTCCTTAAGTATGTCTGTATATTTCCCTGGGACTTTCAAGTATAGCATCATCACACTTCAAAATCAGTTGGAGCCTCAAAGATCATTGAATTGATTCTAATCATTTTATAGAAGAGAAAATTGAGACCCAGATAGAAGCAACTTGCTTAGCTTTGCTGGTGGTTCACACTGCTTGTTTAGTGACTGACTCCTGGAGATTTTAGGGACACAGTCTCATCACCTGCTTCAATCCCAATAATCTTTCCACCATATCAATCTATATACTTTATCCTAAAAAGTCTTATTGTGCAGTTTTAAGATTAATTTTAAGATTAGCTTAAATAAGAACCAAATAAGGGCAATTATATTCTGAACCTGAGTCTCACTAACAAGCTTTAATAGCTTGAAAGTGCACTAAGACTTTTGGAATACACTATATGATTTGCTTAGATACTATCAAGTTTTCCAACTGTAATAACTTAATTTTGAATTGGGCACAGCACATACTTCTTAGGACTTTCAGGTTCACAAAGCACTGCCGCTACAACAATCCCATGAAGGAAATATTGTTCATATTATTGCCTTTCTTATTTTATAGATGAGCAAACAAGTTTTCAGAAGTAAAATTATTTACCAAAGTTATTCAGCTAAGAAATA
The DNA here is from genome assembly GCF_027887165.1 of Monodelphis domestica. NCBI lineage: Eukaryota > Metazoa > Chordata > Mammalia > Didelphimorphia > Didelphidae > Monodelphis > Monodelphis domestica. The sequence continues at coordinate 157,321,925 of NC_077234.1, forward strand.
TCACATCTAATATTCACATCTTTGTCTTCAGTTCCAAGGACAAAGAGATATTCACTCTATGATTGTAAAAATTTAATTAGTATATAACAATAAAATATTATATTTTATGAGGTTTATTAAGGATTATTAGAAATCAAGGATACAAAATAAAAACCATGTGCCCATGGCTGATTAGCCCATTCAAAATCCCCATGCTTAGCTTACTTGCTACATCATTGCAAAGGAAGAGAAGAGAATGTGGGAGGCTTTACTGCCAGTTAAATATCAATTGTGATTTTGCCAATGTGGGGACACAGGTGAGATTATAGGGGATTCTGGGAAATACCAAGGACTTCTGTGGATTGAAGTCTCTGGTTCAAAATCTCCATTTTTACATTCCCCTGAGGCCTGAGGAAGACTAGTCTCTCCAATGGGTCTTGTAACAGTAGTAGTAGAAGTTTCTCGGTAACTGAGGATGACGATTGTCTTTGTGCACTTTTATCTGTGATGTAGATGAATGTGCACAAAGACACTTTTGCATAAAGGAGATTTAAGTGGAAAAGTCGATGCACAGAGACAGTCCCACTCTCTTGGCGTTGGAAGCCTGGGTCCAGTGGCATGAAAAGTCGTTACACCTGGAGACTTCCTCAGCTGCATTGGATGGCCGTGTTGTCCCTCCAACACGCCCTAAGCACTCCACAGTGCTTTGCTGCGTCGCCATCTCAGCCGTTGAACCTTCTTATTGGTTTCTTCCGTCTGTTCAGCCGAAGTAGTCTTCACATGCTGGGTGAGCAAAGCCCTGGTTCACCAGGGGTCGACGATGACCCCATGGCTACCCTCACAAGGTTTAGCCGGCCTGTCGAAGCCGTTGCCCAGGGTGTGGCCGCTGCTTTATGCTAGCAGCTACTGGGAGCCACAAGTGAGATCGGGTGTCAGGTGGGGTCAGAGGCTGGAGAGCTGCCCTAGGAGGGCACGACAAGCCCTCCATACCAGAGATACTCCTCCTCCCTGAGTCCCTGAGCACCCCATACACCCCAATACACCCATAACGGCTATGAAATTACAATAATTTGAGGATAAGAGGAAAAAAGAACAAAGCCAATAACTGCTATACAAAAAGCCATTTAGGGGGAAGTCCCCTTTAGCATAAGAGTAGACATACAAAATAAATGCATTCAAACCTCCACAGTTCAAATCACCACATCCCAAAGTTCACTCTGGATCTTCTGGTACAGCATGTTGTCTGTGGAGGGAGGCATCTTCATGGTGCTTTCTCCAAACAGTTCACTTTCTGGATTTGGAGAGGTAGCATGTTTCTTAACCTAAAATTACTCTCAAAGGAAATTTAAACTCTGCAATTTAAAATAATAATAATATTTATACATTTCCCCCTGAAGAGGGTGATTGAAAAACACAGGGATCACATAGGGATGCTTGGCTGAGTTATGAGGTATATGAATCAATTGGCAAGAGAAATAGAATTTTAAAAAATCCAAGTAAAAAAAGATAATTTCTGGATAAAATATAGACTATCAAAGTCTTATGTGTAAAAATTCTAAGTAAAGGAAAAATAAATCTATAACAGGTCCTTGAATCAGGGCCCAATTAAAATGATTTAAGCAATTGTGCATTTACCCAATCAATAGCCAGGACTACAGAAAGTTGCCATTTTATGAAAGACAGAAAAGGGACTAGATTATAGGGGCCAGGTAGGAGCCAAATTTGAGATACTTGGTAGAATGTGGAACAAGGAAGACCTGCCTTTAACACATGCTATATAGCCGCAACCTCAAACCCCAAACAAATTCAAGTCCTCTTATCTTGGCTCAAAATTACATCAATCCCACCAGGATTGCTTGGTCTCTTTGACTTTGTGCTTTGATTGACTCTATGCAGTTTAGCTTTGTGCTTCTTTGGCACTGTGCAATGGCTCTTTTTGTATTCTCTTGTCCTGGAATCAGTCAGAATCATTCATCAAAGTCCAATAAAATTTTAAAATAATCAGTGGCATCATTTTTATAGTCTCAAGTTTTTGGGTATGCATTGACATTATAGCAAATAAATTTTAAACTTATATTACTGCAAAATAAAAAAAATTAAAGAAAATCTTAATACTGGTGACATATGCTTCAAATATAAAAAGGAGAGAAAAAATAAAAAATTGATGTAGTATATTGTACATGCAAGAAAAAATAATAACAGAGTTTTAAATATAAAAATATATAGCTTATAATCATTGACACCTTATGTCAGCTAAGGAAATGTAGAATAGAAGGTTTCTCACCTAAAATAAGATCCATTTCCTCTTCATACCTGGCCATGATCCACTGTGAGTACAAGGCAAATAATTTTCACAAAGTAACAGTCTTTTTTTTTATATATAAAAAACAGTAGTACAGCAGGTAATGCACATTCAAAACATATCAAAATCCCCAAAGTTCACAATAACCCAGTTAATTACAATGGCAATAGCAAACAAACCCAATATCATATTTTACATGAGTCTGCTGTATGACATTTAAAGAAAATGGATACTTGTCACAAGTTTTTCAGGTGTAGCAATATTTAAACCTTGGCAAATACTTTTTTAAACAAAGTAAAACTTATTTGGGTCTAGAACATCATCAAGAAATTTAGATTGTTTTGGTGGAAGTAAAGTGAGCTGAAGAGTTATAAATGAGAGAGATGCTCCTCTTTTAGGAGTTATCCAGCGGTACCATGCCCTGGGATCAACTTCCCAGCTCCTTTGGTATGAGACTGTGATGTCCCATCCATTCACATTTTTATAAATGTGGGAGGTGGGGATTATAATTGTATTTCACTTCAGCTACTAAAATGAACCTTACCTCCTGTTAGAGGCAGGCAAAATGATCAGAGTAGTTGAAAAAAATCTAAAAATCATGTCTAAAAGACCCCTTAAAATCAATTTGAGATATTTAACTCATTAAATTTTCCAGAGGTTCTCATACAATTATAACCAGTTTTGATGAAGTCTATCTGTCCTTTATGTGACAATTTACAAAGTCAAAATAGAAAAAAGGCTGGGGTTATTTTTATATGGACTAATTCAATAACATTTGTTCAGTATAGTTATAGAGGGAAATCAACAGAATATAACAGTAGTTAAAACCCAATACATTAAAAATGATTCAGTGTAACAGAATAGTAATGAATACATTAATATATGAACTTAAAACCAACAAAATTAAATCTTAAACAAAACAATCAGCAAAATGCAATAAAATACAGAGATGTTTATAAAACATTGGAGACTGAAAAGCCTTAAAAATATAATCTCCAGTCCCTTAAAATTCGTTTTTGTGTTGTTGTTGTTGTTGTTGTTTTATCCATTGAGATTCCTTTTGTCAATACTATGGAATTCCCCATAGCAGAGAACATGGGTTTTGGGAATCTCAAATTGGGCAGGTCCAAATGACAAAGAGTTGCAGGGAGATGAATTTTTCCCTGAATTTCAGGTGAGATAAGTAAAAGGATCAGTGCACTCAAAAAATATACATTGAAATACCCCATGCTTGTAATCAACTTCCTATTTGGAAAAGTCTCTTCCTTCTCCTCTTTCTCCCCCTTGAGGTACCCTGCCACATGGAGGCTAATTGTTGCCTAAGGAAAGAACACCCCAGTTTTTTACCAGTTTGTTTGTGATTCCAAAGACACAGGGGAAGCTACCAACAGCCTGGATCCTGGGGCTGGCCTGGGGTGATCTGGCTTGGAGGCAGGAGTAGAGTTGCTTAGGCTGGGCCTGGGGCTTGGAGAGCGATCTGGGTCAAGAAGGTCGAGTGAATGGTTGGAAGCATGCATGGATGGAGGTGGGAGCACTCAGCAGGAGCAAGCTGAATCAAGAGAGCCTTGGCAGGAGAAATGTGTCTTTAAAAAAATTATCTAGGTTATCTTAAAAAAAAATTAAGCTCTCATCCGACTTATGGTTGCAATTAAGTGTAAAATTTAAATTATATCTCTATTATTAAAATATTATATTTTATGAGGTTTATTAAGGATTATTAGAGATCAAGGATACAAAATAAAAACCATGTGCCCATGGCTAATTAGCCCATTCAAAATCCCCACATTTAGCTTACTTGCCACATCATTGCAATGGAAGAGAAGAGAATGTGGGAGGTTTTACTGCCAGTTAAATTCCAATTGTGATCTTGCCAATGTAGAGACTCAGGTGAGATTATAGGGAATTCTGGGAAATACCAAAGACTTCTGTGGATTGAAGTCTTCTATTTTTACATGGTCCTCCTTGGCTCTTCTTAAGCTAGACAAGCCACAAAATATTAAAATGGTTTCTGTTTTCTAATGGTCGTGAACTACTTGATATTGTCTTTCTATATGATATGGTGAGAAGTTACTGACTGACTATTCTTTGGCTTCTTTTATCCTTATCTTCTAATGGATAGCTTTGTATTTTGATAGCTGACTTAAATTTTATATTTTTTTCTTATAATCAGCAAATAGGATTGGTTTGGAAATCAACAGTATGCAGAGAGAGCATTATTTAATTAAGTCTAATTTTGGAAAACAAATACTCTTGTTGATACTACCTAGATTAAGATTGGGATTCTGATTGGGGAGGAGACATAAAGAGAACAAAAGAAGTAATGATGATGGAAAAAAATGGAGTGAAGTTTGATCAAGAAAGAAAGAGAAAGGATATTTACATTGAATTGTGCTAGAGATCACCTAGTCAGAAATAAGAATTAGATGAGAAATTCAGGAAACAGATCAAAGCCATGTTACAAAAGCACAGTAAAGTAGTGATGACCTCTAAGGAGCCTTCTGATTTAAATGGTTTGTGATTCTGAACCATAGGATGAGATTGGGTAGAGCACCTTGGAGGGTTTCAGACATCCAGGTTATATTACTAAGACATTTTCACTGATGGATTGACTGATGTTGGAACGATATTAAAAATGTAACAAATATGCCTAAACGGCCTCAAAACCAGAAAAAACATCCTCCATATTAAAAATATTAATACATTTCTATAACTTATGCCAGTCTTGTCATTACTTTCTTAGTATCCTTGACAAAAAATAGCTCTTACCTATCACTACCCCAACAATATCACATTTTATCTATATCTACATTATTTATCTTTGTAAGACTTTCCCCAATTTTGACTGTACTCTAAATATTAGTAGATGTGTGAAAGAGGTATTTCTCGAGAAAGAGGGCTCCCAAACTTTCCTAAAATCACAAACACAATAGTCCCATCATCTCTTCTATTTAAAGGTCAAATTGATTCTAGTTATGATGCTATGGAAGAACATTTGAAGTAAGTAAGTCTATATTTGAGTCATGACTTTGCCACTTACTAGTTGAATGGCTTTGGTCTAGTTATTCACCTTCTTAAGACCTTGATTTTCTCAAAAATAAAATTTCTAATAATAAATGCCTGCCAAGGTAGGCATAATAACAACTACCTTGCCTTCTCCAGAGAGTTATGATAATCAAATAAATTGATGTATGTTAGGTAATTTGTATTTGTTAAACACTTTATAAATCTGAACTATGATTATCCTATTAAATAGTTCCTTTCCCTATAAGGATATATGATGAGATTTTATCACCGTTGATACTGGCTTAAAGAGTATTTTTTCATTAAAGAATTTTCATGAAAGGTGAATTTTCCAAGATAATTAAGTCTCCAGATTTTTTTCTCTAGTGACATCAAGTATTAGGATACATGTGTCTGAAAAACTTAGAGATGTTTGACTCTGTATAAGCAAAATATAGAATTGTGAGATGCCTAGATGTTGGGCCAGTTTAGGGGCAGAATATCCAGATAACGATCTAGATTTTTCTGGTTTTAATTTGGTGGTAGATTGTGTTAAATTTAAAGTTATAAGGCCCTCAGTTCAAATTCTAAGCCTACCATTTACAAACCTCTTTATTCTTATAAAAGGTTTTTTGTTTTTTTCTGTCAGCATTTATTCCATGATTTTTTTTTTTTGTTATTTCTGCTCAAGGTCATGATGTCCAATGCCCTGTTTCTTTTTATTATTATTATGTTTTTTCACAATTACATATAAATTTATTTTTAATAATTAAATGACTTCTAAAGTCCTTCCATCTTTTAATGTATGCTTTACATATTTTACCATTGTATAGACACAGTCAAAGTCCCAAACACACCACCATCAAAAAATACATCATCTGGGAATAACTTGGCTCAGTGTTGGCTCAGTGTTGGCTCATTTCATTCGAGTAGTGACAGCTTAGCTGAATACAACCACCACAGAAAAACACCAATTGAGCTTAGGGCTTAACATATCCTTAGGACAGTCATAAAACCATGGCTTCCACTTTGGAAAGTGCTTATTGTACTCCACCTCACTTTCCAAAACTCCCTCTAACATTTCAGAAGTATGGAATTAAATTAAAATATTTCCAGGGCAACATTTCATAGCGGTATATATGCTATAAAGTGCTACCTCCCAACATGGTTAAGGAGAAGTAAGTGTAGCTAAAACAGATGGAGGAGGGTATATCTCATGGTAAGGCTCAAAGAAAATTTGAACAGCCAATGTCCATATTATAATCTTTAATCAGGAGGCTGAAAGAGAAAATTAAATACAAGAAATCACTGTTATCAGAGCAAGCTTTCAGTGACAGTGACATGGTTTGTAGATGGAAAATAGAGAAATAATTATGACCTTGGTGGGAGGGAAAAACATTCTAACCAGTTTTCTTCAGCTTGACCTTGGCCAGACACCACAAATTAAGTCCTTAACAATGCCAGAGAGCATAGGAGTCTTGTATTATTTAAAATGGCAACTCACTTATCTCCAAACATCTTTCCTGTCAGAAAAGAGAAAGATTCATGGGAGAAATAATTAAAGGGTCATTCGCTTTGTTACTAGTTTTCTGAACATGGACATACACAACTCCCCAAAAGAGATATGTATTTATTTTGCTCTTTTCCAGCACTGAACCCAAAGCACAACTCCCTCAGGAAACATCTTCAATTAGTCTAAATAGAACAAGTTTCAAAGGGGTGAGTTCTTAATCTGATGCTATTTTTAGCCATCACTGTCAGGGAAACAAAGTGGCAGTGAGACTTGATTTTTTTTTTTAATGACCCTGTTATATTGCTTTACGTCACTTAGACATCTCTCTTAATGCTGTATGTCAACGACGCTCAACAGGCCATCTTTGACTTGGGCTCACATCTTTTATTTCCTCAATAGGAAACAAAACAGAGAAAAAAGCAGTTTACAGAGAAGAAAAAATACCAGTAAGTTAAAATAAGGACCAGGAAAACTTTTTGCTTTTAAATAATTTCAGTTGGCTCAATTAATTAATCTATCAACAAAGGATGTATTAAAGGCTTTCTAAGGACTGGACACTGTGATTGTTGCTGAGAGTACAGAGATGAAAATGAATCAGTCTCTGACCTTAAGGAACTTACATATATAACCCTTATGAATGTAAAATAAATCCAAGGTAATTTGGAATGGGGGCCCTAATAGCTGAAGAGATCAGAAAAAAGTATATATATATATATATATATATATTATATATATATATATATATATATATATATATATGCAGGTGGTACTTGATGAGAGGTAAAAAGAAAACAAGTAATTCTAAGAGGAGGAAGAGCATGCCTGCCCTGGGAGACAGTTTGAACAAAGCCATAAAGATAGGAGGTAAAATATTTGACTGGACTTTAGAGGACGCAGAGGTGATTTATGTATAATACTCGAGCAGATTTGGGATCTCATCCATGTGGATGTTCCTTTTCATAATTCATATTCCAGTCCTTCCCTATCTATTCCTCCTATACTAATACTGTCCATGTCCTTTCATAAGTTATATACAGAGAGGTCTATTCTACATGCTTTAAAAAAACAAACAAGCCCTTACCCTCCATAGTAAAATCAATACTGTGTATTTCTTCCAAGTCAGTAGAGTATTAAGGGCTAGGCAATGGGTGTTAAGTGATTTTCCTTGGGTCACAGAATCCTACATACTCTCTTGACATCTCAAGGATCAGTTTGACATACAAATACAAATACAAACTTTCCAATGCATTGATTTTTAAAAGCTTAAAGTAATTTCCTGTAGGATACATCGAGCTCCTAAAAGCCAAGGGTACACAGATGCTCTACTCATGAATTCAGAAATAAATTATTGACAAATGTTCAAAAGATAGGAACAGTTTTTTGATGAAGAAATCAAAGCTGAATATAGATAGATAACTATATGAATATGCCTTAAATCATTATTGATTAGAGAAGTGCAAAACAACTCTGAGATCTCATCTCACACCTATCAGATTGACTAAAATGATAAAAGGGCAAAATGACAAATGTTAGAGAGTTTGTGGGAAAATAGAGACACAGTGGACTGATTCAACCATTTTGGAGAACAACTTGGAATTATGCTTAGAGTAATAAAACCGTGTATAGCTTTTGACCCAGCAACACCACTATTAGACTTATTTCCTAGGGTGATTGAGAAAAAGGAAAAAAAACAAAGGTTCTAAAATATTTATAGCAGCTCTCTTTGTGGTGGCTGGAAATTGAAGATAGGCCCATCAATTGAGGTATGGCTAAACAAGTTGTGGCTTATGATTGTAATGGAATGCTACAGCACCAGAAGAAATGATAAGCAAGTTAATTTTGGAAAAACACGGAAAGACCTATAAGAAATTATGAAGCGTGAAATGAGCAGAATCAAGAGAATCATATACAGCAACAGAAATGTTTGAAGAATGATTTGTATATGTCCACCTCCAGAGGAAAAACTAATAAATACAAATAAGACATAGTTTCATAATGTAATAATTATTATATAATAAGCTATAAATAAAACTCCTTTTATTCATAGTTTATTATTCATTATAATTTAATACATGTATATTTATAAATTACATATATAAACTATGTCTTACTTATTTCTAAATAAGATATATAGAATATATATATTTTTTGCCAAATGATGCCTTCTCTAATGTGGAGGGAAAAACAGTTAACTTGTTATTTTAATGGAACAAACATAGACATAAAGAAATTTAAATTTAGAAAACACATTAAGAAAACTCATACCCAGATCCTTATGGCATCATATTGGGCCACAAACTCACGAAATCTCAGATTGGGAGGGTGCCTCAAAGGCCATTGAATCCAACCTCTACCAGATTAAAAATCTCTTCCATAACATCCCCAATAAATGATCTCCCAGTCCCTGCTCCAAGACCTCTGAAAACACCATCTATTTCTTACTCAGTGTCAAACTGCCCTTCTAAATTGTTACTGATGCTCTATCCTTGTGGAAATGTATCAAGGTTCCTCTTATATGTCTCAAATAAATTTAACCATTTTCATGTTTCATCTCCAGCTTCAGTCTGCTCAGTATGAGCCAGAAGTAAATTGAAATGGGATGTGCTGGAACTGCTTGATATTTATCCCTCAGTCCAACAAAGCTTACTTCATGACATTCTTTTACATTTCCAGATTTTTTTCCCCTATAGGATGTTCCAGTGGTTTGGTCAGAATTTAATACCCTGTTAGGTTTCTAGTTCTATGAACTTGTTACTATCTGCTTTCATGACTGACAGTTTCCCAGCTGCTAAGGGTCTTTCTGAATATAGTCCCTCCAAAGAATTATACGAGGGCTCTATATAACATTCATTTCCTTTACAATTCCAAAATAATCATGGAAACATGCCATACTCAGAGTAGCCAAGTCTATATTTAAAATGTATGTTCAGAACACTGCTATTTAAAGGGATGGTACATTTTTGCATATCATGGGACATTTCAACACTTCAGGCAATTACAATAAAAGAGTTGTATAAATCTGAGAGGTTTTAAAACTCTGCCATTTCAAGATCATTTCTTTTCAGGGACCTTTGGAATCTTATGAAATAAAAATAAAATAAAATAAGAAATGCTTTGAGGCTACAGATATCACAAGAAAATATTGTAGATTACAACAAACATTTTTTAACACCTGTAAATAATTTTAAAATATAGTCAAATCATTTCATTGCAAAGTGAAAATAAATCCTGTCAGAAGTGGAGCATATTTAACTTGGAGAAAGGAAAACTGCCTTTTTTAAAAGTGTTTAAATAAGAGTTTTCTGTTTCATAGCATGGGTACTTGGCTGTTTCAAAGTAGGTCTGTTTGATTACAAATCCAAAGAAAATTTTAAGACTAGAGCCACTTGTTTGCTCTAGGTTTAGAACGAGATGTAAGACTCATTCTGCCGGTGAAGGCTCACTTTAGTCAAGATCTCGTGTTAGCAAATAACACCAGGAAATGATCCCAGTGTGAGAATTACACAAAGTAGCATTCATGACTGTTTGGCTTAAACCGACAAAATGAAATTCCAGGCACAGGGAGTTTGGTGTGCTGCAGATTTTAAGCATCCCATGGTAAGGGAAAAATTGCCTTCCTTGGTTTCATGGAGACACATCTTCATAAATTACAGACTGAATCTGGCATCTTTTAGTTTGTGGCATAGCTATCCTTTTCATAACATCAGAGGATTTAGTGCTAGATGGGATCTCAGAAATCTTCTCATCCATCCAGAAAATCCTTCCCAAATATACTACTTCCAAGACAGAGGAGTATATGAGAATCTGTCTCCCAGACTCCTCTGTGACTTAGGCATCTTTGTATTTTTGATTTTCAGTTGTAAAATGGGATTTGAAACCACATAAGGTTTATTATAAAAATTACCAACAGATGTACACAAGTTTTTCACAAGCTTTTCCATGAAATAACAATATTTTTGTTAACTGGTCTAGTTATAGGAATAATTCAAAAATAATTGACAGAAATGCTATCAATAAAGAATTTTTTTGAAGTACATATCTTTTACTAATCCTTAATAGCTCATTATATTGACAAGTACCTTATATGTTTTTAAGGTGCCTTTCAAGATGTATTTGATTCATTTTCACATGGTGGTTATGGCAACATTTTTTTAAATTTTAAATTATTGTTTTGAAAATTTTATTGAATGAGTCAGTTTAGAACATTTTACCTTAGTTACAAGGATCATTTTCTTTCCTTCCCCTCTTTCCACCCCTTCCCATAGCCAACACACAATTCCACGGGGCTTTACATGTGTCCTTGATCGAAACCTATTTCTATGTTGTTGATGTTTGCACTAGGATGTTCATTTAGAGTCTACAACCCCAATCCTATCCCCATCAACCCATGTGATCAAACAGTTGTTTTACTTCTAAGTTTGTACTCCCACAGTTTTTCATCTGAATGCATACATTATTTTTTCTCAGAAATCCCTCCAATTTTTTCCCAAAGCTGGGATCTTTGGGTTTCTCACAGACTGTCCTGCTGAGGTCACTTCAAGTCTATTCCACTGATCCTCCCTTCTGTCTCTTAGCCAGTACTATATTGTTTTGATGACCACTCCTTTATAGTATAGTTTGAGATCTGGCAAGGCTGGGCCACTTACCATCACATTTATTTTTTCATTATTTCCCTGGATATCCTTGATCTCTTGTTCTTCCAAATGAATTTTGTTATGTTTTTTTTTTTTCTAATTCAGTGAAAAAGTTTTTTGGTAGTTCAATGGGTATGGCACTAAATAAGTAAATGATTTTAGGTAAGGTTGTCATTTTTATTATGTTAGTTCATCCTTCCCATGAGCAATCAATGTTTTTCCAGTTATTTAGATCTAGTTTTAATTGTGTGGATAGTGTTTTGTAGTTGTGTTCATATAGTTCCTTTTTTTGTCTTGGCAGATAGATCCGTAAGTATTTTATATCATCTAGGGTGATTTTAAATGGAATTTCTCTTTCTAATTATTGCTGCTGAGATGTGTTGGAAATATATAGAAATGCTGATGTCATGTGGGTTTATTTTGTATCCTGATTTATTTTTATTTTTTTTGCTTTTTAGTTGATTCTCCTTAAAGGATTCTTTAAGTAGACCATCATATCATATGCAAAGAGTGATAGCTTGGTCTCTTCATTGCCTGTTTTAATACCTTCAATTTTGTTTACATCTCTAATTGCTACTGCTAGTGTTTCTAGAACAATGTTAAATAACAGAGGTGGTAATGGGCATCCTTGTTTCCCTCCTGATCTTATTGGGAATTCTTCTAATTTATCCCCATTGTACATGATGTTTGCTGATGGTTTTAGATAAATACTTTTTATTATTCTTAGGAAAGGTCCTTCTATTCTCATACTTTCTGGTGTTTTTGTTAGAAATGACTGTTGTATTTTCTCAAAAGCTTTTTCTGCATCTATTGAGATAATCATGTACTTTTTGGTAGTTTGCTTGTTGATATGGTCAGTTATATGGATGGTTTTCCTAACATTGAACCATCTTTGCATTCCTGGTATAAATCTCACCTGATCATAATGAATAACCCTCGTGATCACTTGCTGGAGTCTTTTTACTAGTATTCTATTTAAGATTTTCTCACCTATGTTCATTAGGGAGATTGGTCTATAGTTTTCTTTCTCTGTTTTTGACCAGCCTGACTTTGGAATCAGTACCATATTTGTGTCATAAAAGGAATTTTGTAGATCTCCTTCTTTGATTATTCAGTCAAATAATTCTTATAATATTGGGATTAGTTGTCCTTTGAATGTTTGATTGAAATCATTTGTGAATCCATCTGGCCCTGGGGATTTTTTCTTAGGGAGCTCTTTGATGACTTGTTCAATTTATTTTTCTAATATTGGACTGTTTAGGTATTATATTTCTTCTTCTGTTAATCTAGACAATTTATATTTTCATAAATATTCATCCATATCACCTAGATTACCATATTTATTGCCATATGATTGGGCATAATAGGTTTTGTTTTTGTTTTTGTCTTTTTTTTATATGGCCATGGGCATGATTTGCATCTGATAGCTGCTCCTCCATCCCCATGCTTCGTTTTTATTTTTATAACTATTTTCTTTGGATACAGATACATTACCTAACACACATGTCTAAATAGAGATAATTGCAAAAGTAATACATCAACTTTTAATAAATCACTTGATTAACATTCTATATTCTTATATTGTGATTTCAGATAATTTTTTAATTTGAATATGTTTATTTAGTCAATTTAGAACATTATTCCTTGGTTACAATAATCACATTATTTCCTTCCCTCCCCTCTACCCACTCTTCCTGCAGCCAATGTGCAATTTCATTTTACTTGTGTCCTTGATCAGAACCTATTTCCATGTTGTTGTTTACACTAGGATATTCATTCAGATTCTACATCCCCAACTATATCCCTTCAACCCATGTATTCAAGCAGTTGTTTTTCTTTGGTGTTTTTACTCCCTCGGTGTTTCCTCTGGATGTGGATAGTGGTTTTTCTCATAGGTTCCTCCAAATTGTTCAGGGTCATTGCATTGCCACTAATGGAGAAGTCCATTACATTCGATTGTACCACAGTGTATCAGTCTCTATGTATAATGTTTTTCTGGTTCTCCTCCTCTCACTCTGCATCAATTCCTGGAGGTGGGCATAATAGTTTTTAATGATTGCCTTAATTTCCTCTTCATTAGAGGTGAGGTCTCCCTTTTCATCTTGGATGCTATCAATTTGGTTTTCTTCTTTCCTTTTTTTAATTAGTCTGACCAGTATTTGTCTATTTTATCTGTGTTTTAAAGTACCAGCTTTTAGTCTTATTTATTAAATCAATAGTTCTTTGACTTTCAATTTTATTAATTTCTCCTTTGTTGTTTAGGAGTCTAATTTAGTCTTCATCTGAAGATTTTTAATTTGTTCATGTTCTAGTTTTTTAATTTGCATGCCCAATTACATTGACCTCTGCCCTCCCTAATTTGTTAATATATGAATTCAATGGTTTAAATTTCCCACAAAGTACTGCTTTGGCTGTATCCCATAGATTTTGAAAGAATGTCTCATCATTGTCATTTTCTTTGATGAAATTATTAATTGTTTCTATGATTAGTTCTTTAACCAATTTTGGAGAATCATATTTAATTTCCAATTATATTTTGATTTGCCTCTCCATGTCTCCTTAATAATTATTATTTTTATTGCATTGTGATATGCAAAGGTCGCATTTATTATTTCTGCTCTTTTGTATTTGTTTGCAATGTTTTTATGCCCTTGTACATGGCCAATCTTTGTGAATGTACCATGTGTTGCTGAAAAGAAGGTGTATTCTTTTTTGCCCCTATTTATTTTTCCCCACATATTTACTACCTCTATTTTTTCTAAGATTCCATTCACATCTGTTACCTCTTTCTTATTTATTTTTTGGTTTAATTTATCTAGATCTGATAGGTTCAGGCCTCCCACTAGTAAAGTTTTTCTATCTATTTCATCCTTGAGTGCCACTAGTTTCTCCTTTAGAAATTTAGATGCTATGCCATTTGATGCATACATGCTGAGTACTGATATTTCCTCATTGTCTATACTGCCTTTTATCAGGATTTAATTACCTTCCCTATCTCTTTTAACTATATCTATTTTAGATTAGACTTTGTCAGATATTATGACTGTGACTCCTGCCTTCTTTTTCTCAGTTGATATCCACTAGATTTTGCTCTACCTGCTTACTTTTACCCTATGTGTGTGTCTACCTTCTCCATGTGTGTTTCTTGCAGACAGCATATGGTAGGGTTTTGGATTCTAATCCACTCTGCTATTCGCTTGCTTTTTATGGGTGAGTTCATTCCATTCACATTCAGAGTTGTGATTACTAGCTGTGTATTTCCCAACATTTTGATTTCCACTCCTGGTCCTGCCCTTTCTTCTTTCACTATTTCCTTCTATACCAGTGTTTTGTTTTTAATTAGTCCCCCCTATTTCTCACCCTTATTTTGCTTCCCTTCCCTCCTCCCTTCTTATTTACCTTAATTTTTCTTTAGGGTTTTTTTAGTCCACACCCCACATTCTCCCTCCCATGTATTGCTTCCTTCTCCAACAATCTGTTTGTTACCCTTCTACTTCTCTATAGGTTGTGAATAAATTGTTTGACCCAATGCATCTAATTGTTCTTCCCTCTTTGAATCAATTTCAATGCATGTAAGAATTAAGTATTTCCTTTCTCCAACCTCTTTTCCCTTCCAGTGTATTGGTGTTCTCACCCACTCCCACCATGCACTTCTTTTAACATATAAATTTATCTCATTTTCTTTCTTTTCCCATTTCTCTTAGTATTAATCTCTTTTTTACCTCTAGTTATATATATATATATATATATATGTATATATATATATATATATATATATATATATATATATACACACACACACACAAATATATATGTGTTTTCATCCTATACAGTTTGTCATTGTTCACTCTAAGTATAGTTCTTCTAGCTATCCAGGTGATAATAGCAATTTTTAAGACTTGCCAATATCCTCCTTTCTTGTAGGGATACAAATCATTTTAACTTATTGTGTTCCTTAAAAAAGTTTTTTTTTGTTTGTTTATTTTTCCCCTTTCTTAATTGCCTTTTGGTGATTCTCTTGAGTTCTGTGCTTGGGCATCAAATTTTCTGTTCAAGTCAGGTCTTTTCTGTATGAATGATTGGAAGTCTTATGTTTTATTAAATGACGATAATTTCCCCTCCAAGAATATAGTCAGTTTTGCTGGGTTGTTGATTCATGGCTATAGACCTAGTTCTCTTGCTTTCCAGAATATCATATTCCATGCCTTTCAGTCCTTCAGTGTAGATGCAGTCAGATCCCGTGTTATCCTAACTGTAGTTCCATGGTATCTGAATGACTTCTTCTTAGAAGCTTGTAATATTTTTTCCTTGGTCTGGTAGTTCTTAATTTCAGAAATAATATTCCTGAGTGTCATCAATTGAGGGTTAAATACAGGAAGTAATCTGTGTATTCTTTCAATCTCCACTTTTCCCTCTTACTCTAGAATTTCAGGGCAGTTTTCTTGGGTAATTTCCTGTAGCGTGATGTCCAGGCTTTTTCTTTTGTCATTATCTTCTGGCAGTCCAATGTTTCTTAATTTGTCTCTCCTCATCCTGTTTTCTAGATCTTCTGTTTTGTGGATAAGGTGTTTCACATCATCCTCAATTTTGTGAACTCATTTGCTCCTAGTTGTTTGATTCTAGTTCTTTAAGACTGAATTTCATCCCTGAATTTTTGGTCATTCTTCTCCTTCTGGTCTGATTTATTTGGAGAGGGTCATCTTTCATCTTCTTTGCCTCATTTTCAAGCTGGTTATTTTTGGATTTTAAGACACTGTTTTCTATTTCCAGATGATTTATTTTGCTTTTTCAATTATTTTCCCAGCTGTCTTCAGCCTCTCTTAATTATTTTTGAATTGTATTTTGAGTTCTTTCAAAGCCTGTATCCAATTCACTGGGCTTTCTGTGTTTTTGCTTGGTGTTCCTTGATCCTCCCCTGCTCCATTTGCTCTTTGTTCATTGCCTGGATAGAAGCTGTCATTTGTAATTTCTTTTTTCTTTTTCTGTTGTTTACTTATATTTTCCCCTTTTTTGCCCCCTGTAGTTGCCTGTAGTCTTGCTCCTCTCATTATGTTGTGGTGCTTTGTGTTTGGACTATTCTGTACTGAAGGGGATTCTTTTCTGTTTTGCTGATTGATCAGGTTAGTCAGATATTCCCCAGATGACAGCAGAAGCTGAAAAGGACTGGGCTTCCTGCCCTGTTATCAAAGTTGTTGCCTGTAGTTTGTTGCTGTCTTTGCCTTAGAAACTTAGTCATCAAGGCTCTCAGATAAGTCTGTGGAGAAGTGTTGCAGCTTGAGTTTCCTTTCCCTCTGAAGTCTTCTTATCTGCCCTATTGATGAGATTGAGCCAGAACACATTTGACCTGCAAAGCTGGCTGTGCCCTAAGGTGAAAAACTTGTGAAGGGGGTAGGGGCAAGATAGAGCTTCTTGGCTGAAACTAGACTGCCTGCTCTGAGCTTCTCCCCCAGTTGCCTCTATGCAACCTGTGTTCAATGCCCTAAGCCTGGCACACCTGTGCCCAGCAAAGTTCCCCCTGAACTAGCGACCTTGCCTGCCCAGAAATTCCAGTCACCACTGGAGGCTTTGCACTATAGGTGAGGGAGAGGTCCTGGGACCATTCTTCTTCCTTCACCTTAAACCCATGTGTTCTAGAGTTCAGGCTTTTTTTTTTTTTTTTGAGGGGTGTACCTTTTAAGTTGAGTCCAGAAGGAAGATTCCCTAGCTCTGTTCTGTTCTTAGATCTGGTTTTCAGTCCACGCAAAGCATTGTGTTTTTGATTTGGTGAGGTAGGGTTTGTGGAGGTCTGAACAGTTGCTGTCTCTAAGTCACCATCTTGACTCTGACTCCCTATGGCAACATTTTAAGCCTCATTCCACAGATTTTCCCTTTGCTTAATATTTTATTGGTCAGGATATTTCATTTGGAATACTTGGGAAGAAATGTAATTGTTCCATATAACAACTGACCATCCTATTTTCTTACTGATTATACACACTACAAAATGTAGATGTGTGTATGTTCTCAAAAAATCATATTCCATTAGAAATGTAAGTGTACTTAGAAGTTTTCTAGTCTAGTGCTCAATCTTAAATTACAGATTTGAAAACCAGCCCAGAGAGGTTAAATGACTTTTCTAATATCAAACAACTACTTAAAAGGCAAGGACAAGATTTGAATCAAGGACTTCTGGTGTTCCTTCCATGATAGTCACTATTCCTCTACTTGATTTCCCCAAAATGGCCTTTAAACAAACTGGGAAAGGGTAAGGCATGGAAGGGGTCATTGCTTCTTAAACATTTTTGTTCCCAGAATAGTATTCTTTTCCATGAGCAATTATGGTACACAATGGGAGATTTGTACTTACATATGTTATTTTCAGAACATTTAGTTAAAATGCTAGTGTGCTGGCAACATACCCTTTGAGAAGCACTAGAATAAGAATTTTTAAATACTTCATAAGGATCATATATTTGCAACTGAACCAAACTGATGCCATTTGTTCAAATGACATAGATAGTGAACGGCAGAGTGGGTATCCAAACCCAGGACCCCTGAAGTCAAATACAGCAGTCATTCCACTAATAAAAATGGAATTGGTCTGGGGGATTAGGTGACCCAAGTTCTACATCAAAGTCTAAATTAGCTGTCCCTATGCAAGCTGTTTTGCCAGTCTAGGCTTCTTCAGCTGTAGAATCAGTCTAGTCAATCTATATACATTTGTTAAGTCCCTATTATAAACCAAACATTGTGTGTGTGTGTGTGTGTGTGTGTGTGTGTGTGTGTGTGTAAAACCCCCTTGGGGTTCATTTACTCAACTCATATCATCATCAGTGGGTGGGTGAGTCCCCAGTGATGTTATTACTACTCCCAGGGTTTGGGGAGAGAACCCTCTAGGTGACTATGCTCTTAAATTCTGCTTCAGGAGGCTACACCAGTTTGTTTCCCATTAACTGGGTGACTTCTGTCAAATGAGTAGATTATGTTATTTAGCAAAGGCATTTTCTGAAATGTCATAGTGAGAAAATGGAACATCCAACCAGAGTCCAAGAGGGGGGAAAGAATAAGCATAAAGTCCATGAGATACACCTATATGGCATATATGTGACCAGGCAAATCACGAATCTGGAACTTTCAGGCATGCTGTCTGTCTGTCTGTCTGTCTGTGTGTCTCTCTCTCAGGTTCTTCCCATGCTCATCATGCATTATAACCATCCAGCTCTTTATCTGAGTAACTTCTTCACAGGAAATGACGTCTCTACTGGACAGCCAACTCAGCTAGCCCTGTTCCTCTTAGCATGCAGCATCTTAGATCGGCAAATCAGTCTGCTGCTAGGTTGGGTGTCTTTGGTGACTCTACCGGCTCATAATTAGACATCACTGCCCTTAGCCAAAGTTGAGGAGTCTCACTGTTCAGTGGCTGCCGGATGGCACTGGGAAGGCCACTGGACAGCAGCTCTCAGATGAGACCAAACTGGTTGCTCAGCTACTGGACTTTCCACATGCTGTGATATCTCTGTGATCAGTTTGTGTTCTGGGCTTGTTCTTCAATAGAAAACTTCAGTCTTTTTTTCCCACTTTCAGTCAGAGTCTGGGCTGAACAACACTATATTCTTTTCATGTGGTGTGTAATGTGTTTTTTACAGCTCAAGTCCTTGCCATGTGACATACTTCTGTACCTTACAGTTCACTGATATTGTCATCTGACCTGCTGATGAAATCTAAGAAACTCTGGACTTGATTTGCACCCTTAGGACTTTTGAACCATTCCATCTACCCTGAAAATAGTTTTTCTTTTAGGTATTATTACCCCTAATTAGAACATAAGTTCCTTGAGAGCAGAGAATGTCTCAATTTTTCTGTTTGTATCTTCATTGCTAATTATGTATAGTACTTGCCACACAGTACATACTTAAAGACTTTCATTCATTCTTTCGTTATTTTCTTTTTAATTGCCTGCCCCTATGCCTAGAAGCAGTTAGAGTGCTCAAAGGATCAAACTCTGGACTTGGAAGTCAGGCAGCCCTTATTTCAAATTTGAGCCCAGAAACTTACTAGCTCTGTGACACTGGACAAATCACTTACTCTTTGTCTTCCTCAATTTTCTCATGTAAATATAAAATGGGACTAATTAATAGTGCCTGCCTCCCAGGTTGTTGTAAGGATCAAATGAGATAATAATAATAAGATGAAGAATAAAAAACTTCAGGTAGTATCTGGTATTTTATGCCTTCTTTCTTTCCTTCCTTCCTTTCATTCCTAGAATGCTTTGACTTCAGCCTCTTGGAATTTTTGACTTTCTTCAAGACTCATCTCAAACTCATCTTTCTTCAGGGGGCCTTTCCAG
Source organism: Monodelphis domestica (assembly GCF_027887165.1). NCBI lineage: Eukaryota > Metazoa > Chordata > Mammalia > Didelphimorphia > Didelphidae > Monodelphis > Monodelphis domestica. Next base: position 157,341,679 of record NC_077234.1, read on the forward strand.
ATCCTGCCACCCTTCCCTTTCCCTGCTACCCCCTTCTTCTCTAAAGTTACCTTCATATTTCTGTACATACCTTTTTGCACATTGTAAGATTGTAAGCTCCCTCAGGGCAGGGGTCGTTTTTATATTCTTGGTGTGCCCATTGCACAGAAATTGGCATATAAGGATAAGGAAAGGACCTATAATTTAACTGTTCAGGAAACTGACCTAATGAGAAAATTCCCTTTTCCAATGTAAATTAGATCCAACTCAAAAAATTATATCCTTACAAAATTGCTTAGGATACTTAAATGTTAAGTACTTTGTCGAAGATCTAAAGAGATAGCATTTAAACTGATGTTCCTGTGCCCAAGATCAGGCCCCTATCCATTATGGCTACTCTACCTCTCCACATAATAAGTGCATAATAAGTGCTCACTAACTAATTAATTCTCGTTCTCAACATGCAATTCTATTATCCAATCTATTATTCAAGGTAAGAATAAATGCAGAGAAAATCAGAAGCATAACAATGTGTACTTTTTAAACTAAAATCTGGAAAATAATGACTTTTCCAAAGATTTCCATATTTTCTCTTCTCTTTTGATGTGCCTAGAAAGATAGCATGCTAAAATAACTCATACACCTGAAAGGACAAATCACAAAGAGCCAGCAGATCAAAAGAAGGATGGAATCCAGCATTTTGTAATGTCTAAGGGAGAAAAGGTTTCTTGGTTCATTAACCATACATCACTCATTACCTCAGAATATTACACATGTATGACATCTTCTTCATCCTTGAAAATACAGCTGCAATTTGACTAAATCTGTCATCAGTATTTCTAAATGCCAAGTGAGAAGAAAGGCAAAGACTATGTTGGTTAATGAAGTTACTTAACTACCTCTGCAATTCTTTTATAACTATAGTTTTTACTTAATAATAAAGGGCTCCAATGGTTACTTACTTTTAAAGAGACAGAATAAAAAGTAGGGGCATTAAAAGATTCATCAATGACGCTCATTCCCTTGCAACCAGATTATGTGTAACAAAGTACATATGCTGAGAAATAATTCTATACATTTCCTTCCTCCCTTAGGAAGTCTAACTTTTTTCATGTGTAAGTTGTTTTCTTTCAATAATACTAATTCATATTGCATGTTGGTTGTGGGAAGGGGGGGAGGGAGGGAAACAATGTGATTATTTTAGCCAAGGAATAATATTCTAAATTGACTAAATAAACTAATTCAAATGGAAAAAAATAATACTAATTCACAATTATATGTACTTCATATTTCCATTGTTCTTCAGGTTTTCAATAAATCTATCAGCTATGTTGGACAAATATTGTAGTAGTAGCTTTATGTATTTTCTAGAGGCCACCATTGCAGCCAAGAAGACAAGTCATTGAATTTCTAAGTGCCCTGGGCAATTATGTAGGAGGATAAATTATAGAAAAGATGGTAATCTAGAAATCACAGATCTAATCCCTATGTATTTATTTCCTTAAGAGATTTACCCTTAGTAATAATAACAGGTAACATTTATATAATACTTTAAAGTTTGAAAAGTACTTTACAAATGTCTCATTTGTTCCTCACAACAATTGTGGGAAGGAGATGCTATCTTGTCCACTTTTTTACAGATGAGGAAACTGAGGCAGACAGTGGTTAGGGATTTGCCCAAATTACATAGCTAGTAAGTGCCTAAGGCTAGATTTGAACTCATGTCTTCCTGACTCCAGGGCTATTATTCTGTCAACTATACCACCTGGCTATCATAGTTAATAGGAGCTAAGGACCACGATTCTAATAGTCTCCTGAATCCTCAATTCTTTTGATAGCAACATCATCTCTTGATTTCAAAATACCAGAAAAAATTCTTTGACCCTTGGGAGTTTGACTGAATAAAGTCTTCCAGTTCTAAACTGCTATATGACTTCAGGACTAGCTCAGAGCATTTAACATCTATGACATTTTAATTTACTCTATAATTATGATCTCTTTTTGTTAGTGGCATAAACAAAGTGTCAGAGTCAATGTAACATTTGCATGCTCAGTGCAATTTTCAAGCTTGTCCTTTACTTCCTTCCTTATCTCTCATTTGAGTGGGAGAGATACAAATTGATAGACCCCTGTCTAATTTTTCTGACAAGCCATCTTCAAGCTTACATTTGTTTGTCTTTTTTTAAAAAATCCTTTTGATTCCCACCATAAGAAATTATTTCTTAGTAAAATGGATATTTCTTAGTAATCAAGTTATCTGTTATCGGAGCTCTAGGGAAAGTATCTTTCTATCAGCCTCTAGGTTTTGTCACCCAACATCAGGCATTCTGAACACAGTGGTGTTTCAAGTCCTCCTCTAGCATATTGAAAATACCTTTTAAGTCTTCCAGTTGTTATTAATGATTTTGAACAGAACAGATATAAATAAGGGATAGGGAAGCTTTTGGAGATTTATTAAGAGGATACACATATATATTATGATAATACTACTTGGAATATCTGCTCTATTATTATTACGTAGCATTATTATTATTACATGCTTTATGTATGTATTTATACATGTATACATGTTGTCATTCAATTGTTTCAGTCATATCCAACTCTTCATGACTCCATTTGGTATTTTCCTGACAAAGATACTGGAGTGATTTGCCATTTCTTTCTCCAGCTCATTTTGGATGTGAGGTTCTTTCCATAGAATAGAGATCTCTATGGTCTAAAAAAGAATCAGCTGTTTTAGTTCCAAAGAATGAGGTTTTCAACAACAGCTACCCTCAGGGGATTAAAGGACATCCAGAAAGAGTCAAAGAAGAGAGAAGAGTGAAGAGTGATGAGACATGTTGGCTAATATTTGATGACTGTTTTGAGGCAACTCCTTCTCCAGTTTTATACATTGTTTTGCCCAAGAAGGAAGAACTGATTTCTGAAGTACAAATAATCCAAATTTTATCATGAAGGGATTCCCTTATATTTTAATAGAGAAGGAAAAGAAACCTTCTAGACCTTTCTGCGGCATTTGACACTGTGGACCTCCCTATCCTTGGGGATTTACTCTCCTTTGAAGAGATAATATCTCTCCTTTCTAGATCTTTGTTGTAATATTATCCCATGGCTGTGTACCTCCCTATCCTTGGGGAGTCACTCTCCGTTGAAGAGAATATCTCTCCTTTCTAGATTCTTGTTGTTATCATTATTCCATGGCTCTCTCTTGATCCACACTCCACTTATCTCACCACTCATTAATTGTCTCTTTTTTGCTGATTCACCATATACAATTGGTCCTAAATTCTGAGCCTATCCCTTATTTCTGTCAGAGGTTCTTCTCTTTTCTCTATCCTTATCTGCTCTCAGTGATCTCATAAGTTCTTATAAGTTCAGTTATCATGTCTAGACAGATATATGTCAGAACTCCAGTAGAACTTTTACACAAATTTTATGCATCATTGCAAATGGACAAGATTAAAAAAAATAATTTACCCCAAACTATTTGAACTTTTATAAATACTCTTGCACTCTTGAATATCTTCTGACTTTTAAAAATCATGTAAGTAGCATTTGTTATTAATAATATATACAGGGAACATTTTTAGGAAATCTTTTATTTTAAGGAAAAACCCTTTATTAAAGTGCTTCCTTACTATAAACAAGAAAATGAAAACAGCTAAGAGATAAAAAAAATTAAGTAATGGTTGATAAATGTGCACACCCACATTCAAATCAAGTGGAATTCCTTAAAGAAAAGGATCAAGCATGTGCCAAATTAATAAACAAATTATACCAATAAAGCAATGGTTTCATTGTGTCCTATTGAAATGCAGATAATTAGTTAATTTCATATAAGAAGCTAAATGGTCACATGATTACTCAGGCTAAACTAGAGTTAGTTAAAAGGTCAAAGCATGTTGGAGGGAAAATGACTTATAGATAATACACGTGAAATTGCTTGTCAACCCCTAGAGGGGGAGGGAATAGGGAGAAAAACAACATGAATGATGTAACCTTGGAAAACATGTGTAAATTTGTTACTCAAATAAAATAAAGGAAAAAAAGAAAATGATTTATAGAGGATCATCTTATCCCATTCCTTTATTATAAACAGGACAGTCTGTACTATATGCTTAGAGTTCTTTGGAACTTAGACTCTGTAAATGAGGACATTCCTAATACCCCCCCCCCCAACATATTATACCACAAAAGTAAATAAGGTTGAGAATTTAGCTGTCATAAAGTATATAATCGGATATCAATGAAGGAAAGAAAGTTTATGTTGAGTTCTCATGAAGTCTGTTCTCATTAAATTTCTTTCCAGTGATTCCAAGCATTTAGAATGATATAAAGACATAATGTGATAAAAGTGGTCATTTTAATGGGATTTCATGTAGCTCAGAGCCTAGAAGCAGTGGATTTTATTACTATCGTATTAGAGCAGTTATGCTTGTACAACCCCAATGTCTCAGGTATAAAAATCAACTCCCTGCTGTAACTTGGCAGAGTAGGTCACCTATAAAACCTAAATATGAAATTTTAATTCCTAGGGGTAATGTTTGAAAAGTAGTAGAATTTTATGCTATTTTTAATTTTTTAAGCAGAATGTTTATAATTTTGCAAACTATATATGAATAAGAAAATGACTGTCATAAAAAAAATATTAATCAAATTACCATATTGGATTCAGTTGCTAATTCTTAAAAAGAAGTTCATTACCATACTCATCTGTGTCATCAATGGCATGATAATGTAATGGATAATTTAACAATTCACTCAATAGTTTCAAACATTTCAAGAGTTTTTCAACTAAAAGCCTATATAAGCCCCTAATTGAAGCTTTGTAATGTGAGTCAATATGGATTTTGATCTACATTCTCTTTAATACTATTAGATCATAATGTCCAAGGAGGAGCCATTAGGACCTTGCAGTCTAAATTCCAAATGGAGACATGAAGGATATTTGTGTAAGATTTTAAAGAGTAAATCATTGTTTATTTTTGCCATTAATAGCAAAAAATGCCTCAAAGAATTGGGGTGCAGTAGGAGAGTGCTTATAGTTCTAAATAGATTATCAAAGGCATCACACTTTCTTTCTCTTCTCATTTATAGCTCTTAAATTCCCAAACCCTAAGAATGTACAAAAGAACCTGATAAATTGTAATGCTTCTTGCTTGAGTAAGTTCTAAAAATAAAAGAGAATGATTCTTGGGTTTAGAGTGTAGTAGACTTCTATTAACATACCATTTCACCCTTTAGTTTGAATAACTAAGAAGGAGTGTATGTCTTTATCTTTACCACCCCTCCCTGTTGTTTTCATCTTTCCTCATATTAAAAATAAAATATTTTGAACACAGAATGCTCAATAAGCAACCATGAAGTTGCTAATAATGGATGGGTCTATAGATTGTTGTTTGAAAGAAGTAGGCATATTTAGCCTGAATAGCTGTCTTCAGCTCTCTGATGGGCTGTCATACTGAGGAATATAATAAGCTTGTTCTATTTTGCCCCAAAGGCCAAAACCTGAAGTTAGGCTAAAACTGATTAAAAAAACATATAATGTGTATGGGACAGAGGGTAATAATCTTCGTGACAATTAATGCTATAAAAAATGGAATAATAGTCTGCCCAGTGAACAGAGAGTTCCTTGTTCATGGCAGTCTTCAAGAAGGCTAGTCATTCATTAATTTATAGGGTATGTTATTAAGGGGATTTTTTTCTATGTATGGCTTTCAATAAATGACTACTGAGGTCACTTTTAACTCTCAACTTCAAGGATTCTATGGATGCAAGACTGGCAGAGTCATGAATAGAATCCTTAAAACTCTCTTATACTCTCTTTAATGTTTACAACATCAGTTTTTCATGAACATAATGGCAGGTACCAGTTAGAGAAATATATATATAATATTTATTCTATCTATTTGACATTTTCAGAGATTACATCATTTTCTGAATTTAATTTGATTTAATTTTTTTTTTTTTTGCAATATTACCTACCACATGCAACTGTTCTTCTGTTTACTGGCAACAAAATGAGTTGAAGATAAAATATTGAACATCTCAGTACTTGTCAGTTTGTGTCACAGCTTCACTATTATATAAACATGTTAATATTAGTGAGAATGTTATGAGAGACCTTTATCATGTGCATAATGTGTACCATCTGGTTGCAAATGACAATCTTCATACAATAAATTTGGTTTGCCTAATATTTAGAGAACTTCTAAAAGCTTTATCTTCACAAGCTGCTTTGAATTTTGCTGCACATTTCCAAGGCGATTTTAGAAAACAGAAGTGCACAATTATCTACCAGAAGGCATCAGCACTATGTACTGTTATTTAGGAATAAATAGTAAATCCTTCTTAAAGTTTTTTAAGAAAAAAGAAGCATCTTCTCTAGGGCCATGTATGTTCATGTCAAATTATCACTTAGAAATATGAACTTACTAAAGAAAAGAAATATGAACTTACAAAAAAGAGAAAAGAATACTGTGTCAAGCATGCAAAAGGTCAACTCTCATTGTCCCCCTTCCATTCAGATGATAGAGTGTTATAATAGAACTGACAGAAAATTGACAGCCAGAGAAAGGTACAGGAAAGCTAGATTTCCTGCTTTCAGGATCAAATGTATTATCTAGAAAATGTGCGAGAGAGCTAACATGAGCCAAAGGAGGAGTTCCGGAATAAATCCAGTTTTTGGCTACCAAAAGGATGTATGTCATGTAATCCATAAAGTTGAGGCAAAAGTAACAGCACAACATACGCAGATATTCTGTGTGTATTTGGAATAGAGGCAGAAAGATGTATAAGATAGCCTGGGGAAGAAATAAGTGGACTAAAAAAGGAAAGCAGCCAAGGCCAGCTAGAAACACTCCTTCCTAAATTACCACTTCAGGAAGTCTGAAATCAAAGCCAGAATGAGACATGACATGAGCAAAGATGTTGAAGCTGAAGTCAAGGGCAGCCAGTATCAAGGACATTGCCAAAAACCAAGGATAATAAAATTGGTATTCTAGAGTCAGGTCAAAGGAAACAAGCAAGAATTGTGGACCACTGCAAATAGCTTAGGCAAGGATTGGACCAAAAAAAAAAAAAACAGCTCATCAGGAACAAATAAGCCATGTATAATTAAGATTCAGAGTTCTTCAGGGGGTGTTGTTCCTTTACAAAGTGAGTCATGGAAATCCCTCTTTCCTTCTAGTTCCATCACGAGACAGTCTATATTATGTAATAAGACTCTAATGCTTCCTGAACCCTGATTTCTCATATAACAGGTAATTCAAACCAACCAGGGCATTTGTACCCCTACCTCCCACAAATATAACTTTTGTACTAGTAACAGCAATCAAAGCAATGCTTTCATTGGAAAGGATATGACCTATTCTTCCACTCTAGTTCTACTCACAATTCTTGCAATGATTCTATACCCCTCAGTAAAAAACTCTCTGTAACCACCATTCCCCTATATATGTTTTCTTCTCTGTTAGAATGTAAAATCCTTGAGAGCACTGACTGTCTTACCCTTGCATTTGACCTCCAGTATTTAACATAGTGATTGACCCAAAATAGGTGCTTAATTTTTTTTTTTTACATTCCTCCCTCCCTCCTGTCCTTTCCTTCTGACCTTGGAGCATATTGATGATGAAAGAAAAGAGATTGCTTACAATTAAATGAAAGGATCCTCCAATTTCCTGTTACAGATTAGGAGCTCCTTCTAGGGGCTAAAACCTATTCCGTTGAAGACCATAGCTTCCCTATCTTTTAGAGTCTTACTGCGTGAAATAGTTGGCTACTGTACTAGTTCCAGTGTGCTCCTAACTGATGAGGATGATACTTCTATAGCAGATCTTCAGGGAACCACAGTTTATCCACAGACTGATGGCGCCAATTGATAACACCCTCCTGTAGATGAAAGAAAGAAGATGCCTAGGGGGATTTATTTAAGTGCCATCTACAATTCCATTCTGCTTGATCTTTTTTTTCAAATCTGCTTACAGACCTAATGTCTGATGAGCATACTAAAGTAGTTTCATGTAACATTAAGTGTAAGACTGCTCTATGTTTAGTCTGATAAGACATCTGAAAAATCAATTTTAGTAATAGTTTTTATAATGACATCGATGATAATATCTATCAGAGATGCTTCGCTGCCAAAGGGATATGTTCTTTGTGTGGTTTGTAGGTCATGGGAATGGATGGATGGTGCCAAACCAGTTACACAGCCTTGCCTTGTCCTCTTATGGTGAATGATACATATTAGCACAATTCACCACTGGAGGAGATTAAGAATGTAATCTAGAATAGAGCTTTTCTTTGGGAATATGGGCTGGAATAGGAATCACTACCAAGGAATTTTAAGTTGAGATGGGACTGCTGGGAACTAGAGTCAGACTGAGGAAGGCGCATGTGGCTGCTTATCAACCAGAGGGAGTATGGTTTGTTCTGGTAGTTATAACGTGAGAGCATGACAAGGAGAAGTTAATATCTGACAGATAACAGGGAAAGCACTAGCTAAGTGCTTTCACAAGTGTCTCTTGTGCAAACACAAGAGTCTCACAAAAAAGGAGTAACAAGCATCTTAAGGAAGAAACCAATCTCACAAGTGTCTCTTGTGCAAACACAAGAGTCTCACAAAAAAGGAGTAACAAGCATCTTAAGGAAGAAACCAATCATTCAAGCAAACTTATAATTATACTCAACCCTTGCCTTCCCTAAACTGAATTTCAGCACACTGTGAACAAGAAATTTAGAAAACCGGGGCTTTTGGGGGAGTGGTAGTGGTAATTAAAGTGGATAGAGAATTCCCAGGATGACACCACCAGCCCAGATACTGATCAGAAATTCATCTTTACCTTAGGATATAGCTAAAGCTCAAAGAGGGCTTAGTACTAGATTTGTTCAGTCCTAGTTTACAGATGAAGAAACTGAGGCTGAAGAGAGGTTAAGTGCCTAAAGATACATATTACAAGTAGTAAGTAGCAAAACCAATATTCAAACTCAGTTTCTTCCATTTCAAAGTTAAGGCTTTTTCCAAATCTTGGATAGTTGCCTAAGACATTGAGAGACTGTGATTTGCTCATGCACCCAGAGCCAAACATAGGACTAGGACCATGAGCACCTTGACTCCAAGGCTAGCCATTGTCTCTCAGTGTAGGGATGCTGCAGAGGAAATAGTCAGCGGCTAAGAAAGCTCCAATCATTCATTTATAAAGCCTCTACCATGTGTGCAGTAGCCCCCACTTGGATCAATCCAGCTGATAATTAGCTTTCCATGGGGCAGGTGTGGTCCCAGCAGCTAGTGCATAGATACTGACCTTGGAGGTGGTGAAGCAGGAACTATTCTAGGATAAGATAAAACAGGCAGAGGATGTGGGAAATCTCATCATGTGTTCAAGATGAAGAAAATGAAAGATATACCTTTGAAATGTTATATTTAATGGGGTGGGGCGAATAAGAGACACATAGCAAAATACATATACAAATGCCTCAACCACATAAAATATAAATAACCTTATATCTATGAGATTACAATGGGAAAATATGTGCACCACTGGGAGGAATAATCTCATCAGCCTTGTCAATGGGAAAGTGGGAAGGCTAGGGAGAGTGGCCAATGATGGAAGTCAAGGAAGGTTTACAATAAGTGAAATCAATACAGTTCATTGCCATGTAAACATAGAATTAGATGTTAAAAGAACAGGGAATTGTGTGTATGGGAGGTTTTTGAGAGAGAAAATGTGTTGGTGGTATATTTTTTTCCAAGAAGAATATAACAGAAAAACAGAAAAATTACCCTATGGGGTCAAGGGAGGTGATGAAGTCATTTTAAAAATCAGCATAACTCCCTTTCATTCAACCCAGTCCCATCATCCCCTAACACATGGACCTTTTTTTTTTTTAATGACTGTCTCATAGACTGCAAGATACAGTAAATTATAACTTTAATATTGTTACAAATCCCAGCCTGCAAATGTGCTTCCAATTGAGGTCACTATAAGGGCAACATCACAGCGAATTGAGGAATTTTTTAAAAAGCACTTTTGAAGTGTCTGTGTCTGTTAAGGCACCACGTACAATCCAAGAACTCATCCTCATGTTTATTGAGGTTTGCCAGAATTTCCAGGAAATGACCATTTCCCACTGGAGCTAATGAAATTGTCCTTGTCAGGCCTGATCACATTGACTGGTTCTCAATGGTCTTTTGGAAATACAACTTGGCAGTCAATGTAATTTCTTCTTAACACAAATATCTCAAGTGAAGAAAGTTGAGACTCAGAGAAATCAAACTAAGTACACTGATTTAGAATTCAAAAGATAAAACCCATGTGCAATGCTAGATAATTGATTTTTCTTTAATATTAAGGTCTAATAAGCCTCACATTCTCTCTTGCACAAAATTCTTAGAATTTTTGACAATTTTTCAGCTCTAAGGATTAACTGCTTAATGCATCCTTCATTAACTGGAATGTAAATGAAGTAAAACAAAGCCAAATTTTATATTAGGTTAATTTCTTATTTCATTCGAGGAATAGATAATGTCATATCAGTGCTCAGGTCTCACTGTTGCTAATATATCAAAAAATATAACAAAATGAGAAACATAACCTGCTTTACCAGTTGTCAGGCCAGAATCTGGATGTTATCAATTGAAGCACAGGAAAAATAAATGAAAGAAAAAAAGGGAAAAAATAAATTTGAGGGTTCCAATTGAAAAGCAATACCATTTTCCCAATTGTTTCTCCCACAATCCATAGCTAAGCACACTTTCCAATGGCGAATTGATAAACAGTCAGGTCAGGGTACCAGTGCTATCAGATTATTCTTAAACATTTCCTACATGGCCAGTGCCACTTTTCACATCTTTAAAGTTTTAAGGTAGAAAACAATAATGATCTTCTAGGACTAGAAACTCTTCCTGGTTTGATGGGACGTTGTTCAACAATCAAAGGAAAATCATCCTATGCCATGGTGGTGTGTGTTTGGGTAGGAAGAAGGAGAGTGGACCTGGGGTTTCTTTCATTCGTATAGGTACCTTCCTAGTGAGAAAGCATGCTTAACCAAACAGGACAGAATCTTCTTTGAAACTTATTGACTTAAAGAGTTGCCTAGAACTCTATGAGGTTAAGTCACTTGCCCAAGGTCACATAACTGGCATGTCCCCAGCAGGACTTATTGTCCTGCTGTCATATTCCTCAATAGAAATTAAGTTCCACAAAATCAGTGAAAATGTCTTAGTTTTGTATTTTCCATCTACACAGCAAATACTTAATAAATGTTTATCAAATGAAGGCGTTAATATTAGAGATAATAATTTATTTTGAAAATAATTATCATGTTAGAATTCTAGTGAATTTAGTAATAACATACTAAGTAATAAGATATTTATAGTAATAGGTTATTGTATACTATAGCATATTATTTTAGAATTTATAAAAAGTGTTGCATGCAATATCTCATTTAATCCCTTTAAGATCTTCAAGAATTAAGTAGGGCAAATATTATCTCTATTTTGCCAAAAAAAAAAAATCAGAAAAAGTTAAGTGACTTTTTCAAGATCACAGAACTCATACGTAAGGAAGCCAAGACAGCAATCTAGGTCATTGTCTCATACATTTAGACCCTGGAAGTTATATAGCCTGATCCTCCCCCCATTTGAATAAATGATGGACCTGAGCTTTTGAGTCAAAGCTCAGAGCCAAAATGAGCATTTGTTCAAATAATTCAAATGGCCATTTACTTTTCACTGTGTCTTTTGCATGTAGCCACAATAGGAAAAAATTATGTACTTCAGTTGGCAAAAAGGACTTCCTATATATACAATATATCAATTTTTATAGATAAAATTATAGCCATTATGTGTCTGTGTGCTAGTTATGAAAGTAAAGGATGGCAGAAATGGAATGAGAGCACTTAGGTAAATTCAAGAAAAATTCCATCCATTTCTTATTGAATTTCATTATGCAGGACATAATTCTCTGCCATTTGTTCAGAATTCACATAATTGCCTTGTTATGGGAATTTCAATCCCTCAGAACTTCTAGGAAAGCCATTATGCCTGGTTATTTTCTTTTTCTTCTGAAGACTAACAAAATCATGTCAATAATGCGCTAGAAGTTCTTCAGTTAAAGTTGATATTAGAAATCTAAAATGTTCCAGAATGTGTTTACCCACAGAACAGCATGGAAGAAATGTGCTACCAAGTGAAATGAATGGTATTAACTAACCTAAGTGATTGCAGCATTCATATGTAGGCAAATATAGAATAAGAAGATTACTATCAATGTGTCACTCTTCTTTCGTAGAAGCTCTTCTGTATATAATACCTAGGAATGAGCAATGAACCAGGGGTCATGCATTTTGTATGATAGCGTCTTCCACATTACCCTCTTTGTACATTGAAAGATTCCTTTCAATGCCAAGGAAATCTAAAGCCCAAGATGGATGCCTGGTTTCAGGGAAAATTAGGCATTAAGGGATATCCTTCTGTTATACGATTTGCTCTAGCCCCACTGTCTGAGGCTCATGTCTGCTACATCTTACAACCCCTAAACAGATTTCAACTGTACTCAAAAAATATTGCCTACATCCCCAATATACCTCCACACCATCTATGTCTCTAGGAAGGAGAGAGGAGTTTGGGTCACATTTTATCTCAGTTCCTACAAAGCATTAGTCCCACACAATCTTCAAATGCACACTTTGCTGCATCCTTGACCTTTTCTCCTCAGGGTATTCCTGCACCAAAGAAGGATAAATCCCCAGACTTATTTTTCAGGGCCATGTGCCCTAAGGGAGATGATGGGTGCCCTCCCATTTCCCTCTATCCCATGTTGTCCCCAGCTGTGAATGAAAAAATCTTCCATCCATGGATGAAAATGCAGGAGAAAAGACCAGACTCTGCCCAGTCAAATAGGTTTAAAGACATACATTTCTGACTATTCATCTAATGGGAAAAGGCTTCTCAGAGTATCCCTAGATGAAGCCAATTCAGAATGTCAATCTAAGTCCTAGAGAAGCAGGTCTCCCAGCATTTCTGATTCAATTTTAGATGGTCTAAGCATTCACCAAAACCCCATTATACTCTGTTCTCATTTGAAATTTTCTTCCATCATCATAAAATGTGTGTTCTGGGGTGCGTTTTGAGCACACTGTCCATATTACCAATCTAAAATAGTCCTCTGTTTCTTCAGAAAATCATAGGAACTGACCGTTCTCTTGCCTCTTTACTACCCTATAGAAAAGTGTCTTAAGCTATACATGTACAGGAGGAAATCAGATTTAGCGCCAATCACAAAATTTTGCAGATTCAACAAATAAGAACAATTTCCCAAAGTTTATCAAATATTACTGCTCATCTATAACTTAGCTTGCTTGGTTTTCAAATGTCTTCAATCCATAAGCAAAAGAAATAAAGGCAAAGAAAATCAATTTCCAGTCTCAGACAGAAATTGGGCCAACACAGAACTATCCAAATCACAAAAGGCTCTTCCCTCAGGGATTTAGGACCTGGAGTTGACTAGTTGTCACTCGTTCATTTCTTGACTGAGAAAAAACTATCCTTGGTGAAAACTCTTCAATTATTCCCATAGCATATGAGGCCATCCAAATGGGGTCTGGAAAACTTTTTTTATGTGTTCATTTCTATTCAAGACACATCAGAATTCTCTAGAGATTCTAATTTTCTCTCAGTCTGTATTCCCAAGGACTCTCCAAATCTCCCCCCAATGGGTCCAAGCCATTGCAAAGGTATTCCCAATGGAATTCCTGCTCACAAGACTCACAGACAAGAAGGTTCAATTAGCGAGCAACATAAGAAAGTCAAATGCTTGTGGTTTCCAAGCATAAACAAATTTTACCCTGAGAAATTGTAGGGCACAAAGCTATCAGAATGCTATAAGTAGTCCAGATCTGTTTACATGCAAAACAAAAAATATGAGGATTTTAAATAAGGTAGTAGGATTCCAGTGAAGTAAACTCCATATTTCTTACATTAGATCCATTATTAATACTTATATAAAATTCAGTAGTACAGAATGTATAAGAATTTACAAAGCCAAGATGAAGGAATAACAAGAAGTCCAGCCTAGTTCCCTAATATAGCTCCTCCACAAAGATCTGGAAAGCATACCGAATTGAATCTTGATTGGGAAATCTAAGAAAAAAATGACAGAGCCATTTTTTCAATCCAAGCTAATCAAAAGGAGACAGAAATGTCTAGAGAGCCTTGAGATAAGAAATTGAGCAACAAAGAACTAATAGAGGGCCGAAATAGTGTAGAAACCTCAGCAGGAACCAAAGGAGTGGTAGTAACTGCAGTTGTGACTTAATGCTGTGTACAAAGTGAAAAACAAGTTCACAAAGAGCATCTCTATATTTCTGATCTCAAGAACAAGGCAAAGACTCAGTTCTAACCCATATCCAGGATGAAGCTTGTATTAGAATAACCTAGATAGGAATCTCAGACCAGTTGGAAACATGCATTGTGGTACACTGATTATTGCCACTGGAAGATGCAAATCTGGGTAATAAAATTTCAGAACACGGATTAGGAGGTTGTTGACTACACCTCACCCTGATCACATCATTTTGGAGGCACTGAAAGTTTATAGGTCCCTAGCCAGAGCTGTTCCTGAGATACTAGGATAACACAGCACTCAGAACTATAAAATGTGGGCAGCTAGTTTGCATAATGGATTAAGTACCAAGCCAAGACACTTATTAGCTTTGTGATCATTGGCACATTGCTTAACTATATTTGCCTCCGTTTCCTAATCTGTATAAAGAGCTGGACAAGAAAAATTACAAACTGCTCTAGTACCTTTGGCAAGAAAACCCCAAATGGAGTGAAGAAGGGTAGAACCTGACTGAAACAGCCAAACAATATTATAAGAAAAAAGCAGATGGACCAAAAACCAAAACAAAACAAACAAAAAAATGTAAGCTCAGACTCCAGATGTGCACAGAGCTCAGGCTTACTATTAAGTCAGGAAGAGGGCTGGAAGGAAGGATGAGCAAAAATAAAAATAATTCCACCATAATTATTATTATAACATAGTAACTTAAAATGTAAAAATAAGAGAATGGCTCCTAAATTTGTATACTCAGCTAGGGCAGAAGACCAACCAGAATTCCTAAAAAAATAAAGCAAGGATTTTAAAAGAGCTGAAATATTTTAAATTCAAATGAGAAGGTAAATGAAAAATGGGGGGGGGGGATTACAACTATAGAAGAAAGACATGGAAAGAGAATCAACAGTTTGACATGAAGTACAAAACTTTACCCAAGGAAATAACATCCTGAACATTAGAATTTACCAAATAGAAGTTAATGATTCCTTGAGACTTCAAGACATATCAAAAGCAAAAACAAGATCAAAAGTCTTAAAATTTGAAAAAAAATAGAGAAAATAATTGAAAAGGAAAGCAGATTAGGAAAGATAATTTAAGAATCACTGGGTTATCTGAAAACCATGACCAAAAAGATAGTTTAGACATTAGGTTTCAAAAAAGCATAAGAGAAAATTATTACAACCTCTAAGATCCAAGTGACAAAGTAGATATATGAAGATTCTAATAATTAGAACAAAAGCTAACATTTGTAAACTTCTTAGTATGTGCCAGGTATTATCAACATTTACAATTACTTGGAGTGTGACAGCCAAGAAAAGATGTTTAAATCAGGGAACTCAAAAAAGTGAAGTCATGAGTCACAATTAAAGGGAAGTGAGAAAAGAGAATAAGCATTTATTAAATGTCTAGAATTATGTCAAGAATTGTGATGTTTTCCAAATATATTTAATTTTATCCTTCAAAAAAAACCTAAGAAGTACATGCTAATGTTATCCCCATTTTAGAAAGAAGGAAACTCAGGCAAATAGAAGTTAAATGATTTACTTGGGTTCTCACAAATAAGTATCTGAGGACAAACTTGAACTCATCTTCCTGACTCCTGGCCCAGTACTCTCCACTGTGACATCTAGCTGTTTTAATCTGCTAGTTATGTACTCTGAGTGAAAAAAGGCAGCCAAAAATGACAATGCTTGGGAATAACATAATTAAAACTCATATCACCTAGATAAAAGAAAAAATATTGTAAACAGTCAAAAAGAAAGAATTTAAGTAAGCAGCCCTAGTCAGAATTGCAAAAAAAGTTTAGTAGCCATTAGAAAATAATATGATATTACAGAAGGCAAAAAGTAGATGTTTACATCCACAAATAAATTGAATAATAAAACCAAGCATAATCCTTTAGGTAAAAAATGAATACTTGATGAAAAAGAGGATTTCTAAACTTTCACCATGAAAAAAACTAGAGTAGCATACAAACTTTGACGTATAAACAATAGAATCAAAGCAAGCATAAAAAGTAAATTAGAATAAGCAATTTGAAGAGACTAAAAGAGGATAAAATATTTACAATTTTACAAGGAGGAATGATACATGTATTTCCCCAACACTCTAAAACTTTTAATAGAGAGAGGGAATGAAAGTGGTTTTGTTATGTTTGGATTATCTTAAATGAAGAAGGAAAAGAGAGAGGAATGAGAATACACTGAGGCAGAAAATGGAGAAGAATGGAGAAAATTATCTCATATAATTGGGTTATGCAAAGTAGAAGCCTATACAATAAAGAAGAAGAGAGGAATGTAGGAATCTTCAACCTCAGTCATGTGAACAGGTGAAAGGGAAGAAGAGCAGCTCCATCCCACATACACATTTAGATTAACACAGTTTAGTATAGAAATACATTTTATACACAACAGGGAAACAGGAAGAAGGAAATTGGGGTAAAGGAGAATAAGAAGGAGGGTAGATTAAAAAAGGAACAAATCAAAAGGAAAACAAGCTTAAAAGGTTAGGAAAACAGAAAAAGGAAACGATGAGAAAATAGAAAAAAAAGGAAATACAACTAGCAAAGCGCATATAATCTAAATTCTTCAAGAAAAATAAAATTAATTACACAGAGAAATAAATTTTAAAACTGTAATATAATTCTGAATCTATCTCCATCAGATCACATTCTAACAAAAATAAAAAGAAAGAAACTAAGATCCTGAATAGAACTTTAGAATAGTTAAATGCGATAAAAAGGAGTAAATGTATTTTTTGGCTTTATGTGGCACCTTCACAAAAATGACTATGTTTTAAGACATAAAAGCATCATGAATTTAGAAAAGCAGCAATATTAAATTCATCATTTGTAGATAATAATTCAATAAAGTTATAATTTAAAAGGGTTAGAAACAAAGCCTTAAAATGAATTGGAAACTAAAAAAAAAAACAATTTAATACTAAAGAATGGGTGGGTCAAAGTACCAATCATGAGAAATTAATAATTTCATTACATATTTTGTCAAGGAAACAACATATTAAAATCTGGGGGATTCAACCAGACCAGTCATTAGGGGAAGATATATATCTCAGCATATCATCAGTAAAAGTGAGAAAGAGCACATTAGTAAATTGAGTATGCAATTAAAGCAAATAGACAAACAACTGATGAAAAATGTCCAATTAAACATTAAAAGAGAAATTTGAAAATCAAAAATGACACAAACAAAATAAAAGATAAAGTAATCACTGAATTGCTAAATAAAAGTAGTTCATTAAAAATTTCAAGATGTCATTAGATAATTTGATTTTTAAAAATATAAGTATCAAAAATGCCAATTCAATTCACAACATTTGGAGAAAAAAATAGAAAATATTGAGCATTACTTTGTTCATTTATATATGTCAATAAACCAGACAACCTAAATGTAATAAATGATTATATGCAAAAATATAAACTGCCCAGTTTAGTGAAATTAAAAATAAATTACTTAAACATAATAGGACTTCATTTTACATGAACTCAACACATGCAAATTCATGTATATGCAATTGGTGATGAAAAATAATAATGGCAAATAAATACATAAATTTGTTTAAGTTACATGCTTAGGCTGCCATTTTTCCATTGTTTTGCTTGGTTGCACATGTATTTGACAGATTTTTTTTTTTGTTATCTTAAAGGGGATAAAGAGTGAGAAGTGATAAGAGCAGAATGCATATCTAAAAATAATATATATATATAATTAAAATATTTTAAAAGATGCAGAAAGTTCTAGTTATTAGGTCAATGAGAAAAATGACTTCTCCCACCTGCAAAAATTAAAATGAATTCAAATAATAAAAATATTATATTTTAGGAGATTTATTAATAATTATTAGAAGTAAAGGAATAAAAAGGTAAGAAAATAAAAATAAAAAAACACATGCCTATGGCTAATCAGCCTGTTCAAAATCCTCCCTTACCACCACAGTTGCTGACAGGAAGTAAAGAGAGGCCAGGACCCTCCATCCCACTGCCTAATATCCCCTGTCTACAGGAAGTACATAACAAGAAGAAGTCAGTGGACTCCCAGGAAATGTAGTTTTTAGGATAACAGGTTTTCAATTATACAATCCCCCCTTAGATCCATGGAAGACTGGTCTCTCCAATGGATCTTGTAAATATAATCAACTTTTAAATTACAATAATTTGGGGATAAATGGAAAAAAGAACAAAACCGATGATTGCTAGACTCATTAACAAAAAAGCAAGTTAGGGGGAAGCCCCCTTTGGCACAAGAGTATACATACAAAACAATGCATTTGAACCCCACACAGTTCAAATTGCCATATCCCAAAGTTCACTCTGGATCTTCTGATGCAGTGTGGTCTGTGCTGGCATCTTCATAGTGCCTTCTCTAAACAGTTCACTTACTGGATTCAGAGAGGTAGCATGTTTCTTATCCTAAAATTACTCTCAAAAGAATTTAAACTTTGCATTTTAGAATAAGAATACATTCCCCCCTGAAGATGATGTTGAAAAACACAGGGATTAATAAGGGATGCATGGCTGAGTTATGAGGCATATGAATCAATTGGCAAAAGAAATCAAAAACATCAAAAAAATCCAAATGAAAGAGAAAAAAAAATAATTTCTGGATTAAATATAAAGTATCAGAGTCTTATGTGTAAAAAATTCTAAGTAAGGGGGAAAAAGGACCTATAACAGGTCCTTAAATCAGAGCCAAATTCAAATGATTTATGCAATTATGCACTTACCCAATCAGTAGCCAGGACTATAGAAAGTTTGCCACACTATGAAAAACAGAAAAGGGACTAGAATAGTTTAGCAGCAAATAGAAGCCAGGATGGAGTCAGAATTGAGATACTTGGTAGAATGTGGGACAAGGAAGACCTGCCTTTGACATATGTATAAATGGAGATTTTGAGCCTTTGGACTTCATCCCCCAGAAATCCCTTAGAATTTCCCCAAATTCCATTTTTCCTTTGTCCCCATGTTTTTGCATGATTGTATTTAAGTGGCTGTAACCCCTACCTTGTCCTCTTTTGAACCTGTGACCAGTCTTAAGTCAGGCAGTACTTTTTTTTTAGTTATTATTAATAAAACTTTATAAAATATAGTAGTTATTTATTATTAATTAAAAAACCCAAAATTTGGCGACTACAAAGAGATAGAATTCTCAAATATTTTTTAAGATAGAACAGATATATTTTTTCAAGCCTGCGCTTCTGCCCCCCCATCTGTTTTTGTGCCATTGTGGTCACTGTGTTCCTCAACGACCAGACCTGCCTGCCATTCCTGCTTCCTGTCTCCCAGCCCTGAAGAGGGTGAGATATCCCCAATCCTTTTTTGGCCACTACACACACACACACACACACACACACACACACACACACACACACACAGAGTCCATGTGGATTTTGACCTGGAAAAATGCTATTGCAAAGCACGCTTGGAACTCTGAAACAACAGTTTGAGTTGGTACAGCTAAAAAGTGCAGTTTGGATCTGCTTAATTCTTTTCCTGGGAGTTTTATTTTCATTAGAGATTTCCCACTTTATTTCCTTCTGAATCACTACAAACCAAACTGAAATATTTTGACAAAGGTCTAAAAGTTTTATCTGCTCTCAACATGCAGAGTGGAGACTCTGCCCTGTGCTTCTTTGAGAAAATTCAGAGCTCTGACAAAAGAAATGTGAATGGATGATAAATACTGGGGAAGGGGAAGGAAACTTTAAAAGAGATCTAGAAGCTTATTGCTAACTGTTTTGAATTTATTCTCCTCCTATAAGCGAACCAGTCTATTGGGATTGGTGAACAGGATTTTGACTGCACAGCCTGTCTACACCTCCTCATTGGTTTATATTATTGTATTTACTGATTGCTTTAAGGTTTATTTTTTTTAAGTTTATCTGTTTTAAATCTAGTCAATACTTTTCTGTAATACTGAATCATGTTAAGCTACTATGTTTTGCCTATATATTGATATTTAATTTGTACCTTTACCTCTGCTGAAGAACAAAATATCACTGTATAAGTCCATGAACATCTTGCCTAAAACCTTTGTCACTAGATCGATCGAAGATCACATGTTGCCTTTGTTAATTTCACATAGATCATGATGGATGGAGTTCAACAGAACTGGTTAAATTATATACAACCTTTAGAGAATTTAATAAACTAAGAATTTAATTGTAATTTTAAGGGGGTCTTCAGAAATAATTTTACATAAACTAGAGGTTTCTGAATGGATGATATTTTATATAGAGAGAAATATTTAATAGAAATATTAAATATTTCTCTCTCTCTATCTCTCTCTCTCTATATATATATATACAATAAAGAATGTTGTATTAAAGGTAGAGAAACAAAGAAATATTCCTACCAAGGTGTTTATATGTAATCAGGAAGCCAGAAAAAGAGCTCCTGCAAAACTCTTCATTTTAATTTACTTCCAGCAGAACCATCTAGATTTCTTAATAATGTTCTAGACAAAAATAAGTTTTACTTTGTTTAAAAAATATGTTTTCCAAGGTTGAAAGATTTGCTACATCTATAAAAGTCATGACAAATATCCATCAGTTCATAGGTTTTTTTATGTCATACAGCAACTTATGTGAAATATGATAGTGGGTTTGTTTGCTATTTTAATTAACTGGACTATTATGAATTTGGGGACTTTGGTACTTCTTTGAATGTGCATTATCTACTGTGTTACTGTTTTATTCTGAAAATCATTTTGTACTCGCACATGGCTGACATAGTGTGCTACTGAGTTTAAACTATATATTTTATTTTTCAAAAACTTTAAAAAAAACTTTGATTTTTTATTGCATGTGCAATATAGTATCTGAGTTTTATTTTTCTCTCCTTTTTGTATTTGAAGCACATGTCAACAGTATTGAGACTTTTCTTTAATTTTTTTTATTTTGCAGCAATATAAGTTTAAAATATATTTGTGCTAGTATTAATACATACCCAAAAAGCTTTAGACTATAAAAATTTTGCCACTGATTGTTTAAAAAAGAATTATGGGACTTTGCTTAATTATTCTGTCTGATTCCAGAATAAGAGAATACAAAAAAAAAAAGATCCATTGCAGAGTGCCAAAGAAGCACAAAGCTAAACTGCATAGTGCCAATCGAGTACAAGGTCAAAGAGACCAACCAATCCTGGTGGGTCTGAGCCAAGACAAGAGAACTTGAACTTGTTTGGGGTTCAAGGTTGTGGCTGTTTAACATGTGTTAAAAGCAGCTCTTCCTTGTCTCATATTCTACCAAGTATCTCAAATTTGGCTCCTATCTGGCTCCTATAATCTAGTCCTTTTTCTGTCTTTCTTAGTGTAGCAAACTTTCTATAGTTCTGGCTACTGATTGAGTAAATGCATAATTACTTAAATCATTTTAATTGGGTCCTGATTCAAGGACCTGTTATAGATTTGTTTTTCCTTTACTTAGATTTTTTTTAGACATAAGACTTTTACATTTTGTATTTTATCTGCAAGTTATCTTTCTCTTTTATTTGGATTTTTTCATGTATTTTTTTTCTTTTGCAAATTGATTCATATACCTCATAACACAACCATGCATCCCTGAGTGATCCCTGTGTTTTTTATTATTCACAGCATGGGGGGCCAAGTTATTGTTGTGAACTTTAATTTAAATTTGAACAATTTTAGGATAAGAAACTTGCTAGCTCCCAGAATCCAGAATGCCCCCATGAAGATAGATGCCTGCAGAGATCACATGTTGTACCAGAAGGGCCAGAGTGAACTTTGGGATGTGAATTGAACTCTGAGGGGTTGAAAAGCCTTTGTTTTGAATGTGTACTCTGATGCCAAAGGGGACTGTCACCACATTGGCTTTTTGTCAACCTAGTATTCATTGGTTTTGTTCTATTTTCCTCTTATTCACAAATTATTGCAATTTTAAAATTATGTTTCCATGATCCTTTTGGGGAAACTGGTTTCCCCAATAGGATCACATCGGCATATGTATAAATGGAAATTTTGAGCCTTTGGACTTCATCCCCCAGAAGTCCCTTAGAATTTCCCCAAATTCCATTTTTCCTGCATCCCCACATTTTGCATGATCGTATTTAAGTGGCTGTAACCCCTCCCTTGTCCTCTTCTGATCCTGCAACCAGGTTGAAGTCAGGCAGTTCTTTTGCTTTAGTTATTATTAATAAAACTTTATAAAATATAATTGTTATTGATTATTTATTTAAAAATCCACACATATGTCAAAACAGCCACAACCTCAAACCCCAAACAAGTTCAAGTCCTCTTGTCTTGGCTCAAAATGATATCAATCCAACCGGGATCTGTCTCTTTTAATTTGTGCTCAATAGGCACTATGCATTTTAGTTTTGTGCTTCTTTGGCACTCTGCAATGGCTCTTTTTATATTCCCTTCTCCTGGAATCAGACAAAATCATTAACCCAAAGTCCCATAATTTTTCAAAATAATCAATGGAATTATTTTTATAGTCTAAAGCTTTTGGGTATGCGTTGGCATTTGGGCAACTGTATTTTACACTTATAATAATGTGAAATCTAAAAAGTTAAAGAAATTCTTCTCAATACTGGTGACATATTTCAAATACCAAAAGTAGAGAAAAAATAAAACTGAAATACTGCACATGCAAGCAAAACAACAAAAAGGTAGAATACAAAGTTTTCTTACCCCACAAAATGGGATACATTTCCTTTTCAAATTTGGCCATGATCCACTGTGTGAGTGCAAATGATTTTTTACAAAGTAACAGTTTTTTTAATAAAGAATAGTAGTACAACATGTAATGCACATTCAAGAAATATCAAAATCTTCTGGAGCTGTTAGGTGGCTCAGTGGATTGAGAGCCAGATCTAGAGATGAGAGGTCATAGGTTCAAATCTTACCTCAGCCACTTACTAGCTGTGTGACCCTGGGCAAGTCACTTGATCCCCATTGCCTAACCCTTACCACTCTTCTGCCCTGGAACCAATATATACTATTAATTCCAAGACAGAAGATAAATGTTAAAAAAAATCCCCAAATTTATAATAGTCCATTTAATGACAATAGAAAACAAATCCACTATCATTAGGATTCACATGAGTCTGCTGTGTGACATTTTTTAAAAAAACAATATTTTATTTCGTCATTTCAAAACATTATTCATTGGAGACAAAGATCATTTTCTTCCCCCCCCCCACCTCTCCTATAGACTATGTGTGATTCAACTGGGTTTCACATGTGTTCTTAATTCTAACCCATTCCCATGTTGTTGGTATTTGCGTTAGAGTGTTCATTGTATAACATTTTTTTAAAAAACCTATGAACTGATGGATATTTATCACAATTTCTTTTTTCAGGTGTAGCAATCATTCAACTTTGGCTGAGTTGTTTTTTTTTTTTAATCTATTACTGCCATCATTACAAAAATGTGGCATGGGAGTCTAGAAAGAATACAAATATCTGTCCTGTTGATGTTGGGTCAAAAACCATAACCAAGAATCTAGATCATTCTGGTGGAAGGGTAGAATAAGCTGAAGAGTTACAAATGAGAGATGCTACCTCTTGGGAGCCATCCAGGGGTATCATGCCCTAGGAACAACTTCCCTGTTCCTCTGGTATGAGACTGTGATATGTCCCATCTATTTACATTTTTATAAATGTGGAGGTGGGGATATAATTGCACTTCACTTCAGCTACTAAAATGGACCCTTTACCTATTATTACAAATAACTCAGAGGCAGTCAAGATGATTAGACAGAGCTATTGGAAAAAAAATCAAATAATCATATCTGAAGACCCCTTAAAATCCATTTGAGATATTTAGCTCATTATATTCTCCAAATGTCATCAACCTGGTTGGCAGAGTCCATCCATCATCTATATGACAATTAACAAAGGCAAAATTGAAGAAAAGGCTGTTTATGGACTCTTACAATGATATTTGCTTAGTAGTCATAGGGAAAAGGTAACAGAATATATCTAATAGCTAAAACACAGTTGATTAAAATGATTCAATGTAACAGAATAGTATTGATAACATTAATATATGAATTTAAAACAACAAAATTAAATCTTAAAGCAGATAATCAGCAAAATACAATAAGATACAGAGACTTTTATAAAATATTAGAGTCTGAAAAGGATTAAAAATTTCACCTTCAGACTCTTTAAAGTTCCTTTCTCTATCCACTCAGATTCCTTTTGTTACATTGAGGGAGAATTCCTCGCTGAACACAGTGTGGAGGAATCCCAAATTGGATGAATCTTAGAGACTGGGCAGGCACAAATGGCAAGGGATTGTAGGGAGATGAATTTCTCCCCTGGATTTCAGACAAGATAATTGAAAGGACCAGTGCACCCAGGAATGGTAGGAAGAAAAACATCCTAAAACTGAGACCTGT
Organism: Monodelphis domestica; assembly: GCF_027887165.1. Taxonomy (NCBI): domain Eukaryota; kingdom Metazoa; phylum Chordata; class Mammalia; order Didelphimorphia; family Didelphidae; genus Monodelphis; species Monodelphis domestica. Next base: position 157,366,378 of record NC_077234.1, read on the forward strand.
TTGAGATAGGTAATGCACTGTTCTTTCATGCTATAAAATGCTAGGGAGCTAGGGAGCAGCTTGCTTCCTCTGCCAATTGGACAGGGAGGTAGGAGGCTAATTGTTGCCTAAGAAAAACACACCCTGGTTTTTACCAGCTGCTTGGAGAGCAGATCCAAGGAGTCCCAGTTTGTGAGTTCCAAAGATAAGGTGGAAGCTACTAGGAGCACCAAAAGGAACAGCAACAGCAATTGGGACTGATGCTGGGGCTGGAGCAGGAGGATTAAGAGATCAGGAGCGGTTGACTGGAAGAACTCAGGAGACGGGATTGACAGCAATAATGCCAGAAGTAGCAGCAAGGAACACTACTCATGCAGATGGGCAATAGGTAAGATACATAGTTTTAAATCAGAAAGCAAGATGTTCTAAGGAGATATTCAGTGAGGATAGTACTGCTCATTGAAGTGAGTTAACTATTCATGTGTTGAAATATACTTTAAAAAGGGAATATTTTCATTAGAAGCCAGTACTTTATCACAATGAAAATGAAAATATCCTTTGCTATTAATAAGTAAAATTTTCATATTGTTTTTTTAAAATGATATTCTCAGGGTCAAGTCTAATAATTGACAATTAGAATGTGACAAATAGCTGGAGGAAAAGGCATAAACCCGGATTAAAGGACTATAGAAAAGTTTATTTAGAAGTGTAACATAAAGTGTCATATTGTATGGCACATGTCTAGAAGACTTAACATAGTTTTACCCAATTAGGTTAGGGTTCTGATACCAGACAAGACATAGAATCACTTTCTCAGTTCTCTCAAGCTTACCATTATGATTTTTTTCAAGTTTGATCAACATAGAACCTAATTGTACTTTATTTCTTTTTAAAATTTAATTTATTTGTTCTTTTGATTAAATATGAATAGTTTCTTCATCATAATCTGAGTAGTAACACAATCAATGTTATTACCAGAGCCCAATTGGGCAATATTTCCAATATCGTACAAAACTTTTAAGTATTGTATGCTACCATATCATATAATATCATGTGTCCTAGGGAACAAAAAATTTTTGCTATACAGCACCTTAGCCTATATTCCCTTATTTTTCTATCACTCATATTATACTCAGACCTAAATAATAGATTTAGAATTGAAAAAAAATTGCTATTCAGCATCATCAGTAATATTGATAATGAATTTATATAGTGCTTTAAATTTTACAAAGTTATTAAAATGTCATCTCTTTTGATTGTTGCAATGCGAAGTTAATAAAATCAATAAACTTAGTTAAAATAATCTAATAAATTGTTGGATCAAACAGAAGACTGATTATATTTTTAAGCTTTTAGCTAGATATGTTGTCAGTCTCTAGACTAAATCTCTGCCACAGCTTGGAAGGATTAGTAATACAATGAATGAAGATCCTTATATTTGCAACAGTCATTTAATTGTGTTTTACAATGTTTCTTCTGCGATATTTGAATTTATGAAAACTTTTTACTAGTAGTAAACCTAAATTAGTATTTCCTGAAAACATTGGCAATTTACTTTTAACCCACCTACCCAATAACAACAAAAGTTTTTTAAAAATTAGTAACTCCTTTTTCATTTGAAGTCTGATACTTATAGTATGCATTTCATAAAACACTTTAGTCATAAAACTACTTTCAGAGTCTATTTTCATTTAAAATTTCACTAAGAATAACTCTATATAAAATATTTTCAAGGTCTTAATTAGACTGAAAAATATTTAAAGACAACTTTAATATAACAGTATAAAGGTCACAACTTATATAATTGCAAAAAAAGGCTTTATGACTCTATATTCCCACTCCAATCGCTTTTAAAACAGACATATGTCTTTCCACATAATACTCTGTAAATGTCATACATTCAGTAAGTAATCATTAAAGAATAGCAAACTATAAAAACTGATAAAAGAGCTAAAAAAATTCTCATATTTTTCATTTTACAAATAACTTGCCCTTTCTTCCACAAAATTCAACACTGATGATTGGTGATTTATCAAATAATTTTTCAATATCATAATAAATAATAATGTCTTGTTTCTGAATGGTTTGCTATTTAGAGACCTGAAATCTTCCCTCATTACATCATAGAAACCTCCCATTTATCCCCATTTTTCCCAATCCTATTTCCTTTCCCAATAAATATTACAAGAGGAAAGGTTAATCTCACAAGGATACCTTCAGCAAAAGCTTCCCCTTTCTATCCCCACCACTTGGTGCAAAGTCTAGTGGTTAGAGCTTGACAACTTACTTTACCCAAGAGAATTCTTGCTTACACATAAAGAGCAGATCTCTACCTTGCTTCTAACAAAAATCAGTCCAGTAAGATCCCTTGAATCCTGGGTCTAAATTACTTTAGTTTAGAAGATGGCTGACATTTGAAACTTGAGGTTAAAGAAAGGTGTTATACAGAAATTACTAAAATCCAGGTTTAATTTGACCCCAATGTTTACTAGGATCCAGAGCTATAGCATGAATTTGTTAGCTGATTAACAATGACTTAAACAAAAAGAGTTTAAATTAGGACACATTTAATTAACCATTTGGGCTCAGTTATATTTTGCTGTCTGAATCTTCCTTGATTTTTTTAACCCATTGAACAATTTTCAGATATCTAGATTTTCTTCATTTATTTTACTATATTTTCTGAGGATTTATAGCTATTTCTTATCACCTTCTTTTCATTCTCCCAATCCCTATGGTTATACTTCCAAGAATTTGGGATGATATGATCTTTTTTTGTTTTATTCAAAGATATTTTATTTTCCCAATCACTTGTAGTAACTATTTTTAACATACATTTTTAGCTAAATCTTGAATGTATATGAAGAGGAAGAAATGAGGAGAACATTCCAGACATATCGGGTAGCCTGTGCAATGGCAAAGAAGGAATAATATAATATACAGGGAGCATCCATTTACTTGGAGTATATAAGGGGACATTATACTTAATTAATTTCCAAAGATCACTCAATAGAGATTTTGAATACAGATCCCCTGATCCCAATTCCAGAGCTCTTTCCACTACATAACATGATTGTCTCTGCTTCAATAATCCCAGTGAAAGGGAGTTAACTATGTAATAGGGCAACTTATTCCATTCATTTTTGGGAAAATTAATTCATTATAAAAATCTTCTTAAGTCAAAATAGTTGTTATTGTGAAGATATGGAACACTAAAGAAAGTCACTGCCTATTCCCTTTGCATAGCTTCATCAGGGATCACTCCTCTCTAGGTGAATAAATCATTTTCATAAATATTTTGAAAGATGAGGACTAATGCAGAAAGGTTAGTAGTTACTTAAGTCTCCTTGGTTACCCCCTCATTATTTTTTTAGTCATAATATTCCCAATAATCCTTTTTCGTTACTAATTATTGGCTAAAATCAAAGTTGTCTTCTCCTGCATGGATTTTTCTTTATATACTTGAATTTGGTATTAAGCATCATTTCCTGTAACACATGTAGTAGAGTGGGTGTATCTTAGTGTACAAATGAGAACAAATCACTGTGGAAACACTGGAAAAGAAACTTTCATTTTTGCATCTTTTTGTTGTCCTTACATTTTAATCTAAAAATGGCCTTTTGGTGATCTGTCTCAGATCTTTCATTTTCTTCATGATCTTTTTCCTTTCTACTACTTACAGTTTTTTGTTTTTTTTTTGTTTTTTGCTTTTTTGTGAAGTCATACTGCATAGATGAACCATACTTTAGAATTCTGAAAGAACTGTCAAATGTCATTGATGAGTCAGTCAGTGACCTTTGAAAATTTGTGGAGAATAAGATATGTGCCATAGATTTAGGTGTAGAGAAAGGCAAATATTCTATTTTTTTTTTTTTTGTAAATGGGAGGAGTGACTAAGTTCCCAGTAACTCAATAGCAATCTTGGCATCAGGTCTTAGCAAAATTATATAATTTATTGTTAAATGGATAATTTGCTATTTCAGAGAGAAAATTAATCATTATGAGTAAATATACATTCTTCAAGATGTCAAGGTCACATATTTAGAAGGGAAATAAGGGGTTGTTACCCTACATTTAAGTTCTATTCATATGTCAATAACCTTGGTTTCTTCAAGGTTATGTTATGCCTGTGGAGCACAACTGGCAGATCATACCAAACTAGAAGGACTTTTGATAAAGGCTCAATAATAGAGTGGATTGTTTGGTGCTAACATTAGATTATCTCCTCTTGCCTAGTCAAAATTTTTTTATAAGTGACTTGAAGACATAGATGGAATGCATGTAAAATTTGCAGATGAAATCAATCTGGGAAGTATAAAAACATCAGATAACAGAATTAGAATACAAAAAGGTCTTGACCATCTAAAATATTATTGTCATAATGAAACATACATTCCTCCACTCTGTAGAAAGATGGAGGTCTATGAATGTGCAATGTAGAATACGTTGCCACACATCAAATCAGTTGAATTTCATTAAATTATTTTTCTTTTTTATAAGAAAAGGTTTGGTGGTGGTGATGACATCAGTGGTTTTTATATTATTTATTTATTTATTTGAAAATTTTATTTAGTCAATTTAGAACATTTTTCCTTGTTTACAAGAATCATATTCTTGTATTCCCTCACCTCCCCCCCCCCCACCAGCCCCTCCTATAGCTGGCACAATTCCACTGGGTTTTACATGTGTCCTTGATCAAAACTCTCTGATTATGAGAGATTTTGAACACTTTTTCATGTGCTTATTAATAGTTTTTATTTCTTTAACTGAAAATTGCCTATTTATGTCCCTTGTCCATTTATCAGTTGGAGAATGGCTTGATTTTTTGTACAATTGATTTAGTCTTTGTAAATTTGAGTAATTAGAACTTTGTCGGAGGTTTTGGTTATGAAGATTTTTTCTCAATTTGTTGGTTCCCTTCTAATTTTGGTTGCATTGGTTTTGTTTGTACAAAACCTTTTTAATTAAATATAATCAACATTTATTTATTTATTTTACATTTTGTAATTTTTCCTAACTCTTGCTTGGTCTTAAAATCTTTCCTTTCCCAAAGATCTGACATGTATACTCTTCTGTGTTCACCTAATTTACTTCTTTATATTTAAGTCATTCACCCATTCTGAGTTTTTCTTGGTGTAGGGTGTGAGATGTTGATCCAAACCTAATCTCTCCCATATCATCTTCCAATTTTCCTAGCAATTTTTATCAAATAGTGGATTTTGGTCCCAAAAGCTGGGATCTTTGAGTTTCTCATAGACTGTCTTGCTGAGGTCACTTTCCCCAACTCTATTTCACTGATCCTCCTTTCTAGCTCTTAGCCAGTACCATATTGTTTTGGTGAGATCTGGTACTGAAAGGCCACCTTCCTTCACATTTTTTTTCCATTATTTTCCTGGATATCTTTAATCTTTTGTTCTTCCAAATGAACTTTGTTATGCTTTTTTCTAATTCAGTGAAAACATTTTTTGATAGTTCAATAGGTATGGGATAAGTAAATTAGTTTGGATATGATTGTCATTTTTATCTTAGCTCATCCTACCCATGAACAATTAATGTTTTTTCCAAATATTTAGATCTAGTTTTAATAGTGGAGAATGTTTTGTAGTTGTGTTCATATAGTTTCTATTGTTGTCTTGGCAGATAGATTCCTAAATATTTTATATTGTCTAGGGTGATTTTAAATGGAATTTATCTTTCTAATTCTTGCTGCTGAGATGTGTTGGAACTATATAGAAATGCTGATGACTTATGTGGGTTTGTTTATTTTGTATCCTGTAAATTTGCTAAAGTTGTTGATTATTTCTTTTACCTTTTTAGTTGATTCTCTAGGATTCTTTAAGTAGACCATCATATCATTTGCATAAAGTGATAGTGATCACCTTGTTGCCTCTTTTAATATCTTCAATTTCTTTTTCTTCTCTAATTCCTACTGCTAGTGTTTCTAGTACAATGTTAAATAATAGAGGTGTAATGGAGGGGTTTGTGAGTGGTAAAGAGAAAACAGGATCCAGGAGAGACAGCTGATGGTTTAAGTTTGGCTCAGAGAGAGAGGAGTGGGTTTGATTATTTTCCCCATTCAGCCTTCCCTCCTCAGCTATAGCTACTCTCACAGATTGGCTCTTGCCCCTCTCCACTCCTCAAAGGTATCTTCTCAGGAAGATGTCTCTCCCACTTCAAGCTGTCCCTCTCACACTTGAGTCAAATTTGGGAAAGGATAACCACTTTAATATAAAATAAATCAACTAGGATAACAGCAAGAAAATGGCTGGCAGAAAAAAAAAATGCGTGAGGAAAATGGGGAAGGTGTCCCTTCTCTAACTATCCCTTTCCCCCCCCTCATGTTTTGGGGAAACTTGGGCCTTGGAAGCCTGAGCCCCCTGAGGGGTAGTCAGGTTGACTGACACTGGTCTTTGGCCCCCTGGCCACAGTTCAGACTCAGGGCACCAGGCTCTCTGAGGTAAAGTTTTGACAAAGGTTCAAATGTCTTCTTCAGATCTTCCTTCAGTTGAGAATTAGGGGGGAGGGGATGTCTAGTCACCAGGAGAAGAATGAGATGTGTATATCCAAGGTGAAAGGCTTGGCCAGACCTCTCCTCCTAGGCTTCTTAAGGTTGAGAGAAAGATCCAACTGAAATCCCCAGTCAGAATCTTTTGGTTTCTCAACATTCCAGATCTCCTGGTACCTCTCCCCCATTGAGGTGATCAGATCCATCAACTCTTCAGCTTGGCACTTTTCCTATGTGCAAACTCTTTCTCACAGAGGTGATAATGGACATCCTTGTTTCACTCCTGATCTTATTGGGAATGCTTCTAATTTATCTCCACTGCAGAAGATGTTTGCTTATGGTTTTAGATATATACTGTTTATTATTCTTAGGAAAGGTTCTTCTAGTCCTATACTTTCTAGTGTTTTCAAAAAGAAATGAGTGTTATATTTTGTCAAAGGCTTTTTCTGCATCTATTGAGATAATCATGGTTTTTGTTGGTTTTCTTGTTGATATGATCAATTATGTGGATGCATACTTGCATTCCTGGTCTAAATCCCACCTGTTCATAATGAATAGCCCTCGTGATCACTTGCTGGACTCTTTTTCCTAGGATTCTATTTAAGATTTTTGCATCCATGTTCATTAAGGAGATTGGTCTATAGTTTTCTTTCTCTGTTTTTGACCTGCCTGGCTTTGGAATGAGTACCATATTTGGGTCATAAAAGGAATTTGGTAGAACTCCTTCTTTGTTTATTCTGTCAAATAGTTTGTATAATATCGAGACTAGTTGTTCTTTGAATATATGATAGAATTCATTTATGAATCCATCTGGTGTTGGGAATTTTTTTTTAGGGAGTTCTTTGATGGCTTGTTCAATTTCTTTTTCTGATATGGGGTTGTTTGGGTATTATATTTCTTCTTCTGTTAATCTAGGCAATTTACATTTTTGTAAATATTGATCCATATCAACTAGATTACCATATTTATTGCCATATAATTGGGTATAATATTTTTTAATAAGTGCCTTAATTTACTCTTCATTAAAGGTGAGGTCTCCCTTTTCATCTTTTATACTGTCAATTTGGTTTTCTTTTTTCCTTTTTTTAATTAGATTGGCCAGTACTTTGTCTATTTTATTTGTTTTATCAAAGTACCAGATTCTAGTCTTATTTATTAAATCAATAGTTCTTTTATATTCAATTTTACTAATTTCTCCTTTGATTTTTATGATCCCTAATTTAGTTTTCATCTGAGGATTTTTGATTTGTTCACTTTCTAGTTTTTTAATTTGCATGCCAAATTCATTGACCTCTTCCCTCCCAAATTTGTTAATACATGAACTCAATGATATAAATTTTCCCCTAAGTACCACTTTGGCTGCATCCCATAGATTTTGAAAGTGTGTCTCATCATTGCCATTTTGTTTAATGAAATCATTAATTGTTTCTATGATTTGTTCTTTAACCAATTTGGGGGAATTATATTATTTAATTGCCAATTAATTTTTGATTACCCTTACTAATTATTATTTTCATTGCATTGTGATCTGAAAAGGTTGCATGTATTATTTCTGCTCTTTTGCACTTGTTTGCACTGTTTTTATGCCCTAGTACATGGTCAATCTTTATGAATGCACCATGGGCTGCTGAACAGAAGGTGTATTCCTTTTTGCCCCTATTTATTTTTCTCTACATATCTACTAACTCTAATTTTTCTAAGATGTCATTCACTTCTCTTACCTCTTTCTCATTTATTTTTTGTTTGATTTATCTAGATCTGATAGAGGAAGGTTCAGGTCTCCCACTAGTATAGTTTTTCTATCTATTTTATCCTTGAACTCCACTAGTTTCTCCTTTAGTAATTTTGATGCTATGTTATTTGGTACATATATGTTGAGTACTGATATTTCCTCATTGTCTATACTGCCTTTTGTCTGGATATAATTACCTTCTTTATCTCTTTTTAACTAGATCTATTTTTACTTTGACTTTGTCAGATATCATGATTGTGACTCCTGCTTTCTTTTTCTCAGTTGATGCTCAATAGATTTTACTCCATCCACTTACCTTTACCTTATGTGTTTCTACTTTCCTCATGTGTGTTTCTTGTAGACAACTTCTGGTAGGATTTTGGTTTTTAATCCACTCTGCTATTTGTTTGCCTTTTATGGGTGAGTTCTTTCCATTAACATTCAGAGTTATGATTACCAGCTTTGTATTTCACAACATTTTGATTTCAACTCCCAGTCCTGTCCTTTCTTCTTTCACTATTTCCTTCTACATAAGTGTTTTGTTTTTAATCAGTCCCTCTAATTCCCACCCTTATTTTACTTCCCTCTCAACCCCCCTTTTTATTCCCTTCTTATTTTCTTCATGGTCTTTTTAAACTACCCCACCATCCCCTCCTTTTGTTGTATTTCTTCCCTCCCAACAAGTCTGTTTGTTACCCTTCTACTTCTGTATAGGGTGCAAATCAATTCTCTGCTCCAATGGATTTCATTGTTCTTCCCTCTGAGTCAATTTCAATGCATGTAAGAATTAAATATTTTCTATCTCCAACCTCCTTCCCCTTCCAGTGTATTGGTGTTCTCCCCCACTCCCATCATGTTCTTCTTTATGACATATAAATTTACCCCATTTAGTTTCTTTTTCCATTTCTCTTAGTATTAACCTCTTTTTTTACTTCTAATTATATATATATATATATATATATATATATATATATACATATATCTATATACATATTTATGTCTTAGCATTTCATCCTATACAGCTTGTCATGGTTTCCTCTAAGTATAATTCTTCTAGCTACCCATGTAATAATAACAATTTTCCAGAGTTTCCAATATCATCTTTTCTTATAGGGATACATATCATTGTAACTTTTTTGTTTGTTTGTTTTTTCCCCTTTCTTAATTACCTTTTGGTGATTCTCTTGAGTTCTGTGTTTGTACATCAAATTTTCTGTGCAGGTATGGTCTTTTCTTTACTAATTCTTGGAAGTCTTCTATTTTATTAAATAACCATACTTTCCCCTGGATAAATATAGGCAGTTTTATTGGGCACTTGATTCTTGGTTGTAGACCTACTTCCCTTGCTTTCCAGAATATCATATTCCATGCCTTTTGGTCCTTCCGTGTAGATGCAGCCAGATCCTGTGTAATCCTAACTGCAGTTCTATGGTATCTGAAAAACTTCTTCTTGGCAGCTTGTAATACTTTTTCTTTGGTCTGGTAGTTCTTGTATTTTCCTGGGTGTTGTCAGTTAGGAATTAAGTACAGGAGGTGATCTGCGGATTCTTTAAATCTCTCCTTTTCCCTCTTGCTCTAAAATGGTGGGGCAGTTTTCTTGCATAATTTCCTATAGAACGATATCCAGGCTTTTTCTTTTGTCATGATCTTCCAGTAAACCAATGATCTATTTTCTAAATCTTCTGTTTTTGTGGATGATGTGTTTCATATTTTCCTAAGTTTTTTCATTCTTTTGATTTTGTTTTATAGTTTCCTACTGCCTTGGAAGTCATTGGCTTCTGGTTGGTATATTCTAGTTTTTAAATACTGAATTTCATCCTTCGCTTTTTGGTCATCCTTCACCTTCTGATCTTTCTTCTCTTTTGCCTTATCTTCAAGCTGATTGATTTTGACTTTCAAGACACTATTTTCTGTTTCCAGATGATTTATTTTGCTTTTTAAATTCTTTTTTCAGTTGTCTTCATCCTCTCTCAATTGTTATTTTTAATTGTATTTTGAGTTCTTCCAAAGTTTTTGTCCAATTCACTGGAGTTTCTGTGTTTTTCCTTGGCATTCCTTGATCTTCCTCTGTTTCATTTGCTTTTTGTTCATTGCCTAGATAAAAATTGTTGATTGTAATTTCTTTTTTCTTTTTCTATTGTTTACTCATATTTTCCCTTTTCTTTCCCCCCTGTAGTTGCCTGTAGTTTTGCTCCTTTCATTATGTGGTGGTTCTGTGGGTTTGGGCTCTTCTGTCCTGAAGGGGATTCTTCTTTGTTCTGCTGTTTGATCAGGTTGATCTGATCTTTCCTGGCTGACAACAGAAGCTGAAAAGGAGCTGGACTTCCTGCCCTGTTGTCAAGGTTGTAGCATTTGCCCTTGGAGTTCAGTCAGTGAGGGTCTCAGATCATTCTATGAGGGGTGGGCATTGTGGCTTGAGCTTCTCTGTCCTTTGAAGGCATCTGATCTGCCCTATTGATGAAATTGAGCCAGGGAATAGTTTATCTGCAAAGCTGGCTGTGCCTTAAGGCCAAAACTTCCAGAAAGGAGCAGGGGGTAGATGGAGCATCTTAGCTGTGACCTGGCTTCCTGCTCTGTGTTTCTCCTCCAGCTGCCTCTATGCTGCCTGTGTTCTAAGCCCTGGACCTGGCACAGATTTGCTGGCAAGATTCTCCCTCTGGACTAGGGCCCTTGCCTACCCAGAGATTCTAGCCACTACTGGAGGCTCAGAGCTGTAGGTAGGGTAGGGGTCCTGGGACCTTCCTTCTTCTTTTCCATTAAAACTGTGTGTTCTAGATTTCAGGCTTTTTTGGTGGCATACCTTTTAAGTTTGGTCCAGGAGGAGTGTTCCCTAACTGTTTTCTGTTGTTAGATTTGATTTTCAGTCCCCTCGAAGCATTGTGTTTTTGATTAAGTGAGGAAGGGTTTGTGGGGGTCTGGACTTTTGCTGCCTCTAAGCCTTCATCTTGACTCTGCCTCCACATCTGTGGTTTTTAAAGGTAAATCAATGTGGTTTTAAAAAGAGGCAATAATAAAACTAAAAAATATGCAACCCCCCTTCCACCAAACTTAAAAGAAAGCTTCAAAATGAATCAACAAAGGGATGGTGTAGGCAATTTTCCTGCAGAGAACAACTTGGGAGTAAGGGAGAGAAGGTCTCTTTTACTGTGGTGAGAGGGGAGTGTAGTCTAAAACCAGGCTACACCAAGGCTTAGGCCAACAGTGAGCCCACCTTCCACCCAAGGTTCTGAACCAGGGCCCAATACAGTAGAAACACCCTGAGACCCTGCCTAAGACAAAAGCAGAGTACCACTATGTTTGTTCCTTGAAGTTCTGAGCCTCAGTAAAACTTCCCAGTGTACCTAGCTGCAAGTCCACACTGAGGCCTGGAGCCCCAACAGTGTGTCTGGCTTTTGAAGACAATAGCAGGCCCTGGAGCAAAATGAATTAGCAGTGGAAAGTAGATTTCAAAGATCACTTCCTGTGGGCTATCATCCACCTTAAAAGAATTGAAACCTGTAGACACCTAGAACTAGATCTGAGGACATCAGCAAGAAAATACTGACATTCAAAAGAGTGATTATATTATATTTAAAATATTTTATACAAACGAAACAAATGCAACCAAGATTATAAGGTAAACAAGCTTTAAAAAAATTTGCAACAAATTTCTCTGACAAAGGCCTTATTTTTCAAATACATAGTGAACTGAATCAAAGTTATAAGGATACAAGTAACCCCCCCCCCCCACCAATTGGCAAATTGTCAAAGGATATGACAGAGAATTTCAGATGAAAAAATCAGTTATCTGTAGTCATATGAAAAAATGTTCTAAATCACTATTGATTAGAGAAATGCAAGTTAAACACTCCTGATGTATCAACTCACACCTATTATCTAATATGACAGTAAAAAGAAAATGATAAATGTTGGAAGGAATGAGGCAAAATTAGTACACTAAAGCATTGTTGTTGGAGCTGTGAATTGATTAATCCTTTCTGTAATTTGGAACTATATCCAAAGGACTGTTGAACTGTATATACACTTTGGTCCAGTAATACCACTTCTAGGTTTGTCCACCAAAGAGATTTTTTTTCTAAAGAGAAAAGGAACTATTTGTACAAAAAAATTATGGTAGCTCTATTTGTGGTAGTAAAGAACTGGAAGTTAAGGGGGAGTCCATCAATTGGGGAATGGCTGAACAAGTTGTTGTATATGATTATAATGGAATAGTATAACACTATAAAAATGATGAACAAGTTGATCTCTGAAAAATCTGGAAAGATCTTCAAGCATTGATGCAGAGTGAGGTGAACAAATCAGAACAATGTCCTCAGTAATAGCAATATTGTATGATGATCAGCCGTGAAAGCCTTAACTTTACTGAGCAATTCAATGATACAGATCATTCTGAAGGACTGATGACAGAGATTGTTATTCACCTCCAGATAATGAACTTGAAGCATCCTATTTTTTCATTTTATTTGTGTGTTTTTACTTTTGGAGTTTGGTTTTATCTGAGTATTCTCTCAAAATATGATCTATTATGTAAATATGTTTTGCAAGATCATGCAGATCAAATTGTTTTACAACTCGGGGAGGGGGGATTAGAAGAGGAGGGAGAAAATTTGGATATTATAATTTAGGAAAACATATATAAAAGATGGTTATTACATATAATTAAGAAAATGATATATTAAATTTCACATAAAATTAAAAGCGCTTATTTTAATATGAAATTTAATTTAGAAATTTGTCTATTCCTATGCTTTGTTTCAAAAAATTAACTGTATAAGTACAAAGTAAAGAATGGATTGCCTATTTAATTTAAAGAAGGAACTTTACTCAATATAGGTCAATATCAACATGGCAACCAAAAGAGTTATTTAATATTGTTAAATTTCTCAATTAATAGTATGTAAAAAAATAAGTTATTATTCTGCTGTATGCACTGCCTTGATTAGATCACATCTGAAATATTATGTTGTATTCTAACCTCCACAATTTAGGAAAGATGTTGATAGATTGGAATAGATCCAGAGGGAAATGACCAGCTTGGTGGGGTTAAAACACACACAAACACACACACCTGGAAACCATAATGAACAATTTCCTATTAATGAAATTGCAGATGTTTAGCCTGGAGAAAATGTTGGAACATGATAGCTGTCATCAGGTATTTGTATCAGAAATGGATTCAATTTGTTCTTGGCTTCAGAGGATAGAACTAGGAATGAGTAGAAACTGAGAATTAGAGATTCCTGTTTTATATAGGGTTTTCCTTATATAAAGGTGTGATTATTACCTAAAAATCAAATGACCTGTCTTTTAAGAAAATGATTTCTTCATAATGGGAGTACTTAAGCAAAATCTAGATGACTTCTTAGACATAGTAGAAGTGCTACTCAAGTGATCATATGACCTCTGAGACACTTTCCCACTCTGAGATTCTATTTATTCAATTTGATCAATATTCAATTTGTCAAATTAGCCTAGTGCATTTGCCCCAATATCTCTGAGAGTTAAGGGGACATGTTTTGCCTCTCTGATTGCTATGCTTAAAATTATCTGGGGACTTTATATAATTTATAATTTATATAATATAATATATAATTAATAATTATTTATTAGATAGCAAAGTGATTGTTTAAGAGCATTTTTCTTATAAACATAGGAAAGAGCGGTATAGTTCGTATATTCACCTGGCCATGCCAAAATAATCTGAGTTTTCTTCACTTGTTTCCACTGGCTAGCCAAAAAAACACCATGTCAGAAAAAGTCTCTGTACTCCAGAGAAAAGAACTGAAAAGCCCCAAAAGAAAACTTCTCACTTTCTCAGTCCTTTCTCTTATAAAGGCATCACTGACACTCTTCTGAATCTCTCTGATTGAACAGGCTTGACCTCAGATTGGATCTAAGGCCATTCTTCTGGATGCCAAGAGTCATGGGGACAAGAGGCAAGCCCCCCTCCTAAACACCTGGGAGGAACAATAAGCCTCCCTTAGTACCTATGGTGCCCAGTCAAGGGTGGGTCTGATGCTGACCAAAGTGGGATTTCAAAGGGAACAACATTAAATATGCACACAATCATATAAATAATGGAGTTGGGTTTTATATGGTTAGTTTTTAACAGTTTGACTTCTTGTAAGTAGACAAACCCATGATGACACTTGAAGGTTTTTGTTGGTGTTCTGGCAGACTTGTTATTCCATTTTAGGGAGGAAAGGAGAGGAAACTGGCTGTAAGGAAACTTCCTCTTTCAAGGCAGATGAAAAGGTCACACAGAGTTACTTGCCAGGAACCAAAAATTAAATGACTTCTCAGGATCCTAAAGTCAGTGTGCCCAAGATATAGGATTGAACTCAAATCTTCCTGTCTCTGAGGCCAAATTTGTCTACATAATAATAAATATTAGCAATAACAACAATTAACATTCATACAATGCTTGCTAAGGGCCAGGCACTGTGCTATTATTATTATAATTATGTACAATTTTCATTTTATTGGATTCTCACCACCCTGTAAGGTAGGTGCTATTATTATTCCCATTTAACAGATGAGGAAACTGAGATAAACCAAATTTCTTTATATTGATGTTATTATTATGTGTCAGAATACCATCAAGAGTATTCTATATTCCTTTTTTTCCTTCTAAAGGTATTCCTACAATCTCTTTCAAGCATTAGAATTTTTTATTAATAAGAATTTTGAAGAGAACATAAAAAATCAATATATGAAATTACTTTAACCCATGCTGAATTGCAGAATACCCACAAAGCCAAAAAGACTTACTACTCACTAAGATTCATCAGACCATTTTGATTGTGCTTCATTTATTTTCCAGCTGCATTTTACTTAGGCAGGTAATTTTGGTAAATCGTGAGCAATTATAAGTTGCTTAATAAATCTGAAAGCCCAATCACCTGTTGCGCCATCTCAATAAAGCCATGAAAAAGAGAAGGGGAAAAAGCTTGGTTTAACAAATTTTCTGGGCAATGTATTTGATTATATTTATTTTTCTCATCTTGAATAGATAAAAAAATATAAGAATGAACTATCTATATATCCAGTTGAGAGACCATTTCCTGCTCCTTAAGAGGGAAAAGGAGAGAATCTTTAAGAAACAAAAGCCCAGTAGTTAACTTGAAAAATAAAGAATTTTCCTAGAGTCCCCATAGCTCCTTGTTTAAGCAGTAACTTAACAAGGTATAAAACCATGACTAAAATATTCATATTCCCCTGAAGTTCCTATGACCCAATGAATCATTAGTTTATTAATTTTACCTAATGATACAGAAGAGTGAAAGAAATATCTAAGCAATGAATAATAATACAATAACTCACACTGCAAAATCAATATATCAGATTAGTAGAAACTGAATTTCTTTATGATGTTCTCATTCTTGCACAGAGTAGTGTTTACCTTCTGAATTTTATACACACACACACACACACACACACACACACACACATATATATATATATATATATATATATATATATATATATATACCTAATTACAAAAATATTGACTTTTCCTTCTATGAACCTTTTTTTATCCTCACTATAATTACGTCAATATTTGTTGCCTGTATAACATTGAATTTAAAGTTGTTAATTTTGACTGACAGTATCATGCCATGAGATTTGCTCATGGAGGGAGGATCTTCATACTAGATGATCAAAGTCAGACACATGGATAGTAAATAATAATGCAATGACACCTATAGGTTATAATACCAAGTATTGTATGTTTGTATATATGTTCGAAGTTAAGAGAATGCCAATTATTTTACAATACAAGCCCAATTCTTTCCAGACTAATTCCTTATCCATTAAACATAAAACAAGGGATCCAAAAGTTTCTAGAAGTTTTTTTTTTATCCTTTGGTAGAATAACTGTAATTTAACATATTTGGCTTTTTTTGCTTTGTTTTGTTTTCCCAGATGATTTTTCAGTTATGTCTACTATTGATACATCCATCTGATAAATTGGTTCCTTACCTCTGGGAGTTGTATGAAAATTACTTTTCCTTTCAATTACTTTCCATGGTTCTAAAGCATCAGTACAACTGCTATTGTTTATTTTTTTAAAAAATTTTAACACTTACCTTCTGTCTTAGAATTGATACTAAATATTGATTCTAAGACAGAAGAACAGTAAGGGCTGAACAATTGGTGTCAAGTGACTTGCTTAGGATCACACAAATAATTCACATCTGAGGGCAGATTTGAACCCAGGAACTCCCATCGCCAGGTTTGGGTCTCTATCCACTGAACTATCTAGCTGCCTCTAAATGAGTTCTTTTTTAAAAAAACCTTTACTATTTAAATACCAACTCTAAGGCAGAAGGGGAAGGTCTAAGCAAATGGGATTAAGTGAATTGCCTAGGATCACATAGCTAGGAAGTGTCTGAAGTCAAATTTGAACCCAGGTCCTCCTAACTCCAAGCCCGGTAGTCTGTCTACTCTGCTACCCCTGAATGTTTCCCTGAAAATGTTTCTTAGATCTTCCTTTATGAGACTGTCTTCTTCATTTCAAGATTTTTTATGTCTCATGGACTGAAGAGTTGAGGTTGGATGATAGATGTGGAGTAAGTTGCCAAACTCAGATGACCTCTGTTTTCTGTACAGTAGAAGTTGTTCTAGATGCATCATGTGGTTGAGAATCAGGATGTCATGTATCACCTTGTATTTTCTTTCTTTTTTTTTGTCTCCATAGGGATGCCAGATGAGATGAACCTCAGTGACGTCAAGCAAATCCATCAAACAGATGGTGGAAGCACTTTAGACACAAGTGGAGCAGGACGCTTGGCAGTGACTGCTTATCTGACATTTACCCTGATTAGTGTGGCAACATTCATTCTCAGTCTTTGGTAACAGAATAATTCTGGCTCGACTCATACATCTTACTGCAAACGTCATACCCCTTCCCATCCTTCATAAGCCTGGAATAAGAAATCTGTTGAATGTAGAAATTATATGTATGGTAGTTTACATCCTATTAACCTTTCAGATTCCAGAATTGATTGTTCAAAATGTATGTGATTATCATATCACTTTAAAATATGAAGGTAATTAAAAAAAAACTTTCCTTTGTTTGGGGAATAGCCTATGTGAGGAAGGTAACACATCCCTTCTGTTAATATAAAAAGCACGAAATCATTTTAAATAAAAAAGGATATGTTGCCACGTTGTATATTTTTACATGTTTAGATTCTTCCTCTTTTTCTGAAAGTCCTGGGAAATTTAAATTATAGTTTGTAAAACAATGTAACATTTCATATCAACTACTAAAATAGAGGAAATCCAAAATCTGCTATGCTAACAGAAAACAATATATGATGGAGCATGCACATATTCCCAAATTGTTCTCTCATGTCTACCAGCAATCAACACTGGCTACATTTTTTAAGTCATATAAGAAAAAAAGGAACCTTGGTTGGATAGTGGCATTTCATACTGTTACATGGTGGAATGGAGTGCATATTTATTCTTTTTAATTAATCTATTAACAGATTGTATAGATGATTATTGTGGTTGTGGCTGATTCACATTCTATTTTGCCCTAAGTTTAATCTTGATTATTATTGTACTCTCCCTACTCCCCTGCTTGCCTAATACATTTAGCTATCCTACACAGCATCCACAGACTATGTTTTAGGAGTCTCTCTATTCAACTTATTGATTTTTATATGGAAAAATACTTTAAAGTATATCTGTCATTTTCTTTTGGCCACATAGATAAATAAATCACTCACATTGGAAAATAACATAGAATATTGTTGGATTTTTAAAACCCAAAACTTGTAAAAATAATTGAATATCAAAAAAAGAGTTGAGTATCAATGAATTTCTAAAATATCCCTCAGTGGTGAAAGAAAAGTAATTATGAACAGTGCATAAAAAGAAGACATTTCATTTATCCTTTCCTTTTCCTCCTCTACTAGTAAAGTTGCTGATCTGCAGTCCCCAATTTCCCAGTTGTGATAAGATGTCTCAGCACACAATGATTAGGTTACATCTATGACACCCTATAAGGAGGAAGAGATAAGTCAAATTTTATTAAGGAGTGTCGCATTCAGTCAATGGCCAATGATTATAATTAATGTGAACTGTCATCCTAATAAAGAGAAGTGCTGAGCCTTTTTTTATAATGACTTGAAAGGACATGGATCGACCTCTGACAAACAACGCAAGAGGACTCAGTCAACAGCAAAAACCAGTGAAGTAAAAGATGTTTCCAACATGGATAATAGTCAATTAACAAAGCAATTTCCCCCCAAAACTTTCACTTAATTAGAAAGATAAATTAATATAGGTATATGTGCATATGTGTGTGTGTATATATATTTATATATATACACAATAAATAATTATATTATATATCACATTTTGCAACTGTTACCATTGCTAAAAATATTTTTAGAGCTCCTCCTTTGAGATTATCTTTAGGCTTGAGGGCACATTCTACAGTAACACATTCATATGGAAAGTCCACCATTTTTGGCTTGTGGGGGGAAAACCAGACTTTCTATGTAATGTAGATTCATCAGATTCAACTTTTATCTGTCTTGTTTCAGTAAGCTGCAAGAGGATGATATTGCCAGAAAATCCAAATTAAATAGCTCTCTGTTAGAGACTCTAGAAGGAGAAGAAACAATAGACCAGATTCTGGGATAAGGTTGAGAAGAGTTTAAGGCTGATGGATATACCAGAGATCTACCAGGGAATATTCTTAAGAATAAGACAGAAGGGAAAAGAAAATTACATTTCACAAAGCTCTCTTTTATTAATCTCTAAAAATTCAATTTTGACTGAGAATATATCAGCAAGAAACTAAAACAATCAGACTTTAATTGGAATTGATTCAATTGGTAGATAGGAATAGAGGTAAGTACATTCAGAGGTGACAATATGTGTATACACATATAGTAGTTCATTTGGAACAACATAGATTACATTAATTTTCAGTTTTCAGTTGATGGCTTTGGCTTTGTGAGGATGCAGAAACACAATTTTGTTCCTATTGTCAAAATGGCTTCATTTGTTTGCAAAATGATCATTGTTTATCTTTTATACCTTTTTATACTTCCAGTCTCCTCCAATGAATGCTAATCTGTATGAAGTAGCATTATAACTAAATAATCCAAGCAAATCTTCATAAAACAAAAAGATTTCAGATGCTCCAACAATGGTTCAATTACTTCCAATAGTATTGACTATAATATAACAAAATGTAAAGGAAAACAATTTCTCAGAGATGGTTGTAAAAGGATTTGCTGTATACCTCAAATTCAGCAACCAATCACTTTATTCACCACTAAATGATTTCATATAAATGGCTCACAAATATGTGAAGTAAAATATTAGATCATTTCTCTTTGGATGAAAATGTGCTTTATGTACCAATTTCATCAACCTAGAATATGCTGAAATATTTCAGAGACTGATTGAAAGGATGATTATTAATTATAAGACAATAATGATGCTTCTATCTTATGCAGGAACTTTTATTCTTACTGCCAAAATAATATTTCAATGTTTCTATCAATGGGTTTTGCTGTGCTAACATTTTAAAACTTATATCTCTCCCTTTTAAAAAATCACAACCATAAAAAGCAAAAAATGTAAATTAAGAAAACTAATAACATGTCACTCATGGCAATGAAGCAGTTTTCTCTTGTGTCTGTTTATCTTGGGAGAGTCAAAAATTCTTTAAGTCATGTCAACAGGTCCCAAATAGAAATTGGAAAGCAATGAATATTATGTGTGGATTAGAATAGACAAATCTCCTAAATGAACATCTCATGGCCTCTCCTTTTGACAGAAGACAATCTGGTTGAGCAAATACCATCAGCAGTATTTTTTGCTTTCTCAAAGGAAAAAATAGATTATGCTATTTGCAACAAAAGTTTCTGATTTTCTAACATTTTCTATTAGGATCTTTAAAAAGATCGATTCATTATTTTCATAACGAAAATTTATCACATATTGTATTATTTCATTAAATGTATTGTTTCATTTACAGGAACCACTCAAGGTTAAGGTCTAAAAGAACTGTTTTACATGCAGAATATTTTCCCTGGTATTTTGAGTGAAATTCACTAAAGCAAGCAGAGATGTTTGTACTTACTTTAGGCCATGAGCAATGATAACCTATAATGTTGTGAAGGTTGATAAAAACCACAAAAATAAGCATTTAAGGCAATGTCTATGGTATGGAAGAGATGAAGTTTTGCTTTCTGTACTGAATATTGTGAGTCCATCATTGCTAATTAAAAGTATGGAAAACAACATAACCCTGAAAAGTGGAAGTCTGCTTTCTTTGGCTATAGACAAGAATGTTTTTTGGGAATTAAGTAAAGGCTGCAAATTACTTTTATTAAGCTCACCAGTTTATGTAGAGACTGGCTCAGTCAGGCATCCACAACTATTTCGTAAAAGCCTTTGATTTAATATGGGGTATCAAATCAAGATTCTTAGTTTAAAAAGAAGAAGAATATTTCTTAGCTATCAAAGAAAATGTTTAATTGTGGAAGATCTGGCTATAGGAGACACCATTGTTTGGTGGAAAAAGTCTAGAATTTCAGCATCTGGTGCTAATCTAAGCAGTTAACTTTTAAAAATTAATGTTTTAAATTAAATTAAATTTATTTTTTAATAATTTAATACTATATTAATAATTTAATATATAATAAAATAATAATTTTAAATTAAATTTTAAAAAAATAATGTACATTTAAACAAGACATTTTACCTCTGTGGGTTTCAGATTACTTATCTTTCAAATAAAAGAAATGGGTCAAATTAACTCTAAGGTACTTCACAGCTTTAAGATTGATCAATATTGAACATTTCTGTCAAGATGACCAGATTCTTAGACTCAAAAGGCACTACTTGGACCATTTTGAGATAATTATGGGGAACCTATAGTGATTTGCACATAGGTAGTAATTAACAAAAAGACCTGAGTATTCTTTTGAAAGTGAATTGAAAGAACAGTTAGGCAGCACATTGGATAGAGCAACAGATTGGAGTTGGAATGATTTGGAACCAAATCTGGCATTAGACATTTCCTAGCTGTGTGACCCTGGTAGTCACCTAAACCCAAAAGCCTAGTTCTTACTATTATTCTAACAAATGGCAAGAGTTTTAAAAAATAAATAAATAATAAATAAAATGGAATTGAATCTCTTTACTTGGATCATTCTATAAAAAAGAGTTTAAATGTATTTCTTTTACTTGACCTTTAGAAATGAAGAAATGCATTTAGAGGATAGGGACTTAAGGAAGCATGATATTTGTTTTTTTTCTCTTTACTAAAAAAGTAATATTCTATTAACTAAAACCATAGAGAAGATTTACTTTGAAATTATTTTGTATCTGTCATCATCTCCCACAATAGAATGAGGATTCTTCAGAGAAGGGACTATTACATTTCTGTCTTTCTCTATCAAGTGCCTCTCATTAGTAACTGACATAAAAAAAAAGATCATTAATGGCCAATAAGGACCTGATAGCTAAGATAGTATGGAAACCTTTGCTTTCCCATGATTTGTTCTATTCCCTAGACCCATATTTGTGGATGTAGAAAGACTGGCAAAGATAAGGGTTGAGCCCTGGTCAACAATTTCTAAACTATCTTGGCAAGAATTTTGGTGCCAAGATGGTGGAAAGAGATGGAACTTCCCTGATGTCTCCCCAAATGACTTTTAAAACAAAGCCTCTAACTGGATTTTTGAGTAACGAAGGAGCTCTCCTCAGAAGAGCTCAGAGAATCAGCAGAAAGAGCGCCATCTCCCTGGGGTGGGAGGGAAGCTTAGTCTTGAGCAAGCAGGCTAAGCCAGGTCAGGCAGCACCCTAGTGGAGGAAGCTCAAGTTCTTGCCCCAACTGCAGAGAAACCTCAACCCAAAGATAGCCAGTGGCTGGCTGGGTAGAGGGAGGCCTCCATTGGATATTGACCACCCCCAGTGCAGGCTGCTAAAAAGGTCCCACATAGTGTAGGCTAGGAATGAGCCCCAAACCCCCAAGACAAGCTACTGGGAAGGCTGCACCTCTAGTTCTGACCAGCAGTAAAACCCCAACCCCAGGAAGGCCAGTGAGGCATCATACTCAGAGCCAGCCAGAAGTTGAGGCCATCCATGGTAGCTAAGACTCCCCACTGAATAAGCCACCAGTGAGGCCCAATTGTGCAAATTGTGCAAAAACAAACAAACAAAAAAACAGTGAAACTCCTCCCCTGTGCAAGCAGACAGCAAGGCCATCTACTAGTCAAGGCAACAGTGAAGACTCCTTACAGTTTAAAGGCAGAAGTTGATCCTGAGACTAACAAGCTAGAAGCAAAACCCTGAGCCCCATAAGAAGTGTGGAGTAGAACTTTAATATGCAGTGAAAAGTACATAATACACTGGAAAAAAAAGAAGGAAAAAAATAAAAAAAGACAATAACTATAGAAGTTTATTTGGGGGACAATGAAGATCATGGCATTAACCTAGAAGATAACACTGTCAAAAAAACTATAAATGAAACCTCAAAAAAAATTGGAATCAGGCCCTAAAAGAACTTCTGAAAGAGTTTCAAAAAATGACTATAAAGTTAAATAAGGGTTAGAAGAAAAAATTGGAAAAGAAATGAGAGCAATGCAAGAAAATCATGAAATAAGAATTAGCAGTTTAGAAATGGGAAAGAAAAAAGAGAAAAATAGGGAAAAATTCATACAATTCACTGAAGAAAACAATATTAAAAGTAGGACTATTCAGATGGAAAGAATGATACAAAAGTTTATTTTTAAAAAGATTTGCTAAAAATTAGAATTAGGCAAATGGAAACCAATGAGAATGACATATCAAGAAATAAAATTAAAAGAATGAAAAAAATAGAAAAAATCATGACATTTATCATTGGAAAATCAATAAATAGATCTGGAAAGTAGATGGAGTAAAGATAATTTAAGAATTATTAAATTGCCTAAAAGCAATTATGAAAAAAACAACCTGGGCATAATATTTCAAGAGATTATCCAAGAAAACTACCTCATATCCTAGAAACAAAGGGTAAAATGGAAATTGGAAAGAATTTACCAATCACTTCCAGAAAGAGACCCTCTCAGTCATGTAATAGTAAAATTCTGGAGTTCCTAGGTTAAGGAGAAAGCACCTAGAAAGAAATAATTGAAATATCACATTTAGGATAACACAAGATTTAGCCACTTCTACTATAAAAGATCAGAGAGCCCAGAATATGATATCCCAGAAGGCAAAAGAGATAGGATTACAACCAAAATTATATATGTAGCAAAAAATCAGTCCAATTCATTAGGAAGAACAAAATCAAAGAGATATGGAAGGAAATTATATACATATAAAGGTAACAGATGATGAAATGATATCAATACTAAACATATATGAACTAAATAGCATAACATCCAATTTTTAAAGGAAAAATTAAAGGAATTACAGAAGAAAAAAAGACAATAAAATTATATGAGTTGGGGACCTCAACTGTCCCTTCTCAAAATGAGATAATATGAGTAAAAATAATTAAAAATAAAGTTAAAGGGATAAATAGAATTTTAGAAAAATTAGGTATGACAGGCCTCCAGAAAAAACTGAATGGAAATAGAAGAGACTATATCTTTTTCTAAGCAATACATGTCACATACACAAAAAAGACCATGTGTTAGAACATAAAAACATCAGAAACAAATACAGAAAAGTGGAAATATCAAATGCATTTTTTAGATTGTAATGCAATTAAAATAACATTAATTAAAAGTCTGTGCAAAGAGATTAAAAATTATTTGGAAACTTTCCACAGGCAAGGTCCAGCCTCACTCACAACTCTAGGGGTTCCAGACAGGTGGGGAATGAGCAGTCAAGAAAATAACAAATGGAAGACAGATGTACATTTATGGCCATGGGCATGCTTTGCGTCTGATCAGCTGCTCTGCCATCCCCAGGCTTGGTGTTTATTTTTATACCCATTATCTTGGCACACAGATACCTTACCTAACACACATGTCCAAATAGAGATAATTGGAAAAGTGATACATTAACTTTTAACAAATCACTTGATTAACATTCTATATTCTTATATTTTGATTATGGATTCTTGACAGCATAAAGGTTTCACACAAGACAAATGATTTCATCACAGGTGGCTTAATTTTCTCATTACCCTGTGAGGAGTTGAGCTTACAAACAAACAAGGAAATTTACTTATTACTTTTAATAAAAGAAATAATCAAAAGTTCTTAAAGAAAATTCAACAATCATACAATTGAGGTTGAGAGGTACTGGGGACACAATCAGATTTAATATCAGACTAGTCGTTTTTCAGGGTTTACTAGGAAGTTTCTTAAGGTGAAGAATCAAGTCATTGAGGCATGATGAAACATGATGTACCTGCACATTTTGTATGGGCCTTTATGATTGATTTGTATGCTGGCTTCATGAGAATAAGTTTCTGTGAGTGGGAAAGTTCTGGGCTTGGCCTATAGCTGTGGTTTTACTGGGAGTTATGTGCCTAAGTAAAAGTTAACTAATGATAGTCTTTTGGGATTGAGTTTGATGGTCTGATATTTTGGTGACATTTTAGAGAATTAGGGTACAGGTATTTTGCTCTTACATTATTCCTTCTGAGAGTAAGGGGGATAGTAATCATGTCAATTCCATAGGTTAGGGATGTTAATGAGAGAGGTCATGCAAGGGGAACTGAGTGGACAATCACATCTTGTGGCCTCCTTAGCTACCATGTGTGACTCTGTCAAGGTGTCATGACCTGATGGCTCCCAGTAGAAACTAAATAATCTAAATAATAAACTGGTCAAAAAACAAATCATAGTAATTTCATTGAAGAGGATGACAGCACTGAGAAAATATATCAAAACTTAATTATTAATTAACAAGGAAAGAAGAAAATCAAATTACCAGTATCAAAAATGAAAAGGGTGCATTAACCAGCAATGAAGAAGAAATGAAAACAATCATCAGGAGTTATTTTGTCTAATAAAAAGCCAATAAATTTGATAATCTAAATGAAATGGATGAATGTTTACAAAAATATAAACTGCCCATCAACTGGAGAATGGCTGAACAAGTTGTGGTATATGATAGTTATGGAATATTATTGTGCTATGAGAATGACAAGTAAGATGATTTCAGAAAAAATCTGGAAAGACACGAACCAATGCAAAGTGAAGTAAGCAATACCAGAAGAATACAGTGACAGTATGTATATATATATATATATATTATATATATATGCTCTCCAAATAAGAACTGAAATCTGAATGCAGACTGAAACATATTATATTTATTTTCTGGATTCTACTCTTTTTTTCCATTTGAGAACTCTCACATGAAATGACATTTGGAAAAACATTTTACATGATTACACAGGTAAAATTTATATCAGATTGCTCTCTCAGGGAAAGGGGAGGCAGGGAGAGAGGAAGAAAGAGAGCATCAAAAGAAGGTAGAAAAATTGGAACTCAAAACTTTTTTAATGATGCAAAAATTATTTTTTATGTAATGGAAAAATAAAATATTATTAAAAAAAGAAATATCATGGCAAACAGGAAAAGTACCATAGGTTAGCAGAATATCATCTTATAAAAAACACAGAGAAAATATATCTGCAAATTATTGGTCAATATCCCTCTTTCCTTGATCAGGGAGAATTGGTGAGAATTTTGAAAACAAGTTGGGTAGGAGGGAAAGAACATGGGTTACAAATGATTATTAAAATTATGTTGTTATATAATCTCAAAAAAATAAAAATTAAAAAATAAGTTAATGATCTCAAAAGAACTAATATGATTTCATTAAGAAGAAATCATGGCAGATATTTCCTTTATTGGTATAGTTACTAGACTTGTACAAGAGGCTGATTCAACATCCTCTATTTCAGCAAGGCTTTCAACCAAATGTTTCATGCTATTGTTTTGAAAATAAATAGGTCAGACAATAGGACAGTGATATGGATTTGGAATTGGTTGAATGTCAGATTCAAAGGTTCAAGATAACCTTGAAGAGGGTCTCTAATAGAATGCCCCAGGAAGCTTTTTTTATTTCTGGTCTTCAGCAATTTAATCAGTAGCTTAAATAAATGATATACATATCACCATCCTTATTGAGTCTGCAAATGACACAAAACTGATGTTGGATGAAAAAGTCAGAGTTCAAAAAACTCTAAGTCTAAAATAGTGTATTGAATTAAATAAGAGACAATCTAATGGGAATAAATGCCATTTTGTTTCAAAAATCAGCTTCCCAAATGAAAGGCATGGCTGGACAATCATTATTCTGAATAAAAGGATCTGTGTATTTTAATGGACTATAGCTCAACAAACACCAAAAGCATGATATTGCAGCCAAGAGACCTCATGCAAACTTACAACTTACTAAGATAAGTAAGAGGGATATGATTAGTTTGACAGTACTCTTCCATGACTAGATGACACCTAGAGTACAATTTTACATTCTAGGGGTCATATTTTAGAAGGTGCATTGATAAGCTGGAGAATATCCATAGAAGGCCAAGCAGATTAGTGAGGAACTTTGAGATTATGCCAAATGAACATTATGAGAACGAGTTAAAAGAGAAAAGTCATTTAGGCTCCCAGTGCTCTAAGCAACTTTCTTAAGATTATGATTTCAGAAAGGTCGTAGGCAGATGTATCTTTGCCTGGGAATTCCATGTATTAATTAGATCACAAATATAATCTTTATTCCTACTCTACTACACAAAGACATAAAACAGACTTGGAGGTGGAAGAGAGAGTGGCCATTTACTTGAGTAACTGTGTCTGGTCCATTACAGAGTTTGACAGAAACAGAAATTCAAGGTATACTGTTAAGAAAATGCTAATAATATTTTAATTGATATACTGAGTATGTTCTAATTATTTTGAAAAGGGGTATAATATGTTATCAATACTAAAATCTTGCCATAAAATATGATTTTACAGAAATGAATTAGAGTATACAATGGCAACCTCACCTTTTTTGCTGAGCCCAGAAACTTGCATTCCACAGGATACTTTAAGACTAAATTTTTCTTGAGACTAAATATTAATTTATAATTATTTATTAAATAGTGAAAGCTGGTTGGAGAGAGAAAAAGTCCATAATTAAATTACATGGCTGGTTGGCTGGCTAATCTGATCTCACACATGTCCCTGTTCACTGCTGCTACTTCTTAGCAAAGAAGAGTCAGACTTCTTCAATCCACAATTCTGGTGATGTCACTTTTCCTGGGTCTCCCTAGTTGGACAAACTTAACCACAGTCCAGATCAGAGACCAGTCTTCCAGATTCCAGGAGTCATGTGGGACAAGAGGGAAGTGTCTTCCATGATTCCAGGGAGCCACAGGGCAACTTCCTTATAAAGATAAACTTCTAACCTTGTTCTTAAACCCCATCTTAAACCAAAATAGATTTTCAAAACATTTCTTTTAAAAAGGAAAGAAGGGTAGAGATTTATGCTAAATTCACATAATCTCCCCTTTGATCCTTTGGGAAACTTGATAGTCTACTCAGTGAATCATCCTATGTAAAATATCTATATATTTCAAGATTGTTTCACCAGAATGCATAAAAACCCAAAGATAGTATACATTTCATAAAAGGTTTAACTACATTTGGGCATTATTTAATGTTTTAAAAATGATTTATAGATGCATTGATGAAGACTCAGAGACCTCCTTTGCCCCCACAGATGGAGATTGAAGGTGTGGACACCATAAAGCCTATGGGCACCTGGCCTTGAAGGCAGGACCACAAGCCTCACTGCTAATAAACAAGGGACTTTGTGGGCCCAAAGAACCCAAAAAGACACCTGTTCTATCCTAATTGTGACATGGGAGAAGAAGATAAGGAAGGAATACATACTGGTGAATGTGGTTGATGAATAATTGGGGCCCCATCACTATGGCCATTTCTAGGAGAGCAGAGTCTCTGGCTGCTGCCACAAGAGATGGAATATTTGCTTGCAGTTATAATGGCAAATCTGCCCACAGGGGCCCTGTATGGAACAGCTGAGGTCAATCATGGACTGAAGCTTGAACAGGGGACCTGGGATTACATAAGACCCTGGACTATAAAAAACTGGAAAGAATAAAAAGGATCCAGGAAAAAAACAAGCAGAAAAAACGCCCTAATGCCTACAACTCTAGAAACCATGGGACTGCAGCAAAAAGCCATTAATTAATTCTATTACCCTAGCTGCTAAAATTTAAAAAAAATAATGAACCTCCTAAATAGAAAGAACTCAACTATTCATATCTATGATGGGACAGAGAAGACATTGACTCAAACTCAGGGGAAAATGGTGCAAAAATGCCTACATGAAAAATAGCAAAGAAAAGCAATAAATCACCACAAGTTCAAAAAGAGCTTTTGGAAGTGCTTTAAAAAGACATCAAAAAACAAAGCAAAGAGATTGAGGGAAAATTAAGAAAAAATAAGAGCAATGCAATAAAATCAAGATAATTATGAAAGGAAAATCACACAAATGGAAAGAGAGCCAGAAAATTCACAGAAGAAAGTAATTTATTAAAAACTAGAATTAGACATTGGGAAGTAAATGACAACAAGAAATAACTCTAAATCAAAATAAAGAAACAATAGAAGAGAATATGAAACTTATCACAAGAAAATAGATGAAGGTAGGTAGAATCCAAGAAAGTTACAATCAAAAGAAGACTTTAGATATGATACTTCAATAAATAATCAAGCAAACCTGCCAAGAAATTGTAGAATCTAAGGTTAAAACAGAAATGTAAAGAATTCACCAATTACCATCTGAAAGACATCTGAAGGTGATAATGCCCAGAAACACCATTGCTAAGTTACATAGTGCTTAAGTT
This sequence comes from Monodelphis domestica, assembly GCF_027887165.1. NCBI lineage: Eukaryota > Metazoa > Chordata > Mammalia > Didelphimorphia > Didelphidae > Monodelphis > Monodelphis domestica. Next base: position 157,395,445 of record NC_077234.1, read on the forward strand.
AAGGAGAAAATAGTTTTAAGTAACAATAACAACAGCAAAACCAGCTTATTACTATGGAGCTACAATCAGAATAGCTTAAGGTGTTCCAGCTATAACACTAAAGGAATTCAGGGTTCAGAATTCAACATTTTGTAGAGTAAAAGAACTGGGCTTAAAATAAAAAAAAAAAACATATCCAACAAAAGTAAACATAAAAGGTAGAAAATGGAACTATTCCTTGGGGGAAACTCAAAAGAAAATTTGATCTATAAGAAACATACAAAGTAAAGATGAAAGACTAATCATAAGAGACTTGGGTCACTTTGTCAAATTGTGTGATTCCTTTATGGGGAAATGTCATTTCTGGTCCCTGCAAATGGCATCATTGCCTATGCATTTTCAAGGGACAAGAATGGATACAAGACTTGAGGTCAAGATGAATGTAATGGAATGAGAAAAAATAGTAGTGGAGTACATTAGGATGGTAGGATGGGATAGCTTTCCTATATGAAGGAAGATTGAATGGAGGACCTGCCACAAATAGGGGGAGGAAGGAGTAGAGAGTAGGTAGTACTAGAACTCTCCTCTTATCAGAATAGGAATAAAGAGAAAACAACATACAAAATTAGAAGAGCAAAAAATCTAAACCTACAGATAAATAGTGGGGAAGGGAAAATGGAATAGAATAAGGAAGGGATGAAGAGTATCCTTAAGGATCTTAAGGGCTAAGAGAAATGAGAGATTGAAAGGAAGGAAAGTAAAAGGTTAAAAGAAGTGAGGGATACCCAGAAGGAAGTACATATCAAAAAACAGGGGAATCAGGTGAGATGCTAAGTGTGAATTTTAGATTTACTCCACCCTGCTTAGTCTTAAGAATTTTAGCAACCAGGAATGTATACACCCCCACTTAAGGATTAAGTATGGGGGGAGGAAGGTCTATGAACCATGTATGCTAGCAAGTGACAAATAAGAAACAGCTGACTGACCCCCTGGGCTGTCCAAAGCCAAGTTTAAGCAACCATTGGTACATTTGAGACACAAGTGATTGTAAAGAACTGCCTTTATATTTCACGTCACTTCATGTGAGAGGGACTTTGGCAGTGGTACTTGACTTGGAGGAGGTGGAGCCGGGGACCTCAGACTGCTAAAAATAATAAACTCCTAAAAAAATAAACAGTATATATCTAAAACCATCAGCAAACATCATTTGCAATGGAGATAAATTAGAAACATTCCAAATAAGATAAGGAGTGAAACAAGGATGCCCATTATCACCTTTATTATTTAACATTGTACTAGAAAGACTAACAGTTGCAATTAGAGAAGAAAAAGAAATTGAAAGTATTAAAATAGGCAATAAAGAGACCAAGATATCACTCTTTGCAGATGATATGATAGTCTACTTAAAGAATCCTAGAGAATCCACCAAAAAAGTAGTGGAAATAATCAACAACTTTAGCAAAGTCGCAGTTTACAAAATAAACTCACATAAATCATCAGCATTTCTATATATTTCCAACACATATCAGTGGCAAGTTAGAAAGTGAAATTCCATTTAAAATCAGTCTAGATAATATAAAATATTTAGGAATCTATCTGCTAAAACAAACACAAAAACTATCTTAACACAACTACAAATTACTATCCACACAGTTAAAACTAGAGCTAAATAAGTGGAAAAATATAAATTGTTCATGGGTAGGATGAGCTAACATAATAAAAATTATAATCATACCCAAACTAATTTATTTATTTGGTGCCATACCCATCGAACTATCAAACAACTTTTTTTTATGGAACTAGAAAAAACAAAACAAAGTTCATTTGGAAGAACAAAAATCATGAATAATAAGGGAAATATTGAAAAAAGTGTGAAAGAAGGGGGCCAGTACCAGATATCAAACTATACTCTAAAGCAATAGTCAACAAAACAATATGGTACTGGCTAAAAGACAGAAGGGAGGATGAATGGAATAGACTTGGGGTAAGTGGCCTCAACAAGACAATCTATGATAAACCCAAAGCTCCCAGCTTTTGGGACAAAAATTCATTATTTGACAAAAACTGCTGGGAAAACTGGAGAACAGTATGGGAGAGATTCGGTTTGGATCAATATCTCACACCCTAAACCAAGATAAACTCAGAATAGGTGATTGACTTGCATATAAAGAAGGGATCTATAAGCAAATTAGGTGAACACAGGATAGTATATTAATCAGATCTTTGGAAAAGGAAAGATCTTAAGACCAAGCAAGAGTTAGAAAAAAAATCACAAAATGTAAAATAAGTAATTTTGATTACATTAAATTAAAAAGATTTTGTACCAACAAAACTAATGCAACCAAAACTAGAAGGGAAGCAACAAATTGGGGAGGAAATCTTCATAACAAAAACCTCTAACAAACTTCTAATTACTCAAATTTGTAAAGAGCTAAATCAATCATACAAAAAAAATCAAGCCATTCCCCAACTGATAAATGGGCAAGGGACATGATTAGGAAATTTTCAGATAAAGAAATCAAAATTATTAATAAGCACAGGAAAAAGTGTTCTAAATCTCTTATAATCAGAGGAATACAAATCAAAACAACTCTGAGGTATCACCTCACACCTAGCAGATTGGCTAACATGACAGCTATGGAAAGTAATGAATGCTGGAGGGGATGTGGCAAAGTAGGGACACTAATTCATTACTGGTGGACTTGTGAATTGATCCAACCATTCTGGAGGGCAATTTGGAACTATGCCCAAAGGGCAATAAAAGACTGTCTGCCATAGCAGTGCTGGGTTTGTACCCCAAAGAGATAGTAAGGAAAAAGACTTGTACAAGAATATTCATAGCTGCGCTCTTTGTGGCGGCCAAAAATTGGAAAATGAGGGAATGCCCTTCAATTGGGGAATGGCTGAACAAATTGTGGTATATGTTGGTGATGGAATATTATTGTGCTGCAAGGAATAATAAAGTAGAGGAATTCCATGGAGACTGGAACAACTTCTAGGAAGTGATGCAGAGAAAAAGGAACCAGGAAAACATTGTACACAAAGTCTGAAACACTGTGGTACAATCGAACATAATGGACTTCTCCATTAGTGGCAATGCAGTGATACTGAACAACCCGAAGGGATCTATGAGAAAGAATACTATCCACATCCAGAGGAAGAACTGTGGGAGTAGAAACACAGAAGAAACACAACTACTTGATCACATGGGTCAATGGGGATATTATGGGGTTATAAACCCTAAATGATCACCATAGTGCAAAAATCAATATTGAAATAGGTCTTGAACAATGGCACAGGTAAAACCCAGTGGAATTGTTTGTTGGCTACAGGAAGGGGTTGGGGGGAGTGGAGGGAAAGAACATGATTTTTGTAATCATGGAAAAATACTCTAAATTCATCAATTAAATAATTTTTAAGATAAAGGAAAACTAATAGATTATCAACCAAATTTGATAAAATAATTTTAGTGAGGGACTTTAATCTCCCTCTCTCAGAACCAGATAAATCTAACTAAATTATGGAGATCAACAGAATCATAGATAAGTTAAATATGGTAGATACTCGGAGAGAATTTAAGGGGAACAAAAAATGTAGACCTTCTCAGCAGTATATGACACCTTTAAAAAAACTGACTACATATTAGGTCACAAAAATATTATAGTTAAATGGAGAAAAACTGAGTATTAAATGCATCCTTCTCTGACTGTAATGCAATTAAAATTATATATAATAAAGGACCCTGGAAACAAACAAACCAAAAAAAAAACTAGAGACTAACTTTTTAAGAATCAGTAGATTAAAGAATTATTGAAACCAGTTATTGAAACCATAAATAATTTCATTAAAGGGAATGATAATAATGAAAAAATATACCAAAACCTCTGGGATATGTGGAAAGTAGTAATTAGAGGTAAATATTTATCTATAAATGTTTATATTAATAAAATAGAAAAAATATCATTGAATTGGGAGTGAAATTTAAAAAAACTAAAAAAAGTACAAATTAAAAATTCTCAACCAAATACTAAATTAGAAATCCTAAAAATTAAAGGTGAGATCAATAAAACTGAATGTAATAAAAAACTACAAATTGAATTAATAAACTCTGGAGTTGATCTTTTTTAAAAAATCAACAAAATTGATAAATGATTGTTTGATATTATGATAGAGATAGTAAAGAAAACCAATTTACTAGTATTTAAAATGGAAAAAAGTGAATATACCACCAATGAAGATAAAATCATAATAATTATTAGGAATTATTTTGTTCAATTCTACAAAAATAAATTTAACAATGAAAAAGAAATGGAAGAGCTATAAAAATTAATTGCCTAGACTATCTGAGCAAGAACAGAGTATCTAAATAAGCCTATTTTAGAAAATAAAATTGAACAAGCCATAAATGAACTTCCTTAGAAAAAAGTATTGACCTGATGGACTAAATATTTTATAATCAACTAATTCTAATAGTCAATTTATTTGACATTATAGTTAAAGAAGTTTCACGAGATTCCTTTTAACAAAACAAATATGGTGCTAATACTGAAACTAGGAAAAGCAAAAACAGAGAAAGAAAATTATAGACCAATCTCATTAGTGAAAATGGATGAAAAAATCTTAAATAAAATACTACCTAGGAGACAACAACATGTCACAGATATGTGACAAAGATAACACATTGTGACCAAACAGAATTTATACCAGCAATGAATGGGTAGTTTAATATAAGGAAAACTATTAACATAATTAATAATTTCAAGAGCAAAAATATTTTTAAAACATATTATTATGTCAATAGATATAGAAAAAAAACTTTTAACAAAATATAAAATTCATTCCTACTAAAAAAACCAAAATGACTAGGTGCTAATGAATTATTTTTTTAAATGATGAAACATTTATCAAAACCACCAGCAATTATTTGTAATGGGGATGGGATTCTTTAGTCTTTCCAAGAAGATCTGCCATGAAATAAGGATGTCCATCATCACCAATATTTTTTCAACATAGTATTAGAAATGTTAGTAATAGCAAAAGAAGGAAAATAAATTAGAGGAATCAGAATGGGTAGAAGGTATTAAAGCTACCTCTGTAGAGGACATGATTGAATATATGGAAAATTCTAGAAAGTCAACTAAAAAGTTAGTTGAAACTATCATTTTATTTTTTTTAATTAATTTTTAAAATTTTATTTAATTAGTCAATTTAGAACATTTTCCACTGGTTACAAAAATCATGTTCCATCCTCCCCCCACCAACACCCCTGCTGTAGCTGACACACATTTCCACTAGGTTTTACATGTGTCTTTAATCAAAACCTATTTCCATGTTGTTGATGTTTGCACTATGGTGATCGTTTAGATTCCACTTGCCCAATCGTATTGCCATTGATCCATGTAATCAAGCAGTTGTTTTTCTTCTGTGTTTCTACTCCCACATATCTTCCTCTGAATGCAGATAGTATTCTTTTTTCACAGTCCTTCAGAGTTGTCCTCGATCATTGCATTGCTACTAATGGAGAAATCCATTACATTTGATTGTACCACAGTCTATCAGTCTCTGTGTGTAATGTTCTCCTGGTTCTGCTCCTCTCACTCTGCATCAATTCCTGGAGGTCATTCCAGTTCACATGGAATTCCTCCAGTTTATTATTCCTTTGGGCACAATAGCATTTCATCACCAACAGATACCCCAATTTGTCCAGTCATTCCCCAATTGGAGGGCATCCCCTCATTTTCCAGTTTTTTTGCCACCACAAAGAGTGAAGCAATGAATATTCTTGTACTAGCCTTTTTACTTATTATCTCTTCAGGGTAAAAATCCAGCAGTGCTATGGCTGGGTCAAAGGGCAGACACTCTTTAGCATAGTTCCAAATTGCCCTCCACAATGGTTGGATCAATTCACAACTCCACCAGCAATGCATTAATGTCCCAATTTTTACATGTCCCCTCCAACATTTATTACTACCCTTTGCTGTCATGTTAGTCAATCTGCTAGGTGTGAGGTGGTCTCTGAGTTGTTTTGATTTGTATTTTTTGTGATTATAAGAGATTTAGAACATTTTTTCATGTGCTTATTAATAGTTTTGATTTCTTTGCCTATTCATGACCCTTGCCCATTTATCAATTGGGGAATGGCTTGATTTTTCGTACAATTGATTTAGCTCTTTGTAAATTTGAGTAATTAGAACTTAGTCAGAGGTTTTGGTTATGAAGATTTTTTCTCAATTTGTTGGTTCCCTTCTAATTTTGGTTGCATTGATTTTGTTTGTACAAAACCTTTTTAATTAAATATAATCAAAACTATTTACTTACATTTTGTGATTTTTTTCTAACTCTTGCTTGGTCTTAAGATCTTTTCTTTCCCAAAGATCTGAAATATATACTATTCTGTGTTCGCCTAATTTACTTAGAGTTTCCTTCTTTATATTCAAGTCATTCACCCATTCTTAGTTTATATTGGTATTGCATGTGAGATGTTGATCCACACACAATCTCTCCCATACTGTCATCCAGTTTTCCAGCAATTTTTGTCAAATAGTAGATTTTGGTCCCAAAAGCTGGGATCTTTGCATTTATCATAGACTATCTTTCTGAGGGTATTCACTTCAAGTCTATTCCACTGATACTCCTTTATGTCTCTTAGCCAGTACCATATTGTTTTGATGACCACTCCCTTATAGTATAGTTTGAGATCTGGTACTGCAAGGCCACCTTCCTTTATTCTTTTTTTCATTATTACCTTTGCTATCCTTGATCTTTTGTTTTTCCAAATGAACTTTGTTATGGTTTTTTTCCAATTCAGTGAAAAAAAGGTTTTTGGTAGTTCAATGGGTATGGCATTTAATAAGTAAATTGGTTTGGGTAAGATTGTCATTTTTATTATGTTAGCTTGACCTACCCATGAGCAATTAATATTTTTCCTCTTATTTAGATCTAGTTTTAATTGTGTGAAAGTGTTTTGTAGTTGTGTTCATATAGTTCCTGTGTCTGTCTTGGCAGATAGATTCCTAATTATTTTGTATTGTCTAGGGTGATTTTAAATGGAATTTCTCTTGCTAATTTTTGCTGCTGAGATGTGTTGGAAATATATAGAAATGCTGATGACTTATGTGAGTTTTTTTATAATAATCATGATTAATAACCCTTGTGATCACTTACTGGAGTGTTTTAGCAAGTATTCTATTTATTGTAGTATTAATAATATAGTATAATAGTAGTAATAATATAGTGTTCTATTTTATATTATTATTATTCTATTTATTCTATGTAAACCTCAAAATTCCTTAGACTTATAAATGTTGGAAATTTCACCATTGGGATATTTCATACTTGGAAAATTTCTTACTGATAGTCTATTGGAATGGGAACCCCATTGGCATGGGAGGTTCTTTCTCTTCCCTTCTTAAGATTACTTTAGGACAGAGACCCTTTGCTGAACAATGGAAAGGACTTTGACCTATGCTTGAGCATAGAACAGGAATTTCTTTGAGTCTTGATTGATTTTAGAATTGATACAATGGAGATACTTGGAATAAATCTCCACCCTATTCAGTCCTAATAGGATTGAGTAAGGGCTGCAGCCTAGATCAAAATTTAATTATTCCAATCTCTACCATACTCAAGTTAACAGGATTTAGAAAGGGCTGTAACAAAGGAGTAAAGATTTAATCATTTGAAAAATATGACCTTCAACAGACATGTGCAAAAGCCAGAAACCTCTGGGCAGTCCTGGGTTAAGCGAGAGCCTCCATTGACAGGGAAATTGATGAAGAGTGATTGGTAGATGTGAGGACTGAGGGGAGGCAACTTGGATGGTGTCCTTAAAGATAGGAGGGTCTGGAGACTGGAGGGGGGGTGGAGTTTTTGGGTCGGTGTGGTTCCTGGGCTCTGAGGAAGCTTGCTCTGAAGGAAGCTGAAGGTGGGGGCCTCTGAGACTGTTTCTCCATTTTGGACACGTGAGTAATAGGGACTGATCTCTTTTCTTTGCCCCAGCTATCTAAGGGCTTGGGCCTTTTGGCCCAGCCTAAACAGAAGGGGTATTTAAGCCCTATTCCCTTCTCTCCCCTTTCTCTCTCTATATATATCTCTAATTCCTTTCTTGCTCCTATTGTAATTAAACTCCAAAAAAGGCTGACGGCTGACTTGAGTTTTTCATTTAGGAATTACATAGCTGATTCCTTGGCGACCTTAAATTAATATATATCAGTCTTTTAAAGTGATTCCCTTGTTACATCTATTAATAGGTGGAGTCATGATGGTGCCTTAAAGACAGTATCAGCTCAGACCTCCTCCAACCCTTCCTCACTGAATCAAAAACACAATTCTTCAAGGGGACTGAAATCGAAATCTAACAACAGGAAAGAGCTAGGGAAGTCTCTTGCTGGACTCTACTTAAAAGGTATAACCCCCTCCCCAAAGCTTGAACTCTTGAACAGGAAGGAAAAAGGAAGATCCCAGGATTCCTCCCCAACCTACAGTGCTAAGCCTCCAGTGGTGGCTAGAATTTCTGGGTGGGCAAGGGTGCTTAGTCCAGTGGGACTACCTTGCTGGCACAGCTATGCCAGGATTAGGGCGTTGAACACAGGTGGTGTAGGGGAAGCTGGAGGAGAAGCACATAGCAGGTAGCCTAGTTGTAGCCAAGAAGTTCCATCTTTCTTTCACCCCCCCCCCCTTTGCCTTTAAGAAGTGTTGACCTCAGGGCATAACCAGCTTTGTAGATCAACTCTGCCCTGGCTCAATCTCACCAATAGGGCAGATAAGAAGACTTCAGAGGGAAGGGAAGCTCAAGCTCCAACACCCCTCCCCCCACAGACTGAACTGAGAGCCTTGATGATTAGGGCAGAGACAGCAACAAACTATAGGCAACAACCTTGATAATAGGGCAGGAAGCCCAGTTCCTTTTCAGCTTCTGCTGTCAGCTGGGGAAGATCAGACTAACCTGATCAATCAGCCAAACAGAGAAGAAGCTCTGTCAGGACAGAACAGCCAAAACCCACAGAACCACAACATAATGAGAGGAGCAAGACTATAGGCATGGGGGGGCAGGGAAGAAGAAGGGGAAAATATGTGTAAACAACAGAAAAAGAAAAAAGAAATTACAATCAATAGCTTCTATGCAGGCAATGAACAAAGAGCAAATGGAGCAGGGGAGGATCAAGGAACACCAAGCAAAAACACAGAAACTCCAGTGAATTGGACACAGGCTTTGGAAGAACTCAAAATACAATTAAAAAAACAGTTGAGAGGCTGAAGAAAACTGGGAAAAGAACTTAAAAAGCAAAATAAGTCATCTGGAAACAGGAAATAGTGTCTTGAAAACTAAAATTAACCAGCTTGAAAATGATGCAAAGGAGATGAAAGATCAGAAGGAGAAGGATGACCAAAAAGCCAAGGATGAAATTCATTCTATAAAAACTAGAATCCAAACTAGTAGCAAATTACTTCACAATGAAGAAGAAAGCTATAAAACAAAAATCAAAAGAATGAAAAAATTGAGGAAAATATGAAACACTTCATCCACAAAATGGAAGGTCTAGAAAACAGGTCTAGAAGAAACAATGTAAGAATCATTGAACTATGGAAGATCATGACAATAGAAAAAGCCTGGACATCATTCTATGGGAAATTATCAAAGAAAACTGCTTCACTTTTCTAGAGCAAGAGGGAAAAGTAGAGATTGAAAGAATCCACAGATCACCCCCTGTACTTAATCCTCAACTGACAACACCCAGGAATGTTATAGCCAAATTCAAGAACCACCAGACCAAGGAAAAAAATATTACAAGCTGCTAAGAAGAAGTCATTCAGATACAATGGAACCACGGTTAGGATAACACAGGATCTGGCAGCATCTACATTGAAGGCTCAAAAGGCATGGAATATGAAATTCTGAAAAGCAAAGAAACTAGCTCTACAACCAAAAATCAACTACACAGCAAAACTGACTATATTTTTGCAGGATAAGGTATGATCACTTAATAAAATAGAAGACTTCCTCGCATTCATAAAGAAAAGACCAGTCTGGAACAGAAAAGCTGATGCACAAAAGCAGAACTCAAGAGAATCACCAAAAAGTAACTAAGTAAAGAGAAACAAAAACCTTTTTAAAGGGACCCAATAAGTTAAAATGATTTGTATCCTTACAAGAAAAGAGGGATATTGGTAACTCTTAAAAATTGTTATTATCAACTGGGTACCCAGAATTATAATTAGAGGTAACAGTGACAAACTGTATATGATGAAATGCCAACACACACACACACACACACACACACACACACACACACACACATAAAACTAGAGGTAAAAAAAGAGGTTAATACTAAGAGAAATGGGAAAAGAGACAAAATGGGGTAAATTTATATATCAGAAAGAAGTGTATGGCAGGAGTCTAGCCAGCACTGGAGCTGAGGCAGGGGTCCTGGGATCTTCCTTTTTCCTTCCCCTTGCACCATCCTGTTCTAGAGTTCAACCTTTTTTCTTAGGGGAGAGTATACCTTAATTTGCGTCCAGCAGGAGAGTTCCCTAGATCTGTCCTGTTTTTAGATTTGATCTTCAGTCCCCTTGAAGGATTGTGTTTTGATTCAGTGAGGAAGGGTTGGAGGAGGTCTGAGCTGTTGCTTTCTCCAACACACTGGAAGGGTTAAGAGGTTGGAGATAGGAAATACTTAATTCTTACTTACCTTGAAATTGACTCAAAGAGGGAAGAACAATCAGATCCGTTGGGGCAGAGAATTGATTCTCATCCTATAGAGAAGTAGAAGGGCAACAAATGGATTGGTGGGGAGGGAAGTAATACAACAGAGGAAGAGCGTAGGGGGTAAATTAAAAAGACCCTAAAATAGGAATAAGAAGGGGGAAGTGAAGCAAAATAAGAGTGGGAAATAGGGGGACTGATTAAAAACAAAACACTTGTGTAGAAGGAAATAATGAAAGAAGAAAGGGCAGGACTAGGAGTGGAAACTATAATTTTAGCAAAGTAGAAGGATATAAAATTAACCCACAATTTTATGTGTTATTAACAATTTCCTTTAAGAAAAAATATAAAGAGATACACCTTTTAAAATAACCACAGAGAGAATAAAATACTTGGGAGTATTTTTGCCAAAACAAACCCAGGAATTACAGGAACATAATTATAAAATCCTTTTTATTAATGAAGTCAGATCCAAATAATTAGAGAAATATTAATTGTTCACAGATGGAAAGAAAAATTAATTATGAAAATCCTACATAAAATAATCTACTTATTCAGTGACCTCTCAATTAAATTATCAAAAATTATTTTATTGAGTTATTTGGTCATTTTCATACATTATTCATTGGAAACACAGATCATTTTTTTCCTCCCCCCTCTCCTGCCACCCCTCACCTAGTTGACACTCGATTCCCCTGGGTATCACATGTGTCCTTCCTCTGAACCCATTTCCTTGTTGTTGGTATTTGCATTAGGGTGTTCATTTAGTGTCTCTCCTCAATCATATCCCCTCCACCCCTGTAGTCAAGCAATTGCTTTACCTCCGTGTTTTTACTCCCACAGTTTCTTCCTCTGCTTAAGGATAGTGTTTTTTTTTTTCATAGATCACTGCAGATTGTTCAGGAACATTGCATTGCCATTAATGGAGAAGTCCATTACATTCGATTGTACCACAGTGTCTCAGTCTCTGTGTACAATGTTCTTGGGATTCTGCTCCTTTCACTCTGATTCACTTCCTGGAGGTGGTTCTAGTCTCCATGGAATTCCTCCACTTTGTTATTCCTTTAAGCACAATAGTATTCCATCAACAACATATACCACAATTTGTTTAGCCATTCCCCAATTGAAGAGCTTCCCCTCATTTTCCAATTTTTTGCCATCATAAATAGCTCAAGTATGAATATTCTTGTACAAGTCTTTTTCCTTATTATTTCTTTGGGGTACAAACCCAGCAGTGCTATGGCTGGATCAAAGGGCAGACAGTCTTTTATCGCCCTTTGGGCATAGTTCCAAATTGCCCTCCAGAATGGTTGGATCAGTTCACAACTCCACTAGCAATGCATTAATGTCCTGACTTTGCCACATGCCCTCCAGCATTCATTACTTTCTGTTGCTGTCACATAAGCCAATTTGCTAGGTGTGAGGTGATACCTGAGAGATGTTTTGATTGGCATCTCTCTGATTATAAGAGATTTAGAACACTTTTTCATGTGCTTATTAATAGTTTTGATTTCTTTAACTGAAAATTTCCTATTCATGGCCCTTTCCAATTTTTCAATTGGAGAATGGCTTGATTTTTTGTACAACTGGTTTAATTCTTTATAAATTTGAGTAATTAGACCTTTGTCAGAGGTTTTTGTTATGAAGATTGTCTCCCAATTTGTTGCCTCCCTTCTAATTTTAGCTACATTGGTTTTGTTTTTACAAAACCTTTTTAATTTGATGTAGTCAAAATTATTTATTTTACTTTTTCTGACTCTTTCTAAGTCTTGGTTAGTTTTAAAATCTTTCCCTACCTAAAGATCTGACTTGAATACTATTCTCTGTTCACCTAATTTACTTATTGTTTCCTTCTTTATATTCAAGTCATTCACCCATTCTGAGTTTATCTTGGTGGAGGATGTGAGGTGTTTATCTAAACCTAATCTCTCCCACACTGTCTTCCAATTTTTCCAGCAGTTTTTATCAAATAGTGGATTTTTGTCCCAAAAGCTGGGGTCTTGGGGTTTGTCATAGACTGTCTTGCTGAGGTCATTTACCCCAAGTCTGTTCCACTAATCCTCCTGTCTGTCTCTTAGCCAGTACCAAATTGTTTTGATGACCACTGCTTTGTAATATAGTTTGAGATCTGGGACTGCAAGGCCACCTTCCTTTGTATTTTTTTTTCATTATTTCCCTGGATATCCTTGATCCTTTATTCTTCCAAATGAACTTTGTTATGGTTTTCTCTAATTCAGTAAAATAGTTTTTTGGAAGTTCAATGGGTATGGAACTAAATAGATAGATAAGTTTGGGTAGGATGGTCATTTTTATTATGTTAGCTCATCCCACCCATGAGCAATCAATGTTTTTCCAATTGTTTAGATCTAGTTTTAATTGTTTGGAGAGTGTTTTGTAGTTGTGTTTATATAGTTCCTGTGTTTGTCTTGGCAGATACATAACTAAGTATTTTATATTGTCTTGGGTTACTTTAAATGGAATTTCTCTTTCTAATTCTTGCTGCTGAACTGGGTTGGAGATATATAGAAATGCTGATGACTTGTGCAAGTTTATTTTGTATCCTGCTACTTTGCTAGAGTTGTTAATTATTTCAACTAGCTTTTTGATTGATTCTCTAGGATTCTTTAAGTAAATCATCATATCATCCCCAAAGAGTGACAGCTTGGTCTCCTCATTGCCAATTTTAATACTTTCAATTTCTTTTTCTTCTCTAATTGCTACTGCTAGTGTTTCTAGTACAATATTAAATAATAAAATCTATAATGGGCATCCTTGTTTTACTCCTGATCTTATTGGGAAGACTTCGAGTTTATCCCCATTGCAGATGATATTTGCTGATGGTTTTAGATATATACTGATTATTATTTTTAGGAAAGTCCCTACTATTCCTATACTTTCTAGTGTTTTCAATAGGAATGGGTGTTGTATTTTATCAAAGGCTTTTTCTGCATCTATTAAGATAATCATGTGATTTTTGTCAGTCTGCTTGTTAATATGGTCAATTATGTGTATGGTTTTCCTAATATTGAACCATCCTTGCATTCATGGTATGAATCCTACCTGATCATAGTGGATAACCCGTGTGTTGACTTGCTGGAGTCTTTTTGCTAGTATCCTATTTAAGATTTTTGCATATATATTCATTAGGGAGATTGGTCTATAGTTTTCTTTCTCTGTTTTTAACCTGCCTGGCTTTGGGATCAGTACCATGTTTGTGTCATAAAAAGAATTTGGTAGAACCCCTTCTTGGCTTATTCTGTCAATTAGTTTGTATAATATTGGGATAAGTTGTTCTTTGAATGTTTGATATAATTAATTTGTGAATTTACCTGGACTTGGGGATTTTTTAAGGGAGTTTTTTTTTTTGGCTTGTTCAATTTTTTTTCTGATATGGGGTTGTTTTGGTGATTTATTTCTTCTTCTTTTACTCTAGGCAATTTATATTTTTGTAAGTATTCATCCATTTCACCAAATTGCCATATTTCTTGCCATGTAATTGGGCATAGTAGTTTTTAATGATTTCCTTAATTTCTTCTTCATTAGAGGTGAGGTCTCCCTTTTCATCTTGGATACGGTCAGTTTGGTTTTATTTTTTCCTTTTTTAAAATAGACTGACATGTACTTTGTCAATTTTATTTGTTTTTTCAAAGTACCAGCTTCTGGTCTTATTTATTAAATTAATAGTTCTTTGACTTTCAATTTTATTGATTTCTCCTTTGATTTTTAGGATCTCTAATTTAGTCTTCATCTGAGGATTTTTAAATTTGTTCACTTTCTAGTTTTTTAATTTGCATGCCCAATTATATTGACCTCTGCCCTTCTTAATTTATTCATATATGAACTAAAGGATATAAATTTTCCCCTGAGTACTGCTTTGGCTGCATCCCATATGTTTGAAAGGATGTCTCACCATTGTCATTTTCTTCAGTGAAGTTATTGATTGTTTCTACGATTTGTTCTTTAGATGGTTTTGGAGAATCATATTGTTTAATTTCCAATTAATTTTTGATTTATCTATCCATGTACCCTTACTAATTATTATTTTCATTGCATTATGGTCTAAGAAGTTTGCATTTATTATTTCTGCCCTTTTGTACTTGTTTGCAATGTTTTTGTGCCCTAATACATGGTCAATTTTTGTGAATGTACCATGTGCTGCTGAAAAGAAGGTGTATTCCTTTTTGTCCCTATTTATTTTTCTCTACATGTTTACTAACTCTAATTTTTCTAAAATTTCATTCACTTCTCTCACCTCTTTCTTATTTATTTTTTTGGTTTGATTTATCTAGTTCAGATAGAGGAAGGTTCAGATCTCCCACTAGTAGAGTTTTTCTATCTATTTCATCCTTGAGCTCCTCTAGTTTCTCCTTTAGAAATTTGGATGCTATGCAATTTGGTGAGTACATATTGAGTACAGATATTTTCTCATTGTCTATACTGCCTTTTATCAGGATGTAATTACCTTCCCTATCTCTTTTAACTAGATTTATTTTTACTTTCTCTTTATCAGATATCATGATTGCAACTCCTGCCTTCTTTTTATCAGTTGATGTCCAATAGATTTGGCTCCATCCTCTTACTTTCACCCTATGCATATCTACCTTCCTCATGTGTGTTTCTTGCAGACAGCATATGGTAGGGTTTTGGATTCTAATCCATTCTGCTATTCGCTTGTGTTTTATGGGTGAGTTCATTCCATTCACATTCAGAGTTATGATTACTAGCTGTGTATTTCCAAGCATTTTTATTTCTACTCCTGATCATGCCTTTTCTTCTTTCACTATTTCCTTCTACACCAATGTTAGATTATAATCAGTCCCCCTACTTCCCACCCTTATTTTACTTCCCTTTTTACCCCCACTCCCTTCTTATTTCCCCCCTTTATTTCCCCCTGTAGTCTTTTTAAAATTGCCCCCCTCCCTCTCCCTCCCTTGTACTGCTTCCCTCCCCACCAGTCTGTTTTTTACCCTCCTACTCCCCTATAGGGCACAAATCTATTCTCTCCTCCAATGGATTGGATTGTTCTTTCCTCTTTGGGTCAGTTTCAAAGCACGGAAGAGTTGAGTATTTCCTATCTCCAACCTCTTTACTCTTCCAATGTATCGATGTTCCCCCACCTCCCGCCGTGATCTTCTTTGTGACATTTAAATTTACCCACATTTGTTTCTTTTCCCATTTCTTTTAGTATTAACCTCTTTTTTTTAGCTCTGGTTGTATATATATGTATTTTTACATATATATGTATACACACACATATATGTATTTATGCACGCATATATCTATATAGCTATTTATGTCTTACCCTTTCATCCTATACAGTTTGTCACTGTTCCCTCTGAGTGTAATTCTTCTAGTGGCTCAGGTGATAGCAACAGTTTTTAAGAGTTGCCAATGACCTCTTTTCTTATAGGGATACATATCATTTTAACTTATTGAGTCTCTTAAAAAAATTTGTTGTTTTTTTGTTTTTCTTTTTTCCCTTTTTTTTAATATCCTTTTGTTGATTCTCTTTAGTTCTGTGCTTGGACATCAAGTTTTCTGTTCAGGTCTGGTCTTTTCTTCACGAATGCTTAGAATTCTTCTATTGTGTTGAATGACCATACTTTCCCCTGTAAGAATATAGTCAGTTGTGATGGGTATTTGATTCTTGGTTGTAGACCTAGTACCCTTGCTTTCTGGAATATCATATTCCATGCCTTTTGGTCCTTCAGTGTAGATGCAGCCAGATCCTGTGTTATCCTCACTGGGTTTCCATGGTGTCTGAATGGCTTCTTCGTGGAAGCTGTAATACCTTTTCTTTGGTCTGATAGTTTTTTAATTTGGCTATAATATTCCTGGGTGTTGTCAGTTGGGGATTAAATACAGGAGGTGATCTGTGGATTCTTTCAATCCCCACTTTCCCCTCTTGTTCTAGGATATTGGGACAGTTTTCCTGAATAATTTCCTGTTTTATTATGTCCAGGCTTTTTCTTTTGTCATGGTCTTCTGGTAGACCAATGATTCTTAAATTGTCATCTGTTTTGTGAATGAGATGCTTCATATTTTCCACAATTTTTTCATTCTTTTCGTTTTGTTTTATAGTGCCCTGCTGCCTTGTGAGGTCAATTAATTCCAGTTGTTGTATTCTGGTTCTTAAAGACTGGATTTCATCCCTGGCTTTTTGGTCATCCTTTTCCTTCTGGTCTGATTTTTCTTTAAAGGTCATTTTTCATCCTCTTTACCTCGTTTTTCATCTCCTTTGCCTCATTTTCCAGCTGGTTGATTTTGGCTTTCAAGACACTATTTTCTCGTTTTAATTCAAGTGCCCCTGTTTCCAGATGACTTATCTTAATTTTTAAGTTCTTTTCCCAATTATCTTCAGCCTCTCTTAATTGTGTTTTATGTTCTTCCACAGCCTGTATCCAATTCACTGGGATTTCTGCTTCATCGTGTGCTGATTTCTCCCCCTCTGTTCTGTTTGCTGAGTTGAAGCTGTCTATTGTAGTTTCTTTCTTCTTTTTCTGTTGTTTGCTCAAATTCACCCCTTCTTTACTCCCCATATTTGTCTGTGCTCTTGCTCCTCTCATTTTTTTGGTTTTGGGGGCTTCTGTCTGTCTCCCCTCTTCTAGCTTTAACAGGAGATCTCTTGGTGTAGTCTCTGGTGGGGGGTTGTGGTGTTTGAGTGTTTCCCTGTCCTCTGGAGGCTTTTTATTGGAGTAAAGTCCAACAGTCAATGAGGATGGGTGTGGAACCTGGGCTTCCCTGAGTTCTGGAGACTTTTGATGGGATTAAGTTCAGCTTAGTTGGGCTAGGTGTGCTCTGAGTCCAAAACTTCCTGGAAGGCTGGAGGATCTCCAAAGCTCTGGCCAGACTGCCACATCTGTGCTCCCTCTCTAGATCCTTCCCCGCCATCTGTGCTGGATGCTCTGAACTTGGCACAGCCTTGCTCATAAGGTATGCCCTTCAGACCAGTACCTTTTCCTGCCCAGAAGTTCCCGCTGCCACTGGAATCTCAGCGCTCTGAGTCAGAGGGGGAATGTGTCCTGGGACCTTCCTTTTGTCTTCCCCTTAAACCCGAGTGTTCTCAGATTCCAGCTTTTCGGGGGTCGAACCTTTTGAATTAAGTCCAGCAGGAGGGTTCCTTGGCTCTGTCTTGTTGTTAAGTTTGATTTTAAGTCCCCTGGGAGTATTCAGTTTGTGATCCATTAGAAAGGGTATTCAGAGGTCTGAACTTCTGCTCCTTCTAGGCCGTCATCTTGACTCCCTCTAAGAAATCACTATTTAGCGAAAATTGCTGGGACAGCTGGAAAGTGGTTTGGCAGAAGCTAGGTAGAGAGCAATATCTTACACCATTTACTAATATAGGTTCAAAATAGATTGCAAGATCTAGGCATAAAAGGAATAATCTTAATTAAATTAGAGAAGAGGGAACATATTACCTATTGGATTTATGAATAGGGGAGGATTTTATGAGTCAATAAGAGATGGAGGGCATTGTGAAACATATAATGGGTAATTTGGAAAACATTAAATTGAAAAGTTTTGTACAAATAAAACAAATGCTTCCAAGATTAGAAGTTAAGCAGAAAATTTGGGGGTAGCAGTTGTAAACAGCTTCTCAGATTGAGGTCTCATATCTAAATTCTGTAAATTAACTTTCAAATTTACAAAAATAAGAGCCATCCTTGAACTGATAAATGGATAAAAGATATAAACACACGATTTTCAGATGAAGAAATCACAAATGATTAGATAAATACAAACCAAAACAATTCTGAGATATCATCTTGTATTCATTAGATTGACTAAAATGACAAAAAGGCAAAATGATGAATATTGGATGGGATGTGGAAAAATGGGGTCAGTAATGAACTGTTGGTAGAGTTGTAAAATGATCCAACTATTCTGGAAAGGAATTTGGAATTATAACCAGAGAGTTATAAAACCATTTATACCCCTGCCCTCAGCAATACTATTGATAGATCTGTTTCCTAAGGAGATTAAGGAAAGAAGAAGAAAAGAACTTCTATGTTCTAAGATATTTGTAACAGTTCTCTGTTGGCAAAAAATTGGAAACTGAGGGGATGAAATGTATAAACAACTTCTGGCATATGGTTGTGATGGAATACTACTACGCCATAAGAATTGATGAGCAGAGTGGTTGTGAATAGGCTCGGCCTCTTTTTACTTCCGCTTCGGAGCATACAAGTCTATCCACCAACAGGCAAGATGTGAGTGGTTGTGTCTAGGCCTCTCTCTGACCTAGACACGTGCTTTTCTTACTTGTATCTCAATCTTAAATAAACCTCTAAAAATAATACTCCTTACAGAGAGAAACTAATTTCTACCTGCCTCAGCTTCCCCTAAATTTTAACTGTTACCCCTCCAGAAAATGAACAGAAAGGTGAAATTTGAAAGATGTAATTTACATGTACATATTGGTCTCCCTGATCATATCTTCTATGATGGGGATTGGGGGTGGGTGAGAGACTGGGACACTTGTGGATGGGATTTATTATGTAAATATGAAGAATAATGAGCTAAATATATGAGATTTGTGATTTTACTTGTGTTCTAGCTTCTTTTTCTCTGTGTATGGAAATGTTTGTTTGGTTTATTTTGGTAATATTTGTAAAATAATAAAAAACAAAGTTCTTTTAGTCTTTATCCTTGACTGTGTCAGATAGTTTCTCTCTATTTGGGGGTATGGAGAAACAGAGAGAAATAGAAACAAAGAGAAAGGAGGGAGAAAGGAGGTGGAGACAAGGAGAAGAAGAATTATATATAGACAGAAAGAGAGTGGGGGCAACATTAAAAGAGGTGACATTAGGGTGAGGGAGGAACAATGAAGAGTCAGAAAGGGGAAGTGACATGGAGATAGGGAGAGGCATGCCAGAGAGAGGCAGATATATAGATACAGAGAAATCTGCAGCCCAGTTGGGACAACAGACCCACCCAGAGAAACATGCCCATGCACATGGGGTTCAAAATGACACCCACACCCACTTTTTCCCCCTCTCTCTCTGGATTAAATTATTAACCCAACCTATTAACTCATTTGGGAATTTTCCTACCCCTTATCTACAATTAGTATCTTTCTCTCAGAATTCTAGGTATCACCCTAGATTGAGGGCACATACTATTCACCCACTGTACTTCCTGAGTTCCTACTGGTATGCTTCTCATTTACACAAAATTAGTCATCTACTATGACACCATTAATTCTCAAGAATAAAACTTTTATGCAAAAGCAAATCAAAAGAAGGAAAAATTTAATATTTATTCAATAGAAGACAAAATCAAAAGTAATATTACTCACTGAAAAGCTTTGGAAAGAGAGCAGCCAAGTGGTCAATGGATTGAGAGTTATTCCTAGAGATGGGAAGTTCTAAGTTGAAATCTTGCCTCAGACACTTCTTAGCTGTGTGATCCTGGGCAAGTCACTTAACCCCCATTGCATACACTTTACTGCTTTTTTACCTTGGAAGCAATACACACTATTGATTTTAAGGTGGAAAGAAAGGATTTTTTTTTTAAAGAAAGAAAAGAAAAGCCCTGAAATATAAGCAAAAAATCACACTCCACTCATAAACTTGGATCACACTCTGAAAACAATTCCTCTAGTATTTTGGGAAGAGATGTAGCATAAATTTTTACAAAATAGGCATGTATGTGAGTGAGGAAATTTGTGTATCCAGGGTAATATGGACCTCTGGATGCCAAGCCTTAAAGATCTTGGTTCTGTACATTTTTTTTTCTTGCTACTTTATTTCCTTATGGTCTTTACTACTTTCTTTCTAGGTAAAGACATTCATCTTCTCTTAATGCAATAAAGCAGTAACACTCTTTTAGCTCACAACCACCCTTAACAGTGTGCTGAGAAAGTGTTAAACTCTTTTCGGTGGTAAAGACAATAACAATTTTGCACTTGTTCATTGACACAAAAGTCCCTTGAGCTAGAGAATTACATAGTTCTGTAGTTTAGCTCCCTGGGAAATGAATACAAATCCAGCCAATTCTTCACTGATTTTCCCAAGTAAATTTCTATCAAAGCAAAATTTTTCTCCAATGAGCAGAGCTCATAGCAAAGAAAAATTTAAAGTTCATTTTTCCTTTCTGTTTCTTTTACTCAAAACCATAAAGGACAGAATAGGACAACCATGTACCCTTAACTTGTTTCTTTTCTGTCATGCTATAGAGAGAGCTAAAGAACAATAAATTCAGATACCTCTTTCACAGCAGCAGGGTTCAGCTTCCCTTAATTCAACACAACAGCTGAAGATTTCTCTCAATAACCTAGTCTTTTTATAGTGAATAAGGAAAAATGTTACCTCTCCTCTCAATCAGCAAATGCATAGCCAAAATGATAATGAGTCTTCCTGGAAATTATAACCTATCTCAGTTAAAAGCATCTTTTCTTAGTGGCTCCTCCTATGACTTCTGTCACTGATTTAGTGTGATTCCTCCTGCAATCAGTTCATTCTCCTGCTTCTCCTCCTACTTTTCCCCATCTTTTCTCTCTCCATGTAGCTCCTTCAGCCTCTTATCTCTTCTAGTGCTTCAAACAGAACCTCCTGCTGGTTAGCAAATCATTTGTACTTCAGGTAAAATTCAAGAAATCTATTCTATGAGAAGGAGTGATCATAATGATCATTGTACTTTCTTTGCATAGACCACAACTAGTTTGTTTGTTTATTTGGTTGGTTGTTTTTGCTTTTCCAATTTTTCAGTTATAACCTTTAAAACTCTAAAAATAGTTCCATGCAAATAAGCTGATGAAACACAATACCTTACAACTATTCTTACCTAAGTTCTTGATCTGCCTTCAAAAAGATCCTCTCAGCATATCCATTCAATTGTCATTTTTTTGTTTTCTTAATAAATATTTATTGAATTAAATGGAGTTGGAGACAAGGTATATGGCAAAGAGAATTAGATTTCCTAGAAACAACTTTTCCATTACCACACAAAAATACAAGAAAAGATTACCTGAATTAAAAGCCAACATTGATAAAATTATAAAATTTAAAAACACAATATAACACAAGAAAGGTAATTTTTACAGAAAATAATAACTGCCGAACAATTGAAAGGTATATTATTCCTTAAATTCCATGGATTCTATACTCAGTGTCCCTCACTCTCATAGTCTTAGTGCTTGCTACTAGTTTTGCTCCTATGGTGACAGTAATTTTAGGAAAGGTATTTTAGGATTAGACCTTTGACAATCTATAAGGGTACTCCAAGTATTTCATTGATTCTTCCTTCTTTCTTACCTTTTGAAAGCTGGAGAACATTGTCATTGGGGGGCAGTTTTACGCAGCTGACAGTTGGAATTAACACCTTGGGAGTATTTCATTTTATTATTTTATTCTTATTTTTAATTTAATTTATTTAATTAATTAATTCAGAATATTTTTCCATGGTTACATGATTCATGTTCTTTCCTTCCCCTCCTCCCAAACCCTTCCCATAGCCAACAAGCAATTCCACTGGGTTTTACATATGTCATTGATCAAAACCTATTTCCATATTATTAATATTTGCACTTGGGTAATTGTTTAGTCTACATCCCTAATCATATCCCCATTGAATTATGTGATCAAGCAGTTGTTTTTCTTCTGTATTTCTACTCCCACAGTTTTGAATGTGGATAGGGTTCTTTCTCATAAGTTCCTCTGAATTGTCCTGGGTCATTGCATTGCCACTAATGGAGAAGTCCATTACATTTGATTGTACCACAGTGTATCAGTCTCTGCGTACAATGTTCTCCTGGTTCTGTTATTTTCACTCTGCATCAATTCCTGGAGGTCCTTCCACTTTACATGGAATTCCTGAATGTCATTATTCCTTTTAGCACAATAGTATTTGGCAATTTTGTAAGTAGTTCTCATCATACTCTACCTTTCATAATTTTTTCTTAAATGTGATATTTCACTTCAAGTTGAATATATCTGTTTTCATTACACAAATATCCCTTCAGCAATTTAATTGTTCACAAATGAAAGACAATACCTTATATTATATATGTATATAAATATATCTTATAAACATAATTTTCTCCTGTTTTAATCTTGTATTAGCAATTTCCTACTCAATATTTCCACCTGAATATTCTACAACTATCTTAAAATCAATATTTCTAGAGCAAAATCTCTTATTTTCTTATCTAAACCCATTCTTCTTAAAACTTCTCTATGTTAAGAGTTCCAATTTCACAATCCCTAGGCATTCTTCAGGTTTTCTTTTTTGATAGCATTCCTCCCTCAAATAATTATAAGTCATAGATAACCATTTCTTTATTCATGCAAATTTCACTATAGGATAAACCTTTATTACTTTTCACTTAAATTGCTGCAAAAAACCTAGGTGATCTCCCTGCTTCTAAGAAGGAAGCAAGCATTTATTAAGCATACACTAAGTGTTGGGCAAGGTGCTCAGTGTGGAGCAAACAAATACAAGCAAAATGGAAATCCCTGCCCTCAAGGAACTTACATTCTAATGGGGAAAGAACACAAAAAAATAAATCTGACAAGAAGGCAAAAAGAGGAAGAAGGGGAAAATTAAAAAAAAATACCCTGCATAGGACCTGATTTCAAAGCTAATAGGAGAATGAAGTCAGAACATTCTGAGCCTTTCCCCAAATGGACTTTCCAGAAAGGACTCACCAAAGGGAAAAAGAAGGGGAGGACTTATGGAGGGATATTTTCTTATTCCATTCTTGAATAATTATGCATTCCCCCTTAAATAAATATTAATTCCTTAGTTTGTCATTAATTTTTTTCTGAATCCTATTGTAAGGGAGAAAGGTGTTAATTATTAAAAAGTTTGCACTGGGTTATATTTAAAATAGGGTCACCAGGAATTTAATTTATTCCAAAGAGATTTATTTACAATTTATTTACAAAAGATAGAAAGAGTGAGGAAGAAAATCAGAGAGAGAATAGGATAAGATATCTAGCCTAAGCACTAAGTAATTTATTCCCAGTCCCTGGTTTAACCCAGGCAGGGAGAATTAGTTCTTATCTGGCCTTAGCAAAGCTGAGGACCTGGGGAAGTCTCTTAGGGAGATCTTTCCTGGGGCTAGTTTTTCAGAAAATATCCAGGAAAGGAGTCATCCTTTTCACTCACCACGTGTCAGTCCAAAAGGCAGAGATTTAAGAATAGCCTCACCTGGAACAGGATCTCAGGTCCAGTCAGCAGATTCTTCTCCAGTCTCAACTCAAACTCAGAATTCCAAGTAAAAAAAAAAAACGGCACTCAGGAAGTTGTAACACCCTTTTAAAGATACTTTCTTTTGCATCGCTTCCTGTGCCTTCCCCTAATTTTATATCTACCAATCACAGTTGAATCTTTGCTTTACGACTGTCTGGGGTAGTCAGTTTAATTCTGATTCGTCACTCACTATTACATGTGTGAGGCACAGACCTCACCCATTCAAGTGTGAATGGGGTGTTTACAACTTTGGTGATTAAATCTAAAAATGGGCAGATCTCCTCTCCCCCATTCAACTTTTTTCTTTTTGAGTTCATTTAATTATTAAAATTCACCCTGAAGTTTTTTTTTTATTTAATTGATTAATTTAGAGTATTTTTCCAGTATTACAAAAATCATGTTCTTTTCCTCCCTTCTTCCCTCCCCCTCCCATATCAGATGCACAATTCTACTGGGTTTTACATGTGTCTTTGGTCAAGACCTATTTCCATATTATTGATATTTGCACTAGGGTGATCATTTAGGGTTTAGAACTCCAAACATATCCCCACTGACACATGTGATCAAGCAATAGCTTTTCTTCTTTGTTTCTACTCCCACAGATTTCTCTCTGAATTGTGAATGGACTTCCCACTCAAGTTTTAAGTAGGGTGTTTAGACTTTTGGTGATTAAATCTAAAAATGGGCAGGGGAGATAATTTAATTTTCACAATCAGGGGAAAGCTAAATTTAATCTTCATACTACCTACATTTTGCACTTATCTCCCACCAGTCTTCTTTATGAACTTGCACATACTTGACCTCTTCCTCTACTCAAGCTTTCAACTGCTGTCTCCATGCTTCTCCATGCCTAGAATTCAATCCCATGTTATCTCTAATACTCTGAATTCTTAACTTTCTTCAAAACCCTCTTAGTTATCACTGTCTCTCTAAGAACTTCTCTGAGACCTCCCACCCCCACCATTCAACCTTATAATTTTATACTTATTTATTCATATACTCCAATGTCCAAGTAAAGTGTACATTCTTGAAGGGTAAAATATTTTTGTATTTGTCTTTGTAACACCAATCCTCCCTCCAACTTAGCATAGTGGTCTACACATTGTTGGCCATTAATAAATGTTTATTGAATTAAAAACAATTTAAAATCTGACAATTAAAATTTTATTAAATCTTAATTCTTAAAATTTTCATCAATTTAGTAGCTGCATGTAGCTTTTGGATATTTGAAAAAATTGTTGATTTAGCACAATGGACTTACCACATCTCAACTGTGTTACTTTGCCCATTCTATTTATACAGTTATGGAACCTGATCTGCCAGAATGAAATTTCTAATTCTTCATAATCATTAAAAAGTTGAGAACATAAAGAGATACCCATACTATCAAGAATACTCCCTTTAGACAAGGCATAAATGGGATCAAGAAAAACAGTTGGCTTTATAATAAGAATCAGATCTATCATACTATTTAAGAGGATCTTTTTGCTCACTAAATACTACAATATTTCCACACCTTACAAGATGCCTTCTAGATGAATAGTACTAATCAATCAATTATAGGATCCTTTCTTAATAGCAGATTTGTAACAACACAGAGAGAAGGGAAATCATAGGCACAGTGACAGGTGTGAAAGTGATGAAGAAGCTTCTCTAGGAATGGTACTGAATTTTTGTTAGAATTTCACTGTCAGACTAATGACTTAAAAAATCAGGGGATTCACCTTCCTTTCAAAAAAAGATATTTTTGGGGGGAGAGGAAAAAGTGGTGGCATTTTCTTCCTTTACCACAATGTGTGTGTGTCCCCTTGGTGTCACAGATATTGAAAGTATATCTTAGATATCTTGGATTTTGATAGAAGTTTTCTAACCTCTCAATTACATATATATATATATATATTATATATATACACACACATATATGTTTAAGTGTCCAATAAATATTTTGAGGATTTAATTAGTATGCCACTCAAAGGAAGAGATGTACTGGAGTGCTAATAGAATAGTGACGCGATTATTAAGTGTTTGTAATCTACAGAAAAATTATGTCATCAATAATCTAGTAACTAAAAATGGTCTTTACTTGACTTTAGTTCTATACAAGAAGGGGATTAGACTAGATGATTTCTGTGGGATTAAAAAACAAACTCACACATAAGATTAACAAAACTAGGTTTAAATCTTAGTATTGATTCTTACCAGTTAAATTCCTTTAAAAAGTCATTTAAGTGACCTCAGTTTCCTCATGCTAATATCTGAATGGCTAGGTGGCATAGTAGATAAAGTGCTAGCCCTGCAGTCAGGAAGTGTCATCTTCTTGAGTTCAAATCTAGCCTCAGACTAGATAAGTCACTTTACCCTGTTTGTCTCAGTTTTCTCATCTGTAAAACAAGCTGGAGAAGGAATTAATAAACCACTCCAGTATCTCTGCCAAGAAAACTCTAAATGGGGTCATGAAGAGTAAGGCATGCCTAAACAGCAGCAATACCTGTACTACCTAATTCACAGAGTCTTTACAAGCAAATTTCACTATAAATCTTAAAATGATATGTGCCTTGATGTTCTAACCCTAACCCTAAATTCTTTGGCTTCCAAGATAAATGAGAAAACTTAGTTACATTTTTTTCTTCAATGCATTATCATATAACTCTTCTTTCTAAATAATATGAAGAGATAGTCTGATAAACAATAGTAAAAATAATCTGTCTCTAACATACTTTGCAGGACCTTCTTTGTAAGTTTGAAAACTTCAAACGCACCACCAATTATTATTATCAATATTTCTAACACTTTCATAGGATATTAGGAATATGGCTTCATTTTGTATTCTATTTGGTAATAAGGTTGCCATAGATAAAAGGGAAAATGGCTAAGACTTTTTTTCTTTCAGTTTAACAGATAGACCTGTCTCCTTGAGAAGTACAGAGCAAGTATACCATTAAATATTTAAATACTAATTGCTTTCTGTCCAAATCTTAAGGGCAAATAGCATCACTAATTCAAATGTGGCCAACCAGATAAGCTAGAACCTTTTTAATACATGCAATGGCACCATTATCAGACCAAATAGGACAAAGGAACTTTAAAAAAATAGAGAAAGAAAAAGGCATCTTGAATGAGTTTTCTCTTTGCACAGATTTTCCCAGGAGAGCCTTAGAAATGGCTCCTAACAAATGTTGTTGCCCCCAATGATTAATTATGGAACAAGCTGACAGTGTGTACAAGCATGTATCTGGCCTTCTTTAAATGCAAGGGCTAAGTCAGTTAATGCTTAAAGACCAGGTGTAGTCATTGGGGCAAATACCCCGTATCGCTCAATAAACAGACAGATGGTGTCTGGGGAGACATGGCTTATTTTAAGGGACTCCTTTCAATTATACCCTATTGCTATACTTAGAATACATTTTGCCTTGTTAAAAAAAAATTCTTACTAGTGTCTAACTTCTCAGATGAGAATGAGAGATGTCAGATTGTGAGCCTAATCAAAAGGATTCCACTTTAATTCTTTCTTATATTTTAATTATTGTTTAAACATTCCTAATTAAGCAGAAGTGCCTCTGTAAGCTAAGCCTTGTTCGCAGTTTTTTTTTAATTCGAAGAATAAATCATAACCATGAAAATGTTTAGAATGATTTTATTGAATTATTATGATCATTCAGTTCTTTTTCTCATTAGTGCTCTCTGCTTGTCTCTAGATGAACTTTCCCTATTGGCAAATCAAAAAGCATCAATGGTAAATCAAATAGAAAATTAGTCTATGATAAATAGACTTTATTTTTTTAAAAAAATCCTGAAGTTACTGGTGGTATACCATATTAAATAGGAAGTGAAGCATTATTGGATTCAGTAAGTTTTTGGAGGATTTTTTTGGTACAAAGGAATGCTCAGATATAAACTAGATCTTTGGACCAAAATATCTGACATAGAGTGTAATTTTAATTTGATGTTTCATGAACTCTCTCACATTTAGGATGGCTGGTCACAAAATATAGTATGTTTTGGGCAAAATTTCAGTTAGGTCATAAATAGAGGGCAGGACTTGGTGTCAGAAAGTTCTGAGTTTGAATCCTGAAATCCTGATTCCACACTAGTTGTGTGACCAAGAGCAAATTCCTTAAACCTGTGCCTATTTGAGTTTCCTCATGAAGAGAATAATAGTATCAACCTCTCATGGTTATGGTTAGGCTAAAATGAGAATATATATATATATATATATAATATTACACTATAATAGATGTCTTCTGAGACTCTTTCCAACTCTGAGTTTTTATACTTTTTTATTTCTATTAACCCAGTTTTGAAATATTGCATAAATGCTTATTCCATTAAATAAATATAATACATAAATGATTATTCTCTTTCCTTCTCTCTATTAAAGGCCTCTTATTAACAGTACAATTGAATTTCTGATTGAAACAAATTGATATTGAAACAAAACTTCAAATATATTTTAATCTTTAAGGATTTGGAAAAGGATATAAGACAATATTATCTATTGCCATGAAACATCCAAAAGGAGTATATGAACTGAGTCTGGAGCAAAAGATAGTGGAGTTAAACACCTAAAGAAAAAGTGTTTGATTGGAAAGGCTGCTCAGCAGCAAAACGTGGTAGCAAGAAAAGTCATGAAACCTTAATTCTGAGTCATCTTTAAAGATAGTTCCTTGTCTTAGGAGGGTTAAACTTTAAGCCTGTGGGAGACAGAATGACCTGGACCAGATCACTTCCTTGCAGTTCCTTTAATGTCTTAAAATCTATAAATCTTGACAAATTGTGGAATCAATTAATGAGTATACCATTCCTGATAGAGAATGACAATTTGCACATATTTTTTAAAATAACACAAATAATTTAATTTATAGTTATGGGTTTTAATACTTTAAGGACTGGTGTTCTCAAAGGTATGAGATGTCAGCATGTAGCAGTAGAAAAAATATTAAACTTGGAGTCATGGAACCCAAG
Organism: Monodelphis domestica; assembly: GCF_027887165.1. Lineage (NCBI taxonomy): Eukaryota > Metazoa > Chordata > Mammalia > Didelphimorphia > Didelphidae > Monodelphis > Monodelphis domestica. The sequence goes on from NC_077234.1 coordinate 157,424,282, forward strand.
TTCAAATCCTAGCTCTTCCCTTACAATCCATTTAACACTGGGAAAGTCATTTAACATCCTAGGGCTTCAATTTTCTTACCTGAAAAAGGTGTGGGCTGGAAGGCTTTAGAGGTGTCTTTGTGCTCTAGATTCATGATACTCGGATCATAGGAGTGCTTCTCTCACCCGTGCATATCTTAATACATTCCCACGCCTCATTATCTCGTGTAATTCTTGCAAACTCATTTCCATAAATTCTCAAGAGGACAGCCTAAAAAATTGTGTGCCTCCATCTAGTTCTCAAAAAAATTGGGGGGTTCCTGGAGGAGATGTGGGAAAATTGGGACACTGACACTTTTGTTGGAGCTGTGAACTAATACAAACACTCTGGAGAGCAATCTGGAACCACACCATAGAACTTTATGTACACTTTGACTTGGCAATACTAGATCTGTATCCCAAAGAAAGAAGAGATGAAAAAAATGGATATACAAAAACATTTATAATAGCTCTTTTTGTAGAGGCAAAGAACTGGAAACTGAAGAAATGTCCATCAACTGGGGAATGGCTGAACAATTTGTGGATTATGGTTGTAATGGAAATCTATTGTGTCATAAGAAATGAACAGCATGGTTTCAGAAAAAAACGTGGAAAGACTTACATGAACTGATGCAGAGTGAAGTGAGCAGAACCAGGAGAAGGCTTTATATATAGTAATAGAAATCTTGTGTAATGATCAACTGTGAAGAATTAAAGAAAAATGATATCATCTACCAGAGATACTAGAGTCTGAATGTAGATCAAGGCATACCATTTTTCACTTTCTTTTTTTTCCCCCAAGTTTTGTCTTGTGTGTGCAATAAGTCTTCTTTCATGACATGGGAAATATGGAAATAATTTTTGTATGACAACACTTGAATAAACTGTTTTGAATTACTTGCTGTCTTGGGGGTAGGTGAAGAGAAAGAAGGAGGGAGAGAATTTGCATCACAAAATTTCAGAAAACAATTGTTATAAATTGCTTTTATGTGTAATTTTTAAAAAATCACAAAGGAAACAGACCTATTTTTTAATTCCAATGTGAAACAAACAAAAGTACAGATGAGAATTACAGCAATGACAACTTCATTTCTACCATTACAAAGTAAACTCTTTGGGAGTAGGGATAGTTTCAATCTTTCCATTTTTTCTCTGGTTCTTATCATAGGTGCTTAATAAATGCTTGTGATTGCTGACTGATTTAAAAATATTTGGGGACACAAGGTCAACACTCAAGTTGTCCATTGATTATCCCTTGTTCTTACTACGTGACTGACCAACTTCCTTTTGCAATCATATTTCTCCTTAATGATGACACTTCTCATGTGTGAGTCATCATTAGTGACATACCACAGCCTATTTATATCAATCTTTCATCATTCCATTGTCCTTTGGGTCACATAACATTGTGATACTCTATGATTCATCATTGCCTCATAATATGTCTAGGAGTTCACCAGTATTACCAAGATGGGATTTTGTGAGACAGCAAAGAATTTGACAATCTCAGGAGCACTAGATTTCCCAACTAAAAATCTGCCTGATCTCCAGTCTTAGAGATGCTAGATAACAACAAAGAAAAAGACATTAGGATCCCCATTCTTAGACAATTTCAATAGACTATTAGCAATATAAAATAACAGAGTACAGACATTAACATATCTTCTTTTAGGGCTTTGGAAAGCATTTCTATTTTACCTTTAATTTTTTGGTCCTGTATTCCCTCTTTTTATTGTTTTCTATTAGATCATTGTGATCCTAGAATATGCAAGGCTTTGATTGATTCTGTCTTCCCCTAGCTTACAGTTATCTCATACCTTAAAGTATATAAATCAATAAAGCTCTGTAATATTTATTCTAATTGCAAGTGTTTTGCCATGATTTTGACTAATAGTCACTTATCTTTCAACAGCATCTTCTGATGATCTCAAAGAGCTTTGCAAAGGTAAATCTTTTCCAGTCAACCTCTCTGAAGAATGATCTTAGACAAGAGATAACTGAGTGCTTTAGTTGTTACTAATGAAGGCCAATAATGTTCAAATATGCAATAACCTAAGCCAGGACCACTTATCAGACCATCTTCTTAAAATAAATGAGATCTTAAATAAAAGCATAAAAAGAACTCTGGGACTCCTATCTCAGGTTGACATTTATAGTCTGAGTGGTAAAATATTTGAATGGGAAGGTGAGGAGGTATGCTAAGCAAAGTCCTATTGAGTATAAGCACCTAGACTTTGAAGAAAAAGGCATGGGTTGGTGGGATGGAAAGAGAGAGTAAGTAAGGGAGGCATCACTCAACTTTAAGATCAATGAACCCTGGTTATGGTTAGTTTAAACAGGTTTAGTTGGTTTCAAGCTGGATCCCACTGGGAAATCACTTTACCCTGTCACCTGAGAGCAAATCAAAAGAACATGGAGAAAGAGACTATTGTTTTACAAATTAGACCTCATTTTTTGTCATGGAGGTAGTAAGGATTCCAGATCCCTTCTTGGAAAAATATTTTAAATAATAAATGTAGTGAATTTCAATTAGAGTTTAGTGACAAATAAAGGTAATTTTAAATTTAATTAATAAATATTAAATTTTTTTTCCTATGCAAATTCACAGATCTTCTGAGATGCATCCTTAGAGTCCTTATGGCTATAAGGCTACTGGGTTAAGAACTTTTGAAATAAATGAAAAGATTGGACAACTTCAAGTATCATGATTTCTCAAGTATTTGAGAATTTATCTTTCCACAACTGGCTACCACTTCTCACAGCTAGATGGGGCTTTCTTGTATGCTTAAACTAGCAGTTAAACATCATCATGAATTTTCATGAGCTTTCTTTGTGAGTGCACACCTTACTGAACATGGAGGTATATTCTAAGTCCCAGGGGAAGGACTTTTAAAAAAATCTCTCCACTTCCTCCTTACTAGAGAAAAGTTTAGAGATGAGATCATTGCAAGATATATATATATATATATATATATATATATATATATAACCTCACAGGCCATCTAGTTCAACTTCCTGATTTTAAATATGATTAAAAGAAGGCCAAGAGAAGTTAAAGGGTTTGTTTATGGTCATGGATATCAGAGATAGATTTGAACTCAGGTCCTCTGATTAAAAATCCAGTGCCCTTTCCACTAAATATCACTACCCCCCCCCACAACTCCCCAGGCTACAATTTATACTTAAAATATCAAATTTCTTCAGGCAGCAAAGTTCTGAATTTTTTGTTAAAGTTTTGAGTATTTGTCAAGCTTAACAATAATTCACATATATATTTTCAGGTTCTTAAGGAAGGATGGTGGAAAGAAACAAACATTTATTAAGTTCATAATATAGGTAAGTCACTGTACTAAGCACTTTTGATCCTCTCAACAACCCTGGGAGGTAGATGCTATTATAATGATCAATGGCTATCCTTTGCTGAGGAACGACTGATGCTACAAAGTTTGGGGCTTACTGAGTGAAACAAATCTCAACAGTTTCCAGTATTCCTGAGCTCCATATTTCCACTGTGCATGAGTCCCCGAGCATCCTATTATTGCATGGTATATACTAAGATTCCCACGTATGAATACCATCACTAGATTTGTGATGAATGATTATAGCCTCTTTTAAATCTGTGCCCTTTAATTTCTTGAACTCTGCTTCGCTATTATGTTCACAATATAATTAGGCATTCTGACTCTCCTAGAATCAGTCAGAAGAATGTCCCTTTAGAGACTTTTGGTCACTATGTGGAGATAAGACTGGTCCACAGGCTGCTGGTAACCTTACTTCAGCTTCAGGGCAGTTGGATGACAAATACTGATGTAGGAAAAAAGGGTAGCTAGAAATTTAGATGTTGATTTAATTCTGGTCAAATGATGAGGAACAATAAGTTTAATGGTTCTATTCTTTACAATTAGTTACCTTACAGTGAGGAAGGATGTCTATTGTTTTTTTAAAACTCTACCCCTTCTCTCTCTCTCTTCTTCCTCTACCTTCCTTTCTCTTTCCCTCTTATTCTCCCCTTCTCTCCTACCTTTTGCCTCTCCCTTTCTTTTTTTCCTCTCTCCTTCTCTCCTCTATCTCTTCCCTCTTCTCAACCCTATCTCTATATTTCTTTCCTTCTCCTCTCTCCTTCTCGCCCTCTGTCCTCCCTTTCCTTTTTTTTTCATAAAACTGTAAAATGAAACCAAGGAATTCTCTATATACATTGAATCCATCCTGTGAACGCAGACAAATTGTGTTCTTTTGCTTTTCTCTTTAAAGAAAGTGGATTTCAAATTAAGACTTTAAAGCACATGAGCAAGACCCTATGGCAGTTTCTGGACATGGAAAAACATGGAAGCTGCAGGGAATTTAGAGGCCATCAAATGTAACCCCCTCATTTTACAGACAAGAGTATAAATAATTTGCCTAGGGTCATATCATTAATAAGTCACCAAGGCAGGGTTTGGATTCAAGGTTTTCTGAATTGAGCAATGAAGGGTTGGAGATGTCCTTTTGGACAACCAAATGATTTCCAGATATATGTAAACATTGACTAATCCTGTGTGACAAAATAGTATTGTTTTCACATCTTTCCCATTTAAGTTTGACTTCTGCAAAGTAGCCAGGAAAGAATTTCTGAAAAGAAAATTCATTCTGTATTCTTCCAGAACTTCCTCGAGCTCCCAAGTTCCTGTATTTTCATGGCCACTCTTCTTATTTGGGATTCTCTCTCCCCCCCTACTGATTTAGACCTGGGCTAGCCTCACACTGCCTTTTAAAGACATTGGTCCTAAGATTTTGGCCTTATCTCCTAACTAGTCTTGTTTGTCATTTTACTCATTAATTCAAAAGGTCAAATAGTAGAGCATCATCAAGCTGGCATCACTCATGACCCTCTCTAAGAACAGAGCAACCCGTATAAAGACCAAGGTCAAAGCCCAGGTCAGCCAACTGTCAGTGGCTTTCTTGATGAGCCACTAATGAATGAATAGTTCACAGCATCACTTCCCTCACTGTGACAGAATTGATCAATCCAAGCACTAAGTTCCTTAAAATGCCTCATAGATTAAAATGGTTTTCCTGTACAGAGACCAGCGTATGTCCGTACAATCTTCTGAAAACCAAAATGTCTCTCTCCAATTCAAATATAAGTTTAGCTTTTGTTCCTTTTTTCAATAGCTCTTAGAAGGACTGTGAAACCCACATTGGCCCGACTTCAATATTGCTGATAAAAAAGGAATCTTCGACATTTATTATTATTATTTACATCCTCAAAAGCAATAGTGACAATATGTAATAACTTGCAGTAACATGCAAGGAATATGACCATTCTAATTTTCCAAGAAAACATCAAAAACCCACTCTGTAGCTCTGCTACACACAGAATCTATCTTTGCTTTCCTTTTGTACCACAATATGGATCAAAGCTGATGAGTAATGAAAACAGCATTTTGCTACATTGACTCAATTTGCAGTAAAAATGAATGATATAGATACCCCCATTGCTTTCTCGGAGAACTGTTATATATATTTGCTAGGGTGTATTACAGCTTTCGTTCATCCAAAAAAAAAAATCCCACCATAAACACCAGACATCCCTGCCCAGGAGAGACTGTGCAGATACCGTCCAGGAAAGACTAGATTCAGAAATAAAGATAACATTTTTCTTTGTTCTCATGGAGTGTGCTAAGGCACAGGAGAACTTATAGCTTTTATGTGCATATGCATGTGTGTGAATGTGTCTAAATATGAACCTGCAGTATACATGCATGTTGTAGTGCCTATGTGTGTGGATTTGTAGTATATAGGTAAAATTGTGGCATGCGTGTGGAGCCTTTGTGCATGTATGTGGACTTTCCAATGTGTGTGAACTCATAGTGTATACCTATGAATTAATACTTTATGTACCTTAAGCCTGTGACATGTAGGTATGAACTTGTAACATACATGAACTCATAGTATATAGGCATTAATTTTTTCCATGTGTTCTTTCCTGCCCAGAGGCATGAACATTTGCAAAGTCTAGGTATGAATGTTGCAATGTGTAGTGTGTGTGGGCACAAGCTTCAGAGTTTACTCTTATAAGTTTGTGGCTATAGTTGTGAACTTTGCAGTGCTATGAGTATGAACTTGGCAGCATTATCCAAATGAATTCCAAAGTCTATGGACACAGGTGTGAACCTGCAGTTTACAAGTTGTGCCCTAAGTAATGTGCAGAGTTGTGAACTTCAGCCCTGTATAGATGCAAACCCACAGCACACAGAGGCACAAAGCTTGTGATTTATAGGTGTGAACTTGCGGTGGAAGGGTGTAAATTTGAAATTATGTAGAGCAAAATCTGCAGGACCAAGAGAACATTATATAGAGAAAAAGGAATGTGGCTTGAATAATAAATTGGGTATGTCCATTTTCAGCAAAAGAACTTATAATGGCAACAAGCAAGGTGTTGTTCTATCCATCCATCCATCCATCCATCATCCATCTATATCTATCTATCTATCTATCTATCTATCTATCTATCTATCTATCTATCTATCTATCTATCTATCTTTGTCTTTCTAAATATCTACCTATCCATCTATCTCTCTATCTTTCTACATATCTATCTATTCATCTATCTTTCTAGATATCTATATCTATCCATCTATCCATCACCTATCTAGCTATCTTTCGACATATATGTCTATCTATCTATCTATCTATCTATCTATCTATCTATCTAACCATCTGTCTATCTTTCTGTCTTTCTAAATACCCACCTATCCATCTATCTTTCTCTTTCTACATATCTATCTATCCACCTATCTTTCTATATATCTATACTTATCTATCTATCCATCACCTATCTAGCTATCCATCTAACTATCTTTCTTTCTATCTTTCTATCTATCTATCTATCTATCTATCTATCTATCTATCTATCTATCTATCTATTCTCTTTTGCAAGGAAGGAAGGAAGGGTTGGAGGAAGATACCTGGTAATTTTAATGTTGCATTAATTAATTAATTTTTAAATAAAAGAGAGCAAGCAAATTCAGATAATTGAAACAACATCAACAAAGGCATGGACAGAAGAATAGTCAGATTAATTTGTCTAGTGGAGTGGGTACCTAGGAAAAAGCAGTGAGCAATTAACTGGATAGATGGCTTGGGGATAGGTCATAGAATGGATTGAATTACAGACTAAAGAGATTGAGTCTCAGTTTGTAGACATTAGAAAGTTGATCCTTTGGGTGATAAAGAACCTGAGAAACAATTATTAGAAAACCAACATGATGATGAAAATGGGTGATCATGAAGATGAATCTTTTATGTTTCATTTTTAGTTCAATCTTGGGTCTGAGAATTGCAAAATAAGTGGGTAAAATAGCTTATTCTTTCTTATATGTTATCATACCACTATTGATAGTAGATAAAGTGCTGGATTTAAGTAAAAAAATTCTGGGTTTGAATCCTGCCTCAGGAACTTATAAGTTGAGTGACTCTAGGAAAGTCATAGCCTTTCTAAACCTCAGATTTCCCCTCTTTAAAAAAAAAATTATATATATATATATATACATATATATATAATAGTAATACCTACAATACAAGGTTATTGTAAGAATCAATCTATAAACATATATTAAGCACCTACTATATGCTAAGTCACTATGTTAAGTGTTGCATTCAAAGAAATAATGTATAAAATCAACTTTAAAATGGTGATACACCATATAAATATAAGCTACGGTTACTATTGTAGTTATTTTTACAATTTGATGAACATTCCTTTTTCCGTAAGTCTTAAAAGAGAACAAACATTTGAAGATACAAGATTCAGTTAACAGGCCACACTCCTATGGTTAGCCATATCTCACTTACTACTTTAATCAGTCTCAATTCTCCATTCCCATTTCCAGTATTCTTGATGGTATCTCTCACAATTATTTTATCGCATGCCTTTTACCCTACTTAAATTTTTTTCTCTAATGTCTATATCTTAACTGAAATGTTCCCTACACCCAAATGCATTCTCTCCTGGCTCTGCCTCAAATTCCCAATCCATATTCAAACTTCCACTTGAAGACTGCTACCTAAATGATACTTTCCCCCACCCATCCTTTTAAAAATATTTTGTTTTTCCCAATTACATGTAAATTTTGGGTTTCAAATTCTCTTTCTCCCCCTCCATCCTCCCTAAGATGACAAGTAATTTAATATAATTTATACAAAAATGACCATGCAAAACTTATTTCCATGTTGGTTATATTGTGAGAAAAACTTATCAAAAGAAAAAAACCACATAGAAATCAAAGTGAAAAACGGTGTGCTTCAACCTGTATTCAGATTCAATCAGTTCCTTTCTCTGGAGATGGATGTTAATTTTCATCTTGAATCCTCTGGGATTGTCTTAGATTGCTGAAAATGACTAAGTCACTCACAAATGATTATCATACAACATTGCTGTTACTATGTACATTGTTTTCCTGGTTCTCCTTACTTCACTTTGTATCAGTTCAGGTAAGTCTTACCAAGTTTTTCTGAAATAATTTTGCTAATCATTGCTCATAGCACAATGATATTCCACTACAATCATATACCACAATTTGTTCAGCCATTCTCTAATTAATGGATATCCTCTCAATTTCCAATTATTTCCTGAAGCTTTTTCTGAGGGTCTCAACTTCTAGTGTCACCCTAACACTGCTTTGTATGTATTTTAGATTTAATGTTATTTTCCCTGAAAGATTTACATTCAGATGAAGAGCAACTTCATTTCTGTCTCTATATCATCAGCACTGCACACAATGCCCAGGACATAGGAGGTGCTCAGCAAATGCTGCCTTATTGGACTACGTTCCAAATACTTTTGAAAAATATAAAGGAAGAAAACCATTACAGAGAGCCTTTGAATACATTATGTGCTTACATTCCACACTTGGTTTTTGCATTTTTTTCAGTGTGTAAGGGTAAAGGCATAAAAATTTCCAAGTGCAAAATCAAATTAGACACAGTAAAAATATTCATTGCCTGTTATTTATTATAAACTCAAGATCACAAATCACTGAGACCATTGCTTATAATTGCTACATTGCATGTAGATTGTTGATAGAACATTGCATCAAAAGGTTGGCTCTGAACCACGTTCTGTCTCTCTACTACATGATGTATGGTCACTAGGTCTCTTGGAAAACCCTTAATTGCTGACTCAGCACCTCCCGGATGCTTTATTTCCTTCAGTGTCTATTACATAGAAGCACACTCTGTTTTTGTTGTTGTTGTTAAGCACTGATTCTTTCTGAAGGAAATGGAGATTTTTCATTTTGAATATCCAAATTATCTATCATTAGCTCACCACATTTTTTTCTTACTCCTTTTACCATTGCTATTTATGAGCAAATACAAAATTCTTTTTATCCTAATGGATTTATTGAATAAGCATCACTTGTACATATGGAAGTAATTATTGATTGGAAATAATGCTTAGATATGGGAAATGCATAAATACATTTGCATAAGAATTCCATTTGAGAATAGAGTATAATCTGAAGAATATGGTCTCTCCATCTGCATGCTGTGAGTGCTTCCTACTTTAACTTTTGAGTGAATTCTTCCATGACAATTGATTAATAATCAATTAATTAATATTAATTCCATGGGTAACTTTACCTGGTGATTACAATTTCCCTTTTGATAGGAGACTATCTTAAATGTTCAGTTCCCATTGTATATCTTAAATGTCTTATTAATTCATCAATTCAATAATTCTTGAATCTCAAATACCTATTAGTAATATTTATTATACAAAGTCAGCAATTCAATCACACCTATAGTATTTACTGAGAAGGAGCACGAACCAGAACACTGAAAAATAATATCACCGCTAAATTTAGGTTGTTTTTCTAACCCCATACTAAAGGAAAGAGTATCAAACCTTCTAATACCATAGCTAAATGTGATGTCAATGGACATACAGGAAGGCAATGGGTTTATGTTCACTTTAAAAAATCAATCAACAAATATTTACTAAGTCTATGGGGAAGACACGTGTAGAAGATGGCAAAGAGATCATGTGGTTTCAAGTCATCAAGACTTGGTCACATGTTTCCTCTGACTTGGACAAATCATTTAACCTCTCAGGAGTCTAAGATGATGCTTCAAAACTTTAAGTTGCAGAGAAGCTGACAATTTGCATTGGAAGTCTAGTCCCAAACATTTTAAAATTACTATGTTTCAGGAACTGTGATGAGCACTGAAGAATAGGAAGATACAAAAGACATTCTTGGATCAAGAGAGAAGGACTCCTAGGATCTACCCTGTTCTCAATACCCTATCCCTAAATCTTTATCTCTTTGTCACAGTTGGAGATGGTAATTATTAAGGATCCCTGATTCTCCTTCTAATGAGATCTGGATCTTTAGTCCCTGCCTCCCAGGTATGCTTGAACTTGAGCCCCTATGGACAATCCAGTCAGCTTGCAGAAGATGTCCTTTCTCCCTTTGTTTCTAAGGGAGAAGTTCAGAGAGTTCTACAACTTGCTTTAGGGATTTCCACAAAGGGAACTGTGTTCATGGCATGCCGTGTTGGAGCTTCCAGTACACATTCCATAGAAACAGTATTTTGCATGAAAATGCTTAATAAATAAAAGATATAATGGTATAATGAATAAAGTGCAGGGCCAGAAGTTCAAACCCAGCCTCAGACATTTACTAGTTTTGTGATCTTAGACAAGACAATTAATGCTACTTGCCTTAAAAAAATGTTGCTCTGTGAATTTTTCTCTAGTGTAATGTATGTCTTCTTTCATAACATGATGAATATGGAAATATGTATTATATATTGTATATCATATTGCATGTTGTATTGGATTGGGAGAAGGGTGGAAAGGAGGGAAAGAATATGGATCATAATATGTCAGGAATCAATATATAATCTGTAAAATATATATAAATAAATTTAAAAATAGAATCAAATGATTTAGCAATAGAAATCTAAGGAATAAGAGGATTCTCACATTAGAGAAATGAATATTAAAATAATTCATTTAATTAAATCTCATCAAATTAAAACACCACCTCATATCTATCAGAATAACATAACAAAAAAGAAAAATGATAAATGTTGGAGGTGATGTAGACACATTGGGATTCTAATACCCTGCTGGTAGAGTTGGTGAGCAATTTGGAACTATGCCAAAGAATCATAATATTGTACATATCCTTTGACCCTAACATACCACAACCAGGTCTGTATCTCAAAGAGAAGGGAAAAGGGTCAATTTATACAAAAATATTTATAACAACTCTTTTTTATGGTAGCAAATAACTGGAAACTGAAGGACTGTCCATCATTTGAGGAATGCCCAAACAAGTTGTAGCTTATGATTATAAAAGAATAAAGAAATGGCATAGAAATGATCATTAAAAAATTGGAAACACTGATATGAAGTGATGTGAAATGAAGTAAACAGAACCAGAAGAAGAATGTTATGCACAGCAACCACAATAATGTAGGTTAATCACGTGTGAATGATTTAACTATTATCAGCAATACAAGAATCCAGGACAACTGCAAGGGATGCATGAAGAAATGGGCTATCTTCCATCAAAGAAGGAACTGATAGAATCTGAATGCTGATTAAAGCACACCATTCTTCACTTTATTCCCTCCATGAATTTTGAATTTTCTCTAGTGTAGGCAATAGTTGTCTTCTTTCACAACATGACAAATATTGAAATATATAGTATATGATAATACGTGTACAATCTACATTATATTACCTGTCATCTTGTGGAAGGAGGAAGACTGAGAGGGATAGAGAGAATGTGGTTTGGAAAATGTTAAAAATGATTATTAAGGATTATATCAACATGTAATCTAGATAAAAAAGAAAGAAAAAAATGAGTGGACAAAAAATCCCAAATAACAGAAACAAATAATAATCATGTGAAAGAAAATAAAAATGATGAACCAAATAATAAAATTTCTGAAATGAAGTTAAAGCAGTCCTTGGGAGAAAGGTCATATTGCTGCAAATATACATGAATAAAATAGAAAAAAAGAAGATAAATATGCATTCAAAAATTAAGCTAACAAATAGACAAATAAAATAATAACAAAATATATTTAAAATTAAAAGAGAAATAGATGAAATTGGAACAAAAACAATAAAAATGACAAATAAAACTGTATAGCAAAATATTTATAGCAACATTTTTTGTGATAATAATATTTGGAAATAAATTAGTTCATTGATTGAGAAATGGTTAAACAAATTGTAAAACAGAAATGAAATTAAATATTAGGTACTATAAGAAATTTTGTTTGTGATAAATACAGAGAGGCATGGAAAGATCTACAGAAATTGAAGGAGAATGAAGTAAGCAGAACCAAGAAAACTGTACAAGATGACTACAGTGTAAATGGAGCATCATATCTCTGTGGGGGTGTTTATGTGTGTCTTTGCTTCATAGTTATGTCTATTGTCTCCCCAAGTAGAATGTGACCAGCATTATTTGTATCTGTGGCACTTACCACAAAGCCTGATCTGCAATAAATGTTTAATAAATACGTATTGGGCACAGATGGATAACAAAATGGAAAATAGATACGATGGTAATAGAAACTTGAATATAAAAAGTATGCCGAATGTTAAGGACTTTCAATTTTTAGTCATGTTCACATTTTGTCCTTCACCTGTCTCTCAGAATGACTGTTATTATCTTAGCAAATACCCAATGGGAAGGTTATATCTTTATTTGTCCCAATTCCTTAGGAAATTAAGAAATTACAAAGTTTGTATGACAACCTAGGGAAAAAATCCAAATTCTTAATGTGATGTCCATTTATATCAAAGTGTTTACCAGTTCTTTCAAATGGAGAACACATAAATAGAGAATATGCACATTCACCTGTATATAACCTAAAACTATGAAGTTCTATCTGACTGAAGAAATCAGAATGTTCCAAAGAACATTTTTTCTGCATTATAGGAAAGATGACTGCTATATTGGTAGAGAAGTCTGGCATTGAAAAATCATTTAAAGAAATAAATCACTTCAACAAATACTTGAGTGCCTGCTTTTTTGAACGGCAGGACCCAGTGAGAGGTACAGAAGGCAAGATAAAGATGAATAAATCACAATCTTGAGCTCAGGGAGTTCACACTTGGAGTAATATGAACACACAAAAACACATTACAAAAGTGATGTTAAAGTATACAATGTGGATTTTCTTCCCATTTTTTATAAATTGTCATTAAAATGCATTGCCTCATTCACAATTCTAAAAACTAAACTAAGCAAAAACAACATGACACTCTTTTGAGAACCTAGTTTGGAGCTTGGCATCATGGAACTAGTTTCAAGGCATTATCTGCTTTCATCCTGGCAAGGATCAATCACCCTGTTCTGTTCTAAGCATTGCTTGAACTGTAAGATTGTAAGAAATTGTTTCAGCTACTGGAATCTCCTTAAAAGGTCTTTCCTTTGGATATATGTTGTCCTGAACATCACACTGAACTTTGTGTGCTCCATAAAACTGTCCCCATTAACATTCTTTTCAAAATTTAAATGTGTTGTCATAGTGAATATTCCAGAGCATGATACAATTTTGATCATAGAAACGTAAGGTCTCAGTGTCTGCTCTTTTTTAATATTATACCAATATTTCTGACCCATAAAAATGCATGAGCAGGAAGTCAAAAAAGAAATAAGTAAAATGCCAAAGTGAATTTCTTACCCCTGAAATTGGGAAAGCTTGATTTCAAGCAATTTAGTTTGCGACTGAAGTAGTATAAATTTTTGGATTCTCTGGAAGATGACCTTATAAAAAATTCTCAAATCATTGCTACTCCTCTAAATAAACTAGAGTAAAACATTTGCTTTTTAAATATTACAAGGGAAGCAAGGTGGACAAGCCATAAACCATGTTAAAGAACATTCTAACAATGGTAAGCATCGCCCTATATTTTTCTAAATTAGCAATTTAGTGTGTCCCTCGTTCATTCACCTTAACCTTCTATGGGGTTTTCATGTTGCTGATCTATCGGCTTACTTCTTTTTTACCCCCTAAGCACTGCAAGGCTACTAATAATGCTTCCTTCCCACAAAGAGAGTCGACATAACTTCCTGTGTCCATTTCTTCCCCGAAGCAGTAAGGGCTGTGCCTGACTTTTGAAAGAAATAATCAGCCAGCTGCTTGTAGCCTGATGTGGCCAGTGGCAAAGGAATGCATTTTCACAGTAGGTATGGCACGACTCCTGTCAGGGAGCACACTAGTAGATGCTATGTGGATAGGAGGATTACTCCAGCCCTTTAGCAGCTGCTTTGCTCTTAAGCACCCAGGGGTGCCCCATTTTCAGGTCAAAGATAACCCCAGATGGATGTACAGAGTTTGCTCTATGAGCACGTTACCCTGGGGACTTTGGGTCCTGTGGCATTGCTCTATTTAAATTCTGATCATTGTTTTTCAATGTAATTAGTTGCCGTCATAATCCTAAGTATTTAAGATGATGCATTTAAAATGTCATTTTAAGAAGGGTCCATAGGTTTCAACAGATGCTCAAGGGGTCCTTACACACACACAAACTCACACACACACACACACACACACACACAAGTTTAAGAACTCCTCCATTAGACCGTAATGGACACAGAGATGTAGGGAGGAAAAGAGAGAAGAGGTTTCAGAGAGTGGTATTGACTTAGTCTGCCCAGAATGACTCTAAACTAGCACTCAGCTAGGTCCAAAAGGGAGGAATGTAAATTCAGTATAATGCACTTCCCACAGTACCAAGTCTCTTTCTCTAATCTGATATAGTTCTTTAGAGCTCCATTCTTGATCTTCTGTCCAACATTTCCTCAGAAGTCAGAGCAAATATCAATATCAGATACAATTTAAAAGGATTGAAATAATGAATTATTAGTTCAAGTAAGTCATAGGGTAAAGTACATAAAGTCAAAAAATGCAGGTTTTTTTGTCTCATGGTGAAATCTTTTTGAGGGAAACCCCTCTTTGTTCCATTTCAATAAAGTATTTGTAATGTCCTTCTGTTTTGTTCTATTTGGATGGAATGAAAAGAGAATCTGAGAGAGCAAGGGATAGGTAATCTGTTCAGGAGTTTGCCACAAACTGTTTTTGGATGATGAGTCTATAATTGGGAAATGTTGTACCTGGAAAGAAAAGCAAGGTGAACAATAGGAGAGGGTCACCTGGTCTGTCTGCTGGGGAAGAGAAGAGGGTAGTTCAGTGACAGGCCAGTGAAGGATATGAGTAGGGAAGCTGAGCTCAGTGCTATCCAAGTCCAACAAATTTTCTGACCCAAAGCAAAGACAAGGCCATAATCTTTTCTGTGGTGAAAGGGTTGGGAAAGGCAGGTGGTCAGCTGGATAAAAAGTTGAATTAGTGTTTTTCATGCTCTCTAAATTATCCAATTCAAAGCAAAGATAATTTTAAAATTACAGTTGTCTTGGGTACTTAGGGATAGTTATTTAAGTTCCTTGCTATCAGATGGATTTATTATAAAATGATCTGAAACTATTTCTAAAGACTCTTTTAGTCCTGGGATTTTTTTTGAGAAAGAGAGAGAAAGAGAAAGAAAGACAGACAGACAGACAGAGAAACAGGGAGACAAAAGAGAGACAAAGACAGAGGAAGAGAGGCAGAGACAGAGAGAGAAACATAGAGAGACAAGAGAGAGAGAGAGACAGAGAGAGAGAGAGAGAGAGAGAGAGAGAGAGAGAGAGAGAGAGAGAGAGAGAGAGAGAGAGAGAGAGAGAGAGAGAGAGAGAGAGAGAGAGAGAGAGAGAAAGGTGGGGGGGAAGCAAAATCAATTTTCCTCTAATTCAGTATCCCAGAAATCATGTACACAGGCTTAAAGATCCTCTGTCAGCCTTAGAAAAACGAACTACATGCCCTCACTCATCATTCATTAGCTCATAAACCCAAGCATATTTGCTGCCAGATAAGTACCAATTACTACTAAAAATAAATGTAAACATGATTTTTAACTGAAGGTCTATGTCAGGTTTATTATTTTGAAATTAATTGTCTATCATTGAAATATATGATGCTTAGAAATCTTCTATAAATATATTAGTAATATTCAAAGTATTTATGGGTTTCAGGGGAGGGATAAACCAATAAGCAGTAAAGGGCTAAGTGGGAAAGAAAAAATCTAATTGTAAAATTTCCAAGTGAATTGTTTTTTAGTTGCTTAAGGGAGAGAAGAGTTAATGGCTTGTCACGTTGAAACCATAGCAGCTCTTCTGCAAATATTGCTACTCAAATATCTCTTAATGCTCAAAGGGTAAACAAGCTAATGCCTCCAGTGATACAAGTGTTTTGTCAAACACACTATCTTTATTGATGGAATTGGTCTTGTTAAAATGAGAAAATTGCATTAAAAAGTTAATGGAAAAGTTCCATTATATAGAATATTTTGTGCTCTTATAAGAACATAAGACTTTATAAAGGTTTCTATGTCACTTAGCTAATTAATTTAATGACATTATTTAAGATACTTAATTTATCAAATGATTAGTCAACAAAGTTAAATGATGGATATAAGATTCCTCTAAATTATTGGAGTTCTGTTTAAGTTTTCCATCAGTATCAGAGATGACAGCAGTCACTTTTATTTCACCTTTCATTTGTCATTTTCTTTCTTTGATTTGATTGAGTGAATCACTTTTTTTCTATTTTTGAAATTCAGAGGGAAGTCTCAGTTTGATGAGATCATTGATATAGAGCAAAAATAGATTTGGTCCAACTCCTCTATTTATACACTTAAGGAAAATAAGGCCTAAAAAGATTAAATGATTTGCCCACTGGTTTACAGTTAAGAAATAGCAGAGCTGGGATGAGAATCCATATTACTGTGACTCCAAATCCAGTATGCTGTTCACTGTACCTAGTTTTCCTTCTATAATCTACATAAAAGTATTCTTGCTTTCTCCTTAACTTTCTTTTGTTCAATATTATTCTCATTAGCTTGAATGGAAGTGATTGCATACAAAATTTGTGGGTGACATGAAGTTCTTTGGGATAAGTAAGATCCTGGTAAAATTAGGACAGCCTATCCCAGTAGGCTAAAATTGAGTAGAGGTAAATGCAAATTCCTGACTTGAGTTAAAAAAATTAATCAACTGTGCATACATAGTATGAAGTGACTTGGTGTTAAAGTTGTCCACCCTTCATTTTTGAAGAGGACCAATGGCATCACGAGAATGATGCCTTGACTTGTGCATGAATTGGATTTAAATGAGGCAGAATGGTGCAAAGTTGTTAGCCTCACTCTCTCAGGAATCAAAGTTCTGTGGCAGGACAAAAGTGAAGATGATTTGCAATGGCTCAGGATATAGTAGATGACCTTGGCATCTTCAATGTCTGACCAAGCTCTCTCTCTAAAGCACTCGCTTCCACTGCCTTTGGAATCAGCTCTTCTCATCTGCCCATTCTGCTAGGGAAGTCTTCACATGCTTGGAGTAGATATCCTACTAATTCACTTATGGATCTGAGGCTTCTTGGTTACTCCCCACCTGGTCTTTCTGCTGAGATGGTTTTACCAGGTTGTGGCAATCGTGCATGCTACAGCTTCTTGGAGTCACAGGTGGGAGCTGGGTGAAAGGTGGACACCAAAGATGGACAAGAAGCCCTGAAAAAGACCTCAGCAACCCCTCACACCAGAAGTGGTATTCCTGCCTGAACACTCTCTCCTGGCCAAGTGCAAAGTAATTGACAGGACAAAAGTCTTGGAGGTTTTAGAAGACTACAACCCCAAAATAAGTCCTATCACTGTGATGTGGCAATGAAAAACAAATAAAAGTAAAAACGAATGAGAGCTTTGATTTCTTTAACAGAATCTTAAGAATCAGGGCAAAGAAAGTGATAGATCCCTTATACTTGGCACTGACCAGACCACACATGTACCCTTCTCTCCATTCACACAGGAAACACCATGGTGCAAGCCTTCATCACTTTATGTTTGGACTCTTGCAATAAAGCCTTCTGCTTCGTCTTCTGACTGAAACCTATTCCTACTCTGGTCTATCCACTCAGCGGCCAAAGTGATCTTACCTAAAGTACAGATCTGACCATATACCCTTATTCAATAAACTCCAGTAACTCCCTATTGCATTTAAGATAAAATATAAAATTATCTGTTCAACTTTTAAAGTGCTTTAAAGAAGGGTCCCTTCCTACATTTCTCATTGTTTTATGTTTTAATTCCTCCTTCATACTCTTTAATCTAGTGATGCTGATTGTCTTGCCATTCCAAACACACAATATTCCATCAACTGAGATAAAATTTGTAAAGGTGCTTATCACAGTACCTAGCACATAGTGGGTGTTAATACTTTTTCTCCTTCTTTCTTCCATTCTCCCAATTCTATGCCTTTGCACTGTATATCTCCCATCCATGAATGCTCTTCTTCCTCATCCCTGCTTCCTAGCTTCATTGACTTCCTTCAAGATTCACCTCAAATGTTACCTTCTGTCAGGAGCCTTTCTTGACCCTTCAGTGCCCAGTGCCTTCCTTCTGAGATTCCTTCTTCTTTCCCTGTTTTTATCTTATACATATCCCAAAAAGAAAACTGACTAACAAGTGGGTTGAAGCTACAAGAAAAATATTTTCCCAGTAATTCAGACTATAAAATAAAGAACTAGGCTTCCTTTAAAAGCAGTGAGTTATCTTCCAAACCAGAGGTCTTCAATTCAGTTCAATACTTATAAAGTGTCTAATATATGCACTATTGATTGCACTCTAGTGGGGGAAGACAATACACAAAACAAAATTGGAAATGGGGTATGGGTGCAAATCAGGGTTACCTTGAACAGGACACCTTGTTTCATGGACTTCAAACCAAACAGAGATGAAGATAGAAAATGGAGAGGAGTACTGAGTAACAATCCAGAGTTAGCAATAGGGTGATGAGATTACAAGAGATCAACTTATCTTGTTAGGGGATAGAAATCAGATCTGCAGATGGAAAGGAGAGAGAGAAAAAGAAAGAGACAGACAGACAGACAGGCAGACAGACAGGCAGACACAGAGAGAGAAACACGAAGATTAAGATAGAGAAAGATAGAGAGAAAGACAAAGAAAGAGGGACAGAGGGAAATGCAGGCAGAGGCTATGCAAAGTGTAGCTGCCTGCTTCTCAGGGAAAGTGAAAATGGATTTATACTTTGGGAAAAGTTAATTCTTGATGATGACAATGATCCCTTTCAGTTGTGATATTCCTTGATTTTACCTCTCTAACCACCAGGTCAACTTTTCCTAACATGTGCTTTGGCCATTTAAAAAAAGAAAACATTTCTTTTTCTTGGACCTAGCAGGAGACTGATACATTCACTAAAAATGAAATCATCAAGAATATGCTTAAACCATAAAAGGCCCCTCTGGGTAGTTTGCCCAGAAAGTGTATCTGTAGTTTAAATGTCCAGAGATGAGCTGCACTTTGTGTTCCTACCACACAGCTCCTGTTCCTGAACTGCTTTAAAATAATGATGAAATTCCCTAGCAAAGTTAATGAAAAGGAAGTGAAAGGGTTGATATAAATCATTCCAATAAAAGTATTTATGTGTGCACTGCATGATGTTTTAATAAGGAAAAGCTACCCATGCCTAGCTACTTTCAGGTAAAAGAAAAATCTCTGCTGTGTCCTCCAGTCTCCCAAACAACACATCAGGACCGCTTTCCCATTTACTTGAATAATAGCCCTTAAAACCTTTGCAAATCCCCTAGTTTGTATTTCCTGCACAGTGTTCTGATAAAAGCAGAAGCTGCATGCGATAACATGACAGATCTCAACACTGCCCTCTACTTCTCACCCTTCTCCTCAGCCTTTCCCATCCTCCTGAAATGTCTAGAGATTCCTCTGAACAGCGGGGTAAGTGGAGATCATGGCCATGACTGAAAGCATATTGAGGCATAATGAGCTACCTGGACATGTATCATAAGTGTCACGGGTGAAAGATTTCTCTGGAAGCCCCCGTCCCCCCCGGGTGGCATCAATTTCAGTGTTGGTGTTGGTCAGTGTACTTCATCACATTCACTCGGTGTGCTGTGCTTCTTGGAAGAGCCAAACTGCCATATGGCAAATTAACGATTCCTCCCCCAAAATCTAGCTAAACACACCTCATCTTCAGGCTAATCATACACACATGTTTGTGTATAAATACATGTAACATACACATATACACTATATATGTACATATATACAACACCAATTGGACATATAGAGATATGTTCACATTTATATAAATGCATATAAAATATGTATAGTACTTATAGACATATCTTACATGTAATGCATGTCCGTGTATACATTCAATATATGAATAATACAGTTTATTGGTTGTTATAAACATCTGGACTAAAGACTAAGGGCAGTGTTTATCATACATTGAGCTTCTCTGTCCCTATTATCTGCATCATTGACTTTCAGTGTCAGAAACTATATTTTCCTGCTCATGGGTAGCTGTCTTTATGGAATCCTGTAGAAATAAAATGTCCAATAAGCTGTACTACGGAAGAAAAGAGAGATGCGTGGTTGGGGCTTTTTAATCCTCCTTTTATTATATATTTTATGCGTAATGATATGTGGGAGTCATGTCTTGTGATCAGGAAATTCAAGCTCAAAATTAAGTGGCAATAATGGGGTTTTCAACAGATAATCAAAAAAATACGATCTAGTTCACTGCTTGGTACTGGGCATGGCTTTTGCGAGTGTCTAATAATAACACTGATAATAGGTACATATCTATAGAGATTGAGAAAATGTCTATTTTCTTTTAAATGATTACTTCTTTACAGTTTACTTATGCCACCAGTAGAGGAAAACAAAAAAGGGGAAAAAGAGATTTGGGTTAGATGAGGCTCCCCATACTGGGCAGTATTAAAAACTACTGAAGCTTTTCCATTGTGATGCTTTGTCTTGAAAAGCAGGTGGTATGAAAGAAGCTAGTACCACCACTGAGAGAAGAAATACTCTTTGTTGTTGCTTGAAGCATAGAGATATAAAACTGTGGATGGAGCAGGACTGCACTTTGGATGATGATCAAATTAACTTAGCAAGGGAACCTGCCCTTCTATATGAAATTAGCTTGAGTTCATACCTTTAAAAAGTAACTGAGAAATAATTTCCTTGGTCTTGGAGTTTTTGTTCAGGAAAATGCCACCAATTGTTCTTTTTCTCTTTGACATCACATAATTCCCACTCTCTCCCTCTAATTGTTGGATTCCAGGCTAAATTTGAAGTGCTATCTTTGAAATCTCACAACATTTCAAAAATTTGTTGTCATTTTTATGCCCTATTTTGAACATCATTTTTATAGACCCAAACAAGTCTAAGGGTCCTTGTCAGCAGCATATTGACATTAAATACAAACACACACACACACACACACACACACACACACACACACACACACGATTTTCTGGACCTGAGATTTCTGGCATACATAATTCCTTAAAGGATTTTTCTTAACCAATGCAGATCTGGAACTTTTGCAATTCGTGTCTTAAAGAGTTGACTAGAATATTGAAAGGCAAAATTACTAGCCCAGGATCACACAACCAAAGTTCCTATGAGGCAGAACTTCATAGATAGAATATCATAGATTTATAGCTGTGAAGAATTTCAGGAGCCATTCAATCCCACCCTCATTAATTTAAAAATTCAGCCACTGAGTCCCAGGCACTTCAAAAGCCTTGTCTCATCTCCCAGGAAGTTAGCAAGACTTCTGATCCTGGAGTCAATGTTCTTCCATGGTACCATGGAAGACGTAGATGGCCTTTCTTATGCCTTTAGGTGACCAGGAATCCATTTGCATATGGCCAAGGATCATTAGATAATCTGCATCTAGGACTACTGCTGGAACTTCCTGGGGTTCAAGGACTTTTGATTATTCATAAAAGCAAAGGTGGATCCATTGTCCCACCACCCCCAACCACTTTCCCAGTTGACTAATCTTTTTCTCCTAGAAGGATTTATTTAAAATGAGATTCAAACAAAATTGTTGAAAATTCTGACCTTCCACTATCCATGGAAGTGATGCAATGCAAGTGATGTCCTAAAAATATGATTTTATCATTGCTATTGGAGTTTACTAGGCCACTAGATGTTCTCTTACTACGGAATGTTGGCTAGTCAGAGCTATGGTATAGCATTCTTTAATTTCACTGTGTTTTTCACTTTGGGGTTTTATGATGTAACAAAAGATGGATTATTTTAAGAAAGTCTAGGGAAAACCAAATGGAATCTCTAAGGAAAGGCAGCTAGAGATGAAACTTGATGCTTAAAATGGTAACAAAAGACAATTTAAAAGTAGATGCCTTGAATTCCACAGCTGATTTGGGGGTTTATAACTGCAGGGCATGGAAAACTCTGGACCACACTCCCTTTTTTTTGCATGTTCACACACACATGCCTGAGAGGGATCATTATGGCCAATCACTGGAGAAGTACACCCTGAAGTTCAAATAGCAGCTCCTTCACACTACATTTGAAGCTTGACTCTGAAATAGAAAGGAGATGGGAATAATTTACTCAACCTTTCAAACTTGTAAAGCTGATTCAAGCAAAATCAGACAGATTTCACCCCCCCTCCATTTCCCATCTATCTCACCCACCACTACCCCAGTTGACTGGTCTTTTTCTCCAGGAAGGATTTATTTTAAATAAGATTTAAACAAAGTTGTTGAAAACTCTGACCTTCCACCATGCCTGACTATAAATGACTCCTTACAAATATAATTGTTTATCCTTGTTATCCGCATTTACAGGGCCACTTTTCTCCTATTTTGGAATATTGCAGTGGTATTGGTCTTCTTGCAGTGAGATACAATAAACTTTGTATGAGATAGGTCAAGGTTTTAAAATTTCTTTTGATTTTTGTTAAATTTAATGTGTGAAAGACAAAACTTTCTACTGTGAGGGAAGGGCAATATATTCTTGTTTGGATTGAGAGGATCAATTAATCAGATAATTAATAATAAGGGCCTAGCATGTTCCAAGCTCTCTGATAAATGTTGGGTATACAAAAAGAGGCAACAATAGTCTCTGCCAGGCGCAGCTGGGTGGCTCAATGAATAGAAAACCAGACTGGGAGATGGGAAGTGCTGGGTTCAAATCTGACCTCAGACATTTCCTAGCTGTGTGATGCTGGGCCAGTCACTTAACTCCCATTGCCTAGCCCTCACCCCTCTTCTGCTTTGGAACCAATACAAAGTATTGATTCTAAGACAGAAGGTAAGGGTTAATATTAATTAATCCTAATTTTAATTTCTTAATTAAAATTAAATTTTAATTTTATGTTTAAATTTATTTAAATTTAAAATTAATTTTAGATTTTATTAATTTATTTAAATTTAATTTAAAATTAATTAAAAATTGTCCCTGCTCTCATGGAACTTACAATCTAATGGGGGAGACAACATGCAAACAGATATATCTCTATATAATGCAAGCTATATACAGGATAAATAGGGGGGAATTAAAAAAAGGGAAGGAATTGGTATTTAAGAGGGTTGGAGAAGATTTTCTGGAGAAGGTAGAATTGTAGAAGGGATTTAAAGAAGTCAGGGAGGTCAGTAGTCAGAGCAGAGAAGGGAGAACATTCCATCCATGAGGGATGAAATCATGCTTCACTTGTAGCTGGCAGACAGATTTCTGTCCCTGCCAAGTTCATCAGCATGAATCATTTTGACTGATTAAGACAAAGATTGAGTGTATTTTGGCCTGAGAAAAACAGCCTCTTGTGCTGTCTTTTCCTTTTTGACTTTCTGCACATGCTCAGGTGAGCAGCATGGATCCACTTTGAACTCACCCAGGTTCCCGGCTGGGTAGGATGGTGGTCGTGGTGCTTGCCACACTCCAGAAATAAGAGGATGATTAATAACACAATAGTTGTCTTCCTGCTTGAGCAGGCGAGAACGCAGGGATAGACGGAAGAAAGAGTTGTCAGGTTTTAATCTTAAGTGTTACGCCTATGGAACACCACACACGAGCTGATTTCTGCACAGTACACTGTTATCAGATAAATGAGATGCGGCTCCAACCAAGCTGTTTGCTCCCATTTAGAGGCAGCTGGTCTATTTCTGTAGCTTCAGGCACAGGTAGGTAAGAAATCAATACTGGCTTTGCATCGATGGATCCCCCCTCTTTTAATAGTCAGATTTCCTACCTTAATGAATTGCCTTCTGTCATTCTTCTGCCTTTTACTCTGAATTCTGACCCTGAGTCTTTCTGGGGATGAGGATTCTCAAAGGCCATGACAACAGAAACCAAGCTCTAGGCATGTTCTCAAGTGGGACGACAGAGCAAAAAGGTAGATGTCTGTTGTATGAAAATCAGTTTTTTATATTTGGAAAGTCTCAAGACCAAACGTTTGATGACCAGATTATTGGTTATTGGAGGGATACAAACTCATGTTAAAACCCATGTGCACAAGAAATGCATTTTAATTAAATCTGAGGAGAGACACCGATTATTAAGAATACTCAATAGAGAACTGTCCTTTGAAGGAATGAACTGAAAAGAGCTGAGGAGAGAAATGACAGACTGCAAGAGATTGGGGTCTCTTAGCTCATTTGTATGTGATTGCTTTTCAAGTTTAAGTTTTAAAGTTAAAGTTTAAGAGGTTAAAACTCACCAAGTGGAACATCATAGAACTCTTTGGAGAGGATGGCAAAATTCTGTAAGAACTACTACTTGAATAACTGTTAGAAAAGTGTTTTTTTTTTTTTTCTTTTAGTTTTAGCTTACAAGGAAAGGATGAATCACGGAACACCGGGAAACTCACATTTGAGCCAGTAGACTCAGTTAAGAAGCCATCATGACCACTCCTGAGGTTGTTAAGAAGACATCATTAGCAGTTAAGAAACTGATGTGTAAAACAGTCAGTTATGGGAAAGCTGAATTAAGATGGCAACAAGGAGAGTGAGAAAAAACCAGCAGAAGCAGATGATGGAGTGGTTTCAATTGTTGTAGTTGGTGCCTACTGACTGGGAGAAAAGCATTGCTTTTGAGATTAGTTGGGAAAAAAAAGCCTGAGAGCCTGCTGATTAGGAAAGAGCTGAACTCTGCTACAGTTTGAGCTATTGCTCTCTATTTCCCACTCTGGTTTAAGAAGGAGAAATAAAGATGGGAGAGAGAGGATTGAGCTTTGCGGCTACTCTGCTTTACGCGTAAGATTGAAGCCAATTGAATGTAATGAAATCTCATTCATCCAAACCCTGGTTGGATATATTTGCATTGCCCAGGCATCAAACTTGAGAACCAATGCAATTCTCTATAGTAAGGAAAAGGCTTGCAACTACAGTAGTATAATACCTTTTCAGTAGTCCTTTAAGGGTTGTTATTGAGAATTACAAAAACTCATCACTATTTCATCAGTTTGAGCAAGAGATTAGTTTGAGAGAGGATAGCAGAAAAGTAGCTTCAAATACTACATATATTATATATAGTACATCTATGTATATATAGTTATCATTATATAGTATATAATTTTTTTGCCCCTGAAGGAACCAATGAGTTTAAGGACAACAGTTCAGAGATGTGAGTTGCTCCTGAGAACATGGATTTTTTTCACTTATTTGCTTCCCTTCTAGGTATCTGTGTGTGTCTGTTCTCTCCAACAGATATTCCATGTATTGCTGGGAACATGTAACTTAGAGATTTCTGATCATTTTGTCATCTACTATTCTTGCTTTTTCCTGATCTTTAAATACGTGTTTTCTGTTTGACAGTCCGTGTCATGTTGACTGATTTTCTAGAGACATAATGACAAGTAATATGAGCATGAGTCTTCTCTCACCCCACTTCCACAACAAGGTTACTTCTAGAATATGGAGAGATTCTGAGTAATAGGCACATTATAGTGGTTGTCCTCTGGACACTCCATTCATAGTTGAATTAGGGTAGGTTAGATAGAAGAGCCAGAGCCAAAATTGTTACAAGTGTGGCTATACCTAAGGAGGAGTTTTCTCCATGGACTGCGTTATAAAATTCTCCAGGAAGAGAACAATTTCACCTTTGTCTCTGTATTCATGGTACCTAATGTGCTGTCCAGCATATAGTAGATGTTTAATAAATGGTTATCAATTGAAAGATTGATTGACACCCTATTTATCATAATATGGAATTCTTAAAGACTATGATCATTTCTCACAAACTCTGACAGCTCTGTAAATAATAATGAAAACCACAACTAACATTTAAGTAGCCCTGTCTCAACTATTGTGCTAATTATCTCAGTTAATCCTCACAAAGGATAAGGATTCATATACTGGACCAGAGATATCTTCTGTGCCTGAGGAAAATGAACGTATGTTGTTTACTATGGAATATATGTGTGTGTACACATAAGCCTAGAAACTTAACTATATTAATATGTAAGACCTTTATTAGATGTTTGGGTAGTGGGAGTTTATTCTTTCCTTCAGAGTATTTAGCATTCACATGTAAAGTCTCCAAGGAAGGAAAATCATAAGTACTTCTATGCAACCTGTGATTCCTCACTTGATAGAACAATTTCAATCTCCTGGAAGTTTTTTTGACCTCCTACTTCACACTTTCTTTTACTGATTCTCTCTCCTGCCTAGAATATTATATTTCTCACTTCTATAAAGGGGGCTTTCTAGCCTTCCTTAAAGGCTCAGCTGAAATCATATCTTTTGCAAGAATTTTTTGCCCCTCCAAGACTCCCCTCTCTATTTCTCTCCCCCACTGCTACTGTCTCCACTGTAAGATTACCTTCCATTTACACTATATGCATCTTGTAGGCATTTTTTGCATGTTGTTTTCATCATTAGGATTCTATATCATTGCATTTGAAGGAAAGGACTCTCTCTCTCTTTTTCCCTCTCTGTCTCTCTCATTCTCTCTCTTTTTTTTCCTCTCCCTCCCTTCCTGCCTCCCTCTGTCTCTGTCTGTCTGTCTTTCTGTCTCTCTCTTTCTCTCTCTCTCTCTCTCTAGCTTTCTCTTTCTCTGTGACTTTGATTTTTATTTGTTTAAACCCATACCATCTGTCTTAGAGTCAATATTAAGTATTGGGTCCAAGACAGAGAAGTGGGAAAGGCTAGGCAATTGAGTTTAAATGACTTGTCTGGGGTCACACAGCTAGGAAGTATCCAAGCCCCGTGTGTGTGTGTGTGTGTGTGTGTGTGTGTGTGTGTGTGTGTGTGTGTGTGTGTGTGTGTGTGTGTTTTAACACTTTTTTGTATCTCTACCACTTAGCACAGAAATGGCTTGATAAATTCTTGTTAATTTATTTGTGAGATAATTTGCCTGGAACCTATATTTAATTGTCTTTGCCCTCACTCCTTAAAATAACTACAAATGTTCTCTCTTAGGCCTGGATGGTTTGTTTGTTTTTTCATAATTATCTCACAGATAAAATGTCCATTTTGACTCCCCTAGCTCCTGACATCACAAATAAAGCTCTCCATACCGTCCTTATTGGTCCAGTCCCTAATCTCCTACTACCTATAGACTCAAGGATCCTAAAGAGTAGCTGTGGAAGCAGAAGAGGTAGAAGATAATGCTTTGCTCCCTACCAATCAACATCCAGAATCCCTGAAAAGAAGGGATCCTTTCGAATACATCACAGAAAAAGAACTTTTCATCTATAAAAAGGCAAAGCTGGCAATATTTCTTTGGAGCTGCCAAATTATTTCTATCTAGGAAACTGACTCTCTGACCCAATCTGGATGCAGATTCAGAGGCCAACATCACTGCACTCCTGTCTGTAGCCAGCTATAAAAACACTCTTTAATAAATCTCCTTTGGACACATACATTTTATTTGTGGGTTTCCTTTTCACCTCTTTAGTGCAGACACTTGAGTTACCACATAATCATTCATTTAGAGATGCATTTGCCACCAAATGAAGGGATTGAAATGGATAGGAGAAATTGATCAAATGTTCTCATTTTTACCTTCTTTGAACCCAGGGAGCCATTATTCCATTTGGTGCAGTGAATGTTCCCATTTTACTTTTGAATCTTTTTTTTTTTAATCAGTAACCATGACACAGAATTAGGGAGGCTATCCAAGCTAACAGAACATCTGTTTTGGTAAGGCTTGAGGGTGAGTATTTCTGTAAATATAAAAGCTCTTTTTTAATTCAAGCAACATTCACTCCACAAACAGGGGGAAGCTAAAACTCTTCTGCTAGAATAGAGACTTTGCCCCCTCTTTTTTTCCTCAGTCTGTTTTTAATGACATGAAAGTTTACTGTCAGAATGCAAAAAAACAATATAAAGCTATTTTCTTTGTGTCATTTAGAGTCAGGTACATGACTTTTCCAATAGTAATGACAAAGTCTTTAAACCAAACTTTCAAGAGTCAGCTCAAACCACATGCTAATGTGTTCTTTCCTAATTCCCCAGCTATGTATTTTTTCTTCCAAAAGATTTATTTTCCATATAGTTTATTTATACATATATATGATATCTGAAAAGACTTTTTGGTGCCATGGTGCCAATCCACTCCCCGGCACCCTGTGTAACCTCCTTGGGTGCAGGGACAGATTGAGTTTTAATGTTTATGAATCCTGCCCCCTGGTACATAGAAGGAATGGAATCAATGGTTGTTGATTGTTTCGGTGGCTCCAGCAAATAGTAATTTTCAGAGTGTGAAATGGAGAATGTAGACTAGAACACTACTGTATAGACTGCATTCTATCCCTCTGCTGCAGCTGATCATGGAGTTACTGATTTGTTTTGCTAGAGCAGTTAGGCATCTCCAAGTTCAGACAACTTCAAAGAACCATGTTGTAAACAGGAGCAAAGTGACCCAGACAGCCACCTGGAGACATGGCCTTCCTTTGTGCTCTCCTGTGCTAATGGGAAGGGAACCAGAAGAGGTAGTACAGAAGTCAAGCCTATTTGTGAGAGCAGATTTGGCAGCACAGATCCCCCTTCTCTGGGTGGGTCAGAAGGGCTACCACCGAGGCATTCCTTATTCCAGCAAAAAAGTAGAACAGGCTGTAGTGGAGCATCAACCAGACTTTCAGCTTCTGATCCTCAAACCTTTTTTGATTTCTGAGAAACTACCTTGGGGCACGAGCTGTTGAATTCATTCTCCTCAGTTTACCTCTTTCCACTAAATATGACATGACTCTCTCATCCCTTTGGCAGGTCTGCCTGATAATTCCCATTAATCTACTTGTAACAGCTGTCATCACAAGTGTGAGAGGGCAGTAGGTGTTCTATTTTAAACATAGAAATAGCAAAAATAATGAATTCCCTGTAGGAGGGAACAGTTAACTGTAAATTAGTTCAGAGATATAATGTCCTCCACCACGAGAAATAAAAACCTAGCCCCAACTTAAATCACTCACACACACACACACACACACACACACACACACACACACACTGTCAAAAAGAAGCATCTAGCTAACTGAAATACAAGTGGGAAATAAGCTTAGATGTAGAATAGACAGTGATAATGTTGGTCACGTAGGACAAGCTAGCATGAAAAATACATTCAGAAATTCAGAATACAGACATAAAATATATTAGAAATGGGAGACACTTTAAAGGTCAGTAGTTACAACCTCTTTGTTAGAGATGAGAAAACTGAGGTCTGGGCATAAATGAGACTTCCCCTCATTTTGTTGCATAATAAACCTCTCACACTTCCCCCTATCATAAAGAGAGTCTTGGCTTGCATAACATCTATGTCTTTTGAGAGAGAGTGATAAAAGGAATTTTTCCCTTCACATATGCAGAATTTAACTTCATTTATTTAATATCACTAGGGATGAGGTATTCCAAATGCTAATTCTTTTAAAAACTGAAATTTATTTTCTAGAAAAATACAACACAAAATACAAACATAAAATAATAAAATATTTTCCTCTCTCTCAGTCTCTCTCTCTCTCTCTCTCTCTCTCTCTGAGGTTTAAGAGTAGAGATATGAAAGAGTTGATATAGGAAGTAACCTTGATTCAAGTTTTAAAGGATGAGTAGAAATCCAACAATCTAATAATAGTTTGAATAACAGTCCAAACATGGAGAAGATTAATCATAAAAACTAATGATAATAACAAGAGCTTAGCATTGCCAGGCACGGTGCTAAGCAATTATTATCTCATTTGAGCTCAAAATTCAATAGCCTAATAAGTGGAAGTATGTTTTAGGCATAGAGGAGATAAACCACAACCACAATTGCAACAATAATAAGTACTTTACACATTTTTATCATATCCTCACAATTCTCCTAGTTACGTATAATTATTATTCCCATTTTACTGATAAAGGAAAAGAAACAGATGGGCATTAAATGATTTACCCAGGATCATATTGTAAATAAGCATCTGAAATAGAGTTTGAATTTAGGATTTCCAGACCCCAGGTCTGGTGGTTCATCTACTTCTACTTCTTAAGGACACAGTACATGTTCAAGGACCAGTGAGTATTTCACGTTTGCTGGGAAGAATACTTGGTGAAGGTAGGAGAGGGAAGAAGTCATATAAAATGAGGTTGTTCTACCTTTTTCTATTTTTGAATTTCAGGAAGAGTGACCTAGAGAGGATAAAGTATTTACTTAAAGTGGTCATACCTTAGATTGCTTTCCTCCAGGCATTAATTGACTACTAACTAACTGAGTATTTTCATGTGTGATATGGGCTCTAGATGGAGGGGAAAGAAAGAAGGAAAGAAGGCTAAGACCAGTTTTGACTACTGCACAATTCACCCCAACTGAAAATTACACTCTTATCCAATGGAAACTATTCTAAGAAAGTATATCAGGAAACAAGAGAATATGTTAAGCAATTGCTCTGAGCAACCATCTGTGCTCAATGCTGACATTACAAATATAATCAAGCAATAAAGTCCCCAATTTCATGGACTTTGCATTTTAAAGATAAAAAAGGGTATCTTAAGAGGAGGTGGCAAAAGAGGGAATATCAACAGTGTTTTCATGGTATAATAATGATCTCAAAGTGACAAGCAAGATAAGGCAAAAGCTCATCAGGCAGAACTAGAGGAACCAGGATGGAGTCCAAGGTAGAAGAATGGTTGACATGAAGGTGGTGACTGGGGATGGACCAGAGGTGAATGGAGAGCCAGTTGTCTTGGTACCTAGAGGAGTCCATATCCTCTATAAGCACAAGTTCTACTACTCTAAATTATGTTTTAAAGTAAAATGATTAAGAAATTCAGAAAGAAATGAAAAGCAGCTTTTTCCAGTTCAATATTATAATAAAGGATGCCAGAATTCTTCAGAAGATATTGTCAAACCATCATCCAGGCAGCTCTAGCACAAACTGTCACCCAGTAAGAAATCTGGGCTTAACCTATAGCAGAAGACAGATATTTTTTGCAAAAGATGGAGCCCAGTCTTAGCCTCAGCATTTGAGGCTAGGAAGGGCTTGAGCATGCCATCCAGAATTATAGGGACAGAGACTAAACTATGCATAGATCCTTAATCCGGGAATTGACATTAAAATATAAGTAAACAGGGGGACAGGTAGGTGGCAAAGTGGATAGAGTCCCAGACCTGGAATTCAGAGAACCTGGTTTCAAATCTGCAGTCAGATACTTTCTTGTTGTGTGACCCAAGGCAAATTACTTACCTCCAATTATCTAGCCCATGCCATTCTGGTTTAGAATTGTTACAAGGACAGAAAGTAAGAGTTTAAAAGAAAAAAAAAAGTTCCCAGTTAAAATTAGAGAGGTTTTTTTCTTTGAAAATATAAATGGGCAGAAGAAATGCCATTTCCAATAAAGAAGTCCCTTGGGTTACAAAATTCCCAAAGGATAAACACATAAGAAAAGAATAACTAAACAAGAGATCCTCATAAAAAGCAGAATGTCTTAACTGTAAGGATTATAATAGCACTCAGAAGAAATAAAACAAGAGACACAAAAAAAGGAATAGTGATAAAATGACAATGAAAACAAATAACTGAGAACAGAGTGTAATAAGAGAAAATGAGCTATATTTTAAAATACTTTGATACTATATTTAAAGAAATACCAATGAAAACTCATATATAAACATCAAAGAACCATAGTAAATATCACACAAGATTTGAAAGCTGTAACTAAATGTGAGAGGAGAAATTGGAATATGATATTCTGAAAAGTAAATTATAAAGGTTTAGAAGCAATAATGACCTAATAAGGAACAGTGGCATAATCCAATGAGGGAAAAAATGGATCTCTAATGAAATAGAGGATTTTAAATTAAGAATCGTATTTAATAAATAGTTTTAAATAGAAATTCAGGGTCAAGAGACACATAGAAAATCATATGCAATTTATTAGTTGGAAAGGACTATATAAGGGGAAATGATTTCCTTGCTTAAAGAGGAAGGAAGAAGTATCCTCAAAAAATCTTAATGTTCTGAAAGATTATAGAGAGATTTAAGTAAGATAGGCAGAAGGATAGAGGATATTTCCCCCCTAATAGTCTTTAAAGAAGAAGAAAAATGAGGACAAAGAACCTAAGAGGGAGGGAAGAAGGAGGAAGAGCAGGAAATTCAGAATTGATATAAACAAGAAGCGTTTGTTTACGAAGGTGGAATGAAAGATGTGTGTCAGGAAAGATAAATATCTCTTGCTCTTCATTTTCATCTCAACTGGACAAAGGAGAACAGCACATACTCACACAAATATACTTGCTGAGTAGTTTACAACTACATTACACTAGACAGAAACATAGAAGGGCACAAGGAAAAGTGAAAGGATTTAAAAATAAGCCAAAATGGTGAGGGAGTACTTAAAAGAAAGCAAATAAGCAAAAGGAACAAAACTTCTTTCAGAAGTGTGATAAAAGGTAAGTTCTTCCTTGCCCCGCTATTTTATGATGTCGTTTTTTATTAAGTATCTAGTTAGAATTCACAACATAGGTGACACTGGTATGAAGGGTAAATGAAAAGTAAAGTACAAAACTCTTTTGTTAGGTGTGAGGCAAGGGGAAAAGAAGTAGAATAAGGAGTGCAATCAGATTGAGTCATTTATAGATTATAAGTATTGGTCAAACTCTGCTCTCATTACCTTATTCTTCACTGGAAATGAGGAAAGGGAGGAAATTGGAAGAAATGTTCAATTCATTATAGCACTGAATGTAAATGTGATGAAATACTCAAAAAAATGGAAGTACATAGAAAAGTAGAAAGCAGAATCCAAAAATGTATTGTTTATAAGAAACAAACTTCAAATAGAGTTCATTAGATAAAATATAATATAATATATTATGCAAACGCAGATTTTAAATTAGGGGTTCTAAAATCTATGATGCTACGAAGAAAAGGAGGGGTAGCACTCAGGATCTCACAAAAGACTATCATTTTAAAATGCCAATTTTTTTCAACATCTTAAGTATTTTATACAAATTATAAAACAGACCCCTGAGGAAGATTTATTCCCTAGACACCTCAGTTACCAAGGGTTATTCCCTTTTCACTAGGATAGTTGGGTTTTTTCCTTCACATATAATCTTTCTTTGTTCAACCCTCTTCTGCTTGTTATTATGCCTGCCCCCAACCCTTTCAACAAACCTGTTCTACAGGGTAACATTCAGTTTCTTCAACCAATACTCACATGACCTCAAAGCCCTTATTGAATCCTTACTGCTCTCAAAATTATCAATATCCTTCTAAAAATGCAGTGTCCAGATTTGAGTACATTATTGCACATATGGCCTAACAGGGATATAGTTCAATAAGACTGTTTTATCCTAAATTCTAAATTTGACCCTATTCTTTTAGTCTAAAATTAAAATAGTTTTTCTTGTCTGCTATATAATTCTGTTGACCTAACTGAAAATATTTCAAATACAATGACTATTTTTATCTCTTATAATTTTTAAAAATAATATTTTATTTTCCCCAATTATCTACAAAAAGTTTTTAGCATTCTTTTTTAAATTTAAATTCCAAATTTTCTTCCTCCTTCCTACTCTCTTTCTCTCTCTCTCTCTCCAGTTTATCCATCCCTCCTCCTTGAGAAGCTAAGCAATTTGATACAAATTTTTATATGTGCAATCATGTGAAACTTTTTCATATTAGAGATTTTGGGGAATAGATCTCTTAAGAAAGAAGAAAAAGAAAGTGAAATATATTATGTTTCTGTCTACATTCAAACACCATCATTTCTTGCGCAGAGGGCAAATGACATTTTTTTATCGTGAGTCTTTAGAATTGTCTTAGATCACTGCTTAGCTGAGAATAAATAAAACATTCATAGTTGTTCATTTAAAAATGCTGCTGCTATTGTATACAATGTTCTTCTGGTTCTGCTAGCTTTGCTTTTCATTAATTCATGCCTTTGCATATTTTTCCAAAATTATTTTGCTCATCATTTCTTATAACCCAACAGTATTCCATTATAATCATATACATCACAAGTTTTTCAGTCATATTCCAATTGATGGGCCATCCTTCAATTTTTAATTCTTTGCAACAACAAAAAGAGCTGCAATAAACATTTTTGTACAAATATTTTTTTCCATTTTTTTGGATCTCTTTGTTTTACAAGCCCAATAATGATATTACTCAATCAAAGAGTAGGCAGTTTTAAAGTCCTTTGAATGTAGTTCCAAAATGATTTCTGGAATTGTTTCATCATATCACAGTGTTGTGGGGGGTTTTAAATAGTGAGTTCTTGTCCCCAAAATTTGCATCTCTTGATTTATAAACACTAAATTTTACCACAGTAATTTATTATTAGGTTTTGTGTGCCTAATCTATCCTACTGATCCAGTATTTTATTTCTTAGCCAGTACCAGATCATTTTGATGAGTACTACTTTTTAATATAATTTAAGATGTGGTACTCCTAAGCCACCTCCCCTCACATTTTTTTCATTTCCTTGATATTTTTACCTTTTGTTTTTCAAGGTGAAAGACACATATATATATTATATAATAAAATTTATACTTCAAAATACTATTATCAACAATATAAGAAAAGAGTAAATCAATTAACTGGGAATGCAAAAAAAATCTAGAAAATCAATTAATTTATTAAAAACTAACCAAACACTAATGTATCAATCATGAAATTAAAAAAAAAGATTACCAAAAATTTTAAGGCAAAAAACTATTAAATTGATAAGCAAAATAATTAGTATTTAAAAAAAACTATTAAAATGAATCATTAGTTAAGAGATCCAAAAACAGGATAGAAAAACAAATTGGTCACATTAAAAATGAAAATTGTGAGTTCACAACAAATGAAGAGAAGACAAAGATTTTATAAGAAGTTATTTACCCTACTCTGTGCTAACAATATAGATAGTTATATATAGTTTATAAATAAAAATACACAAGTGAACAGACAAAATGAATTATTGTAATAATCAGTTTTCAGATAAAGAAATTAAATTTTTTTCTCTTGGGCCAAGATTTACAAATAAATTCTATCAAATACTAAAAGAATAATTAATTAAAGTAATAAATGAAAAGTAAAAAAGTGAAAAAGAGCAATACAAAACTCTTTCTGTAATAAGAAAAAATGTCTTTCTACTTTAAATGGGACAATAAACAGGGAACAATATGCAGTAGATTAGGAAAACTACAGATCAATATGTTCAAAGAAGTTTGATATAAAAATAGATATCAGTAAATACACTACAACAATATGTTGAAGAGTTTATATATGGTGACCAGATTTGATTAAATAAGGAATACAGGACTTGTTCAGTATGAAGAAAAATTATAAATATATAGACCATATTAATAAAAAATTTTGAAAACATATTGCCAAAAGATGCAGAAAAAAATATTTTTCTAAAATCCAACACCAGTTTATGTTATTGAAATTAGGCTATACAGCATAGAGTATACTTCTTCAAAACATCAAAATATTAAATATATAATGTTCAGAACAAACATTATATGTAATAGGAAAAGGTTGGAAGTATTCCCAATAAGAATAAGGATAAAGCAAAGATGCCCATTTTATCATTGTTATTAAACATTGGATAAGATATGTATTTATAGCAAGAAGCTAATAAGATAAACAATAACTGAAGGAATAGATTTAAGAAAAGAGTAAATGAATCTGTTTTGTAGATGATAGAGAATCCCAAAGAATCCATTAAAATTAATTCAAACTATATATTCAGCAAAGTTGAGGTTGAAAATAAATCATAACATATCATAAGCATTTTTGGAAGTACAAAAATAAAAACTCAGAAAGAAGAGATAGAAAGAAAAATTATACTCAATTCAAGTTGGTTACTTTTATAATATTGGCTCAGGCTATCCATGAGTAATTAATATTTCCACTAGTATTTAGATTTCTCTCATTTTGTAGTTGTCATCATATAGCTCTTATATATTACCTCGTCACAAGATTCCAAAGAATTTTCTATACTGATTGTTTAGTTGATTTGAGTAACATTTCTCTTTATATCTCTTGCAGCTACGTTTGATATTACCTTCAATGAATAAATACTTCATAAGAACCTTTAAAAATAACTTAGTTTTAATGTAGTAAAAATGGATAAAGGAATAAGTAAGTTTACTTGACCTATTATATGCCACAATTCTTTGAGATCATTCCTTTTAACCTTCCTGTGTCACAGAATTTCTAATCTTCCCTCAGTATATATCTTGAAATATAATATATATATATACCATTATCAAGCATAAAAGCAAAGTAAGAATGTCAATGTAAAATGCATAATTTATTTATTTTTTCAATTTGAAAAACAGAATATTTCCCATACTATATGGATTATCTTACACATTTCATGTGATTCATGCAATCCATTTGGCAACTCTCTAAAACTAAAAACTATTTGATAGCTGCTGGTCTATGTTGGTAGAGGAGGGTTATTTGGTTTTGGTTTTGGTTGTTATTTTGGTTGGTTTTGGTTTGTGTCTTACATCAACAAAATCATAGAGCTGGATTCTCCCCCATTCCCCTCCCACCCAAATCTTATTGTGGCAAGTGTATGCTACCGTGATGAGGCAGGTTATCATCTTTGACTAATATAAGAAAAGGTATTCATTCAAAGTCCATTTAATTCTTGCCATTTGGGCATAGAGTTTGTATTCGGCTATTTCTACTACTTTCATTAAAAGTGTTTCAGATTCCACGTTTTTATTATAATTATTCACTATGTTTTGTTATTTATAATAGGTATAGCATGTATAAATATTTGTCATGATGATGACAATAATAATTAGCATTTAAATCCTACTTTAAGTTTTGTAAAATGCTTTAAATGTGACATCACAAAGAGGTCAAACAAATTTCCCACCAACAATTAACTTGCCTAGTGTGGTGCAAAATCTTAGGACCCCAGAAGAGAAACAGAGGGAGTTTTCTCACCATGTGGCTTCTTAAAGTCAGTTGAGCATCCCTCATTTCATACAACTGAGTCAAACTGATTTCTCATGTTAGATGAATAATATTCACTATATATCCGCTGCTAAAGTGAGATGTGTGTGTATGTGTGTGTGTGGTAAGACACCAATAACATAGTGTATTTTAGTAATCAGCAAAAATGTGTTCAAGGACCTTCTCTGTGAGAATTGATAGTTTCTCATTTATTTCCTCCTCGGGCAGGAGATGACAGTAGCATGAGAATTGTAATCACTTTCCTTCTTTCAAAGGAGTCTCACAGTGGGGTCTACTGCAGCAATAGTCCAGTCTGATTGGTTTGTCCTCGGAAAGGAAAGGGGTGAGATTAAAGGGGAAAAGGGTTGAACAATTGCTTTTATTTAGATTCATTGTTTTGAGGAAGTGCTTGGCAGGTAATATAAGGCAGGCAGGACGGAAAGGGGTAATTCACTTTTTTATCAGTGTGGATAAAGAGGCAGGAGGAACAAATCTACTACCACTGTCTCTTGACAAATCTCCAGTACTGACAGAATCCCAGTGGAAAGGGTGTAAGATACATCATAACAAGAATTCATCTTACACATATCTGAAGCATCATGGCTTTTATAAGAAGGAACAAGCCCACAGAGAGCACCGTTCTTCAGTTCTCACCATAAATCAGCATTTTCTGGCTGCTGTACAACAGGCAGTCTGACATTTGTCTGTAGTATTAAAGGCCAAGTATTTAGACTCTCCTGCCATAGGTTTTCCTGAAATCTAACCATTAGCGTGATGGAAATTTTTTTCTCTTCCTTGGTTCTTGGGGGGGGGGGCTGGGGGGGGATCCACTGACTTTTAAATGTATGTCATTATCTTGAAGTTTCTCCAACTTTTCTTCAGATTCAATGCTAGAAAAGCCAGCTATTCTATCATCAGTATAATAATGTGAAGGGAAAGTATCCAAATTCAGGAGGACTATTTTATGATCTGTAAATCACTCTGAGAGTTGAGTAGTCATTCCAGCAATATTCAAGTTTCTTAGTCACGTTGTCTTTAGGGAAATGGCACAATTACTTTGGTGAGTACTGAGGGGAAAGCCCACATGTTACCATCTTTATAAAGGCGGAGTCTGTTTTGGGGTCATTTTGATAACAGGTCTCATAATTCAAGTATTGAATCTTTGGAAATGGCAGAGTTCCTTTCTGGGTGTTGCAGAGAGATTTCAGACAGAATCACAACAGAGTGTTATCTACCATTTAAAAAAAATCCACTAGCATGAGGAAACTGCAATTAAGAGACATCTCATTATTTCCTCCAATCTTTACAGTCCACAAGAGCCATTTGCTCTTACAGCTCATTGGTTTTCTCACCCAGAAATCTGAAGGTTATTTGAAAAGAAGCAGACAGACAATTTGTCATCTCAGGAGGAATAGATTAGAGAAACAGTGAAGAAGAGACAAATTCTGGAAGCAACTGAATATCAGCTGAGTTGGACATTTGAAAAAAAAAAAGACCTGGAAATTGCTTTCAGTGGCTGCTTCTAGTCCCTGACTTAAGCAGTGCCAGTGGTGAATGTCAGCTAATAAACATGACAGTTTCACAAGGGAGCCAGGAAATGGTAATACAAACAGCTGGTAAATACTTTTCAGAAGGAAAAAAAAATCAGTGAAGTTCAAATTGATAGATTTATAACCATTACAAGGAAATAGCAAAAGACACTAAATTATAACAGTGCTCCAGCCGTGTAGGAGAAGATCTGGTAAATATTCAAATGTCATAGTGGCCTTTGAGCACATTAGTTTTGAAGGATGGATTTTAGTTCAAATCACCATAGATTAGTTATATGATTTGGAGGTTCCATTCCTGTATGAGTCATTAATCATGTGTCAATCTCTCTAGGCTTCAATTACCTTAGCAAGAATATGAGAATGTTGCACTGGGTGATTTTGGTCATTGTTGCTCAGTGGTTCAGTGTTGTCTGAATCTTTGTGACCACATGGACCATAATACACTAATACCATCAAAGGCATTTTCTTGGTACATATACTGGAGTGATTTGCCATTTCCATCTCCAGTGGATCAAGGCAAACAAGATTAGATGGCTGGACCAGAGTCATACAGTAAGTGTCTGAGGTCAGATTTGAACTCAGGTCTTCCTGACTCTAGACCCAGTGTTCTGTCCACTGAGCCAGCAGGATATCTCCTGAAATAGACTATATCCTGCTTGAAAATTGTAGGACTTTATTTTCCAAGTCTTTGCTGGGCTTCCCCATAATGATTTTTTGGTTATCAAGTGAAGATTCTATTCCCACAGAATGAATACCACATTATTAATACTCTGTCCCTAAAAGTCCTGTGACAATAAGACTTGAAACCTTGAAAAAGAACCTAATTTTTCAGCTATCTTTCACCTGATGGTGAATAGGAACATTAAAGTTCCATCTCAAAGTGAATGAGAAGCTCTCCCATTCTTACAAAGGTATATGCTATTAACACTTTCATACAGACCATTCTCCTTTGGAAATCAGGTAATTCAAATTACATCAGTTATTGAATTTATACAGTCCATATTTCATTCTTGAAAATTAGTGTGGAAACTTTAAGAAAGAGAAAGGACTACCTACACTGTAAAATATAAAAAAATATGGTTTTCATGACCCATGAATATGGCCAATATAGTATCATTTTAATTCAGTAAAATTTGTACAATCAAAAAAGAATAGTGTTTATTGCTGGAATTATACCCATAGACTCCTTAAAGAAAAAATATGGAATCATTAAGCAACATAATGACTTCAGCTGATTTAGTAAGAGAAGTCTCAAAAGATTTATATACATATTGGCATCAGTTAAGGTGGATATTTTTCCAAGGAAAGTTTAAAATATTAAAAATAACCAAAACAGTTTTTTACATGTGACAGGCATTCATTCACTATTTTATTAAAATATATGGGAACCTACCATTTATAGAGAAGGACTTTTTTAATGTCATAGAATCAGGGAACTTGAGGTAGAAGGAAACAGTCATTTATTTTGTTTATCTTAGCCAAATTCTCCAGATTGTTTTCCTCTTAGGAAGATTTAGAAACAGAAATTTTTTCAGTCTTTGTGCACACAAAGGAATTGCTAATTATCTCATCAGTCTCATAATATTATAAAGATTATTAACTCGTTTCAGTAATATTCACCATGCATGTTTCTGGAGATTTTTCAATACTGTAAATGTTTCCAAATGAAGCCAACTTGTCCTCACCAGTTAGAAAAAAAGCATTACAGTTTTCCCAAAAGTTATAGGACTGTATTTTCCCAAAATCATCTTACTCAAAAATTCCCAATTATTTTGCAAGCCACATTAATATTATCTCTTTTCTTTATTTTCCTAAGCAAGTTTGTAAACTTCCTCTTTTATCTCTGTGTCTTGGGCTCTAGCCAAGACTAGATTGTCTATATTTTTCTGTCCTATTTTTCTGAGTTAGTAAATAGTGAGATCAATGATATTCTTTTGAGAATCAACAGGGTAACATAAAGGCAAATGAAGAAAGAGTTATTAAGATAAGAGATTTGAGTTATTTTCATGTCATCAGAATTCAAGTTGCAGGTTTTCCACTAGCTATTTAGAAGTTTTGTTTCATGTAAATTACTAACCAAACTGGACACAATTTCCTTCCTCTTTAAAATGTGGAGATTAATTGAATTTATTATCAATTCTGCCTCTAATGTTTAGTGACATTAGCTCATGGTATAGATAAATTCATCAAAAACGGCTATTTATCTTTCTATAGTGAGATAAATATCAATTTACTTGATGTAAATAGATACAGACATCAACTGATATCAATATATATATGAACATAGATATATAGTTTAAATATATAAACTCAAGTAGTAGAACTACTATTTCATATATATAATATAAATATATAATATAGACATAGATTGATATAAATAATATATATCTATATACTCAATATAATACTTGAAATATATACATGATATAAGTGTAAAACTATAAATAAAATATACATTACATATGTAATATAAAATTATATTATAGCATTAATTATTCATCCTTACTATCTTCTTCTTGCTCCCTGTCAAGAAATTGTTTATATGTTAGATTCACACTTAAAAATTCAGCCTAAATAAAATCAGGTGTCTAACATAGTGTAAGGAAAAGAACAATGAAAGATAACTAAGTTTAAGTTCCAGGTCTTCTACTGAGTGGGTTTTTTAGTTTTGCTGTGTTTTGTTTTTACCTTAGACAAGCCGTATTCCCTAATTCAGTTGAAAAATGAGGTTGTTGGACTAAGTAATCTATATTAGACTCACCTTCAATCCTATGAGCTTTTTCTCTTTTTTCTTTTTCTTGTTAAGGTTATCAGGGAGGGTGTGGACAGTCCTGTGATATCATTGATATGGACAAGTTTTAGTGAGCGAGTCTCTACCAATTTAAACTGATAATTGTTCTATAATTCCATTTTATAGAATAAGTGGGGACTCTGAGTAGTTACGTGACTTGCCTAATATGTTTTAAAGGCAAAACTTAAACTATTCTTCTCAACTCCAAGACCAACTCTAGAGCCACTATTCATGCTAGCTCTTAAGCTTTCCATTAGGGACTGACCACAAAAACTTGTTTTGTGGTTTTAAGTGTGGATCACCTTTATTGAATAGTTGGATATATAGCTAAGAGCTCATTTTCTTTCAGGATCATAAGAGCAGGTACATAACACTTATCAACTCATGGTAAAATATAGT
This sequence comes from Monodelphis domestica, assembly GCF_027887165.1. Lineage (NCBI taxonomy): Eukaryota > Metazoa > Chordata > Mammalia > Didelphimorphia > Didelphidae > Monodelphis > Monodelphis domestica. Next base: position 157,466,308 of record NC_077234.1, read on the forward strand.
GCATTCCCTGAACTCTGCCCTAGTGAAATTGTCCTTTTACTGCTGTTGCTAAAACTCATTTCTTATTGTTATTTCCCAGAATTTTCTGACTTGGCTTATCCTCAAGTCATCATAGCCCTAGCCCTAAATGTGTTTTTCCTCTTCAGAATATTGATCTGGCTTTAATGCTTTCATTTCTATTAGCTCCCTTTGCTATAGGAATTCTCTACAATTCCCCAAATATTCTTCTGGCTTCATGTACTTGACCACCATCTCTCACATCTGTTCTTGGATCTGGTGCCCAGCTCCTTCTACTGTGAAGCAAACAGCTGTCCCCTGTTTGCATTTCCAGACCAAGGATTGTGATTCCTGAACATTAACCCATTAGCTTTTGCTCATCTGCCTTCACTTGATAATATATGACACAATGTAGTAGAAATTAGAAAGCACTGTTTCTGTTCTTCACGTAGAGTTAAGATAACTCTGCAAAGGGTTTTATCATAATTCTGTCTAGCATGCCACATTTAGTTCCCTGCAGTTATAGAGACTTTGCCTATTTCTAACTAATACTATGTTGTTTCCAGAGAATGTTGTTCTCTCATTTCTTTTCCCCTCCAGGACACCACCCTGGTATATCAATGAACTCAGGAGATAGATGCTCTGAAAAATATTACTTAAGGAAGATGCTAATGATGATTCATTAGACTAACTTCAATGAATTTTCACTGCCTTTTTTTTTACTATTCCTTAAATTTTCATGGTTTAATTGGAGAGCTGAGAAGTAATGTAGACATTAGAAGAACAGATATTGGCAAAAGGGTAAAAGAATGCTCCAAAGAATTGATCAAATATAAAATAGTAATGCTGGGCAACAAACTTTATAGTACATTAAGGGAAATGGCCATTATGATTACTGAGCCACTTGCATATTCCCATTTGTGAAAAATCGTGAAAAAAATGGAAATATGGAACAGAAATGGCTCAGATTTTCATGTTTACAAGCCAGAATCAAGATGCATTTTTGTGTTTTGAACTTTTCACCTATTTGATAAAATTTAAAAAATATTAAAATAATGCAATGTTTCCACACTTTCAAGTTGAGGAAATTAAGGCTCAGAGAATAATAAAGAACTGAAGAAATATTATTTGATATGAAATTTCATTAATCTAAGCATCTTTAAATTGGATTACTAAGCTACTAAAGAAAATTAAACTAAATGTTTTATATTTACACCTCAATTTTTAAAAGTAAAACTAGGGTATCATCTAGCTTGATTGCCCTGCTTTATTCCTTTGAATTTGAGTGACTTTTGCCACTTTTCCAGAAATTAACTTTACATAAACATGTCATTATTAAGGTGTTATATAGATAATTAAATCACAAAAGACAATTGTGAGAGTAGTTCATCAATAGTCCTATAAAATATTATTTTTCAATTTTAAGGATTGCTGTTTCTAATTGAAACCAAAAATATAAAATTCTTATTTGAACTTTCCCAGGTATCCATGCCATTAGCTCCTTCCTTTGACCTTGCACAAGATATATGTGAAAATGATTCTACAACTGTAAAGATATTGCCCGTTTGACAACATTTCTGATGCATTCTTTAAAAGACCCCATTTTATGTGGGATGTGAAGCTTTGCCAAGACTGAATAGGAAAATTTTATATGCCACAAACTATATCTATATCCCCAAACTAGGCCCATTCAAAAGGCTGAAAGATCACAAAGAATTAGTAATGGGGAATAAAGATAATGTCTTATATGCCCACCAATAAAAAATATTAGAAAATCCAAAAGGGAAATCAAGGTTTTAGGACCAGAGGTTTTCCTGGGAAGGTTGTATAAATAACAAATAGGAAATATGTAATTAGAGCTCTACTGCCTCCTTTACTGATGCCTTTCTTTGCACCTTAGATCAGTGTGTAATTACACAGATCCTGATGACGTGAGCCTTGGAGAACTAAAATGATGCCCAACTGGGAGTCAAAAGCAACTATGAAGCATATACCCCTGTGAAGATCACTGAATAAAAATGAGTACCCAAAAGCTCATAAATATGTTTTTGAGGTTATTTATGTGATAAGAATATTACAATGCTTCACTATTGAAAAGATCTTGAAGGTAACAATGTTGGTACCTTAAAAAAGGCAATAAGCCTCTTACCTTTAGCGGATCATGTCCTAATGCTTGATCATGACTGAAATACTATTAACCAGCCCTTCAAAACACAGAGTTTTGAAATAATATTTTCAAAATAGTTCCTAAAGTCAGACCCAGGAGTTCAAAAATGTTTTAGAAAATGGCTGCATCTTTGGAAGCATGCTATAACCATCCAAAGTGACTCTTTTGAGAGGAAAAACATACTTCAGGACACATAAGTTCTGAGTTTTCTTTAACTTCAATTACTTTATAGTTCTAATATCATTACAAAGTCAGAAATAACATGAAGTTTGTCTTTCTAACATCCTAAAAAAATAGCCAAGTTATGTTGTTGAATAATTATTTGATCAATGAAACATAAAATATAATTTCCATGAATTGTAATATTATTCACTTCATACTAATGCACCGATTTTTACAAATTAAAAGTATTTAATCAATTCATGTCTTTAAAGTAGATACCTTCCTGGTTTTTTTTTTTTACCAAAAATCTGAGAAATTAGTGGATCAAATTTAAGTTGAGGCTCATTTACTCTATTTTTATTCTTAAGAAAGAAGTTGTGGTGAGGAAATTCTAATTTCCTAGCACCATTTTGAAATCTTTTTCCTCCTTGTAAAATGTTTTTAATTAAATGTAAATACAATTTTAATAACAGCCTGTATAGTTATTTTCAGTTTCTTTATCCACTAGTCTTTGAGTCAAATGAACTCAGTTTTATTTAATAGCTCTAACTTTCCCTCTCACTGTGGCTCTGGGCAAACCTCTTCACTCCTAGGGTCTTAGTTTTCTCATCTATGATCAGACAGTAATGTTACTTAACCTACTTATCTTATAGAACTTTTTTAATGAATAAAAATCAATTTTATCTCCATCTTCCATCCACAAATTTAAAAAGAACAAAATAAAAATTCATAACAAAGGTGTGCAATCAAGAAAAATTAACTACCACAGCCAGGTCAGGAAATTTATGTCTCATTTTGTACCTAGAAACTGTCACCTCTCTGAGGAGAGCTTGCTTTATTGTGGGTCTTCAGAAATCATGATTAATCATTAAATTGATTATAATTATCAAATATCTCAAAAATTTTAGCTTTACCATGGTTTTTATTTTAAAAGTTTCTATTATACCCTAAATCACTCTAGAAATGCCAGCCATTTGTTAATTTTGTCATGTCTTCAATGGGCAAATGAATTTAATCTGACGTGAATTCTTTTTTACCTTATTTTTTTGTTTTGGTCACTTTCTAAATGCTTATTAACCATCTCTTTAATAATAAATTCTGCAATTTATTCAGGAATTTTAAGGTTAAACACGTGGGTCTAGAGTTTGTAATTAGAGTCTCTTCCCTTATTTTGAAAACTAGAATATTTTCCCTTCTCTAATCCTGTGTCCCACTTCTTTTCTTTAGGTGGTACCAAATACCACTAATAACAAACTCCAAAATCAACTTCATTAGTCTTTTTAGCTTTTTGATATCATAGTTTATCAGGACCAGGCAACTTGAATTCATCAAAGATAGCCAGGTCCTGTCTTCCTATTCTTATTAATCTTTGGTAGCAATGCTATATTAGTCAATTTTGTGCCTTGAAACCCATCAAATTGTTAAATAAAAAATAGATATAACCATAGTTGGAAAGGGAGAATAAATTTTCATAATACATATTAGCTTCACTAGGAATTGGTCGATTTTGGAGTTATTTAAGAAAAGTGATATAGAAATATAAAAGAATTAATTGGTAGGTACTGCTATCAATCATGAGAGGACACAAAAGTATTCATGTATTTGTATCCAGAGACCACAGAACTATATCTCCAAGAAGGTAAAAAAACTGAGAAAGGTCATATATATATATATATATATATATATAGATGAAAATTTTTAACAGCAAGCTTTTGGTAGCAGAAAAATAGAAGCAAAATTGAACCCAATGACAGTTTTAGTCCAAAAGTTATTCTCCTTCAGATCTAACAAAATTTCTACATAGCATTCATCCCACCAAATTTAATTCCAGATTTGATACCACTGATGAGTGGATGAGTTTGCAGTTTTGTTACTATTGTCTTGGCACGAGTAAATTACTTAGTGCTTTACTTCTCACCTTATTACATTCAGAACATTACAGCATGGACTCCTGCTTCAGGACTTCTTGTGGTACATTTTCCTAACATTTGAATTTCATAGGAGAGAGTCATGTGAAGTCTCCTTCATCTGAAAGCCGAAATGAATAGAAAAAATAGTCAGTGGAACAACCTCCAGGAAGTGATGCAGAGCGAGAGGAGCAGAACCAGGAGAACATTGTACACAGAGACAAACACACTGTGGTATAATCGAACGTAATGGACTTCTCCATTGGTGGTGGTGTAATGTCCCTGAACAACTTGCAGGGACCCAGGAGAAAAAAACACCATTCATAAGCAAAGGATAAACTATGGGAGTGGAAACACCGAGAAAAAGCAACTGCCTGAATACAGAGGTTGAGGGGACATGACAGAGGATAGACTCTAAATGAACACTCTAATGCAAATACTATCAACAAAGCAATGGGTTCAAATCAAGATAACATCTAATGCCCAGTGGACTTACGCGTCGGCTATGGGGGGTGGGGGGGGAGGAAAAGAAAATGATCCATGTCTTTAACGAATAATGCTTGGAAATGATCAAATAAAATATATTTAAAAAAAAAAGAAAAAGAAAAAATAGTCAGAAACAACATATGGACTTGAAACCTCTGTCCACTTAGCTTTAGTCCTTGTCTCCTCATGTGAACACAGCTATCTAGGAATGAAGACTACTCTGACTTAGTATGATTAGTGCCTTTTGAATAGATCCGATTCCAGTAACATTGTTAATTGACAGTTTCTTCATCATGTCTTAAGCTAAATGGAACCAGTTAGAGGGTATCTGAACATGTTTCCAATTAGGGGGAATGGAAATCCTATTATACATCATCATCCCTTTCTAGAAGCAGGCTTCTCATTTTTTCAAGTGTTTTGCACCCTGTTACCTGAAGAAGTCAGAAGCTTTTGCACAAGCAAGATCAGTACAACTGGACTAAGAAAATTAATGATCATGTGAAAATATATTCTAAATCATTAATAATCACACAAGTACAAATTAAACAAATTTGAGTTTCCATATTAAACCCATCAAGTTGGCCCAAATTAAAAAAAAAACAGTAACAGAGCTAGAAAAAATGAAGGGAAATTGAACAGATACATTATTGGTGGGAATTTGAATTGGTCTAACAATTCTGGAAAACAATTTGGAGTTACTTAAGAAAAGTGACAAAACTATTCATATCCTTTAGCCCAGTGATTCTAGGACTGAACCTCTGAGGAGGTCAAAGACAAAAAATGGTCTTTAAATATGGATAGGCAGGTAGGTAGGAGGGCAGTGGAGAGAGTGCTAGTGGTGGAATCAGAAAGACTCATCTTCATGAGATTAAATACAGCCTTAGGAAATTATTAATGTGTGACCCTAGGCAAGTTGCTTAACCCTGTTTGCCTTATCTAAAAAAAATGAGCTTGAAAAGGAAATAGCAAACCACTCCAGTATCTCTGCCAAGAAAACCCCCAAAATGGGGTCATAAAGAGTTGGACACTCCTGAAACAACACAACAACAATAAAATTAGGCAGATAGTTAGATAACAGTAATTTTGTAATAGCACAGTAATTAAAATGGGTATGAAATGATTAAGGGATGGCCCCAAAAAAAGTGATATATGAATGTAATAAAATATAAAGAATCAATGAACATGAGAAACACAGAGGAACAAGGGATGATTAGCATAAGCTGATATAAAGTGAAATAAGAACTAGGGGAAATATACACAATAGCTACAGTAATGTAAATGAAGAGTAAAAAAATAGAATGTTGTATACTTATGATGACCAATCTTTGCTCCAAGGGGAGATTAGGAAATGCCCATTCCTATTCACTTGAGATGTGGGATGAGCTGGAGCAAACCAACTCTTACAAGTTACAGAATTTCCATGTATGTTGCAGTCATCAAAATCCTCCCAGAAACACCTCTCTCTGATCCTAAACATGGAAACAATGTTGTAGCAAGCTGGGGAGGCTGCACATGCCCCAGAACCAGTGATATCATCTCCAATCCTGCCATATTCCTGGGCTTCCTTCCTTTGGTTCATTTCCAGCTTATTGTACTTCCCACACTGAACACAGAAGTCTTGGCTTCTGCCTTAGAATCAATACTTTGTTTTGGTTCTAAAGCAAAAGAGCATTAAGAGCTAGATGATAGGGGTTAAATGACTTACCCAGACTCACACAGATAGGAAATGTGTGAGGTCACATTTGGACCCAGGACCTCCTACCTCCAGGGTTGGCTATCTGTCCACTGAGTGACCTAGCTGTCCCCCTCCCCACAAGTGTAAGATTTTACCATTGAAATAAGGAACTTTTCTAGATGAATGTGAGATGATACAACCTATCTTGGAACCTCCCCAGGGCCAGTAAAACACAAACCCTAAAAATAGTAAAACCAAGTTTATTAAGGGTATGGAAATGATAAATACAGTCTTAAATCTATCCAGGTATATCTCCTCCCCCAATCTATATCTCCTCTCATGGGGCTTTCTCTTCTGATCTTCTCAAGCCCTTCTTATATCTTCCTGCTCTTATCTAAAAAACCCAAAAGCTATCTGACTCTAAATTACTCTACCTCCTAGGGATTAACAAAAAGAGGAAGAAAAAAGTACTCACAGGTGAATTTGAGCCCTAACCTAAAGCCTGGGGTTGGTTGCACTAGATAACCCAAAGTCCCAGATGATAATCTTTGAATTACTTTGACCAAGTGGATTTCTGGCATATCGATCAATGGCAGATGGTCTCTCTATATTGTGGAAAACATTCTACTCCAAAGTAGATTCTCAAGCGAGGAGTCACTAATCTCTCCATGAGACTATGCCTACCAAGGGAAAATCTGTCAAAGCAAAACCTCCTTCCAGCTCAGTCAGAGTGGATGACAGTTAATGCCAGTATGAAACTCCCACAATTCTTCTCTCCTTCTCAGAATCCTTTCCCAGGACTTGTATCCAAATTCTCCTCTTTTCCTCTTAAAGCTAATCCATGAAATTTTCTCTATCCTTTACCTACATTCTTACACCATCCCCTTATTGAATGTCATCCTATTTGAAATGTATTGTTATTCTAGCTACCTTTGATCTTGTATCTTTCATGTTAGCTCTCCTTTTTTTATCATCTATACATTTGATAAAGCACTAATGATCTCCTTCCAAGTTGAATAACTGGTGGTTTCATCTTTTTTATTCTTATTCAGTTGTTTCAGTTGTGTCTGACTCTTAATGAACCCATTTTAGGGTTTTCTTGGCAAAGATACTAGGGTAGTTGGCCATTTCCTTCTATAGCTCATTTTTACAGATGAGGACCAGAGACAAACAGGATTAAGTGACTTCTCCAAGGTCAGAAAGCTAGTGAGTGTCTGAGACCAGATTTGTCCTTCTGAAGATGAGTCTTCCTGATAATGCATCCAGGATTCTGTCCATTGTACCATCTACCAAACAATTTCACTTTAAGAACTGGGCTATTGAACCAGCTCTATATCATCTGGTAATAGCTAATAATAACAATGAATATTTACCTATTATGTTTCAGATACTGTGCTAAATGCTTTAAAATTGTATCTCATTTGATACTCTCAACAACCCTGGGAAGTAGGTACTATTATTTATCCTCATTGTTTCTACTGATGAAGAAACCAAGGCAAAGAGTAGTTAAATGATTCATCGTAGATCACTCATTAGGTGACCTGACTCTAGCTCTAATGTCCTATCAACTGTATCACTTAGCAGTACACCATAGTTCTTTATATTTTACTTATGACAGCAGGACTGGTCAATGAGAGCTCAGTTATGAGTTCTGGATAATATATAATGGAGGATCATGATTTCTACTTCACAGCATGTTCAAATTTGACTATTTATATAGTTTTGGGATAAAACAAAAACAAGAAACTTGCCTCTTCTATTGGCTGCTGAGCTATAATTGAACTTTCATATGAAATAGTCCTGGGGAGAACCTCAAGCCTCTTTCCTGGTGATGATGAAGGTAAGAATTGCGAGAAGTTGTAGAAGGGCAAAATAGTAGCTTCAGTGGTAGTTGCATTATGTAACAATTAAAAATTAGGGGGAGACCGAGGCAGGTAGAAATTAGTTTCTCTCTGCAAGGAGCATTATATTTTTAGAGGTCTATTAAAGGTTAAAGATTAAAGAAAATACAGAATAAGAAAAACACTTGCCTAAGCCAGAGGCCTAGACAAGATAACCTCACATCATGAAAGAGACACGTCTGCTCCAAAAGTCCAAAAAGAGAGCTCCGGTAGGAAGAGAAATCCTTTAAATAAATTTTTGTGATCTCACCCCAGTGAGAATTCAGTGCGATTAGAGGGCATTCTGGGGAAGTGGAGCAAGGATTTCTGGGGATTTAAGTCCAGAGTTCAAATCCATTTTTTACAATTACACTGCTATATATTTTGTATCTTTTTACCATGATTCACATGAAGTCATGAGCACAAGATCTTGCTACTACTTCTATTATTGTGTCTATTTTTTCATGTCTAGATAGAATGTTCTTCTCACTGAAGTGACTACTTCTGCTTTTGAAATGAGTAACCTTGCTGGCTCGTGCCTTCTCACTAGGGATATAATCAACTAGCTCAACCAGTGGGTACATATGTTGTCACCAAGCATCCCTATTTGATAAGCTAAAAAAGTGTTCTATCATTTTAATTGAATGAAATTGTCCCATTGTTCCTTAGCTCACCTTTTTGAAACTAGAAATTTCTATTTGAGTAAACTTATAGGATGTGAAATTTTCCAAAGGTTTTCTGGAATTTGGGTTAAGAATTCCAGCTATTTCTGCATACCTTTTAACTCATGAAAATGGAAATGGGATAAAATGTATTAATAGAACTATTCATGTAGTGTTTCTTCTAATGCTAGCCAATCAAGATATCTTCTTTCTTGTTGGTGAGTCTGAAACATCACATTATGGTAAAGACCGTGATTTAGCAATATTCATCCAGATGCAATCCTTTTGAATGTTTTGTGATTGGCAAGTCACTAACACATATGCTGACTGACTGACTGACAGATATCAACTTCCATTGGTATATAGAGACATCCAATACAAATAAAAAAAAACCTTCAACATTTAAGCTCAAGGTGAGGTCTTGGGGGTATTCATTTACTATAAAACTGGATCTACTAGACACAGGGTTCACCCTTCTGTGCCCTGGGACTTAGTCTCTGCCCCCTCAGGATTTTGTATTAAGACAGGCTGTCAAAGATAAGACAGCATTTTAGAAAAGGACAATTTACAGGGCACTCCAGGCAAGATCTTAATAGTTATCTGCCTTGCAATGAGAATACCTCTGCAACTTAGAAATGTTTTTCTTTCAAATGCAAAGAAATCATAAAATCATGTTTCTGAGATGAGTTTTAATCCAAGGTAAATAATAGCATAATTGCAATAATTACTATTAACTTCAGGTGGAATATTCTAAGAGAAAGTACTTTGTTCTGGTTTCCTACATATATTAAAATGAGGTAACTGTTCCCACATCACCAGATATAACTTTGTGATAGCTTCTATGTCATAGTGACAGGAAGTAGAGGATGACCTTGGATTATTTTATGGGTTAGATGAGGCACAATGCATGTAAATATTTAAGATAGTTATACCAACTACCTTTCCTCCCATTAAAATCTATTTTTGGTATCAGTGTTGAAATAAGCCTTATATCAAAACATCTGGTTAGTTTAATAATTAGTCTCATGTAAGCAGATAGATAGGGATAGATTAGAAAGAGAAGAGATGAATAATAAGTTAAAAGCTAAAGAGACTAAGGAACTATAGATTTTTTTCACTTATATTCCTCTTATTTTTCTACAGCATCAAAATGACCTCCTCTGGCAAATAAATATGGAATATTAGCATCTCTTCTCCAAATTAATATTTAAGATTAATTCTTGACACACAAATATTGCAGTTATTGTCCTCAATCAGTAAGTCACTTGAAGGCAAGTGACTATTTAAACCTAGTCTTTGTACACTTCAAACACAATAATAGTCATTGGCAAATAATAGTTATTTGATAAAGACTTGTTAAATTGACTTAAATTGTGCTGAGGATACTGCAGGACATAAGTGGTCTAGAATTGGGAAGATAACTTGTCTTAGGATTAGAAATTTTGGATTTAAGTTCTAGTTCTACCTATTGCTAATTGTATGAGTTTGGAAATATTGTTTTATTCCACCTCAGTTTCTTTTTTATTGTAAAATGGAATAATAGTACTTATACTAGATTAAGTCATGAAATTATTTTGAAAAAAAAAGTGCTTTGTAAATCTCAATGAACCATGCACATTTGGTGTTGATGTTGTTAGTTTATGAAAATTAAAGTTTAGATCTTTGTAAACTTATCTATTACTTTTGGGTGGGAGTAATTTCACCAATGAAGAGAAAACTTTTTCCACTGAGGCAGATCAGCAATTTATTTGCAATTTAATGGCTTGGAGAGTTGCACAGGACACTGAAAAACTAAATCACTTGTCTGTGGTTAAACAAATGACTACAGCAGTATGTGTCAGAGGCAAGCCAGGAGCTGAACATCCTGACACTAAGACTAGTTTTCAATCCTCTATATCAGTTATGGTGAACCTATGTGGTACACATGCCAAAAAGGGCATGCAGAGCCCTCTGTGGGCAAGCCTCCCATCAGAGTTCATTACCAGAAAGCCAGAGGGACTCCAGGTAGAGCTGTTCCCCCTCCCTCTCTCCAAGTGCCTGAGGATATTCCTCACTTCACTTGCCCCTCTGGCCAACAGCCCAATGAGAGTACTTCTTCCCTCCTCAATCTGGGGTAAGAGGGGATGGGGGGAGGGTGAAGGGGGCATGGTACTCTGTCTCTAATGGGGCAGGCATGGCACTCATTCTGGGAGCTTTACTCCATTTCTAAAAGGTTCAACATCACTGCTCTATATAATGCTGACTCTGGCAGTTGCAGCTTTAGTATTCATAAATTTGTTCAAATTTTTATAGTCACATGTGTATATTTGTAATATATGTGTATACATGTATATATCACAGCATTTCAGAACTTGTCTAGCCTTTTTATTATATACCTAAGAAAACCAAGGCAAAGAAAATGGTTCAAAATCTTAATTATAATTATTTTTTAATTAAATGTAGTTGCCAACAGTCACATAGCTAGTTTGCTGACTCTTTTGGAATTTATTTTTATTGTCTGCCAATATGACCTTCTGGGACTATATGACAACATATAGGCCATTGTAAGTATGTAAATATTAAGAACTTATCTATAATTTTTAAATGAAAAAAATTAAATTAAAACAATTGACTACTTTGTGCAAGACTCTAATGGGAGGAGTCCAAACAAAAGAGGAAATGTTCAAGGGAGAGAAAATATCTAAAGATTCAAAATTCGAATGAAAACATACAATTTATCATTTGTCTATTTGGGTATATGTTGTGGGGTTTTGGTTTTTGGTTTTATAAAGTTATTCACTTAAAAAATGAATGAATGAATACTATGGAAATACATTTGTGTGATAATACATATAAAACCCAAATTGAATTTCTTGTCAACTCTTGGAGGAAAACAAAATAAAAGTTAGGTGAAACTTTGTTATTAATTTTTTTAATTTAAAAAATTAAAACAATAAATAGATTCCAAGAATTATAATATGGAGTTTCCAGGCCTTGAATTCAATTACATGCTACTGGGAGGAAAGACATATAACCATAAAAATGTATCATCTGCTGCTATTTTTATTATTGCCTAAGTGTCAGATAATAGGACAATCAATATAATAGTGTATCAGAGGAAGAAGACTTTACTAAGGCAGTTAAGGAAGGCTTTCCCAAAGGATAATGACTATTAAGAATGGGTAGGATTTAGTTAAGTGAAAAGGAGTAAGGAAAGAATTTCAGGTAGAAGAATTAGTTGGAGGTAAAGGTATGTAGCATAGTAAAAGTCTCTGATTGGGACCCAATTACATAGTACTGAGTGTCAAAAAAAGGTATTTATTATTATGATGCTTTCCTTGTCATATGGCATCTCCATTAACTATGTTGCTAATTCCTAAAATAAAATGAATTCCTAATGAAGGATATTATTTTTTCTATATATATATCTTCACATTCAGTTTCTCTTTTATGATAGACATTCAATTTTTAGACAAATTCCAACACCGCAGTTTGTCCTTTGCTCTCCATCTTTATAGTCATGATACTGACCCAGACTTTGTTGCCCATTGGACAGTTTCTTTATCCTTTCTAATTTTTTTTAAATTTTTACATTTTTTGCTACTCAAAATAGTATCATCAAGTTGATTACATCATTATCATAATCCCTAGAGTTAGAAGGGATCTTAAGGCCCTTTATTCCAAACTTTTCATCTTCCAGAATTAAGAAACTGAGTCTGAGACAGATAGACAGACATGTATTACATTCATATTATTAGGACAATGCCAAGAACTATGTATAAAAATACATGCAAACATGATAGGCCTTCCTCTCACAGACAACTTATATTATAATGGAGGAAAATAACTTATGAAATGGAACTGGAAAGGTGATGGGTGGGGGGATTCATGGTTTGGAGCTGGTGGCTAAGAAATGAAACAGAAACCTAACTCTTTTTTTTTAATCATTACTGTGCATCTTGGAATCAATACTATGTATTGGTTCCAAGGCAGAAGAGTGATAAGGGCTAGGCAATGACGGTCAAGTGACTTGCCCAGGGTCACACAGTTGGGAAGTGTCTGAGGCCAGATTTGAACCTAGGACCTCCCATTTCTAGACCTGGCTCTCAAGACACTGAGCTACCCAGCTGCCCCCCTCAATACACATAAATAAGAGTTGCTAGCCAGGAAGATGGGACTTGTCCAAGATCACAAAGGTAGCAATATCAGCTACAAATTGTGACTAATAAAAATATCAATGAATGAACAAAAGCAATGCCCATAGATTAGAGAATGGCTAAATAAATTATGATGCATAACTAATGGAATTTTATAGCACTGTAAGAAATGACAAGGGGCACTGAAGGACTCACATAAACAGGTGCAGTGAGAAGTAAATAAAGTCAAGAAAACATTAAATCCAGTGTCTACAATGAAATAAATGGAAAGGACAATCACAAAACAAATTGCAAATTTGTTGCAAAATTACAAATAAAACAAGCATGTCCCTAAAGAAGAGATAGGACCTGCACAAAGATTTCTGATATAGCATATTGTTGTTCGGTCATTTCATTCTTCTCTGATTCTTTTTGAGTTCTTTTAGGGTTGTCTTTTAAGAGAAATTGGACTGTTTTGCCTTTCATTCTCATGTTCATTTATACAGATGAGAAAACTGAGGCAAATAGAGATAAGTGATTTGGTAGAAAATGTCAGAAATCAAATGTTAACTTGGGTCTTCTTGACTCTAGGCTTGGTGCTCTATTGACCATGACACATAGCTCTAATTATGTATACTGCATATATTTTCAGACTTTTATTTCACTCATTAATTGCTTTTGCTTATTTTTTCTATTTTTATTAAATATAAAAATGTTATTTGTTATAGGGGATGTCTCTCTGCAGGAAGTTGAAGGGAGTAGAATATAGATCCTGGTATAAATTTATTTAATGTAAAAAAAGATAAATTATCAATTAAAATTATTTTTAAAAAACAAATAAATGAAATTATGAGACAAGAGCCATTCAGTCAATGAATGATACTTATTTAATATTTTTAATTACTTTACAATCACCGATGCACTAGATACAGTGGGGAGAACTCCAGGGAGGAATGTCTCCTTCTTACAATTACTGTACTTCTCAGAATGATAGCCACAACCAATATAAAAAACCAGTATCTATTGATTGAAATAGATATTTGATATCCCCAAAGGCAAAGTTGGAGCAATGTAAATGCATGTCCTGTGTACTTACTTTCATTATTATCTCATGTCTTCTTCATCCCTGTAGAAGGCTTTTATGACACAGCAAACTCTGAGTACATACTCCACCAGAGCTTGAGTGCTACACAGAGCTAGAAACAGAGCTTCTGTGGACATTTAGCTCATTTTCAACCTGTCTTAATAAATAGTGAGAATCTAAAAGTGCAAGAGACAGGGTGAAATATTGGACAAGTAGTATTTGAACTGAGAATGAGACCTGGCTTCCTATTCTGACTCAACCACATGCGTATATGACCTTGGACAAATTGCTCCATCTCAATGACTCATTTTCCTTATCTATAAAACAAGAACATTGGCTACATGATCTTGAGAGTCTCTATGAACCCTCAAGGCTATGATTATCTGCATAAAAGGGATTCTTCTCCTATGAAGCTAAAAAAAATGCTATTTTCTTGATCTAAAGGGAAACTAGAGCTCAATTCTTCCTAGAAAAGGATGATACTCTTTGTTTATACTATACAGCCTTCAGCGCACTGCCAGTACTCATTAATATGCCATTATTAATACTAATGATGATAATAACAGTATTGCTGTATCTATAAAAAGCAATTGGAAATTTAAACAAAGAATAAATTAAGAAATATTTCTTCCAAGAGACCATACCTATAACCTTTTTTAATAAAAATAGCATTAATGAAATATAGACTAACAGCTGGTAAGAAAGCACATAAAACATAGTTAATGCAAATAGAAGAAACAGACCAGGTCAAGCAATTAGACCTGAGCCATTCAAAGTGGAAAGAGCAGTTCCTTTCCTTTATAATGGAGTTATAAAATTGCCTATGCAGAAGATTCAGAGCTGAACTGGACCTCAGAGATGATCTAGTCCAATCCTCACATTTTGCAAATGAAGAAACTCAGATCCAGAAAGATTTCATGAATTATCCAAGGTGAGGCATGTAATAATGGGTTGAACCAGGAGTCAAACCAAGGTATTTCTACACACTGTGCTTCTTGCTCTGATGCCTCACAGTGACAGGAAGATGACCTTTGATTGTCAAAGGCTTTGCAAACAGTTCACAAGTTCTAGCACAGAGATATGAAACTTGCTGCCTGCTCAATGAATTTAATGTGCCAAACTCAAGAGTATGTCCTGAACCAGATTAAAATATAATTTGGAAATGTTCATCCAAAAAATTAAAATATATTATAACACAGAGATAATGTTAATTGATGATTATCTAAATAAAATGCTTCAATGGGAAAGTTTCCATTTGAGATTGTCAGCAATCAACCACATTGGAAAGAAAGTCTTTTGAGTTTTGGTCCAGTAAGAACAATATTCCATTTGTCCAAATATCTCATTTAGTTTTGTTGAGATAGGTCTATTTTCAGATTGGCCTTAAAGTGTTAAACATTTAGCCACAAACACAGATAAAATGTCCTAGAGGTGTGACATTCCGTATGAGTGGAGGGAATATGGAAACACACAAAACCATACAATTTGAATGTATTGAAGTAGATATTGAAAATTGTATGCAAGATTATATTTCTTCCTCAGTCCCACCAGAAATGAGAAATGGTTAAGTCAAATACAAGGTGATGGAATGATAGAATCAATTATAATCATATACTCCAAGAAAACTCCCAGTGCCACCATAACTCCCAATATTACCAAACATCATTATCATCAGCTAATATAACACTAATCAAAATATTACTATTAAAAGTTCTGCAGCTATAAAAAAAATAAGAAAAAAAAATTTTTTATTTACTCTGGATCTGGATAAACAGAAAGCCACTGTGTTCTCTCTTGAATTAAGTAAACATGGCTACTTGTGTGGTACTGAAACTCATCATATGCACAGCATGCTTATAGTTGGTATCACAATGAATACTGAACTAATGTAAACATGTGGGAAGAGCTCATCAGAAATGCTTCACTCATGCTATACTGCTAACCTAAAAAACACGTTGATAATGAAAATAACAATGAAATGAGATCAATTCACTCACCCATCAATGTAACATATTTCAAATATTTATTTTATTTTGTAATTTGGGAAATTTATTTGTAATTTATAAATTTGTAAATTTATTTGTAATTTGAGAAAAAGTTGGTAGTCCAATATAAGACCTCAAATATGGTAAAGTAAGTTACGTCTCTCTTCTTAGAATGAGTTTATTGTCAATTCTATAATGTCATAAAGATTAGTTTAAGAGTTTGTCCAAAACAACTGATCAGTTTGGTCAATTCTTATATTTTAACTACAAAATCAAACTGAAGAATAAAATGGTTTGACCAAGCCTAAGTTTCATTATATGTATTTAGGCAAAATTTTGAATTTGATTAGAATTGGCTATAAGTAATTGATTTATCTTATGCATTTTGTTGTGGTCCTATTTCATGTCTTATTTTGTTTGGCAGGAGGAGGACTTATATAGGTATAATTTATTTGACTGGTCTATGCTTCTTAACTGAGTCAAATTCTCTCAGGAATAAGCCTTAAAAAGTTAATATTATTTCCAAAACTATTTAACTTATTCCCAAAGTACTTGTTCTTGAAGATTGTCTTCCTGAATTTCTGATCAACTAGCACTGGCCTGGTTAAAAACCCAAAAGGCCAAGTTATGCACCTCAGATTCTGGCTGTTATTCAGTGGACTATTTCAAAAGTAGGAGTAAGTATGAAGTTTTATCTCATGGGAGGTGAAGACCCATTTCTCGTGTCACAGGTCTGGAAATAGAAGGGACCTCAAAGGTTACTCTAGTCCAGTCCTCTTTTCTTATTTATAAATGTGCCAACTGAGGACCAAAGGTATTTGCCCAAAGTCACAAAAGAACCAAGTTTCAGAAGCGGGATTCTTCTGTGCGCTGTCTTTTGATGCAGAGAAAAATATGGTGATGTAAAATGTGATGTTGAACATATATCTTCTGTTTTTCTATATTCAATACTTTACTAAATGTGTTTTCCCAAAAGTTTTATTGTTCGGTCCTAGGAGGCAATCACTGAGGTTACACATACAGGCCACTGAGTCCACAAAATTCACTGCAAAAGCCCTTTCCTGGCCTATACCCTTCAACTCAACTCTCTTAGCAACCACACTTGCAACACAGCTGATAGTAATAGAAAAAGAAGCCCAAAGATATTCAAAGAGGAATATTTAGAGCTAATTACCACCACTTAGGTTATCCCAGGATGACAGTATGAATGGGCTTTTTTGAAAGCAATAATTACCAATGCAATTATTATCTATATCTGAATTCAAATGAGTAAAATTTTATGTTTTTTTCCCATCTCAAATTTTAATGAGACCTAATTTTGCATTGATAAATCTGCTTGACCCCTCTTGGTTCCCACCAAAGACAGTCCCAATCTTATGAATTTGCCAATGGACTGGATTACTTGTGTTCATCTCAGTCCCCATTTCCAATCCTGGCAATGTTAAAAATTTGTTTATCTTTCATCTTCTTCTTCCCATAATTCAAAAGGCTTTTGATTTCACCAGGGCGAAAAATCATTTCAGGGACTAATGGCTACTTTAGTGAGCAACATTCATGAGCTTTCGTAGCCATGAATCATATATCACTTACTGATTAGCCTTCTAGGAATGATCGTCTCTGACCTGTGCTAGATGCTAAGAGATCCATGCTTCAGAGTGGGACCTGCAGCTTGTCTTTCAAGCTTAGTAGGACTCTTCCAGGTCCACTCCACTGGCATAGCTTTCAAGAATCCAGGGTCACCCTATCCCATCAGAACCATCAGAGGAGAATTTCAGTGAGCGATTAACAGGACAGGTGGTAGAAAAGGGAAAGCCCTTAAAGATCGTCTATAATAGAATTTTTTAACTTTTTCTTTTTGTCACAGACCCCTTTGTAAGCCTGGCAAATCCTATGGGACCCTTCACAGAATATAGTTCTTAAATGCATAAAATAGAATACGTAGGATCGCAGAGGAAAAAATTTTACTGAAAACAAAAAATATAATTATTTTTCCATCCTAGATCATGGACCATCTTAAATTTATTCATGGACCGCAATTTCAGACCTGAACTACATGAAGAAAGCAAGATGCAAAAAGGTGAATGACTTTCTTGAGTCAGTGAGATCATGAATTACTTCCCTAACTTCTGACCAGATTTATTGTTCTTTTTATTGAGCCATGGCTGCCCCAAACCATATACTCATTCATTTATCAGATATTCATTGAATTAGTACTAGAGGGGATATAAAAGGTTAGGTTGTGGACCCTTCCACTTATGGAACTAGTTATGTAATGAATTTCCTTAACTATCGTCTTTTCTGGTTATTGTCACAAGTCCTACGCCATCCCCTCAGCAAAGTGATGGCTTCTCTGCAATATTTATTTCCAGTCATTCTACTTTCTCCTTTTCTCTATCTCTTGGGTTTCTGAATATTTCCATGGCAGTTTGAGGCATCTGAGGACCTCACAACAATTTTACCAACATAACCTAAGATTTAAATCTCCATATATGCAGCTATGAGACCTAAACTGTAGGAAAGACATAGATAATACCTATTAAAACTATTTTCAGTAAGAATACTATTGTTTTTAATTTTTCTATTAAATTCTATTACAACATTAGCAATTTATTCATAGTACCTTGAAATAGCCAGTATCAATTGCTCTTCTCAGTACCTTTAGATTTATAACATTTCTTGGTGGCCCAATGTTCCTCCATCACCATAATGAAGGTATTTATTTGGTTTTGACAATATATTTTGCCAGGGCGCAGCATTTCTAAAATCATCTCTGGCTGTACAAAAGAATAGAAATTAGGGCAGAGAAGGCACAAGGTATATAGGTAGGCAATAGATGAAGCCAGGTATTCTTTTGCATTCATATTAGAAAACTACAAAGTCAGATACCTCAGGCTCATGTACCTTGGCCCTCTTCCCTAAATTCTAATGGTTTGAGATTAGCCTTTTTCTGGGCATTTTAAAGATTATTCACTCAACCCTGTGGCTAATACAGTTAAAATTACCATGAAAGATCCAGATTGGAGCCTGAACAGTACCTGTAACCATAGTTACGAGCCTGGGTAGCTGGGTGCATTGCTGAGCTGTAACACCTATCTTCTCAAACTTTAGTCAGGACAACATGAATGTTTAAGCAGTCTGCAAGGCTAGACACTCTATCAGAAACCACTGTTTTCTCTTGCCCTTGGCAGGAAAAAAAATTAATTCTTGAGACATAGTCACTACTATTTGCTAATGAAATAAAAAACAAATGGTACAAGTTTTCCTCATTATGAACAGTCACGAACTCTTTCAAACTAGAAAGATTATCATTACGCACCCTACCAGCACTTATTCCATGCACTTATCACTAATGAGAACAAAAAAGCATCTCATCCATTCTACTATTTCACAGGTGGGTTTTTATTTGGTAAAATGATCCCATATAGCTAGAGTTTTCCCTCATCTTTCAACCCTTCAAATGAATTCTTGTCAAGAGTGAGAAGCTCCAAGGCTACATGTTCTTCTGTTTTGCATTAGAGTGCACTGTCAGGAAATGTTAAATCTAAGGAACAAATGAACAAGCATGCCTCTGCACAGAGATGGAGAAATGTAGAATGGGTGGAGATGCTACCCAAATGTATGGAGAGAAACAGAAGATGCAGTCAGGTATCTAGACATGTAGTCTCTATAATGTCTGTGGCCTAACCAGCTAATGGATAGCTTACTTTATTTTTTAGTTTTCATAGAGATGTGTAGATTTAGGGGCAAGAGGATACACAAACAGAAAATGTAGTTGGCCATATAATGTGATTTAAGGAGAAGGGTGTGTGTGTGTGTGTGTGTGTGTGTGTGTGTGTGTGTGTGTGTGTGTGTGTGTGTGTGAGATGCTGAAAATTTCTTCCAACCACAAATATATCTCATTGTGACCTAAAGATTTAGTTCCTTAAAGCCCTTCTCTGGCAACTGGGCATTAGGTTTGATCTGAAAATGACTATGGCTACCTAAAGCGTTTACAAAATGATTTTTATCAAATGAGCATGAGACAACTTTGTTTAGAGGGAAGAAAATGAGCAGAAACCAGAGAGAAATCCCTAGATGAACACAACATCACAGTGGGTACCTCGAGTCATCCAGAGGATGGATAACAAGAACGTACTAGGCATGTGCAAGTTGATGAGAGGAGGAAAAGTGAATATCACAAAGGCAAGAAGGATAATTGTGATTAAAAAAAGACAAATGTTGTCATATTCACAATTTTCCTGGTCTAAGCCCTGGATGCTATCATTTGGTCACAGTTCTCAGACCTTATCAAAATACAAAGAAAGAAAAATGTTTCAAGACATTGCAAATGTTTTACTACATGGAGAATTAAATGCCAACATTTATATAGATTAGATAGGACAGTTATCATATACTGAAAACTAAGTGATTAAAAACACATTTGCTGTGATCAAACGTTGTGGCAGCTTAGAACTCACAAATTTGGCAATTGTGCAATCTTAGTAAATATGGTTTTAATAATGAATTAGGTCTAATTTAT
Organism: Monodelphis domestica; assembly: GCF_027887165.1. Taxonomy (NCBI): domain Eukaryota; kingdom Metazoa; phylum Chordata; class Mammalia; order Didelphimorphia; family Didelphidae; genus Monodelphis; species Monodelphis domestica. The sequence goes on from NC_077234.1 coordinate 157,486,947, forward strand.
GCATTTTCCATATCAGATTGTTTAGAAGTTGTCTATGTTGCTGAGATCGTGTTGTGGTGAAATTAGTGTCTTTGGGTGTTTAGAATATTTTTGTTCATTCACTTCAATCAGAAAGGCATCCCAGAGTCTAAGAAAACTGTCAGTCATCTTCTGTAGAGTCACATTTTAATGCCTCTGAGATTATAGCCAATAGAGCTATTCAACCAAAATTCAATTCCACAGTAATGCTACTTATATTTCTGTGTTGTATGTGTGGGGTCAGTTTTATGCTACAACATTCTTTGGAATAATATAAACTAATAATAACTAGCATTTCTGTAATTCTTTGAGGTTTGATAAAGCATTTTATGCATATTATCTCATTTGAGCCTCCCGACGACCCTGTGAGTTTGGTGCTATTGTTATCCCCAGTTGTATCCCCATCTGTAAAGATCATTAAACTGAGGCTGAAAGAGTTTAGGAGACTTAGTTGTCCAAGTTCAAAGAGTTAATAAGTGTCTGAGATGGGATTCAGATTCCAGTCTTCCTAACTCCTGAAAGAGGTTAAGAAACTTGCTTGAGCAGGATCAATCAGCTCAAACTCAAGTCTTTCTGCCACCTCGCTGTCTACAGTTTTACACTTTGATTGCAATGGATTCTGTTTTCTCCTCTGTCCTTCTGCCATTGTCTTTTACCTTCCCTGGGTGTTCCATATCTTGTATGATATTTGATTAACCAAACATCTATATACATAGAGATCAATCTCCAATAAGATCTATGTTACTAATAAGGGAGCAGCATTCAACGAGATCAGAAAAAGCTTCCCACCGAAGATGGGACTTTAGTGAAGATTAGAGGAGCCAGGAAAGTCAGGAGGTAGAAATTGGGAAGGAGAGATTTCTAGGTATGGAGGACAATCGGGGAGAAAAGAGTTGGGTTAAGACCCATCTTGTGTGAGGAGACACAACATGTTTTAGAGTGGCTGAATCACAAAGTGCCTGGAAAATGAATGAGGTAAGAAGACTGCAATGGGAGCAGGGCAGGTTATGAAGGGAATTGAATGTCAGAAGGTTTTATAATTGACCCCAGAATTGATAGGGAGAGAGACTTGAAGCAGAGAAGTAAACATGCCAACTATTGCAACCATCCAGACTTGAGGTGATGAGAACCAGCACCAGGCTGGTTAGAACTTAAGAGCAGAGAAGGGTACTTGTACAAAAAGTGTTACAAAGGCATTGTCCTCTGTCCATTGTCAGAGGACTGATGTGAATTGGATTTAAGTTAGGGAGACAGAGTTGAACAAAGTCATCAGCCTTACTTTCTTTTCCAGACTCATCAAAATTCAGTGACAATCGATAAAAGCCAGAATGACTCCTGATGGCACAGGATACAGTCAATGACCTTGGCATCTTCAATGTCTGACTGAGCTCTAAGCACTCTGCAGCACCTGCCTCAGTGGCCATCATAGCCACTGGAACAAATGTTCTCATCTGCCCATTCTCCCTGGAGAAGTCTTCACATGCTTGGGATAGACACCCCCCCCCCCCAGTCACTGACAGGTTAAAGTCCTGTTGGTTACCCTCGATCTGGTTTAACACACCTGTTGAGACATTTTATTTTTGTTTTGTTTTGTTTTCACCATAGTGTGGTTGCTGAGCATTTTGAAGCTGTAAGAGAGTTGGATGAAAAGTAAGCACCAAAGGAGAGTATGGTTAGGACAGGTAAATTTTGTGATAAATAGTGAAGGAAAAGACACTAGGAGAATCAAGAGATGAGAGTGGAAAAATAGTTTCTAACCTTATGTTTTCTCTCCACTCTGAGGGATTGTTTGCCATAAGAGTGGCCTAAGGATAACCAAAAAAGCATTAGGGCCTCTGGAGGAGCAGAAGTTATCTATAGAGAAAACAGATTCTCAAGGACTAATTAGCAGTTCTTCACCATTGGAGTGGATCATGAACTAACCCAAGCTCATTCCCTCTAGCCAAAGAAAGGAGAAGAGGGTTCATGGAATACATTCAATGGAGCATTACTTCAAACACTGGTTAATTCAGCTAGATTTTTTTTACCACCGGGGAAACCAAATGCTCTAGAATTTTACAGGGAAAAAAAAACTCTTTAAATATAAATCAATGGGTTTAATATGAAGGTCTCATTTTATTTTCCCAAAGAAAATCATAATGCCATAGCTTAATAGAAAAAGGCTAAAAATAGCTGTCAATTGCTTATTCCTGCTAATTATTCTTACTTTTCCATTTCATTTCTAGTAAATGCAAGCAATTTGTCCTATCTAATCAACAACTGAAAGCCCTAACTCCCCCACCTCAATGCCATTTAGGCAGAATTTTTATCAAAGTATTTGTAACTGAAAATAGAGGACATTCTTCAAAAAAAGCCAAAACACAGTTTGAGGTTCATTTTTCAAAGACAAAAATTCTGATAATCAAAGAGGCCATATTCATTTGAATTCAGTCTCATCAATGTATGTTTATATTGATTACTGCTATTTGAACTTAAAAAAGATTAGTTTATTTACAAACAATAAGCTTATAAAATTTTACAACTTACATAAGAAAAAACTAATCTGCAAATGAACACAACTTTAAAAATATTTTTTTCTTTAGATAGAAATTATATTTTTAAGTGGGGAGGGAAGGGGACAGAATGAAGATGGGGTAGTAGAGGCTGCAACCCAATTGAACTCTTCTAAATATCCACCTAAAAACAACTTTAAAATAATGCCTCAAGTAAAATTGGAGTGGCAGAAACAAAGAAAGATCAGGGTAAGACATTTTTCTAACTTAGGACAACTTAGAAGGTCAGCAGAACAGATCTGTGACACTAATGTGGAGACCTGCCCAGATGTCAAGCAAAAGCAACACCAGAGGTGTTGGAGGTTGGAGACAGAAACAATGCTCACACCACCAGCTCCAGAAGATCTCAGTTTGGAGATTGTAAGCGGGCTGGACAACCAATCAGAAAATGATTGCAGAGAACTTTGCTATAACTAGGTGTAGGATCTGGTGCTATTTGGTAACTTTATTACCTATATGCAGTTATGGGATGAAGAGGAGCACTAACACACAGGGCACAGGGAAGCAGGAAACCTCGTTATAGTACCAAAGTGAGTTCTAGAGCTTGTGGCTGCAAAGGTAGAGGTAAACTTCCTGGAAAAACACCAGCGTTTAGACAAGGAAAGTGTGACTACACCTCTCACTGAATTACATCATCTTAGAAGTATCAAAAACTTCTAAACTCCCAGTACTAGCTCCAAAACCAGCAGCACACACACACACACACACACACACACACACACACACACACACACACACAACTGGGTCTTGGAAAAGTGATTCCTTAGCCCCAAGTGAGCAAAGGCAAATTTTAAAATGAAGTTAAAAGTCAAGAAATAGATTGAAAAAAAGCAAATAAAAAAAAAGAACTTGACCATTGAAAGTCACTTCAGCAGCAGAAAACTGACTATATATATGAGGGCATAAAAACCTCACAATCAAATGCAAAAAGAGAAATATTTTTACCCTTTTCTATCCACAATGCAATAAAAATCATGTTTAATAAAGGGTAATGGAAATATTGATTAAAATTATTGGGAAACCAAATAATCAAATTCTGGAGAGAAATTTGGAACCATGCCTACGTGGTCAAAAACAAAAATTGTATATTCTTTGACTCAGCAATACCACAACTAGGTCTGATCCCAAAGAGATTAAAGAAAGAAGGAAAGAACCTACGTTTACAAAAAATATTTATAGCCATTCTTTTTGTGATGAAAAAGAACTGCAAACTGAAGTAATGTCCATCAATTGGGGAATGACGGAACAAGTTGTGGTATATTCTTGTAATGGTGTACTATACCATTGTGCCATAAGAAATAACAAACTAGATCACAAAAACCATAGAAAGGCTTATAAAAAAGATGCAAAGATAAGTGAACAAAAGCAAGAGAATGTTGTACATAGTAATAGCATTAAAGTACAATGATCAACTGTGAATGTTGTTCATTAGTATCAGAAATGCAAGGATGCAGGACAGCTCCAAGGGACTAATGACAAAAAAGGTTATCCACTGCTATAGAAGAAACTGACAAAGTCTGAATGAAGGTTGAAGGCTGTCATTCTTCCCTTTATATTCTCCATGAATTTTTCTCCAGTGTATACACATCTTCTTTCACAATGCGATGAATAAGGAAATTATTTTTAAAAAAAAAACATTTAATTAATTTAAAAAACTAGGAGCTATTTTTTGGGGAAAAATTAAAATAGATAAGTAATTGGTTAATATGGTTTTAAAAAATAAAGAAAATAAAATATCAAATATCAAATTAAAAGGTTAAATACACTACCAATGAAGATATAATTAAAGCAATTTTAGTAGTTATTTTCACCAATTATATGCCAATAAATATAACTGAAATTAATAAATATTTGTAAAAATTTAGACTATCCAGATGAATCAAAGTGAAAATAGAATACTTTAAGAACCCTGTTTTAGAAAAAGTAATTGAATAAGACAACAACTAACTCCTAAAAAATGTCTCCTGAATAAGTTGGATTTACAAATGTGTTGTAGTAATCATTTAAGGAACAAGTAATCCTAATACTATAATTACTATGTGAAAAAATTGATTAAGGTGGAATTCTTCCAAATTCTTTTGATGATCCAGATATTATTTCAATATCTAAATCAGAAAGAACAAAGGCATAACTATATACTTATTTCCTTAATGAATATTGATATATAATTTTAAAAGAATATACTAGCAAAAATCATATTCTTTGAACATGTGGGATTCATACAAGAAATGCAAGCCTGGCTAATATTAAGAAAAATATTGTGGCAATGAGGTAGCACAGTGGATAGAGCACTAGGCCTAGAGTCAAGCAGATCTAGTTTCAAGTCTGGCCTCAAATATTTACTAGCTATGTGACCCGGGGCAATTAATTTTACTTGCTTTGCCTAGCCCTTTCTCTTAGGTAGACTGAGTAAATATAATAAAAATGACAATTCTAGTTTACTCATTCAGTCCCAAGCAAATATAACTATCAAAAGTTATTTTATAGAGCAAAAAAAAAACTAATAAAATTCATCCAGAAGAACAAGAGGTTAAGAATATTAAGGGAATTGATAAAAATAAAATGTTAAGGCAGCTTAGCAATACCAGATTTCAAACTATATTACAAAGTCATAATCACCAAAACAATTTAGTACTGGCTAAGAAATAGAATGGTAGAAAAGTGAAATAGATTAAATACACAACACATAAGTAGTAAATGACCATAATAATACAGAGTTAATAAACTTAAATGTTCCAGTTTGTTAAAGGTTGTTAGGGGTAAAATTTTGGGTTGAGACTGAATATATATTTTAGTTGGTCACCAGGGATTTAAATAGTTAAATCCCAATGAAATACTCAAGCCAGAATGGAATTTTATGGTGGTTTATTTACAATAGAAGGAAGAGAGAGAGAGAGGAAAAATGGAAGGATAGCTACCTGGCCTGGTCTGAACCTGATAGGAGTTCAGAGGCTTCAGCCAAGGAATCTGTCCAGAGGCTGGTGCCTCCAGAAAAGCCAAGGAAAGGGAGTCTCAAGAGATGAGCCTTTCCAGAGGCTGTTGCATCCAGAAAAGTCAAGGAAATGGGAGTCAGTCTTGCACTTATCACGTGATCTAAGGGAAGCAGTCTGAGGTCTCACTCCTGGAGCTCCTCCACAGTCAAGTTCCACTGCCAAGTCCCTCTCACAGGAAGTGACGTGAACTATAAATGCAATTCTTTACATCAGTTCATGTGTTTTACATGTAACAATGGTGTCTTAAACTTGGCTTTGGATGGCCCAGGGGGTCAGTCAGTTATTTTCTGATTTGTCACTTGCTAGCACAGGCAGGTCATAGACCTTCCTCCCACACAGTTAATTCTTAAGTGGGGGGTGTATACATTCCTTGTGGGTAAAATTCTAAAGACTAAGCAGGATGGAGTAAATCTAAAATTCATAAGGTGATTTAGATAGTTGACTGGGATTTTACTCAACCCATTCTAGAGAGAGGTGGTCTTCTCAGACTCAGAGAGCAAAATGGCTACTCTCTGTCTAAAATACACACACACACACTCTGACTCTAGTTGTTTTATGTTAACAGATTTATTGATGAAGATAGTGTGGATTGGGTGTTGGATTGAGGGCTCAGAGATTCCCTAACACTAATAAATCTACCTTTTCCCATTCTTCTGACATTGCAAAAGGTCTCTTTGTCCCCCCAAAAATGTTGGGGCTACACTCACTCCCTCACTACCTAGAATTCCCACTTCCTATCTGCTAGGCTAAACCCACACCAAATTTGAATCCTCGATGAGAAGCCAGAAATAGCAGATGAGTCAGTGGATGGTGTCAACAGTGACCCAGTCACCCCAGTGTTGGCAAAGCCCACTGAGATAACTTAACAGTTCAGGTGACTATCAGTCTTCTTGAATATTCTTGAGATGTCATTTCAGTGTCTGGGAGTACTAAGAGATCACAGGAAACACATGGTATGGTTTGTTTTGATTTTTCACAGGATCAGTAGAGAGAGATCAATAATAGGAGAGAGCTAGGTTTAGGAGCTGTTCATGTTTCCAGAGTTCAAGCCCCTCTCTATGCTTACCATTACTCCACTCAGAATCTTCCCCCAGAATTCTGAGCCCTTTCCCCTATACTTCCTGGTTTTCTTCATTCCTTCAACCTTATGTGTCTCCACTCTGGTCCATTATTTCCTTCCCAAAATCACCTTAACAAGTCTTTGATGTAAAAACTCATCCTTTGGCAAAAAATTGCTGGGAAAATTGGAAAACAATTGGGAAAAAATTAGGTATAGACCAACATCTCACACCATATACCAATATAAAGTAAAAATGGATGAATTTAGACATAAGGGATGATAGCATAAGTAAATTGGGAGACTATAAAAACCATATATGTCAAATCTATAAATTAAGGAAGCATTCATGACCAAACAAGATATGGAGAAGATAATGGGATATAAAATGGTTAATTTTTATTACCTGAAACTAAAAAGAGAAATTCAAATTAATACAACTCTAAGGCACTATCTCACTATCTGAAATGACAGATGCTGGAGGGAATGTGGGGACATAGGTATACAATTAAACTGTTGGTGGAACTGTGAACTCTTCCAACTATTTTGGAGAACAATTTGAAACTATACCCAAAGGGCTATAAAACTGTGCATCATTGTATGTATCAGTATTAAGTCTGTACCTCAAAGAAGTCAAAGAAAGTGGAATCGGACTTATAAGTAAAAAACTATTTGTAGCAAATATTTTTGTTGTGGCAAACAACTGGAAATAAAGTGGATACCCATCAATTGGAAATTGGTTAACAAGTTGTGGTAGATAATTTTAATAGAATATTATTATGATATAAAAAATTACTAGGGAAACTGTATAAGAAAAAATTAAAATGAGAAGAGCCAGGAAATCATTGGGATATAGTAAGAACAATATTTTAATGGTGATTAACTGTGTATGACTTATCTGTTCTGATTAATATAATGATTCAAGAGAGTTCCAAAGGATTAAAGGTGAAAAATGCTATACACCTCCAGAGGGAGACGTGATGGACTCTAAATACAAACTCAAGTGTAATCTTCTCATTTTCTTTATTTTCCCTGCTTTTGTTGTGCCATTGCTGATATAGAAATATGTTTTGCATGAGTTAACATGTATAGTTGAAATATTGCTTGCTTTCTTAGTGGGTTTGGAAAGGACATTAGGAAGAGAAGGAAATAAAATTTAGACAAAAGAATGTTTAAAAATCATTTGAAAGACAAAACAATATGTTTTATGGATTGTTAATTGGTCAAGAGTGGGAAAGAGTAAAAACATTTTAGGAGAAATTAATCATTGTCCTTTATCTATACAACACTAGAATATAAAAATGAATTTGTAAGTAATTAATGTTAAGTGCCATATTACTAAGTACTTGTTGTTAAATGTCTTTTTTAATCAATACATGATCTATACATATGTGTTTTTAACCTTTTGTAGATTGATTATGTCAAATAAACAAACTACAAAAGTAGAGTTTGGCCATTAAAATGTAAGTGGTAAAAAAATTATAAAATAAATAAAAATATAATGAAACAGAGAAAAGTGTGGATTGATATGTTAGGTTTCTGTATAGGCAAATATGTAAGTTTCTCGCACTTTTTATACACTTTCCCCTACATTAGTCTTCATAAAAGATTTATAATCAAATACTATTCTGTTTTACTCTGGCAGGTAAAATGAAAATCTCTCCACTTTTTAAAGGATATTAAACTACATGTTAGCCTAGAGTTTGAAGTTGCAGTATTTCTTAATAATGAATATTGATAAATTCTTGAGTATAGGAGCAGATATTTTGCTTTATGTATTTAATTTTTTTTATTTTAAATGTTTTATTGATGCTTTAGAGAAAAACAACAACATTGCTTCCATTTCCCAATAGACAACTCTCCTAACAAAGAAATGCAGTTAAGCAACACAATCCAACAATGGATCATGCGTGACAATATAATGCTTCATTCCACACCTGTAGACTATCATCTTTCTAAAGAGTAAAGAGGTGAATTCAGGACTTCTGGTCAAGATGGCAGCATAGAAGCAGCGAAAGTTCAGACCTCGGAAACCCTTCCTTACCAATCGCAAACAGAGTGCTCCTAGGACACCGAAATTCAAGCTGAACAACAGGATAGACCTGGGGAACCCTCCTCCTGGACCTGGATCAAAAGGTACCGTAACCCCAAAAGCCAGAACCCTAGATCACTCAGATCTAAGTGGTAGGCAGAAGGAAGGTCCCAGGGCCCATCCCCCCCCCAACCCGGAGTGCTGAGCCCATGGCAGCAGTGGGAACCTCACGGCTCTGAGGACTCACCTTGTAAGCAATATGAGCTAGTCTCCTGGGAGCCCAACACAGATGGCAGGGAAACATAGAGAGAAAGGGGAAGCTTATAGCCCCCTGGCTGGGTCCTTCCATCTGAATCTCAAGGGAGGTCCCAGCTTTAGGGCACCAGCTGAACCCAATCCCATCAGGAGCCCTCAGAGCTACTGAAAGGACAGAAAACTCAGGGCTGGCAAAGGGGTTGCTCTGAAGAGCTTACCTTGAAAGTAACGCGGGCCAGTCTCTGGGCATTCAACACAGACTCTGGAAGAGGAGGTTGTTTTTCATTTTTCTTCCTTTATTTGGCTCGGGGATCATTCGGCCCACACCACCTGAACCTAATCCCATCAGGAGCCTCAGAGCTTCTGAAAGAACAAAAACCTCAGTGCTGGTGAAGGGCTTACCTTGAAAACAACCTGGGCCAGTATCCAGGCATTCAACACAGATTGTAGAGGAGGAGGTTTTTTGCTTCAGGGGCCATTCAGCCCAAACCAGGTGAACCTAATCCCATCAGAAGCCCTCAGAGCCCAGGCAAGCCATGACCCCTCTCCCCTTAGAGAGCAAGGTCTTCTGAAAAAACAGAAACCTAGAGGCGAAGTCAAGATGGCAGCCTAGAAGGAGCATAGACCTAGCAGCCTGGCCAGAGCTTTGAAGATCCTACATATCTGCTCCAGCCGTCCAGGAAGTTTAAAACTCAGAGTAAACCCAGCCCAACTAAGCTGAACTCAATCCCATCAAAAGTCTCCAGCATGCAGGGAAGCCCAGGCTCCCCATTCCATCCTCATTGACTGCTGGACTTTAAGCCAATCAAAAGCCTCCAGAGGACAGGAAAGCTCAAACCCCCAACAACCCTCCCCCAGAGATTACACCAAGAGATCTTCTGTTAAAGCTCCAAGAGGGGAGACTGATAGAAGTCCCCAAAAAACAAAACAATGAGAGGAACAAGAGCACAGACAAATATGGGGAATAAAGAAGGGGTGAATTTGAACAAACAACAGAAACAGAAGAAAGAAACTACAATAGAGAGCTACTACTCACCAAATGGAACAGAGGGGGAGAGATCAGCAAATGATAAACCAGAAATCCCAGCGAATTGGATATGGGCTGTGGAAGAATTAAAAACACAACTAAGAGAGGCTGAAGACAATTGGGAAAAGAACTTAAAAATTAAAATAAGTCATCTGGAAACAGAGGCACTTGAACTAAAACAAGAAAATAGTGTCCTGAAAGCCAAAATCAGCCAGCTGGAAAATGAAGCAAAGGAGATGAAAGAGGAGGAAAAGGAGATGAAAGATGAGGTAAAGAGGATGAAAGACGATCTTCAAAGAAAATCAGACCAGAAGAAAAAAGACGACCAAAAAGCCAGAGATGAAATCCAATCTTTAAGAACCAGAGTAAAACAACTAGAATCAAGTGACCTCACAAGGCAGCAGGACACTATAAAACAAAATAAAAAGAATGAAAAAAATTGAGGAAAATGTGAAGCATCTCATTCACAAAACAGACGATTTAGAAAATCATTCAAGAAGAGACAATTTAAGAATACTTAGACTACCAGAAGACCACGACAAAAGAAAAAGCCTGGACATAATACTAGAGGAAATTGTCCAGGAAAACTGTCCCGAGATCCTAGAACAAGAGGGGAAAGTGGAGATTGAAAGAATCCACAGATTACCCTCTGTATTTAAATACAACACCAAGAAATGTTATAGCCAAATCCACAAACAATCAGATGAAAGAAGAGATATTACAAGCTGCCAAGAAGAAGCCATTCAGATACCATGGAAACACGGTGAGGATAACACAGGATCTGTCTGCATCCACACTGAAGGACCGAAAGGCATGGAATATGATATTCCGGAAAGCAAGGGAACTAGGCCTACAGCCAAGAATTAAATACCCATCAAAACTGACTATATTCTTACAGAGGAAAGTATGGTCATTTAACATAACAGAAGAGTTCCAAGCATTCATAAATAAAAGACCAGACCTGAACAGAAAATTTGAAGTCCAACCACAGAACTCAAGAGAATCATCAAAAGGTAATTAAAAAAGAGTGGAAAAAACAACAACAACAACAACAATTTTTTTAAGATACTCAATAAGTTAAAATGATATGTATCCCTATAAGAAAAGAGGTCATTGGCAACTCTTAAAAACTGTTACTATCACCTGAGCAGCTAGAAGAACTACACTCAGAGGGAACAGTGACAAAATGTAAAGGATGAAAGGACAAGACATAAATAGGTATATAGATATATGCATGCATAAATACATATACATGTGTATATATATATACATGACTAAAGCTAAAAAAGAAAAGAGGTTATGACTAAAAGAAGTGGGAAAAGAAACAAATGGGGGTAAATTTATATGTCACAAAGAAGCTCATGGCGGGAGGGGGGAGAACATCGATACACTGGAAGGGTAAAGAGGTTGGAGATAGGAAACACTCAACTCTTATGTACTTTGAAACTGACCCAAAGAGGGAAGAACAATCCAATCCATTGGGGAAGAGAATATATTTGTGCCCTATAGGGGAGTAGAAGGGTAAAAAACAGACTGGTGGGGAGGGAAGCAGTACAAGGGAGGGAGAGGGTGGGGGGAAAATTTTTAAAAGTCTACAGGGGAAAATAAGGGAGGGAATAAGAAGGGAGGGGGGTAGAAAGGGAAGTACAAGGGGGACTGATTTAAAGTAAATCACTGGACTAAAAGGTAGCGCTGAAAAAGAAAGGTTAGAATTAGGGAAGGATATCAAAATGCCAGGGAGTCCAAAAGTGACAGTCATAACTTTGAACGTGAATGGGATGAACTCACCCATAAAACGTAGACGAATAGCAGAATAGATTAGAATCCAAAACCCTACCATATGTTGTCTTCAAGAACACACATGAGGCAGGTAGACACCCACAAGGTCAGAATTAAAGGATGGAGTAAGACCTTCTGGGCCTCAATTGACAGAAAGAAGGCAGGAGTGGCAATCATGATATCTGATAAAGCCAAAGCAAAAATAGACCTGATCAAAAGGGATTGGGAAGGTAATTATATTTTGTTAAAAGAGACTTTAGATAATGAAGAAATATCACTAATCAACATGTATGCACCAAATAATATAGCACCCAAATTTCTAATGGAGAACCTAGGAGAATTGAAGGAAGAAATAGACAGTAAAACCATATTAGTGGGAGAATTGAACCAACCATTATCAAAGTTAGATAAATCAAATCAAAAAATAAATAAGAAAGAGGTAAAAGAAGTGAATGAAATCTTAGAAAAATTAGAATTAATAGACATATGGAGAAAAATAAATAGGGATAAAAAGGAATACACCTTCTTCTCAGCACCACATGGCACATACACAAAGATTGACCATACATTAGGTCACAGAAACATGGCACACAAATGTAGAAAAGCAGAAATAATAAATGCAGCCTTCTCAGATCACAAGGCAATAAAAATAATGAACAGTAATGGTACATGGAAAACCAAATCAAAAACTAATTGGAAATTAAACAATATGATACTCCAAAATCATTTAATTAGAGAAGAAATCATAGAAACAATAATTTCATCGAGGAAAATGACAATGCCGAGACATCCTTTCAAACATTTTGGGATGCAGCCAAAGCGGTAATCAGAGGTAAATTCATATCCCTAACAAACTAGGGAGATCAGAGATCAATCAATTGGAAATGCAAATAAAAAACTCAAAAGAGACCAAATTAAAAACCCCCAGCAGAAAACCAAATTAGAAATCCTAAAAATTAAGGGAGAAATTAATAAAATAGAAAGTGATAGAACTATTGATTTAATAAATAAGACAAGAAGCTGGTACTTTGAGAAAACAAACAAAATAGACAAAGTATTGGTCAATCTAATTTTAAAAAGTAAGGAAGAAAAGCAAATTAACAGCATCAAAGATGAAAAGGGGGACATAACCTCTCATGAAGAGGAAATTAAGGCAATTATTAAAAATTACTTTGCCCAATTATATGGCAATAAATATACCAATTTAGGTGATATGGATGAATATATACAAAAATACAAACTGCCTACACTAACAGAAGAAGAAATAGAATTCTTAAATAATTCCATATCAGAAAATGAAATCCAACAGGCTATCGAAGAACTTCCTAAGAAAAAATCCCCAGGGCCTAATGGATTCACCAGTGAATTCTATCAAACATTCAAAGAACAGCTAACTCCAATACTATACAAACTATTTGACATAATAAGCAAAGAGGGAGTTCTACCAAACTCCTTTTATGACACAAACATGGTACTGATTCCAAAACCAGACAGGTCAAAAACAGAGAAAGAAAACTATAGACCAATCTCCCTAATGAATATAGATGCAAAAATCTTAAATAGGATACTAGCAAAAAGACTCCAGCAAGTGATCAGAAGGGTCATCCACCATGATCAAGTAGGATTTATACCAGGGATGCAGGGCTGGTTCAATATTAGGAAAACCATCCACATAATTGACCACATCAACAAGCAAACCAACAAGAACCACATGATTATCTCAATAGACACAGAAAAAGCCTTTGATAAAATACAACATCCATTCCTATTAAAAACACTAGAAAGCATAGGAATAGAAGGGTCGTTCCTAAAAATAATAAACAGTATATATCTAAAACCATCAGCTAATATCATCTGCAATGGGGATAAACTATATGCATTCCCAATAAGATCAGGAGTGAACCAAGGATGCCCATTATCACCTCTACTATTTGACATTGTACTAGAAACACTAGCAGTAGCAATTAGAGAAGAAAAAGAAATTGAAGGCATCAAAATAGGCAAGGAGGAGACCAAGTTATCACTCTTTGCAGATGACATGATAGTCTACTTAAAGAATCCTAGAGATTCAACCAAAAAGCTAATTGAAATAATCAACAACTTTAGCAAAGTTGCAGGATACAAAATAAACCCACATAAGTCATCAGCTTTTCTATGTATCTCCAACACAGCTCAGCAGCAAGAACTAGAAAGAGAAATCCCATTCAAAATCACCTTAGGCAAAATAAAATACCTAGGAATCTATCTCCCGAGACCAACACAGGAACTATATGAACACAACTACAAAACACTCTCCACACAACTAAAACTAGACTTGAACAATTAGAAAAACATTAACTGCTCATGGATAGGACGAGCCAATATAATAAAAATGACCATCCTACCCAAACTTATTTATCTATTTAGTGCCATACCCATTGAACTCCCAAAATATTTCTTTACTGATTTAGAAAAAACCATAATAAAGTTCATTTGGAATAACAAAAGATCAAGGATATCCAGGGAAATAATGAAAAAAATACAAAGGAAGGGGGCCTTGCAGTCCCAGACCTCAAACTATATTACAAAGCAGCAGTCACCAAAACAATCTGGTACTGGCTAAGAGACAGAAAGGAGTATCAGTGGAATAGACTGGGGGCAAGCAACCTCAGCCAGACAGTATACGATAAACCCAAAAATCCCAGGTTTTGGGACAAAAATCCACTATTCAATAAAAACTGCTGGGAAAATTGGAAGACAGTGTGGGAGAGATTAGGAATTGATCAACACCTCACACCCTACACCAAGATAAATTCAAAATGGGTGAATGACTTAAACATAAAGAAGGATACCATAAGTAAATTGGGTAAATACAGAATAGCATACATGTCAGACCTTTGGGAGGGGAATGCCTTTAAAACCAAGCAAAGCATAGAAAGAATCAGAAAATGTAAAATAAATAATTTCGACTACATCAAATTAAAAAGCTTTTGTACAAACAAAACCAAAACCTCTGACAAAGGTTTAATTACTCAAATTTATAAAGAGCTAAATCAGTTGTACAAAAAACCAAGCCATTCTCCAATTGATAAATGGGCAAGGGACATGGATAGACAGTTTTCAGATAAAGAAATCAAAACATGAAGAAGTGTTCTACATCTCTTATAATCAGAGAGATGCAAATCAAAACAACTCTGAGGTATCACCTCACACCTAGCAGATTGGCTAACATGACAGCTATGGAAAGTAATGAATGCTGGAGGGGATGCGGCAAAGTAGGGACACTAATTCATTGCTGGTGGAGTTGTGAACTGATCCAGCCATTCTGGAAGGCAATTTGGAACTATGCCCAAAGGGCACTAAAAGACTGTCTGCCCTTTGATCCAGCCATAGCACTGCTGGGTTTGTACCCCAAAGAGATAATGGACAAAAAGACTTGTACAAAAATATTCATAGCTGCGCTCTTTGTGGTGGCCAAAAACTGGAAAACGAGGGGATGCCCATCAATTGGGGAATGGCTGAACAAATTGTGGTATATGTTGGTGATGGAATACTATTGTGCTCAAAGGAATAATAAAGTGGAGGAATTCCATGGAGACTGGAACGACCTCCAGGAAGTGATGCAGAGCGAAAGGAGCAGAACCAGGAGAACATTGTACACAGAGACTAATACACTGTGGTATAATCGAAGGTAATGGACTTCTCCATTAGTGGCGGTGTAATGTCCCTGAACAATCTGCAGGGATCTAGGAGAAAAAACACTATTCATAAGCAGTCGACAAACTATGGGAGTAGAACCACCGAGGAAAAGCAACTGCCTGACCACAGAGGTTGAGGGGACATGACAGAGGAGAGACTCTAAATGAACACTCTAATATTAACAACATGGCAATGGGTTTGAATCAAGAACACATGTGATACCCAGTGGAATCACACATTGGCTATGGGGGTGGGGGGAGGAAAAGAAAATGATCTTTGTCTTTAATAAATAATGCATGGAAATGATCAAATAAAATTTTATAAAATTTAAAAAAAAAGAGTAAAGAGGCATGTCTCTTTATCAGTCCTCTTGAGACATTTCTCAGTACATTGATTTGAATTCTGATCCCTGTCAGTGTTGTTTTCCTTGACATGATTATAGAGTCATTGTATATGTTGTTCATTCGGTTCTGTTTATTTCGCTCTTGTAGCAGTTAAAATTTAGTTTCTCTGCTGGAAGTATTATATTTTATGAGGTTTATTAAAGATTAAGAATTTAAGAAAATACAAGGAAGAAAGCACGTGCCTAGGAGGGCCGAAAGGCCCATTCAATTTCACTTACATCATGAGAGATGCATCTGCTTGGAAGTGGAAGTAGGAAGAGTAAGAGCTGTATGCGGAGACCCTTTAAATAATAACTTGTTCTTGGCCTAGGGGGGAATTCAGGTGAGGTTACAAAGCATTCTGGGAAGTGGCCAAAGACTATTGGGGATTGAAGTCCAGGGTTCAAATCTCCATTTTTACACTCTAAATGAATCATACAAAATTTTCTAAGCCAGCATATGCTCTGTAGCTACTCTCCCCACCTCCATCGGCACTGCCAGTTTAGATACTCAGAATTTGGTCACATGTAAGTTGCTTGTCTAATCCTATAGCTCACAAACCTCCATTGTGTTTCCCACCATGATTATCAGTTAATATCTTTTAGCCAAACATTCATTTTAGAATGGGCTATTTAATAATGTGGTATAGTAAGAACAACTATTACAAAGCATCTTTCAAAAACTTTATTACATGCGCCCCTAGAATTACTTATAGAATCTAGAGAAAAATGGGTTCAAGTTTTCAGAGCACAAATATAAATTCATTTGCTAGAATTCAGACATATCTCTTAAATATAGTGTAATTGTGGTCTTTTTGTTGTTGGTTGTTCTGGACCTTTTATAAATCTTTGAATCTATGTCTACTCTGTTTTTAGCTCCAATGCAAACACTATTGTTAGTTGTTCAGAAGGACACTGTGAGTATACATATGAGAAGATGCTAAGTCCAAATATCCTGGACCTTTGGACATTCACAAGGATCTTCTCCAGATATGACAGGGAGTGCAGGCAGATTGAAAGGAGACTATGACTAAGGCCAGAGCTTTTCTCCTTCCTCAAACTTTTTTTTCACTATTTTCCTTCTTTGTTCTCATTTCTTTTTCCAATTTTTCTACTTTCTTATTTAATTCTCATATTGTTTTATTTTATCCAGATTATATATTCTCTTTTCCTCTCATCTCTCTCACCTCCCCAAGAAACGATATTGGGTTGTATATATATTATCATAAATCATATATTTTTCTACCATGTTATAAAAAAAGATACTAGAGAAAAATTCATGGAAGAAATAAAATAAAGACTAGTATTTTTTTGTCTGCAATAAGAATCTATCTACTACTATGGCAGTAGATAATCTATTTCAGTATGAGTTTCTTGGAGTTCGACCTGGCTCTTTGCCTTGTTGACAACAGCTTCCACTTCATCATCACATATTAATTATTGGTTCTATGTACAAAAATTCTACTGGTTTTGCTCACTTCACTTTGTGTCACTTCATATAAGTCTGTTCAGGTTTTTTTCTGCATTCATAATTATCATCTTTTATTGTACAACAGTATTCCATTACAATCATATACCATAATTTGTTCAGCAATTCTCCATTTGATGCACATCCCATCACTTTCTGGTTCTTTGCTAATACAAAAATAGGTGCTACTAATATTTTAGCACATATTATTTCTTTTCCTTTTTCTTTGATCACCTTGGGGGAAAATCTAATTTTGGTTTTGCTAGGTCAAAAGGTATGTACAGTTTTATAATCCTTTGAGTATGTTTCCAAATTGCTCTCCAGAAATAATTTGATCAGTTCACAATTCAAGTAATAATGTGTATTACTTCATCCGTTTTTCTATATTCCCTTCAACATTTGCCATTTTTCCCTTTTTTTCATTTTAGCCAATCTGATAAATATGAGATGTCTCAGAAATATTTTAATTCACATTTCTCTAGTCAATAATTTAGAGAATATTTTCATTTAGTTTTGTTTATATAGTTTTGATTTTTCATCAAAAACTATATCTTTTTTTGGCAACTTTTCTATTGGGGAATGGCCTATATTCTTATGTATTTGACAAAATTCTGCATGTATTTTAGTTATGACACCTCTATTCAAGGAACTGTCTTTAATTTTTTTTTTCCTAGCATTGGTGGTGGAGGTATGAACTGATCCAGTCATTCTGGAGGGCACTTTGGAATTATGCCCAAAGGGCTATAAAATGATGCATACTCTTTGATCCAATAATACCACAACTAGGTCTGTATCCTAAAGAGATTTTTTTTTAATGAGAAAGGGCCTGCTTGTCCAAATGTATATATATATATATATATGGAGAGAGAGAGAGAGAGAGAGAGAGAGAGAGAGAGAGAGAGAGAGAGAGAGAGAGAGAGAGAGAGAGAGAGAGAGAGAGAGAGAGAGATTTGCTCTTTTTGTGGTGTCAAAGAATTGGAAATTGAGAAGATGTCCCTCAATTGGAGAATGGCTAAACAAGTTGTGGTATGTGATGGTGTTGGAATACTATTGTGCTATAAAGAATGATGAACAGGATGGTTTCAGAAAGAGCTGGAAAGACCTACATGAACTGATGCAGAGTGAAATAATCAGAACAAGAAAACATTGAACTAACAGAGATATTGTGAAATGATCAAATGTGATACTCTTAACTAATAACATTAATATAATATTCAGAACAATGAGGGACTTATGAAAAAGAATGCTATCCATCTCCAGAGAGGAGAAAAAGATCACAGTAGGAATGCAGATGAAAGCATATGAATTATCACTTGTTTATTTGGTAATATGTTTTGGGGGTTTGGTTTTGTAAGATAATTCACTTATAAAAATGAAAAATATGGAAATAGATTTTACATGATAATATGTGTATAACTCAGATTAAATTGCTTGCCAGCTCTGGGAGGGGGGAGGGAAGAATGGAGGGAGATAATTTGAATCACATTACATTGGAAAACATGTGGAAATTTGTTATTAATATTTTTTAAAAAGAAGAAAAGAAATTTTTCCTACAATTATTTACCTTGTAAACGTGGTTACATTTGTTTTATTTGTACAAAAGCCTTTCAACTTGTTATACAAAATTCTACATTTCAAAATGCTTTTTATCTCTTATTTATTCATAAATTCTTCTACCATCCATTAATCTAATAGATAATATGTTCCTTGCTCCTCTAATTTGCTTATAATATTTCCTTTTATACCTAGTTTATGTATCCATTTTGATTTTATCTTGGTAAATATTGTAGGTTGATCTATATAAAGTTTCTGCCAAACTACTGTCTAGTTTTTTCAATACTTTTTACCAAATAGTGAATTCTGGTTTCCAAAATTTAGCTCTTTATCTTTGTCAAACATAAGTTTACTATTATCTTTTACAACTGTTTGCTGTATGTCTATTTTGTTCCACTGTTCTGTTTCTTTTGCTTAGCTAGTACCAAATAGTTTTGATAACTAGTGCTTTATAATACATTTCAAAATATGGTACTTCAAAATCTGAGACCTCCTTACTTAACTTTTTTCATTATTCACTTTGATATTGATGAACTTTTTTTCAAAGTTTTTTCTATAAAATAAAATAATTCTTTTATAATTTAGTTGGGATGGCATTGCATAAATAAATTGGTTTAGTTAGGATTGACATTTTATTTATATTGGCTCTAACACACTCACAAACAATTAGTATTTTTCCATTTATATAGATTTGATTATTTGTATAAAAAGTATTTTATAATTATGTTCATATAATTTTTAATTTGTTTTTGAAGATGTACTCTCAGGTATTTTATTCTATCTCTGGTTAATTTAAATGTGTTATATCTTACTATCTCTTCTACAGGAAATTGTTATTAATTTTTAGAAATGCTGATGATTTATGTGGGTTTATTTATATCCTGCTACTTGGCCAAAATTATTGATAGTTTCAATTAATTTTTTTTGAATCTCTAAGCTTTTCTACATATATCATCATATTATCTGATAAAAGAGATAGTTTTATTATATTCTTGCCTGTTTTTATTCCTTGAATTTCTTTTTTCTTTTTTTAATATTACTAGCATTCCAAGTACTATATTAAATAATATTTAATAGAGCAATAGAGCATATAAAAATCAAGAGACTGGGAAAAGGAACCCTTGGGGAGAAGAAAAAAGGAGTCTTAGAGGTTAAATTATCTCTCACGTAGAGGGAAAAATGTAGGGTGCAGTGGGCAACATTTGAAATCTACCTTCATCATGATTAGTCCAAAGTGGGAATAACACCCAAACTCAGCTAGCTATAGATATCTGCTTTAACCAATAAGGAAATAGGCAAGAAGGGGGAATAATAAAAGGGAAGAAATGGAGGAAATACTAAATAAAACTATACTAATGGGGGACCTCAACCTTCCCCCTCTCAGAATTAGATAAATCCAAAGAAAAAATAATTAAAAAGTTAAGGAGGTAAATGGAATTTTAGAAAATTTAGATGTGATAGTAGACCTCATGAGAAAAATGAGTGACAATAGAAAGGAATGTGCCTTTTTCTCATTGTTCATGGTACCTTCACAAAAATTGACCATATAACAAGGCATAAAAACCTCTCAATCAAATGTAGAAAAACAGAAATAGTAAATGCAGCTTTTTCATGCTGTAATGTAATAAAAATGACTTTCAACAAAGGTCAGTAGAAGGACTAAAAGTCAATTGGAAACTAAACAATCATCCTAAAGAATAAATAAATTGAAAAAGAAATCATAAAACAATCACATAATTTCATTAAAGAGGATGACAATAAGGAGATAACATACTAAAACATACTAAAACATATGAATGTAGCTAAAGTAGCTCGTAGGGGGAAATTTTTATCTATGTGCTTACATCAATAAAATAGAGGGGGAAAACATTAATAATTTGGATAGATAAAATTAAAAAACTAGAAAAAGAACAAGTTTAAAATCCTCAATCAAATACCAAATTGTAAATCCTAAAAAGTAAAGGGGAGATAAATTAAATTGAAATGAAGACCATTGAACTAATAAGTAAAATAAGGCATTGATTTTATGAAAAAATTAATAAAATAGATAAATCATTCTTTAATTTCATTTAAATAATCTGCTTGGATTAACAAAAGAGAATATAGAATACTTAGCTCCATCAAAGAAAAATCAATTGAACAAACTATTAAAGAATTCAATAAGAAAAAGATTGAGGGCTAGATGGATTCACAACTGAATCCTATCAACCATTCAAAGAACAATTAATTCCAATAAAACATAAAGTATTTGGAAAAAAATAGTAGAAGAAGGAGTTCTTCTGGGTCCTTTTATGACACCTTAATGATACCTAAAACTGAAAGACCCAAATCTGAAAAGAAAACTTTAGAGCAACATCTCTAATGAATATTGATGTAAAAATTTAAATAAAATACTAGCAAGGATATTACTGCATTTTATCACAAGGACCATACACCATGACCAGATGACTTTAATATCAGGAATACAGTGAAGGTTCAATATTAGGAAAACCACCAACATAATTGACCATATTGGAAGCAAAATCCACAGAAACTATATGATTATCTCAATAGATGCAGAAAAAGCCCTTGACAAATTGTGACACTTTATTTTTTAAAAATTAGAAAACATTGGAATAAAAGGAGCTTTCCTTTAAGTGATAAATGGCATCTATCTAAAACCATCAACAAGCATTATTTGTAATGGGGCAAAGTAGATCCCTTCACAATAAAATCAAGGGTAAATCAAGGATATCCCATTTTTTTCCTATACTATTTAATATCATACTAGAAACACTAGCTATAGTAATAAGAACAGGTAAAGAAATTGAAGGAATTAGAATAGGCAAAGATGAAAACAAACTATCCAATCATTATTTCCAAGAATCAGAAAAAAATGACAAAATTCATATGGAAGAATGAAAGGTCAAGAATATCACAAGAGCTATTTTTTTTTAATATGAAGGATGAAGACTATACCAGATTTCTTTTTTTTTTATACATAAAACATTTTTCTATATTGGTCATTTTGTGCAAGAGATGTCAAATTTTTTAAACCTTTACTTTCCATCTTTGAATCAACACTGTGTATTGGTTGTAATGCAGAAGAGCAGTAAAGGCTAGGCAATGGGGGTTAATGGCTTGCCCAGGGTGATACAGCTAAGAAGTATCTGAGGTCGCATTTGAACCCAGGACCTCCTGTCTCTGGGCCTGGCTCTCAATCCACTGAGCCACCTAGCTGTACCCAAGATCTCAAATTTTAAAAATATAAGGAAGAAAAGGAAATAGAATATGTCTCAGTCTGCATTCAGATTCCATCAATTCTTTTATGGAGGGTAGATCATATTTTTCATCATGAGTCCCTGGGATTGCCTTGGGTCATTGCATTACTGAGAATAACTACAGCATTCACATTAGTTCATCAAGAAATAGTGCTGTTACTGTTGTACCAGATTTCAAAATATAATCCAGTATTCATCTAAACAATTTGGTACTGGCTAAGAATTGGAATAATGGATCAGTGAAATAGCTTAGGAAATCAACATACAGTGGTTAATGACCATAGTAACTTAGTGTTCAATAATTCCAAGAAGCCAAGTTATTGGGTAAAGAACTCATTTTATGACAAAAACTACTGGAAAATTCTAAAATAATATAGCAGAAACTGAGCATAAACCAATGTACCACTTCATACACCAAGATAAAATCAAAATCAATACATAAACTAAATATAAAATCAGATTACCTAAAAAAATAGGAAAACAGACAAGTTTACCTATCATACTTAAGGCTAAGGGAAAAACTTTTGGCCAAATATGACATAAATAACATAATGAAAAATGAAATAGATAATTTTCATAACACCAAATTAAAAAGGTTTTGCACAAATAAAACCAATTCAACCAAGATTAGAAGGAGAAACAACAAATTTGAGGAAAAAAATTTATCACAAATGTCTCTAACCAGAACTTCATTTCTCAAATATAAAAGGAACTGAGTCAAACTTATAAAAATACAAATAATTCCCTGATTTTAAAATTACAAAAGGATATAAACAGGCAGTTCTTAGAAAAATGAAACAATGCTCCAAATCAATATTGATTAGAGAAATGCAAATTAAAACAAATCTGATTATACTACTTCAAAAATGTCATATAGGTTAACATGACCAAAAAGGAAATGATAAATGTTGGAAGGGATATAAGAAAATCCACTATTGGTAGAATTGTGAACTAATACAATCATGTTGGAAAGCAATATGGAACAAGGTTCAAAGGGCCACAAAACTATGCAGATCCTTTAACCCAGCAATACCAGTACTGGGGCTGTATCCCAAAGAGATCAGACATAGGGAAAAAGGTTTTAATTTCACACACACACACACACACACACACAAATAGCTGCTCTCTTTGTAGTAGCAAAGGAGGGGAAGTTGAGCAATTGCGGACCAAATGAAGAAGATGTAGTCAATGGTTGCATAGAATACTCTTGTGCCATAAGAAATGATGAACAGGATGAGTTCAGAAAAACACAGAAAGACTTATATGAGCTGATGCAGAATGAAGTACACAGAACCAAAATAACAGTATATATATATATTTTGTAAAAGAAATAATGTAAGAATTAAAGTATTATCAGCAAAAACAAGGTCCCAAGATAACCTTAATGGAATTATGATAAAAAACATTTTTTGAGATGCAAAAAAGGAAGAGTTGGGATCTGATTGCAGATCAAAGTATGTCTGTTTTCCCTTTATTTCCTTCATGTTTTGATAATTGCTATTTTATAGCATAGATTTAGATCTGGGGCTGCTAGATACCCTTCCTTTTAACTTTTTAAAAATGTTTTCCCTTGAAATTCTTAACATTTTGTGCTTCCAGGTAAATTTTATGATTATTTTTTCTACTTTTAAAAATATTTCTGTAGTTTAATTGATATGGCAAAAAATGGAAAAATTTGGGGAATGATGAATTATGGTATATGAATGTTATCAAATACAATTGTGCTCTAAAATGAATAGTTTTAAAGAGATTTGTGAATATATGTATTAACTTGTAGCCAAATGAACAAAACTAGAACAATTTGCTCTATAACATTAACAATATAAAAATCAAGTTTAAAAGACTTCAGACCTCAAACAAACAAAATGATCAATCACAATATTCTAAGACTATAAAGAAAAATGGAGCCTAATTCATGACAGTGAGATGATATACTAATATAGAGAATGAGAAATGCATTCATAAATGGGATCAATATTAAATTTATTTTACGTGAAAATGCTTATATTATATAGTCCTTTTTGATTTTTTCTTTTCCTGTTTTATTGCATTGAGACAGGAAGGGGGAAAATGCTTGATTACTTTTTAAATAGATCAAAATAAGTACAAAGTTCCAAACTGAAGAGGTCCACTTTACTCTAAAACCAAATAACTTGAAAAAAAAAAGTTGATAAATTTTTAAAATAATATTTGGCATTATGTGAGAAACTGATTGCCACAACAGAGAGATTTGCAATCAGATGCAAGGAATCGAAGTTTGAAGGACTATCAATCAAGGAGAGAATGGAAGATTCCAAGGAGAATTTGGTCAGGGAGACAGTTAAGAAAGTCAACATCAGAAATTTCACTTCTCCTCTCCTGAACTGTGAGAGAAGGAGCTAGCAGGCCAGTACTCTGAATTTCTGGCTAATAACTTAACATTGTAAAAGATTGGAGCATAATTCTGAAGATCCTTTTCAATATATTAACAATATCCCCTCAGAGACAAATCAACCTTACTTCCTTATATTGAATTTTATAATAGATTAGGGAAATCATAAATTCCCTCTGCCCTATCCCAACTCCATAACTTTCTTTCTTTAAAATAAATCCCTTTTTGAAAGTACTATACTGTGAAATTAATCTATTGAAAGCTGGCTGTTAACTTACCATCTGAGAAGAGCTGTTAAGATCAACAGAAAGAGACAGGAAGTGGGTAGGGGAAGGAGTGAGAATCCTAGCTCCTCCTCTAACCTTATTTCCTAGTGTCACTGTTCCAGCACATCTCTTACCCCAAATATCCTAGTTGAAGAAGCCTCTATTACAATTGTGAAAGTAATCCTCAATTAACTGAATTTCATTATTTTTAATTGAAATTTAAAAAAAATTAACATTGATTCCCATCAAGCCAAACATCAATGTGGCAAAAACATTGTCTGAGATCCTTTTGACAAGTTGTGTGGCACCTGATACCATGTGCTAATTCCTTCTATGAAGACTCCAAACTCTAAATAGGTTTGTGTCATAAATCATAGATCATAAAGATAATGTGAAAAGCATGCTGGACTTGGAGTGAAGAGAGAACTAGATTCAAATCCTATCTCAAATACTTCAGACCTCTCTGTTGTTTGTGTGAATCTTAAAATTTCTCAGACTTGTGAATCTTAAAAATTCTCAGACTCTACTTCAGAAGATTTGATTAAGCTAAACCCATTTTAAACAATGAAGTTACTTGATCAGGAATGTGAGAACTCTAACATTACTCCACCCATACTTAGGCATGCTTTAGGGGAAGATAAAGTTGTGAACTCCTTAATGAACAATGGAAAGGTACAAATGGGTGCTAAGTACCTATAAAGGTCAAATTAATCACTAAAAGGTTAGGCAACTTGCAAACCTGCAAGGGACAAGCTTAATAAAAGAGGTGTGAAGTTTTAGTCTACTCAGAGAAGTTGAGAACTAAAGAAGATGTGAAGTAAGAATGGTCAGTCCTGTGAAAATGTCTTCTGTGATTAGTAGATGTGAAAACTTAGGGGAGGTGACATAAGAGAAAATTCTCTTTAAAAGGAGGTCAGAAGGCCTCTGAACAGGGTGCAGCCTTGGTAGTTGAGCCGAGGAGCTAAACTGGAGGGTCTCTCTGAACACTAGAGTTTTTGCTTGGAAAGATCTTGTGGTGAGTGATAAAAGACTAACTAGTCTCTCTTAGGGCTCAGGCCTAGGCCATGTTGGCCTAGGCCCTTCATACTATATTTCTCTTATTCTCTCTCCCTTTCCTTACTTCCTCATTTGTATAAAACCCAGCTGACTTGGGTATATTTAATATTTAGGAATTTTCCCATTGGCAACCACTTTATTTTTGATTTAACTCAAGACACTGTCTTGAAACCATATCTTCGCGGTCACAGTTTAAGGCAACCACTCTTTTAACTGTTACATTTGAGAAGTTACTTAACACTTCTAAACCTCAATGTCTTCATTTTTCAAAAAGTGGAGATAATAATGCAAATAATTATACCTGGAGTACTTACTTCATAGGGTTGTTATGGAGACTAAGGGAGACAATATCAAAGCCTTAAAGCTTTGTATAAATGTCAGTTTTGATGCTTTTTATTAAATAACAATTATACCTTTAAAATAGGGAATCAGTTAAAAAAGAGATTACATTTTCTGAACAATACATAATATAAAAATAGCCTCCCTGTGTTGTAGATCTATTCCCCAAATTTCTCTGAATTTTATTTGAGCAAACCAAGAAACAAATTAAAATAGCTCTCCTAATTCAAACCCTGCAGAATTTTGTGAAAAAAAGGAGTCAGATTGTAGTAAGGGGAAAAAATCATTAATTTGTCCCTGGCTGCCAGTCACTTTCTCTAGGACCCTAACTCAGGTGGGTCAGTGCAAATTTCCAAGCCATTTATTAGGCGTATACTCTAGGCACCTGGTACCATGTGCTAGGCAGGCAGTGTTGCATAGGAGACAACACTCTATTTAAGAGTGAGAACGAGTTGGGTTTGAATCTCACCTCAGACATTTGCTAATTTATCATGTGACCCAGGTATTTCACTTAACCTCTCTCATCCTCAATTTCCTCATCTGTCAAACGGAGGTAAAAATAGTACCAGCTTTACAGGCTTATTGTGAGTAGCAAAAAAAAAAAAGGTAGTATTTGTAGTTTCAGATAAATTTTCTCTCTCATTATTATTAATTTTATTCTATATCACTGGGACATTTTTCTCTCGGTAATTGATGAGACCTCTCAGTGTTTGTGGACTGAACCACACATTAGTGAAAATTCACTAGGAATTTTGGATGGCTCCAGAGAAGAAAGTTGGACAGGGGTGAACATATTTGATAATGACATTCACACTGGGATCTGTGTAAGCAGCAGGTCTGGGGGTAGGGCTATTCCTTCTACCCACGCCAATTTGCAGATCAAATACTTTGTTTCTCCGGAGGGACTTTCCCCAAAGCAGCCTTCTTTCATCCTTTGGTGACTTATTAGATGCTCTCACTTTCATCCCTACTCAGTTGCAGTAATTAACTTCAAGGTTGTCTCCATTACCTCGGGGCCACAAAAATGTAAGTTCCTCTGTGCCTTTCAGTCCAGCTTTGGTGGAGTTAACGTTTTCACCTTCTTGTTCACTCCATTAGAGGTAAAATTGCCTTAATTGCCAAGGGAGGCAATGCTGGAGAGCCATTGAGGGGAGCAGGTTTCCTGAGCCAACCTTTTATAGCCCTTAAGTCCAGATTTATTGACTGGGATAACCTCTGTAGACACAGTTTTACCTCGAAACCTTTGATGTCATTGTTTAGATTTTTTTTTCAGCACCCAAGTGCCAAAGGATCAACACAAACATGAAAGGACTAATTAAGAGATTCTAACAATGGAACAGAGTTACCTTGTAAGAGATAAAGGTCTCCAACTCCAGAGGCATTGCTCAGATTTATTTTAAAGCCACAAACATCGATTCTGGGATATGTTCTGTTACTCTGATTCCATATTGGCTTCTTTTAAAGAGCTTATTATGCCAGGAAGAACAAATAATTTTGCTTGTTTTATTCGGTATTAATGAGGAGCAGCAGGAGAGCATACTAGCAATTAGTCAGATACTGCAATCAGAGGATCATAGATTTAGAGCTGGAAGCTAGAGCTGGGAGGCCATCTAGTTTAACCCTTCAATTTTAGAGATAAAGAAAGGTTTAAGTACTATGTTTACACAGCTAATATGTGGCATTCAAGATTCAAATACAGTTCTTCTGTCTCAAAATCCAACAAGTTTCCCCCTGTATTTCACTCTAACAAAAAGAAAAAGAAAAATGTCCTTCCTCTTCCTCACTTTATGTAGATAGGTGGAGCAGAGAAATCCAGAGAACTTAGATTCAAATCCTGCCTGGACCTTCTATTAGCTGTGTAATCCTGGGAAAGTCACTTAACCTCCCTGGAATTCTGTTACTTAGATCTATAAAATGAGATGTTTGGACTCAAACACTCCTAACATCCCTTCAAAATTTAAATTTTATGATCGTATGATTTCATGCCTTCCGGTTCATTTGTGCAACACAGTTTCCATCCTGAAGGAGCTTATGACCATGAAGATTTATTTCCATTGGACATTGGGTTCATGCTGTCCAACTGAATCCATGAGGCTGTCTACCTACAGGTTACAGCCTCCATTAGTCAAAGCATTGGAAAAATATAGAAACAAGGAACAGAATCCAGTCCAAAAAGCATAAAAGAATTGGTACTAAGGATTGCAATGTTTTCCACAGAGCCAATTTAAGACATAACAGTCCATGGACAAAACTCCCAGTAATCAGAGTAGGAGAAGAAATCTGAGCCCAAGAGCCACCTGATAAACATTTAAGTGGATAAATATTTCCTTGGAAGTAGTTCAGTCACAAGGACTTCTAGCAAAATATGAAGAGATTTTGGAAATGGAAGATCAACTGAGGTACTATAAAATAATGTTTAGATCCCAAAGAGCAATGGATTAGAGGAGAGGTTTTTAATTGTTTTCTATCATGTACCCCTTTTAGCAATGTGGTAAAGTTTATAGACCCATTCTCAGAATGCTATTTTAAATATATAAAATAACTTGCATAGGATTACAAAGGAAAACAATTATTTTGAATTAAAGATGGGGTAAAAGACTTTTCCCTTATCCAAGTTCATAAAAATCTATACCTTCAGACAACCACATTAGGTACCCCGAGGCTAGACAGATAGGACAACTCTCAAAAGACTAAATTCTATGAGAGACAAAGGTAAAATCTGGCACTTGGGTCAAAAAATATTATATAAAAGAAAAAGAAAAAGTTTGATTGTTTGGACATCAGTGAAGAAGTATAATTGGCATTCTTCTCTAGCTAAGACCAAACCTACCCTAGGTGACAGGGAGAAAGAAAAAAATTATCAAATCATTGTTTTCTGATAAGGAATGCTGACTGAAAAGTAAATGAAAACAGAATGTGAATAGCAACAGGAATGAACTATTTCCATTCTTCACTCACATGAGAGTTAGTTCCTTTTAAAGTAAACATACACATTCCACAGCATGGAGCATAAATAAATATAGCACAAACTGTGATTGCTGGCATTGAAGGTAAGATGAGTAGATTTTATTCATATGTTTGCAGGACAGATCTTAGATTTACAGAATGTCAGAAGAGGAAATATTATCAAAGGCTATCTATCCCTGCCTGAATTGAAAATAGCCATAATAGTAATAATAATCCTCTCTCCAATATACCACGGGATTTTGTGTTCAATTTTAGTCTCCATTTGAGGAAGGACATCAACAGGACATCAATAAAAGAAGGTCAACCAGAATAACAAAAGGTCTTCAATACATGTTATATGAAGCTTGGTTGAAGTCCTTCAGGATATAAAATCCATATAAGAAAAAAAAATAGGTTGTCTTCAAACAATGAAAAGCCTATTATATGTAAATGGGATGAGAATTGCTTTATTTAACCCAATAGGGCATAAACTAGAGCAGTGGTTAAAAGTTGCAAAGAGAAAATCATAGGATTGACATCAGGAAAATATTCTCAACAATTAGGGCAAAAATGCAATAAACTGCCTTGAAGCATCACGGCATCAATAGCTTCAAGAATGATTAGATGATTATTTGTAGTGTATATTGTGCTAGAAGATCATTTTATCTGTGATTTGAACTAAATCCTTTCTGTCTTCAGAATCTAAACTCCATAATTCTGTGATTTTCCCCAAAATGTCAATCCAACCTTTATTTAAAGATTTCCATGGGGGACATGTGGTTAACATACTACTTATAAAGCAATCCAATCCACTTTTGAACAACTTCAATTTTTAGGAAGTTTTTCCTTATGAAAAGGGTAAGAAAAGAGTTTTCAAACAAGCTATAAGCAACTTGGTTTCTATAAAGGGGGAAGAAAATTAACTGTGGTATAAATAAAAAGATTTAAAGCACTTCTTAAATAATGTCACAAGTTTTTCTGAAGAGAGACAGAAAAAATAACTTTAATAAAAAATGCAGGTGTGAAGAAACAGCATTAAAGGGCAGACTATTAAAAAGGGCTGCTTACAATGCAATGATCCAGAACAGTTCTGAGGGACTTATGAGAAGTTCCTCATTCAGAGAAAGAACTGTGGGAGTAGAAACACCGAAGAAAAACAACTGCTTGATCACATGGGTTGATGGGGATATGATTGGAGATATAAATTCTAAATGATCACTCTATTGCAAATATTAATAATATGGAAATAGGTCTTGATCAATGACACATGTAAAACCCTATGGGAAAGGGAGAGGGGAGGGGAGGGAAAGAACATGAGTCTTTTAACCATGGAAAAATATTCTAAATTAATTAATTAAATAAAATTTCCCAAATTTAAAAAAGGGAGGGCTGCTTAGAAGACTGCAGAATGAGTAAGGTTTCAGGGGAATATAGTCTTAGCTCACTTGCATAAATTATTTTTAATGATGAAAAGGATAAAATTCAGAAATTGATGAATAAAATAACTTGAATCTGGGATGATAAAGTAATGACTGTATCAATGTCTGTTATTTTATTCCTTTCCCATTTCTTAGCATTAATTTCTTTAAATGTCATGATAAATTTGCTATTTGCACACCATAACTTTGAATTTTTATTCTTCCTAGTGGGCATTTTTAAAAATAATCTTTGTTCTGATAAGTCAAAGTTTTGGATATATACAAAGTGATTTGGAAATGATTCCATATAAATAAACAGTTGATTCCTGACAGAATATAGTTAAATTCTTTTTTTTTTTTTAATGTCGTTCATTGCCTACCATACTTTGTACCTAACTTTGTTCTTAGGGAAAATATTTACCATTTATAGATATGAAACTTCTTCAGATCCATAATCACTGGGTCTCCTTAATTTATTACTTGTAAACTATGTTTTCTAGCATATTTTTACTGACTTACCTATGACCACTTATGAAGTTACTGATTATTTAAGCCTATGTTGAATTAACTTAGAGAGTTTGATAGCATTCTTAAATTTTTACTATATCTCATCCTCTGCACAAAAGTTTTCATCCAAACTTCAATTCCTGTTATGCCAACCTTTTTACAAGTGTTTATCATGGACATTACAATCATTAATGTAAACAAGTTTCACATGAAGTAATGTTTTCTGTTCCTTTGAACAAATGATAAAACCAATGCTACCCATTTCTTTATGCACTGAGAGACTGTTAGCTATCCTTTCATTTCATTGTCTTCCTTTTATCTTCTAGTTTCATTTCTTTTCATAGTATCAAACTTAATATGATTCATTTCCTCCAGTAATGAAATTATTCCTTAGTCACTGAATAAGGATCTCACATTTATATAATCCTATAGCAAGAAATAAAGCTATATTTATTGAAGGCCTAAACTTTGTGTAATTCATAATCATCTCTTTCCACTTTCAGCTAATCTGCAGATGTATAAGGGGACAGTGTGGGACAGAGCTATTTTGTGTTTTTCTTATGGATTGACATTCACAAAGCTGTCAAGATCATCTTCTTGATCACAATTCAATGTTTGTCTCTTGTTCAATAACCTTCAGGGGCTTACCACTGTCTCTAAAACATAATAGAAATCCCTAATTATGATATTTAAGATCATTCAATAATTTGGCTCCCACCTACTTTCCCAAGCTTGTTGTCTATTTGTTACCTCTCATGGAAACTATATTCAATCCAGAGTTGACTACTTGTTCCTTGTTATCTACTTTCCATCTCTCCCCTCTGACCATTTGTCTCCAATATTGAAATCATCACCTGACTGTTAAAATCCTTTTCTTCCCTCAAGAGCTGTAAGAGCTGGCAGAGACCATTCTAGCCCAACCCCTTCCTTTTAGAGAAGACCAAAGGAAATTAAATGTCTTGTTCACATAAATCCCAAAGATGTGCTGCAGATGGCAAATTCTTATAGAGTTTTGTAACAGAAGACCATTTGGAGCTCAAATGGTTAAAGAAAGTTTAGAGAAGTAGGTGCTATAATTGAATTAAATCTTAAAAATGAGTAAGATATAAATAGGAAGAAGGAGGTTATTTCAGGGGAATGGAATGAACTGAACAAAAATGTTACCTTTGAAAACACAAATCATTTTCAGAGCATAGTAAAATCATTTAACTCTAACTCAAGGGACTGTCATATTTTGGGAAAGTAATTAGAGATGAGAAAACAAAAATTGGTTAGTGTCATATTTGAGAGGGCCTTGAATGTCAGTCTAAGGAATATTTCTAGCTTTGTCTTCCCTTATATTCCTTTTATTTTATTATTCCTTAATTTTTGTTGGAATTTTTATTTTCTTCTCTTCCTCCCTTTACTCTCAGTGTCTGTCCATTTTTCTGTCCTGCAGGTCAGAAGCCAAGAAGTAATAGATTTGGAAACAACAAATTGCAGATTTTATGGAAAGTGAGACAATTGGTTTCTTCTGCCCTTAGCACTAGTTGGGCAATATTTTCTCCCATCTGTGGCTCCGGAAGAAATGCTAGGCCCCTGAAGAGTGAGAAGGGGAGATGGATTATTTCTGTGAATTTTTTAGTTGTTATGCATTTCACAGATCTTTCCACCAAACTTTTTTAGCCCTTATATTTATGAACAGGTTTTTTTCCCCCTGCTGGCTCTTTTCCTGGTTAGTGCTTGGTTATAGCACTTTATACCTAGAAGGGACTAGAAAGCAACAGAAGGGAACTGACTAGCATGCTAATCAAGTTGAAAGCTACAAATATGGTATCTTGATAAGCTGAGTACACTTTCTTTTATTATTTTTAGTCAATTTAAAACATTATTCCTAGGTTACAAGAATCATACTCTTTCCATCCTTTCCCTCCCTCCACCCTTCCCATAGTCAGCATGTAATTCCACTGGGTATTACTTCTGTTCTTGATCAGAACCTATTTTCATGTTGTTGACGTTTGCACTAGGATGTTCATTTAGAGTCTACATCCCCAGCCATATCCCTTTGACCCATGTATTCAAGCAGTTGTCTTTCTTCTATGTTTCTACTCCCACAGTTCTTCCTCTGGATGTGGATAGTGTTCTTTCTCATAGATCCCTTCGAGTTGTTCAGGATCACTGCATTGCCACTAATGGAGAAGTCCATTATGTTCAATTGTACCACAGTGTTTCAGACTTTGTGTACAATGTTTTCCTGGTTCCTTTTGCTCTGCATCACTTCCTGGAAGTTGTTCCAGTCTCCATGAAATTCCTCCACTTTATTATTCCTTTTAGCACAATAGTATTCCATCACCAACATATACCACAATTTGTTCAGCCATTCCCCAATTGAAGGGCATCCCCTCATTTTCCAATTTTTTGTCACCACAAAGAGTGCAACTATGAATATTCTTGTACAGGTATTTTTTTCTTATTATCTCTTTGAAATACAAACCCAGCAGTGTTATGGCTGGATCAAAAGGCAGGCAGTCTTTTATCACCCATTGGGCATAGTTCCAAATTGCCCTCCAGAATGGTTGGATCAATTCACAACTCCACCAGCAATGCATTAATGTCCTGACTTTGCTACATCCCCTCCAGCATTCATTAGTTTCCATTGATGTCATGTTAGCCAATCTGCTAGGTGTGAGGTGATACCTCAGAGTTGTTTTGATTTGCATCTCTCAAATTATAAGAGATTTAGAACACTTTTTCCTGTGCTTATTAATAGTTTTGATTTCTTTGACTGAAAATTGCCTATTCATGTCCCTTGGAGAATGGCTTGGTTTTTTATACAATTGATTTAGTTGTTTATAAATTTTAGTAATTAGACTTTGTCAGAGGTTTTTGTCATGAATATTGTTTCCCAGTTTGTTACTTCTCTTCTAATTTTGGTTGCATTGGTTTTGTTTGTACAAAACTTTTTTAATTTAATGTAATTAAAATTATTTATTTTACATTTTGTGATTTTTTCCAACTTTTGCTTGGTTTTAAAATCTTTCCTTTCCTAAAGATCTGACATGTATACTATTCTGTGTTCACCTAATTTACTTATAGTTTCCTTCTTTATATTCAAGTCATTCACCCATTCTGAGTTTATCTTGTTGTAAGGTATGAGATGGTAATACAAACCTAATCTCTCCCATACTGTCTTCCAATTTTCCCAGGAGATTTTATCAAATAGTGTATTTTGGTCACAAAAGCTGGGGTCTTTGTCTTGCTGAGGTCACTTACCCCAAGCCTATTTCACTGATTCTCCTTTCTGTCTCTTAGCTAGTACCATATTGTTTTTATGACCACTGCTTTATAGTATAGTTTGAGATATGGGACTGCAAGGCCACCTTCCTTAGTATTTTTTAAATTATTTTCCAGTATTCTTGCCCTCCTCTTCCCATGCATATCTTTGTGTGATAAAGATTATTCTATTTGTTTTATTTCTTCAAGTATCTCTTGTTGCCATCTTCAATTTCCTCTCCCTTTTTCTTTTTGTGTATATCATCTTATAGCATTTATTACCCCAATCTCTTCCTATGAATAATTACTATAATAGTGAATATAATTTTTGAGAGTTCCAAATAACATTTTCCCCATATATTAATATAAATAATTTGATCTTATTATAGCCCTTAAAGAAGAAAGTTTGAATAAAAAAAAAACATTTTCCCCCTTTCCCCTCTCTTTCTTATTTACCTTTTCATGTTTCTCTTGATCTTTGTGTTTGGATATCAAACTTTCTACTTAGTTCTGGTCTTTTCTTTATAAATACTTGGAAATCTTCTATTTTATTGAATGCCCATACTTTCCCCTGGAAGTATATAGTCAGTTTTGATGGATAAGGGATCCTTGGTTAAAGACCCAATTCTCTTGCCTTTCTGAATGTCATATTCCAAGCTTTGCGGTCCTTTATTGTGGCAGCTGTCCGATCTTTTGTAATCCTGATTGGTGCTCCCTGATCTCTGAATTGTCTCTTTTTGGCTTCTTGCAAATTTTCTCCTTAGCTTGGAAGCTCTTGAATTTGGCAATTAAATTCCTGGGAATTGTCATTTGAGGATTTAGTGTAGAGGGTGTTATATGAACTCTTTCAATGTCTATTTTGCCCCGTTATTCAAGAACATCAGGGCAGTTTTCTTGGATAATTTTTTATAATATGATGTTAGGATTTCTGTTTATTTCTGGGTTTTCAAGTAGAGCAATGATTCTCAAACTGTCTCTTTGTGATTGTTTTTCCTGATCCTTCATTTCATCAGTGAGATATTTTATGTTTTCTTCTATTTAGTCAGTCTTTTGACTTTGCTTTAGTAATTCTTGCTGTTTTGCAAGATCATTGGCTTCTAATTGCCTAATTCTGGTCTTTAAAGACTGGTTTTCCTTTTCTGTATGGTCTATCCTGCTTCTCATGGCTTCCAGCTATTTCTCCAAATGGGAGTTCTTGCCCTTTAAACTGTTATTTTCTTTTTGAACTATTTCCAACTTTTCTTGCCAGAAGGGTTCCATTTTTTTGATAAGCTCCAATTTAAATTCTTCAAGAGCTTGTGGACAATTTCCATTTTTTGGAAGCTTTTGTTGCATTTATTTGTATTTAATCTTCTATTTCCTCTGGAGCCTGAGTTTTTCCCTCATAAAAATTATCCAGGGTCAATCCTGTCTTTTTGTTTTTCTTGGTGTTGAGAAGTTGTTGTTCCTTGGCACTGTTTGCCATCACTATGGTAGCTTTTCCTTCCCTATCTAGTCAGAAATCTCTGTAAGATGGGCAGGCTCTCTGTGTATGGTGCCAAGGAGCAGGGATTTTTCCTTAGATCAGCTTCTACTGTGCACTGCCCTTCTCTGTTCTATCTCCCCATGGGTGCCCACAGTCTATGCTCTTTGGCCTGTTGGTGTTTCAGGTGTAGCTGCTCTCTGGGGGTAGGTCCTTGGTGGTCTTAGTCAACTGCCTAGCACCTAGAGATGTCCTCACTCACTCTAGAGGTACTCCTTGCTCACTCACTGATTCTAGCGCTCACTGGCTCTGACTCTGGATCTGTAGGTGGAGTGGGTGAGTTTAGATCAGCTCATATTTTGGTGGAAGCTTTTTCACCCCCTTATAGTGTGGAAATGCCCAAATCCCATGTACCTTCAAAGCTGAGCCCTACTGTCGAGTCCCTTCGTTCATATGAATTTGGTTTATTTGGTCTTTTTAGGTAGTCTATATTGATAGTCTATATTGATGGAGGAAGAGTCCTCCATCTAGACTGCCACCATGTTTACCAGGAAGTCCTCCTGAGTACATTTTCTTATTATTCTTATTATTCCTAATTAGTTTTCTTCAGTCTTTTTCTTATGAATATTATTTCTGCTATCCATCTCAATAGTTTGCTATTGCACATGCCTATTACTTAACCAATCCGTCTTTTATTTTCCTATTATTATTTTCTTTCTCTCCCTTATCCCCATTCATATATATCAGCACTAGTGTCCTTATTATGAACTGCATAATTTCTTGGCCCATTTCTATACTTACTATTTTAACGGATCTCTCTAGGACTTTTTTGAAATTAAAAAAAAAAACTTTTATAAATGCCTTATGAGTCAGCGAGTTTCCTATTATAGGAGATGTTTAAGCATTTTCAGAGGATAGTGTACAGGACTTCTTGCATTGGATAGGAGGTTAGATCAAATGGAAACTATGGTCTCTTTCAAATATAATATACTAAGATTCTCTGGTTCTGAACCAGTCTATGCCTTTGTATCAACCTCACCTCATAGCTTTAATATTTGCCCAGATTTTTATCTTGTTTCTTTTCATTTTCTCTGGTGGTAGTCTTCCCTTCCTCTCCCCCACAACTTCCTAGGTTTCAATACATGGAAGTTATTGTCCATTCTTCCATAAACTAGAAAATGGATGTACATATGTAATATTCTAAGAAAGTTCTATGAGCACTTAACATGAAAAGATGTGAAAATATTGCCTTTAAGATACCTAATTTTTAGTCCTCATTCAGGGAACTCAAGCTTCCTTTGTCTCTTACTACAGGTAAAAATGGAAAAATGACCATTATGTCATGACAACCATAATTACAAGTATAGAGTGTGTTGCTCTCATAGGTTATGTTTTACCACATGGATTTACGAAGATGTAGCTCAAAGAGCAACATGAATCCCTAGAATCTCCTCCACTCAATCTTCTCTAAAAGAAACTTCAGTTCCTGGAAGGAGAAGAAGCAAGAAATGGATACCATGAGGTTGGTCATTCAATTTGCCTCAGAGAAAAGGTGTATTGGGCTAGGATTGTAACCATCCACCAACATCAATATTGGTAATATAGGGTAATTAATTTTTTATATTCATGATGAATTCCTAAATGCTATTTCACATCAGGGAAGGAGTTTCCAAATTATATATTCATGTCTTGATTCCCTTCCCACAAAATATATTTCCAAAATTATAATAAATAAACCCATTCATCCAAACATATAAAAGAAATCAGAGAAGTTATTTGGATGAAAATATACCAGACAATACACAATGAATGAGTTCTCCCATTGGGAGTAAGATCTCACTTTAATCAATAAAGATTCTTGTATTTCCCTTAAGGGAAAATTCCTCAAAGCTCATAGAATGATAAAGTGGGAATAAGGACATGTTAAACATATGAGGCCCTCTATATGTCCCCTTCTTCTCAGAATATTTTTCTTCTTGCAAGGTCCTCTTTCTGAATAGAAACTGGTATATTGAATGTTCTCTTTTGAAACTGGAAGTTAGGAGGCCAGAATCACTCTCCCCTCCCAAACTTTCACTAACTATACCCCTTATGAAAGTAGGGAACATTGGGCAATCAAATAAGGACAATCTTATGCAACTGGACTTGATCCCCTGGTATTTCAAGGAAACCCACAAATTGTAACTAGCTTGAAACTAGGTATTTCACTCTCAAGGAATTTCTATTCTCTCTCAATCTCTCTGTCTCTCTCTCTGTCCCTCTCTGTCTCTCTCTCTCTCACTCACTCACTCTTTCTCTTTCTTCCCTTTTCTCTATCATACACACACACATACATGTATTCAAAACTTTTGTTATACTGTTTCCTTCTGTAACCTTTCAGTACCTTTCTGCCTCATCAACACGAGTTATCTTGAAATCTCATTTGGAAAACATCCTTTTTTGTGCCCTAAGACTTACAATGTTCACTGCGGTGCACTGGAAAATTTGCATTTATGTTACATAAAGCCATTAGTGGGACTACAAGAGGTATGTAGGTTAATGTTCCAAAGCCCCAGTTTAAGTTGTGTGAGTATCTAAATGATGGAAATGTTTTCAAAGGTGTTATGTATCTAGAAATACAAAAATACTCTTTTCATAGTTCTTTCTCTGTTTGGAGGGATCAGAACTTCAAACTTAGTTCAGTTTTATGGTACTGAAAACTGCTGCATATTCTGATGCTTGCTTATTGACCATTCTACTACCACCATCTAGTCCACCTTACCTTCTCTTTTAGTTCATTTCTTATTCTCTCTTCCTCTTACCACCTGTCATTCATTAATACAGTAAATATGTGCCTCTCAAAGATAAGGAGACTCTATCCTCTTCCAATATTGCACTTCTTTTAAGCCTTTGTTATACAAAGATTCCATTGCCCTGAAATCAGATGCATGATCAGAGCAGAAAAAATAGGGGTAGAAAAAGTGTCCACCTTAGATCATTCTGCAAGCATGATAAGCATCTTATAATGAAAGTGTATGCAACCAAGACTATACTTTCTTCTAGTTATTAATATAGAAGGAAGAACTAAAGCACTAGTGTTGAAGTCTGAAACACTTGAGTTCAAATCCCACCTTAGAATTAAACTTAATAGATCTGTATCCATGGGCAATTTACTTAAAACATTTATGCCTCAGATTCCCCATCTGTAAAACAGAGATAATAAAGGCAGTAACATCCATGCATAATTATGAGAAACAAATAAGATAGTATATGTTTAACTCATAGGAAGTCTAAATGTAGTACATACATCTAATACATGGTGATGATGTTGATGTAATGGCAATGACAATGATGGTGAGAAGAGGAATGCTATTTTTTTTTTCACACTGCTCATGGCCCTTAGACATAACTGATATATTTTGCCCTCTCTGCCCCTTCATTTGAAGTTACAATTTCATCAAAGTAGTAACTCTGGGTGTGGAAAATCCCTACCCATGCAGATCTGCAGCTCTTCCTTTAACTTAAAGTCTTAGAAATGCAAAAGGTGCTAAATGTTTTGTTTTCCCTCCTCACAATACAAGAGTTTTAATTTGATTATCTTGTGGATAGGAAATACAGTTAATGCTCAATAGGAATATGTCAGAAAAAAGTTTCTCCTATCTTTTAGATTCTAGATCAAAAGCTAGTTAGTTGGAACAATTGGATAAGTCAAAGTCACATCATCCATGAATCAAGTCTTTGCAAATATGCTTCTGGTGAGATTTGAGGCAGTGGCTAATGCTGACCAAATCTTTCAGGTTTTTTTGTTGTTGTTGCTGTTGTTGTTACACATGTCAACAGATCATTGGTTAAAACACAAGACAGTGGAAAGTTTATTGGCCCTGGAGTCAAAAGACTTGGATTTAAATCTTGTGTTTGACACTATTAAAATGACCTAGAGCAATTTATTTAAATCCTCCAGTTCTCAGGTTTTTGATCTGTAAAGTTAAAGAATTACACTAGATCACTTCTGAAGACTTTTGTGATTCTAGATCTGGGAACCTCAAATCCTATAAATTAACAATAGTGTGTTAGTCATTTAAAACACTTAAGATATTGACAGTAATTAGCCAGAAGAATTTTCATCTTAGTGTTTCTTTTATTTACCAAAACAAATCAATTCATCTACTATTCTGTGCACTTCAGACCAGGTGAGAGCCCTAGCCTCCGAAATGATGCTCAAAACTGCTTTAGAATAGATATTGACTGACTTTGCAAACCATCACTGGGGAGGCATAATATTCAATACTATGGGAATGAGAACTAAAAAATGATAAGAAGCTTATTTGATTTATTCTCCCTAAGAATAAATTAAATATATAGTATCTTACTGGGCATTTCAGCAGACTGACATGCTTATGATTCTTGAAAAATGATCATAAGGTAAGAGACTTAAATTGATGTTAAACAATGATTTAGATAAAAGCTCAAGGGAAGATATTAAAAGAAAAAAAAAACCTGAGTGATCATCACTGAAGACCATTAGTTGAAGGAGAAATTAGATTCTAAAGGTTACTGGTGTATTTTATATAGCATATTTTATACTGCATTAAAAAATAAAACCTCTCACGAAATCTACTGACAAATTATAAACAGAGAAGAAGGAAGTAGCTTGATTATTATTAGGAATGGGACAAATATCAAATTGAACAAGTTAATTTATTGTGAAATTTCTAAATGTAATGAATCATGTAAGCTTTTCATCATTTTGAGACCAGTAATGTTATAGCACATAACATTTTTGGCTTTGAAGAATCCTACATTTATTTTGGGGAAAGGGGAATATGTGTGTACACACACACAAACACACACACACACACACATCAATCACTCTCCTGATAACCTATTCCCAAACTGATTTTTGTAGCAAGAGAATCAACATGTTTATACATATACATATAGAGATTATAATGCAATACACCATATTATGATTAGTGCACATAAATAAATGTACAATGTGATAATATTCAAAGAAATGAAATGCTCCAAAAATATGTATGAGAGAAGAGCAAAGATGGTGGAATACAGGCAGAAATCCAGCTGAACTTTCCCAAAATTCTTCTCCAAACAACTGAAAATAACTCCTCAAGTCAGATTTTGGAACAGCTGAACTAACAAAAGTTCAGATGATCACATTTCCCTGCCCAAGACAATTTAGGAGGTCAGAAGAAGAGATGAGAGCAGGTCTGAAGCACTAGCAGTGAGGCTTGGAGGCAGTGGGACAATAGCAGTAACAGCTTTAGGAGCTCTCAGACCAAAGACAATAAGGGTGCTTGACAACTGGTCTGAAAGAGATTACAAGGGCACAGCTGGCACTGGATTCAGCAGGCACTAATTGGTGACTCTATAGCCCATATTCAGTTCTAACTTATAATTCCAAGCCCAGAAAAGTGATTGAATCAGGCAAAAGGAAGCAAGAGATCTGGTCATAGCTCCAAGGTTTGTAGTTTCAAACAAGCAGTTCTTTTCCCGGGTAAAGATCAAAGGGAAAACCAGGAGGGCACTAATATAGCTCTCCTAAGATGATGCCATCTTATTAGCACCAAAAACTTGTAGAACAAGAAAATAAGCTCAGAAAATAACAGCAACAAAAGTGTGAAACTTGGGATAGTGTCTTCCCATGACTAGGTGATGTAATATTTTATTGGGAGAGAGAGATGAACAGAGAACAGCTTTAACATAGAGTTCAGAGTCAAGAAACAGACTGGAAAAATAAGTTAACAAAAGCAAAAAATAACTTGACCATAAAAAGCTACTACAGTGGCAGTAAAAATGAAGACATAACATCAGAAGAAAAAAATGTGAAAACATTTACAAAAGATATTTTTAAAAATTCCTAACTGAACCAAGTGACCCAAAAGAATTCCTAAAAGAGTTAAATGAGTAGAAAAGAGTAGTAGAGGAAAAAATAGTAAAAGAAATAGAAGTGATGCAAGAAATTTATGAAAAGAGAATTAACAAGTTGGTAAAAGAGGCACAAAAATACTGAAAAAATAACTTCTTTAAAAGCAGATTTAGCAAAATGAAGAGAAAAGTACAAAATTCTTTAACTAGAATTGGGCAAGAGGAAGTTAGTGACTTAATGAAACATCAATTAACAATTAAAATAAAGACAAAAAATGAAAAGAAGAAGAAAATGAGTAATATCTTATTGGAAAAATAATTGACAGAAAATAGATCAAGAAGATATAATTTTAGAATTATTGAAGACCAGTAGTAGTAGTAGTCTCTCGGTAACCGAGGATGATGATTGTCTTTGTGCATTTTTGTGCACAAAGACACTTGTGCATGAAGATTTAAGTGGAAAAGTCGATGCACAGAGACAGTCCCACTCTCTCAGTGTTGGAAGCCTGGGTCCAGTGGCACAAAAAGTCGTTACACCTGGAGACTTCCTCAGCTGCATTGGATGGCCGTGTTGTCCTTTGTGCTCCAACACGCCCTGAGCACTCCACAGTGCTTTGCAGTGTCGCCATCTCATCCGTTGAACCTTCTTGTTGGTTTCTTCTGCCTGTTCCGCCGAGGCAGTCTTCACATGCTGGGTGAGCAAAGCCCTAGTTCACCAGGGGTCGACGTCGACCCGATGGCTACCCTCACAAGGTTTGGCTGGCCTGTTGAAGCCGTTATATTATATATCATATTATGATATATTATATTATATCATATCATGTTGTGCTGTGTTATGCTATGTTATGTCATATCATCATATCATATTATACCATAAATTATATCACATCATATCATATTATGTCATAATCTGTCATACTATCATATTATTACATTATAACATATTACATTATATCATATCATATTACATTATATTGCAACATATTACATTACATTATATTTTAATGTAATATCATATATCATATCATATTGTGTTATATCATATATCATGCTATGCTATGCTATGTCATATTATCATATCATTATTATATTATGTTATGTTATATCATATCATAGTATATTATGTTATGCTATGTCATATCATATGTCATGTCATCATAATATAGGATATTATATTATGCTATATCAGGTCATATTACATAATATCATGTCATGTCATGTCATTTGGTGTCATGTTATGTCATAGTATCATATTATATTATGTTATGTCATATCATATTATACCATATAACATCATGTCATAATTTTTCATTGTATTATATTATATCATATTATGTTATGCTATTTTACATTATGTCATAATATATACTAATATATTTTATATTATATTATATCATGTCATATCATATTATGCTATACCACATCATATTACATCATATCACATCATGCTATGTCATGCTATGTCATGTTATATCACCTTATATGATATGTTATCTCATCACATCATGTTATTGTTATATCATATCATATCATATCACATCATATCATATTATAGTATAGTACATTATATTACAACATATTACAGTATATTATATTATGTTATGTAATATCATATATCATATCATATTGTGTTATATTATGTTATGTCATATTATATTATATTATGCTATTTTACATCATGTTATATCATATAATAATATATTGTATGTTATACCATATCATATCATATTATGCTATAACACATCATATTACATCATATCATGTCATGCTATCTCATGTTATCTCACCTTATATCATATTTTATCTCATCACATTGTGTTATATCATGTTATATCACATCACATCACATCGTGTTATATCATCTTACGACATCACATCACATCATATCATTCCAAATCATATCATATTATATTATACCATATTATAGTACATTATGTTATGTAATATCATATCCTGTATCATATTATGTTATATTATGTTATATCATATCACATCATGTTATGCTATGTTATGTGATATCATATCATTATTATATTATGTTATGTTATATCACATCACATCATAGTATATTATGTTGTGTTATATCATAATATAGGATATTATACAATATCATATTATATTATACTATACCATGTCATATTATATCACATCATGTCATGTTCTGTCGTGTTTTGTCATGTTATGTCATATTATCATATTATATTATGTTATATCATTACCTTTCAAAAAACTATCAAGGAAAACTGCCCTGATATTCTAGAACCAGATGGTCAAATATAAATTGAAAGAATCCACCCAACACCTCCTGAAAGATAACCCAAAATGAAAATCCCCAGGGATCTAATAGTCAAATTCTAGAGCATCTATATCAAAGAATGATATTATAAGCAACCACAAAGAAACAATTCAAATATAGTACTACTACCTTCAAGAGCACATAAGATTTAGCAACTTCTGCAGTAACGGATAGAAGGGCTTGGAATATAATATTCCAGAAGGAACATTCTGAACCCTGTTTTTTGAGGGGGTTCTCTCCTTTCCCCTCTCC
Source organism: Monodelphis domestica (assembly GCF_027887165.1). Classification (NCBI taxonomy): domain Eukaryota; kingdom Metazoa; phylum Chordata; class Mammalia; order Didelphimorphia; family Didelphidae; genus Monodelphis; species Monodelphis domestica. Next base: position 157,531,029 of record NC_077234.1, read on the forward strand.
ATACTTCAGGGTCCAAGCCTCCCCTCTAGAATATATCCCTTCTTTTTTATTATTTTAAACAGATGGCACCCCAGATTTAAAAGGACCCCATTAATTTAAAAAAAAGCTTTAGTGACTGTCACCAACTGCCATCAACTGTCAGTTGTGAAGTTTGTCAACTCCTGAGGCGAGCAGCCTTTGTCACTGACTCTGCCTAGCAGTTTCCACAAAGTATCAAAACATCTTGATTTCTTCGGGGGGGGGGGGCGGAGAATTAGTCAATTGCCAGCTGCCACTCTGGTCAGTTACAATACTGAGAGAATGTCCATTACCAAAGGGAGCCTATTGTAGGGCTGTCAGCAATAGGGTCTAGCCATCTTGGATCCTATCTAGCTAGAAGCAAAGCTTGTGGGGACAACAAATGTTTTCTGTTAACTCCTGATAGAGCCTAAAAAAAAAACTAATGGGAAACATGTTACAACTAATACTATGGTTGATTGTGCTAGGAATAATGGCCATTTATTGGGGCTACTGTATCATTTATAATGCATCGGCAGGCATGATAGACAATGTTCTGGAGACATTAACTAATATGACTAGGGATAGACACAGTTGCCAGTGAATTATGTAGATGTAAATTACCTCTGGCAAGTCATACCCCAAGTCTATTTTGTGTTCGGGGCAGTGTAACATCTTAAAGAGTATCAAAGCTGGTGCCAACCTGATTGTCCAAAAGAAAACAGTACATGCTGTAGTCATTGCTAATAGGTTAGAGACATTGTTTGGTCAGATCCCTCTTATAACTGAGATGTACCAGGATTACATGCAGAGAAAACAAAGCATGGGTAAGGGAACTGATGAGGAGACTGGGGACATGACGGGGCAGACTAATGAGGATGACATAGTTACTAATACTAATACTGGGACACCATTAGGTGAAGTAAGGGGAAATGACCTTGCCAATAACATACAGGCACCAATTAATGCATCTGCTAACAATCTTGCAAATGCATCAAAGACTCAAAAGATTATGCCTTTGAGTGATGTAGCTAAGGTCACTGATAACTCTGGTAAAGGTTCATAAGTCATTCAACACCCATGACTTAGAGTCTTTACATAACCATATGCCTATTTTTTTCTTGAAGCCTCATCTCGCAATTAAAGAACTGAAAAGAGCATTTCATCTGAATTTTTTACACCCTAGGAATATAAAAATTTTATTGAGCAAACTAGAAAAGATTCTTCACTCACAAGCTGGCCAGAAGTTTTTGAGGATCTGGATTTCTCTAATCCAAGATCAATGGCTTATCTAAGAAAATGCCGTGAGGATCTATTGCAGTAAATGAAGCAGTTGTCAGAAAGATCCAATGCATGGGGAAATTTTGACAGATTATCTCAAGAAAAAAATGAACACCCAAGCACATTTATTGAATGCCTTATTGAAAAAACTGAGGGACTGTTAGATTTTAGCCCTGATTCAAAAGAAGCAGAAGTACACATGAGGAGGCAATTTCTTAAGGGCTGTGATAACTTGAGGGATTTCTTCAGGAACTAATGCCTTAAGTTTGACACCATCTCACTTAATGAACTTAGAGATATTGACACTTATCTTCATGATAACAAAGTAGATCAAGAAAAAGAAAAGAATGCTCTAAAGGAAAAGCTCCAAGAGACCTCTGAAATGTTAAGGCAGAAAGAATTAGAGGAGGTTAAAAACTTGGCTACAATTAAGACATTTAAGTGACAAACCACACAGTATAGACAGACACCCCAAAGTCAACAGAGGGTGCAAAGAGATACCAGGACTTGTTTTTTGAGTTCTCATCAAGGACATATAGTAAGAAACTACCTGATGAAACATTGCTATGAACAGGGCTAAAATAAGAGAGATGGGAAAGTTCAAAATCCATATTATCAGGGAAAAGTACATAATAACAAAAACTATGGGAGACAGGACTCTAATAACAAGCACTGTTGCTCTCACTGCAGACTTAGGGAACAGGAGACCCCAGACCTGAAAACCATGGAAGCAGCCATAGCTTCTGGAGCAAAACCCCGTTATTCAGAAGTTGTAGCGAGAAATAAGCATTATACCACATGATGCCAGGCTCTAGCATTATCTAGTAAAAAAGAGACGAATTTGGAGGGTAACTCCAGGGAGGAAACATGAGGGAATAAGCATAAAGTGAAAAAAGGGAGATGGTAGAAAGGAAAATGAAAACTTTAAACTTTTAGTGGTGGAGAAACAGAGAGTTGGGCAAGATGCCAAAGGAAGCAACTTAAGTACAAAACAAAAAGCTAGAATTGAGGTGGAAAATGAAATTGCACAGATAATAGCAGACATGAAACATGACATTTATGGTTCACAATACATAGGCACACAAAACTGCATGGAGAAAAGCAAGGCACAGATTAAGTCCTTTTTGGAAAAAAAAAATTAGCTTGCAGAATGAGTCTAGGCAGTGGAAAATCAAATGGGGCTAGCAAATCTTTCAAAGAGCAACTTAAGTATGCAAACCATTCTGACAGGATAGCTAAACGAGATATTGTTTCAAGAGACTTTGGAGCTGAAAAAATTATACATCTAAGAGGGGAAAGAAAGGAAAATGAGAGGAGAACTAACTTACATCCAAAAGCCAAAGACTTCTTTTACCCACAAAATGCTATAACACTCAAAGATACCAGTCCTGGGGATGGGTTTAGCACAGATCAATATCAAACTTCCAATGACTTTATATTCCCTGAACCAGAGACTGCAAAACAATGTAAGGGCGTGGGAACAGAAGAGTCTTTGACAGTGAAACCTCATCCATGCAGTTCTCAAACTGAAATTAATACAAACACAAACCTTTCCTCTGAGCAAACTGTTAGCTCATGGACATCAGTGGTCCAAAGTGATATTACAAGTGTATTACAAACCCTGGGGCAAGAAAGTAAAGATGATAATAGAAAATCTATGTATGTAAACATCATAATGACTAATTTACAAGAAACTCCAGAACCATATCTTGGGATAGAAGTGGGAGAACAAAAGCACAAACCTCTCACTGTTATAGGGGCAAGTGGATCTGTACTGAAGTCATTCCCAGAAGATACCACCATAGAGGGAATGGTTTCTATGTCAACAGATTCACAAGAGTGAGTAGATACATGAGAACCTGATCCAAAAGATATGGTAGAACCTGTGCACTCCAGTAACATAATTGCAGATCTGCAGGAAGCAGTAAACCCACAAGAATGAAATTTGTCACCACAGAACTCAGAATTAGAACATATTACTGGTCAACAGATAGAAAAAGAAAAGGAAATGAACTTCGGGAAAATGGGTCATGTAAGATCAATCATATTAACTTCACATATAGGGAAGTACATCCACATATGCATTGGAATAAATATGCATCCACCATGACATATCTAGAACACAAGCAAATTTCACATTGACATTAGGGGCTGTGCCATAAATAAGGACAGCCCATGAATTGTATATCTATAAATAAACATCAACTACCAGAGGATATATATGAATATATGTATTTAGATAACATGTAACATATGTAAATGTATAAAAATAATAGACATGTATATATATACATATATAACATAATAACTATCGAATCCACTGATATAGATAAAGAGGAAAGAGTTAAAATACTCACTGTTAATAGACAGAGACAGGGTAGTTTAGGGTGGAAAAGGGAATATTGTAACTAGAGAGGTAACATAGGGACAAGATAAATCAGATGTTATTAGATAGAAGTTAATATATTTATATATGTATATATATATACCTATAAAATATTATGAATTTTTATATTGGTTTTAGCACTATATAAGGCATAGGATAGTTCAATTTTACTTAATATTTGAATTTTATATTGATTGCCATATGAATTTCTTTTATATTAAGAAATTGTTATATTGTAAAAATTTTGTTGGCACATAATCCTAACACTCTTCCCACCACTCAGTTTTAGCATAAAATAGGAACTTAGATTAGAAAATAGACAGATTAGGATAAGATTTTATTATTTTGGGGAGGGGGAAGGTTAGATGGGAACAATAAGTAGCATAGATAGATTAGAATAGACAAAGAAGATAAGTAACTGGCATGGGCCAAGATGGCACCAAGTGAACAACAGGAAATGGAGGATTTGTGATAGAGGCTGGCACTAGAGAAAAAGGGCCAGACTGAAGAGTATATGAAATTGATCACCTGGATGGGGGAGGGGCCGCAGGAGTGAATTTCCTGAGGAGAGAAGACTGGCTGGAGAGCAGTGAGGGTCTCTCCTTCTTGAGACTTTGTTACTGGAAATCTGTCCCCCAACACTTCCCAATTGAAGGAACTTTCTGAAGAGAAACCTGAACAGACTTTACCTCAACTCCTGTTGCCCACTGGTGAGTCAACCTGACTTTCTCTCAGGGGGACTCAGGCTGCCAACGCCCGAGTTCCCCCCAAACTTGAGGAGGGAAGAAAAGGGTTTAGATAGAGACAGGGACCCCCTTTTCTGACTTTCCTTTTCTCATTCTTTCCTGCCCGTTATTTCCTTTTGTAGTACCTGATTGAGTTAACATTAAAGGTTATCTGTTCCCCAAGCAGAGTGTGAGTGAATGGACCAAGGGGAGAGCTTTTGGTCTCAAGTAGTGGAGGGGGGACAAGAGGAACAAGAGCGAATTGGGGAGAGCAGCTTTAGCTAAGGAGGGAAGGCAGAAGGGGGAAAATCTTCAAACCCCCTCTCCTCTCTCTGAGCCAACCCATTACATCTGTTGTCTCACCTCTCCTTCCCCCTCTCCATACCTCAGGGTCCAAGCCTCCCCACTGGGGTACATTCCTTCCTTCTTTTTTATTTTTTTTAAAAACATAGGTGCCATAGATAGTGAAATAATATTTAAAAATTGATATCAAGTTTCTCTGATAAAGTCCTTATTTCTCAAGCATATATGGAACTGTGACAGATTTATAAAAATAAGAGGCATTCCCTGATGGAGAAATGGTCAAAAGATATTAACAGGCAATTTTCAGAAGTTGAACCTATTGTTTTTGGCATTATAGTAAAATAACAATATTAATTTGGAGGGGTTTAGGATGGAAAACACATAGGGATTAACATATAAATATTTTGCTTTTATTCAACAAAGAGGAGAAATTTGGGAAAAGGAGGGAGGGGGAGAAGGAGCTCTTTTGACTTAATCCCTTAGTTTAAAACTCTTAACTAATAATCATATCTTATCTTATCTTAAACTCCTAAGGGTCAGTCCAATAGAAAGCTCAGAGATCTTACATATAGAGACTTTTGGAAAGTAGAGTCTGGAGTCCAGATGAGGAGTCCTAGATGGTCCAGAGAATAGCTAGATCTCCCAATATTGTCCGTTAGTCTACCTAAGGGTATTGAAAAACTCCTATCCACTCCTGCTTCAGAGGGCTGCTTGTAGGATGATCCAAAGCTGTCCATGAGAACTCAGAGATGCTTTCCCTTCAGTTGCAAACTCCCAAGAGAAGTAAACTGTCTCCCCAATGGTTTGAAACTTTTCCCCTGCCAGCTCTGAAGGTTCTCTGGGATTCTGTGTCCCATGGCCTGCCTGTCAAATCTTTGTATCTTATCTCTACAATAGGTGGATTGTGGGAATTGAGTGACCTGCAAAAGTCTTATGAAAACTTTTTTTCAAATCACTATTAATTATGGAAATGCAAATGAAAACAACTCTGATGTACCACTTCATATCTATCAGAAATGAAACATGCTAGAGGGTATGAGGGAAAATTAGTACACTAACAGACTCTTGCTGGAACTTTGAATTAGTTCAACCATTCTGGAGAACAATTTGGAACCAGGACCACATGGCTATAAAAGTGTGACTATCACTTGACCCAGAAATATTACTATTAGATCTGTGCCCCAGAAAGATCAAAGAGAAAGGAAAGGGTTCCGTATGTACAATAATATTTATAACAGCTCTTTTTTTGTGGTGGCAAGAAATTGGAAAAGGATAGGATACTCATCAATTGTGAAATGACTGAACATGTTGTGGTATAGTATTGTGTTATAAGAAATGATGAGGGAGGTGGCTAGGTGACTCAGTAGTTTGAAGAGATGGGTCCAGGCATGGGAAGTCCTAGTTTCAATTCTGACCTCAGACGCTTCGTAGTTGTGTGTCCTTGGGCAAGTCACTCAACTCCCATTGCCTCCGCTTTACTGCTTTTTTTTTGCTTTTATGGCAAGACCTATGTGAATTGACGCAAAGCAAAGAGAAAAGTCCAAAAGCACTCTGACCAACATAATGATCCAGGACAATTCCAAATGGCACAAGCTGAAAACATTATGTCTACCTTCAGAAAGAGAACTAAAGAATTTGAGTGAAAACTGAATGATAATTTTCTTGCTTTCTTTATTTGTGTTTTTCCTCAATATGACTAATATAGAACTATGTTTTGCATGATTTCACATGTATAAATTAATGAATATAATTTTGGTTGCCTTCTTAGTGGTTGGGGGAAGGGTAAAAGGGATGAAGAGAATTCAGAACTTAAAATATAAAAAGAAAGAAATGTTAAAAATAACATTTTTGAAATTTAATGTATAATGTTCTGTCATGTTAGCTTCTTTTTACTAAAAATAATTCTTCCATGCATTGAAGTAAAACCTATCTGACATATTTCAAAACTTAATACTACATTTTATGTACTATTACTTACTGTTTTAGGAAAAAAATAAAAGGACGAGATATTCTTTTAGTTCTAGTAGATGGTTTTCATTTTTATCTTACTATTTTAAAAATATTATTTACTTCTCCTCTCTCCCAAATAGTCTTTCATTTTCCTCCTTTCCTCTTTTCAATACTGATCCTAGCCTAAAGACCATGTTATTTTTCTAACCTCACCTTCTTCTTTAAGGCAACAAGGTTGTTGTTGATTTTTGAGGTTGAAGGGGAAACAGGGAGTCCCTGAGCTTGCCCTGTGTATTTGAGCATAGGTAACACTGGAGAGCAAGGGCTAGAAGCTTGGGGGGTATCCTCATTGTCCTTTGTAGAATGGGGAGTCTTCCCCAGTTTGTTCAGCTCTGTTTTACAGAAGGCGTTGAGGAGGATGTCTCTCATTTAGTCCCTAGTTCCTCCATTTCCCTTTTCAAGTTTTCCTTTCTTTCATATTCTTAGTCACCACATTACTAAACATCTTATTCTCTTATGACAATATTTTAAACTGAGTATCCCCCAAAAATAAGAGAGAACTTACTGTGGGAATTAGACTGCATAAGCAATGATACCTTCCTACTGTTTCTCAGACATGTCATACCTGAAAGATAATACTGCTTCACCTTCTGCTCCTTAAAATTTCTAATATACTTAAAATTTTAGTTCAAATATATCCTTCTACCTGAGTCCTTCTCTCAACACCCTTGATGATGATGTCTTCCTCTAAAAAATTTATCTTGTAGTCATCAAATATACATATACCTGTGGATGTGTGTATATTTGTGAATATATGTGTGTGTAACTAAATATTCCTGGAAGAAATTCCTTTAATGTTTTTCTTTGTCTTTATATATGGATATTCAACCTAGTGACTTACACAGAGTAGGCACTTAATGAATGTTTTATTGATTAACTGATGAAATAGGACCTTAAGGGGATACTTAATCCTCCAATATTTTCTGTATATTATCTTTTTCATTTCTTTTCTGCATCATTTCAGATTGATTCCTGATTTCTTTTTTCCATAATGCATATTGTAATAGACTCTTTTTTGTCTAAAGGGCTAGGATTCTGGACAATTATAATGATAATAATAATAATGATGATGTTGATTATTCTTTTCTCTCTTACTCCCAATCGCCAACACATCCTCCCACATTTAAAGATATTGGCATTTTCTTTCACACCAGCCATTTCCTTGCCATCATCTTTAGAGACTTCAATATGCTACAATATGCAGGCCTAATGATGGCAGAAAGATCATCTAATCCTCTCTGGGTGCCATTATTATTCCCATTTTTACAGACAAAGAAACTGAGGCAGACAGTGGTTATGAAGCTAATGAGAGTCTGAAGCTCAATTTGTACTTAGGTCTTCCTGATTCCTGAACTCTATCCAGAATTCACCAACTTGCTGACCTTACTTGTAAAGCTACCTCATGCCCTTTGACTGAAGCTAAAGGGCAATAAAGAGTTAATGGGTATGATGAACATGTAGAAGGTTTGAAGAGTGGAAGGGGAAGAGAAAAAGAAGAATTCACAGCAGAAATCCTCAATCTTCTTATATATCCCTATTTAGTATCCCTATCTCAAGTCTCTCCCTACTCCAAGACATCTTCCACATAGCCAACAGGGATTTTCCTAAAGCAAAACTCTGACAACATTAGATCCTCCTATCAACAAGACAATATACTCCTGTGATTCTCTCTTGCCCCTAGGATCAAAAACAAAAATCTTCTCTTTGGCATATGAAATTAATTGCAACTTGACCATTTCCTATTTTTCTAGGCTTCTTTTTTATTTCATTTTTTAATTCAAAGAGATCTTATTTTCTCAGTTAACACGTAATAATAATTTTCAAAATATGTTTTCCAAAATGATAAACTCCACTCTCTTTCCCTTCCTTCCTTTTTTCCCCCTCCCCACCAATCAGAGATGAATAGCAATTTGACTTGGGCCATATATGTATTATCATGCAAAACTCTTTCTAACCTTCTTATAAATTATTTCCTTGATCCTTTCTATGGACTAATAATAATGTCTTATTTGACTGTTTTGCCCATATGATACTCCACCTCGCATTACTATGCCCAGGATGCTCTCTCTCTCTCTCTCTCCTCCTATTCACCTCTTGGTATCTTTGGATTCCTCCAAGACTTATTTAGAGCATCCTCTTCTGAAAAAGGCTTTTCTTCATCCTCTGCATACATGCAAATATACTTATGTGTGTATATCTATAGGTCTATATGTATACCTATTTAAGTATTATACATACATGTGTTTTATTTATATGATTTATGTTATATTATTCATATATAAATTTTAATGATTGTTTATGATTGATCATAGTCATTTCCCCTAAATGCTTATTTATACATAAATATTTACACATGATATCTAAATATTTTATTTATACATTCATATATTATGTCATTCATATGTAAATAAATAATATGCTACATAACATGTGTATAAATAAATTATTTATATACACATTATATGAAAATATAATACTTATCATATATAAATCTTATATATGTGTTGTTGGTTAAAATGCACAAATATGAACTCCTTGAAAGTACTGGCTGTTAAATTTTGTCCTTGTAACACAGCTTAACATAATTTAGCACATGATAGGTCATTAATATATGATTTTGATTGATTGAGTGGGGCAAAGTTAGCTGCTGAGAATGGATAGAGTTATGGACTTGAGAAGAGAGAAGAAAGTATGAAACAACCATTGTGGTTCACATGTTATAGGAAATAGATAAAAATGAATGAAAGGATTTTCTTCATTGCAGTTAGGGCCAAGTTGAGATTAGATTGCATAAATGTGTACTAAAGTCCTGTAGTATACAATTTAAGTCATCTTTCTTCAGGAGTGTTTAGAATAGGAACAGTCAGGTAGACAAGAATTTAAGTGCTTACTGTGTGCTGAGCACTGGAGATACAAATGCAGGAAAAAAGGAGATCGTCCCTAGCTTCAAAGAACTTACATTCTAATGGGGACCATAACATAAAAGGGAACTGAATAAGTATCCACCGTGTGTGATGTTAAAGAAGAAACAGAGAGAAGGGCAAGTGACTTCCTTCAAAATGAAAATGCGAGGAAGAATTCACCACTGGCAGAAGAAGGCAGGTAGGAGTAGAAGGAAAAGGCAGGTGAGGGCATTGCTATGAAGGCTCACACATATGTTAGGAAGTTAACAAAAATATTATATTGGGAAATTAAGGAATGAGTAAGAGATATGTTAAGGATAAAAAGGAAATTCAAGACAAGTAATTGTAGAAGTTTATAGACAGGACAAGAATTTTAGGTTCTATACAATGGAGATAAAACAGTGCCTAGTGATGATGAGAGCTAAGATACTAGCTATTCTTCCAAGTATCTTACTTCACTTTCCTTATAAAATTGGGTTGTTTACATTTTAGGAAAAATTATTAGGATCAATCAATAAACAACCATTAATTAAATACTTAGAATGTGTTAAATGGTATTATATTATTATTTATTGGTATCTTTATACCATTTATATTATATATTAGATTAGATTAGTTATATTATGTTGTTATGTTATGCTTATTTATGTTATGTTATGTAGTGTCATGTTATATCATATCAAATGTTATATTATCTTGCATCACAATGTGTTGTCATGTTACATCATAGTATATTATAACACATCATGTCATGTCATACCATATCATGCCTTATTATATTATGTGACATTGTTATATTATATCATATATTGTATCATAATCTGTCATATTGTTATATTATTATATTACATTACAATATATTATATTAAGCATATCATATATCGTGATATCATGTTGTGCTATGCTATGTCATATTATAATATTATATCATTTTAGGACGTGTTTTGCCATATTATATGATATAATTATATCATGTCATATCATATGTCATAATTTTACATATTATTATATCATATTAAATTACATTATGTTATGTTATATTATGTTATACCATATCATATCAGATCATATCACATTATATCATATCATATTGTATTATACCATGTTATATTATATCACATCATGTCATGTTATATCATATAATATGATGTCATGTTATATCACATTATGTCATGTTACATCAAGTTATATCCTATAATATATATCACATTACATCATGTTATATCATATCATATCACATTATATCACATCGTATTATGTTATACAATGTCATATTATATCATATCATGTCATTTTATGTCCTCATGTCTTGTTGTTTCATGTTATCATATTATCATATATCTTATATCATATCACATCATATTAGGTCATGATATGTCATATTGTACCATAGCAAGTCATATCATGTAATATCATGTCATGTATCATATTATATAGCATAATATAGCAATGTCATAATCTGTCATATTAATATAATATTACATTACATTACATTACATTACGTTACGTTACGTTACGTTACGTTACGTTACGTTACGTTACGTTACGTTACGTTACGTTATGTTATGTTATGTTATGTTATGTTATGTTATATTCTGTTCTATTCTATTCTATTCTATTCTATTCTATTACAACATATTGCATTATAATACATTACATTATATTATATTATACTATATTATACTTTATTATATCATATATCATGTTATGATATATTATATTATATCATATCATGTTGTGCTGTGTTATGCTATGTTATGTCATTTCATTATATCATATTATACCATAAATTATATTATGCCATATCATATTATATCATAAACTGTTATGCTATTATATTATATTATATTATTAATTACATCACAACATATTAAATTCTATCATATCATACCATATTATATTACATTATATTACATTATTATATTATATTGTATTGTATTATATTATATTATATTTTGTTATGTAATATCATATCATATTTGTTATATCATATCATGTTATGCTTTGTTATGTCATATTATCATATCATTATTATATTATGTTATATCATATCATATCATAGTATATTATGTTATGTTATGTCATTTTATAACATATCATAATATAGGATATTATATAATATCATATTATATTATGCTATACCATGTCATATTATATCATATCATGTCATGTTATATTGTATTGTGTCATATCATATCATATTATATCATATAATATTATGTCATGTTTTCATATTATTATATCATATCATATTATGTTATGTGATTTTACATCATGTCATATCATATACTAATATATTTTATATTATATCATGTCATATCATATTATGCTATACCACATCATATTACATCATATCACACCATGTTATCGCATGTTATCTTACCTTATATCATATTTTATCTCATCACATCATGTTATATCATATCATGTCATACCATATTATATTATAGTATAGTACATTATATTATATTACAACATATTACATTATATTATATTACATTATATAATATAATATCATATATCATGTCATATTGTGTTATATTATGTTATGTCATATCATATTATGTTATGCTATGTTATATCATGTTATATCATATTATATATTATATCATATTATGCTATACCAAATGATATTGCATCATATCATGTCATGTGATGTCATATTATCTCATGTTATCTCACCTTATATCATATTTTATCTCATCATATCATATTATATCATGTTATATCACATCACATCATATCATATCATATTATATTATAGCACATTATATTATATTACATTATATTATGTTATGTAAGATCATATCTCATATCATATTATGTGATATCATATCACATCATGTTATGCTATGTTATGTCATATTATCATATCATTATTATATTATGTTATGTTATATCACATCATATCATAGTATATTATGTTATGTTATATCATATCACAATATAGGATATTATATAATATCATATTACATTATGCTATGTCATATTATATCATATCATATCATGTTATGTCATGTTTCGTCATGTTATATCACATTATCATATTATATTATGTTATAGCATGTCATATTACAACATATCATGTCATTTTATCTCATGTTATCATCTTATATAATATTATATCTCATCACATTGTGTTATGTCATGTTACATCATATTATATTATATTTTATCCTATCACATTATATTACATTTATGTCATGTTATGGCATATTGTATTATATCATATCATATTATGTAATAATTTGTTATATTATATTATATTACAACATGTTACATTATAATATATTATACTGTTATGTTATATCATATCATAATATGTTATATTATCTTATATCATATATCACATCATGTTATGTTATATGATGTCATATTATATTATGTTGTTTTATCATATCATATTATGTTACATTATGTCATGTTATAACATATTATATAATATTGTTTTATATCATGTCACATTATATATTATACTATATCATATCTTGTTATACTATATCATATTACTTCATATCATGTCATTTTATGTCATGTTGTATCATGCTTTCACATCATATCATATCATGTTATGTAATTTTTATCACGATATGTTATGTTTTGTTATGTTATACCAAATCATATCATATTATATCATATCACATCATATTATATTATATTACATCATATTATATCATATATTATAATCCATACCATATCTAGTGTATTATTTTTATACGGGCCATATAATAATATTTGTATTATTATTTATTATATATTTAAATATTATAAATTATACACTATATACATACATGTTTATAATAATATATACTTAATACTAGGTATATAAAGATTAAGTAAAAATTCTCATCTTTGAATGACTTACAATCTAGCTAGCATGAATTACTTATATGTATGTGTATAGATATACATATAGATACAAACATATACACAAATATATCTATTTATGAATAAATATATACAAATAAACATCTCTTTGGACAAAAATGAAATAATATAAGAAAGAATTCAGGAGGGGTTATTCTACCCTCTGTGTGAGATAAGGAAAAGCAATCTGTAAATGTTATGGTCTAGCATAAAACTGAGTTTCTATTATGTTTATTATTATTAAGTCATTGGATTAATAGTCACATATTAGACATATGCACATATACAAAATTGGACAGGGATCACAGAGTCACAGAAATGGAGTTGGAAAGGAACTTAAAGGCTTGCTCATCCAACACTCTCAAATGGAGAACTGAGACCCCTAAGGCCAGTTAAATGCCTTTCATTTGTCACACAAGTAATATAAGTTGAGGCAAGAGGATTCTACTATATCATATAAATGGTCCAAGAAAGGGCACACTTGACATTAAAAAGGAGATGAGATAATATTTAGCACAAAGTACATACTCACTTATTTGGTAGAAAGTTTAATGTTAAAAAATCTACATGGGGGCACATATTAATCAATAGAGCATATATGTTTAGGGGTTATATGAATCAGAAATAGAGGGGAAATGTCTGGAAGCATTGAAGCCATCAGAGTTTGTTCAAATAAAACTGTTTATAACCAACAGAATTTAAACTTTTTGGCAACAAGGACTCTTTTATGTTTTTTATTTGTATAACCAGTGATGAATATCATACCTGGCACATAATAAGTACCTAGTCAAATATGTGATCTGATCACAATAAAAACTAAAAAGGTAAACATAATAATATATGCATCGACATAGGATTCTCACACTGTAACCATTCATAGAATGAATGATATGTTGTGTTGACTGCCACTAGCAAAGGTTTCACCAAATTCAGTCCTAAATTGTGTGATGTTTGTTCAATTTGTGGGTTTAAGCCTTAAGTAGAGTAGATCCAGGGGCAGCTGGATGACTCATTGGATTGAAAGCCAAGCCTAGAGTTCAAATCTGGTCTCAGACACTTTCTAACTGTGAAATCCTGTGAAATGCCTGTTTCTTACCACTCTTCAGGCCTGGAACCTATACAGAATTTTGATTCTAAGATGGAAAGTAAAGATTAAAAAAAAAAGAAAGAAGAAGAAGACAGGGTATATTGTGTTGAAATGAGTTCAGTAAGACTTTTTTTTTTGGAAGTTTTTATAGGAAATACTTGTGAATATTAAACAGTTGGAAGTGATAAGATTGAGAAGCAATTTCTATGAGTAACAACAGAAAAGAGGGTAATTATCAGCATCAACACAACAATAAGTTATGGTCTGCAGTAAACAGTCCTTCATCTCCTCTCATCTGGCTGGGTGAGATACCCTCTAGAACTCTGGCCTGGGAAAACAAAGCTAAGGTTCAGGTTATGCTTTGCCAAGGGGCATATATCCCTATGGATACAGACAGGGTCTTCTTGAAATCTTGAATTCCTCTTCAGGAGAAGGTAACCAGAGGCTACACATATAAGCAAGTCATCTGAATTCACTAACTTTAACTTTGTTATTCTATGTATTAATTAATTTATTTGGACTGGGCTATTATTTGATCCTTGATCTTGTAGAGACCTTGAATCTATTGGATGTACTTTATTTGAATTGTTTTTATTCTTTACTAGTAATTACTCCCAGTATGTACTTATATCCTCTCCTGATCCCAACCCTCCCTTCCACCATTGCTAGTGTATCTAATTCTCAATATTTTCCCCATATATTCTTTTTTCATAGTAACAAATATTTATTGCTTTTTAGTTTTGTTTTTACATTGCCTAGATTTCTGCTTATATCATTCCTTCTACCTATTTCTCTTATTACAAAGTTTTTTTGCATGTTCTGTTCATTTGTTTTGTTTTGTTTTTGTTTTTATCTGTACAACTAACACTAATAGGATTAGGGGCAGAACAAAGATCAATTTGCCAAAAGGATATTATGAAGTTTAATAATAACAAAATTCATTTGGGTAAAAAAAGTATCTAGAATAGCAAAAGAAATTATGAAAAGAAGTTAAGACAAAAGGAGGGTAGCATTTCAAGAAGGGTAGCTTTTTAATATTTCAAAATATATAATACAATTGTAGTCATCAAAGCCATTTAGTGTCCCTTAAAGGATGAAGATCAGCGTGATGGGCTAAACTAAGGAAATTCAGGAACATTAGAAGTATTTTATAGAAAGAACCCAGAATGTTTTACACTGAAAACCATAAGTTAGGTAGAGAAAAATTCCTAACTTGTTTTCTTAAAAATAGAAAAACTGGAAAGGAGTCTGGTAGAAATGAGATGTAGACCCAGCAAGTTACACCAAATCAGTGAAAAACAAGAGCAATAAGAGAAGATGCAATCATGGCAAGATGAAGACCAATGGGAGAATTATACAATACCATAATTTCAAATTTCTTTCCAAAAGCATTATCCCAATTTACAAACTGATTAACAATGCCTTGGGGTCAGTTTGGTGGTTGATTGGATTGAGAGCCAGGCCTAGAGACAGGAGGTCCTAGGTTCAAATCTGGTCTCAGACATATCCCAGCTATGACCCTGGGTAAGTCACTTGACCCCCATTGCCTCATCCTTACCACCCTTCTGCCTTGGAATTAATTGATTCCAAAACAGAAGGTAAGGGTCAAAAAAAAAAAACCCAACAACAAACAATGCATTGATATTCCTGTCTTTTCACACTTCCCCAGCCCCCAATATTGCCCATTTCCATCTTTTTATTTTCTTTGCTTATTTTTTGGGTGGGAAGCAAAATCTCAGTTGTATGTGACTGTTCTCTTATTATTAGTGATTTGGAGCATTCTGTCATATGTTTGTTAATATCAATTATTAAAATAATTGTGCATGTCCTTTGACTACTTATCTATTAAAGAATGGCTTTTCTCCTTAAATTATTTTGTTGGCTTTCTAGTATCTTTGATTTAAAAAGAACCCTTACCAGAGACATTTGATACAAATAATTTCCCACTTCCCTTCTTATCATTGACATAGGCGTTCATTTTGTTTATGCAAAAACTTTCTGCTTTCATATAATCATATTTATAAATATGTATATAGTATCTTTTATGATTACCTCTATCTCTTCTTTTATTAAGAATTCATCCTACATTAATAGATTTAGAAGCTATGTGATGATGATGCTCCTCTAAAATTTTTTTAATGAAATGATCTTTTATATCAATATCATGAATCCATTTTGAATTTATGTGGCATCTGGTATAAGACATTTTCTAAACCTCATTTCTGGTAAAATGATTTCGAGTATTTTCTGAACTTCTTATCAAATGGGGAGTTCTTTCCTTATGATTTATGTTTTCAAGTTTATCAAATACCGGGTTATTTAATTCCATTGTTTATGAGCCTCCCTGGTGTATTCCTTTCTATTGATTGACTTTTCTATTCTTTAACTCAATACCAAATAGTTTTGATGATTGATGCTTTAGAAAAGTGGTGTCAAACTCAAACAAAAATGAGGGCCAATAAACTGTACCTAAGGGTCCAAAGACACACTTTGATTCAGAAAACATCATTAGTATTATCAGTGTTCTAGTGTATTTTTATTTCTTTTTGTTAAATATTCTCTTTACATTTTAATCTGGTTCAAATCATGTTTGACATTTCTGTTTTAGAATATACTTTAATATTTGAAAATTTCTTCAAAACATTTATATAGGTACTTTTTGCTTCCCTCAATAGAATGTAAATTCCTTAGGAGTAGAAATAATTTCATTCTTTGTACTAATATTCCCTGGTGCCTACTGCAATGCCTTACTCATGATAGGCATTCAATAAAAGCTTGATCAACTGATCAGATGATTGAGTGAAAATAAAATCCTATTTACAGAATCAAATACAGAGAAATAAAACTACCCTTTATAATGACCATGACCATATTAAAGTGATAGTGATGGAATAAGTATTAAAATAATTTGAATAATCAGTATCAGATGATCTTTTCTTTGTCTTATTTCTAGATTAACATTTATACATACACATATATTTCATATATATGTATATATTTGTATCATATATATATATATATTCATTCCTACTCTAATTCCTCCACAAACTCCGTTCTATAACTCTTGCCAATCCACTTCACATCTCTGAATCTTGGTTTCTTCATCATTAAAATGAGAGTATTGAATTAGATGATCTATGAATTCCCTTGTACTGCAATGTCTAAAGAACTCAGTGGTGGGGGGCAGCTGGGTAGCTCAGTGGATTGAGAGCCAGACCTAGAGATGGGAGGTCCTAGGTTCAAATCTGGCCTCAGACACTTCCAGCTGTGTGACCCTGGGCAAGTCACTTAACCCCTATTGCCTAGCCCTTACCACTCTTCTGCCTTGGAGCCAACACACAGTATTTACTCCAAGATAGAAGGTAAGGGTTTTATTAAAAAAAAAAAGAAAAAAGAACTCAGTGGCTATAAAAATATATTTCACAATAAATAATTCTATACAATGAAAGAAAAAATAATTAAATTTTTAGAATTCAGAGGCTTCAAAGATGATATAATTTAACATTTTAGAGATTATATTAGAGTAATAATTCAGGTTTTCTTAATATTTGCATAATTAATCATTTAGGTTAGGGATTAAGCAGTTCCCTGAGAAGGAAAATTTTCCTCTCAAGTGAAAAACATCTGGCCATTTCACATGCATGAGGGAAAAAATACTTTTTCTAAACAACTTATACATTTTTTATTTTGGTGGGTTTTTTTTTACCTCCCAAAATATCCTGAAGATTTTTGACAGGAAAGACTAGACATATGGAAAGTTTCAACTTTTAAAGTTCAGTCAAGTTGTTATCCAGAAACAACATCAACATAAAATAGCTCTGCTTTTAAAGCCTAAAAACGTAATTTTCATATTCAACATAACTCAAAATGTCCAAACTGGATTTGACCAAACTTTCCAAAAATTTACAGGATAATACCACGAAAAATCAGATAAAATATAAAATACTTAGAAAGTGACCCATATGTGTTATTTCATTTGCTCCTTTATACTTACTTTACAGTGAGCTAAGTACTACAGACACTCTTGTCCCCATGTTACAGATCAGAAAATAGGGCAAGAGGAGTAGTGACTTGTACATGATAAAATACCTTATATGTATCATGGTCTGGATTTGAGGCAGCCTCTCCTGCCTCCAATGACACCATGCTTTTCCTAACCCTTCCCTGTCTCTTATAACTGTATCTGCCCCCTTCATCTGTTTTAATGGAAAAATTTACTTTTCATGAGCACAAGTCAAGTTATTATTTCCAATACCCTAATGTGATTATGGTGTCCCACTGATTAAAAACCTTTCAATGATACCTCTTTGTCTACTTAATAAAGATGAGAATTGTTAGACTGATATTCCAAACCTTTCACAATCTGTTTCTAAACTCTACTCCCTTGTCTGGACTAAAAATTAAACTGAAAAGACTCTCAACTGTTCTCCATATCACTCATGTCCAACAAGAGGCCAGCAAGTCTGAGCACCAGATTAAAAAGTAATTGGGAAGTATTTGATAGAATCAATAAAAATACACAAGAACATAGAAGATGTTAACATCTGGCTTGTTAAGTCAATATGTGGCCAGCAGAGGTCTTAATGCATGGCTTAGTAGTTCTTGAGTTTGACATGACTGCTCCATTTCATGACTCTGGGACACCCAAGAGCCCTACAATTAATAGACCACAAAAACTATCAATAAAGGCCTTTGGGGGCAGCCAAGAGCTGCCATGATGAGATGTGTCTGATGGCAAGGGAAAGGCAAGTGGGGATAATTTGAAAGCGAAAGAAGGCAGAGGAGTTCCAGAGGCAGGAAAAACTTTTTCTCTGAATCTCCTGGAGTCCAGGAATGCTTAGAAACTGGAGTGGGAAAATCAATGATAGAAAAGGCTGAAAAGATTCTGCATAAACCAGACCAAGTACCAGGGTTATGATCAGGAAGAAAAATCCAGAACTGAAGAACAGGTTTGAGTAGAATACAGGATCCCTTCCACATCTCAACTTTCCCAGTTGTAGTTTCTACATTTGCTGGATGGTCTAGGAAAGTAAATGGGAACTTTGAGGGAGTGTTGCAGATGCTGCAGGCAACACAGAAAGGATTTTAAAACTCATTTTTACTTAAATTGATCTACATATAGACTTTGATCAAGTACTTAAGCCAATTTTTACAATAAGGTACTGTAAACACTGCTTAAAAGAAAAATCAGACTTCTACTCTGGTGTGAAGGGAGGGCCCAAATTTTTATTTGGATTTTCCAGATCAAGCTGGTACTAAACCCCTAACCTTTGCCATGTGGAAGAGATCCCTGTACATGCTATAATTGATGCAATTAAAGATGGGGGAAATCAAAGGCCATTGGAATTCCTCGCTTACCACTGAACTGTCACATTTTGATGGCTCAGAATGGGTCCTTCAGTGCAATCCTTCTGAATTTTAAAGGTTTTCCATTCTACCTTTAATACCCTGTAATAACTTGTTAACATAAACAGATCCTCAACTTTACCAAGGCTGCTTTTTTCATCCCTAGAATGCTTCTTCTTCATTCCCACTTACTGAAAGTCTTCACATTTCAGAGGGCCTCCTCCTTGATGACATGCCTGATTTCTCCAACTCAAAATAATATATTCCTTGTCTTAATTCTCAGAGAAATTGTGCTTTGCTCCACTTATGGGCACTTAATAATATTTTACTTTTTTCCTCATTTTTGAATATCTTCTATTCCCCAATAGATTTTAAAGTCCTTAAGTGGGGGTGGGTTATAAACATATTTACATCAAAGTTTTACAAAGTGTTACAGTACGTAATCTCATTTGAGCCCCAGAACTATCAGAGAAATAGGAAAGTATTTTTCATTTCACATGTAAATCAGAAAAAGACCTAGGGACAGGAAGTCCAGGGCTTAACTCTATCCTCAGCTACTTTCTAGTCATGTGACCCTAGACAAGTAACTTATCACCCTCTGACTAGCCCTTATTACTGTAGGACTTAAATTAACATCCAATACTCCAAGTATTATAATTTTATAAAATTTATTGATAACCACTAGAAGCAAAGGAATTTTAAAAAGTAATTATCTAACCAAACAGAATGATGTGACTAAGTTTTTCTACCTGCTCAAAAAACCCACTTCTACAGCTGCCACCATAGGAAGAGAAGAGAGCGAGAGGTGGAACTATGCAGAATTTCTATCCTGCCAGCATCAGTACATAAAGACAGGAGGAGAGCGAGGTGCTGGAAATTTTAGTTTTTAGGGTAACAGATTCTAATTACACACTGTTCTGCCTTGGGACCAATATACATTATTGGTTTGAAGATAGAAGGTAAGAGTTGTTGTTGTTGTTGTTGTTGTTGTTGTTGTTGTTGTTGTTTTTTAATTTTTTAAAAAAAAGGGCAAAGTGGCATGGTGGATAGTAAGCGCATAGCAGCCAGAAAGACCAACATTCAAGGACCAGTCCTATCCGTACTAGTGGTACAACTGCACCAAGGGTTTTAGTGAACAAGCCAACAAACATCTCAGTCTCCTTGGAAATGCTCTAGAACTCATGTTCTGGAGAAGGTGTTGATGTGAGCTGTGAGGACCCTACAGCCAAGAAATCATAGGTTCAATTCTATCTCCATCGAGATCTTTAAGGAAAAAATACAGAATGCCACACTGCAAAGATTAGCCCAGTGTAGAATTACATTTGGAGTTGCTAGAAAGGCAACCTCTCAGATCAGAACAACCTACAGCTCTCATACTACTGAAATGGAATACTGGGCCTCTATCACCTCAAAGAGTTTACCTGATTCTTCCTAAGGTCATAGTAGCTAGGATAAGGCAGAGAGCAAATTTTCACTGGGTCTTCTTACCATAAATTAAGCATCCTTTCCACTATTCTCTCATCTCTATACAGCTCTTACTGCCTAGAACAGAGTCGGTTACTCAAGATTTTTGTCTGGGTGAATGAATTAATGAATAAATAAATTAAAAAAAACACCCCGATGTTGAGATAAGTACCTAAAAGAAAACTCCAAGATATTTTTCACTGTGCTAACTATCCATTCACTCCAACTGGGCTTAATCAGATGTTGGCTATAAACTTATAATATTACATAATCAAGATGACAAGTCAACAGGTCATATAGTACGAATAGCTCTGATTTATTTGACAGAAGATTGAACTATAAACATAGGGTTAGAGCCAGATATTTCTTCTTTGCATTTAAGAATTTTTTCATATATTTTTAATAGATTAGAAATAACATATCTTATTACTTCTGCATGTTCATGTTCTCAGTGAGGCCATTTCAGCTCAGACCTTGGAATTAGATTTACTAATTAATTACTGGTGCAGAATGATTTTTGGAATCTCACATTGCTTTTCCGATTGCTGTTTTTCTATGGCCCAACAACTCTATTATGCCTTACTTTGTCCATATGTTAAAGAGGCAAGTCAGAGTTGGCTAGGTGTTCTACAGATTAAGAAAGAAAAAAAAAAGATGGCCTTTCAAATGAAACAAAACAGACCAGGCAATTAAGATAAAAATAGAGGGAGACAACCCAGGAAAAATTTCCCTCGGATAATAGTTAGGATTTGGCTTTGTTATCAATGATGCACAGAGCTGATCCAAGGCCTCTGTTGTCCTGGACAGAATAACATGTAGGCAGCTCCTGGTCTTCAACCTGGCATTCTACCATGTTGCCTTTATACCCTTCTTCCCCAATTGGCTAGTTTCCTGAGCAGCTGTCTCTCTAACAGCCCTGCTCCCCACAGTGATAGATAAACAAAGATCTCCTGATGCTCTTTAATAAATATTTCCTGATAGGCATTTTGCTTCAAAATTGCTATCTCCCACTTTCCTGTGAAAGAGTTAGATATTCTCTGCAAAACCACCACCGAGGACAAATCTGATGGGCTTAAGGCAACACTAACTACCTGCAATGAAAAAAAATGGGGCCAGATGCAGATCAAGGCATTCTAGTATTCACTTTCATTTATTTGAGTTTTTATTTTAGGGTTTTGACTTTATATGAGTATTCTCTTACAACAATGACAACATGGAAGCACATTTTGCATGATAGTATATATATATATATATATATAAATGTGTGTGTGTTTCCATGTTGATCATTATATATATATATATATATATATATAAAATCAAATACTTAGGGAACTGGAAGGGAAGGGATGGGAGGGAGAAAATGTGGATCTAATAATTTCAGAAAACTTATGTTGAAAATTGTTATTACATGTAACTGGGAAAACAAAATATCCTTTAATTTTTTTCTATGTCTCCCATGCCATTTTGGATCTCTAAATTAAGTTGCTAGTTCCTTGGTACTTGTTACCTGTTTGCTTCTAGCTCTCAGTGAACCACTCAGGCAGTTCATTCCAAATGTCCAGCAACATTTTATTTATGCATTTCTTATATCAGAGGCCATCCTATTCCCCCCCAAAAGCTTAGCTATCATTTAGGGGGATTTCTGACATCACTTTATCATTTTTTTCATTCAAAATTTGGGGAACATGAAAAGACATTTTTTTAGGTTTAAAGGAAACAAAATGAACGTGTCTCAAAGCTCGTGAAAAACACTGGTGCCTGTCAATGGGTACCATTTCCCCAAAGGCCAAGCTGTGGATGAGAGTAAGTATAGAGCAGCCAACGCCTACCAGCAGGTGGCACTTGTCACTCTTCTAAAGCTCTCATGAACTCCTTCCTCTTCTTCACTCTTTCTCATCTTCAGCAGTGTATTTGCTTTGAGTTAAAAAACCTGAAGTTCTCGGTAGCTCCCCATAAGTAAATGAGCTCTTTAATTTGGGGGTTCCTTAGCAGGTCCTCATTCTGCCCTGTCAAAAAAAGGGGCAAAACCCTGACCTAATCAGCAACTGCCCAAGAAGAAGAACTGAGTAGTGATTTGGGGCAAATATTTAACTGACACTCCAGGGTGGGGGGAAGTATGCTGAACATATTTTGGGGTTAAACCATAGTATTAGCATTTTATCCATCTCTTTCTTAAGTCTTTGATGTTGTTTTTCAGTCATTTCAGTGATGTGGGGTCTTTGGGACCCCATTCAGGGTTTTCTGCCATTTCCTTCTCTATTTCATTTTACAGATGAGGAAACTGAAAAAACAGGGTTACACATCTAGCATGTGTCTGGGACCAGATTTGAAATCAGGTCTTCTTGACTCCAAGATTAGTGTTCCATCAATGGTGATACCAACTGTCCTAAAATCTAAACAATCAAAAAAAAAAAAACAGACTGAGTCCTGATTTACAGCATTTGCTGATTTCTTTCTTTCTTTTTTCTTTTTTTTTGCAATGCTCACATTTAAAAGTTAACACTAGGATGTTCCAGTAGAAGGCAGCTCCAGCTTCTCATAGTATGAGAAAGGGTCGATTCAAGGCATGGGTTGGAAAACTTTGTAGTAAAATTAAGATTATTATAATCTTTAACATTTAACTGCAGCCTGTCAAGGTCATGGCAAAAGATGGATTCAGCTCTTGAGAGGAGCTCATATAAGAAGAAAAGGAAAGGGAGAAAAGAGGATGCCAGCCTTCTCTATTGAGACATAAGCCAGAGAGTGAGGTATGGTGTAGGGTCTAAGACCAGCCACCCCATAGAGAAAAGCAGCAAGGAGCAGCACCCAAATTACAGAGGGGATAGCAGCAAACAGGGCACTCCAACTTCATTCAGGAGTGCAAGAGAGGGTAGAGAATAATTCTGACACAAAACACCCATCTAAAAATGGAGAAATGAAGTTTGAGTAAATGGGGTGGGGGAGAACCCCCTAAACTAAAAATATTAGATTAAGAAAAAATGAGAAATAAAATCAAAGGAAGTAAACCCCCAACAAATATAAGTAAAATTTCTAAGAAAAACATAGCTTTTTCACAAGATGAAATGAAAGAGGGAGAGAATCTGAAATCTGAAATGTCAGAAAAAATTGTCAAAAAATGTTTCTACATGTAACTAAAAGAAAAATAAATTAAAAAAGAAACTATTGTATTGAAATGTAATATGGGGAAAATGCACATAAAATAAGTGTAGAACTGAGACAAAAAAGAGCTACTAGAAATAGTTTTTAACATATAGGTCTGTTCCCTTTTTTAAAAAATAATCTCCATGGGATATAGGGCATATAGACCTAGTAGTGGTATTGCTGGGTCCAAGGTTTATGGCCCTTTGGGCATAATTCAGAATTGCTCTCTAGGATTATTGGATCACAACTCCACCAGTGGTGCATTTTTTCTTATTTGGTCATGTTAGTGGTATACAACTCTCCATAACCCCATTCTGAGGTTTGTTTGTTTTTCCCCCCACCAAAAAATATTGGAGTGGTTTGCCATTTATTTCTCCAGATCATTTTATAGATAAGGAAACAGAAAAACAGGATCACACAGCTAGTAAGTGTCTGAGACCATATTTGAACTGATGAAGACAAATATTCCTGATTCCAAGTCTTGTGGTCTATGATACACTGCACTACGTAGTTGTCATGCTAATTTTTCTACATCCTCAACAACATTTTTCATTTTCCTTTTCTCTCTGATTAGCCAATCTTATAGTTATAAGGTGATATCTCAGAGTTGTTTTAATTTGCATTTCTCTAACCAATGATGATTTAGAGCATTTTTTTTCATATGACTAGAGATACCTTTGATTTCTTCATCTGAAAGCTGCTTATTCATATTCTTTGAGCATTTATCAGTTGGGGAATGACTTATATTCCTATAAATTTGACTCTGTTTTCTATATATTTGAGAAATGAGGCCTTTATCAAAGAAATTTGTTACAAAAAATTTCTTCCCAGTTTTCTATTTTCCTTTGAATCTTGGCTGCATTGGTTTTGTTTATACCAAAACTTTTAAATAATTTATTCAAAATCATCTTTTGTTGCATCCTGTAAAGCTTACAATCCCTTATTTGATCATAAATTCTTCCCTTATCCATAGATCTGATAGGTAAAATATTCAATGCTCTAATAATTTTCTTATCCTATCACCCTTTATGTCTTAATCGGGTATTTTTTTTTTTAATCTTTTCCTGGTACACAGTGTAAGATCTTTGTCTCTATCTATTTTCTGCAAAGTTACTTTCCATTTTTCAAGGCAGCTTAGTAGCTTAGTGGATAGAGAGTCAGGCCTGGATTAAAATCTAGCCTCAAATGCTTCCTGGTTGTGTGACCCTGGGGAAGGCATTTAACCCTAGTTGCCTAGACCTTACCACTCTTCTGTTTGGAACCAATCATGACAGAAGAAAAGAGTTTAAAAAATACTTCCCAGTTTTCCATGAAGTTTTTGCCAAACAGTGAGCTCTTATCCACTAAGCTGGGGGTCTTTGCATTTATCAAACACTATATCACTGTGGTCATTACCAACTATAAATTATGTATCCATTATAATCACTCAATTTTTTAGACAGAACATGATTTTTTTTGAAGATTTTGCTTTTTAGCATATTTTCAAATATGATTCCTCAATTCTATTGACCCTTTGTTGTTCTAGATGAATTTTGTTACTGTTTTCCAAATTTATAATATTATTTTTGGTAATTTAATTTGTATGGTACTGAATATATAAATTGATGTATAGAATTGTCATTTTTAGCATATTGGTTCAACCTGCCCACATGGAATTAACGTATCTCCAGTTGTTTAGATCTGTCTTCATTTCTGTTAAAAGTGTTTTGTAATTGTATTCATATAATCACAGCATTTTTGTTTGGCAGGTAGACTCAAGTATTTTATATTGTCCATCATTATTTTAAATGGAATTTCTCTTTTTATCTCTTGCAGAAATTCTTCTTGTACTTAAATCCAATTCACATATTTTCTTTGAGATTTTGCTTGTTTGACATCATTCTCTTCTTCTGAGTTAGTGTCTTTATCTTGCTCATATACATTTTCCCACCTTTTTTCTTTATTTGAAACTTTATATCCATGTTAGGTTTTTTTCTTCAGCATGGCTAGGTCTGAGACATAGTCTCAATTCAGGCTTTTTTTGCACTGCTATTTTCAGAAATAGTTCTTGAGTATAGGAAGTTGTTTGGGGGTGCTTATAATGTATATTGATTATCTATGGCTTGAGAACTCCTGAAGCTGCTGCTACTTCTGTCAATATAGCTTAATCCTACCATAGATGTTTCATCCACATGGGCTGTAGGCTATCCTTCACTATACTTCACATCCATGACGTATATATTTCTCTTTCAAATCTCCTATACATATTGGGCTAGGAATATATCTCACTCTGACCTTTGGTTGACTCTACATCTTCATAATTTTATTTGAGGTGTCATTTCACAGTTATTTGGAGGCCAATGTTGGGAGGTCTCAGCTGAGTGTTTTCCCTATCCTATCATATGAACTCCACCCATATGAGTCCTCATATTTGATCTTATAAGGAAAAAAAATGGAAGGAGGATAAATAGCTTAAAGTGAAAAGTGAAAAGTGTTATCTGAGTTATAGACTCATTGAAAAAATGGAATAATCAGTACTCAAAAATTTTAAGAGACAAAAAGAAAAATTTTTAAGTCAAAAATTGAAAATATAAAACATAAGCTATCAAAAATTTAGCTGGAAAAAGATCTAGAAAAGATTATTTAATAATGCTTAGAACCTTTGAAAATCATGACCCAAAAAGAAAATTTTGATATTATACAATATAAGAAGTAATAAAGGAAAACTGTCTAATTATAATCAAAGGGCAAAACCAAAATTAAAAAATACACTTAAAAATTCATAAAAGAAATAAAATATGAAAAGAACAGTATGTTATACCTAAAACCCAGAGTTTCTAGTTAAGAAAAAAATATGACAAGCAACCAAAAAAATAAATTTAAGCACCCAGGAACTATAATCAATATGACAGATGCCTTGGCAGCTACTTTTATAAAGAGAGGAAACTTGAAATAGAATTTTCCAAACGCAAAAGATAAAGATATAATTTTTTTAAAGACCTACTTAGTATAATCCTACAGAGAAGGGAATGAACATCTATTAGGATAAAGAATTTTCAAATATTTCTGAAGATCTGAACTGAATAGAAACTTTAAAAAGCTTACACCAGAGTTAATAGAAACAGTATGATGAACATATATAGGTTAATAGAAGGGAAATGATGTATTTATATTCTAATAGGGAAGAAGAGACAAGAAGTGTCTCCAGAAATTCTAATGTTTTCAAAGACAATAGAAAAAATCAAATAGGAGATGAATAAGGTTTTGTTCTTCCATTGTTGACATTATTTCGGTAGATTTACTTTAAGAGATAAACAGAGAAAAAGGAAAATACTAAGAAACAAATTAGATATGAAGGAAAGGAACTCATTGTTTTACATATCTGGTATACTCAAGAAGGGAATTAGGGAAGTCAGTTTGCTTTGAATCTCACTTTTATCTCCATTGGGCAAAGGAGGGCTGAATACATATGTACAAATATAGGGTGTGATATAGAATTATACTAAATTCAATGGGAAATAGTGGGGAACAGGCAAGGAAAAAGTGAAATCTGAAAGGAAGGATAGAGTCAAGAAGGATTAATCATTATTAAAACAAATCTCATATTTTCATGTTCAATTATATAGGGAAAATAGGTATAAAAAGTTTTGATGAAGACCTAACCAAGGTAGAGGAAAAAGGAGCAATGGATTGGAGTAATTGTATTTCCATTATAAATTACTAGCACAGATTTCATTCCTTTCCATGCACCACCTTTTTCTTATTTGTTAAATAGAGGACAGCCCCCCCCCAAAAAAAAAACAGAAAAAAAGTATAGGAAGTATAAGAGTATGAAAGTGGAAATGTCATTAAAATCCTAACTGTGATCAAAAATGAAATGAAACTACACATAAAGTGGAAGATAGCAGAATAGATTATAAAGCAGCATCCAATAATATAGTGTTTTCAAGAAACACTTGGACAGCATAAAGATTCAAGTCAATTTAAAATGAGTAGATGATGTAGAATTTATTATGTTCCAGGCATACTAAAAAAAGAGCAGCATTCTTATTCTCAGACAAGGCAATCATAAAAATAAACTCGATAAAATAAATAGGGAAACCACAATATTTTTAAAGAAACCTAGGCAATAAAATTTATCGATAGAAATCAAATAAATTAGAATATTCAAATTTATGGTATAAATCTAAGAACTTAAAAGAAAAACTAATTGAATCAGAGAGGTAAATAGCAAAATCTAACAGTTTGGTAAAATTTGACCCTTTCCAACCTAGAAAAATCTACCACGATGAACAAGAAATAAATGAAGAACCTCATTAAAGTTAGATATGATAGAATTATGATGATTAATAAATAGGAATATAATGTTTCCCAGGTATCTGCAGTATTTCTGAAAAATTAAGTATATTCTAGTCCATGAAAATCTCATAAACACATGCAGGAAATGTTAATCATTTATTTATTGCCCACAATGCAATAAAAGTACACCCAATAAATGGCTCTTGAAGAAAGGATTCAATAGGTATCCAAGAAACATGACTGATATGAGCAAAAACTTTTATAATAAAATTTATTATTGTAGCCATAAACAACAAAATAAGATAACAGTCATAATTTGGGAATGGTTGGACAAATAATGGTATTGAATTCAATGGAATTGTTTTGTTCCTTAAGGAATGATGAAGGGACAGATTTAGAGGCATCTATTATTAAATAATTCTGACTCCATTGTGTCCTCTGATAGTTTAGATCCAAAATAGGATGGAAATATTTGTGAGTCATTAAGCAATTAATCAAAAGAAATTTACTTAGCCATAATATAGAAAGCATACTCATCAAGGGGATATAGCACTTGCATTCAGAAAATTTTTGGAGTGTTTTATTTTATTTTTTCTCTTTTCTTATTTTCCCCGTTTTATTTTTCATGTTTTTTTTTTCCAGATTACATGTAGATACAATTGAAATAATTATTTTCTGACATTTTGCTATTTTTCTCCATGTCTTTTCCTTAAGATGACAGTTATTAAGGTATAGATTATACATGCACTATCATGCAATACATAATTCCTTATTCATCATAATGTGAAAGAAGATATGTATCACTTATACTGGAGAAAATTGAAGGAAATAAAGTGAAGAATAATATGCTTCAATCCACATTAAATGGTCAACACTTTTTATGATGGGGTATATCCCTTTTTGTCATGAGTTGAATCATTTGCACTTGATCATCATACAATAATTTCTACATGTCACTACAATTTTAAATATTCAGTTTCTTATATTTTACAATCCATGTTCTCTCTCTTCCTCCCACTCCTCACCCCTCCCCATGAAGGCAGGTAATATGCTAAAGATTGCACATATATTATCATATAATACATATTTCCATGTTCATCATTTGTGAATAAGACACATATTGCTTATAGGAATTGAATTCATGGAGGAAATAGAGTAAAGAATGGTATGTTTCAATTTGCATTCAGACTCCATCTGTTCCTTCTACGGCAGTGTAGATCATCCATACATTATTGATATTACTATATACCTTCTCCTGGTTCTGCTCACTTTAATTTGTGAAGTCTTTATAGAGTTTGTGTGTGGGAGAGAAAAGGGGAGAAAGGGAGAGAGAGAAAGAGAGAGAGAGAAAGAGAGAGAGAGAGAGAGAGAGAGAGAGAGAGAGAGAGAGAGAGAGAGAGAGAGAGAAAGAGAGAGAGAGAGAGAAAGTCACCTTGCTCATTTCATATGGCACAATAATATTCCATTACAATTATTTAATGCAACTTGTTCAGCTATTCCCCAATTGATGGACATCCCTTCAGTTTCCAGTTTTTTGTCACTACAAAAACAGCTGCTATAAATATTTTTGTATAATTAGGTCCCTTTCCCCTATTTTTGATCTCTTTGAGATATAACATGGTAGTGGTATTGCTGGGTGCCAGGCAGAAATTTGAGATGGAAATTCTATGTTTGATTATTTCTGAGAACTTGGAATATAAAAGTTGGAAGATTCTAGCTACATATACATTGAAGGGGCTTTTTATAGCTTTAGGTGATAAGAAAGACTGAATCAATGCCCAATACTTAGACTTTTTTGTTTATTTATTTAATTAATTTAGAATACTTTCCCATGTTCATAAGATTCGTGTTTTTTCTCTCCCCTCTTCCAACCCCCTCCAGTAGCCAATGAGCAATTCCACTGAGTTTTACATGTGTCATTGATCCAGACCTGTTTCCATATTATTAACCCAAGACTTAGACTCTTGAGCCATTTCTGACTCAAAGACAGCTTTAACCACTTTCCTATTAACATACTTGGGATGGGTTTTGAGGAGAAGCTATGCTATCACCTATGAAGGAAGTCTCTGATATGTAATTTTGTTCCTACATCTCTGGGAAGTTCCTTTGAATTAAAAAGAAAAGAATACATTTTGCTCTGAAAGCAAAATGAAGTAGATAGAACTATGATAATAATTTATAAAATAAGTACAATGTTGTAAAGGAAAGCAACTTTGAATGACCTTAAATTATAATCTATGAAATTATCAATCAGAATTCTAAAAGACTGATGATGAATCATGCTTCCAACATTTTGGCAGAGGTAATGGACTAGATGTGAAGAATGAGACATACATTTTCAGACACAACCAATGCAAAATTTTGTTTAACTTTATTTTTCATACTTTTAAAATAGAAAAAGATTTTATTTAAGAGGGTGGTATGAAGTCTGGAAATGGTGAGGGGAAAAATGAAATTTAAATTTAATATGTATACACACAAAAGTTAAAACAGCAGGAAATTCAGAAGGGGAGAGAGAAAAGTGGTTTCAGAATTACTAAATTAAATTTAAAATGCACTTTTATATAGGTTTTTAAAAACCTATATATATGAGTTTCATTATGCTAAAATATTTTTCTTTTCCTCAAGGATATATTTATTTGTGCTGATATTTATCAAGATCAAAATAATTTTTATTTTTTTAAACTCAACTTTTATCTTTTAACATCACCCAAAGTTTTATTATAAATGACATCTTCAATTTTTTCCAGTACTTGTATAAAAGACCCAGAATTGGGAAACCTCATATATATAACATATACATATGTATGTATGTATATGCAAATATTTACATATGTGTATGGGCATATTTCTTTATTTAAATACTAAGTATTGGTTCCATGGCAGAAGAGTAATAAACATTAGGCAATTAGGGTCAAGTGACTTGTCTTTGGTGACATAGCTAGAAATTTTCTGAGGTCAAATTTGAACCCAAGTCTTCTTGTCTCCAGGCTTAGCTCTCCATACACTGAGCCATCTAGTTGGAGCCCTCACATAAGATATATTTAGAGGTATCCTACAAAACTGAGTAACTTATAAATACGTATGAGGTACTATAAACACCCCATAAAGAAAAATATAAAAATCAGACATCTTCTCTAGTATAAAAGGAGAGCCAAAAACTTTACATAGATTTTTACAGATCACAGGGGTTGCCTATCCCTAATGCCTATAATGTGGAAGAGGTACCTGGAATCTATGTAGTCTTGCAATTAATTTTTCTTTAAATGTTTAGTGGAATTTGCTTGAAAGGGACTAGTGTTGGGTAATTTTTTTTTCCTTAGAGCTCCTTGATGACTTGTCCAATGTCTTTTTCTAAGATACTTTTTAAAAGTATTTCTTCTTTTTTAATACAGGCAGTTTATATTTTTGTAAATATTGAATATTTCCACTTAGCTCATCAGCTTTACTAACATATAAATGGGCAAAAATAACTTCTAATAATTTCTTTAATTTTATTTTCATTGTTGGCACATTTATCTTTTTCATTCTTGACTATGCTTCCATGGTCCTTTATTGAAGGTAATTTTTATTGCATTATGATCTGGAAAGGCTGTATTTAATACATCTGCTTTTCTCCATTTGGTTGCACTGTCCCAAGCTTCTGGTTTTTGTTTTTGTTTTTACATTCTTGTTTTCAACGCTGGTTCTGGGAAGTTGGAAGTTTTCAGTGCCTCCAGGGTGGTATAATCCGGAGAGGCACTCAGGAAGGGCACTAAATCCCTTGGGATTAGAGTTGATACTGTTGCTCAGGGACCTTGCTCCATTGGGACTGGAAATGATGCTCTCCGGGGTCTCTAATCTCTTTTCACCAAAAGTGACACTACGTTTCATGCCCCTTTTCTCTATCTTGACTGAAAGTGCTCCTCTCTGCCTTTGAATTGTGATTGAGACATAGGTGTGGGCGAGTTGCCAAACAGCGTCTTGTCCTGGTGACCACTGCTAGGACAGGAGTCCATTGTAATCCCTTTCTGACCAGTTGCCTTTCTCTAACTTGAGACTTCCCAAACTTCCTGCTATTTCTGTCATCACCACCTGGTCCCAGTACTGGTATTTCACCCATGTGGACTCCTAGTCAGCCTCCACTCCTCTGTTACAGATGTCTCTTTCAGACCTCCTAAGCTGTCCTCAACAGCAAGAATGTCTTGCTCTGACTTTTTGTTAGTTCTTCCATTCCAGAATTAAATTGTAGGTGCTATTTGAAATTTGTTTGGATGGGAATATTGTGAGACGTTGACTGAGTTCTCCTTCAACTCCACCATCTTGGCTCCAAATCCAGAAGTCCTACTTTTCTATTTTTATATGTTGAATGGTCTTAATTGTTGTTATTTCATAATATAGTTGAAAATCTGGAAATACTATTCCCTCTTTATTGCTAACTTTTTTGTTATTTCTCTTATGATGTGTTATGAGTATGTCAATCAATAGATAATTATTTTATTTTATTTTAGATTAAGAAAATTTCCCATGATTACATGACTCATGTTCTTTCCCTCCCTTCCTCCCACCCCCTACCAAAGCCAATGAGCAATTCCACTGAGTTTTTCATGTATCATTGATCAAGACCTTTGTCCATATTATTAATATTTACATTAGGGTATTCATTTAGAGTATACATCCCCAATCCTATCCCCATCCACCCATGTGGTCAAGCAGTTATTTTTCTTCTGTGTTTCTGCTCCAACAGTTCATTCTCTGGATTCAATAGATAATTATTAAATAACTACTGCTCTTAATACTGGATACACAGAGAAAAGTCATAAAAGATAGTCCATGTTCTCCAGGAACTTAATAGACTAACAGCAGAGACTACATATAAACAATTATCTACAAATACAGTATAGTTAAAATGAATTGGTCATAATCAATAGAGAGGAAGCCTCTAAAATTAAGGAAGAGTAGGAAAGAGCAATAGGAAGGGCTTCCTTTTGTAAGGTGAAATTTTAGCTGGAGAAGATAGAAAATAGGAGACAGGGAATTCCAAATATGGTGCACAACCATCAACAATGTCCAGGGTCTGGGATGGAGTATCTTGCTTGAAAAACAGTAAGAGGTCTAGTATTACTGGATGGCAGAGTTTGAAGAAGTTGCAAGATGGCAGGAAAGGTTGGATGAGGCCAGATTTTAATTGGTTTTGAATGCCAGATAGGATATTTTGTATCTGAGCTTGGAATAATTGAAATAATAATGTCTAGCATTTTTATGGCATTTTGGGGTTACATATTACATATGTAATGTTTTCATATATTAACTCATTTAAGCCTCACCACAATACTTTGAGGTAGATGCTATTTTTTACACATGGATGTTCCTCCAAATGAATTTTGTTATTATTTTGTAGAATTCTGCATTATATGCCTCTGAAAGTTTGAATAACAGCATTAAAATGGAAATAAACTGGTAATATTGCCACTTTATTTTACTGACACAATTCGGTGAATTCCTTTACACTCTTTATAGCCTAGAATCAATTCTGTCCATTCCACAATACTTTTCCCCCCTAATCTCCCTAATTACTTTATTTGACCTGAGAAACACTTCACTTACACCTGGCTTAAGTCCTAATAATATAAAATAGTACATTCTAATTTTCCATTTCCTCATCATTTCTCTGTTAGACAGTAAGCTTCATGAAGGAAGAGAATATTTACTGTACAAACTTAAAAAAAATCCTCCCATTAAATTCTTCCTAAGACCTTATTCCAGTGATCTGCATAGAGTATATGCTGAAAAATATTTATTATAATTGAATAAATGAACAAATGAAACACATTATTACCAGAGTATATTATATGTGAAGCATTGATCAAATGCCTTCAGCAAAGTTCTGATGTTGTTCCAACCCCTATAAAAGCAAACTTAAATACTTTTTCAAAGAGCAACAGTAAAATTCTTATAAGGGTCAACAGCCTTGAATATTTTTCAGTGGCGATAGTTACAGAAGTCTCAATGACTATTTTATGTAAAATAAAATAACTGACTGAGCATTGCTGAGGTAACAATGCCTTATTTCCTTTCACCCTTACTTCGTGTGCATTTTTCAGGCTCATGAAAGGTTGTATATTTGTTTGCCTCTTGGCAAAATATAAAAAATATAAAATCTAGTGACTCCAGAACCAATTGTAGGTGGCACCAAGGCTGCACTAGAATCCTCTGAGCAAAGGAGATCTAAAGGGTGCTTTCTTTCTTTCGCTGCCAATCCAAGTAATGTAGCTTTGTGTAATAGCTGCAAATCAGAAGCAACTATTAAAAGTATCATGAAGAAGAAAAATAAAATCCTTTGTTTTTATAATAATGCTTGTTATGATAAACCCCAATAAAACATTGTTCTCTATGTTTTATTAACTAAACATACAACTAATAATGAAACTTAAGGATAATTCCTAAAAATAGAATTTCATTTGCTTAAGATGGAGTACACAAACTTGCATTCAGCTTCCATTTTATAAAGGAGGTGAGAGTCAGTTTTAAAATTGGCCACTGTGTAAGGTTGTGGAATCAGCCAAATACACAAGATGGTTAGAAGTAAGAATTCTTCAGCCAGCACAGACTACAGGAGAAAACAAAAATCTCCTTTTTCTTTTTCAAGTAACAATAAAACTAAGTTGAATTATGCTAATAATAATAATAAATAATTGCAATTTTACAGAAATTTCATAGTACTTCCTTCAAAACAACCCTAGTCTTCCTTTTTCCCAAAACTAACCCCTCCACCTGTTCAAACACCCCCATTCCATCCAGTCTTTTCCAACCTATTGCCCCCTCTGTCATATTTCCTATTTCCTACAAACATCCTATCTCTCACATCCTTATTTGATTCTTCCACCTTTGCTCAGGATCATCCTATATCCCTTCTGTCCTTTGAAGTTAACCTCAAAAATATTGTCTACAATTGGTATGTCTACTTTATTTCCCCTCACCTTTGTTTTAATTCCTTATAATCTGGCTTCCATGTTTATCATTGCATTGAAACTGCTTTCTCAAAAGTTATTAATGATCTCCTAGTTTCCACATAAAATGACTTTTTCTCAGTCCTTATACTCCTTAGATGGAGAAATGAGGGTTAAAGGCAGTAAGGAAAGGGTTGATGAAAATGGCTTCCCTCACTACTCCTTCCCAGAGTCCCTGAATTGCTTGAGGGAGACAAAATGGAGATCTCCCCTCAGTGAAGACTTGCCTCTTGATGGCCATGCCAACCCTCAAGGATGGTGGGGAAGTCTTCTCTACAAGGAAAGATATGTGGGACCTCAATCAGGATATGTGCTGTGTTGGGGTGCTCACAAGCCTCCGCCTCATGTCTTCTTGAAAACTGGCAACAAAGGTGAAGCCTGCCAATGGGCTTACTCTCTAGACATAAATAAATTACATTGATTTCTCTATATGACTGCTTGTTTGATTTAATTGTTGATTGGGGCAAAGGGTCAAGTTTAGAGGGGTTCAGGTTGTCCTAAATCTCTTTTCTAAATAAAACTAATTACTGAAGTACAAGGTTTTTCTCATAGCCAGGGGAGAGGTAGGAAAAGGGGTGAGCACTGCTCACCGATTTGAGTCCAGTATCTCAATAGTTCATGGAAATGAAAGTTTTTGAAGAAATTTAGGTTTCTTGACAAGAGCCAGAGATGTTTAAACAGGAACCCTGTATATTAGGATGTCTCTCAGTGATAGAAATTTCCACAGGTGTCTTGAATGGCCCCTAGAAATAGCTCCTCCTTCCACTCCCTTCTGTGTCTCAGCCCTCAAGACCCTGCTCCTCAGGGGAATTTCCCAAAAGTCCTTGTTTAGTTCCCAATTTTCATTCTTACCTCATGCAACTGTCGATCCTCAACATTCCATTCGCCCTCAAAGGTTCTCTTTCCTACATCCCATCATTACAATGCCTTGATTATTGTAATAGCCTGTTGTGAGTCTGCGTACCTTAAGTTTCTCTCCATGATAACCATCCTCCATTCAATCACTAAAGTGATTTTCCTAACATGCAAGTTTGGTCATGTCATTTTCCCTACTCAATAAACTCCAGTAGATTCCTAATGCCTCCAGAAGCACATACAAAATGATGATCTATTTGGCATTCAAAGTTCTTCATAATCTAATCCCACCTTATCTATTGATTGTTTGATTGATTAAAGGCAGTGTGAATATTATTTCTACTATTTTACAAATGGACAAATGAGGCTCAGTTTAATGAGTTGCTTTAATTGTTTACAGTGTTTTTTACTTGAAGGTAGATAATACTTTCACATATGTCACTTCAATGGATCCCAACAAACCATGTGAGTTAAATTTGGAAAGTGGATTAGTGACAACTAACAACAGGAAAAAAGTCAAGCTGCTCAATTTTCATTTTGCATCATGTTTTTTCTTAAAAGGAGAATGAAGTTTAAATTAGCAAAGAGATTAAAAATGTTTAATACAGAGTTAATACCCGAGATAAATAAGAAGATTGGGGCAGGGGAGTAGGATTAAATCAAGTTACCTTGGGCTCATTCCAAATTCATCCTTAGGTACCAAAAAAAAAAAAAGCTATCAATTACTGATGAAGCCTAGTTGGTGATATCAGAAAGATCATGGAAAATGAAAGAAGTCCCAAGGTACTAAAGAAGGTCTAATAATATCTTGGTGAAAAAAATGGGGGGGATGTTTTTAATCTACAGGTTGATTTTAATTCTTTGGAAAATTGTACAACGAATCATTAAATAAGTCTTTTTACTCAGATCTATTCCAGGTTATTATGACAAAATACTTATTACAGAAGACTTGAAGGCATGTCATGACAGATTAACGTCAATATTTTTATTTTTTATTTCAGGGTTACTAATTTGGTAGATCAAGGGAATATTATAGATATAGTTTATCTAAATTTTAGCAAAGTGTTTGATAATCTGTGTAATTCTATCCTTATGCGGGGAAATTGAGAGACACAGACTTAATGATGGCAACATCAGATATATTCAGTACTAGTTGAATGAGTGGATTCAAACTATAAATCATTAATGGTTGAATGTTGGCTTGACAGGAGGACTCCAGTGATTGTCACCTAAATAAGTGCTTGGTCTCAAGCTATTGAACTTTTTTCAATGAATTATATAGTAGTATAGATGAAATTCCTATAAAATTGCCAAATTATATAAAACTAGGGGTAGAAAAATTATACAGTAGATAAAATGGAATCAGAATCTGAAAGGATCCTGATAGTTGAGGACAGTGAGTTGAATCTGGACTTACTACAAGGGGAAAAGGGAGGCACTTCTCCAATCAAGAGCATTTATATAATGGTAGCTCTCAGGAGAAGCACCTAGTGAGATATGTGTTTTTCCAGCTGACTTAAGTTCCTGTACCCCAATCTTCTGGTTCTGTTGGGGTTTTTGTTTCCTTATCTAAGCATATATCATAGAGTTCCTGATGATGAATTAATATTGCCAAGTAACCAGGGCATTGATAGAATTCCTTCAGGTGTATATTGCAAAGTTTGACAGGAGTGTGAATAGATGTTGCCTAAGAGAATCCTTAAAGTAGACTTCCCCAACCTTGAGGGATACTAGATAGGAAACCTGAAACTAAAAAGTGTCTAAGAGGTTGAGAATTCCTAGTTGGAAGGTCATGAAAAAGCTTCTTAGAGAGAAATTTCCTTAAGAGAATGCGTCTTGGTGAAGAAAAATGAGTGCCAAGAGCTGATATAATCATAGCTGAAAGGATAAAGCCATACTATGGTATGACAAGAAATCTGAACATTGCCAACTCTACTATTGCCAAACATTCCTTATAGGATTCTATTTCTAGCCTAACTTCTATTCCTTGTAAATGGAACTCCATTGCTCATCTTCAAACTCAACCTTGTACCACTTAAACCCAAATTGCATACCTTCCTTCTTGCCTCTGCCCCTTGAAATCTAGAATTCTAGAACTTTTCTGCTAAAATATAGAGCTCAAATTACCCTCACAGCTACATAAGGTTAACCCTTCTTGCTCACTCTGTGGGAATACAGTGTTCTGTGCTTGGGATCAGGAGTTTCAGATTGTACCTCAAAAGTTTCTTGACTTGTCTATGTACTGTGGCAAATAAGGTCTTACATTGGTACCCTACAGATCAGAGGATTCAGAACTGGAAAGAATTTTAATATATCTGGCACATTTCTATCATTTCTTAGGTAAATCGAGTTCTAGGAAGATTATGATTTGTCTATGGTCATAAAAGCAACTGAATTTAGAAGCTAGAATTCAACCCATATCCTTTTATTTAAAATCCAATGCTTTTCATGTTCAGCATTGTACTAGAAACACTAGCAGTAGCAATTAGAGAAGAAAATTGAAGGTATTAAAATTGGCAATGAAGAGACCAAGCTATCACTCTTTATAGATGATATGATGGTCTACTTAAAGAATCCTACAGAATCAACTAAAAAGCTAGTGGAAATAATCAACAAGTTTAGCAAAGTTGCAAGACACAAAATAAACCCACATAAGTCATCAGCATTTCTATATATCTCTATCCCATTTCAGCAGCAAGAATTAGAAATAGAAATTCCATTCAAAATAACCCGAGACAATATAAAATACTTAGGAATCTATCTGCCAAGACAGACACAGGAACTATATGAACTCAACTACAAAAACACTTTCCACACAACTAAAACTATATCTGAGCAACTGGAAAAACATTAACTGCTCATGGGTAGGAGGAGCCAATATAACAGAAATGACCATCCTACCCAAACTTATTTATTTATTTATTTAGTGCAATACCCATCAAACTTCCAAAAAACTTTTTTTACTGACTTAGAAAAAAACACAATAAAGTTCATCTGGAAGAACAAAAGATCAAGGATATCCAGGGTAATAATGGAAAAAAAATGCAAAGGAAGGTGGCCTTGCAGTCCCAGATCTCAAACTATACTATAAAGCAGTGGTCATCAAAACAATATGATACTGGCTAAGAGACAGAAAGGAGGATCAGTGGAATAGACTTGGGGTAAGTGACCTCAGCAAGGTAGTCTATGACAAGCCCCAAGATCCCAACTTTTGGGACAAAAAATCACTATTGGATAAAAACTGCTAGGAAAATTGGAAGACAGTGTGGGAGAGATTACGTTTGGATCAACACCTCACACCCTACACCAAGATAAACTCAGAATGGGTGAATGACTTGAACAGAAAGAAGGAAACTATAAGTAAATTATGTGAACACAGAATAGTATACATGTCAGACCTTTGGGAAGGAAAAGACTTTAAAAACAAGCAAGACTTAGAGTCACAAAATGTAAAATCAATAAATTTGATTACATCAAATTAAAAAGGTTTTGTACAAACAAAACCAAGGTAACCAAAATTAGAAGGGAAATAACAAATTAGGAAACAATCTTCATAACAAAAACCTCTGACAAAGTTCTAATTGCTCAAATTTATAAAGAGCTAAATCCCTTGTGCAAAAAATCAAGCCATTCTCCAACTGATAAATAGGCAAGGGACATGAATAGGCAATTTTCACTCAAAGAAATCAAAAACACTAATAAGCACATTAAAAAGTGTTTTAAATCTCTTATAATCAGAGAGATGCCAATCAAAACAACTCTGAGGTATCACTTCACACCTAGCAGATTGACTAACTTGACAGCAAGGGAAAGTAATGAATGCTGGCGGGGATGT
The DNA here is from genome assembly GCF_027887165.1 of Monodelphis domestica. Taxonomy (NCBI): domain Eukaryota; kingdom Metazoa; phylum Chordata; class Mammalia; order Didelphimorphia; family Didelphidae; genus Monodelphis; species Monodelphis domestica. Next base: position 157,571,496 of record NC_077234.1, read on the forward strand.
GGCAAAGTTGGGACATTAATTCATTGCTGGTGGAGTTGTGAACTGATCCAACCATTCTGGAGGGCAATTTGGAACTATGCCCAAAGGGTGATAAAAGACTGTCTGCCCTTTGATCCAGACATAGCACTGCTGGGTTTGTATCCCAAAGAGATAAGGAAAAAGACTTGTACAAGAATATTCATAGCTGCGCTCTTTGTGGTGGCAAAAAATTGGAAAATGAGGGGACATCCTTCAGTTGGGGAATAGCTGAACAAATTTAGTATATGTTGGTGATGGAATACTATTGTGCTCAAAGGAATAATAAAGTGGAGGAATTCCATGGAGACTGGAACAACCTCCAGGAAGTGATGCAGAGCGAGAGGAGCAGAACCAGGAGAACATTGTGCACAGAGACTGATACACTGTGGTACAATCGAATGTAATGGACTTCTCCATTAATGGCAATGCAGTGATCCTGAACAACCCAGAGGGATCCATGAGAAAGAACACTATCCACATTCTGAGGAAAAACAATGGGAGTAGAAACACAGAAGAAAAACAATTGCTTGAATACATGGGTTGAGGGGATATGATTGGGGATGTAGACTCTAAATGAACATCCTAATGCAAACACCAACAACATGGAAATGGGTTCTGATCAAGGACACATGTGATACCCAGTGGAATTGCGCATCGGCTATGGGAGGGGTGTGAAGAGGGGAGGGAGGAATAGAATATGACTTTTGTAACCAAAGAATAATGTTTGAAATTAACCAAATAAAAATTAAAAAATGAAAGGAAAAATAAAAATAAATAAAAATAAAAAAATATCCAATGCTTTTACCCATCCACACCCTAATTCAATTTGTCCTGTGGATGGAAATCAAAAGAGTAGCATTTTGGGTTAGTAGAGCTCTCTAACTTTACTCATAGACTGTTTGCTAAAATATCTGAAAACCCACTTTTCTCTACAGATAGATATATGATAGGGAACATCAGCTGAACCTGAAAAGAATTTTAAGTAGAATTATGAGGATGGGAAAATGAAATGGAATCTGGACCCTCTAGGAATTTTTTGATCAAGATATTTTAGCTTTCCTTTTCATGAATCTTACTAGAAATCATTAGATAGAAGAAAAAAGAGATGATAAAATGCTTTGTCCCATTCTTAGAAATTGTTTTTATTAGGAATTTAAGTCAAAATTATTCTTTCCTTTTCTGAAATTTGGGATTTTTGCCTATCTCCAATCCTTTGTCACCTCTCTCACTCCATGACCCATTTTTCTTCCTTCCTTCTTTCTTTGCTCCTTTCCTTCATTTATTCATTGCTTGCTTCCTTTTTGATTCCTTGCTTGCTTTCCTTTTTTCCTTCCTTCTCTTTTCTGAAAGGACTTGCCCAAAATCACATGGATGTTGAAACTATCCCATTTTGACTCTGATAATTAATTAGGTAGGTAATGCTGCTGATATTCCTATTTAAGCTATTTATTCTTGCCAACAGGGGAATAGACTCAATTGTTCCTAGGCTGTTGGATATACTCTAAGTGCTATGAGCAACCTCTTTGGAGGACCCGGAAGTAACTACTTCTGAGAGCACTTTCAGAACCCTTCAGTGTAATTTGTAGGTAGCTAACCTCATTAAGGGAAGAGACATGCTCTTCTCAATTCCTTACTCATCCCAGGATTTAAACTTCAAATTATCTTTTTTTTTTTTTAATTCTGTTCCACTCCAAAACTCAATCTCACTGGCAGAGAAAACAAAAGGGGGGAAAGATTTGCCAGCTGGGCATTTGCTCCAAGTAACAATGCTATGCCTCCTTTCATTCTTTTATCTGCAACTGATTTGCAGAGATGATAATTGTACCCCTGGGAACCAATGGAATCAACAATTGAAACCGTGTAGAGAGAAAAGTGAAGAGAACCCAGGAAAGAGCCCTAGGAAATAACCACAGTGAGGCAGGAGAATGTCAAAAAGAATCACAGAATGTTTAGAATGAAATCCAACAAGTAACCAGATGTGACTAATATAATTCAAGTTTTATTTAGGACAGTTTCTTTGTAAGGCTGATAATTAGCCATCTAACATATTACATCTGCTGAGCACCATCCCATCAAATACCAGGTGGAATCTCCTTTCCAGTGTCTTCTTTTTCTGTGATGTATACAGTTTATTTTAAATCAATACACTGCCATGTCCCCTCCCCTACAATCATAACAGAAGATACTTTACTAATCACCAATATTTCCAAGCCTTCCAACTTTCAATATCCACTAGGTTAATCCTAGAAAAAAAGTAATACTATGCTTATCTAATTCATAGTAAAGAATTAAAGAATATGTGTTAAAAATCTTATAAATGTAATGCCAAATTATGTAGTAGATGTGGTTATTACAAGAAAAGAGGAAAGTAATAAAATAAATTTATTAAATATAAAAATTATCAGGTTTATTTTATGTTAATAAATTTAATAATTTTATTTTGTCCCATTTAATTTGCTAACCACCATAAATCCACTTTATTCCCCTTTCCCAATTTCTAGTTTGGTTGCAGAAAGTACATTGGTATCAAAGAAGGAAGTAATATACTCTTCAATTTTTTTAAAATAGTTTATATATCAAAGAGATTTTTTTGTTTCTTAAATGTTCAATAAAAAACACTTGTAAATTTGTCTCCTTCCGCTCTACTTTGAAGTTCATTTTTTTCTTTCTGAAATGAGTTTGTTAGATTCTCAATTTCCTGTTTTGTTCATTTGAATATTTTATTTAAAAGATATTCATACATTTCATTTATTTTTACTTTTGTTGGCACATAATTGAGTACAGTAGTTTCTGATAATTTTCTTAATTTCCTCTTCATTCATTGTACATTCTCCCTATTTTAAAGTCTCCTTCAATTACTTCTGTATTCAATATGTCTTTTTAGTTTGCAGCTGGCTTTTCCTTTAAGTACTTAGATAGGATATTCTCAGTGCATATATTTTTGTATTAATACTTATGCATTTTATGTGTGTCTTTGGACAAGTCCTTTAACCTATAAGTGCCTCAGATAACTTCCTAGTAATTATTTACTGACATAGATGAATTTAATGTTTTTAAACAAATCATTTGCTACAATGATGAAATGGGAGGTACTTCAAATATTTTCATTTTTTTTCATGATATAGATTTCATCCTTGCCTGGCTTGAATGTTACCAGCACTTAAAAAAAAAAAGGTAAACTAGGCATTTAGGATAATCACTGGCCTAGAAGCTAGGAAGGTCTCTAATATATAGTGACTGTGTAACCTTAAAGAAGTCACTTAAACTCTTAAGTTATCTAGTTATCTGTATGTGACTCTAAATAAAGAGGTGCCTGGAATTCATAGGTAGAAGGAATTGCTTCATCATTTGGTATCTTTTTATACCAATGAAATCATAAACCCTTTACCTAACTTTATTTATGTAAAATTATTATGGATACTCCTTTCTTTCTGTATTAACCTAATAATTCATTTTATTCTATCCCCTCACTTTAAATCTTTAGGTACCTTTTTAAATAGTGAAATAGATAGATAGATAGATAGATAGATAGATAGATAGATAGATAGATAGATAGACAGACAGACAGACAGACAGACAGATAGATAGATACATAGATAGATAGACAGACAGACAGACAGAGAGACAGACAGACAGATAGATAGATAGATAGATAGATAGATAGATAGATAGATAGATAGATAGATAGATAGTAGGATTTATTGAGAAGAAAGCAAGAGTAACTTTAAAGTTGGTCCAAGTATACTTGGACTATCTATCTTGGACTTGGATACTATCTATCTATAGCCTTTTGAAAAATTGGCACCAGATAATGACAACATTTTTTTTAGTAGAAACAATCTGATATCAGTTTCTGTACACATACAGAGACCCTGCCTTTCTCCCAACCTTTCACCCCTTCCTACCCAGAGCAAATATTTAGGTCAACAATAGCTATAATGCATATAGCATCATATATTAGCATACATAGTAAAGAAGCACAACAAAGAACTAATAATAGCCTACAGAGAAAGCCATTAGTCATATATGATATATAATTAATGCATTTGGGATTAAATATGAAGCATGTATTACTTATATTCCAGAAATGAATGTGTTTGGATACCTGGTTGTCTGCTGCAAGTCATTAGACTTCTGTTTCTCATAAAGTATCACAGTCAACTGGCCTAATAAACCAGATTGGTTTGGATTATATTTTATTGATAGGCATAAAGAATGAATTAGTGATTTTATTGATATAGGAATTTTTTAATTAAAAGCTCCTTCTGTGAATACAGAAGAGTGAGAATCTGTCAGTAAATTAAACATATAAGATTACTTCATAAAAGTGATCTTTTTCTTTGTTTTCTCACTGATCCTCAGATGGTATAACTTCCAATAGTCAATAGTCTTATTTCCTCCTCACTTCTATAAATACACATCAGGTACCATCACATAATTATTTTATAAATAGAGGCATGTTTACTTCATTTCTTTTCTTTACTTAATCTGTATGTCAACAACCCTTGTTTTCTTAAAAAGAATTATTGAAAGTCTCTAACAATGTTGAAGAGTCGTCTTTTTCAGGAAAAAATATAAGCTTAGCTTTCCCAGACATTATTTTTAGGGTGCAAAACCATTCTCTTTGCTTGCCATCATATTATCTCTTTCATTTCTCAACAGCAGTGAGAAGTTGTAGGGGCTTTGTATTGGTGCTATTTAATAGCCTAATCTTTCTCTCCACCTGGTTATGATCTTGTTTCTTCTAACCTGGAACTCAGAAATATGGCAACTACATTTCACTCTGAGTTCTTTTCTAGTGATAATATGGTAGATTCTATTGAACTGTGATTTGTTCTTTGTATCCAATAATTATGGCAATCCTCTTGCATGATTTTCTAGAACATGATATTCATTTCCTTTATATTTTAGGGATGTAATAATTTAGGGAGTTTTTAGGGATGTAATAATTTTCATATTACTTCACTAAACTTTTTCTTCAAAGTCAATTTATTTGAGATGTCAAGATGTCAAAAGCATTTACAATTTTTTTTGTCTTTTGACAACTCTATGATATTTTTTTTTACTTATTACATTTGTATTCCCTCTCTACTATCATACTTTTCAGTGTCCACTGCTTCATTCAGTTTTTCTAACAACAATTCTCCTGTTTACCTTTCAGTATTCTCCTTTAAGATTTCTATTTGTGTTTTATTTTATGTTTTCTTTTAATTAATTTAAAAACTACTTTTAGACTTCATGTGGATATTCTCCTCTCACTTCCAGGATCTAGTTGTTAATGAAGTTTTGCTCCTTTTTTCTAGAGATTTCTTCTCTACTTTAATACCCATAGTTTTTATTTATTGTACTAGGGTCTCTTCCTTCTTTATTCATTCCAACTGTCTTTCTACCTAATATTTTATGAATTTTTCTCCACCACCACCATTCCCTCTTTGTAGTCTTTTTAATAAATATCATTTGTTATATAACTTGTAATTTTGAGGTGATTAAAGTGATGTAATCACTCAATCAACTATTTGTCTGAATACTTATATTAACAATGTAGAGAAGATTGATAAATATGGATTACATAATAGTATTGTTAGATATATTAGACACTGGTAGAATGGTTCAACCCAAAGAATGTTAATTAATGATTCATAGTTAACTTGGAAACAGTTCTCTAGTGTAATGCCTCAGGGATCTGTATTTTACCCTATGCTATTCTTTTAAATTAATATTAAAATTTCTATAAAGGACTGAATGTTAAGCTTATCAACTTTTTAGATGGTATAAATCTGAAAAGAATAGCTAATAGCTAGTCTCCATGAATGATAAAGTAAAGGTGTAGAGATTTTCAGAAAATAAATGCTTAGGCAGATTCAATAGGATAAAATTTAATAGGGATGTCTTACACTTTTGTTAAAAATTAGTTTCATATGTACAAAAAGGTGAAGCTTGGAGAGGCAGCAGTTTGTATGAAAAAGATCTTAAGAGCTAAAATGAACAGTAAGTTTAATATGAGTCAGCAATGTGATATGATCGTCAAGAAAAACATTGCAATCTTAGTACATTATGAGAGTTAGAGTTTCCAGGAAGGTGATAGTCACAATGTACTCTAGGCTGTCAGACCACAATTTGAATATTGCAATTAGTTTTAAGGACCTCATTTTAAAATTATATTGATAAACTGATGATAAAGAGGAGAGCAATTGGAATTGTGAAAAACTTATTTCTATGGAGGGCATCACCCATACTTTGTTACTTAGGTTTAAACCTCCGAATCATCCTAAACTCTTCCTTCTAACCCAACTCCCACATCCATTCTTGACCTCATCAGCTCTCGTATGTTCAAATATGATATCTCTACAGGCAATGCCCAGGTCTGTTGTAAGGATTAGCTTTTAACAAAAGCAAGAAGCAAGAGATCCTGTAAACCAACATTCCACACAGAACTCTCAGGAGCTGGGGAACTGAAGATAGAGGCAGTTACTGGGGCAGTTGGTGAAATCCTCTGGTATAGAGAGAGGCTACTGCTTTTTTACCTAGCAATTAGGTGAACCAAGAGGGTTTCTGTCTGGTATTTCTGGGGTGGACCCAGAGAGCCAGTGATTCCCTCTTCTTTGGCTTTCTTGATATTCTGCCTTTTCCTGCCTGCTGTTGCTGCCCATGCTACTGATGTCAAGTGGATTTCAACAGAGCTGTTACTGACACTACTTCTTGAATCAAAGAGGACTCCTGTGTTGTGAGATTCTTTGGTCTTGGTCCTTGTTCCTACCAGACCCCCTAAACTTAATTACTCATTTAAGAATTTAGTTTAGAATAATTATAGAAGGTATAAGGGTTTTAATCTCTGTTTGGGTTAAGTGCTAGTTATTCCTTAATTCTCTTTTTCCCTTTAGCCTTTAACTAAATAAACCTGTTATTCTATATAGTTAGTTAGTTATTTAGTTGTTAGTTTTGAACCTTTCTTTTAACACACATATTACATGTCTATCTATACAGTGCTAGTCTTTCTCGTAAGAGTTGGTCTTTATATTACCAACTGCCTCTAAGATGTTTGAAATCGAATGTCTTGGGGATATCTCACACATGTCCAATCTAAAAGAGAACTCATTATCTTTCTCCCACCACCTTCTAATCCTCTTTATTACTCTTCAGAGTTCCACCATCCTTCCACCTACAAAGGATCACAACTTTGGTATCAAAGAATGAAAGTATTTTAGGTTAGGTAGTTCAGTGGATAGATTGCCTGGCCTGGAGCTAGGAAGTCCTGAATTTAAATCTGGCCTCAGACATTTACCAACTGTGTGACCTGGGAAAAATCATTTAATCTCAGTTTACTTTGGTTTATTCATTTGTAAAATGGGGTTAATGATAGCATGGTAAAAATGAAAATTAATGTACAATAATTTAAAATGTTATATTTTAAGAGATTTATTAATGATCATTAGAAATAAAGGAATAAAGAGGTAACAATAAAAACCACGTGCCCATGGCTAATAAACCTATTCAAAACTCCCACTTACCACCACAGTTGTGACCCAGGAAGCCAAGAGGGCAAGACCAGGAACCCCACTCAATATATCCCCTATCTACAGGAAGTACTTAATGACAGGAAGTCAGTGGGCTACCAGGAAATGTAGTTTTTAGGGCAACAAATTTCTAATCACATAGCACCTACCTCCTGTTTTCATTAATTTCTCCTTTTTATATTTAAGAGGAAAAGGAGCAATATTATTTTTCAGTAAGAGACTCCATGCTGTGCAGGTTGTCATTTAGTAACAGTTAGAAGGGTGTGACCAAGGGGAGTTGGTGAGTTGCAGAGTGTTGCAAAGGGCTTTTTGTCTCTGGTCTCCTTAGGAGTGTATGCTGCTACCAATCTCTCTGGTTGGAGACAGAGAATAGAAATAAGCCCTTAATAGCTTTCTTGATTATTAATAATTTGGGTAGATATATAGAGGTTATATGATTAGATAGTGAGAGTAGGACAGTAGGAGAGGGCTTTGACTTAGTAGAGCCCTCTGAGGCAGATAGAGGAATTCAGTTAGATTTTTATTTTTAGAGGAATCCAGTTAGGATTGGGATCTGGGGTATAGTTACAAGCTATTGTAAGAATACTTTCACTTTCCTCCTTCCTATTTCCTATCCATATTTCCTAATAATAAACTAAGTGTTTTACATTTAATAAACTGTGCTTGGATTTTTGTTCAAACTCTTACCCCCAAATTTAACCCTTCACACTCCTGAGGGCCAAATAAGATAATAATTATAAAATACTTAGCACAGTGCCTGGCAAATAGTGTACATAATAGTTAGCTGTTATTATTATCTCCTATGTCTTGCTCCCATTCACTTCATATACAAAATTACTTGCATTTTTTAAATAAAATTTCTCTAATTATCTCATCCTATTCACATGGCAATCATCCAAAATAGATTTTCATCACCTCTCATATGGATTCCTACAATAGTGAGCTTCTCAGACTCACTGCCTAAAGGCTATTCAGACTATAATCTGTTCCCTACACAGTAATTTCCCTAAAATACAAGTTTGTTAATGTCATCTCCTATTCAATAAATTCGAGTAGATTCCCATTACTTCATAGATTAAATATAACTCCTGGTTTACATTTATTGTTCTTCATGGCTCTACCTTTTCCACTCTTCTAATACTTCACTCCTCACTTCCTTTCTCTCATTGCAACCATGAAGAGATATTTGCTTTTATTCTCACACACAAGCACACATGCATACATAAATCAACATCTGTACCCAATGCTTCATGGAAACTGGAAATGAGTGGGTTGCACATTTTATGTCATCTTCAATAAGTGGTCAGTAGATGATATTGTCAAGGTTAATAGTATATAAGATAATTATAAAATGAAATTTCTTCTTGGATTTAGCTCCAAAGTCAAAAAATATTCAACCAGCATTTGTTAAGCTCTTGTGTTTGATTTGGGGGATCCAAACATATACATGACACAAGTTCTCTGTGACTCTTCACAATTCTATAACAATTTCTATCTAGAATATATACTCTGTTAAAAGGATACTACATACCTTACTTCTTGCTTTTTCAGAAGTAGATAAAGCCTAATGGCAAAGAGATTTAGTGATTCTGACCCTCAGAAAGTGAAGTCAATTGAATGTCCTCCAAGTCTTAGGTCAACCTACTACTGAAACTTATTTCTTCCTAATTGCACCACATGCCCTATATACTAGACAAGACATTCTGTTCCCAATATATTTTAAATTACTGCTTCCATGCCTATGCCACGTCAGTCCTTATTCCTGAAATGTCTACCTTTCTCCCCCTGTTGAATTCTTCAGTGTCCAATACAAAACTCAAATATTCTACAAAGAATTCTGTGATCTGTTTTCTGTTTAGATTTTTCTCTACCATCTATATCTATAGCCATCTCTAGACACCAAAATCTGTCATCCCATGTCTCTCTTTGCTTTGCAATCCCCAGACGTGTTATTCATTCTCATTCTAACCTCTAATTCCTTCACTCATCAGTTCTTTCCCTGGCTATCATCAAGGAGCCCATTACACTCTCCTCCTTCATATTAACCCCTCAGTGAACCAATTCAACTCTGCACTGCCTTCATTCTTTGGGTCCCTTTGTTACCTGTATCAAATCTACTTCTCTCTCTACTCTAGTTTGTTCTCCATTCACCTATCAAATTGATCTTCTTAAACTACAAGTTTAACTATGTTATCTCACCCACCTAACCCTATTTAAACAACTCCAGTAACTCCTTATTGCCTCCAGGAGCAGCTATAAAATTCTCTGTTTAGCTTTTAAAACTCTCCTGAATTGCACATCTACCTTTCTACTAATGTCTAGTTATCTTATATGTTACATATCCCTCCATCTCCCATGATCTGCAAATACAGCAACTCTGATCTTGACACTCTATTGCCCAACTCCATGCTTTTTCCATTAGCTGCCTCCCATGTTCAGAACTGTCTCCCTCTTCATCTCTAATTTATAGCTTCCCTAATGTCCTTTAGGTTTCAGCTGGAATCTAACATTTGGCAAAGTCTTTCCCAAACCTTTTTTATATTACTGATATACCTTTATTTATAAGCTCCTATTTATTTTCTATGTATCCTATTCATACATAGTTTTTTGTATGTTGTCTCTACTATTACGGTGTGAGTCTCTGGAAAGCATGAATTGTCATTTGGCTTTCTTGAAATCCAAGGGCTTATACAGTGCCTGGCATTAAAAGTACTAGCAGATTGCCTGACCTAATGCTTTTAAAACTTCTTTATCACTTTCAATATATTTGTGTTTATTATAATTAAACACATTTTGATATTGAAAGATAGAAACATGGAGGAATGGATAGTAGCACACATTTTATCCATTTCTTAAAGAAATTTGGAGTCTGGTACAGGATTATCTTTAGATAGAGCAATTCTTTAAATGCTCTTTTTTTCCTATATTCCAGAAATGATATGTAGTTTCATAGACCACCTATAGAGTTCATAAATTAATGTGTTCATATGTTTATTGAACTTTGAATGGACAATGAGAATAGGAAAAGGAAATGAGAAAAAGAAAGTTTGATGGAATTTAGGAAATTACAAATTGCTTTTAAGGATCACAAGATTTTCCCTGTAGCAAAGGTCTATCTCTTTAACATCAACATTTTCAAGTGATATTTTATGGCTATGAGTAATGGAATTCCATATTATCCAAATATTTGAAATAATATTTCACCCAAAAAACAATGAAGAGTCATATTATAGATATGAAAAACTATTTCATATCCCCAAAAGAGAAGTGTACAAAAGAAGCAACATAAAAAGTTTCATTTGATCCTCAGAATAATCTGGAGACATAGATGCTATTGTTATTCCTCATTTTACAGTTGGGGAAACTGAGGTAGACAAAGGTTAATTGACCTGCTCAGGGTTGCAGAGCCAATTAATAAGGTCAGATTTGAATTCAGGTCTTTCTGACTACAGACCACAATGAGGTTGGACTTCACTAGATATAGCAACTGATTGGAAAAGGATGGGTTATAGGAAGGAAAGATTCCAAAATGATTTAAAGTCCTGGATCTCTGGAGAGAAGAAGGGCATGGGGAAGTTGGCATGAGGGAAACATTCACACAATGCCCATGTGTGAATTAAATATCCTAGGGACTTCCAACTCAGTCCAGCCCCAGAAGATTCACCCCAGTGGATGGGCAGAGGAATCACAGAGTCATTTCTCTTAGCATGGCTGAGCACCATGAAGGTCAAGAGGCCAAGATATATGGAGGCTGGGAGGCAATAGAAGTATCCAGGAAAAGGGCTTAGACAAGGCTTGAAAAGCCATTGTGGGAAGCTCTTGGCTCCCTGGTCTCACTCTCTCACAGCCATTCTCAGACCCATTCTGGCACCTGCTTATCCACATAACCATCTCTAGCACTGGGTTGAAATCTGGACAACATCTTACTTTAAGTTAGACAGGCTGGAAACTTTTTTCTCCCTTTCTTTTTCCTTACTAACAAATACTTATAAATTTAGTACAAGGTCTCCAAGATTAATTTTTATTCATAATATTGAACACATAACACACACTCAACAAATGTTTGTTGAGGAAATGAATATGTCCAAATTTGGCATTTTAACTTGTGGTGATGGCATAGCATCAAGTGGGACAAATCTTGTGAGCAGTTAATGATGTAGGAGTAGAGAGGAAAGAAGGGATAGACATATAGATTAGGGAGCAATTTGAACCCATGTGAGAAGTAGAGATCCTCAAATGAGAGATAATAGAATGTATTTCTCAAATAATTGATATAAAAGGGGAAAGAGAATAATAAATACAACACATCACAAAAGTATTTGTTTCACAGTATTTAATACATAAGCAACAATGATTTAGAGTTTTCTTCACCTTACTTTCCAAACTGATCTGGAGAAGAAATGTATGTTTTTTTTTTTTTTGGTCTCTTACAGAAGACATAACCACGTCCCTTTGTTCCTCCCTTAAAAAAAAGTTATTTCAAATATTATCTAATTCACCTCTCCATGAATCTTCCTGGCATGCTTCTTCCTCCATCCCCAAAGATAGTCCAATATCTTCAAAGAGGACTAGCTTTGCCCACAGGGAGATAAGTCTGAGGAAAAGAGAACCCTATACATCCAGCTTCCTTTATATCTTTCTTCTAGTAGAAAAGCAAAATAAAACCGTTGAAGCTGTTGAAACACTTAAAAAGTTGTTTTAGGATCTTCCTTCACCTTTTGTGAGGCCACAGAGTCGTGCCATCGGTAGGGACATAATAACTACACTAGGTGAAGGATTTTTCTTTATTTTGACATCAAGAAAAGGTTCATAGGAATGCAACCCCAAATGAATGAATCCGTTTTCCTTTGTGGATTACCTGTGGTGACTCTGAACTGAGAGCAGAATTGGCAACTTTAAGCTTTTTAATTTCAGTGTTCATAGGGCCTCCTAACTATCTTACATTTTGCAACATTTTGAACATGCAAGAACAAACCAGAGAGTATAAATCCTTTTGTGGCAAATAAAACAGATGCTTCTATGGGTCTAAAATTTTAGCTAATCTTAATGCAGCCCTCTGAAAAACTAGGAAGTCTCCTATTGCTGTCATTCTTCCCATTACACTGAGCCCAGCTGTTTCTTTTGTTAGGAAAAAGTAACAAGAAATAATTCCTGAATAACATTGCTCTCTTGTACTCTGGAATACTATTTTCATGTGGTTTTCCCAGATTCTTGCCAAAACTGTGGCTGATGCTTTATCAGAGGCAATTGGTATCTCTGAATTCCTAAGAAGTGGAGTTCAAATGCTGCCTCATACTTTTATAAATGCCATTCCAATAAAGCCTCTTTTAAGCAAAGAGGTCAATATAATGCCACAATGTTCCACTTCAGATGCCTTTTCTTCACCTTCAGAAGGTTTGTTTTAGATTAAAAAGTCCAGAGTTCAGTGACAATCTCTCTAAAATACCAGCAAGAAAAATCTCTAACATTTAGGCAGAGGTTATATTCTTTTTCTAACCTTACATTTATAGCTAACTCTAGTTAACCCTTGGTCTCTTTGTGTTTGAGGAGAATTCAATTTACTGGAAACATTTAGATAATGAAACAGAAGATTATATTTCAGATGCAGGGAGGGAAAATTGAAGGAAGAGCTGACTTCCCTCAGTCTAGGTTTTCTGCTCTGAGACACCTATATAGGTAAAGAGTCTTTTAACTATCTCCCTTTTCTTCCAGTTTAGTCTTCTGTTTGTTCCTTGGAATTTTTCTAGAAATTCCTTTCTCCCTCCAACCTCTCAAATCCAGACTCTCAGTCTTTCTCTGTTTCTGTGATAGCTTCTTCCTTTTCTACAAATAGCTTACAGCATGACCCAGTCACACAGTAACTTTACTTGATTCAATGAGGAATAGTCTATTTCCATTCAGATATGATTGTTTGATTCAATCAAAACAAGTTCTTAAGTTGTAAATTGTCAAAGCTAAAATGGGATAGTTTTAACATAACCTTTATACTTGCTTTGCCATTCCTGTGATCTTGGGCAAGTCACTCTAGGAAAAAAAACAAGGAAGGAAAGGATAGAAAGAGAAAGGAAGGAGAGAGGGACAGATGGAGGAATGGAGGATGGAAGGGAAAAGGAAATCGTGTTGGCAATTGGATGCTAGACTCTTTTCTCCTGACTAAGGCTGACGAGCACACCAAGAGCCGACGTCTATATTCAATGCAGGCTTATGGGTTGCCTTTGACTCTTACAGTGACTGACAAATAAGTTCCCATTGTGTGCATTGATTTTCTTTGGATTTCAACTGTTTTGACGACATATGTGGACACAGAGCCTTTTGCTCTAATTCTATAGCTGCATGGCACTGCAAATTACATCTTTATTTTCCAGTACAATATAAATAGGACAAAGAAAAACAATTTATTCAGATGTCATGGCCCTGAGCATTGCATTTTGAAAGAACTGATGGTAATCATGTTGATACACTGTAAACCTGGATGTATTTAAATGAGTTGTGTTTTGTCATAGAGAGAGAAAGATTTTCTGTTATGAAGATCAAACAAGCTGTTAGTGAATCATAGAAGGCAAATACAGAAAATTGCCTTGTGAAATCACATTTATTTCAGGAGGGTCCTTTGCCCAAAATCCTGACAGGAAGAACATCAGAAAACCCAGAAAACAGAAGCATCTCTCTTGCTAACAGGAAATCCAGGAAGTCCTTACTGTTTATTGTTTATCTGAACAATTAAGTTGAACGAAACACTTAATAGGCTAAAATTTTGTTATCAGTAAGATTATATACCTTGTTGACTGAAGTCACCAAAGAAAACAGAACTAAATTTCTTGGTGGCAAGGATGGGTTCACATATAAAGCTGACACTCCAGGTCTAGTCTGCTGGCAACAAATAGAGTTTGAAAGGGAATAGTTCAGCAACTGCTCACCAGTCTTTAGAGCACAAATGTAGCCCATATCAGGAACAGCTATTTAGGATCCTGATTTGTCAGTTCATGAATGAAAGCTCCCTTGATTAATAAGTTACTGATATGGAAGCAACCATCTTGCTAGAGTATAGATTATTCTGTAGTTGTATTAATGACTCACATTTTGAGCTGGGAGAGAATATAGATCATGAGCTCAATTTATTAATTTTAAAAATGAATTGATTGGTCAATAAATATTTAATATGCCAGGAGGTACAATGAAAGATAAAAGGATAGTCCCTGTTCTCAAGGAGCTTAGAGCCTAATGAGGAAACTGAGGTCCAGAAAAATGACTTGCCTCAAATCATGTGGTAATAAGGACTAGAGTATAGATGTTCTATAATTGAACACTATATTTTAGTCTGACACTATTTCCATACAGCTAAAATGCTCCTTTAATTTAAAGCTTTGTTCTTTATGAAAATGAAAGTCCCCTTGGTAAAGGTAATGAATTAGGACTTATCAATCAATTCTACCTTATTATGACTGACCTGTTCATGATCTTTATTTCATAGTTTCAAATTATGACTTTCATGAAAACTATTCTCGTATCTTTTTCTCACTTCCAGACAAGTATTTTCCACTGTTTCCATAGCATGATATATTTAAAACAACTCATCTCTTCTAAAATTCTTTTCCTCCTGCCAACTTCCCAATTTCTATTATGATATTACCATCCTCTCAGTCACTGGCTTGAAACCTTAGAATAATATTTGATTTGTCTTTTTTTCACTTTTCCAAGCAGTATCTAAGCCCAATTATAGATATTAGTTCAATATTTTTATATAGATCCCCACTTTTCACTCCCTCTTTCTTCAGCCTAAACTACTACTATCACATTTTAAGTGATCTCTTTGTATCTGGTTTCTAGCCCTTCTCCCAGTCATCAAATGTACTATTCGAGGATATAATTTCCTAAGAAACAACTCTGATCCTGTGATCACAGCTCAAAGACTTTTTTAATGGCTCCCCATTATAGGTCTAAAAAGTACTTCCTCTTTGCTTTTCAAGAGCTCCTGTGCTTTGGTGTCAACCTTCCTTTCTAGCATCATGCCCCACTTCCCTCCTTCACATACAGCCACTAAGAAAACTGGAGGACTTCTACTTCCACAGATGTGCTCTCCGCTGGAGACCCGACTCCTCCCATCCCAGGTGGACTGTGGTGACCCTAATTCCCCGCTACCTTCAAAGGCCACTTATACAGTCCGAGATATCCAAGAACAGTAGAGAGTCCTTAGCCGTGGGAAGCTGAGACTCAGATGTGTCCCGTGGCTGCCATACTAAGCTGATTAAATGCCCCAGGAAATACAAAAATCGCCTATAAGAAGACCAGGCGAAGTCGGTCGCTATCTATCCCTGCACATCTGGAGGGATCCTGCTCCACTAGGACTTTAGGGATGAGCTCACTTGACATTATACTCGGCTTCTACAGACTGGCAAAAGTCGGAGGTGGCCTCATTCTGCGGGGTCCTTCATTATTTTACCTACAAATACTCCCTATTCTCACAGGGCAGCATTACCTGCCACTGCACATACAGCTGTGGATCAGCGTGAGAGCGTATTACTCCCCTTATATACCACAAATAATGACTCTCCTGGTTCCCTAGACTTAGAGCAGCTCCCATCCAACACGCCTTTGCACAGTGGGGTCTCCTGTGCCTAGAACTCTTTGCTCTTCCCCTCTGAATGCTCGGCTTCTTTCAAAACCCAACTCCGCTCATATCTCTACTTCTTTAAGAAGACTTGTAGTTAATATCTAACTGTCTCAGACTGGCTTCTATCTACCCTATATATTGGGTAAGTATTTAGTTATTTTCTTCTCTGCCTTCCCAGATAATGGTAGCCCCTTGTTGGGGGAACTGCATTTTCATCTTTTTTTTTTTATTTCTAAGACTAAGTCTAGTGTCTAGTACCCAATAAACATTTTAGATGTATTTTTGACATGATGGCACTCTCTCTGTCTTCCTGTCCTGATTTATATTCTTCCCTCCACTTGGAATGTCTACTACCATCCATCCTACCTGGAAAATTCTTACTCCTATTTTAGGATCCAACTTAAATGTTGTGATTTCTGTGAAAAGTTCCCTGATTCCTCTTAGGCAAAAATAACCTTTGTTCTCTGAACTACCCTACAACTTTGGATCTCTCTTATTGAAGATAAACCATGCAGGTGTTTGGACCAGGAAATGAGTAGCATGTTTCAAGACATAAGGATGAGGAGGTCATATATTTCTTTTAAATGAATGGGATTTCTAGTCCCTTTGCCACCAGCACATGTTGCCATCATGGTGAATTCTCTTCATCATTATTACCTGCCACCCACTGCAATAACTTTTTTAAAATTACATTATTAATTAATTATTGCATTATTAATTAATGTAATTAAAAATTAAATAAAATGTAATCGGCTTTCTCAGCTCAACTAAGAGCATAAGAACTAAGAGTAAAATATAAAGCAATTAATTCAACATTTTAAAGCACCTACTTTGCATGGAAGTTACATGCATGTACATAAATAATGATAAAGCTAAAGAATATACACATACATAAATGGAGGTGTGGACATACATGAATGGAGGTAAATGCTCTGTGAGATACAAAGAGGGAAATGCCATTCATTATCAAAGTAGTCTCAGACGAGGTAACATTTCATTTGCCTTTAAGATGAGAGAAATTCAATAGTCAGAAAGGGGAGATGGGTATTTGAGACATTACAAAAGGATAGATAAAGGAAAACTAAGAATAATCAAATAGCACAGTTCTGAGAGCCATAGATTTCATGGAAGAAAGTAGTAAGCTAAGGAGTATGAATTTTACTCGGGAGACAACTTTATTCTTTGAACATCTTAGAAATATTAGTATGATGAAGAATTGATAAACAAGGAGAAAGATGATGGGAAGGTTATTTCAATAGACTTGAAATTGGGCAGTGGCAAAAGGGATAGAAAAGAGAATACAGAGAAGTAGGAAATGATGGACTCGGGGCAGATATATAGACATATCTATATCTCTCTAAATATTCAATATTGAGATCTGATTTACTTAACTAACCACATATGTAAGAACATTTTGTTTTGTTTTCCAGTGGTTTGGTGAGAGGTATCAAAATTAAGTTTTTAATTGAAAAAATTAACAATTTTTAAAAGAAAAAAGAATAAGTATTGATATGTGTCAAAGTAGAGTGCTAACTCACATATGCCCACTTGGCCTGCAAAGCAGTTCTGATCAATAGATATTTATAGCCAATACATTGTTTAAAAATAGTAGTGTGATTGATTTTACTCCATTCATTTTTCATTTCAATCTCTGTTGGAATGAAAGGCTGATGAAATATTTGTGTAGGTTAGAAAATCTCTGTACTAATTTACCAAAATGAAGATGTAATCATCTCTCTGAAATGCACACACAAAAACACACTTAAAAGCAGCCTACATTTCACATTATGTTAAAACTTTTATGAAAATGGCCAGTTCCATTAGCTATCTTAATAATTTAATTTGTGTGAGAATTACATTATCCTAGTTAATCAAGGGTATGCCAATAAATTGATTTAAATGACCCCTCTTTGCATTACTAAATCCCTATCTACAAATAAGTTCAGTTGAAATGTTTTATTTCAGGCAGCTTCATGACTGAATTCATTCTGCTTCAGATTACTAGAGTCTTGTCAGAAATTTTCACTTCAGGCTGGAATTATTTACCGAAGAAATAGAGCTCACTCTTCTCATGTTACTTGATTTCCTATTACTTGTGCTCTTTCTTTCCAGGAATTGTTAACTCTTTTCTTATCAAGTGTAAAGCTCACAGACTAAATCCTTCTAGATGGATGACCTTGTCTATTTTATCATATTTTTGAATGATTGGAAAGCTTCAAGTAGATTTGGATTACAGGCTCTCAGCAAAATAACTCCCTTGCTCTTGTAGCGTTACATGAACATTTTCTGATCTCTCACTTAGCAATTTCCTAGAATACTATAAGTTGCCCCAAGGAACTAGAAGCTGAGTTTCTAACAACTGCATATTCTCTATCCCATATGTGTCACTTTTCATCACTTCTTATCAAACCCTGGATGAATTATCCAAGCATGTTTTGGGGATCAGTAAACTGTAAACTCCTTGAAGGTTTGAGGTCAAATGACTGTCTACCTTACTTTTGTACCTGTTTTCTCAATATCTAAGACAGTGCCTGGAACACAATAGGTTCTTAATAAATGCTTTTTTATTGATTAATTTAATTATATGCCAACTCAGATTATTGACCAAGGTATTCTAAACAGTTGCTTTGTTGATAGTAGTGCCTAATGTATTCTTGGCATTTTCTGTATACTTGGAATATTAACTAAATAATGAAAATCTAAACTTCATTTCTTCCATTTATTGAAATATATTTTTAAAATTAAACTAAATTAACAAAAATATATCACTTTGTAGGTTTCCTTATGTGGAGAGAGAGAGGAATAGAGAAAACTATGAGAAGAAATGAATTGTGATTGCTGTTTCTTTATCAAAACACAATCCATAGCTTGTAAGTTTCACAAGATTTCAGACATTATATTCATTTTCGCATTGTTTGGAATGTTTACGTAAACAATTGACAATTATGGACCATATCTTAGTAAACTATTACTAGCATAAAAGAGACATCATACCAGGTTTATTTTATTCTTTGTTCTCAACTAAACCTTAAGAATTTCTATTTGTTTTCTCTTTTCGGAACACTGGAGCAGTGCTATATCACTTCAATTTTTCCCCCTTGATATCTTTCCTGAATCATCTACCCCTAAGTGTATTAGTTTATTCTACCTTTAAGCTCACTGCAATCATCATTAATCAAAGATAAAAGAAAGTAATATGGTACAGTGTAAAGAACAATGGCCCTGGAGCCAGATGACTTGGGTTTAAATCCTGCTTAGTAACTGTGTCTTTGTAGCAAGTCACAAATTCTCTGAGCCTTACTTTCCTCATTTGATAAATGATGGGATTGGAGTAGATGGCTTCTGAGGTTTCATCTGCCTCTCAGATTTCCTTTACATATTTACATTCAGACCTGCTAAAAGACCTTAGATAATTGATTCTAACCACCACCACTGCCAATTTTATAGATGAGGAATCTGATGCTCCCCAAAATTCAATGACTTCGTTAGGGATCTTTTTAGGATCAAAATGGACATCTTCTTACTACTTTTCATAAGATTTAGCATAAAATGTAAAATTTAAAAGAAGTTCATGGACAAAAAAATAATGGAACAATACATTACTATAATGTTCTAACAGCACTGTGATTTCCAAATCAGATTCCTTATGGTAATCAAATCTGCTACTGTGTTTTACTGTGATAAAACAAAAAAGGTAAGATTCCAAATTCTGCCATATGCCCAGGATTAATATTTTGGGGAATTAAGGTAAATTTTAGTTGAAGGGGAAAAAAGAATATTAAGTTTTCAAATTAAAAAAAAACATTGCTCTTATTAAACATGTCTTCTTATCATCTGCTTAGTATTTAGTGCACGGAAAAGTTAAGAGGCTTTTACTTGACCAGTCGATGAAAATCAAATTGTACTAATTAAATTCAAAGTCATTGCTGACTTCTCCAAAGACAAAGAAAAGTAAACTTTTGTAATTCTAAATTCTAGGATGTGGGGTCAGAACTACCACTCTGTTTTTCACATTTGAAGTAATTATATTTATATTTCTAATGTGATGAAAATATTTGAGGGTGCTACACAGTATTATTTAGATGATTCATTTTATCCTTTATAATGATTTCTAATGATATTGCCTTAGTTTGAATTCCTTAAAATAACTTCATTACACTTTTATCAGTCCCCTTTTTAAATCTGTAAGCACACAATCATCTTCTGTAGAGAGAACAAATGCTAATACAGAGCAGCGATTATCTTAAAGTGATTATTTGGGTTGTTTGAATTTTACTTTTTTCTGTATTTTGCCTTCTGAGTATTTCTCCTTTGCCACCAGACACATAGGAGAGTAAATTTTGCTTTTCTAGTGTCCCATTGTATAAAAGATCAATGCCTAATCTCAAAGTCTTTTATGCATATTTTCCAAATTCATTACCAACAAATTATCCCTTTCATGACCATTCTACCTCACACACAAATGTGAAATTAATGCCCTCTCAAGGATCAACAAAGAACACAAATATCACATGCAAATTTTGCAATGTCTTCACAGTCAGATCTGAGAAACAAAAAAATAGCACTCTACTCCTCCATTCAAATATTTTAAATTAGAAAGCATTTTGAAGTAATGAGGAGAAAATATTTAATAAATGAATAAGAACTAATCATATATTAGAAATCACTCCAATCTCTTTCTGTATGTCAACAAATCCATGCCAAGTTCCAGCAGCCATTTCATGGAGTTAGTCATTCAAACCTTTCTTCTATAACTCACCAAAACCATTCAAGAAAGCATTCGTTATATTTAAAGCATGGACAGTGAAATCCATTTCATCTTATCCTTTAAATGTGTCAAAAAGATACGTAATTCCTTCATGCAAATACTCCCCCCACTAGTACAGATTTCAATTTGGCAAACATTTATTAAGTACATATACTATTATGTGTAAGGAACCTGGCTGTGTCCTTGCAACACAAAGATAAATATGAAAAAGCCACTACCATGTAGGAACTTAGAATTGCATAATTCCTGAGATAAGGAGCCAGTTCGTAATTAATGAGCAATTGCTAAGTGCCTACTGTGTGCCAAGCAGTGAAGTGGCTGAAGACAACATGTCAAATGAATCCAAAGTATCTTTAGACCCTTCCACACCTTAACATCCTCTTCAGTGCATGGCCAGAAAAAAAGAATATGACTTGTTATTGTCTTCTGGTTATAGATTTTCCCAAACTTAGCTGGTAGAGAAATGTAGTAAACTGGAAAGTATATGGTATTTGTGAATTCATTCAATCATTTTGGAGAACAATCTGAAATTATGTCCCCTAAAAACTGTGTAAATCTTTTGTTGTAAATTTTGTTGTAAATCAACAATATCATGTTTATTACCTTAAGCAAGTGGGGGAAAAGGAAAAGGACCTATATGTCCTAAAATATTTAATAGTAGCTCTCTTTGCAGTGATTTCTCAGTAATGAGAGTAGATTTCAAAATTCTTATAACTCTTGGTTCATTATCTCCACTTCAACTTTTCAGAAAAGTTTCTGAATAAATTAATATTCTATTTGGCTCTAATTTAGATGTCCCCAGAATAGGAGGAAAAATTAAAAGGTACTCTTCATACATAAACACATTTGTTGTTTTATCAAATTATGCTTAGAGAAGGTGAACTGTAAACCATTTAATAGCAATACAGCAAAAAATTGTTTATGACACTGAAAGACACTAACCTAATGGGTTGTACTAGTATGAATAAGTTAATCATTCTGTAACACAGGAGATGAGTTTATATTCCTGAAAATCCATTTTCTTTGCATATACAGGGGAAAATGTTTCATATCTGATTCTTATTTGTACATCAGGGACAGATAGACTTCCTTTGTTTTTCAAATGGTAGTATTATAGTCTTTTTTTCACGTATTATTTTGGCAAATAATCTTGTAAATCATTATATTTTCCCCTTGATATATGAACAGCCTCCTCATTGCTGCTTGTCTTTATTTAATGTTGAAACAAATAATCTAAAGAGTGCAATTTTAGATAATTTAAACTTTTGCTCCACTGGGCTCCTCTGGGTTCTTTTATTTTTTTTTTTACTTTGCCCTGGCTTTCCAATTCTTCTCACCAATTTTCTTATATGAATTTCTTAAATATGATTTCAGAGATTTGTTTAATTCATTTTTCATGCAAAAGCAATAGTTTTTATTTTGTCTTGTGAAGATCTACCTTCAACACTAATTACTTTACATTATAGAAATATTAAGTAATCTTTCACAGGATAACACAAGACTAAGAAACTTCTGAATTAAGAGATTGGAGGGTCCACAATGTGATATTCTGCAAGGCAAAGAGCTGACTTCAACCAACAATTACTGACCCAGAAAAACTGAGTATAATGCTTCAGAGGGGAACCTGAGCATTCAGTGAAATAGAGGACTTTCAAACATACCAGATGAAAAGATCTGAGCAGAATGGAAAATATGATTCTCACTTACAAGACTCAAGAAAAGCATTAAAAAAGTTAAACAGGAACGAGAAATCAAAATACATTCATTAAGGAACTTTACTAATATTAGGGCAGCTGGAAGGAATAAACCTAAACAAAAGGTGGGGGTGTGAGTTGAATATGATGAGATGATATCTAAAAAATTAAAGGGTGAGAAAGAGGAATTCATTGGGAAAAAGGGGAAGGGAAAATAAATTGGGGTAAATGAATGATCTCACCTAAAAGAGGCATAAAAAAACTTTTTCAGTGGATGGAAAGCTGGGGGAATTAGAGAAAGGAAAACATGAATCTTACTCTCATTGGACCTCACTCAAGGAGGGAAGAATATACACAATCAATTGGGTATAGAAATCTATCTTACCCTAAAAAAAGTAGAAAGGGAAGGAGATAAGAGAAGGAGCTTGAACTTGTAGAAAAGAAGGCAAATTGGTGGAGGTGGAGATCAGAAACTAAGCAGGGAGAAATTGGATGGAAAGAAATAATACACAGTAAGCATAATGGTATAAAATTTTTTACCTCTCTCTAATAAAGGTCTAATTTTTAAATACCAAGAGTAATGAGTTTAATGAATTAGAATACAAATAATTTCCCCAATGATAAATGGTTAAAAGATATGAACAGGCAGACACAAAATATTTAAAGTTCTCTATAGTCAAACAAAAACCCTCTATGTCACTATTAATTAGAGAAGTGCAAATTAAAACAATTCTGAGATATCACCTTACACCTATGAGATTGGCTATTAAGACAGAAAAGGAAAATGACACAACTGAGGACAAGATGTGGGAAACTGAGACATTAATGCACCATGGGAGGAGTGGTTAACTGATTCTATCATTCAAGAGAACAATTTGGATCCATGTCCAAAGGGTCATAAAATAGTACATACCTTTTGATCCAGATATACCGTTATTATTTTTGTATCCTAAAGAGATAAAAAAGAAAGACCTATATAGACAAAAATATTTAAAGCTAGGGGCAAAGAATTGAAAAGTGGGAGGGGGAGATTTCCCATCAATTGTGGAAGGGCCAAGTAAGTTATAGTATATGATTATAATGAAATACTATTGTGTTATAAGAAATGATGAGCAGAAGGTGCTCTGGAGAACTTGGAATGACTTACATGATTTGAAACAATGAAATGAGCAGAATCAGAAGAATGTTGTACAGTGACATGAATACTATGCAATGAACAATTGTGAATGACTTTGCTATATTCAGCAATATAATGATCCAAAACAATTGTAAAGGATTCATGACTTTTAAAAATGCAATCTATTTCCAGAGAAAGAACTGATAAAGTCTGAATCTAAACCAAAGCAAACTTTTTTTTTCATTTTCTCCCTTAACTTTTTTTAGTTTTCTTTTACAAAGGGATTAATATGGGAAAATGTTTTAAATAATTATAGATCTAAAATCTATATGAGATTTCTTACCACTTCAGGGGCTAGAGAAAGAAGGGAGAGGATTCAAAAGTCAAAATTCTTTTTAAAATGTTGGGAAAATTTTTTACACATAACTAAGGAAAAATAAAATGTAAAACAAAAAAAAAAAGAAGGGAAACAAATTGGGAAATCTGGAACCATGCTCTGAGGGCAATAAAACTCTAATAATAAATATTCTTTGGCTCAGTAATACCACTACTGTGTCTACATCCCAAAGAGATCAGAGGTAAAGGGAAAGGATTAATTGTCTCCCCCCCCAAAAAAATCTAGCAGCTCTTTTATTAGTGACAAAGAATTGGAAACTTCTCTATTAGTTGGGGAATGGCTGAATAAGCTGTGGTATATGGTTGCAATAGAAAACTATTGTGCCACAAGAAATGATGAATGGGAATTCTACAATAACCTAATGGTAGGTTTTTAAATTATCTCCGCTTTCTAGTGAACCAACTAAGCAACTTTTACATATTCATATGCATAGTACCTGGCATAGTTAGGATTTGAACCCAGATTACTTCAAACAAACCTTTCAACATTATATGGAAGCTGTTTTCCAATTATGAAAATCCAAAAATCCAAAAACTGAAAATCCACTTTTCAACAAAACAGGACAAAACCAAAAAGCCTCTATTAGCCATATTTATGACATAGCATCATGAAGCCTGAGGGTCTGCCCTGGATGATGAAAACTATTGCTTTGCCACTCTCAGTCTACCCATGTTACTGGAAGTTTCATTCCAAGAGGACATAGATTATTAGATACAAGCAACCAGAGACAGTGACTAAAAGGTCATCTACATTTTCTAAGAACATATATATATGTATATGAAAATATATATATATATATATATATATTTGTGTAAATGCCATGGGTTCATCTGTCTGATAATAATGATTATCTACTCTAATCCACTTGGGTCAGATAGTCAAGCAACAGATAAAAAAAAAAAATCTTCCTTGTCTCCAGTTAGGTACGTTGCTGCAACAGAAGCTGGTATACATTCCTATCTAGATAACATCAATACCAGTCTAAATTTGTACTGCAATGGAAACTAATGAAGTTCTAGTACAAGGGTTTTAAAATGAAAAATAAAATCACTTGTAATCTGAATGAGGATAAGTATCATGGGGAAAAGAAAACCAGAGTAAAAAACCCTTTTGTGGTCCATGAAGGAAAACAAGAACATAATCTCCCTTCCCCTTGTACCTCTTATCATTAACCCTAGTAAAGAAGTCAAGGTGATGAGCCAGATTAAAGAAGTAATTGATCCACCAAATGTTGCTCCATTATCTATTTTTTAAAATACTACCCTGGAATAATAAAATGTAGTTCCCTAGATATATTTTATAAAAATTTTAGAATTTAGTATTTTAGAAAAGTATCTATTTTTCATATACTCTTAAATGAAAGTAATAATTTCTTATAGTTTTTTTTTAATATTTGCTTGAGCCCAGAAAACACAAAAGTATATACTTTAATGAATGTGAAAAGATCAGTTGAAAGAATTGTGTGGATGCTTAGCCTGGAAAAGAGATTTAGTGAATGGGAAACACAATAGCAGCCTTCAAGTATTTAAAGGAGTAGCATATGGAAAAGAAATTAAACTTGTTCTACTTGACCCCTGAAGGTAAAATTGGAAATAAAAAAGTGTGGAAGTTGCAAAGAGGTAAATTGAGGCTTTGTTTATAGGAAAATATTTCTATTCCAAAGTGGAAAAAGAAGATGACTTCACCTTCATTACAACCCTCAGTCAAAGGTTGGATGATCTCTGATCTGCTTTGGTATAGAGGGTATTCCTGTTCAGGAATCATTTGAACTAGACAGATCCTTTTAACTCTTAGAGTCTGTCTCTGTGAGGCAATTTTGATTTGTTTTCAAAACAGTATTACCTTACATTTTTATCAAATATTAAACCTGTTTTAAGGAAGAAATAAAGATATAAAATAATTTAGGAAAATTATCAAATTCTCATTCCTTATTATTCTTTAAACTATCTAGAAGGATTCCAAATTCTCTTTGTTGTACCCAGGAACAGAACCAAGCACTATGTTTTTACATTTCTTTTTCAGAATAATATACTTTCCTACCATTAAAGTGGACAGTTCTCCTTGTCTGTGTCATAATTTTGTTCTATACATGCTTGACCTCTGGAGTGAAAAATCTGCACAGTAGGACAACAAGAACAACAGCTGATCCACTTTTGCAAACATTGTCTTATTCCAGTACTGCAACAGTCCTATGAGTTTGGGATTATAAGAATAATTATTTACATATTACTCAAGAGGAAACTGGGACCAAGAGATGAGATCTTTGTCACAAAGGTTAGTAGTCAGGCAAGTTTTGAATCCAAGTTTTGAATCCATGTCCTCCTGGCTCCAAATATGATATTTCTCCTAATACATATTTCTCAAAAATTCCTCTCTTCTCTGATATTAATTAACAACAATAGTGGAAGAGTGAAATAAGTGTCCATTATATGGATTGGATAGAAAAGCAAACCAAATATAAAAAGAAAGACGATGTAAGGAAATGTGTCCCCATAGTTCATCATCTTTCTTTCAGCCTATTTCCTTCTTTGCATTCAGAAATCAAGCAAATAAAAAAAAACAAGATTAAATAACTTTAGAGGGAGAAGTGACCTCAGTAGCCATCTAGACCAAGCAATATGTTTAAAAAATTCCCTCTATAACATTCAATCTATGGCCATCCTATCTTCACTTGAAGACCTGCTATGAGGAAAATCACAGCTTTGAGCAGCCTCATCTAGTCCTGGATAGCTCCATTAGAGTATTTCCTTACAATAAATCTCATGTTACTTCTCTGCAGGTTTTACCCATGGCTCCTAATTCTGCTCTCTGGGATTGAATCTGGTGAATTTAACCCCTTTTCCATAAGGAAGTCTTTCACAATACAATACCATTATCACACCTCACTCTTTGTTTCTTTTTCTTACCCTTTAAAGAATTCCCATATATTCAAGCAATCCTCCTGTGGTAAGCTTGCAGCTCTTTGCTATCCAGATAAAATCCTCCAGTCATATCCCATCTTATAAATGACCTTATTTATTGTCGTGTCAGATGGTGTGTCCTAACTGGAAAAATGTAGCTTCTTAGCTTCTTCATCAATGTTATACCAGATGCTTTCCCCAGAAGTACCCAGTGTGCTTTGACTTTTCTTTCGCTCAATGTTTACCTGTGCTTTGTTCCATAGAACAGTTTTCTCCTATTATCAATCTGGAATGGATACAGTAAAGTCAATTCATGCTATCACACTAATAGCCAATATTGCTTACATAAGAGTATTTGCATCTTCAGATAAAAATTTCATAATAACATATCTTTAATGGAATTTTAGAAATGGTAAACTATTTTTAGTCAGAGACCTTTCTATGCTCCAAAAATTATAACATCTAAGTAGCTGACTAACCACTTCCACAGGTAAGAACTGCCCATGGGTCGAGGCCCCTCTCTCCCTCACACTCAAAAAGCACTTATCTCCCAGGGGAAAGAGGAGATTCAAACAGAATAATATGTACTTCTCTGTCACATCTCATCACTTTCTAATCAGGAAGACAGGGAGGGCATCGCTGGTTTGTGGTTTTATGTTTTCAGACACAGTAGGTCTCCGTGAATCCAACTCATCATGAAAGACCTACCAGTTCACAAAACTTTCCTACCTTTTCTGACATGAAATTAATTTGTATAGAGAAAACAAATCTCCAATCATTTCTCACAGTTGGAAGTGTATTACTTTTTGAGGAAAGGACAGCAGCAAATAAGATGATTATATAAATCTTTCTAATAGTTTAACTTGGATCATTTACTATATATTCAGAACACAAAGTGTTCTGATTTAAAAGGGATAGACACAAATAGGGATTTATGGAATCAATTATTTAACATGTTGCTGAAAAACCAATATTACAATGAATAAATATGACAAGTTGAGAGAATCCCAAGAGGAAAATGCAGAAGAATAGAATAACTCAAAAATAAAGATAGGAACCTATAAAGAAAGAGACCCTGAATGATTGGAAAGCCTTCTTCTTTCCCCTCTATAACCTCTTTTAAGTTTTCTTCTATGTAGTGTCTTCTTGAGAGCAAAGTCATTCCTTTCCATATCTATATGTTTGATGCCTAGAAAAATATCTGTCACAAAGTAGTTTCTTAATAAATGTTTATTGACTACTGACTAAAAGATATAAATACTAAAAAAATGTTTACCTGTTCAGACACAGACAGTGATTTAATTGGCTTCACTGTAATTATTTTCTATAAGGGAATAGTCTATAAAGGGGTGGGAAGTCACTGGGAAGTGTCAAGAAAAGAGTATCTGAAGAAAAACAAATTAAGTCATTAAAGAAGATAGGAAGGAAGAGAAAAGGATTCAAATTAGAGCTTGGGAGGATAATTTTGAAGTGAAATAGTTTAAAAATGAAGTTGCAAAGTTTGCCAAAGTAAAGCAGACAGAAGTAGCTTGATTTCTCAGTGGATGAAGAGCCAAGCCTGGAAATGAGATGTTCTCTATTCAAATCTGTTCTCTATTCAAATCTGGCTTCAGACACTTCCTGGCTTTGTGACCCTGGGCAAATCAACTACCCCTAATTGTCTAGCCCTTACTCATTTTCTACTGTGGAACCAATACTTTGTATTGATTCTAAGACAGAAGGTGAGGATTTTAAAAAAAGACTAAGGGGCACCATGAAAAAAAATAGAATGGCAATAATTAAGCTTGAAATGTCAATGAATGCCACAAGGAATGTGCAGAAAAAGCAAAATATAGAAAAATTTAATAAGTATCTACAACCAAAAACATTTGAATGAGTAAATAGGATGAGGCCAGATAATTTAAGTATCACAGGGTTCCTCCAAAAGTATGATGAAACAGGTGACCTAGAAAGCATATTTCATGAGAGAAAACAACTAAACAAAATGTAACTTCTCTCCCTTTTCCCATAATTTTTCCTTTTAATGAAGTGAGAAAAAAATGGAAATAATAAAATAAGAAATGCTATTTGTAATGGAAAACACAATAATCATAACCATGAGTATAAATTGATGAATTCACCCCTAAAACAGAAAAGTGACAACTGGATAATGAAAGAAACCCCCAACAAGTTGTTGTTTAATTGCAACATATTTAAAATATAAATTTCATAAAAATTTAAAATGTATGACTGTGGTAAAACCTTGAATGGCTTTTCTGAATCTAGAAAAAAGCAAGAGTAATAAACATGAACAGGAATAGAAATGATCAGAGATAAGCAAGCAACCTACAAAACTCAAAAAGGCATTATAAGTAATGGAACAATTCTAATATAAAATATTATATAATCAAGATTATAATGTCTAAATTCTTAAAGAAAAGATAAACTACAAAAACTATGAAAGTAAAAAGGTATTGTCACCCCAAGATATCTCTGAGTGTAGACAGATTTAAGAGAAAAGAAAGACATTGGGTCTCTGATCAGATTTTTTTTTATTAGTTAGATATGATTGACCTTTTATGGTGATTAGCTTTCTATAAGGTTTTATGAAAAATATTGATGTGTTAGAGAATAATGGACTCATGAATCAATTTAGAAATATTAAAGAATGACTATAATATCAAAACAATAGTAACAATATGGATAAGGACCTAGAGGTTGAACAATACAATCATAAAGAATTAGGTATTCCTTAGGAAAAATAATCCATGGCTAGATGGATTCACAAATGAATTCCACCAAACATTTAAAGAACAATTAATCTCAATACTATGTGAACTATTTGGCAAAAAGAGGCATAGAAAGAATCCTATCAAGTTCTTTTCATGATGCAAATATGGTGCTGATACTTAAGCCAAGAAGACCAAAAACAGAGGAAGAAAATTACATATAAATTTTCTTAATGAATATTGATTCAAAAATGTTAAATAAAATACTTTCAAAGAGACTACAGCAATATATCACAAGGATCTTTCACTATGACCAAGTAGATTTATACCAGGAATGCAAGGCTGGTTTAATATTAGGAAACCTGTCAGCATAATATACCATATCTATAACTAGACTAACAGACATCATATACATGCAGAAAAAACCTTTGACAAAACAACACCAATTCCTATTTAAAATACTAGAAAGCATAGGAATAAATGGACCTTTCCTTAAAATGATATAAAGTATCTATCTAAAACCATAGCAAGTATAATCTGCAATTGGGATAAATCAGTCAGAAACCATTTCAATAAGATCAGGGTGAAACAAGGTTGCCCATTGCACCACTATTATTTAATATTGTACTAAAATACTAACTGTAGCTATTAGAAAAGAAAAAGAAGTTGAAGGAATTAAAGTAGGCAATGAGGAGACCAAGCTATCACTCTTTGAAGATGATATGATGGTCTACTTAAAGAATCCTAGAAAATAAACTAAAAACTAGTTGAAATAATTAATAACTTAAGCAAAGTCGCAGGATTCAAAAAAAGCCCACATAAATAATGAGCATTTCAATATATTACCAATAGAATCCAGTAGAAAGAGATATAAAGAAAAATTCCAGGACAATGTAAAATATTTGAGAATCTACTTGCCAGGACAAAGAAATTAAATGAACATACTTTTCACACAAATAAAGTTAGGTAAATAACTAGAAAAATATCCATTTTATCAAAATTCCCTTCTTTTAGATAATTCTTAACTTATATTCCTACACTTCATGGGAAGGATGAGCTAAATATAATAAAATTAAGAATTTTATCTAAATCAATTTACTTATTCAGTGCCATACCAAATTAATCTACCAAAATTATTTTGTATACCTAGGGAAAAAATAACAAAATTCATCTGGCAGGACAAAAGGTCAAGAATATCAAGGGAACTAATAATAAAAATAAATGAAGGAAGGTGGCCTAGTAGGAGCAGATCTCAGATTGTACCAGAAAACAGTAATCATCAAAATAATCTGTTTCCAAGAATGGTGGACGAAAGGAATAGAATAGAAACAAAATATACCTGGGTAAATGACCTCAGAAATCTAGTGTTTAATAAAGCCAAAGATCCCAGATTTTGAGATAAGAACTCACTATTTGACAAAAACTGCTGGGAAAACTAGAAAACAGTATGACAGAAATTAGGTATAGACCAATATCTCACACCCTATACCAGTAATGGAGAACCTTTTAGAGACTGAGTGCCAGGCTCTGCCTCCATCCCACCTCCCAAACCTACTGCCATGCCTGCCCTCTGTGGAAGAGGCATGCATGCAAAGGACATAAGCTGGAGATGGGTCAGCTGTCAGTCAAATGAAGATTCTGTTTGGAATGTTACTGAGAAAAGCAATTTGGAGCCAAGCCAAAGGTGGCTGATTTTCTGGGACTTGGCTGAGGGCTCTTGGCTGATGGTGGTGACTTTGAAGGAAGAAGCTAGGTTTATCTATGGAACTTGGGATAATGAAACTGGAGGTGGCCCCACTGACTTAAAGGCAGAAGAAGGACAATAGTTCATATATCTCTCTCTGACTTGCTCTGTTTCATGGTAGTGACTGAATTGCCATTTCTCTCAATATCCTCCAACCTAACACTCACTGTAGGTAAAAGGGAAATCCCAACCCTCTTACCTCCATCCTCCATCTTGTCCTGTTTTCCCCAATAAACCCTTACTTGAGATAAAAAAGAGAAAAGAGTATTTCCTATGAAACATCATAGCTCACCCTGAGTGACTTAGAAGGAGGCTGAAGAAGAAGGGGGAAGGGGAAACTGAAGGGAAGAAGAGCAGAGGAAGGGAAATTGGGAGAGAGAGGAAGGAAGGTATAAAAGGGAGGAGGGTAGGCAAAACAAGATAACTACCTGATCCATTAGTTATCAGTATCCATCAAATATACCCCCTCCAATATTATCTATTATACACCCCCTCCTGAGACAACATCCTATGCCCCTCCCTCCCATCAAGTGTTGGATGTTCTCTTCCTCTACCCTAATCCCACACAGAGGAAGGAGGGAGCACTACCATTTGGCTGCTGGGCAGAGGAGCAGGTGATGTGAAAAAAAATGTCATCAGGCACAGTGGAGAGGGAGAGGGGACCAGCTCCACCAGAGTCCTTCTGCCTTTCTAGTAATGAACTGGGGATGGGAGGTGGCCACATGCCCACAGACAGTGCTCTGCATGTCATCTTTGGAGCATCCATGCTATAGGTTCACCATCACTGCCCTATATCTATGGTAAAAGGAAGAATTTATGACCAAACAAGAGATAGATAATATTACAAGACGTAAAACAAATAAAATTGACTATATTATATTTGTAAGTTTTTGTTTAAACAAAACCAATGTGAACAAGATTAGAAGGGGGAAAAACAAGCTAAAATTTTTTGTAACAAATTTCTCTGATTAAGTTCACATTTTTCAAATTAATAGAGAACTAAATCAAATTTATAAGAATACAAGACATTCCCCAATTGACAAAAATGGTAAAAGGATATGAACAAGCAGTTTTCAGATAAAGAAATCACAGCTATCAATAATCATATGAAAATTTTTTCTAAATCACTCTTGATTAGAGAAATGCAAATTCAAAATAATTAGGAAGTACCAATTCATACCTATCAGATTGGCCATTATAACAGGAAAGGAAAGTGACAAATGCTAGAGAAGATGTACCCAAATTGGAACACTAATGCATTGAAGGTGGAGTTATGAACTAATCAAATCATATTGGAGAACAACTTGAAACCACATGCAAAGAACTATAAGACTGTACATATCCTTTAATCCAGTTATATCACTACCAGTTTTTTATTCCAAAGAGATAAAAAAGGTGAGGTTGGGGGGGACCTACTTGTACAAAAATATTTGTAGTTCCTCTTTTGTAGTGGCAAAGAATTGGAAATTGAGGGGATGTCCATCAATTGTGGAATGGCTAAACAAATTGTGGTATATGGAGATGATGGAATAGTATTGTGCTGTAAAAAATGATGAACAGAATGATTTCAGGAAAAATCTGGAAATACCTACATGAAGTATAATATTTATAGGGAAAGCTGGGGGGGTTGAAAAAACAGGGGATATGGAAGGCTTGTAGCAGGGAATGGAGTTGAAGGGAAAGAGGGAATATGGCTGCCAGTGAGGCAAAGGAGAGAGATGCCCCCTGCCAAGAGACTATTTTTGAACAAAATGGGGTGTCCAAGAAATTAGCCACTTATGATAGCCTGCAGGGATGTCTTCTCTATGGATCGATGCCAGAAATGCCCCCAGAGCAGGTAAACATGAACCCTCCTGAGGGACAAGCTTTTCCCCAGACTTTGGTCACCCAGCAGGGGTCCGAAAAGGACTGTTTGTAGTTGGATGACTGAACTGAGGTTCAGCTCCCTCTATGCCCAGAAAAGATAGTCCAGTTATCTGACTGCAATATTCAAATAAGATGAAATTTAATAACCAGTTCGGATTGGAGAGGTATCAGGGAAAAGGGAAGAGGGATGTCCGTAAATAAGGTTGGAGTCTTTCTCAGTTTTGGAGCTGAGGTCAGGCCTCACAGGCTGGGGGAGGGTTTCTCTTATTCCTGTCTATGGTATATCTGTGCTAATTTTCTTAATTTCAAAATCTTAGCAGTAGACAGCAAGCAACAAGAAAAGTTCTGACTTTCAGAGCTGGTTGGGCCTGTCTCTTCAGACTGAAAAAAAATAGAGGCACCTCAATCCAGAGACTGGGAAGAACAAGCTCCTCCCACTTCCTCCACCAGGAAGGAAGTGCTAGTCACAAAACCCACTGCCACTCCCAGTTGCCCCTTCCCCCACCAATTGTCAGTCTTGTCAATTTCATCTCTCTCTAATATTCCCACTGTTGCTTCCACAGTGGCAGAAAGTTCAGAACTTGTTCTAGTTTCCTTTCTACATAAGTGATGCAAAACGAAATAAGCAAAACCAGGTAAATAATGCACAGTATAACAGTAATAATGCACAATTATCAATTGTGAATGACTTAGCTCCTGTCAGCAAAACAATGATCCAGGACAATTCTGAAGGGCTTATGACAAAGAATGCTATTTACTTCCAGAGAAAGTACTGATAGAGTTGGAATGCAAATCAAAGAACACAATTTTTCACTTTAGTTCATTTGTGTTCTTATTTGGGGGTTTGGATTTATGTGAATATTCTCTTACAACAATGAATAATAAAGAAATATGTTTTGCATGATAATGCAGGTATAACCCAGATCAAATGGCTTGCCATTTCTCTAGTAGTGGGGAGGGAAGGAAGGAAGGGAGTCATTTTGGATCTTATAACTTCAGAAAATGTATCTGAAAATCATTCATACATTAGTAAATGTAATTGGTAACATAAAATCTCTTTTAATTTTTTCAAATAATTAGGTAAAAATCACTGGAAAAAACCTCATGTCAAAGAAAATTATAACAGCTAATACATAAAATTCATGGAATCAGTCAATTCATCAATAAATATATATTTGGTGTTCATTTTGTGCAAATACTATACTAAACATTTAAGTTATGAGGAAAAAGAAAAGAGGTCTGCCATCAAGCAATTTTTGGTCTAAGTGAAAAGATAACATGCATAAATGGGTACATGTGAGAGAACAAAGGCACCAGCCACTGGGAACACCAAGAAAAGCCTCTCACATAATTTTATATTTGAATTGAATCATGAAGGAAGCCAATGAGAGAAATAGAAATAAAAAAGAAGTAACAAAAATGAGGGACATCCAATGTTTACATAGGACATCCAACGTGTTCATAGAGGTAGCAGATAGAACATATATGTGAGAAATAGTAAACTAACCAATATGTTTGTATTGTAAAGTACATGGAAGAAAGTAATATATTAGAAGACTATGAAGGTAGAAAGAGGCCAGGTTGTTAAGAATATTTAATAGTAAATTGAGGAGCATATTAGATCATGTTGGCCACCAAAATGTGTGTGTATGTCTGTGTATGTGTGTACACATGGTGGGTGGGAGGGAATCTTCTAGTTGGACCTGTACTTTAGGGAAATCATTTTTGTAGCTATGGTGAAGATGGGTTGTGATTAAAGATTATTCAGGAAGGAAACCAATGGGAGATGTGATGAGGTCCAGAACACAGACAATAAGGAAGAATACAAGAGAGTGTATTGAAAGAATTGATAAGATTTGGCAGTTGATTAAACCAATGGAGTGAGATTGAGGAATTTAGAATGATAATTACTTGCAAACTTTAATGACTAGGCAGATGGTGAGGCACTGGACAATAATAGGAAGTTGCTGTTTGTCCTTTATATAGAAGAGTATCACTGACATCACAGGATGATATCTAATTACTTTAAGTAAGGCAGAGTTGCACAAAAGTGTTCAACCTCATTTTCTCTTCTAGAATCATTAAAGTCCAGTGGCAAAAGTGAGGAGTAACAGCCTCAGAAGTAATGGATTACCTTTGAGTCTTTCATGTCGGACTAAGCTGTAAGCACTCCAAAGCATCTCCTTCAGTTGCCTTCATGAGCCTTGGAACAAATTTGTATACACCCTTTCAGATAGAGAAGGTGTTGATGTGTTTGGGTTAAGCAATCTCCCTAACTTGTCAATGGGTTAAAGCCTGTCTATTGCCCTCAATCTGGGTTAGTCAGCCTGCTACTGGGGTGTGACTGATGAGCAGACTACAGCTTCTCAGAGCCATAGGTGACAGTTGATTGACAAGTAGACAACAAACCTAAAAGAACTTCCCTGAAAGGGGTTCAGCAAACCCTCACACCAGAAGAACCAGATCTCCCTAAGCAATGGGAAAGATGACTTGCCATTTTAAGTGGCTATTCATCTGGGGTCTGTTATTCAAAACTGGATCATGTCAATGTGCACATTCTTGGCATTTATTTGAGCTATGATCAGGTGTGCACTTATTGAGTGTGCCTTAGCTTTTTGACTATACACCTTGAGCTGCTCCAATGGAGGAAAAGGGGTGAAAACTGGGAATCAAATGTACTATTCTTTAGGATGGGTGGAAATCATTTGTTTAGAAGAAAGATTTTACACTAGCCATCAAGCCAAATGCTCCTTTCTCTATGTATATTTACAGCAAGTATACATACATTTTGGACATACGAGAATTAAAGCACATCTGCATTTCTTTTTAATCTATGTCATCAATTTATTCATTTTTCAAATGTAGAGGCAATCACAATCAATTTGCCACACAGAAATTTTTTGGAAGTATCCCACATCAATAAGGCTGTCCCTCTCTAGTTTATGACTGAAAATCATGTAATGATCGATACTGTTACTGATTTCATTTTATACAGTCTTCTTTTCAATCACTAATTCATAAAATAATCATTTAGAATGATAAGTTCTAATATTTTCAAGGTCTAAGCATTTCAAGGAGAAATGATGGCAATAGTGAATGATCCAATATGGTGACAGTCCTTTGTCACTTTCATCAAAAATGCTGACAACTAAAAGCATGTCAATGGCATTTACTGAGTTGACTCTCTGGAAAATAAAATTTTAAAAAGTTAACATCCCCTGAGTTCACATTCAACAATGTCCATTTCTGTCATTTATCAGCAAAATAAGTCAGTTTCCAGAGCCAACTATGCATTATAGGGTTTTTTAAGGCAATGGTTTCTATTATGTAATCAGAACATCATAATTACTATTCTAAATAATGAGAAAGACCCCAGGTAGATAAAAAAGTGGTTTGGTTTAATTATCAGATCTGAAAATATCATTGTACATTCCACCATTATATATTTCAGTAAAGAAAAAAAATGTTTACTATGTAATTGAGGATTAAATGTGATACAACTCCTCCTCTAATTCTCCATGTGATCCTTCAGTACAAATAAGTACATGATCCTATGTTTCTGCCCCTTTGAACTACTGTCTTGATCTTTCTGATCTCCCACAATGCCTAGCAACAAGTACCCTGAAACACTTTTCCTTTGATCCATAATGAAAGCCATGAAGGAATTCTCTCATGTGATTTCTCATATTATAGTTTTAAAAACACTCCTGTAAAGATTTTTATTTAAGCTTCACCTCTCCCTTCTTCCATTGCCTATCTAATATAAATAATTGACATCAGTATCAGGAATATTTTCTCAATTTAGTAATAGGCAATAGTGACCTTGGGCTAGAACCTGGGATCAAAGACAATTGTAAAGTAAGGAAGAGCCTAGAAAATGTAGTGGAACATGTACAGACTGCCCATATATCTTTGCAATAAATAGAGGATGGTTAGGGCTCTGCTCACCCTAAAACATAAACAT
This sequence comes from Monodelphis domestica, assembly GCF_027887165.1. Classification (NCBI taxonomy): domain Eukaryota; kingdom Metazoa; phylum Chordata; class Mammalia; order Didelphimorphia; family Didelphidae; genus Monodelphis; species Monodelphis domestica. The sequence goes on from NC_077234.1 coordinate 157,608,797, forward strand.
GGGGAATTTTAATTGTCAAAATATAAATGATTGTATATTCTTACACATTAGAGGAGGTTCCCTAAAATCCTAAATTGATCCCTGATATTAAATTGAATACTGTGGAATGATTGCTCTATTTTTACTGCCTTATTGTTCCAAATAGTAACCTAAAGTCTGAAGAGAAAAGTAATTCCTAGTGTCCAGGTTTTTTGTTTTTGTTTTTGTTTTTGTTTTCCAAACCAAGGAATAATGTATGTATGGAGAGAATCTTAACTTGCCAAGTCAGTAAACCATGTAATAGATATTCTGAAAATTACCATTTTCATTTAAATAATCAAAATGTGTACTTTTAGAATCAGACATAGCTGTGTAAGGGGTGGGGGATGCGCATCTTAGATTTTATGTCAGCTGAAATTTCTCAGGTATTTCTTTCACAATTTTCATTATCTTCATGTCTTTCCAGCCTTTTATACTGTCAATATTTACTACTTCTACTCCTAACACATAGGGGGAAATGTTCACTGGTGGTTTCAAACATATAACTGGCAATAAATTTTAAACTGATCAGTGCAAGTTGTCCAATAACTCTTCAAAATGAAAGAATCTTAGAGCCATGTAAAAATGTTAGAAGAGGAAGGGACCTTGGAGATCATTTCACATCAGAGAAAAATAAAGTTAGAAGGGATCAAGCGATCAGCTGGACCAATCCTTTCCCTTTTAGTGGAGAACACCAAGACCCAGAGGAGTTCAGTGGCTCACAATGAAATCACATACCCAATTGACAAGGGGTCAAAGGATAGGAACAGGCAACTCTCAGGTGATGAAATGAAAACATAAAAATCACTATTAATTAGAGAAGTGCAAATTAAGATGACTCCGAGGTACCACTTCATATCTATCAGACTGGCCAATAGGACCAAAAAAGAGAAAATTGTAAATGTGAGAGGGATGCAGAGTGAATTTCTATAAATCACAAATCTGCCAATGCTGAAATCTATTCTTAATCCCTGTATGAAAATATATATCTTTTTCTCTCTCTTCTTCTATGTCATCAAATGTTATGCTAGCTAGCAATTAATTTAAGATCTGGACGAGATACTTCAGGTTATATGTTCCACCTCATTGTTGGTAAAACTGAGGTTCAAAGTAGTTTAGCAGTTTGTCCAAAGTTTCACAGTCAGAGTTTGAGGGAAAACTACAACCTATGTCTCTTGACATTCCATCCAATGCAGAACATCTTGTTATCTCTAGTTTTAGGGATAGAAGAGGTGAGAAACATAATAACTAATGGTGATGGCTACATAGGATGGATTTTAAGAAAACGATACTGTTTCATTAAATGGTACTCAAATTTAACTTTATTTGTACATTTATGAGATGAAAAACTGATGAAATGTTAATAATAGACTTATATTATAGAAATCTGACTTTTGGTTTTTTTGATATGAGGGACTCCAAGATGAGGTTGAAAACTTAAAGTATTAGAGCATTCCCAAGAGAGCAAAAGGTTAGGTGACTTGCCAGAGACTACATAACTAGTTTGCATCAAAGATAAGCTGAAATCTAAACTTTTCTGCCCCTGCGGCCATCTCTCTATCTTTTATGCTATGTTGAATCTAGATGTTAACAAACAATTAACATGCTTATATACACAGACACACAGATATATGTATGTATGTATGTATGTATGTATGTATGTATGTATGTGTAGCTGTGAGTTGTCCAGAATAATGTTCTTGCTAGAACTGGTTAATAATTTTAAAAAACAGAAATTGTTACTGGTGTGATTATGAAAGTCAGTTTTCTTCTTTAGACTTTACTTTTCTGATCATTGAAATAGGATATTGGATTTTATCATTTCAAAATCCCTTCTAGCTCCAAATATATGATTTTAACAAAGATTCTGTAAAAATCCTATAATATTTTTCTAAAGAGGCAGCTGGATAGTTTTATGGATGGAATCAGGAATACATTAGTTCATATCTAGCCTTAACTACTTACTAGCTGTGTGGATCAGGCAAGAGAATTCATCTCTATTTGCCTCAATTTCCTCAATTGTAAAATTTGAGGAATAATAGCACCTTCCTCCCAGGATTATGGTGAGGATCAAAAGAGATAATATGTGTATGGTGCTTAGTAAGAATTTAATAAATGCTTATTTCTTTCCTTCATTTCATCAATAAGTGATATAGAAAGAAGTTGCCTATAATTAATGTAGAGAAATGCTACATTTCTAAATATCCAAGAAAAAATGTTGTTTACATTAATTGAAGACTTATGACAGAATATCTTTTACCTGGATTACTGATTAGACAAGTAAATCTTTCACCAAACTTAACATTTCCTGGTTTTAATTTTTTTTTTAATTTTAAAGTTAAATTTTTAAAAATTTTTTTAAAGTTTGAAGATAAGAGAATAATTTGAGAATTACTTGAAGAGGGTCTCTATGTTACCATTTGGAGCAGATTTTATTGGTTTTCTTTATAAAATGTTTCTTTTATAATTAATTTTAATTATACAATCCAGATTCTCTCCTTCTCAACATCCCTTCTCCCACAAATTGAAAATGCAAGCAATATGATAGCAATTATACACATCAAAGAATGCGAAATGTTTTTATATTAGTCATGTATGAAAAAATACACAATAAAATATAGTAGAAAAATGAACTTCAATTTATATTCACAATTAATCAGTTCTCTCTCTGAAGGACAGCATTTTTCTTCATGATTCAGAATAGTCAAGTCTTTCACAGTTGATCATTCTTACAATATTACTATTATCAGGTTCAATGATCTGGTTCTGCTCACTTCACTTTGCATCAAATACCAAATGTTTTTCATGAAGTATCTTGTTTGTCATTTCTTATAGTCCAATAGAATTCCATCACGATCATGTACCACAACTTATAGATAAATTCATTTCCCAACTGATAGGCATCCCTTCCATTTCCTATTTTTTTCAATGCAAAAAGATTCACTGTAAATATGTGTATGTATCTTTTCCCTATTTTCTTTTGCTTTCTTTGGGATAAAGACCTAGATGTGGTATTGCTAGTTCAAATGAAATGCACTTTTCAGGCTCTTTGTGCATAATTCCAAATTGTTCTCCATAATGTTTGGACCAGTTCACAACTCCACCAATAGCTTATTAATGTCCCAATTTTCCCACATCCCTTCCAGAATCTGTCAATTTCGTTCCTGTCAAATTAGTCAATATGAAAGGGGTGAAGTGATATCTCAGAGTTGTTTTCATTTGCATTGCTTTAATGACTATTGATTTGCAGCATTTCATGTGCTTATTGATAGTTTTGATTTTTTTCCTGAAAACTCTTGTTCATATGCTTAACCATTTGTCAACTGGACAAAGGCTCTTATTTTTGTAAAATTGACTCACTTCCTTATATATCTAAGACATGAGGTCTTTATAAAAGAAAATTGCTATGAATGTTTTTTAATATTATTTTGTTGTCTGTGGTACCTTTTAGCAAAATTTAGTTTTCCTATTATCTCTTTTGATTAGATTTCTTTTTGATTTTGTTCTGTCTAAAATCATGATTAGTACTCCTGACTTTTTACTTCAGCTAAAGCATAAAATATTCTACTCCCAACTCCCTATTTAATTCAGTGGGTTTCTTTCTGTTTCTTTTTAATTTTCTTCCGGTAACATGTAGGTATAATTTTCAAAAATTCATTTCTAACACTTTACAATCCATGTTCTCTACCTGCCTCCCAGAATTTTGCCATCCCCAAGACAGCAGGCAATATGATATAGGTTGCACATGTTTTATTACACTATATATATATATATATTTTATATATATATATATATATTTCCCTGTTCATTATGTTGTTAAAGAAGACACATATTGCTTATGCTAGAGAAAATTTCATGGAGAAAATAAAATGAAGAATGGAATGCTTCAATCTGCATTCAGACTTCTTCATTTGCTACCAAAGCAGTGAATAGTCTTTATCATCATGAGTGTCTTGGAATTGTTCTGGGTCCTTGCATTTCTGCTCATCCTTAAATCATTCACAGTTGATCATCATATTTTATTGTTTTTGCAGTATACAATGTTCTCCTGGTTCTGCTCACTTTACTTTGAATCACTGCCTACTGTGATAGAGGCTGGCACTAGAGCAAAAGTGCCAGATTGAAGAATATATGAAATTGATCACCTCAATGGGGGAAGAGCCCCAGGAGTGAATTTCCTGAGGAGAGAAGACTGGCTGGGGAACAGTGAAAGTCTCCCAGACTTGAGATGTTGAAGAGAGAAGATGGATAAAGACTTTCTCCTGAGGGTTACCCACTTTTCCTGCTCGTGCCTGGAAATCTTCCCCCCCAACACTTCCCAATTGAAGGGACTTTCTGAAGAGAAACCTGAGCAGACTCCCTCAGCTCCTGTTGCCCAAGGGTGAGTCAACCTGATTTTCTCTTAGGGGCCTCAGGCTGTCAAGGCCCGAGTTCCCCCCAAACTGGAGGAGGGAGGAAAAGGGTTTAGATAGAGACAGGGACCCCCTTTCCCCACTTTCCTTTTCCCATTCTTCCCTGCCCGTTATTCCCTTTGTATTACCTGATTGAGTTAACATTAAAAGTTATCTATTCCCCAAACTGAGTGTGAGGGAATGGATCAAGGGGAGACCTTTGGGTCTCGAGTAGTGGAGGGGGTACAAGAGGGACAAGGGTGTATTGGGGAGAGCAGCTTTAGCTAAGGAGGGAAGGCAGAAGGGGGAAAATCTTCAAACCCCCTCTCCTATCTCTGAACCAAGCCATTATATCTGCTGTCTCCCCAGAACCCCACTTTGTAGAGAAGGGAGTTCTCCTCTCTTTCCCCCTCTCCATACCTCAGGGTTCAAGCCTCCCCTTTGAGGTACATTCCCTTCCTTTTTTTATTTTTTATGACACTATAAGCCTTTCCAGGTTTTTTTAAAATATTATTTTATTGTCTACAGTACCTTTTATCAAGCTGTATTTTTCTTCCTTATCTCTTCTAATAGATCAATTTTCACTTTTGCACTGTCTGAGATTATAATCACAACTCCTGGTTTTTTAACTTTTCCTGAAGCATAGATTCTGTTCCAGTCTTTACCTTTATTCTGTGTGTGTCTCCACACTTTTAAATGTGTTAATTAAAGACAGCATTTTGTGGTATTCTGGATTTTAATCCATTATGCTATCCCCTTCTTGTTTTATGGTTGAGTTCATCCCATTCACATTCAATTATGATTACTGTATTTCCCTCCTTATTTTCCATTTATCCTCCTCTTCCTCTCCTCTCAACCTTTCCATCTTCACAAATATTTTTTGGTTTCTGACTACTGTCTCCCCAAGTTTATCCTTCCTTTTGTCTGTCCCCTCACTTTCCCTTATTAATTCCCTAGAGGGTAAGAAGGGTTCTCTATCTAACTGCATGCACATGCTCTTCTAGCTTTGCCCATTTCAGATGAGAGAAAGGTTCAAGAATTGCCTGCCACACCACCACCTTTGCCTCCCCGTATTACCCATCTTCTTATATGAGAAAATATATCTCTGATTTTCTCTCCTTTTCTCTTTTCCCAGGAAATTCCTCTTTCATATCCTTGATTCTGTTTTGCTTTAGGTTTTTTGAGGGGGATATCATATTTAGCTTACTCCCTGCTCTCTGTCTATGAATGCACCTACTCACTGCCCTATAGTGATAAATATCCTGAGTAATTTAGGTACCTTACATACTTCAAATATGATGTATATCTTAAGTATCTAAGTAATCCCTCATGAAATAATGCAATCAGTTTAACCCATAGTTTCCCATGTTTATCTTAAGTATCTTAAGTATTTCTTATAGACTAGACATCTTAAGTATTCTAGTTAACACTTTCCTATGTAGGAATATTGATCAATTTTAACTTACTGGATCTGAGTCTTTTCTTTTCTTTTTTCTTCTCTTTAGTATCGATTTTGACCATCGAATTTTCTTTGCAGCTCTGGTCATTACATCAGAATTGTCTGAATGCCCTCTATTTCATAAATATGTATTTCTTCCTTGGAAATATCATGCTTTGTTTTGTTGGATAGGTCATAGTCTTAGATCCTAAGATCCTTTGCCTTGCAAAATGTAATATTCTATATTCTATTCCATTAATGTTGAAGCTCCTAGATCCTGCATAACCCTGATTGTGGCTCCAGGATATTTGAATTGTTGTTTTGTTTTGTTTTTCTGGCTGCTTGTAGTATATTCTCCTGAATATTCTACTTGCTATAATACTTCTGGGACTTTTAAATATGGGATATAATTTTTAGGCAGTGATTGGTGTATTCTTTTCATTTCTAACTTTCCTTCTTGTTCAAGAATATCAGGACGGGTCTCTCTGATAATTTCTTGTAATGTGGTGTCCAGGCTCTATTTTTCTTTTGTTTTGTTTTTTTGATCATGAATTTCAAGTAGTTCAGTGATTCTTATGTTATCTTTCCTGTATGTATTTTGCAGGTTAGTGCTTTTACCAATGAGATATTTCAGATTTTCTTCCACTTTCTAATTCTTCTAATTTTGTTCTAGTGCTTCTACTTTAAATGTATTTCTTATAAACAACCTATTGTTGGATTCTGGATTCTAATCTATTTTACTATATATTTATGTTTTATTGGTAAATTTATCCCATTCACATTCACTGTTAATATTACAACAATCTGCATATTTCCCTTCATCTTATTTTCTTCAGTTTGTCATAATTTCTTTTTATCATATTCTTCCTGAAAAGTCTCTTTTGCTTCTGACAACTACCACCCTTAATACATACTACTTTTGATCAACCCTCCCTTTACTCATTTCCTTCCTCTTTTACTGCCCTGTCAATCACCATAATAATTGACAACAATTAACTGCTATGTTTGTCCTGGAAATGTGTTGAGCATATGGATTTACTGTTCATACACATTTTATATATTTGAACATCATAATAAGTACATTTTTAAAAGAGTAGATTTCACTACAAACTAGTGTCTGAAATATATTCTTTTCACAAAAAGCCTCATATTCAACTTTGTTTACTTTTGCTAGACAGCATTATAAATTCAATGTGTTGGTTTTTTAACTAAATATTGTATCACTAATACTGTCAACTAGGAAGAAGGTAGATAATTCAGATGTGTATTTATAACTTGTTCATCTCCCATTAAGGCTTAATTTTTTATTGTTTTCATACCAAAAAAATCTTACTCCCAGAAAAAAAAGTATTTCTATATCTGATTGTGTGTGTGTGTGTATTCTCACTCTGTACAAATTCAATGAGAGCATTATTCATCTTCTATTTTTCTCTCCACCAACAAAATCTCTTCCTTGTGTGTCTCTTACATTTGAGATAATTTTCCTCATTCTTCTTTTCCCTTCATCATTCCCAAAGTACATCCATATTATCATTCCTTCTTTTCTTTTTAGAACATCCAACATAAACTATTCACACCCCTTGCCCTCTCTCAATGTAGACTCCTAACTACTATAATAATGGTAAAAGTCTTGGGGATTACACATATTATCTTCTCATATAGGAATAAAATAGTTTAACATTATTGAGTCCCATATGATTTCTCTTTCATTTTGCCTTTTTCTGCTTCTCTTGAGTAATGTGTTTGAATGCCAAATTTTCTGTTCAACTCAATTCTTTTTTTTCAAGATTGTGTGAAAGCTTTCTTTTTCATTAAATATCCATTTTCTCCCTGAAGTCTTATATTCAATTTTGATAAGTAGTTTCTTCCTAGTTGAATTGTTTGCTTTCTGGAATATCATATTCAAGCCTTCCACTTCTCTAACATGGAAACTGCTAAATCCTGTGTGATCTTAACTATGTCTTAATGATATTTGAATTATTCCTTTACAGCTACTTGTATTATTTTCTCATTGTACTAGGAACTCTGGGATTTTTCATTTTGGGATCTCTTTTAAAGGTATTTGGTAGATTCTTTCAATTTCTATTTTACTGTCTGGATTTAAGTTGTCAGGCAGATTTCTTTTATAAATTCTTGAAATATGATGTCTAAGCTATTATTATTACTATTATTAAGGCTTTCAGGAAGTATAATATTTCTTAAGTTATCTCTCCTAGTTGATTTTCTTGATTAATTACTTTTCCAATATATTTTATGTTTTCTTCTTTTTTCATTCTTTTAACTGTCATATCATTTCTTGATCTTTTCATTTTTCATTTTTTCATTTTCCCAATTCTAATTTTAAATAAATCATTTTTCAGTGAGTTTTTATATCTCTTTTTTAGTTTGGCCAATTCTACATTTTAGAAAAGTATTTTCTTCAGTGAATTTTTTGCCTCTTTTCCTATTTGGCTGAATTTGTTTTAAAGAGTTTTATTTTCTTCAGAATTTTTGTGTCTCTTTTACCAAGCTTTTAATAATTTTTAAAAATACTTTTCTTGCATCACATTCATTTCTCTCCCTGTTTTTTTTTCCCTCTACCACTTTTATCTCTTTCTTTAACTCTTCCAGGAATTCTTGTTGAGTTTATATCTAATTTACATTTATTTTTTGAGGCTTTGATGGTAGCTGTTTTTACATGGTTATCTTCTTTTGAACTTGATTCTTAACCTTCTCTACCACTGTAGTAAATTTTTTTTGGTCAGTTTCTTTTTTTGTTGTTTTCTAATTTTCCCAGCCTATTTCTTGACTGAATATTGTGTTAAAATGGGCCCTGGTCAGCTGGGAGTGAGAAGACATTTCCCCAATTTTCCCAAGCTTCAGGCTTATTCTTTTGGTTGTTTTCAGACCTAATGATGAAGATATTTAAGTTTTTTGTGTTTACAAACTTCTGTCCTCCAAGGAGAGGTGTAATCACTGCTCTCCTAGTATGTGCCTTAATCTTTACCTAGAAGGGTTCCCTTCTCCCCTACAACCACAAATGCTAGTGCTCTTCTCTCCCCTAGAACAATGACCAGGGTTCCTATTCCCTTGTGATCCAAAACAAGGACTCCTCTCCAACATGCAATGGTGACCCAAAACCCAATATAAACAATTAGTTGCCAATGCCAACTCAGGGTCCCCTGTAATCTGTTTTTGATCAGTATTGTAATCAAGTCTGGCCCCTAACCCAGGTCAGAGACCTGACCAACCAACCTCTTGGGTTGTCTTCAGCCAGAAAAAGTCTCATTCTGACCTTTTGTTGGCTCTTCAGCTTCAGAACTAGATTTTATATTAACTTGGAAAATAAAGTTTGGAGAAAAATCTGTCTTAAGGGGTAATGGAGAGAGAGAAGTTTACATATATATATATGTATATATGTGTGTGTGTGTGTACATATATATGTGTATGTATAGTAAATAGTAAATATATATACATATACAAATATATAGTAAATAGTAAAAAATAATTTTAAAAATACTTTTTAAAATATTTTTTAAAAAATAGAGTTTGTGACTAGAGCTTTTAAAGGTTAGCACCACAAGTAGGAAGGGGATGTGGCTCATGATATACTCATGAATAGGCAGAATGTCCAATCAGGAAAATTGGGTGAGGGACTCATGAAAAGGAAAGTAATTAGAGGGCAGAATGTCCAAGAAGATAGGATTAGTAGTTCTGTTTCTATATCAGTATCAAATGTTCAAGGTAAGATGTCCTTAAGGTTCCTTCATTAGAATATATGGCCAGCCCCATTGCCTAGCCCTTAGCACTCTCCTGCCTTGGAACCAATACACAGTATTGATTCCAAGATGGAAGGTGAGGGTTTAAAATAAAAAAAAGAATATATGGTCAGAGGGTGTAACCAAGATGGCAGAAAAGGTGCATAGAACCATCCATTCTCTAACAAATTACTTTCAAAAAAAAAACTATGGTTATGTCTCAAAATGAAATTTGGAGCATTATTATAACAACAAAAAATGAGATGAAATAATTTTTCAGCCCAAAACAACTTAGTAGGCGGGTATGGCAACATACCTTGGACATAACTGAATCAGTAGCAGAGTCTCCAAAGTTCTCAGTCACAGATTGTGAGGGGAGGTTGGACAACTGTTCAGAATGAGATTCCAGGAGGGCTTTGCTGGCTCTAAGTACAAGACTTTGGTTGCACTGCCTGTACACAGATCCAGGGAGGAGTCTGGGATTGTGATTTCATGTTGAGGAGCACTAGTGACATCTCTTCTTACATCATACCACCTTGGAAGAACTGAAAGCAGAGAGACCTCTATTAGTGTTTTTGCTTTCTGTAAAACAGCTTGTTGTAATTCTCTGTTTTGCCAACTTAAAAAAAAAAAGAGTAATGGGGGAGAGACCCACAGTGGCTAGAGTATGTTCCACTTAGAGATCTCCCTGAATACCCAGCCCTGATCTCTGGGTATTCTAACCTCCAGTTAGTGAGAGTGAAGCAGAATCACTTTCTCTCCCTGGGACAGTTGAGCAAACACCTTGGAGACAATTGGTGTATAAAATGAGTATTTTTTTTATTATAAAACTGAGGATCAGAACAAGGAGTCCCTAACTCTAAGGGATCTAGCTATTCATCCAATAACCTTTTATGTCCCTTGCAAGAGAGAGAGCCTTCAGGTCTTCCAGCTAACTTACCAGCTCCCTATTTCTATCTAGGTGTTCCCCAAAAGCTGACTAGGCTACCTATCTATGACCCTCAGCAATTAGTTTGACTTAGTTCAGAAGCTGTCTCCAAACCCCGTTATGATTGCTCTCATACAAAAAGTCCAGCCCAGGGGATCTGACCCCTGAGGTAAAACCTCAAAATCGAGCTGATAGGATTTTTAAATAAAAACCTTCTGGAAAGCACGACAGGGATGGTCAGATGCTTTTCTAGATTTTCCTCAAACAGAGAACCTCCAAAGATGACTTAGGGTTTTTTTCTTCTCCACAGTCAGATTGAGGTAGCTAAACTCCAAAAAGCTGCCTTTCCTCCATCCTTCTGTACAGGAAGAGAAAAGGCTCCTACAGGAAGTCACTCACTCTAGCAGTTGTCACTTCCAAAGGATTCCTCCTCTGTCTTCTGCCATCTAAAATGCTTTCCTTTGAGTTCCTAGTATGTGCCTTAAAGACAATCTTCCACTTCTCTTAAATCTTATCCTATCTCTATCCTTTTCCCATTACAACTGTCAGAAAGCAGATAGATATCAAGAGCTAGATCTAAAGACAGCAGCACAAACAACCTGAAGCTTGGAATAGTGCTCTCTTCAACACAAGGATGTGGCCTAACTTTAACAGCTTTTTTTTTTTATAGGAAAAGACTAGAAAATGAGCAAACAACAACAACAACAAAAGAAACTTAACATAGAAAGTTATTTTAGTGACTGGGAAGACAACAAAGTCATTACTGGCTCAATGAGGGAAGAGTAGTATATATATACATACATACATATATATATATATATATATATATATATATATATATATATATAATCATTTGGGTATAGAAACCTATTTTACCCCACAAAAAGTAGGAAGGGAAGGAGATAAGAGAATGGGGTGGGGCTGATAGAAAAGATGGCAAATTGGGGCAGGTGGTAGTTAGAAACCAAATAGGAGGAAATAGGATGGAGAGTGTAAATCTTGAAATCTCTCAGACTTGTGAATGTTAAAATTTTCCCCATCGGGGAATTCTTAATTGGAACAAATTCCCTACTGAGAAACATTCACCATTTTGATGTGCGAACTCGCCAGGATCAGAAATGGGAGGACCTCTACTCCAACCGTACTTAAGATTGCTTTAGGGGAGAAAACTCCTTGCTAAACAAGGAAAGCACTTGGACCCATGCTTATAATAAGGCAAGGAGTTCTTTGAGCCAGGCCTGTTTTTAGAATTGATACAATGGGATGCTAGGTACCTAAAAGGGTCAGTCAAGTTTTCTCTTGATGAGATTAGTTGACTCAGCTGTGTTTTCTCTAGTTCAGACTTACTGAGGAGATTGGTCGACACAGCAGCATTTTTTCTGATTCAGGCTTACTGAGGAGATTGGTTGACTTAGCAGGAATTTAAATGGGCAGTCCTTTGGAAAGTGTCTACAGTGATTGGTAGATGTAGGGACTTAGGGGAGGTGACATGGGAGAAAAACCCCTATATAAGAAAAAGCAGAATCTCTTGATGGATATCCTTTTGGAGAAATCCTTTTGGAGGATCTCTGATGAGGATTGCTTGGGAAGAATCTCTTGAGAGAGGCTCTGGAGAAGGGAAGCTCTTGGAGGACAATCTCTAAGGAGGTCTCGCTGGAGCTCCTCTAAGGGGACTCTGTCCCTCTGGAGGCTCTGGAGAAAGGCCCTTTGGAATAGTCTCTGGCTGGAAGGCTCCCTGGTGAAGTCAGCTGAGATGGAGCTGGCCTGGTGTCACTAGAATCCTTGTTTAGGCAGACCTTGTGGTGAGTGTTAAAAGACTGACTGACTGATTTCTTTCTTAAGACTCAGGTGTAGGCCATATTGGCTTGAGGCCCTTCATACTTATTCCTTTCTTACTCTCTCTCTCTCTTTGATTACTCATTGTATTGTTAATTAAAATCTCTATAAAACCCAATTGACTTGGGTATTTGAATAATTGGGAATATTTCCCTGGCGACCACCTTATATTTGATTTAAAAACCAAGACACTGTAGTGAAACATATTTTCTGCGGTCAAATTTACTCACCCTCCCTTATATCTATCACAATTTATATCTTCTACCATTTTAACTCACTACAGTTTAAGACCTCAACCATTTTAAATTTAACAAGAGTAATACACAGTATTAAGGGTGCACATATTTTTCCCAGCCTATTTCTTGACCTCATTTCTCAAATATATATTGAATTGATGTGGTAAATATATAAGAATACAAGTCATTCCCCAATTGATAAATGGTTAAAGAATATGAATAGACAGTCCTCAGACAAATTAAATAAAGTTCTCTATAATCATGCAAAAATACTCTGGACTTAGTAGGAGTTTCTAAGAACCATGTTGTGTATTATCACAATTTTAAGTCATAGTATTTCCTTTTGATATTTTGAATATCCAAAATTAAGAATATGTTATTTTTAAGTTGTTAGGTAGGGAATGTTGAATGAATTTTGCTGGGTTGCTGCCTTTACTCTGTCACCATAGCTTTAACTCTTCATCAATTTTTATATACCTGTAAATAATTTTTTTCTGAAGTAGTCAATTTAATATCCAGGGTAGGTGTTGGAAGGTTTGCCCTAATATTTGTCAGAACATATTATCATTTACATTTGGACAATTGTGAATCAGAAAAGTACATAGATAACTAGAGCCCTAACTCTCCAGTCTTCTACATAGGGACTCTGCCCATATCCCAAAACATTCTTGAGCATATTTCTTGTTTTAAAATTACCTTTGATTCTAGATACACATCTGAAGACATTGCATTAAGGAATTGGCGTAAAAATCCTTGATATTTATTCATTTCAATTCATTACATATTATGATAGTTCCATTGAATGTCTCTGAATTTAATGACTATCAGTTATTATATAATACTTATTCATTTTGATTATAACTTAAATGTTGGGTTCCTAAAGCTACCCTGCGGTATTGTGATTCTGAGAATTTTAAGGAATGCATGTCTTATCAGCCATGTTTCTGTAGACATAATAATACATTATTTTATTGATTGTTTCTATGTAATAGATAGGACCTGGAGACCAAAATTCTAGTACCAGACATTTTACTTACTCAGATGATTGGCTTCAAGTAAATTATTTTATTTCTTTGGGCCTGAATGTTTTCATCTGGAAAATAAATGTATTCAATAAATATTTATTAAGTCCCTACTCCGTAGCAGGCATTGGATAAGGAATAAGGAGAAAAGTAGTCCCTGCCCTCTAAGAGCTTACAAACTAATAGGGGAGAGAGGGAGAAGACGTCTTGTCCTATGCAGATAAAACCAGTTAGAGCTTTGGATATAAAGTAGAGTTTACTGGAGGTCTCAATTCTTCCAGCCATAAAAGAAGGCATTTGGAAGAGCTCTAGTCAGAAAAGAGAGGAGGCTCATGGAAATGATGGTGTATAGACTTGAGTGAGCAGCATGATGATGAAATTAGGTGTGATGATCTTTTCCTGAGAGAGACATCTTGTTTCTTGAAGGGAGAATCAAAGAGTAACAAATATGTCTATGAGATTTGTCTCTTCTTTTGTGTATCTGCTTGTACATTTAAATGGTTATCATTTTTAGTTCTATGGAGCACTAGAAAGAGTTCTGAACTTGGGAGTTTGAATCCAAGTTTAAAACTATCTTAACCTGTGTATCACTTTGGTCAAATCTCTTCCATTCTCTGGACCTCCTCAACTGTAAAATAAGTCTTGGACTAAATGGACTCAAGTCCTATGAACCTATTATATGTGTATTTGTTTTTCTACTGCTATAGCTTGAATTGTTGTCACTGATATTTCTTTCTCTTTTTTCATTAGCCCAAAACAACTTCTTTTTTAAAAAAAAAGCTTCAACAAAATTCTGGAAAGCAGATTTTAAACATTTGAAGAACATATTATCCTATTACATAAAACTCAAGATGGTGTTCTTTAAAATTGAAGTGATTTATCAATTGATACATGCTAGGTTTTTATTTTTTCCTCCTTTAATCCTAAAAACTATCACTTCAAACATGAACACACTTCTATGTACATTTTTATGTGCCCTATTTAAGTAGTATATGAGAAAAGCTTTCCTTCATGTAACTTTAACATTTTTGCCTCAATCTTAGCTGTGTATTTCAGTATATATATATACACATATATATATTCCAAAGGATAACAGCTTTTCTTTCTGCAACAAAATCAAAACAGAATTGATATGCAGAAATTATGTTTATAGACAATTTTCTTCAACTTATCCATTCTACAAAGGATAGAAGAAAAAGTGTTATGAAATTCTATCAACCAAAATTAACTTAGATATGTATAATTACTTATCATATTTAATGATATTAAAGTTCAATATCATTTCCAATAAAGCATTTCCTTTTTTGTTTATTTTTTCCATTGGATAGTGAACCATGAACATACCAGTATCCTAAGGTTAATATTTTCCAGATTTTATTATGTAATTCATATCAGTGATATTATTTTTTCACTTTTTATGAATTTTTTTAAAGAGTAAAAAAGACCTAAGACATATGGCAGTCAAGAACAGATCCAAGATATCTCAAGAAGACTGTTATCCACCACGTATACCACATGGCTTCCATATTCCATCTTGAATTACCATAATCTGGTTAAGTAGCTCTGTAAGAATTATCATGCACCCATTGTGGTTGGGTAATTCCAGGTGAATGATATTCATAACTAAGAAAACTTAGATTATTAGGTTTAGCAAAATGTCATATCATGATTCATTTTTGCTGATTGTGAAACTGCTTCAGGAGGATTGAATTAACAGAAGGAAGACCTTTTAGAGAGTTCAGAGAGAAAAAGCTTAAGAGTATGAAATTGGAATGAATGAGATCATTTGTTTGAGGATCTAAATAAGCATATCTGAGAATTAAAATGATTAAGAGCCACCACATAAAGCAGCAGGAATTCAAGAAGCAAAAGAAAATGATTTTGCTGCTTGAAAGGTAATGATCAAGGTGAAGGTAATTGGTTATGACACAGGATGACTAAATCTAGAAAGTTAAATTCACAGAGGAGGTTGGTGTGATTATCCAGATAATCAGGAAAAAATAACAACTACTTCACCCAAAAAGCTATTCACCCAATATTAAATTATTTGCTCTCCTATTTCTGTGTACTTTCCCCAGAATGTCTTTAATGCTTATTTTATTATTTTTATACTTCTATCTTTTAATTCTTCCCTGTCACATTAATGGCCTTAAAATAATAACATAAACACATGAGTTTACAAATACTGCTCTAAAGAGAAATGTAGTTATTGCATATCTGTGCTTCTTGTGCTATCCCATTGCCATCCTAATCTCTGAAACAAATTAATTTGGTTTGACTATACCATTCCTTATATTTTCAAAGTCCTGGCATGGACCTTAAACTGTTTTGAACTTCATATTTTTACATACTTGATATGCTAGGTTCAATTAGCAAAGAATAGGAGACTGAATTTAGTAGATTTGTCATTGGCAGGGCCTACACTAAAGAAAAATCTGAAATTTGTCTTCCACCTCAAGCTCTATAACGCAGCATAATTAGAAAGCATTTGCTGTTGTATGCACTTGGTTTAAATGAGGTCTAATGTTACATGCTTTACTCAAACATGATCCATTTTGGAAGTCCACATTTTAATGAACAGAAGATTTTTTTCACATTTTATTAGACAATCATTTGTGAATCATGAGATTGATTTATTAAAACAAATGTAAATATAGCCAAGACTGGGCAAATGAATGCAAACATAAGGGTGTGAAACACCAAAAGAGTATCGGAGGCTTTTTACAAATTCCTCTCCTAGCTATAGAATGGTAATTTTCTGTTGTGATTCCCAGAGCTCTTCTTCCATGTATGCTATTTCTGGAAGATGAATCTTCTTTAGGACATGGGATGCCCTTTTATGTTGACTATGTGCGTGTGTATGCATAAAATACCACATTTCCAATTAGGTCTCTGTATACTCAGTAAGGATGACATATCAGGGCTGTCTGACTAAAAGCCTTGCAGCTAAAAGGGAATCTATCCATAGAGCTGTTCAACGCTGCCCAAGATCGAGCAACTTGTCTTTTAGTGGCTCATACTTTCTGACTTCCTGTGATTCCAAAATCAACCCATATCTTTAGCTTAGTATTATTTCTGGCTGCCATTGGAGAAATGAGGTAGCATTTATTTTCTTTCATGAGGTAGAAAAAAATGCTTTCTTACCCTAGGATGATATATTCCCTGTTGAATCTGAATGTGGCTTAGTTTCCGACAGTTTAGAATTACCTTTTTATATATTATTGGACAGACTCACTTTGTGCAAAAAAGAATATCAGAGTAGAATTCTTTCTGCAGCTTAGCATTTTATTTTGTCTTGACTGGAGGATCAATAGTCTGCAGGCGGACACACTGGACTATGACTACATTTTCAGGGAGTGTTAAGCCCATTTGGCAGAATGATAAGAAGCAGGAGGAAAAAAAAAAGAACACAGATATCTCTGGGAAGTAAGGGAGGCAGCATACTTTGGTGGAAGGAAGGCTAACTCTGGAATTAGAGAATGAGGATTCAAATTGCCCCTCAGGAAATTACTGGTTGGGTAATTTGGACAAATCATTTCACTTTGCCAGATCTGTTTCTTCCTCTGGAAAATGATGGTCTTTCAAGTCCTTCGCTCTAGATATGACCCTATGATAGCATGTAAAGTAGAATTCTGGCTTAATAAATGTGGCTCTTTTCTTGAAATAATACCCTTTTCAAATGTTTATATTTCCCCATAACCTCGAGAAAATTCAATGAATGAAATAGGGGGAAAATAAGACCGAATTGAAACAAACACAATGACTTTTTAAGAATATGAACCAATTAAAAATGCTATCCTCAAGGCTAAGATGTTACATCAGTATTCCAAACTTTGGTTAAGTGTGGCCTTAAGTGCAAATTCAGAGAGATTTAATTACATTGTAAGTCAAAAGTGGTAGGAGAGAGAATTGTAGGAGACCACACTGAGGAAGAGCTTTCTTATTATCCACGAGAGACCTATAAAATGTGACCTCAAGTTCATTTAGCATAATTATCACATCTTTGTGACTCTGAAAGATATTTATTTAAAGAATTGTTGGGTTCATAGGGTTCATGAGAGGTCATCAAGTTCATTTTATTGTCGCAGGGAGGATTACACTTAAATTCTCAATTCAATTTAATAGATATTTATTAAATATCTACTTTATGCCAGATGTTAGAGAGAAACAGAGTTTAGATAAAACACCAGGCCTGACCTTAGAGAGACTATAGCATAGTGAGGGGATATACCTAACATGCACATACAGAATAGCTATGATAAACAAAATTAAATACAAATTTCATCAGAGAGTCATTAATTGTCTAGTGGGTAGAAAATTAATACCAACTGGGAAAATTAGAGAAGGATTAATGGAGGAAATAGCATTTTACCTGGACTGTAAAGAATGAATATAATGCACTAGGTAGTGGGAAAGAATATAGTCCAGGAACAAGACATAATATGAGCAAAATTTAGAGGTAGAAAACATTTACAATGTTTGGATGACATGTAGTTCAGTTTGGTTCGATCAGTGGTTGACTGCAGGAGAATTGTATGAGATAAAGAAAGATAGTTAGGGATTCTATTTCATGGAGATGATTGACTAGAAGTCAAAATACTTAGAACTTTCCTTGTCAGGCAATAGGAAATGGCAATAGCATTTTTCCCCAGAGGAATGAAAATGACCAGATCATCCTTTAGGGAAGAATAAATTTGCTGCAGTCCAAAGGATAGAGGTGGGTGCCATGTTGGAAAGGGCTATACATTTGTATTTTACCATAAGAACAAGAAAAAGTCAGAAAACCTTCTTAAACAGGGGTACTGTTGTTCCTGCATTTTAGGAAAATTATTTTGGCAATTATGTAGTGTAGAGGTGAGTTTTAAAAAAAAGATGAGGTTCCAGATAATCAGTTGAGAGGCTATTGTATGTTATTTTTGTGGTCAAAGAAAATGACATTTTTGTGCTTGAAAGAACTAGAAACTGAGAGGACGTCAATCAATTGGAGAATCATTGAACAAGTTATGATACATGAATATGATGTAATAATAGTACAAACTAAGAAAGGACAAAATGGATGGTTTCATAAAAACCTGGGAAGACTTATATTATCTGATTTAAAGTTAATTGAGTGGAATCAGAAGAACATTCTACATAGTAATATCAACATTATAAGTAAAAGCAACTATGTTTTATTAATTGAGTGTACTTCAAGAGATTTATAATATAAAATACTTCCCCAATCCAGGTAGAAAAATAATGGACTCAGAGTACAAAATGAAGCATATTTTTTTTATTTCTTTGATTTTATTGCTTTTTTTTAAGAACATGGCTAATGTGGAAATGTTTCTGCATGACTATATATGTATTTATTTCATGCTGTCTCAATTGAGGAGGGAAATAATGTGGAACTGAAAATAAAAATAAAATTTAAATTATAAAAAGAGAAAGTCCATTCCAATAGTTCAAGTGAAAAATTATAAGGGTTTTACATAGGTTGATGGCTATGTGAGTAGGTAAAAAGGAATATTTTGTTATTGTTTTTAGTTATTTCAAGTTTAACCTATTGGAGTTTTCTTGGTAAAGATAAAGAAATATTTTGCCATTTCCTTCTCTAGCACATTTTACAGATGAGAAATTGAGTCAAATAAGATTGAGCAACTTGCCTAGATAACATTGCCTGACACCAGATTTGAACTCAGGAAGATGAGTCTTCCTGATTCCAAGCTCCAAACTCAGTGACCTACTCCACCTACTGACAAAATGGGGAAATTAAGGAGCAGTGGGAACATGTGGAAAAGTAATACCCTATGATTTGGAGTTGATGACTTCAGCAGGCTTGTGAAATATGTAGGTGGACATGTCTAGCAGGAAGTTCTAGAGTAAGAGGCTAGACATGAGTTTGGAAAGAAAGAGATGAGGATTGAGTACAAAGAACAGTGAATCATCATAGTAGTTTGATCCATAGGAAATGGTTAGAATTTCAAAAGAGTATACCTAGGGAACCATGATGAAAAAGGCAATCTACTGCCATAGAAGGAAAGGATGGAGTCTCAATGCAAATTGAATTATGTCGTTCTCTACTTCATTTCCTACATGAATTTTTCTTTAGTAAAAGTGATATGTGTCTTCTTTCTCAACATGACAACATGGAAATATGTATTGTAAGGTATATCATGTATATCATATTATGATATATTATATTGTTATATAATATTACCTGCTGCCTTATGGAGGATGGAGGTATGGGAGGGAGGTAGAACATGGATCACAAAATGTTAAAAAATGAATCTTAAAAATTGTATCAATGTGTAACCTTAAAAAATGCAAAAAGGGAAAGAGCATAGAAAGAGCAAATAAATGGATAGAGCATGGTCTTGGAGTCAGCTTTACCAATTTCTAGCTGTGCTACTCTGGGAATGGTCATTTTATTTCAATAAAACTCCATTTCCCCATAGTTGTATTATCCACTTTATAAGGTCACTGCAAGGAAACTGTTCTGTGAAACTTAAATGTGATAAGCAAACATCCCTATGGATAATCATCATCCTGTAATTCAGTAGGAAACTCTCCCTGATTTTAAACTTAAGATCTTTATGCTACCATTGACACTGCTTCCTATTAGCTTTTGTCCACTCTGTTGATTCTTTTAGAGCAGGATTAAAGTGATGCCTATCTTTGACTCTTATAAAATATATTTGCTTTTTATCAAAGCATAGATTATTTTTTCTTTCTCTCTATGAGAATTGGAGGGAGATGTGTTTTACTATTTCCGTTTATCTGAGGGAGAAACTGAGGCACAAGGACATAGAACAAATTTCAGCTGGCCTCAAAAAATCAGAAGTGTATCAGAGAATCTAGTAAAGTCTATCATTGAGCTTGTCCATTATCATACTATGCCACAGGGATCAAACTATTGCAAGCATAAAATGTTAAAAGCTGGAGATTTATTTAAAGATTAGTGAAAAGCTATTTGTTAACCCAAGTGTAGCATGCAGTATTTTTGTTTTCTGTTGTTGGAAGTTGTGTGAATATGCAGTTTTGCTTTATAAGATATTCAAGCTATCTTACAGGGTTGACTGGAGCACAAAAAGAGATTAAATAACTTGTCCGGGGTCACATCACAATTTAGCGTCTCCGTTCCAATTAGAAGCAAGGATCATAGCCTTTTGCTCTAAGCGTTAGACTGCATAACTTCCCATGTGCATAAAACAACAATTTGCTCAGTGGAGGAGGGATAGGGCAATTTGTCCCTGCTCTAGGTTGATGTCATTGATTAACTTTTATTTACTCCTCCATTTTTATGCTTAATTATTGCAGAAGGATGTGCAGTCAGGGGTAAGATTCTTCTTCACTTTAATAAAAAATGTTTAAGGCAGCATTTTATTCTAAAGTGTAACTTAGCTTTTCTATTTTGAGATGTTTTGTTTTGTTTTTTTACTCTCACTGAACACATTACTAATATTTAAGTTTTATTTGCCTCTGATATTTGCAAACCACTTGATCACAGTAATTTCTTGTGACAGGTAATTCCACCCATTTCACAGATGACAGGGTGTTAAAGAACTGATCATCGCTTATACAGCTGGCAATTAGTAGAACTCAAAAGAGAACCTAGGTTTTCTTAGCCCAAGTTTAGCATTCTTTCCAATATAGCATTCTACTTGCCACAATAGTGACATGCCACTATTCAAAGTAATCAATCAGTAAGCATTCATTATCTAGCTGCACACTATGAAGCAAAGACAAGTGTGATACTAACCCTCAAAGAGTTTATAGTCTAGTTGGGAAAGCAAAACTTTGCTTGAAGCAAAAGTAAACAACATTGTTATAGCTTAAATTTATATACCACTTTCAGATTTATAAACCACTTTCCTCACAAAAGCTTTGGGAAGAATTAAAAGTATCATATTCTTTACTTTGTAGAATAGGAATCTGAGACCCTCAAAAAGAAGGGGCTGCTCATAACCATTCCAAATGGAAATGGTCATTTGAACTCAAGCTTTCTGATTTCACATCTACAACAGTTTTTCCCCAAAACTATATTGCCTCAGGACTTACTGTGCTAATTTGGAACTATGCCAAAGGGCTTTAAAAGACCATCTGCCCTTTGATCCAGCCATAGCACTGCTGGGTTTGTACCCCAAATAGATAATTAGGAAAAAGACTTGTACAAGAATATTCATAACTGCACTCTTTTTGGTGGCAAAAAATTAGAAAATGATGGGATGCCCTTCAATTGGGAAATGGCTGAACAAATTGTGGTATATGTTGGTGATGGAATACTATTGTGCACAAAGGAATAATAAAGTGGAGGAATCCCATGGGGACTGGAACAACCTCCAGGAATTGATGCAGAATGAGAGATGAAGAACCAGGAGAACATTGTACACAAGAGACTGACACACTGTGGTACAATTGAATGTAATGGACTTCTCTACTAGCAGCAATGAAATGATCCAGGACAAATCTGAGGGACTTATGAGAAAGAACACTATCCACACTCAAAGGAAGAACTGTGGGAGTAGAAACACAGAAGAAAAAGAACTGCTTGATCCCATGGGTCGATGGGGATATGATTGGGGGTTATAGACTCTAAATGATCACCCTAGTGCAATTATCAATAATATGGCAATAGGTCTTGATCAATGTCACAAGTGAAACCCACTGGAATTGCACATTGGTTATGAGAGGGGGGAGAAGGGAGGGGAGAGAAAGAACATGAATCTTGTAGCCATAGAAAAATATTCTAAATTAATTAATTAAATTAAAAAAAAACTTACTGAGCTACTGGGTTATACAGGTCTACTATAGAAAATTCTAAACTGAGCAGAAACTTTAAATGCTATGCTACTTCATAAAAGAGAGAAAAGTGGGTGGAGTTGTAAGAAAAAAAAAAGTTCCTAGAAGAAGTAGGAGCTGAACTCTCTAAAATGGAGTTTGGATTTCCATAGACAAAAGAACAAAGGCATCAATGAGGCCTTGGGGTGGAATGTGGTTGAGATTCAAAATAGAAGAATGAGATGAATGTAAATCAAGAATTGAGAAGAAGAATGGTGCAACCATGTTGAGAAGGAAGTCACTACAATTCAGCAATCATTTATTAAATGCCTACCATGTACATCTTAATTTGCTAGGCACTGGACACATAAGGATTCAAAAAGAAAAGAAAATTCAGTAATTCATCTTTGAAAGACTCCCATCACTAAATCATACTGCAGCTTTATGACAGTGCCTGAGTACTGAGCAGTTTAATGAGGTACACAGATAAATGATTTAACAGAAAACATATAGCTCATAAATAAAAAGGCAGTCCTTGAACTCAGGTTTTGTTCTATAGTTGATAAAGCATTCATCAAGCACTTACTCTGTATTAGACTTTGTATTAATATCTGAGCAAAAACTGAGAGCTCAAAGAGTTTCCTTTCTAATGGAGGAAGATAGCACATGAAAAGGAACTGAAAAGATTATACAAAGCAAAAGAATTGTTACCACAAAACTGTGAAGGAAGGTAGAAAATTCCGGAGAGTGAGGAATAGAGCATGGATTGATATGAACAAAGCCTAGACAGCTCATGGATTGCTAGTTCCGATCTGGGGTTTACCAATTAGGAAAAAAAGGGGGGGCATTAGAGTACATAGATTCCATACTCTTATTATTGGGCAGGGTTCTATATGATTTATTACATTATATTAACCTTTTCTTAAGGTGTGTATTCAATGGGGAGGTTAAGTTGTAACAGAGGGCTTAAGTCTTTCAGTTCTGAGAGGGGAAAAGAGTGGAGACCCCAGACAGCTGATGTTTAGGGTTGGCTCAGAGAGAGGAGAGGGGGTTTGAAGATTTTCCCCCTTCTGCCTTCCCTCCTTAGCTAAAGCTGCCCTCCTCAATTTGCTCTCATCCCTCTTTTACTCCCTCCACTCCAAGGGGAGACCAAAGAGTCTCCCCTTGATCTGTTCACTTACACTTGTTCACAGCTTGGGGTACAGATAACTTTTAACGTCAACCCAATCAGGTAATACAAAAGAATAACTGGCAGAAAAGAATGGGAAATGGAAAGTAGGGAAAAGGGGTCCCTGTCTCTATCATCTAAAACCTTTCCCCTCCCTTCTCGAGTTTGGAGGGAACTCAGGCCTTTGCAGCCTGAACCCCCTGAGAGAAAGTCAGGTTGACTCATCTCTGGGCAACAGGAGCTGAGGTAAAGTCTACTCAGTTTTTGCTTCAGAAAGTCCCTTCAATTGGGAAGTGTCGGGGGGGGGGGGGTAAAGATTTCCAGTCACCAGCAGGAAAAAGTGGGTAACCCTCAGAAGAAAGTCTTTTCCCACCTTCTGCCTTTGGCTTCTCAAGACTGAGAGTAACCAACTCCTCTACCAGCCTGAGTCTTCTCCTCCTCAAGAATCCAAACTCCTGGGGCCCCTCCCCCATTGATGTGATCAGTTTCATACACTCTTCAGCCTGGTACTCTTTTCTCTAGTGCCAGCCTCTGTCACAAGTGGTGTTATTATAATACTTGAAATCAGGAAAGTTGGATTCAAACACAGTTTCTTATAATTGTGGAACTAAATGTGGCTCAGAATCTCTCCACTAAGAAGAATAAAATATTAGACTATGGTTAGATTTATTTGGGTTTTCCTGAGAGTATGTAAGATCATTCTTGCTTACATGTAAATTAGTGATCTCCATATTTTTTTTCATTCTAATCAATAGGAATAAAAAGAAAAGTGGGTCATATATTTCAATATGTATATTATCTAATTTTGTAGAATTATGAATACAAAAAATATGAATATAAAGAAAATATATATTTTAAATAGTGCAATAAATTAAAATATAACAATGGTTGATTGTAGAGAAAATATGGAGCCACTACAGTTTAATGAGTAGTAGAGTTGCATGGTTAGACTGTAGCTTTAAGGAATTCACTATGGCAGCTCTGTGTAGAATGCAGTGGAGAAGGCAGAATGATCATTAGGAAACTTTTGGAATGTTGCAAGTAAAAAATTATGAGGAACTAGAGTAGGGACGTGGCCGTGTGAGTAGAAGTGATATTAATATTGTTAACAATAACAGATAATATATTAGTAGCATTTTAAAGCTTACAAAATTCTTTTTATGTCTATCACATTTGATCATAACAATTAAGCCTGTGAGGTATTATCAACATTTTTCATATAAGGAAACTGAGGCTATGACAAGTTAAATGATTTGCTTAGAGTCACAAAGCTCATATCTATCTGAAGTTGGATTTAAACTCAGATTTTCCTGACTCTAAGTCAATAATTCTATTCAGGAAATGCATGTGAGAGGTGACACGTTGGGTTTTTTTTTCTTTTTACCAAAAGCTTTTCCCCCATCTCCTCACTTTAATTAGTCTCCTCTTTTTCTAGTCTCTTAATTGTATTTTAATTATTCATTTTTCTATACGTATTTAGCTTTATACATTTCTTCTTTTGTCATTTTTTTGCCTCACTCAGCAATTAATTCAAAATCATGTCTTCATTCTGAACTTACTTTTAGTAAATTCCTTTTGCTAAATGTTTTTCTTTACATTATTCATTTTATTATTATTTTTCTCTTCCATTCTATTCTGAAATCCATTTTCTGATTCACAGGGTATGCCACTTTTTTGTTCTTTCATTAAATTCTCTTTTTTCTTTTATGGAGATATAGCTTATGATGTTTTATTTTTTATTCCATTAGATTGTGAGCCCCTTAAGGTTAAGGACTGTCTCTTGACTCTTTTTGTAACTCTAGCATCTAGTGTAGTGCCTGGCACATAGCAGTAGTAGTGGTAGTCTCTCGGAAGCCGAGAATGACTATTCTCTTTGTGCAGTTTCATCTATGGTGTACCCTCATGTGGCTTTGGAGTCCAAAGGCTGAGGCGCAGAGTTTGTGGCACGTGGGGCATGGGACGCCAGTTGTTACGGGGGGTGTAGTTGTGGCCTGGTGTCAGTGTTCACGCTCAGCGGCAAGATGTCGACGTCGCTCATCTTCAAAGGTGGTGGTGGCATGGTTAATGTGGGTTCGCCAGCTGCTTCTGTCGGAGGCAGCGAGTTCTAGTTGCTTTGGTGTCATGCCAGCCCACTTCAAGTTGGACTTTAGCTGATCCTTGAATCTTTTCTTCGGTCGGCCTTGTTTCCTGAGTCCAGCTGACAGCTCGCCATAGAATACCTGTCTTGGTATTCGCTGTGGATCCATGCGGAGGACGTGTCCAGACCATCGTAGCTGGGTTTTGAGGACCAGGACTTCGATGCTGGTGGAGTTGGCTCTGTCGAGGACTTCCTGGTTGGTGATTCGGTCCTGCCATCGGATCCTCATGATTGACCGGAGAGAGCGTTGGTGGAATTGCTCCAGCTGTTCCATGTGCTTCCGGTACAGTGTCCATGACTCACAACCGTACAGGAGTGAGCTGAGGACCACTGCGTTGTACACTTTGAGCTTTGTCGCAGTGCTCACACCGTTGTGTTGGAGGACTTTGCAGCACAGCCGCCCAAGTGCCTGGCTGGCCTTTTGGATCCTGGCATTAATCTCGTGGTCTAGGGACCCGTCGTTGGCGATGGTGCTGCCCAGGTACTTGAAAGTGTTGAGGTTAGAAAGTTGTATGCCATCTATTGTAATGCACAGCTGGTTCCTTGGCCTCCCTGGTGCAGGTTGGAACAGCACCTCTGTTTTGCTGAGGCTGATAGTCAGGCCAAAGAGTTTTGTTGCGGTGGAGAACCTGTCCACAATGGTTTGAAGATGATTTTCTTGGTGGGCCATGAGAGCACAGTCATCTGCAAAGAGAGCTTCCAGGATGAGTCTCTCTGTTGTCTTTGTTTTTGCAGTCAGGCGGCGAAGGTCGAATACTGAGCCATCCATCCGGTATTTGATGTAGATGCCCAGGTCTAGATCCATCACAGCATGTCGTAATACTTGGGTGAAAAATAGGTTGAATAGTACTGGAGCAAGGACACAGCCTTGTTTCACTCCATTGGAGATGTTGAAGCAATCGGAAGTCTCTCCACCAGATAGGACTTACCCTGTCATGTCGACATGAAAGAGCTGGATCAGTTTGATGAATTTTGCTGGGTAACCAATCTTGCTAAGGATCACCCACAATGCATCCATGTTCACTGTATCGAATGCCTTTGTCAGGTCTATGAAGACAATGTAGAGACTCAGGTTCTGCTCAAGGCATTTTTCCTCCATTTGCCTCACTGTGAAGACCATGTCGATGGTGCTGCGATCTGTTCGGAAGCCACATTGTGATTCAGGCAGGTTCTGCTCTGAAACAGATGACAAGAGTCTATTGAGTATAACACGGGAGAGGATCTTTCCAGCAGTGTAGAGTAGTGAGATGCCTCTGTAGTTGTCACAGGCTGCTCGTGAGCCTTTGTTCTTGTATAGGGCTACAATGGAGGCATCTCTGAGTTCTGGGGGCATGTCTTCCTCTTCCTATATGTTGGTCAGCACTATGTGGAATGCCTGGAGCGCCTTTCCATTTAAGGCCTTGTACACCTCAGTTAGGATCCTGTCTTTACCAGGTGCCTTGCCTGCACTCATTTGTTTGATGGCTTTTTGGACTTCTTTTAATGAAGGAGGGATGTCAAGTTGCTTGATGATGTGATTTTGGGGGATCTGGTCAAGGGCTCTTTGGTCAACTGAGGAGGGTCGGTTGAAGAGCTGGCTGAAGTGTTATTTCCACCTGTTGCTGATGCCTTTTTTGTCTTTTATGAGAGTATCACCGTCAGAGGATAGCAAGGGGGCAGTGGCTGGCACATAGCAGGCATTTAATAAATGTTTATTGCTTGATTGAGCTCCTTTACCTATTGCATCTATATGTTATTGTCAATAAATCTTGCCTCATTCTATTTTTGTTCTATTGTGGATCATGTAATAAATGTAGATTTGTGATGGAAGCAATATCAGATGGAACAATGCCACATGATAGACATTACTGTGTCCCAAATCATGCAGCCTAGCCCCAATCCTGTCATTTCCTTTCCAATGATCATGTATATCATCTATAGTTCTCTATTTCCCCTCTTCTTCCTCCTCTTCCTGTCATCCACATGATTACCACTATGTGTATCTGTCATCCCTAAAAATTCATACCACTTTTTATACAGTAGGAAGCTAGGAACAGAAACACATTATCTCTTATAAAAAAGGGGTCCCTCAATACAGTGACTCTCCTGAGACTAAATGAACCTCCAAATACACATTCTTCATCTTTCAACATAAGCTCATATTTTCTTTCCCAAAGGAATGTTCTTCAGTGAAACACCTCACTTTGGAATAAGACCTCCCTTCTCCTTCCAGTTGATGCCCTCTACCATCCCTCCTTTTCTCCAACAACCTTTTGCCTCTTTCCTATATCCCACAGCAATCACCATTCTTTCACTATTCACCAGTAGACATTGTAGAGGACATCTACTCTCCCTTTTTATGTAACATTCCATTCTTATTTTTTTCTATAAAAGGAAGTTAAAGGATTTAATCCAGGGTCCAGCTTTTCAACACTTTCATCTTTTCTTCTCTTGATTCTTTTTTTTTTTGGTTGCTGTTCAGTCATTCATTGTCTGACTCATTGTGTTGCCATGGACAATAACCTAGCAGGCCCTTCTATCTTCTGTTATCTGCAAAAGTCTTTCCAAGTTCATTTTCATAGTTTCCATGACACTATCAACTCTTCTCATTGTCTGCCATCCCACATTTTACTTTCGATCTTTCCCAATATCACAGTCTTTTCTAATGAATCCTATCTTCTCATTACATGATCAAAACTACATGATGAGCTTCAACTTCAGTTTAGTATTCATCCTTCCAAAGAGTATTTTGAATTAAGTTCTTTAATTTTTAACTAATTTTACCACCTTTCATTCCAAAGGAATCTCAAAAGCCTTTTCCAGAATCTCAATTCAAAAGCATTAATTTTGTGGCACTCAGCTCTTCTCATAGTCTATCTCCCAAAGCCATACATTACTACTGGAAAAATCATAACTTCAACTATATAGACCTTTGTTGGCAAGGTGATATCTCTGCTTGTTAGTATGCTATCTAGATCTGCCATAGTTTTCCTTCCAAGAAGCATCCTTTACTCTGTTGGCTGCAGTCACAATCTGCACTGATTTTTGAGCCCAAGAATGTAAATTTCCTTCCATTTCTTCTCTTTTTATTTTCCAGGAAATGATAGGACCAGTTGCCATATTTTAGTTGTTTTTATGTTAAGCTTCAAGCCAGGTTTTACTCTCTTCTTTCAGTGTCATCAAGAGGATTCTTAATTCTTTATTTGCTGGCAACACAATGATATCATCTACATATATGAAATTTTTAATATTTGTCTCAGCAATCTCAATGCTGAATTTAATTTCTCCAGCTTGGAATTTCCCATGATATACACTGCTTATAAGTTAAATAAATAAGGTGTAATATATAGCTTTGTCATACTCCTTTTTCAGTATTAAATCAATCAGTTATTCTATGTTGGGTTCTGTTACTTCATGACAGACATATAGGTTTCTCAAGAGGCAAATAAGATGATCTGGTACGACCATCTCTTTGAGGACTTGGCCCATTTTGTTGTGGTTCACAACAAAGGCTTTAATGTCATTAATGAAGCAGAAGTATGTGCTATTCTAGAACTCCTTTGCTTTTTCCATAATCCAAGGAATTCTGGCAATTTGGTCTCTAGCTCCTCTACCTCTTTCTTTGAATATTAACCTGCACTTCTGCTAATAATCCATTCAAATATTGCTCAAGCCTAACTTGAAGAATCTTAAGCACAACTTTGCAGGCATGTAAAAGAGCACAATTGTTTAGGAATTTGAATATTCTTTTGCATTGCCCTTCTATAAGATTCATATATAAACTGATCTTTTCCAATCCAGTAGCCATTGTTGAGTTTTATTTTCTTTTTTTCTTTTGAAACCTTAACTTCTGTCTTAAAATCAATAGTAAGTATTGGTTCCAAGGCAAAATATCAGTAAGGCCAAGTTAATATGGGTTAAATAATTTGTCCAGGATCACATGTCTACAAAATATCTGAGGCTATATTTGAACCAAGACTTCCCATCTCCAGCCTAGTTCTTTATTCACTGAGCCACCTACCTGCCCCCTGGAAATGTTCAATCAATAGCCAAATTAAGCAGGATGTGGTCAAAAAGGAGATGGAAAATTTAAACATCTACATTGTGGGTGTCACTTGTGACAAGGAAATCACTTTAAAAGACTGATATATATTAATTTAAGGTCGCCAAGGAATTCAGCTATGTAATTCCTAAATGAAAACTCAAGTCAGCAGTCAATCTTTTATGGAGTTTAATTACAAACAGGAGGAAGAAAGGAATTAGAGATAGAGAGAGAGAAAAGGGAGGGAAGGGAATAGGGCTTAAATACCCCTTCTGTTTAGGCTGGGCCAAAAAGGCCCAAGCCCTTAGATAGCTGGGGCAAAGAAAAGAGATCAGTCCCTATTACTCACGTGACCAAAATGGAGAAACAGTCTCAGAGGCCCCCACCTTCAGCTTCCTTCAGAGCAAGCTTCTCAGAGCACACCGCAACCACCCCGCCCAACTCCTCCACCCCCTCGAGTCTTCAGACCCCCCTATCCTTAAGGAAACCATCCAAGTTCCCTCCCCTCAGTCCTCACATCTACCAATCACCTGTCCATCAATTTCCCTGTGCCAATGGAGGCTCTAGCTTAACCCAGGACCGCCCAGAGGTCTCTGGCTTTGCACATGTCTGTTGAAGGTCATATTTTCAAATAATTAAATCTTTGATCCTTTGCTACAGCCCTTTCTAAATCCTGTTAACCTGAGTAGGGTAGAGATTAGAATAATTAAATTTTGATCTAGGCTGCAGCCCTTACTCAATCCTGTTAGGACTGAATAGGGTGGAGATTGATTCCAAGTATCTCCATTGTATCAATTCTAAAATCAATCATGACTCAAAGAAATTCCTGTTCTATGCTTAAGCATAGGTCAAAGTCCTTTCCATTGTTCAGCAAAGGGTTTCTGTCCTAAAGTAATCTTAAGAAGGGAGGAGGAGCCTCCCATGTCAATGGGGTTCACATTCCAATAGACAAGACCCACTATCAATAGGAAATTTTTCAAGTATGAAATTTCCCAATGGTGAAATTTCCAACATTTATAAGTCTAAGGAATTTTAAGGTTTACACACTGAACTTAAAATGAATGGGAATGGGCCAATTTAGTTAAAGTTATTATTATATATACTGCTGTTGAGTTTTCCAAATTATCTGGCATGTTAAGTATAGCACTTTAACAGCATCATCTTTTAGAATTTTAATTGTTCAACTGGTAGTCCATTATCTTCACCAGCCTTATTGTGAACAGTGATTCCTAAGACTCCTCTGACTTCATTCTCCAGAATATATGCATCTAGATAAGGTACCGCATCATCCTGGGTGTCAGAGATATTGAGATCTTTCTTGAATAGTTTTTTTTTTTTCTGTAAAGTCTCATCATTCTACTTCTTTTATGTCCCTATCATTTTTGTCTTTTCTCATGCCAATTTTTCAATGAAATTTTTCCTTGATATCTCTAATTTTGTTAGAGTTAAAATAGTTTTGGGGCTTAAATTGTTGTAGATAAGAGAGTGGGAGCCATAAACTGTGATAATAAAAATGTCTGGGAGCAAGGGAGATATATATATATATATATATATATATATATATATATATATATATATATAACAATTATGACCGCTGAAATATGTTTCTACTGTGTCTTGGGTTTATATAAAAATAAGATGGTTGCCAGGGAATATATTCCCAATTTATGAATATGCCCAAGCCAACTGGGTTTTATAGAGAAATTTAATTTATAATACACTGATCAATCAATAGAAAAAGAGAGAAAGTAAGAAAGGAATAAGAATGAAGGGCCTCAAGCCAATAAGGCCTAGACCTCAGTCCTAAGAGATAAATCAGTCAGTTGGTTTTATCACTCACCCAAGATCTCTCTAGGTAAGGCTTCTCATGCCAACCTCAGGCTCCACCTTCAAGAGAGCCTCCTTTCAAGAAATGTTTCCAGAGAATTCTCCTCCTGACTCCTCCTGAGTTCTCCTTCCACAGCCTCCTTCAAGACCTCTCCAGGAGCTCTCCCTCCAGGACCTCTCTCCTCTCAGACCTCCTTCAGAGCAAAACCTCCTCCAAGCAAAACCTCCTCTCTAGTCCTCAGATCCCACTATCTTTTAAGCCAACAATTTAAGTTCTTTCCCCTCAGTTCTCACATCTACCAATCACTGTCGATGTCTCCCCTGTGCCAATGGTAGCTCTAGCTTAACCCAGGACCACCCAGAGGTCTGGCCCCTTTGCACATGTCTGTTGAAGGTCATATTCTCAAATAATTAAATCTTGATCTTTGCTGCAGCCCTTTCTAAATCCTGTTACTCTGAGTAGGGTGGAGATTGTAGTTTCCAAGACCTGGTTCTGTCATTCCAAGTATCTCTATTGTATCAATTCTAAAATCAATCATGACTCAAAGAACTTCCTGTTCTATGCTTAAGCATAGGTCAAAGCCCTTTCCATTGTTTAGCAAAAGGTTTCTGTCCTAAAGTAGTCTTAAGTAGGGAGGAGAAGGATCCTCCCATGCCAAGGAGTTTCACATACCAATAGAGTTCTTACTAGCAGTAGGAAATTTTTTCAAGTATGAAATTTCCCAATGGGGAAATTTCCAACATTCATAAGTCTAAGAAATTTTAAGGTTTACAATTTATTGAAGGGATTTTTTTGTCTTTCTCCTTTTGTTGTTTCCTTCTATTTCTACAAATTGCTCATTTAAGAAAACCATCTTATCCTTCCTTTCTCTTCTCTGGAATTGTGTATTCTGCTGGGTAAATTTTTCCCTTCCTCCTATCCTTTTCCCTTTCCTTATTTCTTCTAAGCTATTCGTAAAGTCTCATTATATAGCCAATTAGCTTCCTTGCTCTTTTTCTTTGAGATGTTTTTTTGTTTCTTCTCCAATACAATATTGCAAACCTCTGTCCATATTTTTTCAGTCACTCTATCTAATAGATCTAATCCCTAAAATCTCTTTATCATCTACACTTCACATTCACAAAGGACACTATTTATAAAACACACACACACACACACACACACACACACACACACACACACAAACAAACCCTTACCTTCCATCTCGGAATGAATACTGTGTATTGGTTCCAAGGCAGAAGAGTGGTAAGGGCTAGGCAATGGGGGTTAAGTGACTTGCCCAGGGTCACACAGCTGGGAAATGTCTTGGGTCAGATTTGAACCTAGGACCTTCCATCTCTAGGCCTGGCTCTCAATCCATTGAACCAGCCAGCTGCCTCCACACAAGGGGCACTATTTAAATCATACCTATATGGTTTGATGGCTTTCACTACTTTCTTCAATTTTAGTCTAAGTTTTACAATAAGAAGCTCATGATCCAAGTCATTGTCAGTGCCAGGTCTTCTTTTAACTGACTATATAGGAATTCTCCACTTTTGATGGCAAAGTATATAATCAATCTGATTTTGATATTAAACACTTGATGACAATCATGTGTAGTTTTTGGTTGTTGAAAAAGAATATTTTCTATGACCATTGAGTTATCTTGCCAAACTCTTTTTACTCTGTGCCCTGCTTCACTTTATACTCCAAGGCCAAACTTGTCTTTTATTCCAATTATCTTTTGATTTCCTATATTTATCAATTCCAGTATCACAATGAATGTGACATCTTTGTGTGTGTGTGTGTGTGGATGTGGGTGGATTTCAAGACTTAGTTTTTCATAGGACTGAACAGTGAAACCCACTTTGGCATCAGTGGTTGGAACATAAACTTGTTTTACTCCGATGTTGAATAGTTTGCCTTGAATTCCACAGTTATCATTCTGACATTTTTGAAACTACACCTCAGTACTGCTCTTCTGTCCTTTTTATTGACTATGAAGACTATTCCCTTTCTTACAAGGAATTCTTGTCCACAGTAGTATATGTAATAATTACATGGACTAAATTCACCCATCCCATTCATTTAAGTTCAATGACACCCACAATGTTGATGTTTAAAACTTTCCATCTCCTTTTTGATCTCACCCAACCAATATTGTCTCATTGCTCTAAAATTTCAGGTTCCTAAGCAAAACTGATCTTTGCAGGATTCGACTTACCTTTTGCCACTAGACACATCCACAGCCAAGCTTCCTTTCAGTTCTGGCTCAGCCACTAATTCTTTCAGAACCTTCTTGTAGATGTCCCCCACTCTTCTCTAGTAATATGTTGGACACATTCTTACCTGAGGGGTTCATCTTCTGCTGTCATGTCTTTTATCCTTTTAATATGGTCCATAGGGTTTTCTTGTCAAAGATACTGGAGTGGTTTGCCATTTCGTTCTCCAGTCAATAACCTTTTTTTTTTGGGGGGGGGGGACTTTCCACTATAACCTTTACATCTTGGGTAACCCTAAACAGTAGAGCTCAGTACATCTCATAGTTTCATTGAGCTATGCAAACTCCTCTGCCACAACAAGATAATGATCCAAGAGTAGTTACCCACTTAAATTTTTGGTACCTTGAGCCTTTTTCTGAATTTTGGTGAATTCTCTTAGTCATTATTTAATCCATCAGGTCCTAATGATTCCTTTTTCCCCCCAAACATGAGATATTTGTACTTTTAATGCCTTTCTTGGGCACCTGTCATTTGAGGTGTTGATGAGTTAAATATTCTATTCACATATTTCTTTTTAGATTAATGTCTCAAATGATTCTTTTGTTGAACACGTATCTTTTTGTTGTTGTTTAAATTTACCCAAATATATCATTTCAGCTTCACCTTGATCTTATTTACTTTTTGGACTTCATTACTCCATTCCCTTCTGTGATTTCTCATTAATGCATGGCATTCCTGTGTTCTTTGAAATTACTTTCCTTGATATTTTAATGACTTTCTATTGGCCTCTGAGGGAAAAAAATGTTGTCATTGAAACCGTTGGATTTAACCATTCTTTCCAGGAGCTTAAAACATTAGTTTTGTTTTCTGAAAGCAATATGAAGAATCCCTCAATCAATGTTTCACTACCTTTATTTAGAATTTTTGGATCATTTCTTTGTATTTTTTTCCCTAAATTCTAGAGTTAATGATTTAGTTTGGCATTGTCATGTTCTTCTGGGCAATGAATAATGCTTAAGTTATCTCTCCATGCATCCTTTATTCAGGGTCACTTCAATTCATACAGAATTCATGTGTTCCTTTAACACTGTCATCTTCCTATTGTCTTTGGCCATATTTTCCACCCCTCTTGTATTTTTATTTTCTATAGTCAGGAGTATGTTGGTAAATCTTGAAAAACCCACTGTCTGAAAATGCAGGACAGTTTTAGGTTTAATTTGAATTATCAACATTTTCTCCCTGACTTTCTTAAGTTTAGATAATCAATGAAAGAAAAAATCATTTTTTCTTTTAACTTGTCTCATTTTTCATGTCAGATAATTTCTGATATGAGTGTTCACATTTTAAATTTAACAATATGATCTTAGAGGAGGTCCAAATATTTTTTCAGCACAACCTTATAAGAAAAAGTTGTTAATTTCAATCAGTCAATCAACATTTTTAAGCACTTACTGGGTCCCACAACTTCCTAAAAGAAATTATGCTTCATTTATTCATTTTTTCTATTATGTTGATTGTGTTTTGAAATTCTCCACTGAGAACTCTATTTTTTTCTGTGTGTAGGTTGAGAGCTCTAATTTATGACTTATATTAATTCTTAATTTATTCTTTTATGAATTTTATTATAGTTTTGAAATATAATCTCTGGGGAATGCAAAGAATTCTATCTTTCATCAAGCACTATTGATTCCATTTTTTTCCACATTGTAATATTTGCCAAATGAGCTTTGGATTTTCTTTGAGTTATTATTCATTCTTTCTTCTATTTTTAGGGTCTCTTCTATTGACTTATTTGTTTTCATTCCTATATTTTACTGAAGTTTTTTTTTTTAATCTTTGGATTTTAGCCATTTTATCTAGCATCAAATTCCCAATTGTCTATTGAACTATCCCACTGGACATAGCTTAGACATCTTAAACTTTGATATTGAACTTATTATTTTCTCCCCACCCCAAGAAGACTTCACTTTTCCTTAATTTCTCTATTTCTGTCAACAACTTTCTTATATATGTCCTTCTCTCCTGTGATACTGCTGTGATTATTTAAGTTCTCAAGAGACAGTATTTCTTAGTTTTAAGTTAATTTACTAATCAATTACTCAAAACAATCTAAAATGACAACTAGATACCCTCCAAATCTGAACAGGTGCAAAGGACAACAAGCATGGCAAAAGAGCAAATTACAAGAGAACATGGCCAAAAGAGAGTAGCAAAAGAGAAGAGCAAACAAGAGAATTCCTCTTGTATATGTCTTATGTATCCCTTGTGATCCTACCACTCAATGCCATGACATTCCAAGACACCTCTGCTTCATAAATAGCCACCAAGAAGGTGGACTTAAAGATCCCAACTCTTTCCTGATTATGGCATCACAGGGAGAGGGGGATTTTAGGAGGATGTCAATAAACCCCTTTCTCATGGCTGGGTCACTGTAGTACAAATGGCAGCTAGAGCTTGGTGACTTCATTACCTAAGAGAGTCCTTACTTACAAATAAATAAGGAGCAGGTCTCCATCCTGCCTCCAACAAAAGCCATCCCAGTGAGAGCCCTGAGGACTGGGAATAAATCAATCTATCTTAGAATCTGGGTGACATACAAAAACCATTACAAACTAACGTGAATTTTCCACACTGCCACAATCCTAGTGCAGGTCTTCACCTCTTGCTTAGACTAATAAAATATCTTTCAATTAGTTTCTATGCCCCAACTCTCTCCCCACTTCAGTCCATTCTCCATGTAGTTGTCAAATTTATCTTCCTAAAGCATATATTTTACCATGTCATCTCCTATTCTTACTCAATAAATTTCATTGTCTCCCTAATACTTCCTGAATAAAATATATACTTCTCTTTTTGTTCCTGTTCCACCTTTCCAAATTTCTTCCACCTTATTCCCCTCCACATACCCTACAATGCAAAAATTTCTTGCTATCCCTCTCATAAATCACTCCAACTCCCTCCTTGTCTCTGTTTCCTGGCTTTCCTCAAATCCCATCTTCCACAAGAAGCCTTTCCTGATTCCCTATTAATGCAGAGATGAGAAGGTGAGAAGGTGTTATATCCAATTAAACTGTATCATTTGTGTGGGTTTTTTTTTCTATGTTGTTTTCCCAATGAGATTGTAAGCTTCCTGACAACAGGGACTGCTTTTTGCCTCTGACTCTCCAGTATTTAGTGGTTCCTGGTATACAGTAGGTTCTTAATGCTTGCAGACATGATGTAATTTGATCATCTCTTGCTGGTCTTTCTTCTTTTAGCCAGTGGGCAGTTCTCCAGTCCCTGAGGTCAGACTATAAGTCTATATTAACTTGCTCACACTAGATAATATAGAGATTGTCAGACTAAATCCCTTCTCTGAGTCATCTCCCAATGAGATGATATTCTTCCTATTTAGGTTTTTAGCCTTCTCTTGAATAGGCAAGACTTGGCCCCATGTAGTAGCATGTCACCTATCCTTTTATTCTTCTTTCCTTCACTTAGCTAGGAATATCCAATGTTTTGGGGTTTTTTGTTTGTTTGTTTGTTTGTTTTACTTCTTATGGGATTGAGATGAAAATATTTAGTCAGAATCATGGTACTACACTGAAAAGGAGCTATTTGGACACAATATTGATAGCAGCTCTTTCTGTCATAGCAAAGAATTGGAAGCTAAACAAATTGTGGTATATGACTGTGTTGGAATACAATTACACTATAGAAATGAAGAGCTGAATCATTTCAGAACGAACTGGAAAGACCTACATGAACTGATACAGACTGAGGTGAGCAGAACCAGGAGAACACTGCACACAAAAAAGGCAATAGAGAATAATGATCAGCTGTGAAAGACTTAGCTATTATCAGCAATAGGATGATACAGGACAATTCTCAAGGACTTAAAACACCTCCAGAGAAAGAAATATTGGAGTCTGAATACAAGTCAAAGCCTACTATTTCCCCCTTTATTTTCATTTTTGTTTTGGGGTTTTCTTTTTTATGTGGGTGTTCTCTCACACCCAAGATGAATATGAAAATAGGTTTTGCATG
Source organism: Monodelphis domestica (assembly GCF_027887165.1). Lineage (NCBI taxonomy): Eukaryota > Metazoa > Chordata > Mammalia > Didelphimorphia > Didelphidae > Monodelphis > Monodelphis domestica. The sequence goes on from NC_077234.1 coordinate 157,646,544, forward strand.
ATCATAACCCAAATTAAATTGCTTACCATCTTGAGGAGGTGGAAGTAAAGGATGGAGGAAGGAGGAAGTAAAGGATGAGGATGGAGGAAGACAAGTGTATCTTATAATTTAGAGAAATGCATGTTGAAAATTGATATTACTTGTAGTTGGGAAAATTAAGTATTTAAAGAAAGAAAAAACTATAGAGAGTCCCTCCTCTTAATAATCTCTGGAGACAACAAGTTTGACCCCAACTGAGTTAATGGTCATCTTTTTCTCAGTTCCAAAGTAACCACCATGACACTCCATCAAATTCCTCCTTTTATTATCCTTTGTTTCTTAGACATTAGGATAAGAGAGAAAAATATAGTTCCTGCAGAGTTAGTGTCACTTCGGGGCTTGTACATACGGTAGGTCCAGTTTCCTCGGGGTTTGATTCTGTTGAATAGGAGTGTTAGTTGGGAAAGCATGCTGAGACTAGTAGGTGTTAAAGTTCTTGCTTATCCACAAGGTTTTTACTTTGCTGGGGGCATCTGGCTTCTTCTCATGTGGATTTAGCTGTAGTTACATCTGGAACAAAATTCCTTCCTGTAGAAAGTTAAAGTGTTGAAGAGGATTAGAGAATGTGCCCAACTACTCTTTTGCTGGTCAGGTGAACAGAAGTATGAACTTAAAACAAAATTTTTACTATGGCCTCTCTGAACATCAGTTTCCGTATCTGGAAAATGTACCTACTTTATAAAGTTCATTTGATGAATACATTGATTAAAAGGAAAACAGTTAAACTTAAGTTATTATACAAATGCAATGCTATTTATAGCATTAACAAAAAATCTTGCTAATATGACACTTTAGAGAAGTAGTTCATTATTTAAAGATGGTGGGATTTTTTTCCTTCACTAAAAAAAAAATTATTATTCTAGTTGTATTTTACCATAACATCAAATCTCCATCTTGAAAGAGCCTAAATCTTTACAACATTTCCCTATTTCCAGGTATGACTTTTATTACTACATTTGCAATCCAAATTTTGGCAATCTTCATACTTTATAAATACATTACTACTTTAACACTGAGAAACAACACAGAATCAAAGAATGGATGATGGAATTAAAGTTCACCATCTACTGCCATTTCCTACCCAGTCCAGGCATTCCATGCATAACAATCCTACCAGATGGTCATCCAACCTCTGTTTCACTACTTCAACTAGCAGAAAACTCATTTTTGCTCTCAGACTGGGTCTCTGTCTCACCAGGTTCCTCACAAAAGAGGTCCACACACTGCTTAGAGGTCCCAATCTCAAGAGATTTTCTGATCTCAGCTTCCCAAATAATTGAGATTAGAACATTATAGGAAGGAGAGGACATTTGGAGTATAGTATCATGGATATTTCAGGAATAACATCTTCCATTTGCTTAGTCCTGATGGCTTTATGGCAGCAGAAAGATAGATACCTGCCATTATTTTCAGTAAAATATAAAACTTTTCTCTTACTCGGTGTCTCATTAATTTGTTTTTGCCTCAAATGCATTCACCAAATCTAATATATTGCTTTCTATTTCAAGCTCTTGAAATAGTTCAAAAGACATCTTAGATCTTTATTTTGATCCAAATACATGCATCTACAATTGGATTAAAGAATAGGAATTCATGAAAATGAGGCCCAGCTAACCTCTTTCATGCTCTTGTTTCTTATTAAGAAATAATGTAATTTTGTCATGAGATCATGGTGTCCTGGTGCGAGACAACTGAAGCCAACTAAAAGCTTTTATCAAAAATTAAACTTTGACTTAGAGCCAAGAATTTTTTTTAGCCTAAGAGGCAGAGCTTCTATGGTGGCTTTGCAGTGCATAGACTAATTGCTCTTCTGCATAGTTATTGACGCAGAAGCTCCCATTTCCTTTTGGTCTGGTGGATGTGGATATTGAAAAAAAGAGCTACAACATATCTGAATAGCACATTGTGATAATCATGCCAGACATCTCTCTACTCCAATGCGTTGAGCCTCATTCCCCTGAAATAAGCATGCTCTGTACTTCTTCCTGTGTCGACACCCATCTTCTGGCTCCCACTACCATTGCTTGGGTTGTCAGTATTTGACATCTGGTAAATCTAATTCTTACTGGCCCAGAAAATTTATTAATTAAGTTCCACAGTTAATTTAGAAACTGAGGATTCATTGTAGAACAGGTGATTTAGCTCATCAATGAAAATACTGGGTTTGAATCCTATTTTTAAACTGTGAAGACAATGAGGAGTAAAAAAAGATAGCGTTGGTATTTGGGGGAAAGATGAGTCTCTGTTAAGTGAGTAAGAGAAATAAATGGAGTGTTGAGAAAGAAGTGTTGTGATTATTAAAACTCATATCTGGAGGAATTACAGGAATAAATCCCCATTTGAGGGCTTTAACTTTTAAAAGAAAAAAAAATGTCATTTACAGAAGCACAATCAGACTAGTAGTTTCCTCCATTTCTTCATTTCCCTGCCAGTGGGGTCAGGAGATACTGACTGATTTATTGCTATATCATTATCAAAATTCACATTATAATCTATATACCTATTTTGAACTCTATTCAACATTCATCCTGTTGGAAGTACTATATTATTATAGCTTTCATGATGTGGGATTAACTAAAGAAAAGATACCTCAGGAGGTTGGATTTTCCCATGGAGACTGATATGCCACAATTCTAGGTCATGTCTAAAATGACTGAAATGAAGAGACAATGGTAGGATTCATTTGGTAATCCAGTCATCTTTACAACTAAATTAGATCTTCAAAAATGTATGTCTCATTCTTTTTTTTCTGTTCTAAGGTTGGGCTGGGAAAGAAAAAAATATGTAAAAATGAGAAAATAAATGTTTAATTGAATAATCATTTTAAAAAAGATAATGAAGTTGTTTCTCTACATGGCTAAGCAGGTCAACTGAAAGATATCTGAGACTAATCATTAAATATTGGATCCCTTTGTTTCACCCTATTTGTCATCTACTAGCCTTTCTACTGAGTCACTTTCTATGGCTCTGTTGTTGGTATATGTGTTGGGGAGACAGAAATCTGTTTCTGTGATTTCCTTGGTATAGAGAACTTCCAGTGGGGAAACTTCCTCCATTAATTAAGATTGGCAATTTTTCTGTAACAGAGTCAAAAAAAGATTAGCCCAGAGCCCAGAGCAGTTATTTAAATTACCAATGATTACACAGTTAATTATAGTCTTGCACCTATTATACTGGTACTAAATATTTCCTGACTGATTGATTAATTATATAGTATGATTGGCAAAGAGACATCGACTCTAGGTCTTACTGACTTCAAGGATATTCCTATCTCCACCATACAAGTAGCCTTTCTTATCTTGTTCATTTATATTATTTACTAATTCATATTATTTGATAATATGCCAGTGTGATTTGTGTGAAGCTTCATCCATGTACCTTAAGAAGAACTACTAATATGTTCCCACCTGGGATTCCATTTCAGATATCTCCTGAGGCACCATTTAAAATATTCACTTAAAAGAAAATTTTGTGGCTTGCTGGCAAGAGCAAGCGATAGCCCCTTGTCAGACATTTTACATAGTTTAATTAGCTATATCTTTAAGTACTAGTGCTATTGTTCCCTAGGGCAACAAATACCAATTAAAAATGTGAGGGCTCAAGTGTGGTAGACACTCTGCTGTAGCCTGGTCACTTAAGTAGGATATAGATGACATAAAAACCCTCCTAAGGATTTTCAGCTAGGGAATTCAAGGTGAAGTCAACCAAGCTGATTGACCCTGGGAAGCTGGGTGTGCGTTTTAGGGGAGCCTTGAAAAAAAATTCTAGGAGAGGTCTATAAATGTCAGAAGTTATTTTGATGAGATAAAAATGGTTGCTTTCATGGCAGAAAGACAAAAGAGCTATTTTGCCTCAAAAGCTCCAAAAGAAAAGAAGAAATGTTTTTGAGGTGATAAAATTAAGGATTGGGAAATAAAGTGTAAATTTGGACTCACTGAACTTTTAGGTCAGAAATTATAATGGAATGAGTTGGTGGGCTTTATAGGAAACAAGTCATCTATTGACTGTATTATAATTATAACATAATCTCTAAAATTGCTTTAGTTTCTATTTTTTTTCTTTGTTGCGCTTTATTTGTGTCTTTATATCACCTCTTTGACTTGTTCCCATACTGGAAACTGCAGACTCATCTCAATCTAGCCCTGATACCTGCACATGCCACCAGAAGGCTGTTCTAGTTTCTTTAACGTATTTATTTGATTTATACATTATTGGTGATGGGGATGGAGAGCTACTCAGAGAAGAGAGACTAAGTTCTTTCAGAATTCAACTTCCTCTCCTAAAACATCATTTCGGTTTGTGAGGACATATAGGACATGGGAAAGAAATAATTTCATTATTTCTCTATTTCTACCTACCCCAACCCTATTTTTCTTATCCACTCACAGGTCATTTTATTAGTTATTATTCCCTGAATCTCAATATAATATTCTAGAGTGAAACAATATTCACACTGCTTCCTTGTCTATGTGATGTTTAATACTAAGAAACAACTCTATATATATTCACATTGTTAAGAAAATTCCTAAAAATGAATTTCTTATTATGAGTATCACTCATTGACTATGTTTATATGATATAAAAGTTCTCTATGAGGTTTTTCTTTCTTCTTCCTTCTTTCCTTCCTTCCTTTTTTCCTTCCTTTTCAGTGATTGAAGGCAGGTATTTTTGAAAAATATTATCATTTTTAAAGACTGGGTGCCCCAATATCACTCTGGCTAGAAGTACAGAGGCTTCTCGGGGGACCTGATGCCACTATTTATTGATAGGAGAGGTTTGACCCATTATTCTTCTGTCCTCATTTGGTTATTTGTCCTATAGATCAGCAAAGCCTACTGTAGCTCAGAATTCCTGAACCCAAGAGATCCACTAGCTTCAGCCTCTCTGGCAGTATGGATTACAGTTTACACTAGCATGCCTGGCTTTGGTAATTCAAAAAAAATGCAAATTTATTTAAATATTCCTAGATTATTTTCTGCAGGACTTAACACTGAATCGCCAAACCCTTTGGCCTTTAGAATCACAGGTTACTAAAAAAGTTTTAATATCCTAAGGCCATTGCTTCCCATCAGTAAACACAACTCCATCAATGCCTACAAAAACCTAAAGTAATTTTCAACACTTTTTTTCTGCACTTTTTTCAGTCAATGCCATTGATGTTGTCATGAACCAGAAGACCACAGTCTAAGTCACTTCAGTAGCCAGACAGAAAGAGGAAAGAAAGGGCAACTGCAGAAGAAAACATTGGATATACATTGGATGAGCAATTTAAATAAGTATATTAAAATGCATATTTGATGTCAGGTAGATAAATGTAAGTGTTCTATATTGAAAACCATGGAAGATCCAAGTGATACTTAGAAGGTAAAGTCCATCAAGAGCAAGGTCAATATGTTTTAGTCTATCTCTCCCTCAATAAATAGCACACAGAGATACTTAATAATTGTATACTGAATTGGGGATAAAAACATAAAAGTGGGAATAGTTAAAATCTGAAGGATAGGAGGGAAATGGATATACTAATACATTGTTAGTGGAGCTACAAAATGACCTATCCATTTGCAAAAGAAACCTGAGATTAAAAGAGACAGAGACAGAGAAACAAAAAGAGACCATACAGAGCAAGATATATATATATATTATATATATATAATATATATATATAAATATATATAATCACTTTTTGTATTAGCAAAGAATTAGAAAAAATAGATGTCTGTCCATTGAGAAATGGTTAAGCAAATTGTGACAAAGGAATGGAAATGTAATGAAATATTACTCTGCTGTAAGAAATATGATGAATCCAAAGAAGCTTGGCAAGAAATGTAAACATAAAGAGTGACAAGCAGAACCAAGACAACAACATATGCAATCGCAACAAAAAAAGATGAAGAAAAGGACAATAATAAAACAATTGGAGCTGAATCATTCAAAATTATAAATTATAATGATCAAGTTAAGCCCCAAAGATCTCTGACATTACATAAGACATGATAAGGTAGCTTGGTGGCATCATTGATAGAGTACTGAACCTGGAGTCAGAAATTCTGCCTTAGACATTTACCTGTAACCTAATTTTACAGAAGACACTTAACCTCTCTTAGTATAGGTTTCTGTGTCTTAAAAATGGGGATAATAATGGCATCCATTTTACAGGATTTTTTTGAGGATCAGGTGAAATTACACATACATATGTAGATGTAGATCTATATCACAATGTAAACATGATCTAGTATATGAGAAGGTACTTCGCCTTTGCTTCTTGGCAGAAGCAGGAAGATCACAGATATGCAACACTATACATAATGTGAGATTTTTCTTTTCAGTATATTTCACAGGACTGTTTCTTACCCTCTTTTATTCCTTCTTATGAGAGATGCTTCTCTGGGGGTCAGGGAGATAGATGGATGCACTCAGAAGTATAGAAGATGTAAAAATAAAGGATATTATTCACACAGATATAAAAACTTTGCTAAATGATTATAACATTATAGCATTCTAAGATTTAGAAGAGGAATTAGTGGTAAATAGACCCCTATTCGGTCCAACTTTGTCATCTTGTTAGAGTTGAATGAGGCATCTATTTTTGCTGTGCTGACATATGATGTGTTGTTTCTAATTTTAAAAGACGAATAATGATATTTTCCCCAAAACAAAATTTAGAATGTTGGTCTAATGGAAACTAGGCTTTACTTTATTCCATCAACGACCTAATACAGGTGTTTTTTAAAGTGATTTTTTTTAATAAGTTCTGAGATTTCATTAGTTTAGTTACTGTCTTCCTGGGAAATCCACCCCATCAATCCAGAAGGGCAAGTTTCTTACAACTCCTAGTGTTAGTGTGTCATATGGAACAAAAATAATTTAACTTATTATCCTCACCTGTGAGATGTGGAATCTAACCCTGAGTCTTCCAAACTCCGAGGCCACCTCTCTAACCACTATCCCACTCTGCTTCTCAAAACCACATGATATAAAAGATTACATGGGACCTTTCAATAGGATCATCTCTAGGGGTCTAATGGGACAAATCCTGCCTGCCATTTTTTATATGATTCTTATGAATTGTGTTTACATTTTAAAATAATGTTTAATCATATTTTTAAAATGTAAAAATAATTCTTAGCTTAAGGCTATACAAAAAGTATGGTGGGTTAGATTTGACCAGACAGCCCTAATTTGTGGGCCCTTTATATGGATTATGTGCTGATGATTTTCCTTTTTTTAAAATCCTTACATTCCATCTTAGAATCAATACAGTGTATTGGTTCCAAAGCAGAAAAGCAGTAAGGGCTAGGCAATGGGGGTTAAGTGACTTAGCCAGAGTCACAAAGCTAGGAAATGTCTGGGGTTAGGTTTGAACCCAGGACCTCTTGTCATCTCTAGGTCTGACTCTCAAACCACTGAGTCATCTAGCTGCCCCCTGATGATGATTTTCAACTCCTTTCCATAAAGTACTTTAATTTGTAACAAGTTGATATTTTAATTAAAAAGAATCCTTGAAAGATAGAAATAGGCATAGAAAAGTCAACATACTTCTTAAGGTAGTAATAAGCAGGTGCCGTATAATTATTGACACATATAAAACTTTAAATTTTAAGAGCATTAATTTCTTTCAGGGAAACTAACAACAGTTTTATAGGTTAAATATTACAGGTATTAGCATCCTCAGTTTAGAGGTGAGGACACTGAGGCTCAAAGAGGTGATCAACTAAATGTTAGAAGAGAAATTTGAACTCAGAATTTCTTGATTCTAAGCTCAACATTCTATCTCGGACTCCATGTTATCACTTATATATGAATTGTGAAAGGAAAGTGAGTAGAAAACCCAATTAAACTATCTTAGATCCATTTAAACAGTAAAATTACATGAGACTCAAAATTTTAACTTAATAACTAAAATAATGATCTGGGGAAAATATTTTGAATCAATCTGTGCAATGGACTACTGCCTAGTTCAGAAGGATGTGTGATTCTCACAGATTTACAAAGATTTCCAGAAGGAAAATGTCCTTTCAGTAAATGTAGCAGCTTCTCAGCCTTCATTTTGCAGTTTGGCAACCATCTTAAAATAGACATACTGCAGTACTGTGTTAAGATATCAAGTCTGTATGATGTGATTTTTCACTTAGTAAAACCCATACTTATGAATAATATTTATATCATTATAATTTCACCAGAAGCTTAGCAAAAGACTTTTAAAATGGCTTGCTCATACAGAGCCTGATCAAAGTTGCTAAGATTCTTTACATTTGATTCATTTGACTTTTTGATCCCAACCATTCGACATTGGACTGATGAGTCACTGCTTCAGGGGAAGCTCTGCCTGAAGGAACAGAGTTCATGGCTCAGCCAAAAGCCTGTAATTAAGCTATCCAATGATCTGGAGCCTTTGCCACAAGCAGAGATTCAGCAAATTATCAGGAGCAGCAAATGCTGGAAAACAATAAGGAAAAATGAGACTGGGGAAAAATGACATGTAAATTCAACGGTATGATTTTAAAGAGAGTCATTATAGAATTACTGCTACCGAATTTAAGATCTCACGAAAATGCAGATTTTAGTAAAAAATGGAAACCATAGGTGGGAGGTGGGAATTAAGTATTGAAATCCTTTTAGGATGAGTATGTTGATTGATGGGCTTCAACTCATAACCTTAAGTATTCTCACTAATTGAAACCTCAAGGGTATTCTAACTAATGACACCTATTCTATGCTGATTTCAACTATGAAGCATAAAACTTAAATTATTTAGAAGGTGCAATTTAGTCAAACTATCCATCAATATTTGATTTATGTAAGTCAAGTTCACTCCTCCCAACTAGATTCCTCATCCAGACAAGTACAGTTAGCTATAATTCATTCATCAAAACAAATATATACCTTTTCTCAGCATTATTCACAAGGAATTCATATCTACTTAAACTGGCTAGTAGCTGGGCTGAAAAAAGTCCTCTTTCTCTCTCTCTAAATATATATATATATATATATGTATATATGTGTGTGTGTGTGTGTGTGTGTGTGTATTTCAAATACAAGCAAAAAGACATCCTTTGTCACAAGCATAAAAATAACCCCAGAATGATTGGAGAAGTGAATAACCCACATACTTATGGTACAATATGCTGTAGTTGTCCCATTCTATCCCCAAGTGTCACTATGTACATAGTGATGTTAAGAGTTGTATGAATGCTCTGACCTTCTTACAAATGGATGAAAAGTAATAATGGGGTAAAATCTTGTTCTGTTGACTAAAATGGGAGGTTTTATGGATTTTGAGCCTTGCTAAAGGGTCTTTATTTGTAGATTTTCATCAATAAAACCTCATTCCATTTCTGCAGGACCAAAGGTACTTTAGATTCAATATTTCTGTTGTTTGAATTCTCTTTCAATGAAAGCAGAAGTAAAATGTCTCTCTGTGTGCTTCAGGAAACACGACAATTTGCTTTTGACATTACTAGGTCCTATTTCTTTAGACTCACACCCTTCTAATATATATAGTGACAACATGGCATTTAATTTCTCATTAAATTTTCTAAAGCAAAAAAAAATAGTAGTATATCTAAAGCAGCAGTGGTTCATCGTTTTGTGCCAAGAACCTCTTTGTCTTTCTGGTGAAGCCTAGGAATCCCTCCTGGGATAATTAGTTTAAATACCTAAAATAAAACATTTAGGTTACAATGGAAACCAAAATTTAGTGAAAATAATGATATAACTTTTCCCGTTCAAATTCAGAGAGTGCCTTGGGGTCTGTGGACCACAATTTAAGAACCTCTGATCTTCAGATAATGATCAAAACCCTAAGCTGTTCATACGTCTTGAAAATAATCTAGAGAATAACTGCAAAAAAAATCAATTGAACACCAGAAATACAGACATGGCAGACCAGAAAAATATAAGCAATTTACATCCTAGAAAATGTAAAAAGATATGAAACCACCTGTAAATTTTAGTTTTTTTAATTTTTATTATTATATTTATATTTATATGTAATTAACAGTAATAAAATATATTTTATTATGTTTATATAATAATACTTGTGTGTAAATAGTAAATGGTTCCTATATGTAAATGTTAAATGGTTCCCATATATTCTAAGTAGTGCTGCACTTCTAGTTGGGGGTTCATCTTGCTTTATGGATGACCATGAATCAATTCTCCAGACCTGTGCTAATGAAGTACTACAGGCTTTTTAGCATAACTGAACTCAATGGAAAGTATATGGGATTGGTGATAGATCAGATAATTTGGAAGCAAGAATAAGATTAGCTAAGTGCATCAGAAATTAACTACAGAGTGACTTTATCCTACCCACAATAGTTCATGAAAAATAAACACTAAAGTGTCAAGGGATTCCTCAGTTTACAGACATTGACACAACACAAACCCCCAAAATCAGACACCTCTCTGCCAATATTTTGAAGTAAGCACTTAGAATTACTTAGTACCCATCTCTCTTCCAGAATTTGGCCCCACACAAAATTTCAAAGTAGGCAATGCTTGTCTTAGATTGCCCTCTCATTCCCTTTCTGTCTTTTATATTTTGGGGGATATATAATGCCTTTCAGTTAAAGCACCTGATTGCCCAGATTTCTACAATAGAGCACCCATATCTGTGCCTTCCCTCCTGAATAACACTTAATTATCTGGTCAAATACATTATTAAAAAAAAGCTCAGTCTCATACCTGAATCTCTCAGGGTCCAAATACAAGACTGTCTTGCTAATCTGAAAGATTAATTGGAGCTAAGGCATTAATGTCTGACATTGGCTTAATATGTTACCTCATGGGAAATATTTACATTTTAACGTCTTAATCTAAAATTGCTAAAGTAGAAATTTTAACTACCTAAACAGAGTTATGGAAAATAGGATCATTGTGAAAAGGGTTATTTCGGTATTTTTGAATATCAAATCATTTGGTAGCTCCTACCTGTAAGGCCAGTCATTTCCCCCATTTTTCTAACTGATTTAAAGATTGCTCATTTATTAGCTGATGCTCATCAATTGGGAAATGGCTGAACAAAACATATTATGTGAATGTATTGGAATACTATTGTGACATTAAAAAATCAGAACTATGAGAAATGAAAAGGAGCAATGGGAAATTTGTATGAACCTTTTCAAGGCAAACTAAGCAGAATCTGAAATATATATGTATATATAATGACTACAGCAATGTAAGTTAAAAACAACTCCAAACACCATACCATTCTGATTTGTGTCAATGTTCAACTTTATTTTAGGACAACAAATGACAAATGAAAAAAGACGTTTTCCTTTTTCTCTCCAGTGAAGTAAAAGACTGGGGGTTTAGAATTTATCACACTCTGAGAGAAACAGTTGAAGTTATCAATTGGATGAACTGTTTTTCTTTGTTATAGGGGAGAGTTCAGTAGATGGGATGTATTGGGAAAATATTGTACTATAAAAAAGAGGCATAAGTAAAGCTTTAAAATAGAGGCAGTAATGGGGGAAGCTGGGTAGCACAAGGCATGGAGCCCCAGGTCTGGAGTTCGGAAGACCTGCATTCCAATATGGCCCCAGACACTTCTCTCTTTGTGATCCTGGGCGAGTAACTTAAGCCCAATTACCTAGCTTTGGAACTGATATTTAGTAGTGAATCTAAAATAGAAAGAAAGAGGATTTTTTTCAATTGTAGCTAATATTTTTAAAGAATATTAAGGTTTGCAAAGCACTTTTTATGTTATCTCATCTGAAATAACATACTTGAGACACATCCAAACCTCTGGAATTGAGTTGCAATCATAAAGGCATCCATACACATGGAGTTTATATGGAGGCACTTTAATAACATTTTAACTACTATGTAGTAAAATTATTTTATTAGCTATTCTATAAAATATTTAACCTCCTACTCACTTCTATTTAACGTGTATTTACCAAATGCCTATGATGTACCTCTTTAGGGTGTTCTATGAAGCAAACTACTTTTGAGAAGAGGAAACCAAAATACCAGGGAAGCAATTCCAATAGCCAACATAGATTACGTGAAGATAAAATAATTTCTTCTGGAATCACATCCAGAAAAAGGAGGATCTGAATTAAGTTTTTGGAGATGTTATTTTCAGGACATGCAACCTCTGAGGACAGAATTCATTTATTCTACAAATTAATGGAGAACCCCTGTTTAATCTTCCTGAAATAATTTTCTGCTTCTCTCTATAGCTCTCTATTATCTATAGAAGTTTATCTAGACTCCTTGGGATTATATTTAAGGCTTCCCAATGACCCTTTAAGGCTTTGCTATAATCAATTGTAAAATAAGAGAATTGGGATAAATAATCTTATAATAAAGTCCCAAAATCTTTAAACGAAGGTCTATGAATCCATTCTTTTTTATAATCTAGCCTCAACCCATTTTGCAAGTTTATCTCTGATTATACAAATTTTCTTCTCAAAAAAAAAAAAAAAACCTCAGTTCCCTCCTGTTCCCAAAGGATACAACATATTCTTTCCTATATCTGGACCCTACCTTCTACCTATCCAAATCTAATCATTTTACTGTATCTTGCTGAAATTAAAGTAGAAAATGGATGACTGATTTGGTAGTATACCATAGAAAGAATTGATGCTACAGGAGAGGTCTCTTCTAAACCTACAATTCTAAAATGCTATGAAAAAGCATCAAATCTCCTGGGATGTTTTCTCTGACCAATTCATCACAACATGATTTCCCTGTATCTGAGAATCAATAGCCCTTATGATATGAACATTCAATTTACAGTTATTGCAGGGGGATACTTAAGCCAACTTGCACCTACTAGCACTCAAGACCCAATTATTAAATTTTCAGTGTGAACATTTCCACCTTGGAAATTGGTAAATGTTATAAATCAGAGCTTGATTTATTGTTTTATTAATCATCTAAACTTAAGAAATTAATAAAATAAATTTAAAATCTTAACAATGTAATTAAAATCTAAATAAGAAAAATTAAAATAAAAAGCATATTATATATACATTATTTTCACAGAGCCAATCATACATCTCCTAAGCTAAACATGTTTTTGTGACTTTTCAAGCACTGTTGCCCTGAAGAATGATTTAACTCTTGCTTCTAAAGTTAGTTTTGTATTTTAGTATGCACTGTTTTGGAAAGTAGATTATAAATTTCATAAATGGCAAAGATCATACTATAAGATTCTTTGCACCCTCACTAGACCCTATACACATTAAGATGTCAAGGAGTATTGGCTGAATGAATGGCAATTTTCCTGGCTTTCACAGTTCAATAATTATATAGAAAAGCAGCTGATCAAATTCATGCAGTAGCTTATTTGCAGAATTATAGCAAATGCCAAACAACCCTAGTATGGTTAGTGGTTCCTCCAAAGTAAGGAGACTCACAATAACAAGATAAAATAATTTATAGAGGCAGTGAACTGGAAGAGGGAGAAACCTTTTTGAACCTTTTTGAACATTTGATTAGATTTCCAAAGCTATAGTTCATCAACCAACAAATATTTAGTCATGCCTCTGTAATGAATTTTTAAAAAGTAAAAAATACAGTCCTTGACCTATCCAACTTTGGGGTTCCTTGATTTTATGACTCTGCTTCTCCAAAAATGGCTCACAAGCCCAAGTCTGTATGAATGTTTGGTTTACCTAAAGGTTGTGAAACAAATACAATCACAATCTTGTTATTATACATGTAGAAAAGCTCAATTGTGTATAAATTTTCAGGCAAGGTAAGCAATAGCAAATATAAAAGGAATATATGTTCAGTCTGTTTATTTAGCACATATTTGAGAAGGAGGCAATTTCCTTGTGACCATTGGAGACTATTCAGGAGAAATTGGATTAATTGGGCACATAGTATAAGGATTCTTTGGGAATCATAAAGGATGGTAGCTGAATTTTTCTTTCAGATTTTCACTTCTGTAATTCTGTAAAATTAGTTTTTATTCTATTAAAATATTCCTTTTTGCACTTGCTTCCATATATTAAATACTATGTGATATGTTGTTGAAGTTCACTTTAATCACAGTATTTTTTCTTGCCTTTCCATTCTAATACTAATAAACATGCAATAATCATAGAAGAAAATTCCGTTATTCCATAGTTAAAAACTAAACCAGAAAGTAGTTGTTATCAAGATATTCCTAAAGGACAAGAGTGCTTATTTAGTTTTTAAGAACAGAGGTTTTAGCATATGTATCTAGTGAAAATGATTTTAATATAGTCCAAAATCTCTAGCATCCTGTTTTGTAAATCAAATAAAAATCTATATTGGGCATCTCCTTTTGAGCACAGTAAGGGGGTACAGTGGTACAAAGAAATGGTTTCATCTATATCCACTAAAAGTTTAGAATCTCCTTGAGATAAGGCATACACATGGAACATAATTAAATAAAATTAAAGTAAAAAAGTGCAGGCAATGTAATAGGGAAAGCCCTGGATTTGAAGTCAGAGAACTTGGTTTCAAATCCTAGTTCTTCTTCATAGTATTCATGTTATTGAACGCAAGTAATTTACTTCTCTGGCCTTAGGCTCCTCATCTGTAAAATGAGTGTTAGACTAGGCAATTTCTGAAGTAGCTTCCAGCTCTCCAAGACCCAAAAAGCTTCCTCAATGTAGCTAATGCATAATTGTAAAATTTTTTACAATGGTTGCTCTAAATTTAGAGGAAGGAGAGAATTTTTGTAAATCTCTAAAATAAATGTGAAGGATAGACAGAATTTGGCTTAGGACAAAATGAAAGAAAACAGCATTGTGGACAAAACTAAAGGTATAAGAAAAACAGAGAAGAAGAAAAAATGAGGGCATGCTGGGAGACTGAATGATGCCCAACAAGTCTTCATTCCTCTCCAGGCTGCACTCTACTCTTCTCTACTCTACCAGGCTTTCCTTATAATACCCCAGAAATTTCTCTGTCCTATGAGCTCATTTCATCGCCAAAATTCACACAGTATAATTATCTTATATCCTTAATACCCCTACTTCCGATACTCGTGTAGCTTGGGTTTTCCATGAACTTCTCTTTAAAGGAAGATACCTAGACCATCCCTGTGTTTATTCCCTCTTTTTCTGATTCCTTTTTTATGTTATCACTCCACCCCATTAGAATTTAGCTTCTTGAGAGCAGGTATCATATTTCCTTCTATTTATATCTGTATTCCCAGTGGCTCAACATAGTTCCAACACATAAAATACACTTGACAAATACTTGCTGACTGACTGAGTGAAGTTAGTTTGACTGTAGTGAAAGATTTTTAATAGGTGAGAAATGGAAGATACCAATAGACACATAAAGCTGAAAATACTGTATTGGAATTGAGTACCGAGTTGAGAAATTTACATAATAGGGAATGGAGAGCCACTCAAAGTCTGTAGAGTAGTATGTTCCAATTACTGGAAGAGTGAAGGAATGAAACGCTGAAACTCTTTGGGAGAGTGGTGGCAGTGAAGATTGAAAGGAGATAGCAAAAGCAAGAGGTATTTCAAAAGACAAATTGACAGACCTTGGTAATTGATTGATTAAATAAGAGCATAGGAAATGGAAAAAAAATTTTATGCTTAGTGATTAGGAAAATGGTTGTAAATTTAACACAGAGAAATGAAGAGAAGTTGATTTCAAAGGGATAGTAATGAATTTAATATTAGATAAGTGGAATTGGAAATGATTGCATAACATAAAAATACCAATAATTATTTTAGCTAAAATTTCTGCAGCATTTTAATGTCTACAACATACTTTATATACATTATGTCACTTGACATTTACTTGGAAATACCCAGTGAATAGTTAGAGATGTAGAACAAGAGGCAGAGAATCAAAGTACAGTTGGAAATCATAGTTTCTATTTGGTGGTTATAGCTTAAACCACAAGAATGGATGAAATCTCTAGGCAAAAGAACCCATAGAGAAAAGGATATATTACTAAGGACTGAAGCTGGAGGAATTCCAACCATTACAAAGGAGAAGGAGGAGAAGTAAAAAGAAGAGGTGAGTTAATAAAGAAAAATGTATAGCTATAGGAAGAATTTCAAGATAAAAGAAAGTAATCAACTGTGTCAAAAATTTCAGAGACTAAGAAAATTAAACACTTAATAAAAGATACTAACCTTGGTGATTAGATCAGTGATGAATTTTAAGAGGGTAGATTCAATAGAATGGTAGGGACTGGAGCTATATTTCAGGTGGAAAAGGACATATAAAGTAGTGAGGACACAGAAGCAGTTAGCATTGAGTACTTGTTCTAGTAGTTTGAAAAAGAAAATAAAGGACTTCCGGTTAAGATGGCGGCTTAGAGAAAGCTAAAGCTCAGATCTCCGGAAAACCCTTCCCGACCAATCTCAAACGATAAGCTCCTAAGGCGCCGAAATTCAAAACGATCAACAGCACAGACCCTGGGAACCCTCCTCCTGGACCTGGACCCGGTTCAAAAGGTACGGCTCCCCTTAAAAGCCAGAACCCGAGATCACTCGGACCTCAGGGGTAGGAGCGCAGAGTCCAAAGCTCCCGGAAGCCGCAGCCCGGCCGGCTCAGAGAGCAGGGTCTGAGGAACAACAACCCTCAGGGCCTTCTACAGTCCCGGTGAAAGTTACTGCCTGGGGCTTCCGCTGCAGAGAGCTGGTCAAAACAACAGCAACCCTCAGGGCGGGCAAGACAGCCTCATGGGCTGGATCCTGCTATCCAAGTCTCAGTGAAAGTCTGTGCTCTCGGAGCTTGGGGAAGCGGCAGCCCATCCCCCCGCAGGCCGACGAAACAGCCTCACGGCCAGCGATTCTGAAGGCAACTTCCGGAAAGCGAGCCGGGGGGAGAGTGTGGCCTCGTGGTCCGACCCTTCCATTCCAGTTCCAGTGAGGCATATTCAGTTTAACCCAGGGAAAGCCCATAGAACTATCTGCCCAGGACTGCCTCTGAACACCAGAAAGAGACAAGAAAAACTAATCCTCCACATTCAGAGATGACAAACTCCACAGAACCACAGAAGCCCCAAAATACCAAGAAAAATAAGAAGAAAGGGGCGACTTTGGACACATTCTATGGAGCCAAAATACAAAATACAGAGCAGACAGAAGATAATATAAAAGAAAATGCTCCAAAACCTTCCAAAGGAAATGGAAACTCTCCACAAACCTATGAAGAATTTGAATCAGAAATGACCAAAAAGATGGAAGCCTTCTGGGAGGAAAAGTTGGAAATAATGCAAAAGAAATTCACGCATCTACAAAACCAGTTTGACCAAACTGTAAAAGAAAACCAGGCTTTAAAGGCCAGAATCAGGCAGCTGGAAGACAACGATCGTGTAAAAGAGCAAGAATCAATAAAGCAAAGCCAAAATACCAAGAAATTAGAAGAGAACATAAAATATCTCACCGACAAGGTGATAGATCTGGAAAATAGGGGGAGAAGGGATAATTTAAGAATAATTGGACTCCCAGATAAGCCAGAAATAAACACCAAACTGGACATGGTGATACAAGATATAATCAAAGAAAATTGCCCAGAGATTCTAGAACAAGGGGGCAATACAGCCACTGACAGAGCTCACAGAACACCTTCTACACTAAACCCCCAAAAGACAACTCCCAGGAATGTAATTGCCAAATTCCAAAGCTATCAAACAAAAGAAAAAATCCTACAGGAAGCCAGAAAAAGACAATTTAGATATAAAGGAATGCCAATCAGGGTCACCCAAGACCTTGCAAGTTCTACTCTGAATGATCGTAAGGCATGGAACATGATCTTCAGAAAGGCAAGAGAGCTGGGTCTCCAACCAAGAATCAGCTACCCAGCAAAACTGACTATATACTTCCAAGGGAAAGTATGGGCATTCAACAAAATAGAAGACTTCCAACTTTTTGCAAAGAAAAGACCAGAGCTCTGTGGAAAGTTTGATACCGAAAATCAAAGAGCAAGGAATACCTGAAAAGGTAAATATTAAGGAAAGGGGAAAATGTTATCTTCTTCTTTTACTCAAACTCTCTTCTATAAGGACTACATTTATATCAACCTATGTATACTAACATGTGGGGAAAATGTAATGTATAAATAGGGGGTAAAGAAAGACCAAATAGAATAATCATTCTCACACAAAGATTCACATGGGAAGGGGAGGGGAAGAAAACTCCTATAAGAAGGAGAGGAAGAGAGGGGGGGGGGTTACTTAAACCTCAATCTCAGGGAAATCAGCTCTGAGAGGGAAAAACCTCCAGATCCATTGGGATCTTGAATTCTATCTTACCCAACAAGGGTAAGGAGAAGGGAAAACCAAGGGGGGGAGGGGGAGAGGGAGAACAAAAAGGGAGGGTAAGAGAGGGGGGAGGGGGAGGGAACAAAAAGGGAGGGACTAAAAAGGGAAACATCAAGGGAGGGGACAAGGGGACTGTTTCAAAGTAAATCACTGGACTAAAAGGTAGAGCCGAAGAAGAAAAGGTTAGAATTAGGGAAGGCAATCAAAATGCCAGGGAGTCCACAAATGACAATCATAACTTTGAACGTGAATGGGATGAACTCACCCATAAAACGTAGACGAATAGCAGAATGGATTAGAATCCAAAACCCTACCATATGTTGTCTTCAAGAAACACACATGAGGCGGGTTGACACCCACAAGGTCAGAATTAAAGGATGGAGTAAGACCTTCTGGGCTTCAACTGATAGAAAGAAGGCAGGAGTGGTAATCATGATATCTGATAAAGCCAATGCAAAAATAGACCTGATCAAAAGGGATAGGGAAGGTAATTATATTTTGTTAAAAGGGACTATAGACAATGAGGAAATATCATTAATCAATATGTATGCACCAAATAATATAGCACCCAAATTTCTAATGGAGAAACTAGGAGAATTGAAGGAAGAAATAGACAATAAAACCATACTAGTGGGAGACTTAAACCAACCATTATCAAATTTAGATAAATCAAATCAAAAAATAAATAAGAAAGAGGTAAAAGAAGTGAATGAAATCTTAGAAAAATTAGAATTAATAGACATATGGAGAAAAATAAATAGGGATAAAAAGGAATACACCTTCTTCTCAGCACCACATGGCACATTCACAAAAATTGACCATACATTAGGTCACAGAAACATAGCACACAAATGCAGAAAAGCAGAAATAATGAATGCAGCCTTCTCAGATCACAAGGCAATAAAAATAATGATTAGTAATGGTACATGGAAAACCAAATCTAAAACCAATTGGAAATTAAACAATATGATACTCCAAAACCGTTTAGTTAAAGAAGAAATCATAGAAACAATTAATAATTTCATCGAGGAAAATGACAATGGCGAAACATCCTTCCAAACCTTTTGGGATGCAGCCAAAGCGGTAATCAGAGGTAAATTCATATCCCTGAATGCTTATATTAACAAACAAGGGAGAGCAGAGATCAATCAATTGGAAATGCAAATGAAAAAACTGGAAAGCGATCAAATTAAAAACCCCCAGCAGAAAACCAAATTAGAAATCCTAAAAATTAAGGGAGAAATTAATAAAATCGAAAGTGATAGAACTATTGATTTAATAAATGAGACAAGAAGCTGGTACTTTGAAAAAACAAACAAAATAGACAAGGTACTGGTCAATCTAGTTAAAAAAAGGAAGGAAGAAAAGCAAATTCACAGCATTAAAGATGAAAAGGGGGACAGCACCTCCAATGAGGAGGAAATTAAGGCAATCATTAGAAATTACTTTGCCCAATTATATGGCAATAAATACACCAATTTAGGAGAAATGGATGAATATATACAAAAATACAAACTGCCTAGACTAACAGAAGAGGAAATAGAATTCCTAAATAATCCCATATCAGAAATTGAAATCCAACAAGCCATCAAAGAACTTCCTAAGAAAAAGTCCCCAGGGCCTGATGGATTCACCTGTGAATTCTATCAAACATTCAGAGAACAGTTAATCCCAATACTATACAAACTATTTGACATAATAAGCAAAGAGGGAGTTCTACCAAACTCCTTTTACGACACAAACATGGTACTGATTCCAAAACCAGGCAGGTCAAAAACAGAGAAAGAAAACTATAGGCCAATCTCCCTAATGAATATAGATGCAAAAATCTTAAATAGGATACTAGCAAAAAGACTCCAGCAAGTGATCAGAAGGATCATTCACCATGATCAAGTAGGATTCATACCAGGGATGCAGGGCTGGTTCAACATTAGGAAAACCATCCACATAATTGACCACATCAACAAGCAAACTAGCAAGAATCACATGATTATTTCAATAGATGCAGAAAAAGCCTTTGATAAAATACAACACCCATTCCTATTAAAAACACTAGAAAGCATAGGAATAGAAGGGTCATTCCTAAAAATAATAAACAGTATATATCTAAAACCAACAGCTAATATCATCTGCAATGGGGATAAACTAGATGCATTCCCAATAAGATCAGGAGTGAAACAAGGATGCCCATTATCACCTCTACTATTTGACATTGTACTAGAAACTCTAGCAGTAGCAATTAGAGAAGATAAAGGAATTGAAGGCATCAAAATAGGCAAGGAGGAGACCAAGTTATCACTCTTTGCGGATGACATGATGGTCTACTTAAAGAATCCTAGAGATTCAACCAAAAAGCTAATTGAAATAATCAACAACTTTAGCAAAGTTGCAGGATACAAAATAAACCCACATAAATCATCAGCTTTTCTATATATCTCCAACACAGCTCAGCAGCAAGAACTAGAAAGAGAAATCCCATTCAAAATCACCTTAGACAAAA
Organism: Monodelphis domestica; assembly: GCF_027887165.1. Taxonomy (NCBI): domain Eukaryota; kingdom Metazoa; phylum Chordata; class Mammalia; order Didelphimorphia; family Didelphidae; genus Monodelphis; species Monodelphis domestica. The sequence continues at coordinate 157,667,306 of NC_077234.1, forward strand.
TAAAATACCTAGGAATCTACCTCCCAAGACAAACACAGGAACTATATGAACACAACTACAAAACACTCGCCACACAACTAAAACTAGACTTGAACAAATGGAAAAACATTAACTGCTCATGGATAGGACGAGCCAATATAATAAAAATGACCATCCTACCCAAACTTATTTATCTATTTAGTGCCATACCCATTGAACTACCAAAATACTTCTTCACTGATTTAGAAAAAACCATAACAAAGTTCATTTGGAAGAACAAAAGATCAAGGATATCCAGGGAAATAATGAAAAAAAACACATATGATGGGGGCCTTGCAGTCCCTGACCTAAAACTATATTACAAAGCAGCAGTCATCAAAACAATTTGGTACTGGCTAAGAAACAGAAAGGAAGATCAGTGGAATAGACTGGGGGAAAGCGACCTCAGCAAGACAGTATACGATAAACCCAAAGATCCCAGCTTTTGGGACAAAAATCCACTATTTCATAAAAACTGCTGGGAAAATTGGAAGACAGTGTGGGAGAGACTAGGAATAGATCAACACCTCACACCCTACACCAAGATAAATTCAAAATGGGTGAGTGACTTAAACATAAAGAAGGAAACCATAAGTAAATTGGGTAAACACAGAATAGTATACATGTCAGACCTTTGGGAGGGGAAAGGCTTTAAAACCAAGCAAGATATAGAAAGAATCACAAAATGTAAAATAAATAATTTTGACTACATCAAACTAAAAAGCTTTTGTACAAACAAAACCAATATAACTAAAATCAGAAGGGAAACAACAAATTGGGAAAAAATCTTCATAGAAACCTCTGACAAAGGTTTAATTACTCATATTTATAAAGAGCTAAATCAATTGTACACAAAATCAAGCCATTCTCCAATTGATAAATGGGCAAGGGAAATGGATAGGCAGTTCTCAGATAAAGAAATCAAAACTATTAACAAGCACATGAAGAAGTGTTCTACATCTCTTATAATCAGAGAGATGCAAATCAAAACAACTCTGAGGTATCACCTCACACCTAGCAGATTGGCTAACATAACAGCAAAGGAAAGTAATGAATGCTGGAGGGGATGTGGCAAAGTAGGGACATTAATTCATTGCTGGTGGAGCTGTGAACTGATCCAACCATTCTGGAGGGCAATTTGGAACTATGCCCAAAGGGCGACAAAAGAATATCTACCCTTTGACCCAGCCATACCACTGCTGGGTCTGTACCCCAAAGAGATAATGGACACAAAGACTTGTACAAAAATATTCATAGCTGCGCTCTTTGTGGTGGCCCAAAACTGGAAAATGAGGGGATGCCCATCAATTGGGGAATGGCTGAACAAACTGTGGTATATGTTGGTGATGGAGTACTATTGCGCTAAAAGGAATAATAAAGTGGAGAAGTTCCATGGAGACTGGAACAACCTCCAGGAAGTGATGCAGAGCGAGAGGAGCAGAACCAGGAGAACATTGTACACAGAGACAAACACACTGTGGTATCATCGAACGTAATGGACTTCTCCATTAGTGGTGGTGTAATGTCCCTGAACAACTTGCAGGGACCCAGGAGAAAAAAACACCATTCATAAGCAAAGGATAAACTATGGGAGTGGAAACACCGAGAAAAAGCAACTGCCTGAATACAAAGATTGAGGGGACATGACAGAGGATAGACTCTAAATGAACACTCTAATGCAAATACTATCAACAAAGCAATGGGTTCAAATCAAGAAAACATCTAATGCCCAGTGGACTTACGCGTCGGCTATGGGGGGTTGGGGGGGGGAGGAAAAGAAAATGATCTATGTCTTTAACGAATAATGCTTGGAAATGACCAAATAAAATATATTTAAAAAAAAAAAGAAAAAGAAAAAGAAAATAAAGAAACAGGCATGTCATTTTTAACAAGCAGGATCCTGGGCAATAGGATCAAGCATAGGGTTTTTTCTAACAATGGAGACTTCTCTAAATTTGAAGGCATGTTTGGGGAAATCAGTGGAATGGAACCCTTGCAATCATTTGTACAAACCAATAAAGGACCTGGAAGCAGACTTCCAATGTTGGGAAGATATTCTATGGGGAATTTATGGTAGAGCATGAAAGAGAATTACAAAGAACAAGACAGTATGAAGGGACTATGATAAGCATTAGTGATAGCAATGCATTATTTAGGGGACAAGATCATAGATTTAATGGTGAAAGGACTTATAGACTGAGTCCAACCTCCTCATTTTGTAAATAAGATGACTAAACCTCAGAAAAGTTGTCATTTGCAAAGTAAAAAAAGCCAGTAAGATCTGCTGAGACAAACACAGGAACTATATGAACTCAACTACAAAACACTCTCCACACAGCTAAAACTAGATCTAAACAATTGGAAAAACATTGATTGCTCATGGGTGGGACGAGCTAACATAATAAAAATGACAATCCTACCCAAATTAATTTACTTATTTAGTGCCATACCCATTGAACTACCAAAAAACTTCTTTACTGAATTAGAAAAAAACATAACTAAGTTCATTTGGAAGAACAAAAGATCAAGGATATCCAGGGAAATCATGAAAAAAAATGCAAAGGAAGGAGGACTTGCAGTCCCAGATCTCAAACTATACTATAAAGCAGTGGTTATCAAAACAATTTGGTACTGGCTAAGAGACAGAAAGGAGGATCAGTGGAATAAACTTGGCGTAAATGAGCTCAGCAAGACAGTTTATGGCAAACCCAAAGACCCCAGCTTTTGGGACAAAAATCCATTATTTGATAAAAACTGCTGGGAAAATTGGAAGACAGCGTGGGAGAGATTAGGTTTGGATCAACACCTCACACCCCACACCAAGATAAATTCAGAATGGGTGAATGACTTGAACATAAAGAACTAAACTATAAGTAAATTGGTGAACACAGAATAGTATACTTGTCAGAACTTTGGGAAGGGAAAGATTTTAAAACCAAGCAAGACTTAGAAAGAGTCACAAAATGGAAAATAAATAATTTTGACTACATCAAATTAAAAAGTTTTTGTACAAACAAAACCAATGTAACTAAAATCAGAAGGGTAGCAACAAATTGGGAAATAATCTTCATAAAAACCTCTGACAAAGGTTTAATTACTCAAATTTACAAAGAGCTAAATAAATTGTACAAAAAATCAAGCCATTCTCCAATTGATAAATGGGCAAGGGGCATGAACAGGCAGCTCTCAGCCAAAGAAATCAAAACTATTACTAAGCACATGAAAAAGTGTTCCAAATCTCTTATAATCAGAGAGATGCAAATCAAAACAACTCTGAGGTATCACCTCACACCTAGCAGATTGTTCAACATGACAGCAAAGGAAAGTAATGAATGCTGGAGGGGATGTGGCAAAGTAGGGACATTAATGCATTGCTGGTGGAGTTGTGAACTGATCCAGCCATTCTGGAGGGCAATTTGGAACTATGCCAAAAGGGCGATAAAAGACTGTCTGCCCTTTGATCCAGCCATAGCACTACTGGGTTTGTACCCCAAAGAGATAATAAGGAAAAAGACTTGTACAAGAATATTCATAGCTGCGCTCTTTGTGGTGGCCAAAAATTGGAAGATGAGGGGATGCCCTCCAATTGGGGAATGGCTGAATAAATTGTGGTGTATGGTGGTAATGGAATACTATTGTGCTCAAAGGAATAATAAAGTGGAGGAATTCCATGGAACGACCTCCAGGAAGTGATCCAGAGCGAGAGGAGCAGAACCAAGAGAACATTGTACACAGAGACTGATACACTGTGGTACAATCGAAGGTGATGGACTTCTCCATTAGGGTCAATGCAGTGTCCCTGAACAATCTGCAGGGATCTAAAAAATACTATCCACAAGCAGAAGATAAACTGTGGGAGTAAAAACACCAATGAAAAGCAACTGCTTGACTACAGGGGTGGAGGGGATATGACTGAGGAGAGACTCTAAATGAACACTCTAATGCAAATACCAACAACATGGAAATGGGTTTGAATCAAGAACACATGTGATACCCAGTGGAATTGCGCGTGGGCTATGGGAGAGGTGGTGGGAGGGGGGGGAGGGAAGAAAAGAAAATGATCTTTGTTTCCAATGAATAATGTTTGGAAATGACCAAATTAAAAAAAAAAAGCCAGTAAGTCTCTGAGGTAAGATATGAACCCAGGTTCTGAGTCCAACGCTCCATCAGCTATATCACATTATCTTAAGGTACCTAATTGTTGAGACCATAGATTCTTTAAAATTCTAAGTATAAATGAATATTAAAAATCTGAAATCATGTGCTACAACCACAATGCCACTTAGATTCATAGAATCTTAGGACCCAATGATACTACCTAGGCCACTGATTTTCAAAAAATGGTCTGGGTATTTCCCCTTTCAGTGAGTCCATGACTGTAAAACTAGTTTAAATAACTAAAATATTTTCATTTCTAATATAGTAAATATCTATAGACATAACTTCTATTTTAGAAAAACACTTTGGGGTGCTCAAAAATTGAGAAGAGAATAAAGGGTCTTAAGACAAAATATTTGATAAATCTTCTTATAAGCCACATCTCTAATTTTTAAGATGAGTAAACTAAAGCCCAGTAAGTTTAGGTAATTTGTCCAAAGCCATATAGCAAAATGTTGGTCAATGCAGAACTAGAACCAACATCATCCTTTTAAGTATAATAGAAAATATTTTAAATATCTAACAAATTTACTAGCAAAGTAATACTTGGGGGGGGGGAGTGTATTCTATGTAAAGGATTTGGATTTTACTGATTTGACCAAATCTTTTTTAAAATATCTTTGTTGCTAATTATGATGGGCTAATTTGAACTTGACAGCTCTCTAAAATAAGCCCAACCATTTTATTCAAAATTGTTTTGGTTATTATTTATCAGTTGAGTTACTGAATATATTTCTCAACTTCCTCCTAAACTACACTACAGACATATTTCTCTCTTCACTCTGGTCTCCAAGGATTGGATTACTTTTTTTTTTTAATTTTAAGTAGAATAAGCTAGTTCTACAAATTGCAGTAAATAAATTACAGAATTTAGTAAATACAAATTGCAGAAATAAAGACACTGTATGTCTTCAAATGACAGTCTAAATTTATTACATGGCCACAGATAGGAGAATTTATGACTTCAATGGTCAAAATAAAGAACTAGATATTTCTATTTTCTCTAGTGTTGGTTAAATTGCAGCCCAGTCTGTTTCTTTTTTCATTTCCACAGTTAACAATGCCAAAAACATATGTGGTAAGCGAACAGCCAAAATAATTAAAATGTGGGATTCCTGGCTGCCAGTAGAGCAACACCAAACCCAGGGAGCTAACAAGAGGTGTCAATGATTCATTATCAAAACATAAAATTGGGAGATGGGTAGCTAACCAACCAGCAACAGCCAATTACTGTAACTAGCTGAATGAGCTTGCCTTTGGCTGCAAGAAACTGCCAGCCAGCAGCCCCAACACTGACAGAAGTTCTGCATGAATGGCCAGCAGCTGCCAATATTCCCTCCATTCAGGATGATAAAAGGAACTCTAACTGGTCATCTGATTGTTTCTCTTTCTTCTCTGTACACAAGATAGATATCAGGTGAAAACCCCAGGACCAAAGGAAAACCAAACCACAAAAGGTTCCCCTAGATATAAAAATAATAATCAAACATAGACTAATCAATGTAGCATTAGAAGGGACCTCATTGACCATTTGGATGTAATTCAACCTCTTCATTTTACAAAGCCCTTGGAGAGCAAGTGACTTTCTGTAGGCTCTTTGAGAGAATTGATCTTGTTTCATTCTTTATATTTGCATCTCCAGTGTCTAGAAGGAGCCTGGAATCTACTTGACACTTAAATGGCTGTTGATTGACTATACAAAGTCACTTCAGAATGGGAATGAAGCCAAGATGGTGGAGAAGAGGCAGAGACAGGGACTCATCTGATTTCTATCTAGTTATCCTCCAAAAAGCAATGATATAATGTCTCAAAATGAATTCTGAAGCAGGATAACCCACAAAAAACCAAGGTTAAGTAATATCCAGCCCAAAACAACTTTGAAGGCCAGCCTGAGGGTTCTAGAGCACCAGGAGGAAGGTAGAGCACAGAGTGCCAAGGCAGGTCCCACTGAGGCAACCAAGCTTGGGCACAACTGAAGCAGAAGCCAAGGCTTCCAGAATTCTCAGCCACAAATGATACGGTTGGGTCAGACAACTGGCCAGAACAAGATTAAAGGGGTCCCCATGCTGACTCGGAGTGCAAGATCCTTGTCACATTACCCATCCATAGAAGCAGGTCGCAGTCCTGGGATGCAGTCTCAGGGTAAGGAGGAGCCTCAGCATATACCAATACTTGCAGCTATGGAGGAACAGGGGACCCTTGTCACAGTTCCAAGGGATAAAAGAGTGCTTGTGGTTACCCACAGACCAGAAGACAAGCTAGGAGTGTATTAAACATATCTCTCCTTAAATCATACCACTTTGGAAGAACTTAAAGCAAATAGACCTTCAGTGACAGCTCTGAAGGCAGCTGCAAAAAAGAACTTAAAGCTTGGAACAAGCTTTCACCACAGTTACAGAGCCCATTTACAGAGCCCAACTTCAAAGGTTTTTTAAACTAAAAGAAAAGAAAAAAGGCAAGAAAACAAATAAACACACACACAAAAAAAAAACTTAGCCTAGAAACTTATTTTGATGTCAGGGTAGACTCAGACTTTGAAGAAGACAACAAAGTCAGTACTGCTGCATCCAAAGCACCCAAGAAAAATAAGAATTACCACCAAACCCAAGAAGAATTAATGGAGGAGTTTTAAAAGAATTTTAAAAATCAGAGAGGTAGAAGAAAAATTGGGAAAAGAAATGAAAGTGATAAAGGAAAATAATGATAAAGGAGTCAACAGCTTGGTAAAGGAAGAATAAAAAATACTGAAGAAACTAATACCCTAAAAAAAAAAACAGAATAAACCAATTGGTAAAAAAAGCACAAGAATCCAAAGAGAAGAACTTATAAAGCAGTATTGACCAGAAGGTAAATGATATACAAAAATGTACTGAAGAGAAAAACTTCTTGAAAGACAGAATTAGTCCTTTGGAAAAGGAGGTACAAAAATCTACTGAGGGGAAAAAAAACTCTTTACAAAGCTTAATTAGCTAAATAGAAAAGGAGATACAAAAAAAATTTTAAAACTTAGAATTGGGAAGTGGAAGCTAATGACTCCATGAGATGTCAAGGAAAAACCAAACAAAGACAAAATAATGAAAAAAAATAGAAGAAAATGTGAAATGGTTCATGAGAAAAAATAAGGGACCTAGAAAATAAATGCAGGAGAGATCATTTAAGAATTATCTAACTTCCTAAAAGCAGTGATCAAACTAAAAAGAGCTTAAATATCATCTTTCAAGAAATCATCAAGGAAAAATACCCTGTTATTCTAGAACAATAAGACAAAATAGGAACCAAAAGAATCTGCCAATCACCTCCTGAAAGAGATGCTCCAAAACTCCCAGGTCAACTAGAAAGTATTTTAATCATCAAAAAAATTTAAATATTGTGGAGTCACAGTCAGGATAAGATTTAGCAGCTTCTACATTAAAGGATCAGAGGACATGTAATATATTATTCCAGAAGGCAAAAAAAAGCTAGAACTTCAATCAAGAATCACAATTAAAAATTAAGCATTATCCTTCAAGGGAAAAAATGGGAATTCAATGAAATAGAGGCATTTAAAAAATTCCTGTTGAAATGATCAGAGCTCAGTGGAAAACTTGACTCTCAAATACAAGGCTCTAGAGAATCATAAAAAGGTAAACAGGAAAGAGAATCAAAAGGCATTCAATAAGTTTAAATTTTATACACCCCCATTTGTGGAGATGATTCTTGTAACACCAAAGAACTTTGTCATTATTAGAGCAGTTAGCATTATATATAGACAGAGGGCAAGGGTGTTAGTGAAATCTTATGAGATGATATAAAAATTAAATTAAATTAAATTAAGAAATGAGAAAAAGGAATGCATTTGAAGGAGGAAGGGAAAAATAGAGTGTGGTAAATAAATGATTTCACACAAAAGAGGTATAAAAGAACTTTTACAGTGGGGGGAATATAGGGTAGATGAAGAGGAAACACACAATTCTTACTGTCATCAGAACTGACTCATTGAGAGAAGAACATACAAAATCAGTTAGGTATAGAAAGCTATTTGTTCTATGGGAAAATAGGAAACGAAAAGGCTAAGGAGCAAACAGAAAACAGGGCATATCGGGGGAGGTGAAGGTCAGAAATTAAACAAGGGTAAAAAGGATGGAAAGTTGTTATATACATAGTAATCATAATGGTGCAAAAAATTTACAAGTCTAATAAAGACCTAATTTCTCAAATCCATAGAGAAATAAGTAGAATACATATGAATGCAATTCATTCCCCAACTGATAAATGACCAAAGGATATGAACGGAAATTCCCAGAATAAGTAACTAAAGCTCTCTTTAGTCATGTAAAAATGTTTTTAATCACAATTACTTACAGAAATACAAATTGAAATAACTCTAAGTTACCACTCTGTACCTATCAGATTGGCTATTATGACAGAAAAAGAAAGTGACAAAACTTGGAAGGTATGTGGGAAAATTGACACAAATGAACAATTGAAGGAGTTGTGAACTGATTCAATCATTCTAGTGAATAATTCAAAGTATATCTTTTGATGCATCAATACCAGAATTAGATTCATATCCCAAAGAGATAAAAGGGGGGGGACTATAATATAAAAATATTGAAAGCAGGTCTTATTTTGGGTGCAAAGAATTGGAAAAGAAGGGGATTCCCATCAATTGGGGAAGGTGAGTAAGTTATTGCATATGATTGCCAAATAGGGGATACAGGTTTAGAATGTGAATTGAGAAAATGCTATGATTTGAGTGACGTAGGGGCCTAAAAACAGCAATATCTGTTGATGTAGGCCATGAAATGCAAGGCCGATGTAAGAATACATATAATATATTAATTAAAATAGTAATTATTATTATTGATATAATTAAGCATTAAAATAATATATTCATACACAAATATGAGAGAAAAAAGGGGAATGGGAGAAAAGATCATATCATGTGTGGGGTCACTATGGTCAGGAAGATGCCCATAGTAGGATTTGCTTCAGGTGAATGATGCAGAACAGAAAAATGGGGCAAGGTGATAGAGTAAAATATCAAAGAAATAGTCTCAAATTAAGGAATAAAGGGATTTGTCAAGGCCCAAAATCCAAGGGAAGACAGCTTTGGGTCCAATTTAGCTATATCAAATTGTTACCATTGCACTCCCATGTTCCTCACAATAGACTTGAGATCAATTTTTGGGAAGGGAAATGTATTCCATAATAGCCATATTCAACAACCAGATGAATGAGCATAAATAAATTTTAAAATATTGATTTGAATGTTACACTTAACAAACAGAATAACCTATAATTAAGTCACAGATAAATGGGGGAGAGGGGAATCTTCATATGTAGACTCTTTTACCAGTGGGGAAAAGGGGGGGAAATTATTTGGGACAAGAGGAGAAGTAATAAATAGGACTCCTGTTCCAAAAATAAAGAAGTGACAGCCACCTTTTGTTTTCACTGGAACTCATATTCAACCTCCTTGACTCTTTAGAACTAGTTCCACCATTTTCTCTTTAGCTGGTTCACCTCTGCCTTCCCTTCTACCATTCCCAGCTAACGTTGCCTATACCAGACATCGCTCAGTCCAATTTCTTTGGAGTTCTCTGGAGAAATTTTGTTCTGATTCTTTTTTTCTACCATTTCTTCTTCTTATTAGTATTCTCTCCATTTTAGACCTCCCAGCCTGAATGCCGGGGGGACTACTGCTTTTTTTCAGAATCAAACTAGTAAACTCACTCTTCTAAGGTCAGATCAGAGTGGCCATGCACCTGAGGGCTATTCATCCCATTATTTGATGTCTTTTTCATCTGCCTCACAGCTCCTTCTGGGTGATATCCAAAGGGGTCCTTGAGGTACTGCTGTAAGAGGGTCTCCAAATCTGACTCCTATCTAGGTCATAGCAACTTAAAAAATCTTCCTCTCCCCAGGGAAGCATAGACATGTGTCTCTGAGTGATGCACATCTGAAATTGACTTTTTGAGGTTGAAGATAAATGCAAAAATGTCTCCCCATTGGTTCTTTCTACTTCCATCATGCCCTCCCTTTCAAAAATTTCAAATTGTCCTGAAACTTGGGTGATCTTCAAGAATGTCAATGCACATCTAGGAGATAGAGAATGGGAAATCATAAGCAGTGAGCACTCTGTGGGCATTGTTCATCACAAGAAAACCATTCACTCCATCCAACTGGATTATGGAGTAAAGGAAACCAAGGAACAGAAGCTTAGTCTGCAGTTATTAACCTGGATGACTTGAAGGATTGGGTAACCTCAACAGAAATAGGAAAGTTTAAAAGAATTGTGTGTTTGAGGGGAAACATAATGAATTCTGTTTTGGATATGACGTGCTTGATGCCTTAAAGACCTTCAGTTTTAAATGATGAAAACTAGAGCTCAGGAGAATTACTAGGAGAAGTGAGATGTCTGAGGGAATAGAGAATAGAGTGTGGTATCTTCTCCAACCCCCTCAATTCTAATCTCTAATCCTAGGTCACATGGAACCATAACCACATTTTTGTATTTATAAATGTGAAAAAAGGAGATTCACAAAAGTGAAGTGATTAGTTCAAAGGGACCAGGTTGATAAAACAAGGACCAAAACTCAAGTTTTCCACTTCCTAGTCCAATGTCCTTTTCACGAGTCTATTCTAGTATTTAAGTACAAACACATACACAACAAATCACGTCATGGGTTGGAATTCATTTATTCATGGAAACCACTGTCATAGGAAAGAGTTCTTTTGGTATCATTTATATTTCCATGAGCATGGAGGGAATTACAAATTGTTAAAATTGTACTTCACATGTCAGGACTAAGAGCCCCAAACTATTGTGCTGTCATCCAGCACTCCAGCTAGTAAAATGGAAGAGCCTCGGATGGTTGTATTTCATTACAGTAGCCAGTTCCCCACGTCACAAAGTGGAAGTGGGAATTGGCTATTATTTCTTTTATTTAGGTTGTTCCGACAGCATAGATAAGTCAAACCACAATGATCCCACAAATCATTCTGAGACTTGAATTATCTCGATTCACAATCTACATTGATGAATTAGGCCAAATAGTATTCTAATCTTTCCTTTTACTTCATCATTCCCAGACATGCTTAGAAACTTTCATGAGTAAGAATTTAGCTGGATAGTGCAAGCAAGCCTTGGGGGCAAGAATAGACTGATATAGGCAACTCAATGCATGAAAAGACTGCTGATTTCTACTACGATTCTTTCTTTTTAAATATTCATATTTTCCAAATCACATATTGATACAATGTTAATCTCTTTCTGATCCATGTTCTTCTCCTTCTTCCCACCACTCTATCCTTCCCAAGACAAAAATGGAATATGAAATAGGTTATACGTGTTATCACACGATGCATAATTCCATGTTTATTACATGTTGTGAAAGAATCACATTGCTTGCAATAGAGAAAAATTCAGGGGCAAAATAAAGTAAAGCATGGTAGGCCTGTTTTCATTACAATTCCCTTGGAGTTGCCCTGGATCTATACATTGCTAATACTTATTGTTGGTCATTCACAGTTGATCACTGCACATTCTTGCTGCTACTGTGTATAATGTTTCCTGGTTCTGCTCACTTTATTTTGCATCACTTCATATGCCTTTCTGCTTTTTTTTTCTTGCCATTTCTTATGGCACAATAGTATGCCATTACAATGATATACCACAACTTATTCAGCCATTCCCCATGGATGGACATCTCTTTAGCTTCCAGTTCTTTCCCACCACAAAAAAAAAGAGTTGCTCTAAAGATTTTGAACATTTTTTTCAATGTCTTCAACAATTCAATCAAAAATTGCAGCACATAATATTAGTAGGATAAAAAGAGTGGAGAGAAGTCATCCTTGAAAGCTTTCTGTCTTCCTCCAATTTACCAGCTAAATGAATGCTGTAAATGAAAATGATGCCCCAGGTTCAAGGTCCAAATAAGAAGTAGAAATAATAATCCATCACCTGGCTATTTTTATGGTCTCACTTGGCCCAAGAACTATCTTCCATGGAGGCTGTATGATGAGTATAGTGAGAATGATGAGAGAGACACCATTGGCTTAGACTCAGAAGAACAGTTAAGTAAAGAAGAATCTAAAGTCCAAGGATGAGAGGCTAAAGACTTATCTGTTAGGTATGGTGGAAAGTGTGATAATATGTCAATAAAATAACAAATAGAAGCACATAAGAGATGGCAGGATGAGGTGGAGTGCTAGATATGGAGATAAGAGCTGGGTTCAAATCCCATCTTTGACTCTTACTAGCTGTTTTATCATGGGCAAAACAATTAATCTCTCAACCTCAGTTTGCTCATCTGTGAAAAGAGGGGCCTTAACTAGATGACCCTGAATATCACTTCCAACTTTAAACCGATCCTCTATTATTGCCTAAATAGGAAAAAAAAAAGTCAACAAATCAGGTGGTTAAAAGGTTCAGCCAAAACCAGTGCCCTGGTCAGAAGCAAGTCCTCACCAAGGACAACTGATGTCGATTCAAAGGCAGGGTTTTCCAGAGGGTCAACAGCCAATGGAGCAATTTGTTTTCCTCCATTTTCTAGATCACACTCTACTACTGCCTCTATAAGCCGCTGAGCGGGGAGCCAGACACATCTTCCCATTCTGCTTGATAGACTACTCCTGTCCTGTCACAGAAGGTGGCGGACTCTGACATTTGTAGACCTGGAAACATTCATCAACCGCATTTTTCAAATTTCATCCAAGTTTTAGCTGTCGTTTAACTACAAATTTGTAGCCACTGGGGTCATGTCTCCCAGGGTGTGCTAACTACCTCAGAGCCAGCAGATCAGATCTTTAATCTTAGCCCATATTCCGATAAACATCCCAGGATTACTCTATTGTAGTTTAAAGATATCTGGGGTGATAGCCAGATGGTCACGTGCTAAGCCTATCATCAGTTTATTTTTCTCAATATCAAAATACCCTTCCAGCTGCAATTGGCATGCCTGATTTCAAGTTGAAAATGGATTAGTGGAAGAGATTTAAATACACACACAATTGTAGTCAATATCAAATTTTGTAGATCAAAAATATTCAGTCAAAACAGAGATAATAAATCAGATACAATGAGTGCTGATATTGAACTCTGTCATGGACAGAGCTCCACACACATTTACCTGGAAACCAAAAGAATCATTGGCTTTAAATATAAATCTTAAACAGCTTCTTTAAAATTATGAATCCCCGCTCAATTATATTTTACCCTACTGTTCAAATTGCATTATCTCCCTCAGTAATAATAAACTCCACCACCCACCTCAAGGAACGTTAGTGTTTCCAAAGAGCCTTCGGAGCAATGACTAGAGATCATCCAATCCAAACATACCAGTTAAGAATATGTCCTGAGACTTGGGCATAGATAGCTAAAAAGCTCTGTCAACGTTCCCTGGCTTGGCTATTGAGGCATTCAAAATTCAACAGTTAATATACTTGTTAATAAAACTGATGTTTTTGTTTTTTGTGTGTTTGTATGCACACACACACACACACACACACACACACACACACATATATATATATGATAAATCTATACCTAGGATCATAGATCTAGGAGAGTCTTTAAAGGTCTTCACACCCAAATCTCTCATTTTTGTATATGAATGAAGTGAGACCCATGGAGGTTAAGTGATCTGCCCAAGGTCACTCAGGTTCTGGACCTTGGAGTGCCCAGAGAGACTAATGAAGAACCAGCTAGCAGGCAAAGTCCAAGGATGAGAGCCAAAAGACTTGTCTAGGAGATATAGTAGTAAGTTTGATGTTGTCAATAAACTAGGCACCGAGGTGGTTCGGTGGCTAGAGCACTGGTTCTTTATCAGAGTCCCTAAGTTCTGCCTCACCAGTGCTTGCCTTGCCCAGTTCCCTGAGGTCTATGCTTGATACTCAGTGAGTTGTGTTCCAACCAGGTAGAGCCCTCAGGAGCTAACCATCTCTACCCTACACGCCCTGTGCCAAGCACTTTGGAGGCAGGGAATGGGGCCCAGGACTTAACCCCCTCCAGAATTCCAGGTGTCCCCTACAGCGGCTGAACTTGGTGACAAATCCCTCAAGGACTGGGGCACCCCCTCATCAGAGGTCTGTGTCCAGTCTTGACACAGGCTTCTCAGAATCAAAATTCAGTATGCCCAGTGAAGGAGGATTTTCTAAAGAAACCATTGAGGAGAGGTTGCTCTCACCTAAAGTTGCTGTCCCAGGCTTCCAGCACTCAGGTGATGACCTGAATGTCCATCCTCCTCCCCATTTTTTATCAACAAAATTGATTCCACCGATAAGGAGCAAAATATGGAAGCCAAAATGAAGACCCCTTGGAGCTTGGATGACGGCAGCCTGGCTGTGTGGTGTGGAAGAACAACAAAAGGCTGAAGGAGTTTGTGCTTGGGTTGGCTCCAAAAAGCTCAAGTGTGTAGAGAACCCTAGTTCAGCCAGTGAGGCAGCCAGGGCTGGCACTGCTCTCTGCAGCAGTGTATTAATCTCTCACCAAACCTGAGGTGTTAGCCCCAGAAGAAGGCTGGTACTGTGCCAACTGTAAGCAACACAGAGAAGCCTTCAAGCAACTGATGCTGTGGCACTTTTCAAATATGCTCATTATCTAGCTGTAGCACTTCTCCTTCCAAAGCTTTATGTAAAGGGACAAAAGTAATGACCTAGTGGAATACCCCGTCAAGAAACTGGACTCAAGCAAGTTTTGCAAAGGCTGTAAGCATGACCAGCAGCCATATATCCCCAGAACTCAAGTCTGAGATCAAATCTGGTCTCAGTAATTCACTAACTATGTGCCGCTGGGCAAATAATTTAACCTGTATTTGCCTAATCCACTGGAGAAGGAAATGGCAAATCACTACAGTATCTTTACCAAAAAAACCCCAAATGGAGTCCTAAAGAGTCAGACACGGTTGAACAACTGAACAATAAAATTAGGCATTAAAGGTAGAATTTTAAACTAAATCTCCTACCTAAGAACTATTACTCTTTCTATTGCTCCATATGGCAGCATGTTATGGAGGATGAAGGTCCATTCTTAGAGTCAGAAAGGACCTGGTTTGGAACCTGGCTGACACATATTAATTGAGAACACAGCCAAGTCACTAAACAACTTTCATGAGCTCCTAGAAATTTGATTGTGCTATTTTTAATGTGCTATTTAAAATAAGTGGTCTGTTATACCCTAGTCTAAGGTGTCTAACACCCTTCCACATCATTTGCCAATAAATTCTTGTCTTGAAGCATAATTCAGATAGAGCTTAAGAGGGTAGGGAATTTTCATGAAAATAGCATATAATGATTTTAAATACTAAGATGAATATAATTGTCAAAATCCCTAAAATTATAGACTGTGAATAATTTTATTATGATGATTTCCTTTAGGATGATTGATTGATCCTAGTAAAGAAATATAAATATGAAAAATTATTCATAGTCTCAATCTTTATGCCCACATGACTGAATGTATGATGTTATTTTCTTTTAAAATACATGTGGAGAAACTAAATCTCATTTCAATCAGTTAAATATAAAACATTTTTCAAGGTATGAAGACTATCAAGGTAGTCTTCCTCCTCCATCCCTTCCCTTCCCTTCCCTTCCCATTCCTTCCCTTCCCTTCCCATTCCTTCCCTTCCCTTCCCTTCCTTTCCCTTCCCTTCCCATTCATTCCCTTCCCTTCCCTTCCCTTCCCATTCATTCCCTTCCCTTCCCTTCCCATTCATTCCCTTCCCTTCCCTTCCCTTCCCTTCCCTTCCCTTCCCTTCCCTTCCCTTCCCTTCCCTTCCCTTCCCTTCCCTTCCCTTCCCTTCCCTTTCCTTTTCTTTCCTTTCCACATATATAGAAGTAAAGGTAACTAGGTGATACCATGGATAGAATACAGGGTTTGGAATTAGGAAGAATCATCTTCATGAGTTTAAATCTGGCCTCAGACACTTGCCTGTATGATGCTAGACAAGGTCAAGGCCCTGTTTGCCTCAGTTCCTCACTTGTAAAATGAGCAGAAGAAGGAAATGGCAAATCACTCCAGTTTCTGTGCCAAGAAAACTTCAAAATGGGGTCATGAAGAATAGACCATGCCTGGAACAATTCAGCACCAATGACAACAAAGGGAGTTGCCTGAAACAGTGTGAATGGAGCATGGAACAACTGATTGGTTTAAGATAGGAAAAGGAGTATAACAAGCATGAATAATATCACAATATTAGTTTAACTGACATACACTGTCCATCATGTAAAATGTCAGCCCAGGCAAACCAAAACCCAGAATTAATGTTGCCAGGAGAAATATCAACAACCTCAAATATACATATAAACTCTGATAGCAGAAAATGGAGGCCTCAATGTGAGTGAAAAAGGAGAGAATAAAAGCTGGTTTGTAGATTAACATCCAAAAAAACTAAGATCTTGGCACCTGGTCCTGTCACTTCCTGGCTAATAGAGGGAGAAGAAATAGAAGCAGAATTAGTGTTGTCCTGAAGAAGACTTTTGAGACTACCTTGGATAGCAAGGAAATCAAATTAGTCAAGATTTAATTTAATTCAGACTCTTCTCTGGAAGGTGAAATATTAAATCTGTAGCTAATATATTTTGCCATATAACGAGAGAACAGGACTCAATGTGAAATATTCTGATTTTAGGAATGGCTGAAGGCAAAACAAGAAGGGAACTGTAGAGGATGAGATGGATAGAGAGTGTCAATGAAATAATGAAGGTAAACTTAGACATTGAGAGAAAGTAGAGGATAGAAGGACCCAGAATGGTCCATTGGATAACAAAAAGTCAGACATGAATAATGAGTGAATAAAAACAAAAACAACACATTTAAAGAAATTTTTAAATAAATCATCATTTTAAAATATTTATAAATTTGATAAATTCTACACAATGAAAGAAGATCTTTGGGTTTATGTTTATATATTATATATATACACATATGTATATATATATATATATATATGTCCTGGATTATTACTGGAATTTTTTCTGCTGTCTAAGGCATACACAGAATACACGCAATCAGAATATTTACTGGGGACTTTATACATAAGATCCTGTTCTGGATTTAATCCAGAATTAATTAAATAAGTTGAAGAGGAAGAGAAATGTTGAAAAGCTCACTGCTTGACACAGCCTGTATGACACTGGACAAATCATTTAACCTTTCAGATTCAGTTTCCTCAGCTTTAAAATGGCAAACCCAGACTATGGAGCCTATAAGGTTATTTCCAGTTCTAGATCTATGATTCTTTAATACTCTACAACTACAGTACTTCGAATTAACTTGAGTTTATTTTTCACATGAACATTGACATCTAAAATTTCATTTTGCTTTCCTATTCCTCAGGATGCCCCAATAACTTTTACACTTTGGTTCTGCCCACTAGGCCCAAATTAAAAAAAAAAGTCTGATTTTTCTTCTATATAATTCATTCAAATCACATCTTCTATAAGTCTTCTCAATATCTTATTACTTTAGTTCTATTGTTATCTATTTCTATGAAGTGGACATCCATTTCTGGACATCCTGCTTTTTAGGACTCATCCTAAAATATAACAGGCATAGCTAAACACAGCACACTCATATATTCTAATCACAGCAAGTGCAAGAGGACTATATTACTTCTGTTCTTGGAAGCTCTGACTTTTAATACAGCCTAATATTGCATTAGCCTTTCTTTTCTGCTGAATCATGTATAATTGAAAATCTGTTACCCTAAAAAAGAAGTACACTTCCTGAGAACCCCCTGGCTTCCTGTCTTGTACTTCCTATAGACAGGGAATAAATATTCAGTCCTCCTTTCTCTCTTTGGTATGATGACAGCAACCTTGATGGTGGTAAAGCAGGTGTTTTGAGCTGGCTGATCAACCATAGGTAGGTGGTCTTTATCTTGTATCACTTTTATTCCTTAAATTCTAATGATCATTAATAAATCTTCTAAAATGTAATATTTTTATTATCAAGATTTAATTTTAATTTTTACAATCATACAATTGATTCTTGCACAGAGATCTTTATGAGACAAATTGCTGTCTAGCCATAGCCCTACCCCCTTGCACTTAAGAGTTTAATTTTTTTGAACTCAATTGTAATGCATTACATTCACCCCTATTAAATTTCACCTTCTTTTTTATTTGGCCCAATAGTCTAGCCCAGAGGTGTGCTGTGGACTCCTAAGTACAGACAAATCAGATTAAAATGCAATTGGAAAATATTTCACAAAATAAATAAAAAACAATACAAAATAGATAATGTTAATTTGTGGTTTCCCAAGTCAATATGTGGCCAGCAGGGATCCATTTCTATTTGAGTTAGACACCACTGGTTTAGACCATTGACATGCAGTTAGCATATTTTCATCATATCATATGATATTGTCATATCGTATTCGACCCTTTTCATCTATATATAGAAGCTAAAACCTAGATGGATCTCACAGCCACACATAAGTAGTAAGTAGCAAAACAATCATGCCCTCTGATAATGTGTTCTCAAATTCTGCTCTCTTGATACTATATTCTTGGCAGTACATCACATTACCACTTCAAAAAAATATTTGGACTACCTCAGTGTGTGTTTCAAATGTATTTTACAATTGTTCACTATAACTTTATAACTTTATTCATGTTGCATGTTGTGGTAGATTCTTTGCAACTCTAAAGTGCCATAAAATATAATCTTCATTATATTTCTAAATTCCTAAATAAGCATTCTTTTTCTATTTAAATTAATTTATTTAGTCAATTTATAGCATTATTTCTTGGTTACAAGAATCATATTTTTTGCCTCCTTCCCTTACCCCAACCCTTCCCGTAGCTGATACGCAATTTCACTGGGTATCACGTGTCCTTGATCAAAACCCATTTCCATGTTGTTGGTGTTTGCATTCTAAATAAGCATTCTAATGCATTCCAAATTTAAACAAAACTCACTAACTTGATTTGAATGAAAAAGACAAAAATTATTTTTTTATATTTTCATACCTAAATTGTAATGCATTCAGATCATGGCTTTTCATCAGAAGAAAAAAAAACAACATTTTAAGTATATTGTAAAAATTTTATGAGCCACCTTGCTCCATGATACTCTCCTATCCTCTAGACATACTAGGTTGGGCATTTAATATAATCAGAAAACTAAATGGCTCTTCATATTCTCTATATTCCATCCTGAAAGAGACTAGAAAAAAACCTAAACAATCTGAAAAGTTATGCAAAAAGTCACTCTACTTTGACTCTATTACCTAAAATGGTTGGGACAATACTAGATGATGGACTGAAGATTAGAACTGAGATGCTTATGTAATGAGGAATCTTTGTAATTATGTAATATAGGAATCTTTGCAGCATACACAAATTTACTTTTCTTGGTTCCGATCCAATAAATCACCTAGAAGACTGGGATGAGCCTACTTATGAACATGTTGACTTCAGGATTTATACTGGATGATCACAAAGCATTTTCTAACTGGCTATTGAGTTATGGAGTTATGATTTGGAGGTTACTGTGCTAGAAGTCAATACATTATAGAAACAAGCAATCCCATTTCCTTGTTAGTGTATGCATATGCTATATATAATGTATATATGTGTGTGTGTGTGTGTGTGTGTGTGTGTGTGTGTGTGTGTGTGTGTATATATATATATATATATATATATATATATATATATATATATATATATATTACAGCTCCAAAAAGGCAAGACTATTTTAAGCTACTTCCTTGTTCCTAGTTGGAGGAAGGAGTATTTCCCCATTGCCTACCAGGCCATGATGGCTATGAAATGGCCACATCTATATCACTGAGTTTATTCTTTCCTGAACTTAGATGAATAATATTCTGATACAGGTGTTAAAGTTAAACTGTGACTTCAGGAGAGTCAATGCACAAGTATTTATTAAAGATCAGCTATTTTCCATGCATTGTTCTAAGCCCTGAGGGTTACAAAAATATTTTAAAATATACATCCTCAGTCCTGAAGTTCATATCATAATGGGGGAGAAAACATTCAACGAACTAAACACATGTGAGATGTATCTTTAAACCGATATAATGCATGCATCAATGACATAATATCTGAAATAAGAAACTATCACTGGGGAGAAGCCAGGAAGGGACTTCTGGGGAAGTAGAAGTTGAGTCGTCTTGAAGGAATTCAATGAATCTAAGAATCATGGATGAAACTAAAAGGCATTCCAGGCATAGGGAAGAACCAGTGAAAAAGCAAGGGATTTGGGAAATGAATGGCATGTATGTGAAACAGAAAGAAGCCTAAAGTTGTGATTATAGAGTATGGCTCAAAAGGAATAATAGTAAAAGAACAATAACATTTGTACAGTACTGCTAGAGCACAGGAAGTCTAGAAATGCAAAAGGGGGCCACATCATGAAGTACTTTAAATGCTTGAAAGCTACTTATATTTTCTCCCAGAGATAACAAGGAACCACTAGTGTTTACTGAATAGGGTAGTGACATGGTCAGACCTATACCTCAGTTAAATCACTTCAGCAAGTGAATGGTAGATAGACTAAAGTGGGGAGAGACTTGAGGCAGAAAAAACAAACATATATAATGTTTTGAGGTTTAAAAATGACAAGATAGGGACAGAGTGTTTGAATACTTGAGTTGAGAGTAAGAAAGGAAAAAAGGACGAGGCCAGCGTTTTGAGACAATATACCCGGGAAGATGGTGATCTTCTTAATAGTGACAGAGAAGTTTAGACAAAAGGAAGGCTTTACTAGGAAATATGAGTTCTGTTTTGGATATATTTAGTTTTGAGACGATTATGTGATATCCAATTTGAAATGCCCCAAAGGCAGTTGGTGATGCAATAATGTGCATAGAGATGATAATTAAACATATGGAGCTTTTGAGATCATGAAACAAGATAGTATAGAGGGAGAAAAGAGCTCAAGACCTCCCTGGAGGAAAGCCATCATTACTGGGCATGACCTGGATAACAAACCAGGAAAAGAGACTGAGAAGAAACAGTCAGAAAGAAGAAAAATGTAGAGAGAACAATGTCACAAATACCTACATAGGACAGGATATCTAGGAGAAGTGAGTGACCCATCGTATTAATGGAATCTGAGAAGTCAAAATTTATGATGATTGAGAAAAGGTAATGAGATTTGGTAATTATTAGATTAGAGGTGCCATTAGAGGTTAAACTGAATACCAGCTATAGCTACAACATCTATCAAAATGGCAATTGCTGACAGCAGAAATATCTGTAAGGGTAACAAAGGGACACACTGAAAACCTGAGCAAAGTCACCTGAGGGAAAATGATAAGTGCTACAATATTGTTATGAGAAAAAATTAAGTTTCTTTGAAAAGCATCTAGTCCTTAAATTGTTCAAATGATTTTGGAAAGAAGTGAATCTAATATATGGAGCATAATACTGAATTCAAATCCAACTTCTTGTCACTTTTAACTTTATGAACTTGAACAAGTCATTTAACCTCTTTATTTAGATGCCAGTTTTTTCATCTGTAAAGTGAGTGGGTTACAATACTGACCACTCAGTTCCTTTAAAACTCTAGTTCTTATATAATCCTTCAGTCTTTCCTTCCTTCCTCCATTCAACAAGCCTTCATTGTGTGTCTACTTTTTGCCAGATTCCCAAAACAAAAGATCACACTGATGATGTGTAACTTCCTATGATTGCAGGGAGACTATCAGATGTGGATTGGGACCTGGCAGAAGCTTTTCTTCATGGTAGTAAGCCATGTTTGTATCAGGTCATTGAGCTGAAAGACAAGCGAGGAATGTGAACCTGGAATGCAGTCTTTAGTGGCATGACACAGGTATTTATTTGGCCCAGTAATATTTAACATTTTTAAATGATGGTCCAGGACATGGCAAGGAAGCCTGGGCTTCAGCAACATAAATCAAAATTACCCAAGAGATCAGAGGTGAATTCCATATTAGGGGTGAAAAGATAATAATTTAGCTTGCAAAGCTGACTATAAGCCTAGGGTGAGGAAAGGGAGGCAGAAGAGGGATAGACCTTTAAGGGAATAGAGGGTTTTTAAGCATTTCTGATGACAAGACTAGAGCTGAGTTGGAACTCTGAAATGCAAACATAAAATAATACTTAATTTTTATTCTTTATTTTTTATGGTTATTTTCTCATATCTCATACCCATCAGATTGGCTAAAATTACAAAAAAAAGGAAAAATGACAAATGTTGGAAGGGATTTGGGAAAATGGGAACACTAATACATTATTGGTGGAGCTGTGAACTGATTCAAGTATTTTTGAGAGCAATTTGGAATTGTACTCAGTGAGTTATAAAACCATGTATACTCTTATTGCTGGGTGTATGTCCCAAGAAGATAAGGGGAAAAGGAAAAAAAAATCTATGTTCCAAAATATTTATAGCAGCTCTCTTTGTAGAGGTAAAGAACTTGAAATCAAGAAGATGTTCATCAACTGAAGAATAAATAAACAAATTTTTGTATATAACTACTGCTCAGTAAGAATGATGAGCAAGATAATTCATCAAAACTTGGAAAGAACTACATGGGATAATGAACAGTGAAAAATGGCTAGAACCAAGAGGACATTATACATAACTACAAATCGAATGCTGGCAGAATAACTCCAGAGAACAAACTGAGAAATTCACTGGAGAAAAGATAAAGCAGAATTGGACAAATGAAAAAAGACATACAAAAATTCAAGAAAAAATAATTCACTTAAAAGTATAGTTGAGCAAGTGGAAGTTAATGATTACATGAGACATCATAGAACAATAAAACACAATCAAAATAATGAAAAAATAGAAGAATATGTAAAAATATCTCATGGAAGAAACAACTCACTTAGAAAATCAAGGGGGAAAAGACAATATAAGAATTACTGGACTACCTGAAAGCCATGATAAGAAAAAGAGTCTAGACACCACATTTTGAGAAATTATAAAGGAAACCTGCCCCATATCTTTGATACAAAGGGTTAAATAAAAATTAGAAGAATTCACCAATCACTTCTTGAAATAGATCCCAAAATAAAAACTTCCAGAATAGCATAGGCAAATTCCGGAACTCCCAAAAGAGAAAATATTTCAAGCAATCAAAAAGAAATAATTGAAATATCATGTAGCCACAGTCAGGACCACATAAGATTTTAGCAGCTTCTACATTATAGAAGCGGGGGACTTGGAATAATATAATCCAGAAGCCAAAAGGAATTACAATCAAGATCTATCCAGAAAAACTGAATATAATCCTTCAAGGGAAATGGATATTTAATGAATTAGGAAACTAGAATCAAAAAATAATTCGGTTATAAGAAAAACACTTGAAAGAGAAAGACATAGATGAGTTAAAATAAAGGACTACAGCACGATCCATTATATTTCAATTGAGTTTAAAAACTCCAAGTGTAGTGATCATGATCTCAGAAAAGGAAAAAAATAGACCTAATGAAATAATCAGAGAAACTACATTTTGCTGAATGGTACCTTAGATTGTTATGATTAAAAAACTCTGGAGATAATCCCAATTTATGATTACTTATTAAATAATAAAAACAGTTCAGAGAAAAAGAGAGCACCAGCCACTTGTGGCTGACTACCTTGCCTTCCTTTCTGAAAAAGTCGAATATCCACTTGGTCTGGATTCCCAGGAAAAAAAGTCCCCACTTCCTCTCCACACTCCAATGTATGCTCTTCCTGAAATCCCTTTTCCAAGGCCCCCTGACCAGAGCACTTCAACATCATTCTGGACAAGAGGCAGGTCTTCTGGATTCAGGGAGTGACCTGGGGCAAGAGACATGGATCTTCCTGACACCAGAAGTCATGGGACCTTTAGAATGGCTGCACAGTGTTCATGTTCACTTTTCTCTACCCAACTATTTTAAGAAGCTTGTTTATAGATAGACAAGAAACTATATGTTCATTCTTATTCAACAAGAGAGTAGGGTAGGAAGAAAGTTGTAGCTTCAATCTGAAGATTAAAACCCTTTTCCTTAAAACTCCAAAGGTATGAGGTGTCAAAGAAAAAGTATAGACTAGTGTTGAATTTCCACAAGATAATAAAATAACGTCAAAAAAAATTAAGATGTCTCTGATAAAGGCTTCATTTCTCACATGTATAGAGATGTAAATAAAATTTATAAAAATAAAATCCAGCCCCCAGTTAATAAATGGTCAAGAGATATGAACAGACAGCATTCAGAAAAAATAAATCAGTTATTTATATTCATATAGGGAAAATGTACTAAATCACTAGTAATTAGAAATATGAAAATTCAAACAATTCTGAAATACTGCTTCACCCCAATCCAAAATGACAATTCTGGAGGGAATAAAAGAAAATACTCTATTAAATATTTGGTAGATTTGTGAACTGGTCCAAAAATACTGGAACACAATTTGCAACTATGAACAAAGGGCTATAAAGGTGTGCATGCCCTTTGACTCAGTAATACCGCACTTGATCTATACTCCAAAAAGATCAAGTGAATAGGAGAAGGACCTATCTGTAGAAAAATATTTATAACAGCTCTTTTTTTTTTTGGTGGTCAAGTATAGGAAATTGAGGGGATGTTCATCAATTCATGAATAGTTGAATGAATTGTGGAAGAAGAAATGAGGGGCTTGGTTTCAGAAAAAAATGGAAATGTATATGGATTAAAGCAAAGTGAAGTGAGCAAAACCAGATCACTTTACACAATAACATATTGTAATTATGATCAGCTGTGAAATACTTAGGTACCCTGATCCATACAATGATCCAAGACAATTCCAAAAGGCTCATAATAAAAAAGTGCTATCCACCTCCAGAAAGAGAATTGATTAAATGAATAGAAATTGAAGTAAAATTTTTTCATTTTCTTGCTTTTTTTGCAATACACTCTGCCTAAGATGGAAATATGTTTTGCATGGTTTTACCTCTATAATTGAGATCATTTGTTGCCTTCTCAGTGGGTGGGGATAACTTGGAACATGATTTTATTAAAAGGAATGTTAGAATTAAATAATTTTTAAAAACTTCTTTTCAGAAAAGCTGACAAGGAAATAAAATGATGGACCATAATGCCTAGCAGTCATTAGCATCCCAGTCATTTCTCTGCCTTCAAACAGCACCTTTCATTATGTTTATCTGAATGACAGATGTCTCATCCTCCTAAGAATGTGTCTCCTCAACATTTTACCTGAGAGATTTTGCATCATCACAAGTTTATTTAATTATTTTTCCTTACATAAAATTATTTTTATAACTCCTTTAGCAGTAAAGTTGCTCACATACCAAAAGGAGAGTTCTTTTTATTATTATTACCCATATGGCTTAATAAAAATCTAGAAAAGGAAGTGGTGCTCACAGAGAGCCTACATGGCTCCATCAAGTTCAAATAATGCTAATCTAATCCCTTTTTCCTTTTTTAACATCGTCATAAACCCATAAATAACTCTATAGATAAACTTTATCTAAATTTTTACAAGCATTTAATAATTTCATCCTATTCTTATAGAGAATATCCACTATTGCCTCTTTGCTGTAGAGATCCCTACTGAATCTCTAGCTCCTAACTCCCATGATGATTGGTAAAAGTTCAATATATCTAGCTGGATCCAGACAGTGGGAAAAAACACCATCTTTCTGACTATTCCACTGAGCATAAATACTCACCACTACTACTTTATGCAAATCAATACTAGCACTAGTTCTTGTTAATAATATGATTGATTATGCTGATAGTTTTCCTAATATTAAACCTGCCCTGATTTCCTGGTATAAATCCCACCTGGTGATAGTGAATGATCCATGTAATATATTCTGTAATCCCCTTGTTAGTATTTAATTTAAATTTTTTGCATTCATTAATGAAATTGGCCTATGATTTTCTTTCTCTGTTTTTTACTCTTCCTGGTTTAGGTAAGAGTATTTTTTGTCTCATAAAAAGAATTTGGTAGGATTCCTTCATTACCTATTTCCCCAAATAATTCATGTGTTATTGGGATTAATTGTTCTTTAAGTGTCTGATAGAATTCACTTGTGAATCCATCAAGCCCTAGAGATTTTTTCTTAGGGAATTCATTGATGGCTTGTTCAATTTCTTTTTCTGATATGGGATTATTTAAGGATTCTATTTCCTCTTTTGTTAATCAGTGCTATTTGTAATTTTGTAAATATCCAACCTTTTCACTTAGATTGCCAGATTTATTAGCATATTATTGAGCAAAATAGCTCCTAATGATGGATTTAATTTCCCCTTCATTCAAAATGGTAAGTTCATCCTTTTCATTTTTATACTGATTTTTTTTTTATATTCTTCTTTCCTTTTATCCTTTTCTTTTTTTTTAATAGGGGCTCCATTTTCCTTGCCCCTCTGATGGATTTTAGAGGGAGCTCTACATGTGCCCTCAAACTTTTATTAGAGAGTTTAGGAATGTGGAGTGGGAGGTATCTAATGAACATGTGTCATGACATAGATTTTAACATTGGCTCAATTGACAATCACATAATCAAAGAGGAGGAGGTTAATGAAACATGTGACTTGGTAAGGAATGTGGTCTAACAAGGTGGGTGCTAGGACCCTGTGGCAAATAATGTCCTGCTCAGGAATTCTTTTGTCCTTTGGACTGAAGATTTGGAAATACAATAATCAATAAGTAACCTGACCATGAGTCTGGTATATGAACGCATAAGATACAATATCAATATATCAATACTTTCAAGATGCTAATGTGCCTGGTATGATACATACACCCCTTTTCAATTAAAAATTAAGAAAAGAGTGTATAATGGTAAAAAAAAATTAAAACTAAACAAAAACAACAAAAATAATGAGTATAGCAAAAATAACAAATAAATTAAAATGAATTCCAAATCAAATAGCAAAATTAAATTTAAAAGTTTATGTAAGACCAATAAGAAAAATAAAAATGACCTTAACTCACTAGTCATCCCGAATTAATGTGATCAGTCCCATAGTCCTGTAGGACAGGTGTATTAATATAGAATTTTACCCATGTTCAGCCAGGACTATAAGAAGTTGCCAGACCTTTAAATCTAAAGAAAGGGACTATAGTTTGAGATGAGAGGGAAGTCTTTCCTTTCTCTTGGTCTGATCATGCAGAGTCTTCGGGATATTAAAGCCAAGATGCCGACCACATAGATATTTGATTGCAACTTTGGTACCAGGCTGACCTGTGTTTGAGGGTGTCAAAACACCATGTCCTTTTACCTCCAAACTTAGCAATCAATATTTATCCATCTTGTATGAATTATAGGCCTTTTTATATGTCTTGAGATTTCTGGTAAAGTGAATGTATCCATTGCAATCCCTTTTTCTACAATCAGACAAAATAACTCATAATAGTCCCCTGAGGTTTAACAAATTCTTTCATGTTCCTACAATCTCAAGCTTTTGGGTATGTACATATATAAAAGCTTAGAGTTATTATTAACTCATATTTCAGGATCATAATATTAATAATGCATTCAATGTATTTTGAGTACTTAAAAGAAAATATATGGGAAAATAATCTAAAAAATAATCAGGGAAAATAAAAATAGAATTAATACAAAATTTTAAACTCATGGCTCATATTTCATGTGGAAAAGTTTTAACTAAGCCAATATGTAATACAAGAATTTTCATTCAAAAATAATTTCTATTGTCCTAATTTAAGTTGACCAAGATTCATATTGTGAGCTTATAAAAGTTTTCATCATATAAAAGCTTTTCAAAAACATTAGTACAACAATTAATGTGAATTTTAAAAAGCACCAATATTTCCATAAACATTGCGTTTTGTATGTTTATTGCTCTATATCACCATGTTTTAAACAACAAGAATGATGAGAATGAAGTGTCATTGCAACATCTGGCTGCATATTTCTGATAAAAGCCTTATTTAAACCTCTTCTTCTGTATAAGTAAACAAATCAATATAAAAATCAAGAATATGACCTTGCCAATGTTTGTAAAATTAATTCTGCCAAACTAATTTGTAGGGTTAATAGAAGCAAAAGTTCTTCCCATTTAGAAGCAATTTCTACAGCTTCTTGCTCATATATAATTTGTTCTAATATTAATTTCTTGTAAATGTATAATATTCAATGTGCTGTTTTGATGTCCCCAAGGACCTTTAATGTGCTTTCCTTTTTTAATCAGCTTAAGCAATACTCTATTTTATTTGTTTTTTTAAATAAAAACCAAATTCTCATCTTATTTATTAGTTCATTGGTTCTCTTACTTTCAATTTTATCAACTTCTCCTTTAATTAGGATGTTCAATTTGTCTTTAAATGAGGATTTTTAGTTTGTTTTTTCTAGTTTTTTTTAATTGTATGCCCAATTCATTGATGAGCATTTTCTCTATTTTATTGATATAAGCGTTTAGAGATATAACTTTCCCCCTAAATACCACTTTGACTGTGTCCCCATATATTTTGAAATACTATCTCCTAATTGTCATTTTCATTAATAAAAGTGTTGATTGTTTCTATAACTTGTTGTTAGACCCACCCTTTTTTAACATTAGATTATTTAGTTTCCAATTAATTTTTGATTGGTCTTTCATTAGATCTTTATTTATTATAATTTTATAGTATTATAATGTGAAGAGGTTGTAATTATTATTTCTACACTTCTGCATTTGGCTGTGATGTTTTTATATACTAATACATAGTCAGTTTTTGTGTAGGAGCTATTTACTGCTGAATAGAAGGTATCTTGTTTCTATTCCTATTCAATTCTCTCCAGAGAACTATTAGTTCTAAGTTTTCTAAAATTGCATTCACTTCCTTTACTTCTTTCTTGCATAGCATTTGGATTGATTCATCTAAATCTGAAATGGGGAAGTTGAGGTCCCCCCACTAGTATAATTTTATCATCTATTTCCTCCTGAAGTCCATTTCTTTTATCACTTAAAAATTTGGATGCTTTGCCTTTTGGTACACATATGTTTAGTACTGATGTCTTTGTTGTTTGTAGTACCTTTTAGCAAGACATAATTTCCTTCCTTCTCTCTTTTAATCAGATCTATTTTTGTGCTTTTTATATCAGAAACAACACCCCTTTCATTTACTCTGTCTGTGTCACTCTGCTTCAAATGTGTTTCTTGTAAACAACATATAATAGGATTCTGGTTTTTAATCCATTCTGCTATCCACTTCTGTTTTATGGGTAAATTCATCCCATTCACATTTAGTTTTGATGACCAACTGTGTATTCCCCTTTTGATCCTGCTGGTTTTCCTTTCACTCTGTCCCTCCCCTTTGCTTTTTATCACACCCTTTACTTTCCCCTCTCTCCTATTACAACCCCCCTGCCCTTTCTTATTCCCCTCCTACTTCTTTATAGGGTAAGATAGGATTCTATACCTCAATGGGTATGGTTTTTATTCCCTCTCTGAGCCAGTTATAATTAGAGCAAAATTTAAGCATCTAATTATCTAGGGGCTCCACCTTCATCTCCCCCTCCACTGTAATAGTTTTTCCCACCTCTTTAGGTAAGATAATTTACCCTATTCCATCTCTTCTTTCCTTTTCTCTCAGTACAATCCTCTTTTTCACCTCTTAATTTTTTTTTTTTGCATATCACATCATCCTAAGCAGCTTATTTTCTGCCCTCTGTGTAAGTATACTTCTTATGCTCTACTAGTAATAAAAATTTTCAAGAATTACAAATACCATCTTGCCATATAGTAATATATAAATTTTGATCTTATTGAGTCCCTTAAATTTTAGGCTTCTCTTGGGTCTTGTGTTCAGACTTCAAATTTTCTCTTTACTTTCATTTTTAATTTTTAAATATTTTCCCATGTTTACGTAATTCATTTTCTTTCCCTCCCCTCTTCTCTCCCCCTTCCCAGAGTCAATGAATATTATTTCATTGGATTGTACAAATGTTATCATTTGATACCTATTTTTATATTATTCATTTTTGCTATAGAGTGATTTTTTAAATCCTAAACCCCAAATCACATACCCACATATACATATCATAAGTGATATCATATGTTCTTCTTTCACATTTCTCTGCCCATAATTCTTTCTATCAATGTGGTTATCATTCTTTCCCATAAGTAGTTGAGGAGTATCCTGGCTTGTTGTATTGCTACTAATAGCAAAGTCCATTACATTGGATTGTTCCACAATGTTTTACTTTCTGTATACA
Source organism: Monodelphis domestica (assembly GCF_027887165.1). Taxonomy (NCBI): domain Eukaryota; kingdom Metazoa; phylum Chordata; class Mammalia; order Didelphimorphia; family Didelphidae; genus Monodelphis; species Monodelphis domestica. The sequence continues at coordinate 157,697,596 of NC_077234.1, forward strand.
ATGTTCTCCTGGTTCTGCTCATTTCACTCTGCATCAGTTTGAGGGTCTCCCAGTTCATATAGAAATCCTCCAGATCATCATTTCTTACAGCACAATAGTATTTTATCCCCATCATATACCACAATTTGTTCATCCATTCCCCAATCAAGGGACACCCCCTCATTTTCCATTTTTTTCCCTCTACAAAGAGCATAGCTATGAATATTTTTGTACAAGTATTTTTCCTAATTATCTCTTTAGGGTACAAACCTAGTAATCGTATGGCTAGATCAAAGGGAAGGCATTCTTTTAAAGCCCTTTGCACACAATTCCAAATTGCCTTCCAGAATGGCTGTATTAATTCACAACTCCACCAGCAATGCAATAGTGTCCCAATTTTGCCACACCTCCAACATTTATTATTTTCCTTTACTGTCCCATTGGCCAATGTGCCAATAGGTGTGATGTAGTACCTCAGCATTATTTTTATTTACATTTCTCTAATTATGAGATATTTAGAACACTTTTTCATGAGCTTACTGATAGATTTTATTTCTTTATCTAAAATCAAATTTTCTGTTTAGCTCTGATCTTTTCCTCAAGAATGCATGGAAACCTATTTTATTGGGATGGACTTTTTTTTCATTTGAAAGTATATACTCAGTTTTGTTGGACAGGTGAATTTGGATTATAAACCTAAATATTTTGTATTCCAATATATCATATTCCAAGCCTCCCATTCCTTTAATATGAAAATTGCTAATTCCTGTGTGATCCTAATTATAGCTCCATGTTATTTGAATTTTTGCTTTCTGGATCCTTGTAGTATTTTCTCCTTGTTTAGGGGATCTTGAACTTAGTTAGCTATTATATTCTTGGGAGTTGCCTTTTAGGGATTTCTTTCTGGAAGTGAACTGTGGATTCTTTTGATTTCTATTTTACTCTCTTATTCAAGAATATCATGGGGAGTTTTCTTTCATAATTTCTTTATTATGATGTCCAAGCTTTTTTTTATCATGACTTTTAGGCACATCAGTAATTAATAAATTGTCTCTCCTAGATTGATTTCCCAGGGTAGTTGTGTTTTTTCCAATGATCTATTTCATGTTTTCTTCTGATTGTTTTTTACAATTCTTTTGATTATGTTTTATTGTTCCTTGATAGCTCATGAAGTCATTAGTTTCTAGTTGCCCAATTCTAATTTTAAAGAATGATTTTCTTCCATGAGCTTTTGAGTTTCCTTTTTCATTTGGCCCATTTCTTCTTATATTATTTTCATTTCTCTTCCTCATTTTTCCTCTGCCTCTCTTAATTGATTTTTGAAATCCTTTTGAGTCCAATTCATATTTTTTTCCTGAAACTTTGCCTGTGTTTTCTTTACTTTGATTTTCTCCTTCTCTATCTGTGCCTTGTTCTTTGTCTGAATAAAAACTTTCTATGGTTAGGGATTTTTTGTTTTTTTGCTCATTTTCCAGCCTTTTTCATGACTTTCAATTTTATTTTAAACGTAGGTTCTGTTCTCATGAAGGGCACAGGGCACTCTCTTAAACTTCACTTCTTCCTTGGTTTTCTTCAAGTTTCAGTTCTTTCAAGGTAGAATGATACCCTGTAGGCTGGGAACTCAGAGTCACCTCCCACTGCTTGTAAAATTTTAAAATTTAGTTTTTTATGCTAACATGAGAATTCTAAAATAATAATGTGGTCGCCAATTTTAAAAAATATTATAGCTTAAGTCAAAATGGCTTTTAGTAGCCTTATTTACAAAGAGGTGGGAAGAGTAAAAGTAAAGAAATGTAAGAAATGGGTAAATAAATGTCTAGCCTGCCATCCTAAATGTTGTTCCAGTCTCCAGCTCAGCCCTGGCAGGCCTTGGCAATCTTCAATCAGAGGACTCGGTGGTGTCTTTAGCAAGGGTTCCACCAATGCAGCCTCCTCCAGGAAAGGAAAGCCTCTTCAGAACTAATCTCTCCAGAAGCCAGGAAAGAAAGACCAACTACTCACCAGCAAGCCGAAGCAGTATTAAAGGAAAGAGTCTCTGAAGGCAAAGTCCCCAAGAGAAGTCCTCCAAAGAAATAGTCCAAAGCCAAGTTCCAAAAGCAAAGTCAAAGTGCAAAAGCAAAGTCCAAGGCAAAGTCACAAGGCAAAGTCCTGAAGGAGAAGTTCCAAGCCCAAGATCCAAGAAGAAGATCCAAGCTGAAGACCCCTTGACAGGAAGTTCAGAACTTTTTATAGTCCTTTCCCATGTCACTTCCTGTCCTTTCCTCCACTTTACCAGAACCAATTGTGGTCTTTCAATTTGCCTAGTACTGCCCAAGGGGTGGTCAGTGGCCTCTGGAGTTTCTGGCATGGAATATCACAGTCTATGGAAAATCAAAATTGAAAATCATGTTTTCAAATTGAATCAATTTTGATTTTCAAATTTTGCCATGTTTAGTTAGGTACTAAGTGTGGAGATACCAAGTCATTTGATTATCTTACAACTATTTTAATCATTCCTGTAATTTTATGCTTTCCTGGTTATCAATACCTTATATTCACTTTTACTCCCCAATAGAATGTTAGTGCCTTTTGAGTAAGAACTATCACTCTTTTATATTCCTATGTTGAGCACATAGTACAGTGACTGGCACGGTTAAGATCTTAGCAATTCCTTTTTCTTTTAATTTATTCATTTATTTACCTACCCAAATGGATAACTAAATGATCAAATTGTTGAAGGTAACAGACTGATGTCAATTTGGAAGATCTATAGTGGGTTGACAAAGGGAACTATGCTTGGTCCTATAAAATTAACATTTTTACCTGTGACTTAGAAAATACAAGACGGCATCCTTATCAAATTTTCATATTACACAAAGCTTGAGGTTTAGATTGCATATATGAATGAAAGAGTCAGGCTCCAAAAAGAAATTAAACATTGGGAAGAACATACATGTTTGAAATTTATATGAGAATAAATATAAAGTTTTACATTTAGATTCAACAAATCAACTTTATAAGTATAAAATGGAGTCCTAGAAAGACATATGAAATAACATAAAAATGGGAACCAGGAGAACATTGTATACGGTAATAGCAATACTGTAAAATGAACAACTGTGAATGAATTAGCTATTATCAGCAATGCAATAATCTAAGACAACTCCAAGGGATTCATGATGAAGACGGAAATCCACCACCACAGAAGGATCTGACAGAGTCTGAAGGAAGATTAAAACATGCCCTTCTTCACTTTATTTCCTCCATATGTTCTTTCTCTGGAGTGATATGTCTTCCTTCACAATGTGAAAAAAATGGAAATATGTAACATATACACCTTATATCATATCATCTGCTGTCTTGAGGAGGTAGAAGATTTGAAAGGGAGGAAGAGAACATGAATCAAAAAGTATCTGAAACTATTATTAAACCATACCAACATGAAAAAGAATTTTTAAATTAAAATAAGTATAATATGGGAAAGGTATGGTAAAATAGCTCTATATCTATAAAAGGAGAACTTGGTGTTTTAGTATAATATAAGCTCGATATGAGGTAATGTTGAAATATCGGAGCCAAAAAGTCAAATGCTCTCTTGTGTCACATTCAGAAAGATATAGATCTCAGGAATAAGGAATTGACAGTTCTATAGTACTCTGTCCTACTTAGAATACATCCTGAGTATTATGTTCACTTCTGGGGGTCATAGTTTAAGGAGGACAAAGATGAATTAGAAAATGTTCAGGGGCTAAGTTGAATGGTAACAGGCCTTGAATTCATCCCAGATGAGAACTGATGAAAAAAGTAGTGTTGATCATCTGGAGAAGAGCACACTTAGAAGGAATAGCTGTCTTCAAGCACTTGGGAGGCTATCATGTAAAAACAAATTAAAGCTTATTATGGTGGACCCTAGAAATAGGACATATGGGTAAAAATGCTATTAAAAAAGTAAATATGAATTTTATGAGAGGAAATTTTTCATAGTAATTAAAGATCTTCAAAAGTATAATATGATGCCTCAAGAAGTAGTATGTTCGCCCTTATTAGAAGTTTTTGAGAAAAGCTTGTATATAAACATTTTCATCCCAGTATTAGTTAAATATAATTCAACACTGAAATTTTGTAGTCCTCTGATTCTCTAAACTGACTAAATGTGCATTCTTTCTAATGGAGGATAGCTAATGATGGTCCGAATGAAATGTTGAAATATGGGAGTCCCCTCAAAAACTGAATGATCCACAAGGTGATCTTGTTTGCAAATTATATTATGCTGATTATATCTAGCCTTACAAATATGCAGAGTCCCTAAACTGTGATATAAAATCCAAAATGGAGAAAGGAAATGTAGATAAACTATTGTTTAGACTATGAGGTACTATTGGTAGTATTCAGGTAGACTATCAATGTTATATATCTTGAACAGACATTGGACAACAAGCTTAACCCAAAACTAAAGAGGAGGAAGATATAAAACTGTATTACACTTGGAAAACTGTGTCAAACTTTCAGTCATCCAAGACATCTTCCAATTTTTAATTCAAATATTCTTCCAGTTATGCTTTATAGCTAAAAGGCATGGAATATCACAGTCTATGGAAAATCAAAATTGAAAGTGACCCAAAGGGCAACAGAGAGATGCAACATGGACATAAACAGACTGCAATGTATAACCAATGGGGAATTGAATGTGAGCATGTGGCATAAAAGATTTAACATCAGAGAGAAATATGAGTACAAAAGGAGGTAGACCAGTTATGTAGTAAAAGCAAAGGAATAATGGATGAATGTAGTTTGTGTTGCATTTGGGTTCATATAAAGTTAAGACATCTAGAGAAAAGGTCCCAACACACTGAGGAAACTCCCAATATTTATTGGAGGACGTGGACAAGAGCCACATTGATTAAGGAGGTTTAACTGGTTCTAGTCTGCATAACTAGAAGGAGAATTAACTTGGAAGTAATCAAATAAAACATGAATGAATATTCCTCATCCTTGATATTAAAAAAGAACTGCACAAGTCCAAAATAGTGGAATTATCCTTTAATGTTCACATAATAAAAAGACATTTCAATGTAATGTAATGTGCTGTGATATATCTAGGAAGAGAAAGGAGGAAGCAATAAATATTTATATAGAGTCTATTCTGTTTTAGACACTGTGCCAGGCATTTTACAAACATTACCTTGAGACTTACAACAAGTCTTCAACATAGATGCTGTCATTTTCTTCAAATTATAGTTGAGGAAACTTTAGCAAACAGAGGTTAAATAACTTGCCTAATCACACACTAGTTTGTGTCTGAGATAGAATTTGAACTCAGTTCTTCCTGACTCCAGTTGATTCTGGCCAAAAATTGTACAGTGATCTTAGTGAAAGGGACTAGACCTAGGAATTCACTGGTATTTAAAATTTACTGATGAGGAACCTCCTTCTACCAATGTATGTTGGGATCTTCTCTGCAACTTGTAATCTAAGAATTCACTACAAAACTGAGAGATCAAACAACTTTCCCAGGACCAGGCATCCTTCCTTGGTCTGAGGATACTATCTAACATACAATGTTGGCTCTCTCCTGGTCCTATAGAATCATTGATCAAACCATCTGGATCTCTAGCCACTACTCAATACTGTCTCACTGTAATCTTAAGATGCATAATATAAATATAGTTTTAAGAACAAGGGAGTTGAAAATGTGACTGTATTTTGCCCTGATAAAATCACATCTAGAATACCATGTCCCATCTCAAAGCAATATTTTAAGAGAGATAATGGTAGTTTAAGCAGTTGAACAGAATCAAAATGGTGAAGAGGATGCCAAATTCGTTGGCCCATTTCTTGTACAGTTGTTTAGTCTTTTTCAATCGTATCTTATTCTTCATATTCATATTCATCTGGGATTTTCTTGTCATAGATACTGGAATGGTTTACCATTTCCTTCTTTTTTTTTACATATAAGGAAATTGAGGTAAACAGGATTAAGTGACTTAGCTTGGTCTACATTGCTTGGAAGTGTCTAGGGCTGGATTTGAACATAGGTCTTCCTGACTCCAGGCAACACACCCTATCCACTAACTGCCTTTTCCTGTACAGCAACCCCCCTCAATATATAATATAATATTTGACACAGAGTAGGCTGGTAAATTTTAGTTAAGCACTTTGCACCAAATCTTTCACCCTGTTTCCAAATTATTTACATATATTGTCGTCTAACCTACATCTTTCCATTTTGTCCCTGAGGATGCTGTAATAGACTGTCAAAAGCCTTGATGAAATCCATGTATATTGTGTTTATAGCATTCCTCTGAACTGCCAGTCGGCTTACCCTGTCAAAAAGGAAATGAGCTTAGTCTAGCATGACTTGTTCTTAATTAACCCATAGTGGTTCATGATAATTTTTTTCCAGGAATTGACATCAAGCTCACCAACCTATAATTAGAAGAATCCATCATCTTCACATTTTTGAAAATTAGAATAATATTTGCCCTTCTTTAGTCATAGGACTCCTCTCTGACTCTCCATGAGTTTTCAAAGACCACTGACAGTGGTTTTACAATCAAATATACAAGTTCTTTTATCACCTTAGAGATGAAGTTACTGAGACCTAATGGATAGCTGGTATATTGAATTCATGATCTATGATCTCTTCTTATCTGCAAAGTTACCCTGCATTTATTTTCTTCTTAACCACTTTTTTGTCCTTTCTCTTCTTGAGAGTAAATATAAAAGCAAAATAAAATTAAAACTGCTATTTTTGCAGCACTTTATACACATTATCTTTTCTGAGACCTCATAAAAATCCTTTGATATTTCTATTTACAGGGACCGTTACCCCATTTTACAGAATGAAATAGCAAGATGTCTATTCCATATAGGTCACTGGGTTCTTGACTCATGGTTGAATAGGATGCAAAGCATAGCCTGAGACTAGTTAAATATAGCAGGTTAGGCAATTTTTCACTTTTCCCCCCCAAAATCAGGACAGCTCAGCCTCCCAGTGGAATTTCAAAGTTTAGTAGATAATTAGCCACTATCCACCAAATCTAGAGGATGGGGTTCAGTCTTGGAAGCTCATGTCAGACGACTGCTATCATCCCAAATGTCTTGGTTTTAACACAACCTTAGAATGTAACTTAGAACATTTTACACCATCCTACCCTACCTTCTCAACTATTCAATTTGCTCTACTACGAGGTCTCATGAATTAGACATTCTCTATGGATGACTATTACAAACAGAAGCAACTATCCTAAGAAACAGTCTACATACTTTCATCTCCAGAAAATTCACAATTTTCTTGCACCCACTCTTTTCTTCATTACTTCAATGGCAGCTTCTCCTTCCCATCCCTTCCCTGTCCTGCCATATACTATCCTCCCTCTCCTGCCCTCCCCTTCCTTTACAATGCTTTCCTATCCTCCCAGACCTTTTCCTTCCCTGTCCTTTTCTCTATGACCTTTCTTAAATTTATTTTTGCTTCTTTTCTTCAATAGTCAGAGACTATATGGGTTTCCAGTGGGCCAATAGGTTAATGGGTTACTTCTTTCTATTCTGAGCTAGAATCTGGCCAAACTAGAGATTATGCCACTTGAAGCTCTAGACAAGTTATAACTAATAATAATAAAAATATATATTTATATAGTAACTCAAGGTTTACAATATATTTTCAACATAGCAACCCTGTAACACTATAAGTTAGGTAATATAGATATTACAATCCCTATTACAAATAGGGAAACTGAGACAGCATAGATTTATTATTTGCTCAAATTTATAGGATGGTTTAGTAGTAAAGACAAATTTGGATTCAGGTCTTTTAGTTCTAAATCAAATGACTATTTCCAACATGCAAATTTTCTTTTATGTTCTATACTAAGATTGTGATTAATTTTTCTTTTCTTTTAAATGAATTATAACTTGGATTTTTACTACTCTAAATCATTATGCTATAAATATTCAGAAAATAGATTCCATACCATCAATCTATTAGAATAATTGTATCTTGGGGTTGTCTATTTTGAGATTCTTTGGGACTATTTGAACTTGCGCTAACTTCTTATAAATATTTTATTTGAAACTAGAAATATATTCGTTTTCTCACAATTTTGTTCTTATGTCATTAGCTAACAGAAGCATAATCCTATGATAAATATTTTATCATTCATGGTAAAAAAAATAATAAATCTAATAATAGCGAAATGTATTCAAAGATTATATCAAAAAGGAAAAATATTGATAGCTCATCTCCTAAAAATAAATATTTATATGACAAATATATCATAGAATTTACCTTTGGGTCATGTTTTGAGTATCTATCTACCACACAGAGCTAAATATAGAGTCAAGGGTCATATTTTTCACCAGAATGTATCAAAAAAGCAAGAAAATGATTTTCAAATTCTCATAGAAAAGTTTCTCTAGTCATTTAAAATAATCTTTCATGCTATTTCAATTATGGATTCAGATTATCTTTATTCTATTGTGTGTCTTTGGAAAATCCTATTGCTTTGTCCACAAATGCTTTCTAGATGTTAGATGCCATGTACAAGATAACCAAGTCTTATTCTTTGTATTCCTTACAATTCTTAGTAAAAGACATTATCATCATAGGTGCTAAATAATATTTACTGAATAAAGAATTAAATCAACAGTTTCTAATGCATGAATTTACATCTTTTAAATAAAATAAGAACTGAACCTACTTGAAACATTTTATTCATCACAGAATATGTCTAAAGGAAGGTAACCAGCTTGGTGAAGGATACTGACTCCATATCATATGAATGATGAGTGAAAAAGTATCTAAAATTTTTAGCCTGCAAAAGAAAAGATTTGATGATGGGGAATGATAGATGCCTCCAAATATTTGAAAGGTTTTTAGCTCAATACATCACTCTTCTGACAACATGACCACAAACCGAGATTTTGAAAGCATACTATACGAAAATGGTTAGGACTGTTGACAAATAATATCCATTAAAGTGTTGTGGCTTTATGTATTTTATATATTATCTCATCCTATGATATTATTTCTGCCATAGCAAATGACTTCTGTATTTGATATACATCTTACAACCTTAATATGGTCATATTCTCTGTGTTTATGTGTGTGTGCATGTGTGACAACTGCTTGTGATAACACTACATGCCAGTTAATTGATGCTAATGATAAAAGCCTGTAGCTTTCACACTTCTCTTGTACAGGATCTTATTAGTACCTATCTGAACTGCTATATTAACTTCTTAATATCAAGTCTCACCTCTTCCTTTTTCAAGTCTCCACCTTTTCTAAACCAGTTTTCTAACCATTATAAGCCTGATATTCATGATAACTACAACTAGAATCTTCACTCCTTTGTTCAAAAGTTTGCAATTACAAAATATTGTCTACTTAAAACTCCTTTAGTTATGCGCATTGATTATCCCCATACATATATGTACACACACATACATATATATATATATATATATATATATATATATTTATATATGCAATGGCCCATTTTAAAAACCAACATTCTACAAGAAAGGAAATACAAATATCTTCAAAGAATAAAAAGTTAATACTACATAGAAGGCAAGAGAGAAACCTATGCCAAGTACAGAATGCAACATGGTAACCAATGAAGAAATGAAAAATTGAAGTAAAAACCATCACCAAAGAAATGTATGAAAGCAAGAGCAGAAGTATGAAGATTGGATTTAGTTCTCCCCTGATTGTAACAATGAAGGTATTTAGCTCTTCCTTTATTGTGAAGATTACATTGCAATGCCCTGTCTATTTTTAGATTTTAATCCCCAAATGTTTAAACCCAGTATTTAAATTAGATCTACCCATTTTAACCATAAAAAGGTATGAACTAACTACAAAAGGTGTGAATTCATGATTTTTATAAGGATTTCTAACTAAAGCATAAAAACTACTTCTAAGGGGATTTCTAACCCCTCCCTACGTTTGTGCTTCCCTTTATGATAATATGCTGACCATCTGAGTCTCATGACCAGATATAATGCAAACATTATGCACCCTTCCCTGTTTAGAAATAACCATCCTTCCCCCCAAATCAGATGAGTCTGACATAATGGTCATCACTATCTGCCTAAATAAGGGCATTACCTTGTTTAACCAATCAGCTTTGTAATTGGGTAACTGTTTCTAAATGAGGTTTATCTGATATTATTATGTCTTGTGATATGTCATCAACCTTGTATGGAAATATTCATTTTATTACTGTTCCAGTATATAAACCAGGTCTCTGCCACCAGGCGTTGTCTCTCGTCAGGGTCCAACTAAGTAATATGTGCAGGAGACTGGTTTTATCTGGGAGACTTGGCCCTCTTCCAATAAAATCTACCTTTCTACCTCTAGACTTCAAGACTAAGGTAAGAAATATGAGGATAATAGTGTTCGTTTATTGTAGAATAGGGAAAATTTGGGTTGGTCAGATTGGGAAGAACTAGTGATTCCTTGTGGAAGCAGGGAGATTTATTTGGGGGGAGTTAGAATCCCTTAGAGTTAGAAATCCTTTTTATCCTTAAGGTTCAAAAAATATTATATTTTTATAACAAGAGTCTCTTTAGTGTTCTTGTGCCTGGCCCTGAAGAGATGTTCACTTAGGAGCTTCAATTCACTGATAGAAACTGAAGATACTTTGTTAGCACAGCAAACAGAGCATCTAAATCGGTTTATAAACCCATAATCAATCCATTGCCCTCATTAGTTTTACAGTCTCGCTTTTCATTTTTAGTGTCCAAGATCTATCCAGCTACTACTTCATCTTTCCTCTCTTAGATATCACATCATACTCTGAGTAAAATGTGTCATGAACTTTTTGTATTATGGTAATACATACACACATATGGCTTCATTTCCTTATTAGACTAGAAGCTTTTTACCAGAAGAGGGAGCATTTCTTATATAAAGCCAACAAAGCATATACAGGAAAATGAGAGCAATATTTGTTAGCACGTTTGTTGAAAGATATCTAAATCAGTATGCTAAGTCAAGGTCAGAGACAAATAATCAGAGAAAAAGAAAGAAGGAAGATACAAAATCTCAGACTTGAAAGACAAAGTCTAGAAGATTGCCAGTAAACTGAAGAAAAGGTAACTGAGACTTTGTTAATTGACCTTCTCCTTTTCTCACCACAATACCTAGGTTAATCCCTTGTGCTCACACTGTTGTGCTTCCCTTTAGTTCACTGATATACAAAGGAGGGAAAAGAGCAGACCTCTAGCCCCATACCTCAACCCATGTTTTAAAAAATCTCAAGACCTTAATAACAAAGGGACACTAATTAAAAACAGCCTCACTTAAAATCCTTATGGTCTGCATTTCACTTGCTTAAGAGGTTCTGTTTAAGAAACAATCTTTTTTTTTTTAAATTCAGAAGTTCTAATGAATGCATCTCAGAGATCTTTAGTCTGTCAGGTTAACATTTGACTATGACTTAAGATATCATAGTTCGAATCATCTATTATTTTCATTCAGACTTTGTAAATGTTCAGGAATAAAATGTTCAACAACGAAATGATTTCACGAATTTACAGACTGGCAGAGATCAAATACATTTTTAGAGATCATCTGATATTTGACAGTAAGGAAATTGAGGTCCAAAAAGGCCTAGTGATTCACCTAAGGTCAGAGAGATGGTAAATGATCAGGGTTTGTATCTGAATCTTCTAATTCTAAGAGAATTTCCATTATTCTAGATACAAGTTACAAAAACCAATTGCTTATTCAGGAAGGCAAAGATCAGGCTAATTAATCCTAAAATCATTTAAACCTCCTTTGTTTATTAGGGAAAAAACTGAATGAATTCCATTGAAATTGCATTTGCACATTAATAGTCTACATTTCTTTAGAGACTAAAAGTTTATACAGCACTTTCCTGCCTACAACCCTTCCATCTAACAAAGGAAAAAAAAAAACCCAACAACTCCTTCAGAGAAGTTAATTGACTTTCTAAGGACACAACTTTCAGTAGGTTAAAATCTAGGTATTCAAGCTCCAAAATCCACACTCTTTCCTCTACTTCAGGTGGATAAACTGTCTTCATCAAATATATCTAATGTTTGCATCATAGTCATATCTTAAGTGACATTTTCCATTTTTTCTTCACTATCTCATTACAAGGTTGCTTTTATGGCATATTTTAATATTCTAGGTGTGTTAAGGGAAACAGTTGAGAGAGTATAGGTTTGGAGACAAAAGGAACTTCAGAAATCACCTGTTCTTTGTATAATAGATATGAAACTGAGGCCCAGGGAGGGCAAGTTCCTTGCCCAAAGTTACAGAGTTAGTATTCTAAATCTCATATATTTGGTGAATCAGGCAAATCAAAATTATGAATTTAAAAATAAAAAGCCAGCAAATTCTTACCAGAACTTTCTGGCTCATCTTCTTACTCATGGTCTTAGTGACATCCTATCATTGTCTTAATGGCATCCTATGATTAAAACAGAACAAGGTTCTGTTTTTTAAAGACTTTTCCAGAAAAGTTTGAGACAGCAGAAAATGGAACCCTGTTTGGTCCATTCATTAGCTGTAACTTTTTGCCTGGAAATTATGGAATCTTACTAAATTAAACAAGTGGCCAGATTATTTCAAGGAAGTATGCTCAATCTGGAGAAACCACTGGAATAGGAGTATTCAAGAGCACCTTTGAAGATTATGTCAATATTTGATCCAAATAGATTTTTTCCCAGGACCATGAAAATAAAGAAAAATATCTTGAATTTTCAACCTAATAGAAAAAAATGAAGAAAATTAATTTCAAAAATGACATCCCAAACTGGCCAATTGATCATGTATTCACCAACATGAACTTCTATTTTTTAAATCTCTCTCACATGCTGAAGTTCATCTCCAAGATCCAAAACATGAATCTCCTAATATGTAATCTTAAAATTAACTATTAAATTTGGATTTTAGAATAATCAGCCCTTTCATACAAGTACAATAGTATATAATATTTTCTGACCTTTACAGTTCAAAATTAAATTATTTATCCCAAAGCTGAATTGATTTTTTACATTTTTTTCACCTCAATCATTAAATCAATGTCTTCTTTCACTTTAGGATTTTTTATTTGAAAAGATAATTTTTCACTTTTCTTGTTCAAAAAGCATTTCCAGTAGACCTAGAATATATACCATAACATATGTAGTAAAATATAAACTCTTTGAAGGCAAGGACTTCTATACTTTTATATTTGATGCCTACTTCTGGGTCTATTGCCCAGTGCATGGCATATAGAAGGCTTATTGATTGATTGTAGTTTGACAAAGCACTTCTAGATTGCTTATATTAAAGTGAGCCGGTTAAATAGCTCTGTGTGTGTGTGTGTGTGTGTGTGTGTGTTTGTGTGTTTCCCAAAGGCCAACTTTGACTTTTACCAGATTTTACTGGAACTGGACTTCAGGATATTACAAAGTTTAGTTTCCATGACTCACGTTGGCATTCAACAAAGTGAGTTCATTCTAAGAATATTTTTAAAGTGTTAAAGGTATTCTAGCCATGAATCTTAAGAACAGACTGCTGTTTCAAGAGAGGGAAGGGAAGGAACCTCACGCTACAGATTTTTGTGACTTTGAGCAAGTCATGGAATTCCTTTATTTGTTATTCCACAATTCATCTGAACAAAAATTAATTAGGTGTCTACGCTGTGCAAAGAACTATAGGAGTAACTGAAAATGATGATTTTGAAGGACTTGTTTTTCTATGACTTTATAGATCACACAAACAGTTGGATTAGTCTTGCAAATATTCACACAGATAAATAAATAAATAAACAAACATATATATATATATATATATATATATATATATATATATATATACATATACACACACAGGAAATTAAAAGAGGAACCTAAATAAAGTTTAATAGATCCTTCCTCTAGTTTCTAAATCACATCAAATCAACAAGATAAATTTACCTCTTTTTCTGCATCCCACATTGTGCTGCACTTTACAACAGAGTATTAGGTACCTAGTAAGTGTTCAATAAATAAATACATATTTAAAGTAAATTGGGAGATATAAAAATGGAAAAAAGGGAAGATACAATCGCTACCCTATAGGGTTTTATAATGTCAATGAAGAGTATATAATAAACAATATACATTCCTAATTGTAGGTTGATATAGATATTCAGAAAGTGGTAAATAACAGTATAATAGTAGTAACTTAAAAGGTAAAGGCATTCAGATAAGAAAGAAATGTCCATGAACTTAAATACTCAGAGAGGACTTGTAGAAGATGGCATCAGGAATGAGATTTTAAAGGAAAAGTGGAATGTTAATTTTCAGGAAAAAATAAAGAAAAGTAATTTTAGTGAGGGGGTTATATAATTAAGCAAAGGTAATTCACTTGCACTCTGAAACAACATAGCCTATATAAAGCTGTGGATATCCTTGAATAATAAAAAGGTTTTCTCCAAGATTTCAAACTTTCAATTATTCTTCTTAAATCCTGACAAGTTTGGCATACAAAAGTCTCCCCCATAAAAAATTTAACAAAGTAAAGTCCAGATAACAAGCCATAATGTAATTTATATTTTATAAGTAGGAAATGTATAGTTTTAGGAGTTCTACCTTGTCTGAAGATCATTGACAAAGACTAGGAATCTGAGTACAAAATAGATTTATATGTATTAAGCAAGGGAAGGAAAATGATAAGATGAAGGAAAATGAGAATTATTATCTCTTAGCATCTAGGAGATATGAGAAAAGATTATTAAATAAAGTCAATTGAAAGGGAAATAGAGGGGGAAAGTTTTATCTGAAATAAGTGAGAGAACAATGAAAAGATTACATTTGGAAAATTAGGATTCTGGTATTAGGCTCTGTTTGGGTTAAGGAAGAAGATTCTGGGTATAAGGAAATAGATTGTGAACAAAATAATATGTTATCCGTACTGATTTTTAATGTAATAATATAACAGAATTTGATGAAAGAGAGAACAACCTTAACAAATATAACCTAAATTATCAATGGAATGAATTCACACAGAAAAACAAAGAACATTAATGAATGAATTAGAAAACAGAACTTTATCCATTGTTGCACATAAGCAACATACTTTGAACAAAGGTACAATATAAGTTTAGAATGAGATGTTTGAATAAAATATATAATGCCTTATCTGAATAAAAAAATGAGTTGCGATTATAATTTTTTAAAAAGAGTTAAAAAGACATACTTTTGAGGGGAAATAATATTCTTAAAAAGTCATAATTAATTAATTAATTAATATCATTATTGATTAATATTGATGATGAATCAATGAGCAGCTATTATAACTAATATACATTAGAAATATTAACATAAAATATACATGTTCTAAATGACATAACAATATATTGCCTAAAGGAAAAGTTGATATCTTTAAATATCAAAATGGTAGGATAATAATTATAGGAGATTTTAATATTCTTCTTTCAGGACTTGAAAAACCTAACAGAAAAGCAGGCAAATACAAAATCATCTATTTGGACATAATACTTAAAATTATTTTTGAATGTCTAAAACTGATTTCTGAGTGGTAATCATTTTATGTATGTATGCATGTATACATATGCATATGTTTACAAAACATATTGAAAAAATAAATAATAATATGAAATAAAATTATAACAGTGAGGCATCCAAATTTTATAGAATGAAATTAAGGTAGTCCTTAAAGGAAATTTTATGTTTGTATACAAAATAAATAAAACAGAAAAGAAAGGCACGTTTTATATATGGTGCTTTCTTCACTTACATGCTTATATGGGAAACAAATTTTGATGCTCACAAGGAAAATACTGAAGGGTGTGAGCCAAAGAGAAATTTAATTCTTGGAACCTCTTACACAAATCTTTCCTTATCTTGTTTCAGGGTCTATGCAGTAAGACCCAGGAGAGTTGGTTCAAAATCTCCTCTACTTGGCATAAAAACTTGGCAAACTTGGACTCATCCAGGAGCTTCACTGTTGCATCCAAAAGGGCTGGTCCAGGAAAATTCTTCACTGTTTTGCCATTGCCAATCCACTGCTCCAATCTCTCAGGCCATATGGTTCTTTGGAGAGGCCTTATAGATGCACAAGCTTCCCTGCCAGGAAACCAAATCCAAGTCTCTTTGTGTATCTGCTTCCCTCTCTGTGTCTCTCAGCTCTAGTGTTGTCTGAATGTCTATGTCAGTCTGTTCTTTCTCTGTCATTGAAAGACCACATCCAAGAGTTTGTATTTTAGAATATGAACTAACTTTGAGTTAATCAACTGTTCCTAATGTAATAATAAAGAAAAGAGAGGATTAGCCAGGACCAAGAATTAACTATGTCAGGACCATATGTTATCTAGGAATTAACTATAGTGAGGTAGTATTACCTGGGCAAGGAGATACAACTTCCTCCCAGACACGTATTATGTGACATAATATGCCATTAAAATTTAAAATCCACTGAATTACTGAATATTGACAAAAATATAAAACGCCCCCCAAAACAAAACAGAAAATAGAAACTGAGCAACTCGATCTCAGAAAAAAAATGAATTGAATAAGTCACAAATTAATTTCCAAGGTGGAGGAGAACATGAACCAGATGGTTTTACAAATGAATTCTATTAAACATTTAAAGAACAAAAATTCCCTATGGTACCTAGACAATTCCCCAAAATAAATAAAGAGGCCTAGAGCATGAATCCTGGGAAGAGGACAGACTGTGAAGCTTCCTCCTCAGTAAATCAAATAAATAAGCACCCCAAAAGTCAGCCACAGTCAGTAAACTCAAGAAGAAGAAATTTTAACATACCCATAAGAATATAACATAGCTCTTACACACACACACACACACACACACACACACAACACACACACACATACACATAGATACAGTTCATATATGCTAGAGATTCCTGTGGTCCTTGCGTATAATATACAAAAATTCAATTCAATAGGAGAGAAGAAAGCTAGAAAAGTGAGGGACAGGATTAAAGAGGAGAGGTAGACAAGAGACATATGATTTATTTCATTGCTCTTGGAGTTGTAGGAGAATGAGTATCATTTCTCCTTCAAGGATTAATCATCTACAGAGTGGATTCTAGTACATCCTAAAAAAAAAAAGAAGTATGAAAGGAAATTGTATGAAAACAAGGAAATTCTTAGGCAAAGTCATTACAAACTAATATCACTGAAATTAAGAAAAGAGGCAAGAAGAGCAGGAAGGGAGAAAACTAGGCAACCATACAGTAATTTTAAAGAGGCGAAAATATGTATGGATATTTATATCTTAATGTGTGGGTAGAAATGTATACATTGAATTATTTAATTTAGAAAGATAAAGTAAATCATAAGAAATGGCTTTTATATATCAACACATACAATTATATGCCAGAAAACTGAGAATTTAGAGGAAATACATGAGCATCTATAAAAAATATTCAAATTAACAAAAGAAGAAACAGAGATTTTAAACAACTCAAATGAAAAGAAAAAGAAAATCAAACAAGCTAAGTGAATTACCAAAATAAAACCTGGATTAATCAGACTTATTGAATTCTGTGAAGCATTTTACTCATACTTATAAAGTTGTTTTTTGAAAATACAGACAAAAAACATTCTATCAAACTACTTTTATGAGGCAGACATGATTCTGGTATCCAAGCTAGGGAGAGATGGGAAAGAAAAAGAACAATTTCCCTAATTTAAATAAAATAGTCACATGAGCACTACAACAATATATTCAGAAAAAATTCATTCTGACCAAGACAAATAATACCAAGTACTCAAGGATGGTTATTAAAGTATGCTAGAAAAAAACATTAGTACACTTTAGTATATAGAAATAAAATCATAAAAAGGAGTATGCTAGAGTTAGCCCCAAACATCATGCAAGAGTTCTCTCTGAACATTTACCTCTCAGAAATGGACAAATGTTACAAATCAGAACTTGAATTGTTGTTTTGTTAATTATTGAGACTTAAGAAAGTGATGAAGAAAATGCCAATTATTCAGATTAAACTTAAAATATGTTATTTATTATGGAATGTTGTGGGGGAAGGAGAGTTATTTTAAATACCTATGCAAAAAATGCATTGTCTTAATAGATTCAGAAAATGACTTTTACAAAGTATAGTACTCATTTATGTTTTTAAAAATTATAAAACATATAGGCATGAAAGAGATGTCTTTGCTATATAAAAGTAAAAACTATTATTGTTTTCAGAAGTGAAGGGGGAAGGAGAGAGGTTAAACATTTATATAGTTCTTACTATGTTCTACTCACCTTGCTAAGGAACTTCACAATTGTTATTCACTTGTTCCTCACAATAACCCTGGTAGTTAGATGCTGTGATTATCCCTACTTTAGATTTCAGGATTTTAGATTTCAGTGATATGACTAAATTCATGTGTCTATTACTGTGTGAGGTCACATTTGAACTCAAGTCTTTCTGACTCCAGCTCTAGTGCTCTATCTACTTACTTTGCCATGTAACTCTTTCTAGAGATCTGTATTACTCCCATCATCTCTATTTCTAATGCTCCAACTCATCCATGTATTATTGGAAAAACTTGAAGAAAGTAATAAACCATACTGATTGGTTTCACTATAAATTATTATCTAATCTAAACTGGACCCTTGTGGCAACAAGACAATCATTTCTGTTTCCCCCATTTTTACTCCATTGTCACTGACCACTGTTGAAAACCTTTTATTCCTTTCTCAAGACTCTCAAGGTACCCCCCACACACACACACACAATTCTTGTAGCTGAAGAACTCTTCTCAGACTTCACCAAAAAACACTGAGACCATTCACTAAGAGGTTCTCCCTTCCATCCTCCTCTTCACTTCATATCCCTCTCTATGATCCTCTGTTTTCTACTCCTTGACTGAGTCTCTGATAGTGAAGTGACCTTTCCAATTTCCAATTTCCTTTGATCCTTTCAATCTTCTTTCAATAAACTGCCTTTGAAATTCCTCCTCTCTACTTATCTTCAATGTCTCCCTACCTACTGTTTCTCTGCTATCTAACAGAAAGCTCAAGTCTCCTCCTTCCTTAAAAATTCATCACTACATCATACCATCCAGGCTGACTATTATTCTTTATCTCTCTTCTTTTTTTCAGTTAAACTTTTTGAAAATATGACTTTTCTTGACCTGTTTCC
This sequence comes from Monodelphis domestica, assembly GCF_027887165.1. Taxonomy (NCBI): domain Eukaryota; kingdom Metazoa; phylum Chordata; class Mammalia; order Didelphimorphia; family Didelphidae; genus Monodelphis; species Monodelphis domestica. The sequence goes on from NC_077234.1 coordinate 157,716,702, forward strand.
ACTTTCTTTTAAACCTTTAGTGTAACTTCTAAGTTGGCTCATCATTCCATTGAAAATGCTTTCTTTCAAGTTGTCATCGATTTTTTAATTGTAAAGTTAATTACCTTTTCTGTTTTCATTCTTCTTGGCCTCTTTCCAATCTTCAACAATGTCAACCACATTCTTCCTTTGTATGCTCTTCCCTCTCTGGATTTTCCATGACTGTTGCACTTCCTACCTATCTGACTGTTCCCTCTCAGATTTTGTTGCTGGGTCTTCATCAATATTATATATACTACAGGAATATGTCCGTCAAGACTCCATGGTGGGCTCTCTTCTTTTTTCTCTCTATGCTATCTTACTTGACCTAATTGATTCCCAAGTATTTAATGATCATATTTATGTAGAGGAATCCCAGACCTTTATAGTCAGCCCAAGTCTCCCTTCTGACCTCTAGACACATATCACCAACTGCTTATTACATGTTTTGTACCAGATATCCCAAAGGTGTGATAAGTTCAACATGCCTTCTCAAAAGAAAAAAAAACATTTCATTATCATATTTCCATAAACAAACCTTCTTCTGAACATGCTTAACTAGCACCAAGAGCACCACGATACCTTGAGTCAGGAATACCAGCCACGTTCACCATCATAGTGGCTTCCTTTATTCCTACTCTCATTCATTTTATATAGCCAATTTTGTGACAAATCATGCTGTTTCCAGCTTTACAACATCTCTCATTTTTCCCCTTTCTCCCTCTTACATCCACTATTTCTAGTCCAAATTCTTGTCTCCTTTCATTTGGACTATTACAATAGACTTTAATATGTAGCCTTTCCTCAAGTTCCTCCAAAATCAATTTGCTTTCTACTTGTCTTCCAAAGGGATCCATATTTGATCCTGGACTTTATTGAGTAGGTAGGGATGTGATCAATCTCTTAGAACCTCTGGCTTCCTTCAACAATAAATTCATTAAATTCTACAGGAAGCCTTTCCTACTCTACTGCCTATGGTTACTAGATAAATATCTACTCTGTGTCATATATACATGTAATATATAGATATAGATATAGATATATGGATGGATGGATGTTGTTTTCCCCATTAGAATAAATATCCTTGAATATAAGGCCAGCTTTTGCCTTGTGCTTTTTATTCCTAGCTCTTATTAGAATGTCTGGCACACTGATTAGTTTTCCAATACAAAGATAGCTAAAATAAAGGTATTCAAACTCTCCCCACTATCATTTAGCAAAATTCTAGACGTGTTAGCTATGGAAAGCAGTAAGAAAACAAAACTAATGTTGTGAACATTGGCAAAGAAGAGACAAAATTATCTCAATTTGCAAATGGCATGATGGTATACTTAGAAAATCCCAGAGACTCAGTGAAGATACTAATGAGACTATTAATAACTTTAACAAGGTTTCAGAATACATTATAAATAAGCAAAATCATTTTATACCATACTAATAAAAGAAAATAGTATAAGAGAAATTTTATTCAGAATGACTACAAAATACATAAACTATCTAAGAGTTTTAACATATCAAAACACATGAAATATTTATAGAAATACAATTATAAGAACACTCTTGCAACAATTATTTTTCTAAAACTCTTTTCTGTTTTCTTTAAAAAAACATATCAGGAATATCATATACATTGTTAAATTGGCTGCACTAGACATTTTTTCTTTGCTTTCTAGTTACAAAGGAGGGTTAAGTTTAGGGTGGGCAGAGAGGATGGAATGTTTTAGAAATTATAACAATTAAAGCAACAGTAAAAATTAGTTTTTAAAACAGAAAAAGAAGGCAATCTACTGATTATGAATATGATCCTGATACCTAAACCTGGGAGTAATAAAAAAAGAGAAAGATATAGCTCAATATCACTTATATTAATATTAATATTGGCCAATATTAATATTGATGTTAAACAAAATACTAACAGACTCTTGCTTAATTTATTAAATATTAATCTATAAAATAGATACATCATTTTGAATACATTTATCAAATAAGACAGACATTTTCTTTAAATATTGTAACAGAAGAGGATTGTAATTTAAACTATAGTTCTACTATATAAAATTCATTTTCCTTTACATACATGATCTTAACCTGACATAAGTTCAACGTTATTTTCAAATCTATCCTGCCTGTCTATGATTTTTTCTCATTTCTCTTCCATTCTTTTCAGTACATTTTTAAAAACATACTTCAAAGATCCTCTTTTCTTTCTTTTTTTTTACTCTATCTTCTCCTTCCCATCTCCCCACATAAAAATAAAAATAAAGACTTTGTAATGAATACATATAGTCAAGCAGAACAAACTTGTCTTGTGGGTATACTTCCAAATACGTTCTAGCAAAGCATTTGACAATCTCACACTATTATTATGAACAACTTGGAGAGAAATGGAGTAGATACTAGTATAGGTAAGTGGATTCAGGAACTGGTTGAATGGTGATACCCAAAGAGTAGTTACTGCCTGCTGCAAAAATGAAGGAAAAAACACTACTTAAGAGTGTTAAGACCAAGCTAAGAAAGGATATAAGTAAGAGAATTCTAGGAAACCATATCAAATTGAATTAATTCTCTGCCATTGAAAGAATTAGCAAGTGTGACTTCAGAAAACAGGGAACTTTTTATCTAAAAAAAAAAGAAGAAATTCTATCATTAGTAGACTATAAAATGAATATGAGGCAACAGTGTGCTAATTATCCAAGAGAGTAGTAAAATGCCCAGGACAAAGGAGGCAGGAGTCTTGTTATACTCTGCCCTTTTTAGACCGCCTCTGGAATATTTTGTTCAGACCTGGTTAATAAGATGGAGAGTGCCTGGAAGAGTGGTGTCAAACTCAAAACTCTCCAGCACTGCCCAAAAGAGTTTACATGTAATTGTGAAATGTTTGACAAAATAAGTCAAAATACAGAGCAACATAGTGTTCACTTGCGGTTTTCTAAGTCCATATGCGGCTGGAAGGGATCCATTCCTATATGAGATTGACACCACTGGTCTAGAGAACAGTAACCAGTATGGTGAAGGGCCTATAGTTCATGCCAGGAGGCTCCTGCCAACAACAAATTGCCTTTTTAATTTCTGAAAACATTCTTGCCAGGTGATTTCAGGTAATGTATACTTTATACTGTGAATGATTCCAAATGTTTCTAGTTCATGCCATGAAAATCAGTTGAAATGGGGAATGATTTGCCTAGGGAAAGAGAGATAGTAAGAGGGAGATGATAGCTGTCTTCAAGTATTTGAAGACTTGTCACATGGAAAAGCTTTCAGATTTATGTTTCTAAGGAGACTTCCTACTGTTGTGAGAGAAACACACCCAAGCTTGTAGCAGGATCTCTCCCAAGAAAGGAAGACTCAAACTCCATTCAATGAGAAGTAAGAAGAGGTTTTTCTTGGAAGAAGTTTACAGTCTAATAGCTGGTGAAATAGCTGGGGGCATGGATTAGCCTGGGGGGAGAGGAGCAGAGTCAGAGTAGCGTAGCCTCTCTGATGCTGATAACAGAGCAGTTCTCCAAGTGTAGTGTATCAACTCCAGCTGTGGAGCAGCAGCTCTGGAGATGATGGAAGAGCACAACAGAGAATGGGGTGGTAACCTCTGAGGAGGAGTCACAACTCGAGGTGTGGATCAGAGTTTCTGGGAACTTCTAGAGAAATCCCACCTTTTCTCCTTCTAGCCCCCAAACCTGGAAAACGTTCATGTCCAAATTCAGGTAAAGGTATGGTCTTTAGTTTGACATGTACATCATAGTGTCTAAGGAGCATGTGCAGATGTGGGGGGTTCCTTCTGGATTATCAGAGTCCTGGAAGATGCACATGCCCCATCAGTTTCCCTATTGTTCACCTTGTCATTATTTGTCAATGTGGAAGAGGTCTCACTACCCTTCTGGAATGTGATCATGGTTGGGGAGAGGGAGTTGCAGCTCAGAAGATAACCACTTATAGGTAACTAATTATGTCTTAAAAGTTCAGAACTAAAGCAAATATAGAACAATATGAGTGATCCATGAAACAGATTAGGTACAAAGCTAGTAACCAGTATGGAAAATTACAGATCCAGTACAAGTGATTAATGAACTGATCCACTGATCAACAATACTACAATGATCTGCAATTCATGCTTGATTAATGCTGAAACTAGATTTTGCAGTCGATGTTTACCTAGTGCGAAAGGGTGATGAATACAAGATTCGAGAGTATGAGGATCTTGCTCCTATTACTGCCCACTGCCCATCTCCATCATGTTGGAAGAGAGGCATGCAGTCTTGCTCTCACATAATGGTTCCAGCAAAAAGTTAAACACAAAGGGACTTAAAAAAAATAAAATGACAATCTACATTAAGTGAATTCTTCCACCACAGAACTGCATCAAAAGTTAGTCAGAAGGCCCCTCCACTTTTCAACACCTCAAGGAAAGGGGCCTCCAGCAAAGCCATAACCAGTACAGGTACAAGAATTCTTCCAACAGAATTAGATAATGTCCAGAAATATGTGTAGCTTGCAAGACTCTGTAGAGCCAGCAAGGAAGGAAAAAGAGTCCTAAGAGAAATCCCCTGAGTGATGAGAATCATACAGTGTATAAGAAGGGAGTTACTGAGAGTGGCAGCTACTGGTGCAGTCTGAGCCCTTGTACATTTAGGACCAGGAGCTCTAAGGTTCCTAGCATTCTTTCTGGGGAGGCCACAAAAGACTGAGGAGCTATATCATTAGGAACTTTAGTTCTCCCAGGAGAAGAGGGACATGGTTTGGTGGTCAGTAAAGACCTTAGTTGGTCCAGGTGGAGAAGAAAGACCTTTTATACTACTCAAAAGTGCAACAGGGAATGATGCCTTGTCCCTTCATGAAGCATCATTTCAGAAATGTAGACTGGAGAGATTTTTAAAGAAGGTATTTATGGCTATAAATGAGAGAGATATCCAAATATCTAACCTAGAAGGAAAGAGTAGCTTCATAACTGTAAACAGAGACTGAATGGGGGAAAATGTTTTTTCCACAAAAATTACATGAAAATTTCTAGGGGGGAAATGAAGAAAGAGATGAAAAATGAGGTGTCAACATGGAATCTAGAATCCCCAAACTTGTAGCATAGTAAAATCTAATGAACCTTCTCATCTCCAGAAGCCTCTTCTAATATATCACATCCTTCTTCTGAGGACCGAACGTGGGACCTTCAGTTTTCAAGACTGAGGTGCTGCCTACTGTGCTATAGAGTCACACAGCTTGGCCTTCGCCCCCACCTGAAGTCTTTACCTTAGGGTCCTTTATTCAGTCTGAAACTCCTAACTTGAGATTCCCTTCAGGGTGGATTCTCACAGGAACAGGGAACAAGTATAAGCTTTGAGTCTTTAACTTACAAGTTAGTTCTAAAACTTGAGATTCATCAGATCTTACTAGGTTACAAGTTTTGGGTTTCTAGATTCCTTGTTGACAGAGATAAAAGCTATGAAGAACTAGACACAGGATATATAGCTCAGAACAGAAAACGGTAAAGTTTACCCAAGTAATAGATCCCTGGACATTCTATTTCAAGAAATCACAAATGAAAATTCCTTAAATCTACTAGAACCAGAGATCAAAGAAAGTCTAGAAAGCATCCACCAATCACTTTGAGAAAGACCCAAAAGAAAAGTCCTTAGAATGTTATAAATTTCTAGTACATTCCATCTTCTAACATCTCATCTTAATTTGGAATCTAATTTTCATAACCAAAACCAAATAGATATATTTTCAATATATAGAATTATACCATACAATTATATAATTTCTCTAAGAAAATTGCTTTTGGTTCTTCAGAGTTTAAAATTAAAAGTTAAGTTAAAAATTCACAAGACCTTTCATCTTTTTGCTGGATAGTTTCTCGAAAGAAATTGGTATGTGCTTATCATGTTGCGACAACATCAGATTATCTTTCTTGCCAGGTGGTTTTAGTTTAAAGGATTCCAAATTCAGGACCTTTTAGACTTTAAAATAATCAACAAGTTTTCTACATTTTGGGAACCTGCTGCTTTTGTAAGGTTTCATGTACATTTCTAACCCAAGTATCCCACTATTTTTGTACAAAGGAACATATTTCCTTCTTCTGGGAAAAAATCCTAACTTGGGTCTTTGATTCCACTAACCTCTTCTCTTGTTAGCCTCATTCTCTTGTTAGGATCATCATCTATATAATGAGGATAGTAATAGTACCTACTTCACAGGGGTGTGAGGATCAAATAAGAAAACAAATGGAAAGTACTTCCCAAAATGTAAAAATAGTATATAGATGTCATGGATAATGTTATATTTTATGGTATATAAAATTTCAAATGTATTTCATTCTATTTTAATTCTAATAATAAATCTCCCTATATAACCCCACTAATTCAGCATCATTTTACCTCTATTCATCATGCTTTTCTCCTATATAATAGTCTTTATAATAAAACTCAAAACATTTCCTGAAACCTTTAACTTAGGAATTTTATAATATCTATACCTAATTTATATAAAATAGATAAAGCTATGATTTTCTTTTTCATGTTTTAGTTAATACTCCACATTTCCCAACACTTTTAATAATATTTTATAAATCTACTTAATATCTTCATTTCTTTAGTCAAGTCATATTCCTTTAAGATACCTTTGTGTGGTCTGAAGTACATTGCTAAGCACCAGTACTCTAGCTACTTTGTATCATTATTATTTATGTGAACATTACTGCTTAGTCTGGTATAAATATTCAATAGATTATTAACAATTAAATGTTTAGATAATAAAAGTTATATCAGAAAATTAATGGACTTCTAAAAGAAAAGCACACTACAATTTTTTTTTCTAAAAAAAGATTCATTTTTTTTTAATGGTTGTGGCACATGGGTATCCAATACATCCCAGTTAGAGAATCATTTCATTTAGTCTCTTTCAATACAAGAAGTACCCCTAATAAATCTCAGATAATATTCCCACAAATGTAACTACTGAGAGAAATGGACCTCACCATGTTAATATTTACCTGAAGTTTTTTGCTACCTACTACATCTCTGGTCTTGATTTTGCACCCCAAATTTATATCATGCTATCAGGTCTGGATTCCCAGAGAAGGACCAATATCCACACTGGTCTGCTTTAATTTTCATAAAACCAGCTACTCACATGATTGCAACATTAGCTCTTAAATATAACCATTTACTTAACAAAAAATGTAAAATCAATAAGTCAGAGGTACTCACTATAAGCAAAAGAAGGAATAATCAATATATCATAGTTATGTAAGGGGTTATTAATATTGAGACCAGTTTGGTAAAACACCTCTACTTATTTATTCAGAGGAGAATTGGTAAATTATATGATTGTCTTCTAGATACTGGGGCATCAAGATCTGTGCTAATGAGTATACCTGATTCTAGTTGTAATTCTGTTGGCTCAATTAGTGTTGTCAGGGTTTCAGGACCTCCTTTGGAAGTTCAAAAGCTTTCACCACAAATGTTGTCTATAGGACCTGTTGAACATTCATTTCTTCTAATGTCTAACTCTCCTATGAATTTATTAGAGAGATTTGTTGTCTAAATTAAGAGTCACAATAGTATGTACTCAAGATGGTGATATTACATTAGAACTACTGGAAGAATCTCTGAATTTGTTCCCAGTATTCTTTTTAGATAATCAATAAATAGATATAACTCAAAAATTTTAAATACCAGTAGATATATCCAAATATCTCTGAGCTACATTTTCTACAAATGTAGGCCTACTTAAATCAGCTATTCCAGTCCAAATTAGAACGAGAGGTGATCCACCTCCATTTATCCATTATAAAAGGAAGCCATTGAAGAAATTATGCCAGGGATAAATTCTTTAATCAAAGAGAAGATATTAATCCCCTGAAAATCAGAATACAATACACCCATTTTACCAATTAAAAAAACAAAATTAGATGAAAATTGAAAACATGTATAACGATTGTTCCAGATTTGAGGGTTATTAATAATTATAATAATTATTATTTAGTTATTTTAATTATTATATGTATATAAATATTATATATAAACAAATATAAATATATAAATAATTAAAATATAAAAATAAAAATTAATAAAAAATTAGTAATAAAAAAGACATCCTATTATCCTAAGTCCATCAACTAATATTTCCTCTATACCTAGTAATGCTAAATATTTTACAGTAATAGATTTGTGTTCCACATTCTTTTCAATACCCATCCATGAAGATTCCCCAAAAATATTTGCATTTACCTGGAAAGGGTCTCAAAAATGTGGTGCAACTTTGTTTTCCTAAATTTTTACACAAGATTGGCAGACAACAGGATTTTGAATAACCTACAATCTTGCAATATGAGACTGGCACATACCCACACAGCAATAGACTCAATATGTGAGGGAGAAAGTGGACACACCCAAAGCAAAGAAAAACATGAGTGATGAAATCTCATGAACTTGGGATAACTTGCTGTAAGAATCTATATCACTGGTGCTTTCATTCACACCTAAACTAATAGAAAATTTGCTTCTCTGAAAACTGCTCTCCTTCTGGTACTCAATTTTCTCCTACCAGGCAATTTGACTTCCATTCTACTATAAAAATGATTGAGAAGCTCTTTTAACTAACAATCACCTTTAAAAGGATTATTGAGTAATCACTTCCCTTTAAGGCTGAGAACCACAAAGGTCATCTGGCTGGCTATCTCTGGACAATGTAGACAGCCCAGACAGCAAATAATTAAGAAATAATTTGCATCAACCAACCAACTCTCAGTCAGCAAATTTAATGCATATCATTTGCAAAACCTCTCTTTTCCCTTTCAAAATTTTCTTCTCACACCAGAGAACAACAGACCGAAAGGATTTGCTAATTCTCAGATTGAGAATCAGAATATTGATAAATGTGAAGATAAAATTGAAGATTGTCCCAAAGGCCAATTCATGATATCTTCCAAAAATAATTAGCCTTTTTTCATACAATCAGGCAAGAGAAGCTATGGTATTCTTCTCAGCTTACTCTCCTGCTGGTTTCTTCCCACAGCTCCATTAGAACTTGCTTTTCCACTGTCTCTTAAGTAGTTAAAGGAAAAGCTTCACCCATCTCTCCTAAAAATTCAGAAAAAGGAGAGCATTTTCAGTTGATTAGATGTTGGACTGGAGGCAAGTAAGTGGCAGTAGCACAGTGGATAAAATCACTGGAGTCAAGAAGTCCTGAATTCTAATCTGGTCTTACATATTTATTAGCTGTTTGACTCTGGGGAAATCATTTAACTTCTGTCTTTCTAGATTTACTCAATTGTAAAAGGAAGATCATAGAATCACATATTTAAAGGGTTGTGCCAAGGATCAAATGAGATAATAGTTTTACAGCACTTTACACAGTACATGGCACAGAGTAGACACCCTTAATAGTTGTTTGTTTCCTTCTCCTGTCTGTTTTTGATTTTTCCAGTCAGTTTCCTCACCATGGAATAAGTTTCTTAACTTCACTCTCAGTAGTTCAAAACAGTACTTTTGCATTCTCAGTGACAACTTATGAAGTAAAAAAAAAATTAAATCATGAACTCCACATTTCTGTTAGGTTTAAAATTGAGAATCTATATCTAATCGTTCCATTGTCTTCAACCAGTGATGTGACTTTTTTTCACTTTGGGAAGGATAGTGCCTAGAGAAAGTTTAAATGATTAGGAGGTTATGGTTAAGAATAAAGAATGTAACATTTTGATTATGGAAGTAGAACATTGTGTTCAATAGCAAGATCCATGGTATGACCACACTTTTGGGTGGTTATGGTGGAATGAGGGAATGGATCACAGAAGTTGAAGATATTTGGGAACTAGTAGTTGACGGTATTTAGGGAATGTCAACATGACTGTTGAAGTCTTATGTTTTAAATTCAGAAGTTAGGAAGGAGGAGATAACAAATCTTGAAAAATAAAGAAGAGTGGCCTGAAGTCAGTAAATAATACCCCCCATATTCTGTATTTATTGAAAAATGTTATAATGATAATAGATAGACAAAAATGCACTGAAGAGAAAAATTTATTATAATATAGAAAATTCCCCGAGGAAAAGAACTCTTTACAAAGTAGAATTGGCCAAATGGAAAATGAGGTACAAAAGCTCCCTCAAGAAAATCATGTTTTAAAAAATAGAATTGAGCAAGTGAAAGTGAATGACTTCATGAGACAATAAGAAATAATGAAAGTCAAAAGAATGAAAAAATAGAAGAAAATGTGAACTATCTTACGTGTAAAATAACTCACTTAGAAAATAAATTCAGGGGAGATAATTTAAGAAGTATTGGACTACCTTGAAGCTATGATTAAAAAAAAGAGTTTTGACATCATCTTTCAAGAAATTTTTAAGGGAAACTGCCACAATATTCTAGAAAGAGAAGGCAAAATAGAAATTAAATGATTCACCAATCACCTCCTGTAAGAGAACCCAAAAGGATAACTCTCAGGAATATCATAGCTAAATTCCAAAACTTCCAGGTCACGGAAAATATTACAAATAGCCCAAAAGTAGTCATTCAAATACTGTGGAGCCACAGTCAAGATAACACAAGATTTAGCAGCTTCTACATTGAAGAATCAGATGGCCTAGAATATGATATTCCAAAGGGCAAAAGAGCTAGGAAAACTTGACCAAGACACAGAAAAACTGAGCATAATCCTTCAGAGAAAAAAAATGGATATTCAATGAAATAAAGGATTTTCAAACATTCCTGAAGAAAAGAACAGAGCTCAATGGAAAACTTGACTCTCAAATATAAAACTCAAGGGAAACATAAAAAGTTACACAGGAAAGATAAATTAAAAGTCATTCAATAATGCTATATTGTATACATGGGGATTCCTGTAACTCCAAAGAACTTTATCATTATTAAGGCAGTGAGGAGTAGTATACACTGACAAAGGGCAGGGTTGTAGGTTGAATATGATGGGATAATATAAAAATAAGATTAAGACATGAGAAAAATGGAGCAGGGTAAATTATTGCACAAAAATCTATTCTACAGCAGAGGGAGAGATTGGGGGGGGGGGTGTAACCACATGAATCTTCCTCTTATTGGAATTGGTTCAAAGAGAGATGGGCATACCCAACCAATTTGGTATAGAAATCTATCTTACTCTATAAGAAAGTAGGATGTGAAGGGAGCAAGAGAAAGAAGTGTGGGCCTGATAGAAAAGAGTGTAAATTGGGGAGGTGGTGGTCATAAAGTAATAAGGAGGAAATAAGATGGAGAAAAATACACAATAATCATAACAAATGTCTCATTTCTCAAATACATAGAAATGACTTGAACATATAAGGATACAAGTCATACCCCAATTGACAAATGGTCAAAGGATATGAACAGGCAGTTCATAGACAAAGGAATTAATGTTCTCTATAATCATTCAAAAATTTCTAAATCATTATTAAATAAATGCAAATTAAAACAACTCTGAGGTATTAATCTACTATCAATTGGATGTTAGGACAGAAAAGGAAAATGACAACATTTGGAAAAGATAAGAGAAAATTGAGACAGTAATGCACTCTTGGTAGAGTTGTGAAATGCATCATTCTTTAGAGCAATCTTGATTTATGCCCAAAGGGCTATTAAACAGTGCATGCCCTTTAATTCAGTAATAACATTATGTTTGTCTCCCAAAGAGATAAAAAACAAAAAGAAGGACTTATTTGTATAAAAATACTTAAAGTGGCACTTTTTGTAGAGGTAAAGAAATGGAAAGTTTGGAGATACCCATTATTAGAGAATAGCTGAGTTAGTTAAGGCATATGATTTTTATGGAATACCATTGTGCTTTAAGAAATGACAAGTTGGAATAGCTCAGAAAATCCTAACTTGTACTGAAGCAGAGTGAAATAAGCAGAACCAAGAGAACATTGTACACAGTGACAAGAATACTATACAATGAACAACTGTGAATAACCATAGCAATTGAATGGTCCAACATTATCCCAAAGGATTCATGACAAAAAAAAAAATTCCATCTGCTTCCAGAGAAAAAAGAATTGATAGAATTTGAATTCAGACTAAAGAAAACTTTTTGCACCTTTTTTTTGTATTTGTTTCCTTCCACCAAAGAATTAGCATGGAACAAATGTTTTATGTGACTGCATATGTAATATGTGACCAGGAAGGGCAATTTGGAACTATGCCCAAAGGGCACTAAAAGACTGCTGCCCTTTGATCCAGCCATAGCACTGCTGGGTTTGTACCCCAAAGAGACAATAAGGAAAAAGACTTGTACAAGAATATTCATAGCTGCGCTCTTTGTGGTGGCCAAAAATTGGAAAATGAGGGGATGCCCTTCAATTGGGGAATGGCTGAGCAAATTGTGGTCTATGTTGGTGATGGAATACTATTGTGCTCAAAGTAATAATAAAGTGGAGGAATTCCAGGGAGACTGGAACAACCTCCAGAAAGTGATGCAGAGCAAAAGGAGCAGAACCAGGAGAACATTGTACACAGAGACTGATACACTGTGGTACAATCAAATGTAATGGACTTCTCTGTTAGTGGCAATGCAGTGATCCTGAATAATCTGCAGGGATCTACGAGAAAAACCACTATCCACATTCAGAGGAAAAACTGTGCAAGTAAAAACACTGAAGAAAAAGAACTGCTTGAATACATGGGTTGAAGGGATATGATTGAGGAGAGACTCTAAATGAACATCCTAATGCAAACACCAACATGGAAATAGGTTCTGATTAAGGACACAAGTAATACCCAGTGTAATTGTGCTTCCGCTATGGGAAGGGTGGATGGAGGGAAAGGAGGAAAATAATGTGATTATTGTAACCAAGGAATAATGTTCTAAATTGACTAAATAAATTAATTCAAAAAAAAAATAAAATGTGATCAGTAAATGTTAAATAAAATAAATAAAAACACAATGGAGTATGGGTAACATTAGTGTGGTACTCTTCAAGTTAATATGCTTCTCTATGGGTCTTCCTCTATAGTTTGATAGCCCCCATTTCTATTGAAGGAAGTGAGTTTTACCATTCAAAAGTGAATTTGAAAAAGTTGTTGTCTCTCTCTATCTCAGGCTCAGAGAGCAAAATAGTGGCTCTCAATCCTGGATCTGTCACAAACACAATCTGACTGTGTTATATAACAACAAAAAGTTTAATGATGTATATAAGCAAGGACTGGGTAGGATTGTATAATTGAAAATCTGTTACCCTAAAAAAAGAACTACATTTTCTGAGATCCCACTGACTTCCTATCATTATGTACTTCCTGTATAAAGAGGATAAAGTCAGTGGGAGTTGAGTCTCTTGCTCTCTTTTTGGCATGCAGCCAGTGGTATTGGTGGTGAGTGGGAATTTTGAAAATGGCAAACCAGCCATGAGCACTTGGTTTTTATTTTGTATCCTCTTTATTCATTGATTTCTAATGATCATTTAATAAACTTCTTAAAATATAATATTTTATTAATAAGATAAAATTTAATTTTTACAGAATGGTGGGCTATTACTCCAGCCTTCAAGTCTAGGAGACTTTCAAAGGCCTGTCTTTGGTTCTTGAATGTTAATTATCAACCTGACCTCTCTATGCTGTAACCCAATTCCCTATTCTAGCTTCTCTCTCTAAGCCATTCTAAAATAGTCTTTGGTAAATATGAATAGATCAGATCAGCTGGATAAGGGTGGTGAACAAATGGTAGGGCCACAGTGGCCTAAGGGCCAACACCTACAGGGCTGCTGGAAGTAACAGACAAATCACAGTTTTAGGTTCAGACTAGCTTTCTTCTCAGAGTCGCACACATAGTTTAAAATCAAGATCAGGAACAAAAGAGGAACAAAATCAGGAAGAGAGGGAGAAATCAGTCCAGAAACTGGAAACTTCTCCCATGGCCAGCAGTTAACTTCCCAGAAGTCCCCTCTCCAAAGTTCTGAATGAATCAGGAACTCTCCAGCTTCAGCTTCTAGTCCTCCCTTTATTCTGTCCCCACATTCTTTTTGGAACCCTTCTTTGAATTCTAGCCAAGACCTTTTTGCTTTGCACCCTGTATCTCTTGGCACTTACCTTTGCTCTCACTATTCTCACACTATTTGAGTCTGTCATCATTGTTGTGTTCATTTAATTGATTCAGGAATGATTCACACAGCAGAAAGAGTCATTTCCGGTCCACAAAAATACAAGTGTTTTCATTTTTTGTGCTGCTATTTGGTATTTCTCATGTTCAAAAGGCGAATGGGCTGCTTCAGGAGGAAGTGAGTGCTCCTTCGCTTGAAGTCTTCAAACAAAGCCTAGATGATCACTTATCAGGTATATTGTAGAAGAGAAGCTTGTTCTGATCTGGTCGAGATTTGTCTACTTAGTTTGTGAGGTATCTTCTCTGAGATTTTTTGATTTGCTAGTGACTGCCACATATAAAAAATGCCCTAAAAAAGTGACCAGAGATTGAAACATTCTTTCAGCACCCTTTTTCTGTGGTTCTGGCTCTAGCTTCTTAGTTCCCATTTTCCAGACTCACTGACCTTCTCTATATTAAGTTTCTATGATACTTATCAACTGAGTTTATTCTAGTTTTAGTCATGCATCTGACATTTTGAGTTTTTGCTTTGCTCCTCAATTATCTACTTTATGTCTCCAGTCTCACAGAGTCTACTGAGCAAGTCTTAACTAAATATATCAACAATCCTGCCTCATACCATGTTTTAGCAACATTCTAGTAATATGCAAAAATAAATAGCTGAAAGAAAAAGGGAAACACAAAAGGCATAGAAATGGATTAGTCACAGAAGTAAAAAAAGAAAAAACAATAGATTTAAATATACTAGAAGCCAAGGAAGGGAATCCTTCATGGAAAAGGTTATTGCAAACTCTGCCATTTATAGCAGAGAAGTTAGAGATGAGCAAGAGGGAGGTCTTTGGATTTAGCCAGAGAAGGAATTGATTACTTTATGGGATCCTTTCAGTGATCTGATTGGATTAAACAGGAAAGAATGGAATGTATTTTGAAAATTGGAGATAAAAGAAATAAACCACTTATTCAATGACTGAGAAACAAAGAAAAGAAATGGAATCATAGTTTATGGGGACAGAAAAGCCAAGTAAAGTTGCTAGTTTTTAATACCAGGAAAGCTTGGTATGCATTAAAACAAAATAAAAGAAAGAAATTGAAGAAGCAGAGAATTAGTAGTGAGAACCAGCACTCTTAAGAAAAAGGAAGAGATGGAATTTAGGGGAAAATGAGAGTTATAATTTCAGAAAAATAGAGGAACAACTCTTCCTCAAGATCACAGAACATATGAAAATAGGTCTATAAACAGAGATATGCTGAATAAATATGGAAGAGGTCCTTCAGTTGGTTTCTTTCTAATTTTTTATAGATTATAGGTCAATACAATTTTCAATAATCATTTTCTGACATTTTGTGATCCATGCTCTCTCGCTCCCTACTAACACATTTCCTTTTCCTAAATGGCAGGTAACATTGTATAGGTTATACATGTGTTATTATACAATACATATTTCTATGTTCATCAGGTTGTGAAAGAAGACACATATCACTTACACTAGAAAAAATTAATGGAAGAAATAAAACAAAGAATGATATACTTTAATCTGCATCTAGACTCTCAGTTTCTGATTTTAAAATAAAAGCAAACAAACAAAAACCCTTATCTTCCATCCTGGGATCAATGACGTTAGAAGACTAGAAAATTGGGGTTAAGTAACTTAACCAGGATCACACAGCTAGAAGTGTTTGAGGTCAGATTTGAAACCAGGACCTTTAGTACAGTCTCTAGGAATGGTTCTCAATCCGTTGAGTCACCTAGCTTCCCCTCGTCAGGTCTTTCTAAAGCATTGGATAGCCTTTTTCAACCAGTGTTCCTTACAGTTTTTCTGGATTCTTGCATTGTTTATGACAGATGTTATTCACAGCTGATCATCCTGTTTTATTGTTTTTATAGAGTACAACATTCTCCCGGTTCAATTTACTTCATTTTGCATAACTTCATATAAGCCTTTCCAGATTCTTCTGTGATCATCTTGTCATTTTTATGGCACAATAGTATTCCATTTCAAGCATATAGCACAACTTATTCAATCATTCCCCCATTGATGGACATCCTTCAGTTTCCAGTTCTTTGCTACCACAAAAAGAGCTACTATACATATTTTTGATATATGTAGATCCTTTCTTCCTCCCTTTGATCTCTTTGGAATATAGATCTAGTAGTGCTTTTGGTGGATCAAAGAGTATGCATAGTTTTGTGGCCTGGTTCCAAATTGCTCTCCAGAATGATTGTATCAGTCCATAGTTCCACCAACAGTATATTGTCCCAATTTTCCTCTATCTCCTCCATTCCAAAAGTAGATTCTGTTCCAGTTCTTTACCTTTATTCTGTAGATATCCCTTTACTTTAAATGTGTTTCTTAAAAAAAATCACATAGTGGGAATATGATCCTGAGCTTTAATTCAATCTGCTTACCTCTTCTGCTTTTGGGGAAATTTCATCCCATTCACATTCATAGTTATGATTACTGTGTTTCCCTCCATCTAACTTTCTCCTGTTTATCCTTTTCTTCTTTCAGTCTTTTCTGTTCATGAGAATTTTGTTTCTGATTACTGCCTTCTCAAGTTCATCTTCCCTTTTGACCCTCCCCCACCTTTGCTTGTTGCCTTTCCCCTTATTATTCCCCTGTAAAGTAAGCTAATAGAATGATGATGTTATTCCTACTTTGCAACAATTCTAAGGGGAATAAGGTTTAATCACTGCCTGCTACCCTTAATCTTCTCTTCCATTGTATGATCTTTATGTATGATAGTTTACCCCAACTTTTCTCTCTTCTCTTTTCTTAACCCTTGATTTTGTTTTGCACTTTTTTTTAATATCATCCCATCATATTCATTTTGCTTCCTTCTCCTATCCACTACCCTAATAGTGATAAAATTCTTAACTATTTTTCAAACCTTAAATATTCTAAGTAATTTAAGGGTCTTAAGTATCTTACCACTTTCTGTTGTAATTCAATCAGTCTAATACAAATTGTTTCCCCTGGTTACTGTAATCATTTTATGTACTTATCTCTTGTATCACAGATATTTTTAGTATCTTAGTCATCACCTTGCATAATAATGCAATAAGTTTAACTCTACTTCTTCACTTGATTACCTTAAATTTCATAAATACCTTAAGTATCTCTTGTATAATAGATATCATAAATCTCCTACTTAACACTTTCCCATGTAGAAATCTAAGCAGTTTAAGCCTATTGAGTCCCTTGAGGTTTTTTCTTTTTTTCTCTTGAGTGCTGAATTTGATCACTGCATTTTCCTTTCAACTCTAATCATTTTGTCAGGAATGTTTGGCAGTCCTCTATTTCATTAAATGTGTATTTCTTCACTAGGAGTATTATGCTCAATTTCATTGAGTAGATGATCCTTGGTTGTAGTCCTAGCTTTGCCTAGCAGAATGTCATATTTCATGCCTTTCTGTCCTTTAAGGTTGAAGCTGTTAGGTTTTGCATGATCTTGACTTTAAGTCCATAATATTTGATTTTTTTTCTGGCTGATGTCAATATTCTCTCCTTCATCTCAGAGGTTCAGAATTTGGCCATAATAATCCAGGGACTATTGAATTTGGGATTGATTTCAGTCAGTGACTGGTAGATTCTTTCAATTTCTATTTTCCCCTCTTGTTTGAGAACATTAGGGCAGTTCTCCCTGAAAATTTCTTACAATATGGTTATTAGGCTCTTTATTTATCATGGCAGTCCAATAATTTTTAGGATATCACTCCTGGATCTTTTATCCAAGTTACTTGTTTTTCCATTGAAATATTTAAATTTTTCTTTCATTTTTTTCATTTGTTTCATTGTTTCCTACTGATTAATGGAGTAATTATCTTTCATTTATCATTGGCTCATAAGAAATAACATGAGTTGAGGGATTATTGAAAAAGAGGTATTCCATTGGCTTTTTTTAGAGAAGTTTACCTTATGACATCAAAAATTTTATTTCTGGCAAATGGAAAAGTTAAATTAAATTTTCTTAGGATAATTACAATGTCAATCAATAGTTGACTATGTTTGTGATTATTATATAAAAACTAAATTTATATAATTATTTAAGTGTCAGGCCAAATCTGTTCACTTGAGGAATCTTAGGGAAACTTTTAAATTTTATTAGCAAGTAGAAATAGTGATACTTCTTCCTTTTTTGTACTGTATTCTTATAGGAATTCTTTATATATCTCCACTGACAGTAGAAGAAATCTTGATTCAAATAATTAAATGGGATAAGTCCAGAAGCTGGCATGTTAGAATGCACACATTGATTAATGGGGGAAATGTAAAGATGTTCACGGATTGCCCAAAATCAATTTTTTTTTTAATTTTAGCCGAATTAATTTTTGGTCTATTTAAGAGATCTTAATTTGTTGAAAACAACTACTCTGCCAATAAAGTCACTTAGCACCTGTCTGCTAATATGATGTTGCTTTTAAGAAGTAAATTTGAGGCTCTGATTGAAAAGGCAAGATATCTTCTAAATATAACACTTTAAAATGAAGGAGCTCACTTTAGAATTGAATAAAATGGAGAAAAAGATCACAGTTTATTGCTAAACATACTTTTGATTTCACATAATGTATCTGCCCACCAGGAAGTGGACACCCTGTAAGCAGTTAAAAAGAGATCAATGTATCATCTATATACTTATTCTCTCATGTTTCAAAGACCACTTTTTAATGACTATGGATCAAATTAATCAATAGCTAAGTTGCTGATAGTAGGACTTTGACTTTTTCTTTATGGTAAACTGACAACAGTGATGTAATTATATACCATAAAGTACTAAAACATTATAAAGTTCACATATATTAATGTATTGGCATAGGTGTTGCTGATTGAAAATCATAGAAAATTGTTCCATTGTTGGTGGAGCTGTGAATTGATACAACCATTCTGGAGAGTATTTTGGGGCCATGCCCAAAGGGTCATAAAACCATATGTACCCTTTTACCAGCAATACCACTACTTACTTGGTCTGTATCACAGAGATCAAAGAGAAGAGAAACATGTATAAAAATACTTATAGCAGCATTTTTTGGGGTGGCAAAGAACTGGAAACAGAAGGAATGTCCATCAGTTGGGGAATGACTGAACAATGATTGAATGAATTGAACATGACTGTAATGGAATATTATTGTGCTATAAGAAATGGCAAATAAGATTACAGAAAATAGTAACAGCAGTAAAGTACGATGATCAACTATGAATGACTTAATTATTTAAGGAATGAAAGGATCCAGAACAACTTCAAGGGACTCATGACAAAAAAAAAAAAAAAGACTATCCTCTACCACTGATGGAGTCTGAAGGCAAACTGAAGCATGACATTCCTCATTTTATTTTTCCCATAAATTTTTCTTAAATGTAAGTGATATGCTTTCTTTAACAACATGATGAACACAGAAATATCTATTCTATAATACCTGTACAATCTATATCATGATATCTTTTGTCTTGGGATAGGAGGGAGAGAACATGGATCACAAAGTGCCATGAAATGATTAGTGAAAATTATATTGACTTAATCTAGAAAATAGTAAAATTAAAAGAAAAGAAATAGGAGAAGTTTATACTATTTGCCTCACTGATTTAAATTTCTGTGATACAGGCAGGGATGTGCTGGTAAGTATTTAACAACAAGCTTTTCAAGGGGAAAAATATGCAGGAGACATTTTTTTATTTTAATCTACATTATTAACATATTCTCCATCATTTTTTAAAGTCTAAGCATTTAACAGAACAATACAAAATCCCAGGTTTGTAGTGTTTGCTAATTTCTGAGATGTGAATGATCAAAATGAAAATTTAACCATTAGGTCCCCTGGGCCAAAATATCCTTGTATTCAAGAAACATAGGCTTTGAGGGTAATTTTAATTGTAGACACTTTAGTCAGGCAATTTTATTCTACAGATGAGGAAGTGATGAATGAGAGATATCATACCACTTGCCTATAGGTAATAAGTAGTAAAGTTGAGATTTTAATCAGTTCCTTTTTCAGCATACTACACTGTTTACCTTACCACCCAGAGAAGAAAATAAAAAAATAAACAAATATGCTTCTATTTGACATGTTTGTTTATGTATGAAGGTCTTAGAGAACTTCATATTTTAAACTAAATGATAGTGGGATTTTTTCATGCACCAAGCATGTAATTTCATGTTGAATGGAGTAGCAATTTCTTTTTGGTTTTATTGATTTTATTTCTAAATGGTTCACATAAAACTAAAAATAAAAATATCATAAAAAGATGTCAGTTGAAAAAGGAAGCAATAGGAATATATAAAAATATAATGTCATGAAAATGTCACATTCTTATAGAATGATGGAACATGGCATTTTGAAGTCTAGAGTGTAGAATATAACACTTCTTTTTGATACTTTCTAGGTTTAAGCCTTCAGGATATGACTATTTCTTGAGTCTCTGGAATAGGATTATTTATTTTAAGTGACTGCCTACAAAAAAAAGTAAACACAAACTAGATACCTGAGCTATTTCAATGTTATAATTTCTCAATTTTCTCAAGAGGTTAGTTAGGCATGCTAAAAAATCTTCATTAGGAAGAAGTTTTCTTAAATTATGAGAGATCCTAATTTTCTCATATTCAGGGCAGAAAACTGACTTTCATAAATCTTCAGGGGTCTATCATCCATGGATTCCTATAGGGAGCCAAAGAATTTCAACTTCCTGTGCACTAATAGAAGCATGATGTGAGATATCTACTCCACCCACTTACCTTTACTCTCATTCCTTTGCCATTACCTTCTTCACTGACATCTAAATAAATTATACCTGAAATATTTAGATCTGGGGTTGGGCCTGTCTTTAGATAACAAACTAAGGGGTTAGGATTAACAGTTTGAGACAGAATTCCAAGCTGAAAACCTTTCCTTGTCTGATGATAACCCAGACCTGGATTTGTCATACTTTAGACAGTGAAGGGATGTGATTCTTAGCCCCTGTGGTTCAGTATTACTAAGGAATATTATCTTTCCTTTTCAGTTGGTGCCATATTTTAACCCCTACCGGATGTCCATTAAAGTGCCTATGTGAAGTGAATCTACAAGGGAGCATCTTGCCTCATTGAGATAGACCTAGCCTCAGGGGCCCTGAGCTCCTCTCAGGAAAGCATATTGCCACTTTTACAGATATAACGTGGGTCATATCTGTCTCCTGCCCTCACTTCTCCTTTTCAACATCTGACTGGAGTCACATCCTTCCAGTGAAGACAGTATCTGGTTTACCTCTCCCCATTAGTAATAGAAGAGAGGAATCATCTACTCATTCTCGCTCTTTTCCCTCCACCATTACAGTTGGCAACCCAGTTGATTAGGACAAAAACCATTGTTAGTTAGTGGCATTTGATAAAGACTGGGGGGAGGGGTAGCCATCTTAGAACAAAGGCCTAAGCTGAAAGTCATTACTGTCTACTAGGGGGAGGAGGGAGGAGCTTAGAGGGCAGTTTTAAAAAACAACTTTTTTTACTGTGGTCAAAGGATAGAACAGGCAATTCTCAGATAAAGAAATCAAAACTATATTTAGTCATATGAAAAAAATGGTTCAAATGACTAGTTATTTAGAGAAATGCAAATTAAAACAATTTTGAAGTATTATCTCATACCAATAAGACTGGTTAACATGACACAAAGGGAAATGATAAATGCTAAAGAACATGTGGAAAAATCAAGCCATTACTGCACTGCTGGTGGAGCTATGAACTAATACAACCGTCCTGGAGAGTAATCTGGAACTATGGCCAAAGGATCATTAAACTTATACATACCATTTGACCCAGCAATATCACTATCAGGTTTCTATCCCCCAAAAATAAAGATAGGGGAAAAGAACCCTCCTGTACAAAAATATTTATAGTAGCTTTTCATGGTGGCAAAGAACTGGAAACTGAGGGAATGTCACTCAATTGGGGAATGACTGAACAAATTGTGGTACATGCTTGTAATGAAATACTATTGCAACATAAGAAATTACAAATAAGCTAATCATAATAAAACCTGAAAAGACTTATATGAAGTGATACAAAATAAACCGAACAGAACCAGGAGAATATTGTACAAAGTAAGAACAATAATGTATGATGATCAACTCTGAGTGTCTTAACTATTATCAGTAAGGCAAGGATCCAGCACCACTCCAAAAAGAACCACCACCATAGAAAGAACAGACTCCAAATGTAGTTTTGAACATACCATTCTTCACTATATTTCCTCCATGCATTTTTCTCCAATGTAACTAGTATGTGTCTTCTTTCACAACATGATGAACACAGAAATATGTATTATATGATAATATATGTACAACCTATATCACATTAACTACCTTCTTAGAGATGGCAAGAAGTTTGAAATACATTGCAAAATATCGGAAAATGAATATCAAGAAATTATATTGACAGGTAATCTGAAAAAAAGTATTTAAAAAAGAAATGAAATGAAATGATCAGGAGTCTCACTGAGACAAAGGTTGCAGAACCTGAGGACAGTAGCTGAGGAAGCAAGTGATCCTATTCATGGACGTATATCCTTACTAAATCTTCAGCCTTTGGAACCAATTCAAGATGACATTCTAATTACTGTCAAAGACTTAAGTATAAGTTGACTTTTAGAGAAATGTGTTTAGAAGAGCTTGAATCCTTCTCCCTCCGGAGAAGAAAGAAGAGATTCAAGAGAAGGACATGGTATTCATTCAGGAATCCAGTCAACTTTATTGTCTTTATCTCTGTAACTTAACTCACATCCATGAAGTAAATCAATGCCTGAATTTATAGTGATTTTGCACTATAAGAATAATTTTGAAATGATGCATGCTTATAACCCCAGTTAAAATTAGAAAGCAAAACTCACAATTAATGGGTTTCGGGTATATCTCCCATACCTACAATAGAAAAGACCCCTCTTTCCTATATAGCTCCCTTTGGACCAATATGTCCCAAGCAAAGGGACCCCTAATGGCATAAAGACAAAGATGATAATAGACGTTAATGAGAAATGATATAAAATCTTACAAATGTTTTATTTTAGAGAATAGATTAAAGAAAATGTATTATTTTATTGTATTACAAAATATAGTATGAAATTTTATTTTATTATTATAAAATGCATTATTTTACATGGTAAATTTAAGAAAAACACAAACATAAGCAAGGCTTGTATAGGTTCACTGTTCTTCTCTCCACCTGTGATAAAGGATGAATGGTTTGCAAAAAACTGAGAGGTGCAATCAGAGTGAGTGATTGACAGGAGCCTGTGACTAAGGGTCACATGGGAGTCTGAAGCTGGAGATCTGGGACTGAAGATCCTGGCCCATTTGATTGGACTCCTGGTGTGAGACTTGGCTATTGGGGAATTTACTGCTTAGCTTAATAAGATAGTTTTAGATAGTTTATAGACATTAGATTTTAAGATAACTAGTATAATTTCCTCTTAAACGCCTGTTCCTTCCTCCTTTTCCCAACCAATAAATCTGAATTTATTTATATGTTCTCTCTTTTTTTTTTCCCTCACCAGATTCCCAACATAACAGTTTTGGCAGAGCCAATTAGTTCTGTGTGTTAATGAGATCAAAGATAAGGGGAAAAGGCTAGGTTTATTTGTCTGTTTTACTGTATTAGCACTTTTTAAGTATAAAGAGAGCAGTCTTATGTAAACATTCTACTCTTATCTTCAGGTGACTAGGAGCTAAGGGGGTAAGCCACTTAGAATTCTAAGGGCTTGGCTTGCTCAAGGGGGTTAGTGAGGCTATACCACCAACCCCCAGCAGCCATCTTGGAGCAGCCATCTTGGAAAAAAATGTTTTAATTTGTTTATTTCTTTATTGTATGTATAAATTACATTGTGATAATATTGTTTTGTATAATAATTTAACTATGGAAGCTGACATGTCAGCAGACATGCTTAGTAATATGATAATGATGTTATTTCACTGTTTTATATATATATATATATATATATTCCCTATTTTTTGTTTGTATCCTTCCCTAGCTACTGTCACTATATTTTTGAAATGGATTATATGAAGCAACTGATGGATCTGAAACTGTGTGATGTTATGGCATATGTACCCCTTGCTATTATCTGTGGGTGTATTGTATGCAAGTTTCGTGCCTCTGTGTGCCTTTGTGTAACTCACCTTAAAGATATGGTAGTTTGGTTTAGAAGGGATTCTTACTTAAACCTGATGGTTATACATATGAAACATCAAATGAATACACTGGAGCAATTTATAAACAACATTAATATGAATCAAAGCTGTGTACATGACAACAACAAATTAAACAATAAAGGGAAAAAACTAAATAGGCTAGATCAGGAAGAAGCAGGAGGAATAGTAAATTTATGTCCACTAAGAGACATGCCAGTGGTTAAGCAAAATAAAGTACATAAGGTTAAGATGCACAAGAGATTCCCCAGAAGACCTTGAATACCCCAAAAAGAGAACTCCAAATTTTAATGATGATCCAAGTAAAGTAATTAAAGAAATGCATAGGACAATTGATTTATATGATCCTGATTTCAATGATTTTGCCCTATTAATGAAAGAGGTCTTGACAAATAGAGAGAGGACCACGTTTATAGAGGAAACAAGAACAGATCCTCTGTTATTATCTTGGCCAGAGGACTTAAAGCTGTAAATGACAGATGATGGGGTTTGTGATATGTTGATTGAAGCAAGAGATGTAATCCTAGCGGTTATGGGGAGATATACTAAAAGATCTAATACATGGTCAAAATTTGATGCTATAAAGCAGATCTCTGAAGTTCATGCGGTTTTCCTGGAAAGGTTAACCAAGGCACCTGAAACTCTATTAGGGATGGATGCACTGGAAGAAAACACTATTGCACACATTAAATGGGTCTTTATAAAGAATGCAGTCCCAAAGGTCAGACAATTTTTTCCCATTAAAATTAATTTAGTCAATTTAGAACATTATTCCTTGGTTACAATAATCACATTATTTCCCTGCCTCTCCTCCACCCACCCTTCCCACAGCCAATGTGCAATTTCATTGGTTATTACTTGTGTCCTTAATCAGAACCTATTTCCATGTTGGTGTTTCCACTAGGATGTTCATTCAGAGTCTACATCCCTAGCCATATCCCTTCAATCCATGTATTGAAGCACTTGTTTTTCTTCAGTGTTTTTACTCCCATAGTGTTTCCTCTGGATGTGGATAGTGGTTTTTCTCGTAGATTCCTCCAAGTTGTTCAGAGTCATTGCATTGCCACTAATGGAGAAGTCCATTACATTCGATTGTAACACAGTGTATCAGTCTCTGTGTACAATGTTCTCCTGGTTCTGCTCCTCTTACTCTGCATCACTTCCTGGAGGTTGTTCCGGTCCCCATGGAATTCCTCCACTTTATTATTCCTTTGAGCACAATAGTATTCCATCACCAACATATACTAAATTTGTTCAGCTATTCTCCAACTGAAGGATGTCCCCTCATTTTCCAGTTTTTTGCCACCACAAAGAGTAAGGCTATGAATATTCTTGTATATGTCTTTTTCCTTATTATCTCTTTGGGGTACAAACCCAGCAGTGCTATGGCTGGATCAAAGGGTAGACAGTCATTTATCGCCCTTTGGGCATAGTTCCAAATTGCCCTCCAGAATGGTTGGATCAATTCACAACTCCACCAGCAATGAATTAATGTCCCAACTTTGCCACATCCCCTCCAACATTCATTACTTTACTTTGCTGTCATGTTAGCCAATCTGCTAGGTGTGAGGTGATACATCAGAGTTGTTTTGGTTTGCATTTCTCTGATTACAAGAGATTTAGAACACTTTTTCATGTGCTTATTAATAGTTTTCATTTCTTTAACTGAAAATTGTCTATTCATGTCCCTTGCCCATTTATCAATTGGAGAATGGCTTGATTTTTTGTACAATTGGTTAGTTCTTTATAAATCTGAGTCATTAGACCTTTGTCAGAGGTTTTTGTAATGAAGATTGTTTCCCAATTTGTTGCTTCCCTTCTAGTTTTGGATGCATTATTTTTGTTTGTACAAAACCTTTTTAATTTGATGGAATCGAAATTATTTATTTTACATTTTGTGATTTTTTTCTAGATCTTGCTTGGTTTTAAAGTCTTTCCTTTCCCAAATATCTGACAAGTATACTATTTTGTGTTCACCTAATTTGCTTATAGTTTCCTTCTTTATATTTAGGTCATTCACCCATTCTGAGTTTATCTTGGTGCAAGGTGAGAGATATTTTTGATCCAAACCTAATATCTCCCATACTATCTTTTAATTTTCCCAACAGTTTTTATCAAAAAGTAGGTTTTGGTCCACAAAACTGGGATCTTTGGGCTTATCATAGACTGTCTTGCTGAGCTCATTTCCCCAAATCTATTCCACTGATCCTCCTTTCTGTCTCTTAGCCAGTACCAAATTGTTTTGATAACCACTGTTTTATAGTATAGTTTGAGATCTGGGACTGCAAGTCCTCCTTCCTTTGCATTTTTTTTTTCATGATTTCCCTGGATATCCTTGATCTTTTATTCTTCCAAATGAACTTTGTTATATTTTTTTTCTAATTCAGTAAAAAAGTTTTTTTGTAGTTCAATTGGTATGGCACTAAATAAGTAAATTAATTTGGGTAGGATTGTCATTTTTATTATGTTAGCTCATCCCACCCATGAGCTATCGATGTTTTTCCAATTGTTTAGATCTAGTTTTAATTGTGTGTAGAGTGTTTTGTAGTTGTGTTCATATAGTTACTGTGTTTGTCTCAGCAGATAGATTCCTAAGTATTTCCTATTGTCTAGGGTGACTTTAAATGGAATTTCTCTTTCTAATTCTTGCTGCTGAAATGGGTTAGAGATATATAGAAATACTGATGAACTATGCAGGTTTATCAGACAATTTTTTAAAACAAATTGCCCCAATTAGAAAGAATTAGATCTTGACAAATTAAGGAGAAGAGCTATGCATTTGACAAATGACCCAGACAGTAGATTTGATGATAGGAATTCCATTGTTGAGGACTTGAAAAGGAAATTAAAGGAGGTTGAAATGAAGGCTAAAGACAGTGAAATTAAAGAAATAAAAGCTGTGGCTGCATTGAGATCTGTACAGCCAAGGTATAATAATAATTATAAGCCTAATGAGAAGAGATCAAGGCCTAGGTGCTGTTTCCTTTGTGATTGGATTGGACATCTGTATCACAACTGCAGATTCAGAAATCAAGTTAGAAGACAACTAAATAGAAATAATGGGTTTAATAAACAATACAATCTCTGGAGTAATAATAATTATTATTATAATAATAACAGATGGAAAAATAATAACAATAATCAAAATAGATACGCAAATCAATGTCAGAATGCCTGTTGCCAAGGGCAACAAGCACAGCTCTCAGTACTATGCAGTCATGGGTAAATTCTGGAGCTAGACCTAAATATAGTCAAGTAGTAAAGGGTGACCAGAGTAAAAGTTCTAGTGCATTATGAAGGTTTCATCTAGAGACGTATGAATATGTTTCAAGAAATAATTGTGGTATAAATGAAAGTGAGTTGAGGATAAATGAAATTGGAAGTAACGAAAATAAAATACATGGTGATACAAATGAATTAATGGAATTAAAGGAGGATATAATTGATGTAAATAATTATACAGAGAAAGAACACTGGAATGTAAATTTAATAGAAAATGCTAATGAAAGTAAAATAAGAGAAATTAATGAAGAATATAAACTAAATAATAATAATAATGACATTGTAAATGGGAACAATGATACTAAGATGGAGAATTTAAGGGCCAATGAGAGTAATATAAAAGCTGATGATACAGAATCCTGGGAAAGTCATGTAATTCAAGCAGATGTAGACTTGGATAGACAGGAGATGACTGAGCTTTGTACTGATATTACTGTGCTAGCACCAATTCTTGAAACCTCCCAACCTCCCAATAGTACTGAACCCTATGTTTCTGTAACTATAGGGAATCAGATATGATCTTTTGGTGGATACTGGAACCAGTAAGTCAGTTTTGAAAAGTCTTCCTAATGATTGTAAAGCTGTTGGTAATATGGAAGTGATTTGAGCTACTGGAAAACCAGAGAGAGTAGCAAAACTACAACCTAAAATGATAACTCTTGTAAACCTCAAAATTTCTTAGACTTATAAATGTTGGAAATTTCACCATTGGGAAATTTCATACTTGAAAAATTTCCTATTGATAGTGGGTCTTGACTATTGGAATGTGAACCCCATTGGCATGGGAGGTTCCTTCTCTTTCCTTCTTAAGATTACTTTAGGACAGAAACCTTTTTCTGAACAATGGAAAGGACTTTGACCTATGCTTAAGCATAGAACAGGAATTTCTTTGAGTCATGATTGATTTTAGAATTGATACAATGGAGATACTTGGAATCAATCTCCACCCTATTCAGTCCTAACAGGATTGAGTAAGGGCTGCAGCCTAGATAAAAATTTAATTATTCCAATCTCTACCCTACTCAGGTTAACAGGATTTAGAAAGGGCTGTAGCAAAGGATCAAAGATTTAATTATTTGAAAATATGATCTTCAACAGACATGTGCAAAGCCAGAGACCTCTGGGCGGTCCTGGGTTAAGCTAGAGCCTTCATTGGCACAGGGAAATTGATGGACAGTGATTGGTAGATGTGAGAACTGAGGGGAGGCAACTTGGAGGGTTTCCTTAAGGGAGGGGGGTCGGAAGGCTCGAGGTGGTGGGTGGAGGAGTTGGCCGGAGTGGTTGTGGTGTGCTCTGAGAAGCTTGCTCTGAAGGAAGCTGAAGGTGGGGGCCTCTGAGACTGTTTCTCCATTTTGGTCACGTGAGTAATAGGGACTGATCTCTTTTCTTTGCCCCAGCTATCTAAGGGCTTGGGCCTTTTGGCCCAGCCTAAACAGAAGGGGTATTTAAGCCCTATTCCCTTCTCTCCCTTTTTCTCTCTCTCTATCTCTAATTCCTTTCTTACTCTTATTGTAATTAAACTCCATAAAAGATTTACTGCTGATTTGAGTTTTCATTTAGGAATTACATAGCTGAATTCCTTGGCGACCTTAAATTAATATATATCAGTCTTTAAAAGTGATTCCCTTGTAACACTCTATGTCCTTTATCCATGGAGCATGCATTTCTTTGTATGCCAGAATGTCCAATGAACCTTCTCGGGAGGGACTTGCTTTGTAAATTATGAGCAACAATTTAATGTACTGACACTGGGGATATATCATCACAACTCCCAGAAGAATCTCTGAAAGTTTTCCATTGCTGTTCTTAGATTCAGTCAGTGCAGAGAATGAGTTTGATTCCATCTATCCTATTCCTGAGGATATACCAGAAGACTTCTGGTCAAAGTCTTCCATAGATGTAGGCCTATTGAAATCAGCTACTCCAGTAACAGTGAGAACCAAGGAAGGATTAGTTCCTTGTGTTTCTCAATACCCTTTGAGTAAAGAAGCTATAGACGGAATAAAATGTATTATTGAGACAACCTCGGAGGACTTCCGGTTAAGATGGCGGCTTAGAGAAAGCTGAAGTTCAGATCTCCGGAAAACCCTTCCCGACCGATCTCAAACTAGAAGCTCCTAAGGCACCGAAATTCAAAACGATCAACAGCACAGACCCTGGGAACCCTCCTCCTGGACCTGGACCCGGTTCAAAAGGTACGGCTCCCCTTAAAAGCCAGAACCCGAGATCCCTCGGACCTCAGGGGTAGGAGCGCAGAGTCCAAGGCTCCCGGAAGCGGCAGCCGCGCCGGGCTCAGAGAGCAGGGTCTGAGGAACAACAACCCTCAGGGTCTTCTACCCAAGTCCCAGTCCGGGTGAAAGTTACTGCCTGGGGCTTCCGCTGCAGAGAGCTGGTGGGTCCGGGTGAAAGTTACTGCCTGGGGCTTCTGCTGCAGAGAGCCGGTAGGTCCGGGTGAAAGTTACTGCCTGGGGCCTCCTCTGCAGAGAGCTGGTCAAAACAACAGCAACCCTCAGGGCGGGCAAGACAGCCTCACGGGCTGGATCCTGCTATCCAAGTCTCAGTGAAAGTCTGTGCTCTCGGAGCTTGGGGAAGCGGCAGCCCATCCCCCCGCAGGCCGACGGAACAGCCTCACGGCCAGGGATTCTGAAGGCAACTTCCGGAAATCGAGCCAGGGGGAGAGTGTGGCCTCGTGGTCCGACCCTCCCATTCCAGTTCCAGTGAGGCATATTCAGTTTAACCCAGGGAACGCTCATAGAACCAACATCTGCCCAGGACTAAAGCCTCTGATCACCAGACAAAGACAAGAAAAGCCAATCCTCCACGTTCAGAGATGACAAACTCCACAGAAGCACCGAAGCCCCAAAATACCAAGAAAAATAAGAAGAAAGGGGCGACTCTGGACACATTCTATGGAGCCAAAATACAAAATACAGAGCAGATAGAAGAAGATATACAAGAAAATTCTCCAAAATCCTCCAAAGGAAATAGAAACTCTCCACAAACCCATGAAGAATTTGAATCAGAAAGGACCAAAAAGATGGAAGCCCTCTGGGAGGAAAAGTGGGAAATGATGCAAAAGAAATTCACGCATCTACAAAACCAGTTTGACCAAACTGTAAAAGAAAACCAGGCTTTAAAGCAAGAACTAATAAAGCAAAGCCAAAACACCAAGAAATTAGAAGAGAACATAAAATATCTCACCGACAAGGTGATAGATCTGGAAAACAGGGGGAGAAGAGAAAATTTAAGAATAATTGGACTCCCAGAAAAGCCAGAAATAAACACCAAACTGGACATGGTGATACAAGATATAATCAAAGAAAATTGCCCAGAGATTCTAGAACAAGGGGGCAATACATCCACTGACAGAGCTCACAGAACACCTTCTACACTAAACCCCCAAAAGACAACTCCCAGGAATGTAATTGCCAAATTCCAAAGCTATCAAACAAAAGAAAAAATCCTACAGGAAGCCAGAAAAAGACAATTTAGATATAAAGGAATGCCAATCAGGGTCACACAAGACCTTGCAAGTTCTACTCTGAATGATCGTAAGGCATGGAACATGATCTTCAGAAAGGCCAGAGAGCTGGGTCTCCAACCAAGAATCAGCTACCCAGCAAAACTGACTATATACTTCCAAGGGAAAGTATGGGCATTCAACAAAATAGAAGACTTCCAACTTTTTGCAAAGAAAAGACCAGAGCTCTGTGGAAAGTTTGATACCGAAAATCAAAGAGCAAGGAATACCTGAAAAGGTAAATATTAAGGAAAGGGGAAAAATGTTATCTTCTTTTACTCAAACTCTCTTCTATAAGGACTACATTTATATCAACCTATGTATACTAATATGTGGGGAAAATGTAATGTATAAATAGGGGGTAAAGAAAGACCAAATAGAATAATGGTTCTCACACAAAGATTCACAGGGGAAGGGGAGGGGAAGAAAACTCCTATAAGAAGGAGAGGAAGAGAGGGGGGGGGTTTACTTAAACCTCAATCTCAGGGAAATCAACTCTGAGAGGGAAAAACATCCAGATCCATTGGGATCTTGAATTCTATCTTACCCAACAAGGGTAAGGAGAAGGGAAAACCAAGGGGGGGGAGGGGGAGAGGGAGAACAAAAAGGGAGGGAAAGAGAGGGGGGAGGGGGAGGGAACAAAAAGGGAGGGACTAAAAAGGGAAACATCAAGGGAGGGGACAAGGGGGACTGATTCAAAGTAAATCACTGGACTAAAAGGTAGAGCCGAAGAAGAAAAGGTTAGAATTAGGGAAGGCAATCAAAATGCCAGGGAGTCCACAAATGACAATCATAACTTTGAACGTGAATGGGATGAACTCACCCATAAAACGTAGACGAATAGCAGAATGGATTAGAATCCAAAACCCTACCATATGTTGTCTTCAAGAAACACACATGAGGCGGGTTGACACCCACAAGGTCAGAATTAAAGGATGGAGTAAGACCTTCTGGGCCTCAACTGATAGAAAGAAGGCAGGAGTGGTAATCATGATATCTGATAAAGCCAATGCAAAAATAGACCTGATCAAAAGGGATAGGGAAGGTAATTATATTTTGTTAAAAGGGACTCTAGACAATGAGGAAATATCATTAATCAACATGTATGCACCAAATAATATAGCACCCAAATTTCTAATGGAGAAACTAGGAGAATTGAAGGAAGAAATAGACAATAAAACCATACTAGTGGGAGACTTAAACCAACCATTATCAAATTTAGATAAATCAAATCAAAAAATAAATAAGAAAGAGGTAAAAGAAGTGAATGAAATCTTAGAAAAATTAGAATTAATAGACATATGGAGAAAAATAAATAGGGATAAAAAGGAATACACCTTCTTCTCAGCACCACATGGCACATTCACAAAAATTGACCATACATTAGGTCACAGAAACATAGCACACAAATGCAAAAAAGCAGAAATAATGAATGCAGCCTTCTCAGATCACAAGGCAATAAAAATAATGATTAGTAATGGTACATGGAAAACCAAATCTAAAACCAATTGGAAATTAAACAATATGATACTCCAAAACCGTTTAGCTAAAGAAGAAATCATAGAAACAATTAATAATTTCATCAAGGAAAATGACAATGGCGAAACATCCTTTCAAACCTTTTGGGATGCAGCCAAAGCGGTAATCAGAGGCAAATTCATATCCCTGAAAGCTCATATTAACAAACAAGGGAGAGCAGAGATCAATCAATTGGAAATGCAATTGAAAAAACTCGAAAGCGATCAAATTAAAAACCCCCAGCAGAAAACCAAATTAGAAATCCTAAAAATTAAGGGAGAAATTAATAAAATCGAAAGTGATAGAACTATTGATTTAATAAATAAGACAAGAAGCTGGTACTTTGAAAAAACAAATAAAATAGACAAAGTACTGGTCAATCTAATTAAAAAAAGGAAGGAAGAAAAGCAAATTCACAGCATTAAAGATGAAAAGGGGGACAGCACCTCCAATGAGGAGGAAATTAAGGCAATCATTAGAAATTACTTTGCCCAATTATATGGCAATAAATACACCAATTTAGGAGAAATGGATGAATATATACAAAAATACAAACTGCCTAGATTAACAGAAGAGGAAATAGAATTCTTAAATAATCCCATATCAGAAATTGAAATCCATCAAGCCATCAAAGAACTTCCTAAGAAAAAATCCCCAGGGCCTGATGGATTCACCTGTGAATTCTATCAAACATTCAGAGAACAGTTAACCCCAATACTATACAAACTATTTGACATAATAAGCAAAGAGGGAGTTCTACCAAACTCCTTTTACGACACAAACATGGTACTGATTCCAAAACCAGGCAGGTCAAAAACAGAGAAAGAAAACTATAGACCAATCTCCCTAATGAATATAGATGCAAAAATTTTAAATAGGATACTAGCAAAAAGACTCCAGCAAGTGATCAGAAGGATCATTCACCATGATCAAGTAGGATTCATACCAGGGATGCAGGGCTGGTTCAACATTAGGAAAACCATCCACATAATTGACCACATCAACAAGCAAACTAGCAAGAACCACATGATTATCTCAATAGATGCAGAAAAAGCCTTTGATAAAATACAACACCCATTCCTATTAAAAACACTAGAAAGCATAGGAATAGAAGGGTCATTCCTAAAAATAATAAACAGTATATATCTAAAACCAACAGCTAATATCATCTGCAATGGGGATAAACTAGATGCATTCCCAATAAGATCAGGAGTGAAACAAGGATGCCCATTATCACCTCTACTATTTGACATTGTACTAGAAACACTAGCAGTAGCAATTAGAGAAGATAAAGAAATTGAAGGTATCAGAATAGGCAAGGAGGAGACCAAGTTATCACTCTTTGCGGATGACATGATGGTCTACTTAAAGAATCCTAGAGATTCAACCAAAAAGCTAATTGAAATAATCAACAACTTTAGCAAAGTTGCAGGATACAAAATAAACCCACATAAATCATCAGCTTTTCTATATATCTCCAACACAGCTCAGCAGCAAGAACTAGAAAGAGAAATCCCATTCAAAATCACCTTAGACAAAATAAAATACCTAGGAATCTATCTCCCAAGACAAACACAGGAACTATATGAACACAACTACAAAACACTCGCCACACAACTAAAACTAGACTTGAACAATTGGAAAAACATTAACTGCTCATGGATAGGACGAGCCAATATAATAAAAATGACCATCCTACCCAAACTTATTTATCTATTTAGTGCCATACCCATTGAACTACCAAAATACTTCTTCACTGATTTAGAAAAAACCATAACAAAGTTCATTTGGAAGAACAAAAGATCAAGGATATCCAGGGAAATAATGAAAAAAAACACATATGATGGGGGCCTTGCAGTCCCAGACCTCAAACTATATTACAAAGCAGCAGTCATCAAAACAATTTGGTACTGGCTAAGAAACAGAAAGGAAGATCAGTGGAATAGACTGGGGGAAAACGACCTCAGCAAGACAGTATACGATAAACCCAAAGATCCCAGCTTTTGGGACAAAAATCCACTATTCGATAAAAACTGCTGGGAAAATTGGAAGACAGTGTGGGAGAGACTAGGAATAGATCAACACCTCACACCCTACACCAAGATAAATTCAAAATGGGTGAGTGACTTAAACATAAAGAAGGAAACCATAAGTAAATTGGGTAAACACAGAATAGTATACATGTCAGACCTTTGGGAGGGGAAAGGCTTTAAAACCAAGCAAGATATAGAAAGAATCACAAAATGTAAAATAAATAATTTTGACTACATCAAACTAAAAAGCTTTTGTACAAACAAAACCAATATAACTAAAATCAGAAGGGAAACAACAAATTGGGAAAAAATCTTCATAGAAACCTCTGACAAAGGTTTAATTACTCATATTTATAATGAGCTAAATCAATTGTACAAAAAATCAAGCCATTCTCCAATTGATAAATGGGCAAGGGAAATGGATAGGCAGTTCTCAGATAAAGAAATCAAAACTATTAACAAGCACATGAAGAAGTGTTCTACATCTCTTATAATCAGAGAGATGCAAACCAAAACAACTCTGAGGTATCACCTCACACCTAGCAGATTGGCTAACATAACAGCAAAGGAAAGTAATGAATGCTGGAGGGGATGTGGCAAAGTAGGGACATTGATTCATTGCTGGTGGAGTTGTGAACTGATCCAACCATTTTGGAGGGCAATTTGGAACTATGCCCAAAGGGCGACAAAAGAATATCTACCCTTTGACCCAGCCATAGCACTGCTGGGTCTGTACCCCAAAGAGATAATGGACACAAAGACTTGTACAAAAATATTCATAGCTGCGCTCTTTGTGGTGGCCCAAAACTGGAAAACAAGGGGATGCCCATCAATTGGGGAATGGCTGAACAAACTGTGGTATATGTTGGTGATGGAATACTATTGTGCTCAAAGGAATAATAAAGTGGAGAAGTTCCATGGAGACTGGAACAACCTCCAGGAAGTGATGCAGAGCGAGAGGAGCAGAACCAGGAGAACATTGTACACAGAGACTAATACACTGTGGTATAATCGAACGTAATGGAGTTCTCCATTAGGGGCGGTGTAATGTCCCTGAACAACTTTCAGGGATCCAGGAGAAAAAAAAAAACACCATTCATAAGCAAAGGATAAACTATGGGAGTGGAAACACCGAGAAAAAGCAACTGCCTGAATACAGAGGTTGAGGGGACATGACAGAGGATAGACTCTAAATGAACACTCTAATGCAAATACTATCAACAAAGCAATGGGTTCAAATCAAGAAAACATCTAATGCCCAGTGGACTTACGCGTCGGCTATGGGGGGTGGGGGGGAGGAAAAGAAAATGATCTATGTCTTTAACAATAATGCTTGGAAATGATCAAATAAAATATATTTTAAAAAAAAATGTATTATTGAGTCCCTAATTCAACAAGGGATCATAATGCCATGTTTCTCAGAATACAATACTCCCAAACTACCAATTAAAAAAAAAAACAAACAAAAGCTGGACCAAGATGGCAGAATTGTCTATAGATTCATGCAAGATTTGAGAGTTGTAAATGACCATGTAATAAAGACTCATCCAATAGTACCAAGTTCAGCTGCCATAATCTCATCTATTCCAAGTCAAGCAAGACAGATTTATGTTCAGCATTTTTCTTGATGCCAATTCATGAGGATCCTCAAAAGGTCTTTGCTTTCATATGGGAAAGTACCAGTGGACCTACACTCATATTCCATAAGGGTATTGTTTTAGCCTGAGTAAATTCTCTCAAATTTTGAACAGAAACCTTAAAACAATAACATTCAAGGAAAGTAAAATAGTACATTTTGTAGATGATATCCTCCATGGACATAAACATGGACATAAAATCTCTAAAGCAAAACTTCAGTGAGTTTTGCCTCACTTTGAATATCTTGTCTTTGTGTTGTCCGAGGCTTCCAGAAGTATCACTAAGAAAAGAATAGCTGATATCCAGAAATTGAGTGCACCTTTCTTGGAACAACCGGTTTCTGTAGGCAATGGATACCTGGGTATAGTGAAATTACTAAATGTTTAATAGATCTAACCAGGATTACAGAACCAGAAACTCTGAAACTCAAGCTTGACCATCTGTAAGCCTTAAGTAAGCTTAAGGAAGCTATTTTATCTGCACCAACTCTTGGAATCCCAGACTACACTAAACCTTTTCAATTATTTGTGAATAACAACAAAGGAATTGCATCTGGTGTACTGACACAGTTGTTAGGACAAAGTTATCATCCAATTGGATACTATAGTTTTCAGTTAGATCCAATTGCTGCAGGTACAGTTCCTTGTTTAAGGGGTGTAGCTGCTGCAACTGTGTTTGTTCAGAAGTCATCAGACTTAGTTTTGGGATGTCCATTGACGGTATTTTGTTCACATCAAATAGAAGCACTAATGAGGAAATTTCATACTCAAGCATATTCAGACCAATGAATATCTAAGTATGAAATTATACTTCTAGGTAGTGAAAACATCAAGTTGAAAAGGTGTAGTGTATTAAACCCAACTTCACTTCTTACTGATTTGCCAAATAATGGTGAACCATTACATGAATGTGAAGAAGGAATACATCTAGTGGATATGTTGAGGATGGATTTAAAAGACACTCCAATTGAAAATCCAGATTTGGTTTTATTCATAGATGGTTCTTCATATTTGTGTAATGGAACTAGATGTACAGGTGCTGCAGTTCTCACAGAATTTGAGACACTGTGGTATGGATCATTGCCTAGTAACCTTAGAGCTCAAGGAGCAGAGTTGATTGCATTAAAGCAAGCATGTCTTCTGACTGATGGTAAAAGTGCAAATGTTTACACAGACTCGCATTATGCATTTTCAATGTTTCATGCTACAGGAAATATCTGGAAACAAAAGAGGTTTTATTATTGCATCATGAAAACCAATTGCTCGTGCAGAAATAATAACTGAGTTGTTGGATGCTATCCAGAAGCCGAAATAGCTAGCGGTAATCCATTGTAGAAGTCATACTAATAGAAGAGATTCAGTTGCTAAAGGAAATCATAGAGCTGATATAACTGCTAAATTTGCTGCCAGAAATGCCCCAGTGTAGGGTATGAGCTTATCAACTATAGACTCTAATGACCTAGAAAAAGCTTATGTAGATTCAGAAATACAAAAATGGAAAGAGAAGTTTGGAGCAAGAAAAGAACATGGTATATGGTTAACAGATACTGGAAAGCCATTGTTACCAAAAGACCAATATACCTATTTGTTTCAAATCATTCACATAAAAGGTCATTTGGGTACTCAAGCTGTAACTGACACTATAAAGAGACAATGGGTTGCTCCTGGAATAAGTACTGTAGCAAATAAGATCTGCTCAAGCTGTTCTGTTTGCCAAAAATTCAATCAAGGAGCATTCAGACAGAAAGGTTTAGGTGGTAGACCTTTAGCATATTGTCCATTTGAGAGTCTGCAGATTGATTACATCAGCATTCCAAAAACTGGGAGATACAAGTTTTTCTTGGCAATTGTTGATAGATTAACCAAATGGCCAGAAGCTTTTCCATCAAATACAAATACAGCTAGCTTTGTGGTGAAAGTATTGAATAAGGAAATTATACCTAGATTTGGAATACCATTAACAATAGACTCTTTTAAAGGATCACATTTTACTCAAGACATCCTGAAAAGAGTCTATAAAAATCTACGAATAATACCAAAATATCATGTTCTTTATCATCCACAAAGTTCAGAGCAAGTGGCATGTGTAAATAAGGAAATAAAGACTATAGTGGGGAAGGTCTGTGCTGAAACTCATCTCAAATGGCCAGAGATTCTTCCCATAGCTTTGTTTTACCTACATAGGAGACCAAGAGCAGATTTACATATATCATCCTATGAAATGCTCTTTGGACATGCTCCACTACAGGCAAAAACTTGTAAGACAGTCTATACATCGCTCTTAGGAGGAGATTGTCAACTTTCTTCTTACTTAAGTGCTTTACAACAAAGACTAAAAGAATTACATGAGATGGGAGTATTAATTCAAACTGTTCCTTTGGATTATTCTCTTCATAATTATGAACCAGGAGATATGGTATATGTAAAAATTTTTCCTAAAATATCAGCAACACAAGAAAGTTGGTGTCCTTACACTATTTTGTTAATTTCCTCATCTTCAGTAAAAGTTTTGTGTAGAAATTAATGGTATCATTGTTCACATATAAAATTAGCATATGGTATAAATAATGAAAATGTACGAATCATCAAAGAAGAAGAAAATGAAGAAGAGATTGCAGAAAGAAAGAGTCGTCAGTCAAATTGAGGCTACATTCAAAAACATCAGTTAGGAGAGGATCATTCCTGTGGAAGAGGATAGAAGAAGACAATGCAGATGAAGAGGAGAATTCAGGAATTAATGGACATTGATAAAAGACTAAAAATTTATAAATTTAAAAGACTTTGTGAAATTAGCAATGAAGAGGATTTCAGGATTAATGAACTAATGAATTATACTTTGGGGTAATGTATTATAGTACAAATAACATCGCATTTATTCACATACAAACAGAAATATATTTACTACTATGGAATTGCGGAAGAATATTCAAAGAGGAGAGAAGAGAAAGAAAGATCTGAAGTAGGGGTAAGTATGTTGCATACAACAGTAACATAACCCTAACATAACAGTAACACTGACATTAAAATAGCAAAACAACATGACATAGTAAAAGTAACATAATAAAACATAAACATGTTAGATTATATTGAATCACTACTTAAATGAGTGAAACAATATAGTTAGGGAGTTAGGGTACTAACAATGTTATGATTAGCTATATATATGTTATTTACTAACAAAATATAGTTAAATTGATTTAGTTTAGATATATAAATCTAGTTAGGAGAAGTATTTTCAAGGCAGAGATTAGGTAGGAATAAGTAAGATAAGATAAGAAAATTAGATACTGACTTGCACATCATCATACATTATACAGCACAAAGAATATATGACATCAAACAGTGTAAATATATGTAAACAGGGTGTATAATAGGATTGTAAATTAATTGTATTATGGTGTATGTATATGTGTAAATATGAAGTGTACATAAGTGTATATATGTGTATATGTATAGCATACATACATATTGTATGTATGTACTATATGTATATCTATGTACATTATGTACATAACTCCCTAAAATTTATTGTTACATGTATTTGCATAAGTGAGTGTAATGTTTGGTTTGATTTTCAGTATAAAACTTATCCAATGTTGTGTTTATTGTAATTTTCAAAAATTTTTCTTTAAGTTTATTGTTAATGTACTGCAATAGCAGTACAATGTTCT
This sequence comes from Monodelphis domestica, assembly GCF_027887165.1. Classification (NCBI taxonomy): domain Eukaryota; kingdom Metazoa; phylum Chordata; class Mammalia; order Didelphimorphia; family Didelphidae; genus Monodelphis; species Monodelphis domestica. The sequence continues at coordinate 157,756,576 of NC_077234.1, forward strand.
GTATTAGCTGATAAGAGTATTTTGAGTTCGATGTTTGCATGGAAGTTATGTTCATCTTTTGTTTGATGTTATTTGCTCTTTTGATTTTGCTTCTGTTTGACATTTGTACTTGTTCATTATTTAATTCCTTTTCCTTTTCCCTTGTTAAAATTCTCTAGAATAGGTTAGTATTAGTTAGAGTAAGACAATTGAGTATAGGTTGTTTATTATTTTGGGTAGATTTCTTAGTTTAGGTAATTGGTAAGTATTTTAGATTGTGCACAAATGCAAAAATAGTGTTTCCAACATAATTTTTGATTTGTGCAAAAGGGGGGAATGTGATAAAGGATAAATGGTTTGCTAAAAACTGAGAGGTGCAAAAGTCAGAGTGAGTGATTGACAGGAGCATGCGACTAAGGGTCACATGGGAGTCTGAGACTGGAGATCTGGGAAAGATTCTATGCCCCAACAGAATTCATCTTATCTCCTGGAAGTTGGAGGCTTGGAAGATAAATTTTGGCTTTCTCCTGAGACCAGCAGAAGAAAAGAAATCCTTTGAATCTGGCTGCTGGCAGCTTTGAGTCAAGAAGATTGAAGACAGACTAACCAACTGAAGATCCTGACCCATTTAATTGGACTCCTGGTGTGAGACTTGGCTATTGGGGAATTTACTGCTTAGCTTAATAAGATAGTTTTAGATAGTTTAGAGATATTATATTTTAAGATAACTAGTATAATTTCCTCCTAAACCCCTGTTCCTTCCTCCCCTTCACAACCAAGAAATCTGAATTTGTATGTTCTCTCTTGTTCTTTCCTCACCAAATTCTGAACATAACACCTGCATATTTGTCACTGTGTGATCACAATAAAAGAAAACATAGTCATACACACCTCCTGCCTTTTCCATTCAGGTAGAGATTATCATGGTTCTAACATAAAGGAATTTAAATTATTTATTTACACAGATGTGGCTAGGGAAAAGGAGTTTGGGATCTTACTTTAATAAGGTGATTCATCTTCTCTGTTGAGTACATTTTATTTAAATAATTTTCCATGATTACATGATTCATGTTCTTTCCCTCCCCTTTTTTCCTACACCTTCCCAGAGCTGACAAGCAATTCCACTGAGTTATACATGTAGTATTATTCAATACCAATTTCCATATTATTTATTTTTGTAATAATCTTTTAAAAATCAAAACCCTGCATCTAATACCCATATAAACAAGTGAAAATAAAATGTTTCCCTTCTGCTTTTCTACTCCCACAGTTCTTTCTCTCAATGTGGCTAGCCTTCTTTCTCATAAGTCCCTCAGGATTATCCTGGATCATTGCACTGCTATCAGTTGCAAAATTGATTACCTATAATTATTCCCCAATGTTTCAGTCTCTGTATACAATGTTCTACTGGTTCTGCTCATTTCACTCCACATCAGTTCATGGAAGTGTTTCCAATTTGTATGGAACTCAAACAGCTTATCCTTCCTTAAGGCACAATAGCATTCATCACCGTCATATAACACAATTTGTTCAGTCATTCCCCAATCAATGGAAACTCCCTCAATTTCCAATTTTTTGCCACCACATAGAACATGGCTATGAATATTTTTGTACAACATTTTTCATCATTATTTCTTTGGGGAATAAATCTAGTAGTGGTATTGCTACACCAAAGGGTATACACTCTTTTAATACCCTTGGGGCATACTTTCAAATTCCTTTCCAGAATGGTTGGAACAATTCACGACTCCACCAGCAATGCTTTAGTGTCCCAATTTTGTTACATCCCATCTAACATTTATTATTTTCCTTTATTTTCATCTTCACAAATCTGCTATATATGAGGTAGTATCTATCTCTTGAATGGTTTTAATTTCTTTTCCTATAGATCTGACAGGTAGACTATTCTATGTTTATCTAAGTTATTTATGATTTCACTCTTTATATTTAAATCATTTACCCATTTTGAATTTATCTTTGTATATGGTGAAAGATGTTGATCTAAACCTAATTTTTTCCATACTGTTTTCCAATTTTTTCACCAGTTTTTGTCAAATAGTGAGTTCTTGTCCCCAAAACTGAGATCTTTGGGTTTATCAAAAACCAGCTTACTAAGGTCATTAATCCTTAATCTATTTCACTAATCCACCCTTTTATCTCGTAGCCAGTATCATATTGTTTTGATGACCACTGCTTTGTAGTACAGTTTAAGATCTGGTACTGGTAAGCTCCCATCCTTCACAGTTTTTTCATTAGTTCCCCTTGATATTCTTGATCTTTTGTTCTTCCAGATGAACTTTTTTATAATTTTTTCTAATTCTACTAAAAAGGTTTTTGGTAATTTGATAGGCATGGCATTGAATAAGTAATATTGTTTAGTTAGGGTTATCATTTTTATTATATTAACTCATCCTACCCAAGAGCAATTAATGTTTGATCCAGTTTTATTTGTGCAAAAATGTTTTGTAGTTGTGTTTGTATAATTCCTAAGTTTGTCTTTGCAGATTAGATTCCCAAATATTTTACATTGTCTAGAGTGATATTAAATGATATTTCTCTTTCTAACTCTTGCTGCAGAGTTGTGTTGGAAAAACATAGAAATCCTGATGATTTCTATGGGTTTATTTTGTATCCTGCAACTTTGATAAAATTATTAATTATTTCTACTGGCATTTTAGTTGATTTTCTGGGATTCTCTAAATATGCTATCATATCATCTGCAAAGAGTGCTAGTTTAGTTTTCTTATTGCCTGCTTTAACCCCCTCACCTTCTTTTTCTTCTCTAATTGCTATTGCTAGCATTTCTTATACAATATTAAATACAGTGGTAGTCTCTTGGTGACCAAGAATGACTATTGTCTTTGTGCATTTTCATCTATGATGTACCCTCATGTGGCTTTGGAGTCCAAAGGCTGAGGCGCAGAGTTTGTGGCACACGGGGCATGGGATGCCAGTTGTTACGGGGGGTGTAGTTGTGGCCTGGTGTCAGTGTTCATGTTCAGCGGCAAGATGTAGACGTTGCTCATCTTCAAAGGTGGTGGCGGCCTGGTGAATGTGGGTTCGCCAGCTGCTTCTGTCAGAGGCAGCAAGTTCTAATTGCTTTGGTGTAATGCCAGCCCACTTCAAGTTTGACTTTAGCTGATCCTTGAATCTTTTCTTTGGTTGGCCTTGTTTCCTGAGTCCAGCTGACAGTTCACCATACAATACCTGTCTTGGTATTCGCTGTGGGTCCATGCGGATGACATGTCCAGACCATCGTAGCTGGGTTTGAGGACCAGGACTTCGATGCTGGTGGAGTTGGCTCTGTCGAGGACTTCCTGGTCGGTAATTCGGTCCTGCCATCAGATCCTCGTGATTGACCGGAGAGAGCGTTGGTGGAATTGCTCCAACTGCTTCATGTGCTTCCGGTACAATGTCCATGTCTCACAACCGTACAGGAGCGAGCTGAGGACCACTGCGTTGTACACTTTGAGCTTCGTCGCAGTGCTTACAGCTCTGTGTTGGAGGACTTTGGAGCACAGCCGCCCGAGTGCCTGGCTGGCCTTTTGGAACCTGGCATTAATCTTGTGATCTAGGACCCATCGTTGGCGATGGCGCTGCCCAGATACTTGAAAGTGTTGACATTAGAAAGCTGCGTGCCGTCGATAGTTATGCACAGCTGGTTCGTTGGCCTCCCTGGTGCAGGTTGGAACAGCACCTCTGTTTTGCTGAGGCTGATAGTCAGGCCAAACAATTTTGTTGCAGTGGAGAACCTGTCTACAATGGTTTGGAGATGATTTTCTTGGTGGACCATGACAGCACAGTCATCTGTGAAGAGAGCTTCCAGGATGAGTCTCTGTTGTCTTTGTTTTTGCAGTCAGGTGGCGAAGGTAAAATAGTGAGCCATCCAGTGGGTATTTGATGTAGACGCCCAGGTCTAGATCCATCACAGCATGTCATCATACTTGGGTGAAGTATAGGTTGAATAGTACTGGAACGAGGACACAGCCTTTTTTCACGCTATTGGAGATGTTGAAGCAATTGGAAGTCTCTCCACCAGATAGGACTTCCCCTGTCATGTCGACATGAAAGAGCTGGATCAGTTTGATGAATTTTGCTGGGCAACCGAGCTTGCTGAAAATCACCCACAATGCGTCCCTGTTCACTGTGTCAAACGCCTTTGTCAGGTCTATGAAGACAATATAGAGACTCAGGTTCTGCTCAAGGCATTTTTCCTGCATTTGCCTCACCATGAAGACCATGTCGATGGTGCTGCGATCTGGTTGGAAGCCACATTGTGATTCAGGCAGGTTCTGCTCTGAAACAGATGACAGGAGTCTGCTGAGTATAACACGGACGAGGATCTTTCCTGCAGTGGAGAGTAGTGAAATGCCTCTGTAGTTGTCATAGGCTGCTCGTGAGCCTTTGTTCTTGTATAGGGCTACAATGGAGGCATCTCTGAGTTCTGGGGGCATGTCTTCCTCTTCCCATATGCTGGTCAGCATTATATGGAATGCCTGGAGCACCTTTCCATTTAAGGCCTTGTACACCTCGGTTGGGATCCCGTCTTTACTGGGTGCCTTGCCTGCACTCATTTGTTTAATGGCTTTTTGGACTTCCTCTATTGAAGGAGGGACGTCAAGTTGTTCAATGGTGCGGTTTTGGGGGATCTGGTCAAGGGCGCTTTGGTCAACTGAAGAGGGTCAGCTGAGAAGCTGACTGAAGTGTTCTTTCCACCTGTTGCTGATGTCTTTTTTATCTTTTATGAGAGTGTCACCATCAGCGGATAGCAAGGGAGTGGTGGTGGGTTTTAATGGCCCATAGACAGTCTTGAGGGCACTGAAAAATTGTTTGTAGTTTTTCGTATCAGCAAACCGCTGGATTTCTTCTGCCTTTTTTCCCCACCATCGGTCTTGCATCTTCCTGATCTCACTCTGTGCCATGGCTTGGAGAGCCTTGAATCTGTCCTTTTTAGGAGCAGAGTTTGGGTTATTTTGCCACTCCATAAAGGCTTTGTTCTTTTTGCTCAATAGGTCTTCAATAGCAGTGTTATTCTTGTTGAACCAGTCCTGGTGGTTGCATTGTTTCGGGCCTAGGACTGCCTTTGATGTTTCCTTCACTGCGTCTCTGAACTGGTTCCATTTCTCAGTTGAGCTTCCAGTGAGTGGTCCCTTGGCAGACAGCTTGTCGTCCAGGCAGGACTGGAATGTTTGCAAACAAGATGAATCTCTAAGATGACTCACGTTGTAAAATGTGCGAACTGTCTGGGCGCGTTTTGGATGGGGTGTATGGGGTGCTCAGGGAGGGGTAGTATCTCTGGTATGGAGGGCTTGTCATGCCCTCCTAGGACAGCTCTCCAGCCTCTGACCCCCACCTGACACCCAGCTCTCACTTGTGGCTCCCGGTAGCTGCTAGCATGTGGCAAGGGTCACACCCCAGGCAACAGCTTCGACAGGCTGGCCAAACCTTGTGAGGGTAGCCATCAGGTCGTCGACCCCTGGTGAACCAGGGCTTTGCTCACCCAGCATGTGAAGACTGCTTCGGCTGAACAGACGGAAGAAACCAATAAGAAGGTTCAAAGGCTGAGAGGGCGACACAGCAAAGCACTGTGGAGTGCTTAGGGCGTGTTGTAGCACAAAGGATAACACGGCCATCCAGTGCAGCTGAGGAAGTCTCCAGGTGTAACGACTTTTTGTACCACTGGACCCAGGCTTCCAACGCCGAGAGAGTGGGACTATCTCTGTGCATCCACTCTTCCACTTAAATCTCCTTCACGCACAAGTGTCTTTGTGCACACTCATCTATCCTAACCTCATCCACCCTCTTCAAGACCTGCAGCAATGGGGGAGTGGCGACGCAACAGGTGGAGGTGACCAGTGGCAGTTGTAGTCACGATCCTGCACATAGGCGGCCCATGGACCAGTGGTCACTCGGCCCTGTGGGCAGCAGGGACGTTCGGCAGCATTCTGGGCGACTGAGCAGCCCTCTCTAGGACAGCACTGCTCACCCTAATCAAGGGAGGGGACTAGAAAAGGTGTCCCAAACATTGCCTGCCCTACAAACACCCGGTCAGCACCCCGCGGCTGGCGGGTCATTCCTTTAAGTTGTCGAAATCAAAGAAAAAAATACAAAGAAACTCCTACTAGGAGCATGGAACATCAGAACATTACTTGACAGAGAGAATACCCCAGAGAGAAGAACAGCTCTAATCAGTAAAGAACTGGCGGGATATAACATCGACATCACAGCCTTAAGCGAAACACGCTTACCAGAAGAGGGATCACTCAGCGAACCCACCACTGGATACACCTTCTTCTGGAAAGGCAGAGCCTCAAATGAAGACAGAATCCATGGTGTTGGCCTGGCCATCAAGACCAGTTTGCTCAAACAGCTGCCAGACTTGCCTGTGGGCATCAGCGAGAGGCTCATGAAGATCCGTTTGCCTCTCAGCAAAGACCAGTATGCCACAGTCATCAGCGCATATGCCCCAACACTGACCAGCACAGAGGAGACCATCCAGCAGTTCTACTCAGACCCGAGTGCCGTCCTGCACTCAGTGCCCACAAATGACAAGCTGATACTACTAGGAGACTTCAAAGCCCGCGTTGGTCAGGACCATGAAAGATGGAAAGGAGTACTCGGCAAACATGGTGTGGGCAATATTAAATAACAGAGATGATAATTCCCATCCTTGCTTCACTCCTGATCTTACTGGGAAGTAACCTATCCCCATTGCAGAGGATACTTGATGAAGGTTTTAAATAAATAATGTTTATTATTCTGAGGAAAAGCCCTTCTATTCCTATAATTTCTAGTATTTTTAAGGTCTGTATGTTGTATTTTTTTCAAAGGCTTTTTCTGCACCTATTGAGATAACCATGTGATTTCTATTAATTCGATTACTGATATGGTCAATTATATAGTTGGTTTTCTTAATGTTAAACCATCCTTGCATTCCTGGTATAAATCACCCCTGGTCATAGTGAATAATCCTTGTGATGACTTACTGCAGACATTTTGCTATTATTTTATTTAAGATTTTTGCCACCTATGTTCATTAAGGAGATTGGTCTATAGTTTTTTTTTTCTCTTTGACCTTCCTGGATTGAGAAATAAGTACCATAGTTGTGTAATAAAAAGAATTTGGTAAGATTTCCTCTTTGCTTATTTGTCAAATAATTTGTGTAGTGTTAGGATTAATTGTTCTATGAATGTTTGATAGAATTCACTTGTGAATCCATCTGGCCTTGGGGATTTTTTCTTAGGGAGTTTCTTTATGGCTTGTTTAATTTCTTTTTCTGAGATGGGATTATGTATGTATTCTATTTTCTCTTTTTTTAATCTAGGCATTATACATTTTTGTGAATATCTGCCAATTTCATCTAGAGTGTCAAATTTATTATCATTTAATTGAGCAAAGTAGTTCTTACTAATTGTCTTAATTTCCTCTTCATTAGAGATGAGATCATTCTTTTCATTTTTGATACCCTTAGTTTGATTTTCTTCTATCTTTTTATTAGATTTACCAGTACTTTATCTATTTTATTTGTTTTTTCAAAGTACCAGCTCCTAGTCTTAATAATTGATTCCATAGTTTTTTTTTTACTTTTAAATTTTATTAATTTCTCCTATATTTTTTAGTATTTCCAATTTAGTTTTTGTCTGGGGATTTCTATCTTTATGGATTTTTTTAAAGTTGCATACCCAATTCATTGACCTCTTCCTTCTCTGATTTGTGGATATATTCACACAGGGATATAAATTTTCCCCTGAGTACTGCTTTGGCTATATACCATAGATTTTGATATGTTGTATCCTGATTTTCATGCTCTTCAATAAAATTAGTAATTGTTTCTATTTGGTTTTTTTGACCCACCAGTTTCAAAGAACAACATTATTTAATTTCCAATTAATTTTAAATTTGCCTCTCCATGATCCCTTGCTAATTAAAATTTTTATCTCATGATCTGAAATTTTTGTATTTGTTATTTCTGCTTTTCTGCATTTATTTGTAATGTTTTTATGTCCTAGTACATGGTTGATTTTTGTATATATACCATGTGTTGCTGAAAAGAAGTTATATTCCTTTTTATCCATGTTCAGTTTTCTCCAAATATCTATTAACTCAAATTTTTTTCTAATATTTTATTCACTTCTCTTACTTCTTTCTTATTTATTTTTTGGTTCAATTTTGCTAGTTCTGATAGAGGAAGGTTGAGGTCCCCCACTAGTATAGTATTACTAGTTATTTCCTCCTTAAGTTCCTTAAGTTTTACTTTTAGAAATCTGGTTGCTATGCCATTTGGTGCATAAATGTTTAGTACTGATATTTCTTCATTGTTTGTAGTACCTTTTAGGCAGAAGTAATTTCCTTCCTTATCTCTTTTAATCTGATGAATTTTTACTTTATCTGATATCATGATTGCTATTCCTGCTTTTTTTACTTTAGATATGCCTTAATAAATTCTACTCCAGTCTTTTACCTTTAATCTGAGTGTGTCACTCTTCCTCAAATGTGTTTCTTGTAAACAACATAAGGTAGGATTCTGGTTTTTAATCTACTCTTCTATCTCTTCCATTTTATGAGTCAGTTCAACCCATTCAAATTCAGAGTTATGATTATTAACACTGTATTGCCCTCCATCTTATTTTCCCCTTTTGATCCTACTCTATTTCCTTTCACGCCATTCCTCTTTATGTTACATAATTTACCCCATTCTGACTTTCACTCCTAATTTCGTTTTGTGGCATTATTTTAATATTGGTTGGAAGGGATTCTTATGGTGACCTTGAGCTTCTCTTTTCTACTCTGCCATCTTCACTCTACCCTGTGGATTTTGTCTGTGTGTGTGTGTGTGTGTGTGTGTGTGTGTGTGTGTGTGTGTGATTCCCTGTGGGTTTTTTTTTTATTGTATCTGGAAGCCCACAGTATTCCTGTCAGATGTGGAGCACTGTTACATATGCTAAATAATGTGATGGAAACACTAGGCATCTTCTCCATGCAATTTATCAGTCTTTATTATCAAAGCATGCAAACAGTACTTTCTAAAAACTGATTACCATTGCTCTGACATAGTAGAGGTTCCAAATGGTTTCTTTCTTTGATTACTTTACAAGGTTCTCTCTATGCTCAGCCAGAGATCATGTATCTCCTTGGAGTGGTCCTCTGGGCCATCTTTTTCAACCAACCACTATTGTTCTTGAGGTACAAGAATATGTTTGAGCCTCAAGTACAGGGGAATGCTCTAGTTATAATTTAGGAATAAGGCATATAAATGACTGAGGTCTCTAGTGAATTTTAAATATTTGCTGAATTTACCCTATAATTTGATTGGGAGTTTACTTCAAAATTACTGATAAAGCTGTTTATAACATTGTTCATTGTGATCTGTCTTATCAGAGGGCCTACATATGTTAATCAGTTTTTAAAAATACATACATATTGTTTACTATATGATACCACGTAGGTGCTTAACTTACTGAAAGATAACTGATAGAAAACCTATTCAATACCTTAATCACAAAATGGAGGCTTAAAACAAAATGCCTAGATGTAGGTTACTTTGACAAATTTTGTTATTAAAGTAGGAAAACATTCTATTTTTTCTAAACTTATTAAACTAATTTTGAAATATTGAAACTATATTAATGAGGTATTAAAACTTATTCTCACTATGATTCCTTAAAGTTTGTGAACTGGAAATGAGACTTCCTTTCCTGCTCTATTAATAACTATATGACCCTTGTGTAAAATATTCAAATTTTTGTAGGTCTTAATTTACTCACCTCAAAATTTTTAAGATATTTTTCTTTCAGGTCTAAAATTCTATGATTTCAATATCAATACTGTTTATTAATGTTTAGGAACCTCACATGAGAGACTAGTTGTTTAAAGCAACTTGTCCATGGTCATACAACAAGAATGTGTCAGGGAGGGAGAAACCTTCTATTCATTAAACCACACTTCCTCTCCACACACAGTTTTCATTTGAAAGAAAATAATTAGCAAGAATTTCCTCCACACACAATCTTTGGTCTTCAAATGGCTATGTGTTTATGTTTTCTTCTAAGTATCCAAGTTGCATGATATTTATATACATATCTCTGAATATCTGCAAAATGTCATCAATGCCACCCATAAAATTGTATTTGGAATTGAGATATTCAAATTCAATGAAAGTAATTTATCTAAAGGTCCTATTATCTTCAACCAGACATGAATTGGGCAAATAAAGTAATCATTCAATCAGCAACAACCCATCTTAAGTTGAATTTCACAAGCTAAGAATTTCATGAAACAAAAAAATCTTTTTGAATATCTTTTATCGAGGAGAAAAATAAGGATTAATGAGTCCCTGAATTTTAGCTGATTACACATGAGCTAAATATTTTTTTGCATAACACATCACAACTAATAATCAGTAGAGAGGCAGCGAGGGAGCATATAGGGGGCATAGAGCACCAGACCTGGAGTGCAGAGGATTTGGGTCCAAATCTGACCTCCAATACTTCATAATTGTGTGATCCTGGGCAAGTCATTTAACCTTGACTACCTAGCTCTTGCTGCTCTCCTATCATAGAACTGAAGCTAAGATAGAAGAGAAAGGTTGTAAAAAATACTCAGTGGGAAGTATTTCAATCTCCAGATTTTTGTGGCTTTGTCCAGTGTCTTTCTTGGGAACTAGAAGAATCTGCTGGATTTGTTCTGTATTCCATTCCGTTATAAGAATTCGAAAGTAGACTTTGTAACAAAACTGGACCTAAGCCAGGAGCCAGGGAAACATACACTACTCCATTACTTATCTAAGTTTCCCAGAAACTCATGCTGGTGTTATTTGTAAAAGAATTTCATTAGAAGTACTTTCCAAAATATTTTTTTCCAAAGAACCCAGATATTTGGAGACTCACAATTATTATAAGAACAGGTCAAAATTAGTTCAAACATGTGAAATGTTTGCCTCACTTAAAACAATATTTCTTGGCATAGGTTGTACTTCTTATAAAAGGGTCCCATCTTGTTTGGAAAGCTGAAAGATTAACTCTTTAGCTGTAAAATGGGAGCACCTGCACATTCCTTTCTTATCTCTTTCCAACATAGGATCCTCCTGATTTCTCCTACCGATAAAGTTTTATCATCCTTATTCTAAAAGGATTTCCTTTGAATTTTGATTTCAGAGCTCTCCTGCTGATTCTTCACTGGGTCTTCTGAGCAGGATAGACATGCTTCTCACTAAGGGGGAATAAGAAGCTATTTTGAGTGTTTCGATTTCTCAAACTCTGGTTGTCAAACATTTGGCCAGTCTTGTTTTGAAGGGATTTTCCCTTCTTTTATCTAAGCTTGCCGCTTTTGCTTGCCCAAGATAAGGCACAAAACATAATTAAATAGGCAGGGATGGGGAAAAGCAATGGCTTTGGCATCAGAGTGTCTGAATTTTTATCTAGGTTTCATCACTACTGTCTTTGTGGCTTCGTGCAATTCAGTCAAGCTGTACAGATCTCATTTTCTTTTACTTCTAAAGTGAGCTGGCTGGACAACATGGATTCAAAAGGTCCCTACCACCACTCCCAATTCAGAAATTCACTGACTTGTGAACTCTCATTAGAACCATAACTTCTCTCAGCCTCAGTTTCTATAGTTGTAAAAGTATAAGGTAATGAAGGCAGGATTCACAACTGCTGTGATTATCAAATAAGAGAAGATATGGAATGCATTATGACAAGCCTATAGTATTATGTACATATTTACTATCATTATTATTATCACCAAAAAGAATATGTTCGAAGCACATCTTTTCCCTTCTTCCCAGCCTTTCACTCCTGTTAGATTTTTGAGAAATGTAACTAGAAAGCAAAGGACATGCCTTACCAATATTTCTATCTCCTACAGTTCACTACATAATGGTATGCATATAACAGGTACTGAATCAGTATTTGTCAAATGAGTGAGGTAATTGGTAAGGGAAAAGGTAAGGTTTCAAGATCTCTCAGGAAGTGAAGGTTAAATCAGGCAGGGTGCCATTATAGGTATAAGAAAAAAGAAAAAGGACATCATAACCTGTTGAATATTGTGTAAATAGGATAAGGTTGTCAATAATCTCTTAACAAGAAAAATGATTTTTTTTCTCCTTCCTTCTTATATTCTTTGAATCCTTTGGAGTTTTTGATATGCTACAATGGAAAATAAGTTCCTTGAGATAATATTCAATTTTAGGCAATAACTAGAGAGCTTAATAAAGACTTCTTGAATTTAATTAAAATTGAATTTGATACATATGATCAATCCCTCAATGCTTTGACAGCCCTCCTCTTCCTTTTCCTTCTTGGAGACTGTGTTAATACAATTCATTGTTTCTTCTACTTCTGATGACTCTTCTAGGTATATTTTACTGATTTCCCTTTCTCCTTAGTCCCTTAAATATAACTGATGTTCAAAATTCTCTCTCTCTCTCTCTCTCTCTCTCTCTCTCTCTCTCTCTCTCTCTCTCTCTCTCTGTGTGTGTGTGTGTGTGTGTGTGTGTGTCTCGACCTTCTCCCCATATCTAGGATTATTTATATATATATATATATATATATATATACATACATATATATAATTTATTATATATGTACATATATATGAAAGTTCAAGAATACAAATGCATACATGTGTGTTTCTGTATGTGTGTCTCTGTGTATTCCTTCTGGCCATCCTACAAGACTATAATCATACTCAAGCCCTGGTAAACATTTGCCCATTTAGGGAAACCAGGACAAATGGAAGCCTTGAATTTAATTACTCAAAAATCAAGGAAGAAGGAACTAAAAATAATCTTAATCTTCAATTGTGTCATCTGTTAATCTAGCATTTCTAGAGCAGCAGGAGTCACTTTTTATCCTTGAACTACTACCGTAGATATCCTTCTTCTGTTTAATCACTAGAAGATTTGGGAAGAGAAAAAAGTGTGGAGAGATCCCCTGCTATCTTCTAACATCTTTGCTTCCACTGTCAACAGGTGACTGAGTCCTTTGCTGCTTGTTGTCCAATCAGCAACAATGTAATACTGCCTTAAAACATCATTTCTCCCTGGCAAATTGGTGAAGATGGTAAAAACAGGAAATAATGTTTAAAAGGATTCAAGAAGCCAGGTTCACTGCTAGTTAAATTAGTCTGGCCAGAAAAATAATTTGGAATATGTAAGAAAAGTCATGAATCTATTCATACCTTGGGCAAATAACTGAAGAATATAGAATGAATACCCAAGTAAAGGTCCTATGTGTTCCAATGTCTCCAGAGCAATGTTTCTTCTAGTAATAGAAGAAAAAGTAGAAATGAAATGGATACTTAGTATTTGGAGAAGAACAAAGTAAATTTTACTGAAGGTGAAGGTAATGAAATATTAATGGGCCATACAAAAGGAAGAAGTTGAGAAATTCATAGAAACAAGGAAATACTTGTATGAACTGACACAGTGAAGTAAGCAGAACCAGGAAACTATACATGACAACAATAATATAGATGAAAATAACATAAAAATGAAGCCAAACATTATGTAATTATACTGATAAATAATGATCCTAGAGAAGAGATAAGCAAATTTATGGAGCATTTAAAACTATGATACTAATTAATATTACATATGAATACTGGAATATTTTGGACACAAATATGAATATACAAATGGAAAGGGTACTGGTCCTCTTGGAACCCATATTCTAATGGAAGAATGCAACCTATTTAGTTACATTTTGTTTGTTTGTTTGTTTGTTTGGAAAGTCATGGAAAAGGTGAATAAAATCAGAGAAAAGTATCCTGACAAGTCCTTTGCATGAATAGTAACAGTATTGTTTTGATTATGCTTTCAAAATTGTAAAACAAAACGGCAGGGTATGGTAGAGCATAAGTTCTGGCAGCAAGGTAGCTGTGAGTAAATAACTGGAGTGGAAATAATAAAAACCAAAAATAAATAAGACAGAGGGTCAAAAATGGTAAGAGTTCCAGACCTGAAAGGGATAAGTTCTTCCAGGTAGGATCTATGGTCAGATGATGAAAGGACAAGACACTTGGTGAGAAGGGAGCAATAGTGTGGATATAAGCATGGCTCAGGCCACATGAGGCTTTCATTAAATGTTTATTGGTTGATTGTTATCCAGAGAAAGGTGAATAAGATGATGAGTGGCCTTGAGACTTTGACTCTATAAAGCAGACCTTGCATTCCCAAACATATTAAGTTAAAAGTAATAGAAATGTTAAGTTCGGATAAGATAAAACTCACTGGGTAGATAATAGCTAGCTTTAAGTATTTTTCCCCACTGGGTTATACATATATTATCACTCAAATTCTATTTCAATATTATTCATTTTTGTAATAGAGTACTCTTTTAAAACCCAAACCATAAATCATATGCCCATTTAAACAGTGATAATCATATGTTTTCTTCTGGATTTCTACTCCCATAGTTCTTTCTCTGGATATGGATAGTATTCTTTCTCATAAGTCCCTTGGGATTGTCCTAGATCATTGTTTTGCTTTTAGTAGCAGTGTATCACATTTGATCATCCCACAACGTTTCACTTTCTGTGTACAATGTTCTCCTGGTTCTGTTTATTTCACTCTGCATTAGTTCATGGAGGTCTTTCCAGTTCATATAGAAATCAAGCAGTTCATCATTCCTTATAGTACAATAGTATTCCATCATCATCATACACCAGAATTTGTTCAGCCACTCTCCAATCAAGGGACACTCCCTCATTTCTACTTTTTTTGTCACCACAAAGAGTGCAGCTATAAATATTTTTGTGCCAACAGAATATTTCTCTTTTTTTTTATCTCTTTGGGATACATACCTAATAGTGGTATTGCTGGATCAAAGGACATGCTGCCTTTGAGAATTTAGAAGGCTTCTGTGAAAGGAGGGGCTTAAAGATCTGCTTGGCTTCAAAGAGCAGAACAAGAAAAAATGTTTGCAAGTTTCATTGAAGCAAGTTTTAGCTCCAGATAATGTAAAATTAGAGCTTTCCAAAACCAAAATAACAGCTTTCTATAGGAAAAGGAAGCCTCCTTTATTAAAGATCTCTGAGTAAAGCCATTAAAGGAGTAGATGGGTTGAAATATAATAGTCTGGAAGGCAGCATAGTTGGGATACAACAAAGAATAATCAACCTAGAAAAATTAAATATACTCCTTCAAGGGAACATGAATACTTAGTGAAATATAGGACTTCCAAATATTTCTAATGAAAAGACTAGAGCTGGATAAAAAAATTTGACTTTTAAATCCAAGACTCAAAAGAAGCATTAAAAACACAGGCATGAAAGAGAAATCATAAGGGACTCAATAAGATTAAACTGTGTACTTTTTATGTGGGAAGATAGATAGATAGATAGATAGATAGATAGATAGATAGATAGATAGATAGATAGATAATAGATAATAGATAGATAGATAGATAGATAGATGGATAATGTTCTTTAAATATATATATACACACATATATATAAAAATAGACATAGATATAGATGCATGTATTTATATTTTCTAAGAACTTTATCATTATTAGAGCAGTTAGAAGGATTTGTAACTTAAATTTTTAAATTCAAATTTTTAAAGTAACTATTAAATTTTTTACAATGGTAATATTTAATGAAACATTTTTTTTAAAATAAAGAAAGCATTTAGTCATTTGGCAGAGGAGAATGACCTAGAAAGATTATGGCCCTTTCTCCCCAGGTTCTGAAAGATTTGCAATAGGTAGGATTTTGACAGTTATCCATATATCAGTCACATACACATCATTTAACAAAAGTATTGTACACAAGATAAACAGGAATCATATAAAGGAAAATTAAAAAAAACAAGCTTGGGAGTACCCTAAACAAGTAAATAAAAGTAATTATCTTTTGGGTAGATTCAGGACCAGGGGAATCTAAAATTCCTCAGTCATCTCTGTCATTCTGATAGAGTTACTGAGGTTAGGTGGCATTCTGGATACAGATGAGCTATAATCATATGAAGTTAGACTTAAACAGTATAATATTTTTCCAAACAAAAAAATAAATCATTTCCCTATAGCCCATCTTTGCTTGAAAACATAGTTGTCGCCACTGAACATAGGAGTCTCTTATGTGTGTTTATTTAAATGAATTCAATTACCAATTGGAAGAGGCTTCAAGGACATAGTACTTCCAGCTCTACTTATATAGTTTTAATGCAAAAGGAAATCACTACTTTCAAACTTTCACCCTAATGAAATGGAAATAACATATGGAAGATATTATAATGAAACCAGATTTTAATATAAAGTGTACATTAAGTAGTGTTCAGCATCACTCTGTCCCTTACTCTAAAAAACATAATTTTAGGAAATAAATAATATCAACTGAGAACCATCAGTTTCATAGAGAAGAGTTTCCAATACCTAACAGATATTGCCAAAGGGTTGGAAGTAAACATCAGTATTTATTATAGAAAATCTCAACTTCCACATCCAAAGTGCTAAACCTAATAAAAGAGCTATCTGACACTGTGTCAAATATTCTACCATACTTGCAAGGATATGGTGGGAAAAGATGGGAAAAGTACACATCCTAATAACATGCCAGAAATTCTGCATGAAAAATAAATATTCTAGTGTCAATCTGACTCTTAAAATTCAAGGTTGAAGGTACATCCTTACAATAATGTCATGTCATTCTTTTACAGAACATTTGCAACAGAGAAAAGTTAACTTTAGTTTTCAAATGAAACAGAAATGGAAATGAATAGTTACCACAACTTTCATAATGGAGAACAAGATGAATTTTTAAAAGCTGGAAGCCAAGGGAATATTCCATTCAAAAACATATTTGTGAAGGAAAGATTAAAAATTCACCCAAAATTAACATGAAACTCAGTTTTGACATTTAGATCTGATAAATTCAGATATTAAAAGTATCCTACGTGTGAAGTGCCATGTAATGGAAAAGGCTATCTCTGTGCCAATTCTGTCACTTGCTAGCTCCATGACAATGGGCATGCCACTCTCTAGTCTCACTTTGATCATCTATAAAATGAAATGTGGAGCACAGGGAAAAATATTTACAGCAAGTCTCTCTAAAAACAGGCTTCATTTCATAAATTCAGAGAACTGAGTCAAATCTATCAGAATACAAAACATTCCCAATTGATAAATAGAAAAAATACAAACAGACTTCTCAGAAGAGATTAAAACTATTTTTAGTCATATAAAAAATGCTCCAAAACATTATAGATTAGAATAAGGCAAATTAAAACAACTCTGAGGTGCCATCAAACATCTATCAGATTGACTTAAATGACAAAAATTGGAAATGATAAATGCTGGAGGGGATATAGAACCATTAAAATAGTAATAAACTATTGGTATAGCTATGAACTGATACCACCATTCTCTAGAGCAATCTGTAACTGGGTGCCCTTTGATGGAGCAATGCCACTACATCTAAATGAGATTAAAGATAAAGGGAAAGGACCTATTTGTACACAAATATGTATAGCAGCTCTTTTTGTGATGACAAAGAATTGAAAAATGAAGGGATATCCATCAGTTGGGGAATGGCCAAGCATTGCTCATTCATATATGCCTCTAATAGAATGCTATTATGATATAAGAAACGACAAACAAGATAACAAAAATGAACATGGAAATATGGATTATATGATAATATAAATACACTGTCATCATATCTACTTTCTTAGGGAGGGGTAGTGTTAGGAGGCAGAAAAAGTACATGCTTTGCAAAATATCTGAAAAGGAACATTGAGAAATTGCATTGACATATAATCTGGAAAAAATAAAAATTATAAATATTTAAAACTAATATCCACCAACTGGGACAGCAAGGGGAGGTCCAAAGGACACACTATCAAGCCACTCAGAAAGAAAACATATCCTTGATATAAAAGATGGATAAAGACAGCTATTTGGCATCTCTCTACATAGAGACACATGTGATTTACTTTAATTTTATCAATAGAAAGCATTCCCATATTAATAAAACATATGCTCAGAAAAATGAACAGTGGAATGAGATGATCTCTCAGGTCTTTTCTAGCTCCAACAATTTTTGTGTGTAGAATATATACATACATATATTATATATATATATGTTTATATACATATGTTTTGAGCTGTATAATCCAGGGAATTTTCTGATTAATTTCATGTTCCACAATCCAAATTATTACAACTATACCAGTGTTGTCAAACTCAAATAGAAATAGGGGCTACTAAAACATACATAAGGATAATTGTTAGAACAAAAATTGACTTTGTTGTACCCGAATTGTTATGACCCTGTTTGGGGCTTTCTTGGCAAAGAATAAATTTACAAAACAAAAATAAATAGCTTCTTCCTTCTTTGGCTCATTTTTACAGATGAGTAACTGAGTCAAATAGGGTAAAGTGACTTACACAATCATACAGCTAGCAAGTGTTTCAGACCAGATTTGAACACAAGAAAATAAGTCTTCCTGATTTTAAGCCCTTTGCTCTATCCACTTGTTGTACCTGGCTATTTGACATCTTGATTTAAAATATTATATTTTTATTTATTTTCCTAATTCCTATTTCCCAATTACATTTTAATCTGATTTAACCTGTTTGGGGGAATATTATATGTTACATGTGACCAACAGGTCATGAGTCTGACACCTCTAGTCAACACCTTGGATGCTCTGTATTTCAATAATTTATTATCTCTTGGGCATTAAATTTAATTAAAAGATCTGGGGTCAATTCCTATCTTTGCCACCTGTCTATTTGACTGGGGTAGATGTTTTGTTTGCAAGACCAACCTAATTTGTGAATTCACCCATGAAGGGAACTGCTTGTGTCAAAAATTTATCCAATGCTGAAACTTATCTATAACTTCTATTCTTGGGAAATTTCCTTGAATATTCAGGAAGTTAAATAACTTGTCCCTTGTCATCCAGAGAGTATGTGTCAGGAATAGAGCTTTAACTTGGGATATTCTCATTCCAAGACCAACCATCTTTCCACTCCACTACAATTCTTTTGCTTAAATTTTACAAAGGATTTCTTAATGGTAACAATAATGAAGTAGAAGATGCAAGTATTATATTTGCTTTCACTTAACAGGTTTGGAAATATAAGGTAAACTGTATAGAGGCTATTCATTTTCTCCAGAGTGATATTGAGTATCAATTTGATATCAGCCAATAAATAGTGCCTTGTGTTCAGTAACAAAAGCACAATGATGATGTTGTTCTGCAGCTAATCTTAGATACTTTAGTAGATGATACAAGTAAATTTTCATATATAAATTCCTTTTTAATTTTATTCACTCCCACTCTCCCTCTCCACACCATAGAAGGCAACATTGGTTAAAATATATAGATTATGTCTTTCCTATTTTCACTTCTCAGTTCATTCTCTGGTACTGAACATTTGTAAGTTATTGTTCAAATATTAAATCTATAACTGTAAATAATGGTTTGACTTAGTTCACTCTTCATTATCTCATGCAGTTCTTTCCAACTATTTTTCAAATTAATCTTCTCATCATTTTTATGACATATTAGTATTCCATCACAATTCTATAGCACAATTTGTTTAATCATTCCCCAAATAATGGACATCCATTTGATTTCCAGTTGTTTGCCACTACAATGAGAGCTACAATAAATACAGGTGTTTTTTTTTTCCTTTTCCCCTGATATCTTTGGGAAATAGACCCAGTGATGTTATTAATATGATTTCTTAAAATTGCTATTTAAGTACCAAAGTATTCTTTATTCATGATTTGAACACAAATTTAAAATCTAATTCTAAACTAAAATATCATTAATGGGTATTTTAAAATGCTAAAACCTACATTCAACTCTTCCATCACCCAAATGCCAAGTGTTTTTAATCTCTCTCTTCTGCAGATTTTTATTAACTGACTACTATATGTGATGCACCATATTATATGTGAGGCATGCAAAGAAGTATCAAGATAACCTTTTGACCAAAATGAAACTTAAAATGAGGAAGATAGTTTAGAGAAGTTAAGTGCATAAAAGAGTTACACATGGGGTAGTAAGTTTTGAATAAAGATTATCTTTATTTGGAGAGACTGGAGTAGGTTTCATGGAGGAAGGGGCACCTGAAGATCTTAAGGAAATTCTAGAGATTTAACTTAATGGCCAGAAATGAGGGATGAAAAGGCATTTGTTATGAAAAGATTGGGTTAATATTAGGAAAACCATCCATATAATTGACCATATCAACAATCAAACCAACAGAAATCACATGATTATCTCAACAGATGCCAAAAAAGTCTCTGACAAAATATAACACTCATTCCGATTGAAAATACTAGAAAGTGTAGGAATAGATAGAAATCATCTAAAATAATAAACAGCATATATTTAAAACTAGTGGTAAGCATCATCTGCAATGAGGATAAGTTAGAAGCCTTCCCAATAAGATCAGGAGTGAAACAAAGATATCCATTATCACCTCTACTATTTGTACCTCAAGGAGATAAAAGGGAAAAATACATATACAAAAATATTTATAGCTGCGCTCTTTATAGAGGTAAAAACCTGGGGAAAAGATGGGGTTTTCATCAATTGGGGAATGGCTGAACAAATTGTGATATTTCATGATGATGGAATACTATTGTGCTCAAAGGAATAATAAACTGGAGGA
Organism: Monodelphis domestica; assembly: GCF_027887165.1. Taxonomy (NCBI): domain Eukaryota; kingdom Metazoa; phylum Chordata; class Mammalia; order Didelphimorphia; family Didelphidae; genus Monodelphis; species Monodelphis domestica. The sequence goes on from NC_077234.1 coordinate 157,777,186, forward strand.
ATTCCATGGGAACTGGAACGACCTCCAGAAATTGATCCAGAACGAAAGGAGTAGAACCAGGAGAACATTGTACATGGAGAGTGATACACTGTGGTACAATCGAATGTATTGGACTTCTTTACTAGTAGCAATAAAATGATCCAGAGCAATTCTGAGGGACTTACAAGAAAGAACACTAGCCACATTCTGAGGAAGAACTATGGATGTAGAAAAGCAGAAGAAAAACATATGATCGATCACATGGTTTAATGAGTATATGATTGGGGATGTTGATTTTAAATGATCACTCTATTGCAAATAATAATAATATGGAAATATATTTTGAACAATGATACATGTAAAACTCAGTGGTATTATTCCTCAGTTCCAGAAGGGAGAGAACATGTAAAAATGGAAAAATATTCTAAATTACTTAATTTTTAAAGGAAAGATTGGGATCAAAGTCAAGTGAGCAGAACCAGGAGAACAGAATATTGTACACAATAACAGCAATAAAGTACAATGATCAACTCCAAATGACTTAACTACTATCAGCAATGGATGGAGCCCAGATAACTCCAAGAGACCCATGATGAAAAATTCCACTGCCAAAAGAAAGAACTGGTAGAGTCTTAGATACAGAGCATTTGACTATTACTCATTTTATTTCCTCCATGAATTTTTTCCTAGTTTAAATCATTACCCATCTTCTTTCACAATATAATGAATATGGAAATATATATATATATATATATATATAGTATAATAACACATGTACAAGTTATATCATATTATATGCCTGTCTTGGGGAAGGAGGAGGAGTGAGAGGAAGGGAGACAACTTGGATTGAAAAATGTCAGAAAACAAATCTTGAAAATTTACCCACATTTAATCTTTAAGAGCATTCTAAAACTTTAAAAAAAAGAAAAAGAAAAGATTAGAACTTTCAATCAAGTATAGAAAGGAAAGAGGAAGATAACAACTATCAAGATCTAGAAATGAACTGAAAAACAATGAGAATACAAGTTATGGTACTTAGCTTCTTCCTTTCTACAAATTCAGGTATCCCTGAGCCTTCAAAGAATAAAGATTTCCTCTGAACTGCTTATCCTCTAAACTACCATCCTACTTTTTATTTCTTCCTTTCACCACCAAAGTTCTATATAACCTATTAAGAAAAGAGCTAGGAGGAAATTTATTTTATAATAAAATTTCCTTTAGAATTTATAAGGTAGAAAAAGGTAGAACCAAGATGGTGGAGTAGCATGGAGGGCTTGAACTACTCTGAGCATCTTCTCAAACCCTTCAAAATAACCCCTTAATGAGAATACTGGAGTGACAGAACCCAAAAGGGGACAGAGTGAAGTCACTCTCCTGTAGAAAACAACTTGAAAGGAAGTCAGAGAAGGTCTCCTTAACTGGGGTGAGAGGGGAGCACAGCTGGAAATAAAACTATGATCTGAGGAGTACAAGTCACACACAAATCCATACCCCATACAGTCCCAGATTTTGAGCCTAAGTTCAAGTCAACTTTGAAACCCAGAAAACTTGCCTAAGCAAAAAGCAGAGCACCCAACTCCTACCCCCTGAAGTTTTAAATGCCTGCCCAAGCCTACAGTGAGACCCCAAGCTCCACTGTAGGACAATCAACAGTGCACTGGGCTGGTGGAAGCCCAGAGTGAGGCTCTGAGCCTCTGCCCAAGATTGAGGTGAAAACCCACACCTGGCTTGTACTAGCCTAAGGAATGGCTTAGAATACTACTCAAGTCTGCTCTGAAGTCTCAAGCCCCAAGTCTGTTGTCCATCTGATCTGTGTAAGCCCCACGTGTGGCCCAGAGCCCTTGCCCAGGCTTGTGGTGAGTCCCTGAGCCACAGTACCAGTGTAAGAGTTAAAATGGTTGGTTGTGAACATAAACTGTGGTGATTAAAATAGTGGAAGACTTAAATTGTAGTAGATAAAAGAGTGGATGAGTAAATTGTGACCACAGAAAATATGTTTCAAGACAGTGTCTTGTTTTTAAATCAATATATAAGGTGGTCGCCAGGGAAATATTCCCAATTATGAAATATACCCAAGTCAACTGGGTTTTATAGAGATTTTAATTAATACAATGAGGAATTAAAGAAAGAGAGAAAAAGAGGGAATAATGAGAAAGAGATAAGCTGGCCCTGGCAAGTCCTGGCCAACCCAGGCCTAAACCCTAAGAGAAAAGATTGGTCAGTCCTTAATCACTCACCACAAGATCTGTCCAAGCAAGGATTCTAGTGACACCAGTTCAGCCAGCCATCCTTCTCCAGAGAGAGATTCTTCTGACTGACTTCAAGAGACTGTCCCAAGAGCCTGTTTCCAGAGCTCTCTCCCAACAGCCTCCTTAGAGACTGTTTTTTCTTAGGAGAATGTCATCTCCTTCTATAGGGAATTTTCTCCTATGTCACCTCCCCTAAGTCCTTATATCAACCAATCACAGTAGATGTTTTTCAAAGGACAGACCATTCTTAGTTCACACCTGAGTAGACTAATCTTTTGAGTAATTCACACCTGAGTAGAATAGAATCTCTGAGTAAGTTTTCACCTCTTTGCTCCTTGCAAGTTCACAAGTTGTCTGACCTTTTTAGGTACTTAGCACCCCTTTTGTATTAGTTCTAAAAATAGGCATGGCTTAAAGAACTTTTTGTCTTACTATAAGTATGGGTTTAAGTACTTTTCATTGTTCAGCAAAGAGTTTACAACTTTATCTTCCCCTAGGGCAGACTTAAGTAGGGGTGGAGTATTCCTGATCTAAGTAGAGTTCTCACATTCTTGATCTAAGTTACTTTCACTGCCCAAATGGGGAATGGTCCCAATGAAGAATTTTTTAAGGTTTACACCAGGTAGCTGACACTGCTCTGAGTTGTTCAAGCCTATCAGCTGTTCCTAGAGGATACAAAATCAGCAGTGTGAAGTGATGTTCAGAAATTGCCTTAGAAGAAGTGAAACTTGAAGAAAGCCAAAACTAGAGCTAATGGTAGCAGCTAAGGAAAAAAAAAAGAACTGAGAAAATGAGCAAACAGATTGAACAAAACATCTAACCATAGAAAAAGGATTAAGGAGACAAAGAAGAACAAAGCAATCTCAGAAAGGGAGAGTGAGATCAAATCAGCCATCCAAAAAGCTTAATATAAAAATAAGAATTGGTCTCAGACTCTGTAAGAGCTCAAAAAAGGAATTCAAAAATTAAATAAGAGAGGCAGGGGGAAAATGTGCAAGAGAAATAAAAGCAATGCAAAATGAAAATAGCAGTTTAAAGAGTAGAATTGTCCAAAAGGAAAAAGACACAAAAATCCATACAACAAAATAGTTTTTTTAATGTAAAATTGACTAAATCACTAAAGTGATTTAAAAGCAGAAGAAAATAATTCCTTAAAAACTAAAACTGGCCAAAAATAAGCTAATAACTTTATGACACATCAATGAACAATAAAACAAAATCAAAAGAATGAAAAAATAAGAAAAAATTAAATATTTCATTGAAAAAATAACTGACTTGGAAAATAGAACTGAGAAACAACATAAGAATTATGAATTACATGAATGTTATGATAAAAAATGCCTAGACATCATATTACAAGAAATTACCAAGGTAAATTACCCTGAAATTCTTGAACAAGAAGGTAAAATAGAAATCAAAGAATCCACTGATCATCTCCTAAAATAAATCTCCAAATGAAAACTTTCTAAGAATGTTATAGCCAAAACAGTTAGGATTTGTTATGGGTAAATTTTAGGGTTGAGACTGAATATATTCTTTAGTGGTCACCAGGGATTTAAAGTCTAAATCCCAATGAAATACTCAAGTCAGAATGGAATTTTATGGTGGTTTATTTACAATAGAAGGAAGAAGGTAAGATGAAGGAGAAGAGGGAAAGCATAGAAGATCTGCTTTAGCCTGGCCTAAGCCAAGGGGAATTTAGAGGCCTCAGGTAAGGGGCCTTCCCAGAAGATTAAATATAGCTCAGCTTCCAGCTCCTCCAAGATGAGGCGCCTCCTTGGAGGCTGGTGCCTTCAGAAAAATCAAGGGAAAGGGGACTCAGTCGTATTACTCACCATGTGGTCCTTCAGGGAAGCAGGCTGAGGACCCATGCTCCACCAACTCAAGTTCTACCACAAAAGTCTGCAAAAATCCCTCTCATAGAAAGTCATGCAAAATACAAAGGCAGTTCTTTACATCACTTCCTGTGTCTCACATGTACCAGTGGTGGCTGAAACTTGGCTTAGGACAGCCCAGGGGATCAGTCAGTTGTTTCTGATTTGTCACTTGCTAGCACACTTGGGTCACAGACCATCATCCCCCACACTTAATCCTTAAGTGAGGGTGTATACGTTCTTGGTTGCTAAAATTCTAAAGAATAAGCAGGGTGGAGTAAATCTAAAATTCACAGATTGTACAGGAGTTAGAAACTTCTACAGTAAAGGACTGGAAGATTTGAAATATGGTACTCCAGAAGGTAAATAAACGAGACATACAATCAAGAATCACCTACCAAACAAAACTGAGTACAGTCTATCAGAGAGGAAATGGTAATTTAATGAGACAGAAGATTCCCAGGCAATCCAGATGAAAATGTGATGTCTAAATACAAGACTCAAAAGAAGCATAAAAGGGTAAATAAGAAAGAGAAAATTTAAGGAATTCAATCAGGCTAAACTTTTATATTCCTAAATGGGAAAAAAATATTATCAGAGCAGTTAGGAGTATGTATATATATATATATATATATATATATATATATATATATATATATATATATATATATATATATATATATATATATGATTCTCATTTTTGTTTTTATCTGGGGATTTTTAATTTGTACTCTTTCTAGTTTTTTAAGTTGCATGTCCAATTTGTTGACCTCTTTCCTTTATGAGGTGCTGATATCTGCACTCAAGGATATAAATTTTCCCCTAAATACTGCTTTGGCTGTATCCCATATATTTTGATGAGTTACTTCCTCATTGTCATTCTCTTCAATGAAATCAGTAATTGTTTCTTTGATTTGTTCTTTGATCCACCAGTTTTGAAGAATTACATCATTTAGTTTTGTGAATTTTAGACTCCATCCTGCTTAGTCTAGCAATCAGGAATGTATAAACCCCTACTTAAGGATTAAGTTCTCAGAAGGATAGCATATGACAGATGTGCTAGCAAGTGACAAATCAGAAACAACTGACAGACGCCCTGGCCTGTCCTAAGTCAAGTTTAAGCTACCATTGGTACATGTGAGATGCAGGAAGTGATGTAAAGAATGGTTTATATATTTCACATCACTTCCTCTCTTCAAGCCCTTTTCATGGAAAGGTGGCTCTCTCTCTTTCACAGGGGAGATTTGGCTGGTGGAAGCATGATGGGCATCTTGGCATTTGGGCGTGCTTTCAGCTCTTGTCCAGGCTTGGCATGAGCTTGCTAGGTGAGTGAGTTTAGACTGATTCTTTTTTCCTTTACCTTCAAAAGCACTATTCTTTTAGAAGGCCCCTATCATTTCAGAGTAGATCTCATGGCTGGAAGCCAAGCTAGTTTTAATCTTGGAGGAGGCCTCATGGCTGTGGTCTCTGAACTTCCCTTAGCTTAGGATAGGCCAAAGAATTCTTATACCTCTTTCTCTCTCTTCTTCTTCTTAATTCCTTCCCTCTATATTAATTAAACCATCATAAAATTCCCAAACTGACTTGAATTTTTTTATTGGGATTTGAATTAATACCTGGTGACCAACTAAATTTATATTCAGTCTGAACCCTCAATCTACCCATTACAGTCTCCAATTAATTTTAAATCTACCTTTCCACAAGCCCTAGTGATTTTTATTGCATTATGGTCTGTGTCAACATGGAATCTAGAAGTCCCCAAACTTGTAACATAAAAAGACTCTTCTAGTCTCCAGAAGCCTCTCCCAGTATATGACCCCCTCCTTCGGAGGATTGAACTTGAAACATGCAGCTTTAGTGATGCACTGCCTACTGTGTGAAAGAATCACTCGGCTTGGGCCCCCATCTGAAGTGGATTGTGGATTCTCAAAGGAACAGGCTCAAACCTGAGGCTTTCATCTCCCAACTAAATAAAACCAGGGAATCACTAAATCTTTCTAAGCTACAAGTTTAGAGACTTCTAGATTCCACGTTGACAGTCTGGAAAATTGCATGTTATTTCTGCTTCCTACATTTGTTTGCAATGTTTTAATGACCTAGTACATGGTCAATCTTTGTATATGTATCATGTGTGGCTAAAAAGAAGGTATATTCCTTTTTATCCCTGTTTATTTTTCTCTAGATATCTATTAGCTCTAATTTTTCTAACATTTCATTTACTTCCCTTACTTCTAATTTATTTTTTTGGCTTGATCTGTTCTGATGGGGGAACCCCTGCCAGTATGGTTTTAATACCTATCTCCTCTATAAGCTCCTTTTGTTTCCTTTTAGAAATCTGAATGCTGTCTCATTTGGTGCATATATGTTGAGTATTGATATTTCTTCACTACTTATACTGACTTTCATCAAGATGTAATTACCTGGACTTCTGGGTAAGCATGGTGGCAATCTAGAGGTGGGAAGCTTCCCCTCCTCAGACCCACTGTAAACGCCAAAACTGTAAGGATAATTTTAGTGTTTTGACTTAAAATTTAAAATAAGTGGTCGCCATAGGAAATTCCCAAATATGAAAATACCCAAGTCAGCTGAGGATTATGGAAATTTTAATTAATAAAGAGGGAAGGAATTAAGGGAAAGAGAGAAAGAGAAGGAGAGATAATTAATTAATTAATACTGCCATGGCACAGGCTGAGCCAAGTAGTAGAAAAAGGCCTAGGCCAATTTGGCCTAGGCCTGAGTCTAAGGGAGAGCAAGTCAGTCTTTATCACTCACCACAAGACTGTCTCCAAGCTGGGTTCTTCCACTCCAAATTGAAATTACTCTCCATAATGAATTCAATTGTAACTGAATTCAATTGTCCCTAAACTGTTCCTTCACCTCCTTTTAAAGAGATTTTTCTCTTATGTCACCTCCCCTAAATTTTCACGTCTACCAATCATAGTAGACATTTTTTTCCCAGGACTGCCCATTCTTAGTTCTCACCTTCTTTGGTTCTCACCTTCTCTGGTTAGATTATATCTTCTAAGTACTTTACACCTCTTTCTTAAGCTTGCCTTTTGTAAGTTACTTGACCCTTTTGTGATTAATTTAACCTTTACAGGTACTTAACACCTTTTTGTATAAGATCTAGAAACAGACCTATCTTAAGGTTCTAGCTTTACTATAAGGTATGAGTTAGGGACTTTCACTGTTTAATCAGTTTACAACTTTATCTTCCCCTAAGGCACTGTCTGAGTAGGGTGGAATAATTTCCAAGTTCATCCCACCAATATAGTTGACCCAAAAAGACCCCAAAAACCATCTTCATAAGAACAAAGGGACTCTAAAGAAGGGTGCAGCATTGAAGGTACATGGGACTTAGGCATTTCCACACTACAAGGGAGTGAAAAAGCTCCCACCCAAATTCAAGTTGATCTACCCCCCCATCCGCACCCCACCTATGGAGTCAGAGTTACAGCCAGCACATGCCAGAATCAATAAGTGAGTGAGGGGCACCTCTGTAATGAACAAGAGGCAGCTCTAGGTCTTGGGAGCTGACTAAGACCACCAAGGACCTACCCCTGAGAGCAGTTACACTCGAAAAGCAGGTGGGCAAGTGGGGGAGCGCAAACCCTGGGAGACCCCAGGAAGGTAGTGCAGCTGCGGAGATTCGAGAGCTTGCCTTAGGCAAAATCCTTGCTCCTTAGCTCCATACACATAAAGTCTGCCTTCTTCACTCAAATTTCTGACTGGAAAGGGAAGGAAAAACAATGGCAAAAAATGCACAGGAAAAAACTTCCCAACACCAAGAAAAACAAGAAGGGGTTAACCTTGGCTAATTTTTACAGAGGAAAAATACAGACTATGAAGGAAATAGCAGTAGAGGAAATCCAAAAAATGCTCCAAAACCTTCCAAAAGAAGTGGAAATTGTCCACAAGGTCTGGAAGAATTTAAATTGGAGCATATCAAAAAGATGGAAGACTTCTGGAAAGATAAATGGGAAATGGTTCAAAAAGAAAATGATAAAAAATTATAGTAGAGAACAAAAAAATATATAGCTGAAAATCAAAAGGTTAAAGCACAAAAGCAGGCCTCAAGGACAAGAACTGAGCAACTAGAAACCAATGATCTTGCAAAACAGCAAGAATTAATAAAGCAAAGTCAAAAGACTGACAAAAAAGAAGAAAACATAAAATATCTAACTGACAAGGTGACAGATCAGGAAAACAGAGGAAGGAGAGACCATTTGAGAATCATTGGTCTACCTGAGAAACCAGAAATAAACAGAACTCTTGACATCATACTATAAGAAATCATCCAAGAAAACTGTCCTGATGTTCTTGGACAAGGGGGCAAAATAGACATTGAAAGAGTTGATCGAATGCCCTCTATACTAAATCCCCAAAAGACAACTCCCAGGAATGTAATTTCAAAATTCCAAAGCTTTCAAACTAAGGAGAAAATTCTACAAGAAGCCAAAAAAGAGAAAACACAGATACCAAGGAGCACCAATCAGGATCACACAAGATCTGGCAGCTTCCACACTAAAGGACCGCAAGGCCTGGAACATGATATTCAGAAAGGCAAGAGAACTGGATCTTCAAACAAGAATCACCTATCCATCAAAACTGACTATATACTTACAGGGGAAAGTATGGGCATTCAACAAAATAGAAGATTTCCAAGTATTTGCAATGAAAAGGCCAGAACTTAGTGAAAAATTTGACATCCAAACACAAAGGGCAAGAGAAACATGAAAAGGTAAATAAGAAAAAGAGGGGAAAATATTTTTACTTTGTATTCAAACTCTCTTCTTTAATGGCTACAATTAGATCATAGTGTGTGTGTGTGTGTGTGTGTGTGTGTGTGTGTGTGTGTGTGTGTGTGTGAAAACTGTTATTTGTAACTCTCAAAAATTGTAATCATTATAATAGCAATTAGAAGAATCACTCATAGGAAAAGATTGGGGTATTAAGGGCTAAAAGATGATATGGGAAAAAAAGAGAAGGGGGAATCGAAGAGGGTACCAAGAGATACTTGAAGAAACAAAATAAATAGAATAATCTTTTTCACACAAAGATACACATGGCAAGGAGAGGGGAAGAATACTCTTATAAGAAGGAGAGGAAGTGAGTGCTAATAGAGAATAAACATCACTCTCAGAGAAATCAACTCCGAGAGAATCCAGAACCATTGGGATATTGAATTCTATCTTATCCTACAGGGTAAGGGAGAAGGTAAAACTAAGGGGGGAAGGGGAAGGGAGTACAAAAAGAGAAGAAAGGAGAGGGGGAAGGGGACTTAATAGAACCTAAAAAAATAATAAGGGAACAAAAAGGGAGGGACCAGAAAGGGAAGCACATCAAGGGAGGGGATTAAGGGGATTGGTTAAAAGTAAACTACTGGTTTAAAAGGATATAGCAAAAGAAGAAAGGACAGAAGTAGGAGAGGAGATCAAAATGCTAGGGAATTCACAAGTGACAATCATAACTCTGAAAGTGAATGGGATGAACTAACCCATCAAAGAGACAAATAGGAGAATGGATTAGAATCCAAATCCCTACCATATGATGTCTTCACGTAACACACATGAGGCGGGCAGATACTCACACAGTCAGAATTAAAGGTTGAAGCAAGACATATTGGGCCTCAACTGATAGAAAGAAGGCAGGAGTTGCAATCATGATATCTGACAAAGCCAAAGTAAAAATAGACCTAATTAAAAGAGATAGGGAAGGTAATACAGCCTGATAAAAGGGAGTATAGACAATGAGGAAATATCACTAATCAGCATGTCTGCACCAAATGGTATAGCACCCAAATTTCTAATAGAAAAACTAGTAGAATTAAAGGAGGAAATAGATAGTAAAACTATACTAGTGGGAGACCTGAAACTACCACTATATAAATCAAATTTTAAAAATACAAAAGAGGTAAAAGAGGTGAATGAAATCTTAGTAAAATTAGAGCTAATAGATATATGGAGAAAAATGAATAGGTTCAAAAAGGAATACACTTTCATTTCAGCAGCATATGGTACATTCACAAAGACTGACCATATACTAGGTCATAAAAACATGGCATACAAATGCAGAAATGCAGAAATAATAAATGCAACTTTTTTCAGATCATAAGGCAATAAAAATAATCATTAGAAAGGGTACATGGAGAGCCAAATCATAAATTAATTGGAAATTAATCAATATGATTCTCTAAAATCAATTAGAGAACAAATCATAGAAACAATTAATAATTTCAATGAAGAAAATGACAATGATGAGACATCCTTTCAAACCCTATGGGATGCACCCCTAGCAGTACTCAGGGGGAAATTCTCATCAAGGACACATGTAATACCCAGTGGAACTGTTTGTCTGTTACAGGAGGGGAGAGGAGGGGTGAGGAAATGGAGGAAAAGAAAATGATTTTTGTAACCAGGGAATAAACTTTGAAATTGACCAAATTTAAAAAATAAATTTTTTTTACAAAATGATGTAATTACCTTCCTTATTTCTTTTAGATATATTTCTGCTTTAGCTTTATCTGATATCATAATTTCTACTCCTGCCTTTGTCTCAATTGCAGCCCAGAAAATTCTGCTCCACATTCTTACCCTGTGTATGTCTATCTGCCTCAAATGTGTTTCTTGTAAATAACTTATGGTAGGGTTCTGGTTTTTAACTATTCTATCTGCTTCCTTTTTATTGGTGAGTTCATTTCACTCACATTCACAGTTATGATTACTGACTGTGTATTCCCTCTGTTTTGACTTCCTCCTTTGATTCTGCCTTTTCTCCTATCCCTCTTACCCTTCCTTCCAACTTTTTGCTTTTAGTTAGTCTCACCCCTTTACCCTCCCTAATATTACTCCCCTTCCTAACCCTTCCCCTCTTATTTATTCTCCTCTTACTATAATGCGTTTTAAATGACCTCTCACCTCTCCCTTCCTTATATTTCTCTCCTCCCCACCAGCTCATTTATTACTCTTCTACTCCTCTATAGGGCACAATACAATTCCCTGTTCTTCCTTTTCTGAGTCAATTTCTTTTCTTTTTTATTTTTTAAACCCTTACCTTCCATCTTGGAGTCAATTCTGTGTATTGGTTCCAAGGTAGAAGAGTGGTTAGGGCTAGGCAATAGGGGTCAGGTGACTTTCCCAAGGTCACACAGCTGGGAAGTATCTGAGGCCAGATTTGAACCTAGGACTGTGAGATTTAAAATGGTTGAGGTCTTAAACTGTAGTGAGTTAAAATGGTGGAAGATATAAATTGTGATAGATATAAGAGAGGGAGAGTAAATTTGACCGCAGAAAATATGTTTCACTACAGTGTCTTGGTTTTTAAATCAAATATAAGGTGGTCGCCAGGGAAATATTCCCAATTATTCAAATACCCAAGACAATTGGGTTTTATAGAGATTTTAATTAACAATACAACGAGTAATCAAAGAAAGAGAGAGAGAGAGTAAGAAAGGAATAAGTATGAAGGGCCTCAAGCCAATATGGCCTAGACCTGAGCCTTAAGAGAGAAATCAGTCAGTTTTTAAACACTCACCACAAGGTCTGACTAAACAAGGATTCTAGTGACACCAGGCCAGCTCCATCTCAGCTGACTTCACCAGAGAGCCTTCCAGCCAGAGACTGTTCCAAAGGGCCTTTCTCTAGAGCCTCTCTCAAGAGATTCTTCCCAAGTGATCCTCATCAGAGATCCTCCAAAAGGATTTCTCCAAAAGGATCTCTCCTCAAGAAATTCTGCTTTTTCTTATATAGGTGTTTTTCTCCCATGTCACCTCCCCTAAGTCCCTACATCTACCAATCACTGTAGATGCTTTCCAAAGGACTGCCCATCTGAATTCCTGCTAAGTTGACCAATCTCCTCAGTAAGTCTGAATCAGAAAAAATGCTGCTGTGTTGACCAAATCTCCTCAGTAAGTCTGAACGAGAGAAAACACAGCTGAGTCAACTAATCTCATCAAGAGAAGACTTGCCCGACCCTTTTAGGTACCTAGCATCCCACTGTATCAATTCTAAAAACAGGCCTGGCTCAAAGAACTCCTTGCTTTATTATAAGCATGGGTCCAAGTACTTTCATTGTTTAGCAAGGAGTTTTTTTTCCCCTAAAGCAGTCTTAAGTACGGTTGGAGTAGAGGTCCTCCCATTTCTGATCCTGGCGAGTTCTCACATCAAAACAGGGAATGTTTCTCAATAGGGAATTTGTTCCAATTAAGAATTCCCCGATGGGGAAATTTTTAACATTCACAAGTCTGAGAGATTTCAAGATTTACAGGACCTCCTGTCTCTAGGCCTGGCTCTCGATCCACTGAGCTACCCACTTGCTCCCTCTGAGTCAATTTCAATCCATGTAAGATTTAAGTATTACTTGTCATCAATCTCTTTCACCCTTCCATTGTATTGGTCTTCTTCCCCCCTCCTACCATGTGCTTCTTTATGCTGTATTTATCCCATTTTATCTCTTTTCCCATTTCTCTTAGTGTTATTATCCCCATTTTTAGCCCTAGTTTTTATAAATTTTTATCATATTCTATACAGTTTATCACTGTACCCTCTAAGTAAACTTCTTGTAGTTACTCTGATGATAATAACAATTTTAAAGACTTACCAATATCATCTTTTCTTATAGGAATATAAATCACTTGAACTTATTGGATCCCTTAAAATTGTTTTATTTTGTTTTTCCCTTTCCTAAATACCTTTTGGTGATTCTCTTGTGTTCTGTGTTTTGGCATCAAATTTTCTGTTTAAGTCAGGTCTTTTCTTTAGGAAACTCAGAAGTCTTCTATTTTATTAAAGGAACATACTTTCCCCTGAAAGAATATAGTCAATTTTTCTTGGTAGTTAATTCTTGGTTGTAGATCCAGTTCCCTTGCTTTCTGGAATATCATATTCCATGCCTTCCATTCCTTCAGTGTGGATGCAGTCAGTGCCTGTGTTATCCTAACTGTGGCTCCATGATATCTGAATGAAAAATTTTAGCAGCTGATAGTATCTTTTCTTTGGACTGGAAGTTTTTGAACATAAAGTTCTTGAAGTTCTTTAAATTAAAAATTAATTGGAAACTAAACAATCTAATTCTGGAAAGGGGGTGGGTCAAAGAACAAATAAAAGAAATAATTATTTAATTAATGAGAATGACATTTGGAGACAACATGTCAATATTCATGGGATACAGTCAAAGCAATACTTAGGGTAAAATTTACACCTCTGAATGCTTACATAAATAAAATAGATAAAAAGCAGGTGAACTGGGTATGCAACTAAAAAATTAGAAAAAGAACAAAATAAAAATCCCCAATTAAAAAAAGAAATCCTAAGAATCAAAGAAGAAATTGACAAAAATGGAAAGTAAGGGACCTACTGAACTAATAAATGAGACTAGATATTGATTTTATTTTTAATTTTTTAATTAAAATGTATTTAATTTCATTAAAAAGATATAAAAGGAAATGAAATTACAGATATCAAAAATGAAAAGGGTGAATTCATCCCCAATGAAGAGAAAATTAAACCAACCATTAGGAGCTATTTTTTCCCAATTGTATCACAATAAACATGGCAATCTAGGTGAAATGGATGAATATTTACAAAAAGATAATTGTCCAGAGCAGTATTGGTGAACCTTTTAGAGATCATAAGCCCAAAGTGCAGCTTCAAGCTACCTGTGAGCCCCCCACATTATCCCAGACAACAAAGGGAAGAAGTGCTCTCATTGGGCTCCTGGGCAGAAGGGCAGGGCATACAAAAATGTCCTTAGACATAGAGGAGAGGGGGTATGGAGCAACCCTATCCAGCATGCTGGGGCACAGGTGCCAGGTCTTCCCCAACACTGGCCTAGAATAACAAAAGAGGAAATAGAATACTTAAAAATAATCCCATCTCAGAAAAAGAAATTGAATACGCCATCAAAGAACATCATAACCAAAAAAAGGGCCAAATGAATGCACAAGTGAATTATATCAGACACTTAAAGAATAATCCCAATGCTATATACAATATTTGGCAAAACAGGATAAGGAGTCCCACCAAATGCTTTTTATGACTCAAATATAGTGCTGATACCTAAGCCAAGAAGATCCAAAACAGTGAACAATTATAGACCAATTCCTTTAATAAATATCAATGCAAACATCTTAAATAAAATACTAGCAAAGAGACTATAGCCATCTATCACATGGATTATTTACTATGACCAAGTGGTATTTATACCATTAATACAAGCCTGGTTTAATATTCTGAAAACAATCAACATAATTTACCAGATCAATAAAACAAACTAACAGAAATTACATGATTATCTCATGAAATGCAGAAAATTCCTTTGACCAAATAAAACACCTATCCCTATTAAAAACACTAGAAAGTATAAAAATAAATGGGCTTTTCCTTATAATGTGTAGTATCTATCTAAAACTATCAGCAAATATCATCTGCAATGCAGCTAAGTTAGAAGCCTTCCTAATAAAAACAGGGGTGAAACAAGGATGCCTACTATAACCACCATTACTTAATATTGCTCTAGAAATGCTAGTTTTATCAATAAGAGAAACAAAACGAATTGAAGATGTTAAATTAGGCAACAAAGAAATTAAATTGTCATACTTTGCAAATGATATAATGGTATACTTAGAGAATACTAGAGAATCAACTAAAATCTAGTTGAAATAATTAATAACTTTATAAAAGTTGAAGGATACAAAATAAATTCACATAAATCACAAGCATTTCTATATATTATCAGCAAATTTCACCAGCAAAAGATAGAAAGAAAAATTCCATTTCAAATTACTCTAAATAGTATAAAATACTTGGGAACCAATTTGTCAGGACTAACACAGGAATTATATGAACTCAATTATAAAACATTTTTCCCACAAATAAAGTTAGATCTATGCAACTCTAATATTATTTGCTCCTGGGTAGGCCAACCTAATATAATAAAAATGATAATTCTATCTAAATTAATTTACTTATTCAGTGCCATACCAATCAAACTTCCAAATTATAGAACTAGAAAAAACAATAACAATTCATCTTGAAGATCAAAAGATCAAGAATACCAAGGGAACAAATTTTTTAAAAAAGGGAAGGATGATAGCCTAGCAGTACCAGATCTCAAACTGTACTATAAAATAGTAATCATCAAAATATTGTGGTGTTGTCTAAGAAATAGAAGGGCAGACCAATGGAACAGATTAGGGATAAAAGTCTTTAGCAATCTAATATTTGATAAACTCAAAGATCCACGTTTTTCATAAAAGAACTGTAGAAATTATAATTATATCTTAATAATAAAAATCTTATAGTTTTGGAGGTTTATTAGAGATCATTAGAAATCAAGGAATAAAGAGGATACAAAATAAAAACCACATGTCCTTGGCTGGTAAGTCATTTTTAAAATCCCCACTCACCACCATCACCGCGGGCTGCAAGCCCAAGAAGAAGCAGGACTCTCCCAGTCCTGGCATTATATCCTCTGTCTACAAGAAGTACACAATGACATGAAGTCAGTGGGCTCTTGGGAAATGTAGTTCTTTTTTTTTTTAGGGTAAAATATTTTCAATTATACATTCACCCCCTGAGAGCCGAGGAAGACTAGTCTCTCTGATGGGTCTTATAAACATTTCCAATTTGAAATGACAATAATTTGAGGATAGAAGAAAAGAGAACAAAACCAATGATTGCTACGCACATTGACAAAAAGCCAATTAGGGGGCAGTTCCCTTCAGCATAAGAGCATACATACAAAACAAATGTATTCAATCCCACGCAATTCAAATTACCACATCCCAAAGTTCACTCTGAATCTTCTGCTGCAGTGAGTGGTCTGTGGAGGTATCGTCATGATGTCTTCTCCAAAGAGTTCACTTTCTGAATTTGGAGAGGTAGCATGTTTTTTAACCTAAAATTACTCTCAAAAAGAATTTAGACTTTGCCATTTAAAATAATAATAATTATACATGCCCCCCTGAAGAGAGTGATTGAAAAAGACAGGGATTAGGGGTTCCTGGTTGAGTTATGAGGTATATGAATCAATTGGCAAGAGAAATAAGAATATATTTTAAAAATACAAATAAAAAAGATAATTTCTGGATGAAACTTAGACTATAAAAGTCTTATGTGTAAAAATTCTAAGTAAAGAAAAATAAATCTACAACAGGTTCTTGAATCATGGCCCAACTAAAATTATTTAAGCAATTATGCATTGATCCAGTCAGTAGCCAGGACTATAGAAAGTTTGCCACACCATGAAAGATAGAAAAGGAGCTAGATTATATGAGCCAGGTAGGAGCCAAATTTGAGATACTTGGTAGAATTTGGGACAAGGAAGACCTGCTTTAAACACATGTTAAAAACCCCAAATGACTTCAAGTCCTCTTGTCTTGTCATGGCTCAAAATTTTCATCAATCCCATTGGGATTGGTTGGTCTCTTTGACTAAAATAAAATTATTCAGTGTAACAGAAAAGTATTGAATACATTAATAAATGAACTTAAAGCAACAAAATGAAATCTTAAACAAAACACTCAGCAAAATACAAAACATTGGAGTCTGAAAAATCTTAAAAATATAACCTTTAGTCTTTTTAAAATTCAGTGGGTTTTTTTTAATCCATTGAGATTCCTTTTGTCAGTACTGTGGAATCTCCCATAGTGAGGGAGAACATGGGTTTTAGGAATCTCAAACTGGGCAGACCCAAATGGCAAAGAATTGCAGGGAGATGAATTTCTCCCATGAATCTCAAGTAAGATAAGTAAAAGGATCAGTGCACTCATGAATGAAGCTGTTGCTCTTTCACAGAATATGCCATGCTTGTAATCAGCTTCCTGTTTGGAAGAGTCTCTTCCTTCTCCTAATTCCCCCTAAGGTAAAATGCTACTTTCCCCAGAGGGTTAGGAGCTAATCATTGCCTAAGGGAAAAGACACCTGGGTTGTTTTTTTTTTTTTTACCATCTGCCCTGAGGAGCAACTCCAAGGACTCCTAGCTTCTCTGTGGCAGCAATCAGCCTATCAGGTGCAGCAAAAGCAGTCAGGGTCAGGGCAGAGGCCAATTTAGGATTGAAGTTCAAGATCAGGAGGACGATTTCTGAGGACCATGGGCTAGGGCCAGGCCTGATGAGTGATCCGGGTCAGGAACTGAAGGGAGCAGTATCAGCAACACCAGAGTCAGCAATGAAGAACAAGGAACAAAGGAGTAAGGAGGAACAAAGAAGGAAGGAGGGCTCAAGGAGTTAGGTTTATCTCTTCTTCTCCAAGAGTCCCCAAGCTAAAAATAGCCTAGCCAGTAGGGAGAGCAAGCAATGGGGCAAAAAGTGGGAAAAGAAAAAAGCACTTGCTCCAAAGAGAGTTGGAATTTGTGAGGGTGGGTGGGGTGGGCAAAAAGTCTTGGCAGGAGAGGAGAAATGTGCCTTAAAAAATTATCTCAGCTATCTAAAAAAAATTGAGAGAGTTTCTCATCCCTACATGGTCACCAACTGTAAAAATTATATCTTAATAATAAAAGTATTATAGTTTTGAAGATTTATTAAAGATAATTAGAAATCAAGGAATAAAGAGGATACAAAATAAAAACCAGGTGCACATGGTTGGTTAGCCATTTTTAGCCATCCCCACTCACCACCTTAACTGCTGATTCTACATCATATATATAGAGAGAGAGCCTCAATGACTACTCTCTTTATCCTCTCTCTACAGGAAGTACGTAATGACAGGAAGTCAGTGTGCTCTTGGGATATGTAATTCTTTTTTAGGGTAACAGATTTTCAATTATATAGAACTCACCATTTGACAAAAACTGCTGAGAAAACTGGAAAAACATCATGACAGTAACTAGGTAAAGACTGATATTTCACATTCCAAATCATAAAAAGGTCAAAATGGGTATATGATTATAAAAAAAAAGAGTGATGCCATAAGCAAATTAGGGAGATATAGAATAGTTTACTTTTCCAATCTATGGAGAAAGGGGAAAATTTCTGATGAAACAAGAGATGGAGAACATTACAAGGTATTAAATGAATAATTGTGACTATATTAAATTTAAAATATTTTGTGCAGATAAGACTAATGTAACCAAGATTAGAAGGAAACAACAAACAAGAATAAAAAGTTTTTGTAAACAAATTTCTCTGATAATAGTCTTATTTCTCATATATATGGGAACTAAGACAAATTTATAAGAATAAAGTCATTCCCCAAATGAAAAATGGTCAAAGAATATGAACAGTTTACAGATGAAGAAATTAAAGCTATCAATAATCATATAAAAAGTTCTAAATTATTTGATTAGAGAAATTCAAATTAAAACAAAATTTAAGTACATCTCACATCTATCAGATTAACCAATATGACAATAAAGGAAAGTGGTAACTGTTGGAGGGGATATGGCAAAACTGGGACACTGATGCATAATGGGTAGAATTATAAATCAATCCATCCATTCTGGAGGGTAATTTGGAACCATGCCCAAAAGGGCTATAAAATTTAGTATTCCTTTTGATTGCATAATACAAGCCCTAGGTCTGTATTCCAAAGAGATTTTGAAAAGTGGGGAGAAGGACCTACTTGTACAAAAATATAGCAGCTCTGTTTGAAGTGGCAAAGAATTGGAAATTGAGGGGATACCTATGCAAATTATGAACTGATACAAAGTGAAATAAGCCAAACCAGGAGAATATTATACACAGTAACAAATATTGTGGAATGATCAACTGTAAAAGACTTAACTATTTTCAACAACACAATGATCCAGGACAATTCTTAAGTTTGATGAAAAAGAATCCTATCCAAATCCAGAGAAAGAATGGTCATGCAGATGAAAACATATTATTTTTCACTTTAGTTTACTTGGTTTTTTGTTTTAGAGTTTGAATTTTACATGTTTTTTCTTATAAAAATGAATAATATGGTCATATGTTTTACATGATAATACATCTATGACTCAGTTCAAGTTGTTTTGTCATCTTTGGGAAGTAGGAGCAAAGGAAGGGAAGGTATTAATTTGGATCCCAAAGCTTCAGAAAACTTATGTGGAAAATTGTTATTACATGCAATTGGCAAATTAAAATATTGTTACAAAAATATTATTTAATTACCTCTTCCTCCACATATCACTCGACAATCCAGGGCTACATGGCATCACAAATTATAATCTCCTTGCCCAATAACTATTATAACCTTGGTGGTTCTGGTATTTCTAGGTTGACACTATCATATTTAATTCCAAAGAAAACATACCTGGTGACGACATGATTTCAGATAATCTCTGGCTCAGTGTAGCTTTCCAGATTATAACCAATGCTATGGCTTAATGTAGTTTCCAAAACTATAATCTGCTTGATCCAAATAAAGATCCATTTTTAAAAAGAATTTCTCAAGTGATGCTTCCTTCTAGAAATCTTCTTTTACTTGAGCATATATTGTTTTGAATGAGAGTTATTAAGGGATTAGGAGTGTCCACTGCCTCTGGGCCACAGATATTTCAAATGAAGAAAATAGAGAGACAAGATTTGTCTATAGCTAAAGCTCATGCAAATAAATGGAGAGAAAAAAAGTTACCAACATAGGCTGGTACACAAATAGAAAGGATTGGGGAAGGGAGTAAACATTTATAAAGTACCTACCACATGTCAGATACTGTCCTAAGTATTTTAAAAGTATTATCTCATTGGATCCTCACAATAACACTTTACTCTGGGCTTTATTATAATCCCCATTTTACAGATGATGAAACAGAAATTATCAGAAGTTAAGTGACTTATTCAGGGTCACCCAGCTCGTAAGTGTTTGAAGCTGGATTTGAACTCAGATCTTCTCGAATCCACTACACCACCTAGATCCCTATTGGTTGTTACTATGCTTTACTAAGTCACATTGTATATTAATTATGTGTATATTTTCCAAATTGCTTGGAAACCTGATTACTTAAATATTAGCCTATCACAGGATGTAGAATGGTAGGCAATTAATCAATGCTTGTCGACTGATTTACTGATTATGGACCAGGTTTTACTGTTTGCCTCCTAGGACCTTGTTCCCACTGAATTCTACTGTTTTTCTGGATCCTGGAGATTCCTTTTGGCCTTTAGTCTTTGATTATCCCATACTAACTTTTACGATAACTTGCCTCTTTCCTCTTAAAGAATTCACTACTTATTCTAAGTGTCATCATGGTGGAATTATAACACCCATGTCAAAGCAGTCAGCAGGATCCTCAGTTCACATAAGCTCTTGTCCCCAGTGCTCAGAGGGCAAGAGGAACAGCATGCAGGGCACTAAAAGGTTACTGGAAGAAGTCAAAGCTTATAGAATTTATCCACCTCAAGTTTCTACTTAAAATTTAAATGGGTGACCCCACCTGAAATGATAGCTTTAAGCTAATCAATTAGGTTTAATTAAGACAAGGGGAGCTGTGTAACAACACTCATTCTTCCTACAGCAGACACAGAAATTATTCTGGGTGATGTTTCCTGTTAGGGTATGACTATAGTTCATGCCCTGGCCTTTGCCTCCTTGTAAACAGATCAGAAGACTG
The DNA here is from genome assembly GCF_027887165.1 of Monodelphis domestica. Taxonomy (NCBI): domain Eukaryota; kingdom Metazoa; phylum Chordata; class Mammalia; order Didelphimorphia; family Didelphidae; genus Monodelphis; species Monodelphis domestica. The sequence goes on from NC_077234.1 coordinate 157,797,815, forward strand.
AGTGTTATCAATCAATATTATCAGAATCATCAAAATTATAGATTCTCCTCCCATGTCCGCCATCCAACACCTTGTTCTCTCTAGTTCCATATTATTTCTATTTTAAAATCTCTTCACCTGATTGTACTTCTTTCATTCAAGGTTTGAAGTTTCAGTATTTTAGTACTATCATTTTACTCCATCACTAGAATGTGTGATGTAGAGAAAATAATAATATGTTCAGAGTCAGGATATAGACCTAATCCTCCCTTTTTCAGCATATTCAATGGGTGACATTAACTTGTTGCTTTTGCTCTCTGGCCCTGTTTTCCTCTTTTAAAAAATAGTTGTATCCTTTGCTTTTGTATGACCTAAACACATTCAATTCTTTCAAAATTCAGAGAAAAGAAAACACTCTCTTCTCTTTCCAAACAATTTTCCATTTTTCTCAGCGTTTTGGATTATTTTTCCTTGCCACTCATTTCCATCTCACATCCTAACTTCTGTTCTTCCTATTTCACTTTAAAAAGAAAGTTCTAATAATTATTTTCTAGGGAATCCATTTGCAGTTTGTGAGTTTTAAAATGGCTCTGAACCCTGGGAGATTACATCTCCCTGGACTCTACCCCGGCTTCCTCAGACACATCCCAGTTCCTTTGTGGGAGGTGTCTGAAAAGATATAAAAAGAAGAGAGAAACACAAGTTTTGGCATCTTTTCTGCAGAGGTGCCTTTTCTGCAGAAGAGCCTTTTGCCCCAAGACCCTTTTACCTGCAGGTTGGAGATCTAATTTTCTCTAGCCTTTCTGGACCTTTATTTTCCGAGCAAAAATAAAGCTATCTAAAGATCCCTGAAGTCTGGCTTGATTTAATTAAATCCAAATCCATAATTATACTAGAAAAATAAAAGCCTGGTCAATTTCCCTACCAGAGCAGGGGGGCAGCCCCAGCTACTTTCATTTCCCTTCTTTTCCCTACCTTTCCCCTCCATTTCACCATCTACATATATTTGGTGACCCAGATGCGACCTGAACCTGCAATCTTCTCAACCTGCTTACTGCTCTGCCTCGAAATCTTCAGGTAAATTAAAAAAATTCCTACCCCCAAACCCAATCCATCGGGGTCCCTTTTCCCCTACTAGGCAGTTCCAATTACTGCTGGCATAGCCCAGGAGCCTTACCCTAATTCCCTCACCCTTGCCACACTAAGACCCAGCAGAGGAATCAGACTAAAGAAACCAGCAGGGATCGGGAAAAACCCAATCTCTCTCTCTCTTTTCCACCCACCCCAACCTGCTTTATAAAAACTCCCTGACAGTCCCAAACCTTAACTGCTTAGTTGCACTCTTTCCCTCTAGAGCAAAATTTCCTTAAACAGACAATTCTTAATCCCCAAAAAACCCAAACCCAATTTACCTTAGAGCAAGGCAGCCCAGAGTGCCTTAACTCCACCCACTTACCCACAATTCCCTTTTCCAACTACCATCCCCCATTAGCAATTTGCTCCTCTGGCCATGAGAGGCCAACACTGAGCACTAAAAAAAAAAAAAAATTCCCTTTCTGCTGAGTTGCAGTCTGCCTTTCTGCCACAGGAGGGCAGCACTCATAATATATATATAAAATTAAATTAAATTAAAACAAAATTAAAATAAAATAAACAAATAGACAGCTAAACAAACAAACAGATAAATAAATGCAACATGATTGTTGGCTTTGGCCAAATTGGAAACCTCTAAAGTTTCTAAATGCCTCCTTTTCATAAAGATGCTAGGAAATCTGATATTCCTAATTCTTAATATTAAGATGCAAAAGTCTGCAAATCAGAAAATGCAAGCAAAAATACAAGCCATAGTACACATTCAATTGGAAAATTTCATACACTCTTTGCATGGTCCAGTGGAAAAGGAGAATCCTATTCAAATTCCTGAAATGTTTAATTCTAATTTAAATTTTTGCAAGCCTGAAATGTCTAATTCTAATTCAAATTTTTGTGAACCTGTTCTCAAATTAATGAGAGAAGATCTTCTTTCTCCTAAAATAGAGATGTATCCTTCTCATATGTCTCAGGTGGAAAAAATCCTCTCTTGTGTTGTGTAGCTCCTGGCCAAAACTGCTCCTTCTCCTGACTCCCCTGCTCCCTCTACTGATGCCCCATCCTCTCCTGTCCCTTCTCCAAGCCCATGACCAATCCCAGACCCAAGAAAACATTATAATGCCTTGGTTGGCACACAAACAACTCAAAAGAAAAAGCAATCACAGCCTCAGTACTATGATTTTCTTTTCCCCTTAAAGGAAGTGCCCACAATAGGAAGAACTGGGGGTGTGGTAAACTTAAGACAATATACTCCTTTCATTACCAGGATATAAAAGAATTTAAAAGTGATATGCCTAGTTTCAAAGATGAACCAATAGCTATAATGAAAAAGATGGCCAAATATATTCTTCCCGTTTGATCCTTCTTATAAGGAAGTTGAAAAATCACTTCAGGCCTTTCTGACAGAACGTGAGAGAAATAACATCATCTCTCAGGTTAAGAAAGCCCGAGGGCTCAATCCAGTACATTGGCCACCTCAAGATCTTCATTGGTACTATAATGTTACTGCACAATAATTATAATTAAACATTGCTAGGGAAGCCGTTCTCAAGGCAATGAGAGAATGTACTGAAAGACCAGCTATTTGGACAAAATCTGACTGCCTTACACAATCTAATGATGAAACAACTTCCCAAGTTATGGATAGGCTCATTGAGCTGTGAGATCAGTACCTGAATCTGGACCTTTCTAATGAAAGGGATATCAGACAAATATGTCATCAATTTCTTAATAATTCTTGCAGGGTGGTCCATGACTATTTTAAAACACATTGTCCAAAATGGCCAGAGTTAGATCTGGAAGAGTTGAGAAGGACTGCTGTGTATGTCTCAAAAGGACATGCAGAAAAAAATGGAAGAAACTAAAAATTTATTGGAAACAATACAAAAGGACCTGAAAACTTTACGTGATAAAATAGATAAACAGGAAAGAGGGCATGATACTCTACCAATACCACTAGTCCCTCTCTGAGAATCTAAATTTTAATCCTTGATCTGCCACTTCTGTGAGAAGGGCCACGTAATGATGAATTGTAGAAATCTATTCCAGGCAATCAGGAATAATACCTACTGAAATACTAATACTAATAATGATTTCAGGACCAACAAGTATAGAAAAAATAATTTTAGGAACAACATCAGAATAACAACAGGAATACTTTCTTGCTATGGTGGTTGACTGTTATAAGTGCATGATGTTAAATGTGGATTTCTTTAATTGGCCATTATTCAAAGTCCTGTTGTAATTTTGTGTTTTTTATTATTTAGAATTCTTTCCATATAACATTTAGAATTGGATATTTAAAAATTTCATCCAACAGTTATTTGACTTTTTTTGTGCTATTTTTTCTGATGAATTTAATTGGCAGTGATTTATATGCCTCAAGCCTCAGACATGTTTTCCCTGTGTGATTTCAATGTTTCTGTATGTCCTCCTCAGGGGACAATTTGCTTTTATTTCATATAAAAAGTTTTAAGTCATTTTAGGAAAAGAAATTTGTTACCTCCCTGAATCCAGATGTCTGTGGAGACCACATGGAGAAGACACACTACTCCGGGAGATCCTGAAAGAAAATCCAGATGCACAAAATTGAACTTTGGGGGGTTAAATTTTTACTTGTTTTTGGTTAAAAAATTCATTTGTTTCGTCAAAAATCCATTGGTTGATAGATAGGTAGATAGATAGATAGATAGATAGATAGATAGATAGATAGATAGATAGATGGTTGTGAAGAACGGGACTGCCTCCTGATTTCTTTGTAAAAAAGTGCCAAGTATTTAATTTTCTTTTGTTGTAAAAATTGTTGCCATCCCTCCCCCCTTGCATTGATGTATATATCCTTTATTGTGACTGTGTTTATAAATTTATTTATGTTTGTTTTGATCCATTGGGGAGACTGGTCTCCCAAAGGATCACAGGGGAAATGTGCATTTTAAAATGGCTCTGAACCCTGAGAGACTACATCACAAAGGACTCTCTATCCCAACTTCCTCAGACACATCCCAGTTCATTTGTGGGAGGTGTCTGAGAAGATATAAAAAGAAGGGAGAAGCACGAGTTTTGGCCCAATTCTGCAGAAGAGCCTATTATCCCAAGACCCTTTAAACTACAGGCTGGAGATCTAATTTTCTCTAGCCTTTCCAGACCTTTATTTTCAGAGCAAAAACAAACCTATCTAAATATCCCTGAAGTCTGGCTTGATTTAATTTAAATCCCAAGCCATAATTATACTAGAAAAAGAAAAGCCTGGTCAATTTCCATATTGGAGGGGGGAATGGGGACCCTCCAGCTGCCTTCATTTCCCTTTTTTCCCTAACTTTTCCCTCAATTTTACCATCTAGATAAGTTTTTCTACTATTATCCTCCCATTTCACAATTGACTCTGAGATCCCTTGCCTCAAAGAATATTCTCTCCTATCTTGACTTTCATAACAAAGACAACTACTCTTCTTTCTTTTCCTTTTATTGTGTATATCATCCAAATTTTACCTCTATCTTCTGGTCTCTATTCTCATTTATCCATTTCTGATAAATTACTTTCTACATACATTCAGATTCACAGAAAGCTAGAACTAGAGTGGATCTTATATATCATCTAATCTAATTCATTCACTCCTTATACTTTGTGATTTGGAGAGTTTATCCTTCCTCTTTATTTTCTTAGTCACTACTTTAATCAGGTCAACATTACTTTAATTCATACCTTCACCACAGTAAGATTTTCCAAGTCCTCACTTTTATTATTCCATATCTAGTTGCTAGAAATGTTTTGAACACACGCTGTTTTCCTCGGGAAATGAAATCACCTGCAGTAGTTTACTCATGCATAGATTTCTTACAATTAAAAGCCATCCCTCAGCTTCTCCTCACTTTATGACTTAATCTCTTACTACTCCCCACCACAGCTGCATTTAGGTCAATCTGATTATTGTTTCATCTCACTACATTTGTTCATTCCATTCACCTCCACTGGAGTTCTTTCCCTCCCTTTCCCCAATTATTTCCTTCGAGACTAAGCTAAAAATTAATCTCCACTAAAAAGACTTTTTTCATTAACCTTTCTCTATTCCACATAAGCGGTTATTATTATACTTCCTTGCACTTATCAAAGGGTTATTTTGCACTTGTTCCCTAGTGTTTCATGCATTTGTATGTTATTTTGTCTCCTGCACTTGATATTATGCTCACTGGGAAAGGGATTGTGTTTTGCAATTTTTTTTAATTCCCACCAAATTTAGTACACAAAATATATGATTAATCCCCAAATTTTAATGGTTAAATGAGGGAAACAACAAAAAAATCCATTCTTAATTTATTTCACAAAGTTTCAGATTGTCATGGTGTTCTTCAAAATATCGTTTTTAAAAGTGTGTGATATTATTGCCTTCCAAAATGAAATGTCCTTTCCTGTGGCAATAAGCAGGGATCAGAGTTGGAGGTTATTGCATGGGTTAAAAAGCATTTTGAGAGAGTTAACCAATTAATGTAACAAGGTCTGAAAAAAAAAACCCTGCATGTTGTTGAAAACAATTTTCCCATCAAATAGTGTATCACACACCTGACCAAAAATGAACATGGCATAGGAAACAATTAGAGATCAAGAAAAACATAGTTTTGGTGACTATTTGCATGTGGTGTAACATTAGAGGAAATTTGAAGGTTATTATCTGTGCCCTCATGGGTCTTGCTATCTAACAGAGCAATGATTCAGATAAATATGTAAGGAACATTTAAAGAAAATTGGAAATGTTTAATAAGTTCACCAGCAGATAGTTTAAGTATTTATATTATACACACATCTTAGAGTTCGAGATATAGGCTCTGTCACAGATCAAGTATAGCACAAAAAAGATCCTCTGTGTTAACTTCATAAGAATTTCCATCATAATCTTTTTTTCATGACTATGCTAGACTTTGTGCCTTATGGCGTGATGTTCATATTATAATGCAAAAATGTAATTTTCAAAATATTTCTACTTCAAAGACTTGCTTAGCAATTATCCATAAAGTCATCAAAATATGCATACATAATGAAATACCTTGTCTAATATTGCTTCCAAAGATGTGGTATAGTTATATACTACAGGGAAATAATGGCAGAGACAGACAATTCTGTCGTGTTGCTCTCAGAAACAGAATGGTTTATTTGAAGTAAAGGCACTAGAAAGCACTAGGAAATCTGTGTGCCTATAAAGGCCAATTTAGAAGAGATCTGGTTATTTTTAATGTTAGCAAATCAATGGCATTGGAGTATTATAGGTACATCCAAACAATCCAGGGATTTACAGAGAAATAGAAGACATGATGCCTTAGAGAATTTCCAAGCCTCATACAATCTAATGAAGGGGATAAAACCAACAAAACCGAAAATGGGCAACAATGCAGAGCAACCAGTATTCAATTTATTTTATCATTTAATGTAAGGCCAAAGCCACAAAAAATGATCGCTATGTAAGCCAGTCATTTTACTTTGCATTTCTGATTCCAGATAATCATCTCACCAATGGATGTCTTGGATCACAAGGTAGAATGGACAGCACACGCAGACATAGATGGTCTGTCACCACTCCTGGGAAAACAAGCACTTCAAAGCAAACGTACACGTGGGATTAGTTTAACCTCTTCATGTAAGGTGGCTGCTGGAGAATTTTGACTGATTGGCACACTCAGTACTGTCACCCGGGCCAGTCAAGGTAGGTTCACGATATTTAGCACAGTGTCTGGCACACTATAAGTACTTAACAAATGTATGTGTCTTTGCCTTGCCTTAATGATATTAGATAGCTAGATAATGACATTAGGTAGATTAATATATATATATATATATGTGAGGAGTTTGGAGAGTGCTAAATGATACCTATCTGATACTAACCACAAAAATAAATGTGAAATAAGATCTCTATTCTCCTCATATATCAATATTTAACGTGATATAGAGCTGGGTTACTATTGATACAAGGAGACTCTTGAATGAAAAAAAGCTTTCATAGATCCACAAGATTAAGAGTGGATTGTTGTCCCCAACCTTGCCATTAGCCAACACTTTCAAGCTCCTTTGCAACAAATCTTTTACCAGATTCACTCACAGGTAATTATACATTTACAAGTTGAAGTTTAGTTTCTTTCTCTGTCTATCACAGTGTCCTGCACATACCTTAAATGAATAACTATCTACATTCTCACACCAACTGGAATTCAGGAAACACATCATGTGCCAGACAAGCATGATATCAGTACTAGGTTAATTCACCTATCTAGATACCTGCTAGAATTTCTTTCTGTGTCCTTTGTTTGTTTCTGTATCAGTTTCTGTGCTCTCTCTCTCTCTCTCTCTCTCTCTCTCTCTCTCTCTCTCTCTCTCTCTCTCTCTCTCTCTCTCTCTCTCTCTCCTCTCTGTCTCTGTCTCTCTGTCTCTGTCTCTCTCCTCTCTTCCTCCCTCTCTCTCTCTCCCTCTTTCTCTTCTCTCCCTCTCTCTCTCCCCCTCCTCTTTCTCCCTCTCTCTCTCTCCCTCTCTCTCTTGCTCTCTCTCCTCTTCTCTGTCTCTGACTTCTCTCTTCTCTCTTCTCTCTTCTCTCTTCTCTCTTCTCTCTCTCTCTCTCTCTCTCTCTCTCTCTCTCTCTCTCTCTCTCTCTCTCTCTCTCTCTCTCTCTCTCATATTTCCCTGTATCATTCTCTTTACCTCTCACCATTTTTGTGTCATGGAGTCCCTTTGATGGTTCTATCAACCTTATGAATCCTTTCTTTAAATTGCTTTAAAATATAAAATTCATAAGACTACAAAGAAAATCTGTTACATTGAAGTATGGTTATCAAAATATTTTACAATTAGTTCAGGAGTCCCAAGTTTAAAACACCCTGAAAATAGTTAAGACTTCTAAGCTTGCCTTAAAGATAATTTCATTTGTCAAAAGCTGTTATAAACAATAAGGGGAACTGTTTATTTGAACCTAGTTCTTACCAAAAATGACACAAAGATTATACAATTTTTAGAGAGATGTGACAACTATGCCAAAAGTTAATTTCAATGGCTTGTCTGAAATAGGGTATTATTGTCTCAATTTGAGCCATTTCTTCTTCTTTGTACTTTTTTCTTATTATATTGTTTTTAGATTTTAAATATTGCTCTAAATAAAATAGTCTGACTACACATTAATAGCTGAGGTAAGAGTAACTCTCTGCTGGATAATGAATAATTTTCTATCAGATTATCATTTTTTATGATGTTCTTCCTGCCTTGCCACGTTATTCAGTCAACAAACATATATGAAAGTGCCAGGCACGACACTACATGATAGATATATAGAAGAAATATGAAAGCTAAAATTTCAAGTTTACATTCTACTAGGAGTATACATTATGTTCAAGATAAAAATAAAGAAACCATACAAAGTCTTTCAGGTGGGAAAGCATCTAAAATTTGAAAAATCAAATAAAGCTTCTTGAACGAGTTGACACTAGTGAAACCTAGAAAGCTGCTAGGCTTTCAAGTAGGGGTGAAATTCGAGGGATGGGAGACAGACTGTGCAAAAGTATATGATAAAAATTTTAAATGAATATCAAGTACATCAATTTGGTTGGAACATAAAGTACACGAAAGTGGACAATATATAACTCTGAAAGGATAATCTGGAGTCAAGTTATAAGTGCTTTAGTATAAAATAAAAAAGTTTATTTGCTTTCCAAAGACAATAGGGAACCACTGAAATTTCTTGGGCACAGAAGTGACATGGTCACATCTTCATTTTTAAAATATCAATTTGTCAATTATGTTAAGGACTTGTAGAAGAAAGGATAAGCTAGATACAGATACAAAGAGACCAGTTAATAGCCTATAAAATAGTGTGAGATGCCATAAGAGTTTGACTGGGGGTGCTTTCCATATGGTAGGAAGTGAGATGTGAGAGATAATGAGGTAGAATCAATAATATTTCAAGTGAATATTTGTAGTTAAAACAAAAAGTCAGTGATGACTCTGAGATTTGAAATCTGACTAGAAGAGTGATTGTATCCTCCATAAGAATGGGAAATGTAGAATGAAAAGTAGGTTTGAGGCAAGAGAGAATTAGTTAAGTCTTAGATATATTGAGTTTGAGATATTTATTGGATATTCAGGTTGAGATTCATCAGGCAATTGGAGATGAAGGATTATAACTCAGGAGAGTTATAATTTTATAAATTTGAAACTCAAAAACAGAATCCACGGTACCTTATCAGAACAAGGGAAAAAGATTTTAAAAAGGCAACTGTTCAAGGGGAGTAAAAAAATTGTTGGGTATAAAATACATAGGAGAAATAGACTATGAATGATGATCCTGCCCAAGAAACTGAGAAAGATCTATAAGGTAAGTACGCAATAAACAATGGAATAGTATGGAGGAGAATGTGATACTGCAAATAGGACAAAAATGATAAGGACTGAGAAAAGATTATTGCATTTGGCAATAAAGAAATTATTGTTTCAGACAGTGGAGGAAAGGAACATTTAGAAGAGATTGTCAGGGATTGAGATGTTATTTGGGAAATGAGAACAGTGAGACAACGGCTATGGATAGTTTTTTCAAGAAATCTGGGTTTGAAAAGAAGAAACAGGATAATAGTATGAGAGAATGACAGGGTTAACTGAAGGATGATGAAGAGACAGAGAGAGAGAGAGAGAGAGAGAGAGAGAGAGAGAGAGAGAGAGAGAGAGAGAGAGAGAGAGAGTGTAACAAGGAAGCATCCAATGGATAAGAGGAATTTAAAAATTAGAAAGGGGCAGGGGGATGGTGGCAAATATACAATTCCTGAGAAGATAAACTATTATAATTTAATAGGAACAATTTAAAATTCTGTATTCAAGTTGAGAAACAAACAAAAATCAATTATTATGAGTCTAGTCAGATTACTGCATCTAGAATGTTGTATTCAGTCATGGGTTGAAGACTGAATGAGAGCCATAAACCAAATGCTTTGCAATCAGGGGAAAGTGACTTGGATAGTGGGAATACTCAAAACTATCTCCTATTAAAATGAGTTAAAGAGATTAGAAAGGTTTGGTCTAGAGAAGAGAAAGCATGTTGGGATCATATCTGCCTTCAAATATTTGAAAGGTTGACAAGTGGAAAATTGATTCCATTTTTTTTAGGAATTCCAGAAGATAGAAATAGAAAAAAGATTAATGTAATTTGCCGGGAGACAGTTTTCATTTTGGGATAAACAAAACAGAGCCCCAAACAGAATGTCACTAGGAAAATTTAGATTCATTTAATCAGTAATCAACCCTTTGTCTTATAATAGCAATAATAGCTAGTATTTATAGAGTACCTACTATGTGCTAGGCACTGTGCTAAACACTTTACAATTACTATCTCATTTGATCTTCACAATGGTTTTGAAAGGTAAGTGCTGTTATTCTTATTTTACAATTGAGGAAAATGAAGGAAACAGAGGTTAAATGACTTGCTCATGGTCACATACCTAATAAATGTCGGTCAGATTTTAAACTTATATCTTCCTGATTCCAGATCCAATTTTGTATCCACTGTCACCTAGCTGACTAAAATAATAATAAACCTACCAGCTGTCTTCTTCAAACCACATTCTTTTTGATGACCACAATAATATCATGAAAGATGTATAAATTGTCCTTATGAAATCTAAAGTTATAACATCGTTATTATTCCCAATTTCTCAAATCAGTAATTTTATGAAAACCCAATGTTTGGAAGTTCTTAGAAAAATATAAAAGACCATGCTACTTTAAGACATTCTTATTCAAAAGAACCTAGGTTATCTTTCTCTACTTTTATGACAACCTGATATTTATGCTCTAAGATAATCAGACAGAATTTCATCTGGAGCTGTTTTACAGTAAACTTTGCATCTTGACATGCTCTCATCCAAAATGAGAACAAAGAATCAAAAGACAGATGTTATTACAATGTTAAATTACATTCCATTATTCCTCATTGTTTGTGAACCCACGCATTCATTGAAATACCATTTCTTTTACGTTGTACATGCTTACACATACTAGACATTGTATTTATCATTTTTGAAGCCTGGGTTTTGGGAGGGGGAGAAGATAAGGTCATTGTCAAACTAATGATTATTTCCATACACTGTGATTAAACTTTGGGCAAAACAATATATTGTAAAAATAGCAAGAGAAGTCAATTTTTAAAATAATAACTGATTTTTCTCGCATACTCACCTTCCTGGGATTATGTTAGCATAACAATATACTTTTAGTAAAGGTAAATAAAAGACTGTCTTCTGGAAAAATGTCCATGTTTGTTTAAGATATGTCAACTTCATGCATTAATTGGCTCACCTATTATTGTAAAGGCAAATGCTGAAATGACTATTTATTTGAACTTTCATTTGCAAACTGTTGTGTCCTTTTGCATATTTGGATACAATTTGCATGAACAGTATAATTACAATTATCAGCTTTCCCAAAAGATTAAGAGAGAAAACTACTAATTAATCTCATTTACATGTGGATAAGGTTAATTGCCAAAGCCTATTTTTATTTTTCCCCTTGCATAGCTATAATAAATGCTGTCATGCTTATTAAGATACATGAATTTTATGCTATGCATTAAATTAAATAATAATAATAATAATACACTTATATAATGTCTTTTCATTCATGGATTTTTCCTGATTAATTTCTTATACAGGAAAGTGTTGGGAAATATATTGCTCAATACCAAGGAGTCTGTCTTTCTCCTACCCAAAAAGTCTTGTTCTATACTTTTTCGAACTCCATAGTTTCTAAAATTTTCCACGATTATATTCAATTTTTCTCATCCTTCCTTACTTCTCACCTACATTAATAAGTAAGCTGCTGAAAATAATGCAAGCACTATGAAGTGTTTTGTAAAATAAATGGAATATTCTCTCCAGCCCTCAGAGTCTACCTTTTCACTCCTTGATTCACTAGTGAAACATTTATTAAGTGACTGTTAAGTCCACAAAATACCAAGCAGTGAGGGAGGATTTTTGAAAAATAATATTAATATATAGTTCTTTCTCTTTTAGAGTTTACATTCTAATTAAGAGATGAAATTTGTATATTACACTTAAGTAACAATGCAAAATGTGTTTAAGGGCCAAAATAAATAATACAATGCTACACAACCCCATTGAAGTGGGGAGATCACTGCAGGAGAATGTTTAGGGAAGGGTTGAAGGAAAGTGAGAATTTGAGCTAAGCCTTGAAGGATGGGTAGGACTTACAGAGTTGGACTATTTTTTTAAAAAGACAGTCACAGGAGGAGAACATTATGGCATGTTCTTGGCACAGTGAATAAATAGAAATGGGAGAAAAAGGGTGGGGTGGGAAAGGAAGAAATGGCAAGGGAAGAAGTTGAAAAAGCAAAGCCATTACTCATAAGTCTTCCCTGTAGTTTGTGAACATAGCCTTTCTAAGGCTATTAGAGAACTGGATATTAGTAGATCAAGAAGTATATAATAGATGTGTGTGTGTGTGTGTGTGTGTGTGTGTACATGTTTATAAACCACAGAGGTAGGTGGAATTTTTTTATTCTGTGGTGTCAAATTATCCTGTATAAGGCAATTTTTCTGGATATCCAATAAGGTACTAGATTTGACCTAGCTAGGAAGTAATTGATACAATTAATTGATACAAATAGTAAACAGGATGCTAAAGGCAGAGTCCATGAGAAGGTATAACTGTTGTAATACCACCTCTGATACATATTAACTGTGTGGTCATTGGCAAGCTACCTCAATCTTCTCACCTATAAAATTAGAGATAGTAAATTTGTGTTAACCTTGAAGTTGAGCGAAGATTGCGAGGAACAAGTGAAATAATATTGGCAAAACTCTTTGAAAACATTAAAATTCTTTAGAAAACCTGTTGTTATTTATGATAGTCACTCAATGCTGAATGGAATACAATTTACCCTAAATAGTCAAGAATGGACATTATGTAAAAATGAGAATTTCCAAACAATGAGGGAGAGGTCAACCCTGGATAATATTATAAAAATGGTACAATGCTTTACCCTCTCAAAGAAATTTATATTTATTTGGGCAGAATTGATATCACTAATCATTCATGATACCATCAATAGGCAAAAAATAACAAATAGTGTATAAGACTTTTTCTTAGGGATGGAGCTAGTAGTGTTTGTATAACTGGGATTCAGAGGTACTCCCTAAAGCACCTTTAGGGAAATTGAATTTTTATTTAGAAACAGGCAACAAATTTGCCCAAAATTTTCAGAAGAGCAAAAAGTAATGACAGAGGAATGTGCATTCTAAAATGTAATATATTAAATTTTTAATTTTGTAGTTTTAAAGGCTTTCTACTAGAGAAAACTTATTCTGCTCAATTTCCCTATCAATGAAAATTGAGAAAATTGAGAAAATTGAGAAAAGTGGTCCAGAATTAGATAGAATTACACCTTCTGTGTTCAATTTCCTAGTCTTCATCACTCAATGGCATTGAAAGTTTCATAGATAGTAAAAATGAAAATATCAAACCTGCAGATGATCACTCTTATAGAACCAGAAAGAAAAATGTGTAGGGAGTGTCTGTGTGTGTGTGCGAATGTCTATACACATGTGTGTGAGTGGGGAATTACTAGATACAAATCAAATGATCAATTGATAAACATTTAATAGGCTCCTATTATGTATGTACCAGACACTAGAGATACAAAAAGGGACAGAAGACAGTCTGTCCTCACGGAGCTTAAAATCTCAGGGGGAAGACAACATGCAAATATGTAGAAAGCAAGCTATATCAAGGTTAAATGGGAATTAATTAACAGGAGTTAAATAATTAGCAGGTACTAGAAGTAAAAGCAGTTGAGAAAGGCTTCATACATGTCTAAATACATACACACCTATATATATTTACTTGCACATGCACACTTGTGTGAAATAGAGAAAAATGGGAAAGTTGCTGAGTTAAAATAATGAAAGAAAAAGCATTATGTCCCCATTTAGAAGAAGAAAGTTTTGAGATTAGATTATGTGAAATTAAAAACAAAAGTCCTCCTGTTTTCCTCATAAGTTATCTCTCTGACTCTCTCTCTGGTGTATATGTAGCATTCACAAAGTAACCCCTCAGCAACAGTGGGCTAAAATGGCACTTATGAAGAGATGTCAATGTATACATTTTGGTCAAAATCCCTAACAGCAGCAATAACATTTGCAGAGATATCTTGAGGGCTACTAAACCCAACTACTTGTATTAAATTGTACATTTGTATTGCCACCAATTTCCTTTATAAAGATCTAACTGCCCTGGCGGAGTCTCTCAGGGCTTGTATTTATATTGGCAAATCTGACATTAGTTCCTGCCACTATGACATCAGGTTGATTCAGTCAATTTACCCAGTGTTTTGGGCCTCAGAACCACCAAAGAGCTAAATTAACATTTTTCTTTACTTCTATAATCTTTGGGAGTTTTTACAGAGAAAATATATTTCTGTCTAGTGAACCTAAATCCCTCAGCACCACTGTCAAGAGTAGGAAGTGAAGAAAGTTCTTAAGAGCCATTTGTTTTCAATATAAACTCTTTTTTTTGTCCAGGCTTATGATTTCATCAGTATGAAGAACTCACAATGAGGAAAGTTTCTTTCGGAATATAAATCAAATGGAAATAAACAATATGATTGCTAGTTATAGTTCCTAGAGTGTCCTGGAGGTACACAATGGTGTTATGACTTGCCCAGGACCTCACAATATTAGATGTCAGGGACAAGATTTGAATACTAATTTTTCTAAGAAGTCATATTTCTATATACTCTGACAAGGCTGACTCTTATAATAAATGTGCATCCCCTGTCCCAAAGCTATTAGCATTGGCAATGGACTCTCTATTTATTGTTGGAGATGACTTCCCTGAGGAGTAGGGTGTAGAGAAGGGAAAGAAAGGAATAGAAAGTGAGAGAAAGAGAGAGAAAGAGAGAGTTTCAGTCTGACTTAGAGGATTCATCATTCCAGTGGGTCTTGACTTCCAGCTTCAAAAAAAGAAGCTTGGAAAAGGCCTACTCCACTTCATATTGCTAAAGAAAAAGACACTGTTCCTCAAGGGATTCATTTCTACTAAGAAGGAGATAGATAATCCTATGTCAATAGCCTTGGGACAGGGGTTACAGATTTAACTGTCAGCAAAAAGAAACAATAATATAAAATTCAGTGGAGTCCCCAAGCTTTTGGAAAAAGAATTTACTATTCAATAAAACCTGCTGGGAAAACTGGAAAACAGAATTGCAGAAACTGGGAACAACACCTGATACTATATTCTAAAGTAAAGTAAAATGGACACATGATTTATAAATAAAGGGTGAAACCATAAATAAATTAGAGGCACATAGAATAGTTTAGTTGTCAGATCTATGGATAAGGGAAAAATTTCTGTCCAAACAAGATAGAGAGGGCATTATGAGATGTAAAATATATAACTTTGAATACAGTAAATTAAAATTATTTTTCATTAACAAAACTAATACAAACAAGAGTGGAGGAGAAACAACAAGTTAGGGAAAATTTTTATAGAAAGTGTTTCTGATAAATGCCTCATTCCTCAAATATATCACAAACTGAGTTAAATTTATAGAATACAAAACATTGTCTAATTGACAAGTGATCAAGGGACATGGACAGGTAATTCTCATATGAAAAAATTAAAGCTGAAAATTCATATGAAAAATGCTCTAAATCACTATTAGTTAGAGAAATGTATATCATGCCTATTGGGCTGGCTAATATGACAAAAAGAGAAAATGAAAAATGTTGGAGGGGATGTGGAAAAATGGGGACAATAATACTTTGTGGGTGGAGCTGTGAATGATAAAACCATCCTGGAGAGCAATTTGAAACCATGTTCAAAGGGCCATAGAATTATATATACCCCTTGAAAAATGCTACCATTAGGTCTATGTATAAAGAGAAGGGAAAAGGATCTATTTGTGGAAAATATTTATAATTGTTCTTTGTGGCAGCAAAGAAATTTAAACTAAAGGGTGGTCCATCAACTGGTGAAAGGCTGTTGTGATGTATGATTATAATGGAATAATCTTATGGCATAAGAAATGACAAGCAAAATGTTCACAAAAATATGTAAAAAACTTATATGAAGTGATGCAAAATGAAGTGAGCAGAACCAGGCAATGTTGTGCACACTAACAACATTAAAGTATATGATCAATTATGAATGACAACTATTATCAGGAATGCAAAGATCCAGTACAGCTCCAGGGGTCCCATAACAAACAGATTATCTCTTACCATAGAAGGAACTGAAGAGTCTATAATGCCATTCTTCACTTTATTTCCTCCACGAATTTTTGTCTATTGTAAGCAAAATGTGTCTTCTTTTACAACATGATGAACATGGAAATATGTATTGTATAATAACACATGTACAGCCTATATCATATTACCTGCCATCTTGGGGAAGGGAAAATGTGGAGAGGGATGGAGAGAATATGAAATTCCAAATAACAGAAAATGATTATTGAAAACTATACTGACATGAAATCTAGAAAAAATTTTGAAGCATAAAAAATCCAGTCCTACCATTCTATACTATTCAATTTTTGTCTCTATGCTAATGATTCTCAAAATTATTTTATCTAATCTTACCCTCTCTGATAACTTCACATGTCACACTACCTATTAGACATTCAAAATTGGATGTCCTATGGAAATCTTATACTCAATATATCTGAAACTGAACTCATTTTGTTCCCTTCTCCCTCAAATCTCCTTTTCAAACTTCAGTTGTACCATACTCCCAATTCCTGAGGCTCAAAATGTAGGGGAAGTTTTTCACTCCTTACTCCCTCTTACCTCCCATATCCAATTTGTAAGCAAAGTCTGTCAATGTTATATGTATAACATCTCTTGCAAATTCCCTTTTATCTCCCTTGACATTGCTACCATCCTTCTACAGACCCTCATCCCCTCATTCCTGGACTACTGGAAGAGTCTGCTCTTTGGTCTCCTTCTAACCAGGCTCTCTTGAATTCAATCCATCCTTCATTCATCTGTCAAAGTGATCTTCCTAAAGCATAGACCTGCCATGACATCTCCTATTCAGTCAACTCCAAATTGTTCCCTATAACTTTAAGGATCAAATAAAAAGTCCCTACTATTTGCTTTTTGAAGTCCTTGACAGTCTGTCCTCCCCCTAGTTTTGGAGTCTTCTTGAGCTTTGCTACCCCTTACCCACCCACTTCCATACCCTTTGGTCTAGTGACATTGGCCTCATTGCTGTTCCTCAAACAAGACACTCTATTTCTTCATTTAGGGCATTGTCACTAGCTGTCCTCCGCAAATTGAATATTCATCCCTGTCTCTTGGCTTCATTCAAGTCCCTGCCAAACTCCCACCCTCCACAGAAATTCTTTCCCTATATCTCTTGATTCTAGTTGCTTTCTTGTAATTTCCAATTAACCCCAAGTATATTATTTATACATAGTTGTTTTCATGTTGTCACCCCAACCAGACTCTCATCTACTCAAGAGCATGGAATGTCTTTTACCTTTCTTTGTATCTCCATTTCCTGGAATATAGTAGTCCTTTATTAAATGTTATTGACTAAGTGATTAGTCATCAAGAAAAACCATCTGTGATTCTTTTAAAGTCCTTATATCTCTTCAAGGGTCAGAGTGAAGCAGAAAAAAGAAATAGCTATGTAATGATATGATGACCTAATATTATCATCATATATGAAACTCACACGGATTTTATCTCCTCTTCTTATCTAAGTTTTTACCTGTTTCTTTTCTCCTTTTTTTTTTATAGAAGTAGAAGCTTTCTCTCCTCCTTTCCCCTTTCTCTCTTCCTCCCCATTCTCTCATAATAACTTGGATGTTTTACTGAAAAAAATTTTTTTACATTCAATTGTTTTTGTAGCAACTATCTCGAATACATCTTCTCTCTGATACAAACTGTCTCTTTCAAAAAGATACTACCCGCCCCCTTTCAGGTATAGCTCTCAAAAGATAATCTATTTTGTGGGCAATTTAAGGAATTTCCAAAGGTAATTCTGACGACTCTCTATTTTCACCATATGTTGATATAACAACCTAAAGCACTCCCAACTCCTCAAACTCAAAGGTAAGATGTGATTCTAGTGTATAGAATGAAGGACAAATCTTATACCACATCTCCAGCTTATAATAAAGCCAAATCAGGTGAGTTAATAAGCAAGAGTCAAAGAAGATAATTTTATTCTGAGTCCCCATTCAGGTCTTTCAATGTTAACTGTTTTACATCTTTCCATTCTATCTTTCTTCTTTTTCTCTTGTAAGTACTACTATAGTAATTGTGTATACAGTTCTGGTTTAGTTAGTTTAACCCTGTTTCACTTGTTATAGGTCTTTGCAGTTTTCTTTGTATATTTCTCATTTATTCTATTTTTTGCTTTCAAATACCCTTTCTTTAAGTATTTGAAAGCAAAAAATAGGATAAATGAGAAATATACAAAGAAAACTGCAAAGGGGTTAATTGACATGGATTTTATCTCTGATGTTGAATATTGCAACCTGTCTACTTCTGCCTGTCCTACAAGCTTAGCATCCATATATTCCATATGTTCAACACAACTTGCTATAGTCCATCATGTATTTTTCTTATAATAAAATAACTGAGGACATCCTTTACTTTGGATCTTTGAAATTTTCTCTTGCTATGCTTTACTTCCTGCTGACACTCACCATGTGCCTCTCTGTTACCCATAATTAATGGATACTCAATTTTAAAACTATAGAGACTGTGGAATCTATGATCCATAAATATACCACAATATAAGCAGAATATTGCTACTAAAATGAGTCTTTGCATTGGAAAGAAACATTATGGTAGCATAATATTCTTTTTCATTACTCAAATAAACATGATAGCATTGATTGTTTCCTTCATCTATATAGACTTCAACTCACTTTTATCTGCCATCTTATTCAAAACTTATCCATGTTCTCCCAAATATTTTAAAAGAAAATGCATTTCGTATGCTGGAGGAGTACTAGAGTTGCCCATCTGTTATTCCTTGGCCTTGAATTATGACCAACCATAGTTTCCATGTATCATACATGTCATTGCTGACATCTTTTAAGAATGAAAAACTTTGTGGTGATAGAACTAACAAGCCTAGCAGTTGAATAGATATATAACATC
This sequence comes from Monodelphis domestica, assembly GCF_027887165.1. Taxonomy (NCBI): domain Eukaryota; kingdom Metazoa; phylum Chordata; class Mammalia; order Didelphimorphia; family Didelphidae; genus Monodelphis; species Monodelphis domestica. Next base: position 157,817,030 of record NC_077234.1, read on the forward strand.
AAGTATGAGTTAAAGATCACTTCAAGTTTGCCACCCTGAGTAACCAGAAGGATAGTAGTGTGGTCAACTGATATGGGAAAGTTAGGAAGAAAGGTGAGTTTAGTGGAAAATATATACAGGGGAACATATATAATTAATCTTATATATATATATATATGTCATTTGTTGAGAATTTTAAAAAATCTGTGGGATTTTTATTTGGAGTAGTTTCTGTACTGTGTCTAATAGCTTATCATTTTTCAAAAAATCACTCCAGGAACCATGACTGAGTTATACAGAAAAGGCATGGAGATTTCCAGCACTTCTCTAAGTCAAAAATCTGTTTTAGACAGCTGTTCTCATTGGTCATGCCTGCTACCAAGGAACCAAACAAGGTTTTCCATGGCCCTAATCTTTTCCTCTTAACATCAGATAGCTCAAAAATCTTGGAAAGTTCTCTTTTTTATTATAAACATTCTTTTTTCTACTCTACTGTCCATGCAGCCCTTTCTTAAGATGCTCAGAGTCAAAGATCCTACCTCATTTATCTCTGAGACAAATGCTAAGTTCTCTCTGGTTCTCACAGATAAGTACATAGTCCTCTTCCCACCTGATGATATATGTCCTTTATTTCCAATAATGAAAAAAGCATAAATGAATTATCTAGACACAAGGATAGCTTGAGGCAACTATGTGGCACTATGGATACAGTGCTGGGTCTGAAGTTAGGAAGACATCCTCCTGAAGTTTAAATTTGGCCTCAGACATTTACTAAATGAGTGACCCTGAACAAGTTACTTAACCCTTCTTGTCAAGTTCTTCATCCATAAAATGAGCTGGAGAAGGAAATAGCAGACCACTCCAGTATCTTTGCCAAGAAAATCCCAAATGAGGTAAAAAAGAGTTATATATGAGTAAAACTACTGATCAACAGCAGAGACAAGGATCCTTCAAATGGCTCAATTATATCTCCACAGGGACTGATGATTATGTGGGTCAGAAGATTATATATATGTAAATATATATATATGTATATATATGATGAGCAAAAATGAATTAAAGATCACTGAAAAGCCTCAATAACCAAAATGATGGTAGTGCTCCTAACAAACATAAGGAATTTAGATATAGAAATATATATTCAGTAAAAGAAGATTTTTGCTCAGTTGTTTGTTTATGTAATAGTTTAATAGACCTATAATTCCTAAAAATAAAAATTCACAGTGGAATTCTATTAAGGATTCAAATTAGATTTATTGGACAGTAATGGTAAGGTCAGTTCCCTGCCCTCTTCCTGCCTCCTTTTCAAAGGTCTGCATTGCTCAGCAGGTCTGATCCTAAGGAAAGTTGTAAGCTAGGTAAAAAAAAATATTTAATGTGCCTCTTGAGTCTAGGAATTTTCTGCATTTGAGGCAAAATAAGCAATCCCTCCCCAGTCAACTCTCTAATTCTAGGCTCTACTATTACTTCTTTTGAGTCCAAGCACTTCAAGCTAAGTGTTTTGCCTCTAAAACTGCCATTTCATCCCCCTTTCTACCATCTGGAAAGACCCATCATCCTTGTGACTCTATAATATTGTATATATGGCCAGTTTAACAGAAACTATTAGATTTGGAGTCAGAGAACCTCTGATAGCCTGTGTAATTGTAGGTAAGTAACTTAACTCCTTTGGGCTTCAATTTCCTCAGATTTAAAAGAAGGAAGCTAGATTAGCTGGCCCCTGAATTATTTTTATCTCTATATCTATGAACTCTATGCAATATATCCTCCTGTTACTCAATTATCCTGCTCTATGTTAACAGCATTATTCAATCTTTTAGACAATATTTGTAAAACTCTCAGCACAGTGCATGGTACATAGTAGATGCTTAAGAAATATTAGTTATTTTTATTATATCTTCAAAGATGTTTTGGTTTTCCTTCCCTTCCTTTATCTCCTCCTCTGCACTTCACTTTAGAGACATTTGTATAATTTAGTGGAAAATACAGAAGCCTGAGTTCAAGTTTTCCCTCCACAACTTACTAGCTTTGTGACTGTGGGTAAGCCACTGAATCTTTCTATCTCCATCCCCTCATTTGCAAAGTGGAGAAAATAGCACCTATCATAACTTCTTTGCAAGGTTGTTTTATCCAAAATGATCATGTGGGCAAAACATGTAAGTCATAATAGCTTACATACATAAAAGCACAAAATAAGGTATTAATATAAGCTATCATTATATTATTACAAATTATAGTTTTATTTATTTATATTATTATAACCCTACCCGCGACGTCACTTCTTTGAGGACACTGTTCATTCAGACGTTCTCATACCAACTTTCCTCTGTCTCAACATTGTTATGTTTTGCTCGTCTTAATCTGAAAAGCTTTGTAAATCTATAGTACTAATGACTGATAAACAAGACAATTTACCAAGGGCCAAGCACTATGCTAAGCAGGAGGAGTTCAAAAAATATGCTGAAAATATAGAAAATTACTGCCTTCAAGGAACTTAGATTCTAATGGGGGAAGACAACCCAGGAAAGAAAGCTTGGATGGGAGTAGAGTTGAATACAAATGGAGAACAATGAAAAAGATATGATAGTACCTTAATTCATTATCTGCCATAGATCATGTTTGCATTTTAGCAACTCTCTTGCATTAACTCAAAGACCTAAGCAGAATGTCAAAAACATAGGCGATCAATTAAGGGAAGTATTTTGGAGGCAGGAAGAACGCTGATCTATTGCCTCAAATAACACCTTGAGGGAAGTGTGATTCATTCCACTTAGTCATCTGTCCAACTATAGTATAAATGTAAAAATCTATTTCTCTCAAGTTCAAGGATATAAATACACACATATTCATATGGACACACATACACAAGAACCTATGTCCTGACTATGCTAAGCTCTGAGAGCAATGGACTGTTTAATCTGGTGCAAAGGTGAGGGAAGAGTTAGACTGGCTACTTAGAAAATATTTCTCATCTTGACACTTGTGAAAAGACTGCCCTTTTGGACAATGGATGTATTTTGACACCTGTGTGTCTTCCTTCACAGCATCACTTCTGAGTGATGACTACGGATCTTGACAGAAATGAGACTTCAGCTTTTCACCTATCATGTACATCACTGGGTGAGTAACATAAAAAATAGTAAACAGAAGCTTTTTTGCTAATGCAGATTTAGTTTAAAAGGCCTAACTATTGGTGCTTGAAAACTGAACACTGTGGGAAGTGATTTGCCTTTAAAGCATGCCTCCTGAGTACAAAGTAATTAGCAAGAAGAGAGTCTAAACCAAGAAAACAAGTCTAATGGTTAAAAAAAAGTCTTAGCTTTATTTTCAAAACCCACTTTAAATGTGAACATCCACATTTGGTATTTTCAAGTTTTGTATAACTGCTTTGAAAATGGTCTTTTCTTCTTAAGTAACTGGATGAACAAAAGTGGGTTCTTTATATTAGTACCTTTAGTTTACTGTAGCTGAGAGAGCTGATAGCAGAGTAACCAGTTATTTCTGAAAACAAGGAAACTGATTATTTGGTAAATGATAGGCTGAAGGACTAAAATGTTCACTTTCCAACCATTTCTTCTGATATTATGGCACGAATTGAATCTGTCCTTGAAATCTAAAAAATAAAAATAAAAGTGAATACCACTAAGGAAAAGATTGAAGAAAAACAGGCTAGGAACTTGGCTTGATTAGGATTGGGCAAATGTTTATATATGGGGCTGATTTTTATCCCATATTCACTATCCTTTGGCAACTCAACCTTTTGGAGTCAGGAAGTCCTAAATTCAAATCACGTCTCAGACATTTACTAGATGCTTAACTTTGAACAAGTCATTTAGCCCAGTTTAACCTCAGTTTCTTCATCTGTACAAGGCAGATAATAATGGCACCTACTCCACTGGGTTATCATGAGGACTGAATAAGATAATATATACAAAGTGTCTTGCAAACCATAAAGTTCTTCATAAATAGTGGTCATTGTTATTAACTTCTATCCCATTGTTATTCCTATATGTTATTTCCTTGGGGATCTCATTTCTAAAATAAAAATAAGGAAAATGAGAAACATTAAATATTAATCTAATAAATTAGTCTCCACTGATGTGCTAAATAAACAAAGCTTCCCTCCAAAACCCTAAAGTACTAAATCCCCTGGGTGGTGAAGAGTAGTAACAAATAAATAGTTTGTCATGAAGATTAGTCAAAGTGGTACCAACATCAATGACAGAGGACTGAGAGTATTGCTTCCAGCAATATGAAAGGAAATGTAAATTTTGCAAAGAAAGTGCTGGATCTGTGTTTCTGACAGAGGCAATAGAAAATATATAGAAAGTACAGGTTGATCTTCATGCCAGAGGGGAAATTATTCTCCAGCTCTTCAGAGAGAATGAAATATTCCTAGAAATGAATAGAAAAGAAGCCAAGGAGAAAAGAAGAAAAAGAATCTAATGAGGCTGAGAAGAATTCTCACTCATATCAGGAAGTTGGAGTGCAGAAGGATGTGCTAGAAAGAGGAAAATGGATTGAATAACTACTGGATATTTAGATAAATGTAATATGTATGATGATATTGGAATCAGAATGAGCCTGCCTTTGACCCATATTGACTGTGTGATCACAGACAAGTCAACTAACCTCTTAGTGCCTCAGGCAGCTCTGTAGGACCACATTGTAATATGATGTGCAGATGATCTATATTGTGAAAGAATCTCTACTCCAGGAGTTGCCCGTTCCAAAGATTTTAGTTTTATATCAAACATAAGAAAATGTGTGAGGGTGGAGCTTGATTCTCTGAAGAGAAATCAGTCTTGTGTGCTCCAAGGAATGATTATGTTGGTCTGCAGCTACTACCAGATCAGAGGACAAAAAATTAATCATGGCAGCTGTTGGCTCCCTTCTGGGGAATACTGAAGGAGACATATGAACTCTAAACAGGCAGGGACAGAGTATACCGAGCAACAATCAGTGAAATATATATTTTCCTGAACTCCTGTGAATCTTACCAAGGGAGGTTTAAAGTGAAAAGGGAGGGAGCCTAAGAACATTCCCCACATATTTCTGACAGGACAGATACCATTCATTTACAGCCTAAGAATATTGATAGAAAGTCTATTTTAGACACAAGATAGATGAGAGCCAGTAATAAAGGGCATGAATTGAAAAAAACTATAATGCACAGATGCAAAATGTGCGTAATAAACAAAGTGAAGCAGAAATCTTAATATAATCAGGAAAATTTTAACACAGGAAATCTATATACTCAATGAATAAAATAGATGACAGGTGTATGGGGTGTGATATTACACTTATTAATAAGATTATTCAAGAAATTCAGGATCCAGAAGTGGAGGCCATCTGAATAAGGATTAAAGGAATTAAAAACCACCTAAACAGAAGGAAATATTATATAAGGAGTTCAGGAAAGTTATCAGAAACCTGGAAAAGAGACATACTAGAATAATAATGAAAATAGGGAAAGGATTCTTAAACAATCCAGACAGCTGGACTTCTGTTTTCTGTCATGAACAGAGATACTAATAAGTTCTTTACTCTCCGTAATGGTAATTTTATAATAATAATAAGAGAACAGCTATTCTCCAACATATTCTGTACAACTTTTTTTTGACCAAACTTGTGATTTCACTGGTGTAGGGCACACTTGGTAAGGAAATTCCCTCTATCATGTATATAGGAATATGTTTTTAAACTTGAAAATTTTACAGTTGTGTGTGGGTACTTTAAGACTAAATTATTTGCCCAGAGTCAAACAGTTAATATATGCATAAGACTGGACTGGAATTTAGATCTTCCACTCTCCAATGTTAAGACCTCTTCTCTATTCTTTATGTCATACAACCTTTCTACCATTGAATTAGAAAGAATGGAAGCCTTGGAAAGTAGTCATGATTTCATCTCAGAAATCATGAGAGAAAAGAAGTAAGTTGGGCATCCTACAGCATTCAATGAAGATTTTATGAGGTGTCAAAAATTCTAAAGAATAGAATAGAAAGAAAAGAGCTGTCCAAAAAGGCTGATATAAACAAACAAAAAGAACTCATTGGACAAATGTGATTTTAAGCAACGAGTGGAAGTCAGATGATGGATGACTACAAAAGAGATGTAGAATTTTATAGAAACAGTATTGGGAACATTAAGGCTCAGAATAAGTTGAAATTTATAATAAGTGATATATACTATGATATAATAGATATATAAAATATGTAATACATATTTAATACATATATAATGTGTAATACAAATATAATATGTAATACATGATTTGGTATATATTTTAATTTGTAAATTTAGAGTAATATAAATTTCAAAATAAGAAAAGAGGACTATTTAAGATGCATTGTCCAATTAAAAGAAGAAGAAAGAGCTAACCAGGCTTATTTTTATTTCTTTTTTTCTCTATCAAGGAGAATGATCTCTAGGGGGAATTTGTAGTTAATAAGAAGTTAAAAACTAAAATAAGTGAAATGATCATAAAATACTCTCTAGTTGTCTTCAACTAAACTAACATTTTCCTTACTTTCAGATGAAAAAACTGAGGCTGCTATTATTTGTAGCTTATATCATCATAACCTCATGCCCAACATTCTATTCACCAAATAATTTTGAAAACGAATAAGGGAAGAGGGGTTATAGAGTAGGAAATTGACCAATTATATCCTAAATTTTCAAAATTGAGAATAAAACTTATTCTTCAAGGAATATCTAGTTAAGGTCATTTGACTTCAATTCTTAACAAAATCCTCAAATATATCATTAAAGAGATGGTTTGTGTATCATTAAATAAGGAAGCAGTAATCATGGAGTCAATGTGTCTTTATTAAGAAGATTCATAAAGCACTGACTTAGATCCTTTTTCAATGGCATGTATTAGTAGTGACAAGTTACTGTATTCTGTTGTAAAAATTATGATTCTGTATTGATTTACATCTCCTTTCTGTAAAGAAATAAATGTTCACTACCTGACATATGTTTGTACTTTGGGTACCTTTTTAATAATTCCCCCTTGGAGAGAGGGAACACTTAATTCCTTTGTCACTTAGTTACTATTGTATTGCATAAACAACTTGTATTTAAGCCCATAACCCCTTTGATAAGTAATAACTTTCCCGCAGAGTATCCAGAGTATCATGAAGGGTCAATGAATGTCAGATTTGTGAAACCTAATTAGAAGACAAGGAGTACCACAACAATGTATCTAGAGCAAATCTTGATGGAAGGCAAAGGATAGAAGAGACCAGTGATGGTCACTAACCTGTGGGTCCTTAGCCAAACAGTGCTACTGTGCTATCTGGAGAAGGCATAGTGCTATGCTAGGTAGAAACAAACATAAAAAAATAGTCCTGATGGACTTTAAATTCTGTTAGAGTCAAAGATGGAAAAGGTACAAAGAGAAAATAATGCCAGATTATTTGAGCAAGGAGAAAGCTCTGAGACATAGAAAAAACAATAAATGCCTCACTTTAAAAGCTGGATTGACTTGAGGAGGAATAGTAAAAGGAACTGGAATGTCTAAGTAAAGAAGAGGTCTTATTTAGCCATATTAGTTATCTTCCATTAAATTAAGCACGATTTTGGGAAAGGAATTAGCCTTACTTTTCTTGGTACCAGAGGATACAATGAAGTAGAAAAGGTATAGTTATCAGACAAGTAGATTTTTGACTCAAAAAAACTCCCTTACAGTTAAAACTCATACTATGGGGTGGCATGCATTTGGTGTCCCTTTCTGGAAGTCTTCAAGCAGAAATTGGATAAAGTCATTTTAGATCACTATAGAAGGGGTTTTTATTCAGGTAGAGGTCATTGGGTAAGTGTCCTCTGAATTTTACTGTAGCAGTCCACACCTAGCTATGGTCAAGGGAAACAGTTAGAATGTACAGAGTGGCTTAGAAGAGAGCATGCTCAGTCTTGCGCATGGCTAGGAAAGCCTCTGACCCTTGATCCCAGCTTCCCCCAGGTTAGGCGCAAAATCAGGTTTCTTTGTGTTCACCTGGCTAAGAAAAACCACATCTATACCTTGTCATAATTTACAATTACCCAATGGCAATACACTATGTAATTCATCAAAATGTATTGGGTACATTTGCTTGTCAAAGACATTAAAAGCAGCCACAGCAGTCACCTCCCTCTCTTGGACCTCACCTCTCACCTATGTCTGTCTTTGCTGGAGCTTGGCCTTGGGCCAAGCTCCATCTTTAATTCCTTTCCTTCTCTATCTCTCTCACCTGGGACCTGGCCTTGGACCAGGCACTTTCTTTTCCAATGCTAATACCTAGCTCTTTCTAATTCATCCTATTACCTGCACCCTAGTTTCTCAGCCTTAAGGTTCAGGCTTGGCAAATAGTCTGAGGAACCTAGGCTAATTCTCTCAGCTAAGTTCTCTATCATGTCTCCGACCTGAGAGGTGGTAAAATTGGGACTACTGGATGGTTCGTGCCTTTGAGAGGTCCAGAGTCTGCAGTTTTGCTGTGGCTCCATTGTAATTAATATGACTTGGTTTCTGACTCATTTCTACCATCTCTTACCTGGCTCCGTCACGCCCCCCACGGAATCCAATCTACTATCCTTTCTTTCTCTCTCTCTCCTTGAGGCATTCCCAGAGACTGCCTCATTTACCAACTATCTTCCAAATCCTAGATTCCGAGTTTCTGAGATTAGAGTTTAAGTACATAAACAATATATGAGTATATATGCAATAAATTAAAAAAATAGAATGTAAATGGTGGGGGGAAGTTCTAGCTTCTAAGATGAAAAACTAAGAAAAATTGTAGCTTGCAAAGGTCACTTAGCAAGTAAGGTATGAAATCATAAACTAAATAAATGATTTCCGACTCCAGGATAACATTTTTCAACTAGTTTAGAATCTATGACCTTTATTGAGGTCCTACTATATGCAGAATACTCTTTTCACTTTATTAGGATTTGATCCTATTTGATGGAGAAAACGTTGTTGATGACTAAAAAATCAGACATTTTTCAGAATACTAAGGCTGAATATTTTGCAAATTCTGATTTATGCAAATGTCTCATTGATAAGCGAGTTTTGAGTTATTGAATGTTGTTTTAAGGATTTAAATGAAATTCAGTTTTAAGATATGCAATTTGCCAAGAGGTTTTAAGGGAAATTATTGAATTATATTAGTACACTCTGTTGTCCTACATATTTTGTTATCTTCTCTCTCCATTACTGAAATCAATTTGAATGGCCAATGAATTATTTCAATAAGATAGCAGAATTTTAATATCAGCTAATTAAACTAATTTCCAAATTCACCTACTCGCTTTTACCAAGGTCATTTAACCAAACAGTATTTCTAAAAAATTAATATTCTGTCTCCTTTCTATTAAATCAACTTCAAGGGATTAGCAAAAGGAACTGTAGAAGAGCAATCTGGTTATATCTTTTAAATCCTCCTAGTCTACTTAACTGAATCCACAGTATGCTGGTCTTATCAAAAAAATGACAGGTTGTGTAACCTATACAATTCACTAAAGGAAAGGAGATTTATAAAATTATTAGAACAACTATATTGATATGGTGTTTATCACTTCAGCAGCAACTTGCTTTAAAATAATTTTTTTTACTCCTAGTTTTTGCACACTTTATTTTGCAATAAAAATTATTAATATTCAACCTGTATAACTCCCTGCATATTGCATTTTCTATATTACCTACTTTTGTTAATTACAGCTGTGAAATACAATCTTGTATTAAAACTCAATCCTCTCCTGTGGGAACAACTATCAAAAGGTCCCAAAACACTGGATTGAAGATATTTGACAAGATTACTGACTAGCTTATCTTTTTTCTTTGTACTTTTTCCAATATTATTACTTATTTCAGAATTTACAGCTGGAAAGTCATCCTTCTTAGCTGCTCTGTGTGCGTGTATATTCATATATATTCAGAAAATTAAACTATCATTTGTTAAGGCCTCCAGAGTCTTATTTTACCTTCTCATATAAAATGTTGAATTTGCCTGGATGGTAAAAGACAAAACTAGATCATTTTGAATCATGAATTGTATGTATATTAATGTTGTTCTGAATTATATTTTGACACTATTGAGCAAATTAAATTGTATTTGCAGTCACAATTTCCTTGCAACCTCCCTGAATTTGACTGAGATGTTTCCTTTAGGAATTTTTACCTATTGTCTGAAATCTCAAAATAAAATGTAACCAACAATTTAATTAACCCAAACATACATTTATTGTGTCTCTACCATATGTAAGCCTCTATTCTTGGGCATAAGAAAAAATTAAACAGTGTCTTCCCTGAAGAACTTTATATTCTACTGGGGCAATTTGGAATGTAAAAAGATAAGTAAATAAAATTGATAAAGAGTAATTTCGAGAGCTAGAGAGAAAAAGTCTCCCAAACTAAGGATCAGTAGAGTTGCCTAGACTGTACTTGGGAGGAAATTAGTTTCTTAGAGGAGCTGAAGAAGACATGTGAACCAGGGAGAGGGTACCATTGGCACCAAAATGGAAAACTGTGAAATGGTTGTGCATGGGGGCCAACTAACACAATCAGTTGCTTAAAACAGAAGTGAAATCAGTCTAAGTATGACTCACCCAAATAGTAGAGGAGAGCAACATTGTAAAAGAGTCTAAATCCCAGCCTGAGATTTTTGTTCTGAGCTCTACAGAATCGCGTGCCAGTTTTGTACTTCATTAATGTTTTAAGAATGCATCATCCCTGTGCATTTTCCTCTTACCAATTCAGATATCAACTATATTGGATGAACAATCTACGTGAAACACTCTACCTGAAATATGCATACACATATATATTAAATAGGTATAGTCTATGCATCACACATGTATATACCATATACATTGTATGTACTATAAATGATATATTGTATATATTCATATATTATTGTTTATAATATATAAAACATTTAAGTGTATATTACACAATAATTATATATTCTATATCATGTGTATAATATGTATGCTATATATGACTTTGTGGTCATTTATACACATATGTATTCTATATAAAATATATATGTGTATATATGTACACACTATATGTAGCATGTGGATATTTATTTATTTATGACTTTATGGCCAACTTCTTGAGATGAGAGTTTCCAAACTTTGCTAGCCTGAGCCTCAAATGGCAAAAATAAAATTCAACCCAGAACCCATATTCTAGGTCATCTCCCATGTTAGGTTCTCCTGGAACTTTTTTTCAACTAAATAACCTTCAGGAAAGCGATGATATATTTATGATAATGAGATATGAGAGATGGAGTTCATATTAGAAGAATTTTTCACAAAGCAATATAAAATAAAACCTTTTTTGTGGTAGTCCTGACACAACTCTACATGTTTATTCTTCATTACAATGAACTGATTTCACTGTCTCAAGATTATGAACATCTTTTCCTTACTGGAGGGCTTAAATAAGTCTATAGAAACAAAGTCAATCTCAGTGTTATGATATGTTTCTTTCTCTATAACGCAGTTATATTTGTATATATTTATGTGTGTGTGTAAATTTGTGGATCAGGACTTATAATTTAATTGACATAAGCAACTTCTACAGGAGAAAACATTCCATCCTTCCCCCATAAATTTAGACTGTTCCCTTCTCTAAAATATGGAGACTTTGAGAGTAGCCTGAGACATTGATCTTTGTCAAGAGTCTCACAGTGAGTAGGTGTGAGGTGAAACTAGAATTCGTGTCCTCCTGGTTCTAAGGCTAATTATTTTTCCTGCCCTGCTGCACGGCCTCTCTTATGCACATGGAAACATTTTTTGGCACAACAAAACACTTCTCAATCCACAGCCAAAATAGGTTTCCTGAAAACAATTAAGAAAACCACCCACTAGTATAATTAGCACTAATAGTACACATCACTTGACACTTTTGTAACTTAACCATTAGTAATAAAAAAAGAAAGGATGTTTACTTTAGGCAGTATGTTGCTGTTTATTAGTTTCAGTCATGCCTGATCTTTGAGACGCCATTTGGGGTTTTCTTGGCAAAGATACTAGAGTGGTTGGCCATTTCCTTCTCTAGCTCATTTTATGTATAAGGAAAATGGAGGCAAAGAGGGTTAAGGGATTTGTCCAGGCTCACACAACTAGTAAGTATCTGAGGCTGGATTTGAATTCAAGTCTTCCTGACTCCAGGACCAGCCCTCTACCCATTATGCCACATAGCTGCCCCTTTTTTACTCAGCATCATGCTTACATTGTAGTTGGTTGATGGAGTACTGGGCTTGGAGTCAGGAAAACCTGAGTTCAAATATTGCCTCAGATACTTACTAGCCATGGGACTCTGGCCAACTCACTTAACTTCTGTTTGTCTTAATCCACTAGAGAAGGAAATGGCAAAACACTCCACTCTCTTGGCCAAGAAAACCCATTGACAGTATTGGCGTGCTATAGTCTATGGGGTCATGAAGAGTCAGACTCAGCTGAATGACTAAATGACATTAAATCACTAAATAAAGTGTTCTTTTGGCTCTGCTGTCTGCATTCTGCATCATTTATTATAAATCTTTCCATATTTCTCTGAATTCTGCAAATTCATCATTCCCTATTGAGCAATAATAGTCTATTATGTTCCTGAACAGCAGTATGTTTGGGTAGTTCCACAATCACTTAACCCATATTTTGTTCCCAGCTTTTTATTGACTCAAATAATGAGTATGAGTATTTTTTTTAAATATGAATGTTTCTTGGTGTTATTAGCCTCTTTGGAGTGCAATAACAGTAGTTTAATTATTGCTCAAATTAATAATGTTCCTTAGATAATTTCAAGGGTTTTTTTTTTTTTTGGTCAGGATGATTGAATCACATTTTAACCAATAGTGTATTAGTATACTAGTCTTCCCATAGCATTCCAACATTATTTTTTCCACCTTTAATCATCTTTGCTAATTTGATAGGTGTCAAGTAGTAGTTTATTTCTTTGTTTCAATACAGTATCTTTTGATCATTTGTATATGGGGAAGAAATTCATAATATTATCGACTTTGAATAATTCTTTATAGATTTTGCATCAAATATTTATCCAAGATGTTTAATGCAATGACTTTAACTAGTCCATAGCATTTCTCCTCATTTCAGGGACATTGTTTTAATTTCTGTAAAAACTTCTAACATTTTATAAAGATAACCTTTTTTTAATCACCCTAAAACACGAAATAAACCAAGTCTTTTCATTTGTCAGAAATATTCATTGGATCATATTACAAAGAAGAAAAATAATAAACATCTTAACCTCACATATATAGACCTCCAAAACCTGGCTGCAGCCTACTTTTCCAAGTATGGCATTTCATATGATGCTCTACCCTTTCTTGGAACAAGTTGTACCCCATGCCTAAAATTCTCTGGCTCTCAAAAATTCCTCTCCCTTAAATTTTATTCATTTTTTATTTTTTTAAACCCTTACCTTCCATCTTGGAGTCAATACTGTGTATTGGCTTGCCCAGGGTCACACAGCTGGGAAGTGTCTGAGGCCAGATTTGAACCTAGGACCTCCCGTCTCTAGGCCTGGCTCTCAATCCACTGAGCTACCCAGCTGCCCCCCTCTCCCTTAAATTTTAGATTACACACCACCTCATAAGAAAATTTGTCATGATCTCCTACTCCTGAAATTGTTAGCATACTTTCTTTCATCAAATTATCATATATTTATTAATATGTACTCAAACTATATCCCATATAGACAACAATATAGTATTTTAATGGTCTCTTTTTGTAATAAAATTCTTGATTCAATTGAATTTCACTGTAGTGTCTGGAGTAAAGTATAGTAATGTATATAATTAATTTCCCCATGCAACTCTCCAATTTTGCAAATGATATTTTTAGTTATATCTCTATTCTGATCCATTGATCTATTTTCCTACTTTTTTTTCCCAACACTGGCCACTTCAATAGATCTGTGATATCATTTATTTGATCTTTAACAATGCATTACGCAGTCTAACCCTGTCTACCCATATTGTAAAGCTCCCATTCCCTCCTAAGAATTTCCCAAAGTGGGTCCACCAAATGCCTTGAGAGCCTTTTTTCTATAATTGGAAAATGCCTAAGAGGTCCTTTCATTAAATCCATAGGTGAACAAGAATTCTTTCCATAATTTCTCCCAAAGTAGTCATCCAACATGCATTTGAAGACCTCTAGTGATAGATACTCATTATCTTAGGGCCAGTCCATTGGACTTTTGGACAATTCTAAGTTTTAGGAAGGCATACATTATATTAAGGAAAAATTTGACACTCTACAACTTCTTCCCATTGTCCCCTCTGGGACCATGCCAAGTAAGCCTAATACCTTGTTTTTGTAATAACCTTTTAAGTACTTGAAGAAAATGATCATTTCTCCTTACTAAATCTTCTTTACTCAAGGCTAAGCATCCTTAAATAACATAGCCTGTAATATCCTCACTATTCTGGTTACTCTCCTCCTCTTCTATGGATGTGCTCTATTTTGTGAATGTCTTTCATGTGCAGTGATGCTTTGGATATGTACATGTGCTGTAATCACAACAAGATACAGAAGAATATCATTTCCTCTTTCTGGATACAATGCCTCCAATAACACAGCCTAAGATTATTTTACCATTAATTATTTCCTTCTTTTTCTCTTGATTTATATTGAGCTTGTGGTTCATCAGAAACTTTAGGGTTTTTTTGCATAACTTGTTCTCCTATATCTTGTGCTAGTACTGTTGTTCAATTCAATAAATATTTATTAAAGACTCACCATGAGCAGTAGACTGGACTTATCACTGAACATAAAAACAACAATCAAAATAATCAAAAAATCCCTTGCCTTCAAGAAGCTTAAAAAATAAAGTTATTAAGCATCAAGAGAGACAGGATAGTGAAATGAAGAGAGAGCTAATCAGAAAGACAGGAAAGCCCGAATTTAAGTCTTGCCTCTGACTTCTAATGGATAGATGATCCCAGATAAGTCAGTGCTCTAGGTAGCTCTGGGAGAATGGCTATAGTTTGGAGTTTATTGACCATAGAAGTGGAATTCCAAAGAGTATAATGAAATTGGGCAGGTAATGAGTGAATATGGCTGTAGGAGAAAGTATAATGGAACAATTGGAGGTTTGGAACAATTTATAGAATTTCTCAAGTGATTAAAGAAGACTATATTAATGCAAGCAGACAAGTATAAAACAATAGGGCAGCACTATGATGTAGGCAACCAAGCAGGCCAAGAATTTGGAATTTCTCTTTCTATATGGATTTTCTTTCCAAAAATATGGCAAAATAAGCCATGGGATTCAACTCTGGAAATGTCCTTATTGTAGTTTAAAGCTACAATAATTATTAATTTATTATTTAATGAGTATGAATTTGGACCTGCTATGTTTACTCATTTCCAGTACTCCTGAGTGGAGGGGTTCAAAATAAGTTATAAATTATAATCTTCTCATCTCATAAATGTACTTAAGCCACCATATACAGTGTTTAGTAAAGGAGGAAGGACATAATCTGGAAGAAAGAACCTGGGAGCTGATCTCATTTTCATTCCCTAAATTACTTGAGACTGGGCTTCTCCTCTTCCAGTATTCATTCAACCCTTTGCCCTAGAGACTGAGGTAGTCTTGGAAGAAATGATGGTGTAAAGTTAACATCTATTCTCCTAAAAGAAAATATCAACTTTTATTTCACTATATAATTATTTTTCTAATTTTACAAAACCAAATATAGTTTATTGCCCAATAGATGGACATCTCCTCAATTTCTAATTCTTTGCTACCACAAAAATGCTACTATAAACATTTTCATACAAATAGATCCTTTCCCTTTTTTAAATCATTTTGAGATATAGACTTAATAGAGGTATTTCTGGATCAAAGGGTAAGCACAGTTGTACAGCTCTTTGGACAAAGTTCCAAATTGCTTTCCAAGAATGGTTGGATCAGATCACAACTCCATCAATTGTGCAGTAGTGTTCCAATTTTCTATCATCCCCTCCAAGATTTATCATTTACCTTTTCTGTCATATTAGCTAATCAGATAGGTTTGAGATGGCACCTAAGAGTTGTTTTAATTTGCATTTCTTCAATCAATAATTATTTAGAGTATTTTACATGACTATAGATAACTTTGATTTCTTCATCTGAAAACTTCTTATTCATATCTTTTCACCATTTATCATTTGGACAATAACTTCTAGTATGAATTTGACACAGTTGTCTATATCTTTGAGAAATGAGAACTTTATCAAAGATACATGCTGTAAAATTTCTTCCCCAGCTTTCTGTTTTCCTTCTCAGCTTGGTAGCATTGTTTTCCTTTGTACAAAACATTTCTAACAATATGATCAATTTTACAATCTCTAATTCTCTCTATTTCTTGTTTGGTCATAAATTCTTCCCTAATCTATATCCCCATATATCCCCAGTGTATGCTATACTGTTTTCCAGTTTTCCCACAGTTTTTGTCAAATAATTAGTTCCTGTCCCAAAAGTTTGGATCTTTTGATTTGTCAAAAACTAAATTACTGTGGTTATTTATTACTAGACATTGTGTACTTAATCTACCCCACTAATCCAGTACTCTATTTCTTAGCCACTACTAGATTGTTTTGATGAATATTGCTTTGTAATAGAGTTTGAGATATGCTACTTGGAAGGATACCTTTCTTCACATTTTTTCCATTGATTCCCTTGATATTCTTGACCTTTTACTCTTCCAGAAGAATTTTGTTATTATTTTTCTAGCTTTATAAAGTAAATGGGGGAGTTTGATTGATATGCAACTAAATAAGTACTTTTAGGTAAACTGAAATTTTTATTATATTGATTCAGCCTACCCATGAGCAATTAGCATTTTTTCTAGTTGTTTAGATCTATCTTTGTGTGAAAAGTATTTTTGTAATAGTATTCATAAATTTCCTGGAATTGTCTTGGCTGGTAGACCCTAAGTATTTTATATTATTTATAGTTCATTTAATTGGAATTTCTTTTTCTATCTCTTGTTTTGGGGTTTTGTTGGTAATGTGTAAAAATGCTGATGATTTATGACTTTATTTTATATACTGCAACTTTGATGAAATTGTTCATTATTTCTGAAGTGAGTTTTAAAAGTCAATCAACAAGTACTTATTAAGTAAGTACTTACTTTCAACAGACACTATGCCAAACACTGGAGATAAGAAAAAATATCAAAAAACACAATCTCTGATATCAAGCACTTAACATTCTAAGGAATGATATAAACATAGCACACAAATACAAGACATATAGAGTATAAATGGAAGATAAGTTTAAAATAAAGGAATGGAATAATCTGGGCATTTTTACACAACAGACAAGAATTAAGTGGATGAAAAGAGATGGGAAATTAGTCAGATATGCGTCTTCTTTCACAACATAATGAACATGGAAATATGTATTATATACTTTACACATATCCAACCTAGATCATATTCTGTGCCATCTTAGCAAAGGGGGAAGGTTGTGAAGGAGGGAGAGAACATGGAGTGCAGAATGTCAGAAAGTGATTAGTAAAGATAAACCAACATGTAATCTGGAAAAATTTTTTTAATTTATATTATTCATAAAGGGGATATGAGTCACGAAGAAAGCCCCTAAAGGAGACATGAGAGGAAGAGATGAAGGTCAAAAGAAGAGGATTTGGTATTGACAAAGAAAAGGGAACCTCCCCCCCCTTTTTTCCATGACTAGAACAAAGGAGAGAATAAGAAATAGTGTTGACTTGATTTCAAGTGTGGCATTGGAAAAAAAGAGTCCATGAAGGCTAGACAATGTTTTTTTGAGAGAAAGGGAGAAAATAAATAATGTAGGTAACTTGTAGAAAGGAGAGACCAAGGAGTTTTGGGTCAAAGATAAGAGTTGATTTTAGAATTGACTTTTTTTGCCTCTTTTTAGCTCTAGAACTTTGCACTGGTGCTTGATTCATCACTAAAGCATTTTGATTAACTGACTAACTGCAACTTCTTTTTTGTTCTTTTACCCTTTTTTGCTATCTTCTAAAATGCTTTTTAATTTAAATGCCCTATATATTATGTACTTAAACATAATTCAATTTTTCATTTTCTGAGGTTAAAATATTCCTTTGCTTTTTCTGGTTATATTAAAATATACCTAAAATTGGTCATTAAAGAAAATTGGTGTTAATATGCTATAATTTCAAGGAGGGAAAGTGAATTTCAAGGGAAAAGGGAAAAGTTAGTTTTTATTACGTTATATTTTGTTAGTATATGACTTAAACGGGAAAATCACCAAAATATGTTAACACTTTCCCCCTCAAGTCCATGATGATATTTGGCTACAACCTTTGAAGAGTTCTAGAGATACATTGCATTTATTTCCCACCAACAGATCTTTTTGTGTTAATTTCTACTTCACCCTAACTGAAGTGACATAACTATGTCAACAGCTGTTTGCAGCAACTGTTTGCAGCAGCTGAACACTAACTTAACTAAAGGATATTTTAACCCTCAGATAATGGAGGTTGGGAAGAAAAATATATTTATATATCTTGAAATATGATTAAAACACTAATAGTTCATCTTAACTGTTTTATATGTTGTCATTGCTGATCTACCATCTAAACTTGGCTTAAATTCCTCTGTTTGTGTGACCTAACAAGTTGCTCCCTTTGCAAATAAGCAGATGATATTGAATTTGAACAGATTGGGACCAATTGTAAATTAGTTACTTAAGAAACTATTAATGGAACTTCCAAAGGTAATCACATGACTGGAAGACTTTTAAGCAATGATAATATAGACACAGCATAAATGGTCTTCAAAGGCAAAAATAAATTATAGGATGTGTTTAAAGCTATAAATGCTAACTAAAAGATAATGAAGCAAAACGTATTTTTCTAATTTTACATGACAAGAGGGCAAATTATACTATTACAGTAACTACAAATTCAGAGAATGATTTCACTATCATTCTTTTATCTTGTCATATGTTTGGGGATACACGTGTTTTCTTTTCTTTCAATAGATGATTTGTAGGGAGAGTCACATAAAAGCACCTCAGAAGTGAAGTCAATTATTCCTCTGTAGTGATAACTTAATAATCTTATCCACATCCATTAAAAAGGAGTTATAAGCTTATATTTTAATCTTAAAAATAGATAAATACTTGTCACAAGCTGAATGCCTTTTTCAGCAGCTGGAAAATTATGTTCTGACTCAAATAATATTATTCTGCCTCCCCCAGAATGTTTTGGCTCTGAGAGCTCATGGAGAGGAGACTGTGGTGATAAAAACACATCCCAGCAATGAATTTATTAGAATAGCATTTTTATTGTAAAGACATTGTCAGGAGAAAATGGTTTATGATGTTGCTGATTTTAAAAACATGAATATCTCTCCTCCCTCTTTTTTTTAGCAAAGCATGGCAAAAGAAGATATTTTTTATACAAGCTAAAAGTACAGAATTATATCTATTATTTCTTTCTTGATTCATGAGCATTAGATACATCATTTAAATCCTAAAGTATATTTCATTAAAAGAATTCTTACCATTCAGATCTTTCTTTACTCAGAAGAAATCTCCCATTGCACCTTATAGATGTTTTTTAAATGTTTCTTTCCCCCCCCTTCCTAAAAATTAGAACTGTTATAGAGAGACAATAAACCAGCTTACTCTTTCTAAATAATTAAACTAGCATTTTTTTACAAAAATAATTTATAGACTTACTTTAGTGATTTAATCCAAGATTTTAGAATTCAGGAGTGGTTCAAAAATCTTGAGATTAAATATTATTTCAAGTACAGCAGAACCTTCTTCTATTGCATGATTATCATATGGTTTTATCATAAGTCCAGTATTATCCAAACACAATAAGTCTAGGAGAGAAGTAGCTTAATACAACACAATTCAAATATAAAATATGTCATAAAAGTTTCCACCATATATATTGATTGCCATTTTAACTGACTACCATTAATGCAGTGTAAACCCATTTCAAGTAGGGATCATTTTTTTTTCCTTTTATACTTGTGTTTAGAGCAATCAGCACACCGCCTAGCACATAGTACACTCTTCATAAATATTTTTGATTGGTGAATTGATTGAAGCCAAATTGAAGCCACAAAATCTCATCACCATGTGAAAAATAGAATAGTGGCTCTATCCACTGCAGTGAGGCTTTTTCTTTTCATTCTGTAACATTTTTGCTCTTCAAGATTTTCAAAGATTAAATAGTATAAATACTTTTGATACACGCATAATGATCTAGTCACTAGGTTAATGGCCATGACATTAAGAAGATCTGGGCTCAAATCCTACCTCTGATACTTAATGGCTGTATGACTGGGAAAATCATTTCAGTTTGCTGTAGCTCAGTTTCCTTGCTTATAAAAAGAGGGGTATAAATTTGACGACTTCGAGTTTCCTTTGTAGATCTTTATCTTTTAGCTTTCTTATTACATACTTAACTGTGATGTGTGTAGAAATATTCATGGTCTATTTATCAGGAAGAACTCTTCATGCCCCACTTTCCTCCTTTAAACATGGCTTACTGCTTGATTCACTGAAGGCTCTTGTTATGGAGAAGGACATGGGCCTAATTTCTATCCATCTTCCTAAAACAGTACTTTTAGGTATTTTAAAAGGTTTAATATTAAACATTACATAAAACATACAAGGTGGCAAAGAATCAAGCAATCAAGATGCCTTTATTAAGCATCTTCTTTGTGTCAAGCACTGTGGATACAAAACCCAAAATTAAATAATCCCTGTCTACAAGGAGCACACATTCTACTGGGGAGAGGGATAGGGTGGTCCTTCATGTTCACAAATAAGTATATTCAAAATAAATAGAGGATAATATTGGAGCATGGAAGAGGCTAGCAGCTGAACGACTCAGAAAGGATCTCACGTAATATGTGATCCTTGATGACAACGTTAAAGAAGCTCAGGACTCCAAATTATGGAGATGAATTTATACTATTTTCCAGGACTGTTAGAAAGCACAGAAATTGGAGATGAAATGACACGAAAGAACATCACGTGTCCATTTTTTTCTGGGCTCTTAAGAGTATGTAAAGAAGGGCAAGGTATAATCAACATTGGATAGATAAGTTTAAAGCAGTTGTGAAAGGCTTTACATGTCACAGAAAATTGTCTCAAAAAGCAAAGCAGTACAGTGGATAAAGTGCTGGATTTGGGTTCAGATTCACCAGCTACATGGCTCCTTTTCCTCATCTGGAAAATGGGAATAAAGTAAAACCTACCTCATAGGGTTATTGTGAGGATCAAGTGAGATATTTCTAAAGCAATTGGCAAACATGAAAGCACTCTATATTTTATAACATTATATTTGACCCTAGACATCATAAGATCATAGACTTAGAGCTGGAAAAGACCTAAGAGGTCATAGAGTTTAACGATCCTTTTTAACAGATGAGAAAACAGAGGATCGGAGAGAGTCTAGTTTATGGTCACATAGTTAAAGGTAAATCTGTCTGAACAGATATTTGAACCTAGATCTACCTGATCCCCAGTTCTGAATCCAACTCCAATACGAGATTTCCTCTTGAGTAATCAGCACTGACTAGATGTTTATGGATTTAAACTGGAAAAGTTATAAAATTATGGATATTTTTTTCAGTAGACCATTTCAGACGTCTGAGCTCTGTCTCGCTTCCTCCTCCTTCCCAGTTGCTGACTCTTCCTCCCCAGTCTCATGTGCAGAGACAGCTGGCTAGATGTTATCTTAGAACTCCATCTCTAGCCAAAGGATCACTTGTGGAGCAGCTGTGGTGATTAAAGATGGTGGCTGCTGCTCAACTGTTGGTAGTCTAATCATTGGAGATGTCTGATGGCCACCAGAAGCTATCGTGGTGACATCTGCCCCCCACACACACACCCAGTTGCCTGGGTTATTTCCCTTCTTAGTACACTGAGCTTTAGATTTAGCTTTTCTCATGACTGGGATTTTTGTTTTCATGCTCAGTTTAACAGCTTTGTCTCTTTCTATTGCTTAGTGGTCTATGCAATCTTCATATCTATATGTGAGCCCAAGAGCCCTACCCAGACCTTGGGACTTAGATACCAAACTCTGAATGGAACTGCCCTGTCTTTATTCCAAGGGTGGTTATAATTTCTTTAATGAACTCATGAAGATTCATAATGAGTCTGTTATATTAGATTAAAACAGAATTATCCCCCTTTTCACATATCAGCAATGGTACTAACCAACACAGATCATTCATGATGAACTTTATTCTACAGGTATCAAGGGATGACTTGAAAAGACAGGATATAATGCTATCCACAACTAGAGAAAAGACTGTTGGAATAGAAATGCAGAAGAAAACATGATTTATCTCTTGTTTAAATAGATGTAAAATTTGGGGCTCTGGTCTTTTTTTTTCTTTAGAATATTTTTTCATGGTTTCATGATTCATGATTTCTCGTTCCTCTTCTTTCCCCGCTCCCAGAGCTGACAAGCAATTCCACTAGGTTATTTATTATACATGTATCATTATTCAAAACCTATTTCCACATTATTCATATTTGCAGTAGAGCAATCCTTTAACATCAAAATCCTAAACATATCCCTATAGAATCATGTGATTGATTCTATGTTTTTCTTTTGCGTTTCTGCTCCCACAGTTCTTTCTCTGGATGTGTGTGAAGATTAAAATTAACTTTCCCCTGATTGTGATATCCACTTACAATGTGGACAGTGTTCTTTCTCATAAGTTTCTTCGGATTGTTCTGGATCTTGCATTGCTGCTAGTAGAGAAATCCATTACATTCAATTATACCACAAAGTATCCATCTCTGTATGTTCTCCTGGTTCTGCTCCTTTCATTCTGCATCACTTCCCTGGAGGTTGTTCCAGTTCCCATGGAATTCCTCCAGTTCATTATTCCTTTCAGCACAATAGTATTCCATTACCAACAGATACCACAATTTGTTCA
Source organism: Monodelphis domestica (assembly GCF_027887165.1). NCBI lineage: Eukaryota > Metazoa > Chordata > Mammalia > Didelphimorphia > Didelphidae > Monodelphis > Monodelphis domestica. The sequence goes on from NC_077234.1 coordinate 157,839,932, forward strand.
GCCATCCCCATATTTTTCAGTTTTTTTTTGGGGGGGGGTGCGGGGGGTTTGCCACCACAAAGAGCGTGGCTATAAATATTTTTGTACAGGTTTTTTTTTTCCTTATTATCAGTTTGGAATACAAACCTAGCATTGGGTATGACTGGATCAAAGGGCAGGAATTTTTTTTAAAGCCCTTAGCACATAGTTCCAAATTGCCCTCCAGAAAGGTTGGACCAATCCCCAACTCCACCGAGTGTATTAGTATCCCAATTTTGCCACATCTCCTCCAACATTTATCAGATTCCATTGCTGCCATATTGGCCAGTCTGATAGGTGTAAGGTGGTACCTCAGAGTTGCTTTAATTTGCACTTCTCTTATCAGAAGGGAATTAGAACACTTTTTCATGTGCTTATTGATAGTTTTTATTTCATCATGTGAAAACTGCCTATTCATGTCCCTTGACCATTTGTTAATTGGGGAATTACTTGTTTTTTTTTTATTTGACTTAGTTCCTTATATATTTGGGAAATTAAACTTTTGTCAGAGAGTTTTGTTATAAAATATTTTCCCAATTTGTTTCCTTCTAATTTTATTTGCATTGGGTTTTTTTATACAAAACCTTTTTAATTTGATGTCATCAAAGTTATTCATTTTACATTTTGTAATGTTCTCTATCTCTTTCTTGGTTTTAAATTCCTTCATTTCCCACAGATATGACAAGTATGCTAACCTATGTTCTCCTAATTTATTTATGATTTCACTCTATATATTTATCTTGTTATAGGGTGTAATATGTTGATCAAAACCTAATTTTTCTTATACTGTTTTCCAGCTTTCCCAGTAGTTTTTGTCAAATAGCAAGTTCTTGTCCCCAAAACTTGGATCTTTGGGTTTATCGAACATAAGCATGCTGAGGTCATTTATCCCTAGTCTATTCCATTGGTCCACTCTTCTGTCTTAACCATATGTTTTTTGATGATCATGGCTTTATAGTACCATTTAAGATCTGATACTGCTAGGCCACCATCCTTCACATTTTATTTCTTTAGTTCCTTTGATATTCTTGGTCTTTTGTTCTTCCAAATGAACTTTGTCATAATTTTTTTCTAATTCTATTAAAAAGGTTTTTGGTAGTTTGATAGATATGGCACCAAATAAATAGATTAACTTGGGTGAGATTGTCATTTTTATTATGTTAGCTTGTCTTACCCAGGAGCAATTAATGTTTTTCTAGTTATTTAGATATAGTTTTACAATTGCATGAAAAGTGCTTTGTAGTTGTGTTCATAAAATTCCTGTGTTTGTCTTGGTAGATAAATTCCTAAATATATGATATTGTCTAGTGCGATTTTAAATGGAGTTTCTCTTTCTAATTCCTGTTCCTGAATTTTGTTGGAAATATATATAGAAATCCTGATGATTTATCTGGGTTTGTCTTATGCCCCACAATTTTGCTAGAGCTATTGATTATTTCCATTAATCTTGTGGTTGGTTTTCTAGTATTCTTTAAGTATACCATCATATCATCTGCCAAGAGTCATAGTTTAATTTTTTCATTGCCTACTTTAATCCCATCAATTTCTTTTTCTTCTCTAATTGCTACTGCTAGAGTTTCTGATGTGATGTTAAATAACAGAAGTGATAATGGGCATCCTTGTGTGACAAGGAAATCACTTTAAAAGACTGATATATATTAATTTAAGGTCGCCAAGGAATTCAGCTATGTAATTCCTTAATGAAAACTCAAGTCAGCAGTCAACCTTTTATGGAGTTTAATTACAAGCAGGAGGAAGAAAGATATGAGAGAGAGAGAGAGAGAGAGAGAGAGAGAGAGAGAGAGAGAGAGAGAGAGAGAGAGAGAGAGAGAAGGGAATAGGGCTTAAATACCCCCTCTGTTTAGGCTGGGCCAAAAGGCCCAAGCCCTTAGATAGCTGAGGCAAAGAAAAGAGATCAGTCCCTATCACTCACGTGACCAAAATGGAGAAACAGTCTCAGGGGCCTCCACCTCCAGCTTCCTTCAGAGCAACCTTCTCAGAGCACAACCTCTCAGAGCAAAACCTCTCCAACCAACCTAGTCCTCAGACCCCACTATCTTTAAGGAAACCATCCAAGTTCCCTCCCCTCAGTTCTCACATGTACCAATCACTGTCCATGTCTTCCCTGTGCCAATGGTGGCTCTAGCTTAACCCAGGACCGCCCAGAGGTCTGTGGCTTTGCACATGTCTGTTGAAGGTCATATTCTCGAATAATTAAATCTTGATCCTTTGCTGCAGCCCTTCCTAAATTCTGTTACCCTGAGTAGGGTGTAGATTGGAAGTTCCAAGACCTGGTTCTGTCATTCCAAGTATCTCTATTGTATCAATTCTAAAATCAATCATGACTCAAAGAACTTCCTGTTCTATGCTTAAGCATAGGTCAAAGCCCTTTCCATTGTTCAGCAAAAGGTTTCTGTCCTAAAGTAATCTTAAGTAGGGAGGAGAAGGACCCTCCCATGCCAAGGAGGGGTTCACATTCCAATAGACTATGAGTGGGAAATTTTTCAAGTATGAAATTTCCCAATGGTGAAATTTCCAACATTTATAAGTCTAAGAAATTTTAAGGTTTACACTTGCTTTACTCCTGATTTTATTGGGAAGGTTTTTAACTTGTCCCCATTGCAGATGATACTTGCTGATGGTTTTAAATATATATTGTTCATTATTTTGAGGACTGGCTCTTCTATTCCTATACTTTCTAGTGCTTTCAATAGGAATGAATCTTATATTTTGTCAAAGGCTTTTTCTGCATCTCTTGAAATAATCGTGTGATTTCTGTTAGTTTGATTATTGATATGGTCAATTACATGGATGATTTTCCTAATATTGAACCATCCTTGCCTTCCTGGAGTAAATCCCACCTGGTTATAGTGGATAATCCTTGTGATAACTTCCTAGAGTCTTTTTGTTAGTATTTTATTTAATATTTTTGCATCTATGTTCATTAAGGAGATTGGTCTATAGTTTTCTTTTTTCTGTTTTGCTGTGTCTGGCTTTGGAATCAATACTATATTTGTGTCATAAAAAGAATTTGGTAAGACCCCTTTGTTTATTTTGTCAAACAAGGTTTTGTTTTAAAAGATTACTCTATTACAAAAATGAATAATATCCAAATAGGTTTTGAGTGATAAATACATATATAAGCCAGTGGAATTACTTATCAATTCCAGGAGTGGGGAGGAAAGAGGGAAGAGAGACAGCATGAATCATTTAACCATGTGCGGTGGGGAATAAATAAATAAATAATTTTAAAATAAATAAAATTTAAAAAGGAAAGTCAGAATTGAGGAAGATGTTCATAAATCAATAAAATTATAGAACATTTACCCATATGGTAATACGTCTCCATTGGAAAATTTTTTTCCACTTGAATAAGTTTATTTAGTCAATTTAGAACATTATTCCTTGGTTACAATAGTCACATTATTTCCCTCCCTCCCCTCCACCCACTGTTCCTGCAGCCAATGCGCAATTTCATTGGGTATTACTTGTGTCCTTGATCAGAACCTATTTCCATGTTGTTGTTTGTATTAGGATGTTCATTCAGAGTCTACATCCCCAACCATATCCCTTTGACCCATGTAGTCAAGCAGTTGTTTTTCTTCTGTGTTTTTACTCCCACAGTGTTTCCTCTGGATGTGGATAGCGGTTTTTCTCATAGGTTCCTCTGAGTTGTTCAGGGTCATTGCATTGCCACTAATGGAGAAGTCCATTACATTAGATTGTACCCCAGTGTATCTGTCTCTGTGTACAATGTCTGGTTCTGCTCCTTTCACTCTGCATCACTTCCTGGAGCTTGTTCCAGTTCCCATGGGATTCCTCCATTTTATTATTCCTTTGAGCACAATAGTATTCCATCACCAACATATACAACAATTTGCTCAGCCATTCTCCAATTGAAGGGCATCCCCTCATTTTCCAATTTTTGGCCACCACAAAGAGTGCAGCTATGAATATTCTTGAACAAGTCTTTTCCCTTATTATCTCTTTGGAGTACAAATCCAGCAGTGCTATGGCTGGATCAAAGGGCAGACAGTCTTTTATCACCCTTTGGGCATAGTTTCAAATTGCCCTCCAGAATGGTTGGATCAATTCACAACTCCACCAGCAATGCATTAATGTCTCTACTTTGCCACATCCCCTCCAGCATTCATTACTTTCCTTTGCTGTCCAATCTGCTAGGTGTGAGGTGATACCTCAGAGTTGTTTTGATTTGTATCTCTCTAATTATGAGATTTAGAGTACTTTTCCATGTGCTTATTAATGGTTTTGATTTCTTTAACTGGAAATTGCCTATTCATGTCCCTTGTCCATTTTTCAATTGGAGAATGGCTTGATTTTTTGTACAACTGGTTTAACTCTTTATAAATTTGAGTAATTAGACCTTTGTCAGAGGTTTTTGTAATGAAGATTGTTCCATGGGAAAATTATTGAAATTATTTGTAGATTCTGAGCTATGTAAATATATGAAGAAGTATTATAAGATAGTCCTGGCTAAATTAGAGTTCTCAGACTCTATCTCTGTGGATAGCTCTTAGTGATAAGAGCTGAAGATATCTCTGTATTTGACCTAATGCTTAATGAAAAGACAAAATTCTTCTTTTATAAGCAAACGTAAAGGTTTTTTTTTTTGAAAGTTGGCATTTTAGACTAATGACATCTGCTGAATAACCATCCATAAGGCACAATGCTGCCAGAAATAATGTTCTATCCTATGAATACTTTTGTGATATTGATGAAACTATTTGTAATTGGACCTTATACCATGTTATATGCCAACGAATAAAGTTCTCCTGGCTTTAAGCAGACTTGGGACAGGTTGACTATTCTTGCATGTGCTAATTCTTTTTTTTATTTTATTTTGTCAATTTAGGACATTATTCCTTGGTTACAAGAATCATACTCTTTCTCTCCCTCCTCTGACCCCACCCCTTCCCATAGCCCACACTCAATTCCACAGGGTATTACATGTGTCCTGGATCAGAACCCATTTCCATGTTGTTGGTATTTGCATTAGGATGTTCATTTAGAGTCTACATCCCCAATCACTTCCCCTCGACCCATGTAATCAAGCAGTTGTTTTTCTTTCTTGTTTCTGCTCCCACAGTTCTTTCTCTGGATGTGGATAGTGTTCTTTCTCATAAATCCCTCAGAGTTGTCCTGAATCATTTCATTGCTGCTAGTAGAAAAGTTCATTACATTAAATTGTGCTACAGTGTATCAGTCTCTGTTTATAATGTTTTCCTGGTTCTGCTCCTCTCATTCTGCCTCAGTTCCTGGAGGTTGTTCCAGTCTCCATGGAAATCCTCCACTTTATTATTCCTTTAAGCACCATAGTATTCTATCACCGACATACACCACAATTTGTTCAGCCATTCCCCAATTGAAGGGCATCCCCTCATTTTCTAATGTTTTTTTTTTTTTTGCTGCCACAAAGAACACAGCTATTGCATGTGCTAATTCTAAAGACCTCTATAAAATAAATCTTTGGATGCCTGAAACATCTTTCATCATTTAAAAAATTTTAGAGATATTGGGCATTTATCTGTTGCTTATAGAATAAAAAGTAAAGCCTGAATAAACAAATACTTTTTCCAGTCTAGTTCTTTCAAGTTCCAGACTCCTGAATTTATGAATTAAAAAATTGTTCTATTGATGGGTCATGATAGAGTTCATATTGAACAAATAAGGTATCTCAGAATGTTGTAAATATCCTCCTCTTTTTGATTTTTTCCTTGTTGCTTCAACCAGATTTTTACTTGGAATGCCATGTTATTTTAGAAAAAAATTTTATAACAAGATCATCCATCAGAGAATCACTATATAGTATTCTCAATCCCTATGCAACATTTAAATGCAAGTATTAATGGTGCTTTCATATCAAATTTTGTTAAAAATAAATCAGTAAAGAAATCTTAGAGATAACTCTGACCTGAAATTTGGGAAGTTAAAATGTCTTATTCTGAAGGGGTGATAAAAGAGCCTATGCCACCAAAAGACTTTTAATTAAATATGAGGGATCTTCTTTCATATTCAATTAATTCTTTTGTCCAAATGATATAGAATGAGTACAAACTCATAGGAAGGCATGCCTCTTCTATTTGTCCTTTAAGTATAAATTATTGTTTTGAATCATGCTACCAAAACAAAGGATACTTATGGCAAGAGATGATGAGGTTCTAATAGTTGAGAAAATTACCAGGGAGAAGGACTTTGACCTTGATCTGCTAGTAATTTTACCAAAAAGGCAACTATATTAAACTTTGTAGGCAACCCTGCAGCTGACCATGCTTCATCTTACCTATCTCCCCACTCAAAAGCAACCAATGTAGTCTTGGGATATAGTCACAGATGATGAAATGATGTTTTATTGACATGTTAACATTCTACTCTCCCATCATTGTCTGTGGGTACCTTTCTAACACACTGATATCTCATTTATGACCATATCTTGTGACCATATTGACTGAGCTAGGAGAAGAATCATATATATTCTTTCCCTTAATTGAAAAAGAAACATCTTTGTGATATACTTTCTTCATCTGTAAAATGGATCTATTAACACTGCTGGTATTAACGTCCAAGTTTGTATTGTGAGAATCAAATGACCTAAGTATGGAAATCCTTTGTGAACTGTTATAGCATTATATAAAAGTATAAACTATTATCATCACCATCATCATTATAAGCAAACACAAAAAAAATATGAAAAGACCACAATTTAGCATCTATTCAATTTGTCAGCATGGCACAATATAAAAAAAACTGTTGGTTTTGTAGTCATGTAACCTCAGTTTGAATCCAAACTCTGTTGCTTCCTATCTGTCTGATCTTGCACAACTCGCTTCATCTCTCTAGAGTTCAATTTTCTCAACTTTAAAATGAGGGGATTGGCCTAGAAGACCTCAGAGGTTGTCTTCTGCTCTCTATCTTCAAGTCTATCTCTCAAGCCAACAATCCCTGCATCTACAGTTAAATCTCCCATAACGATAATAAATATTCTTAATGTTGACCCAGAACCATAAAATAAGTAAATAACTAAGGCTCAATAAAGGCTACTTTAAAAAGTAATGTATTGGCTGTATAGTCTAGATATATTTCTACAAAAGGTTGAAATTTTCAAATTCAGCTTCCCATGGAAAATTACTCTGTGGAATGACTCATGTACTTGAGATCCCAGATAATCTGTATTTCTGTACATGCTCTATAAATTATAGGCTACCTCCTACTTCTTTATACTAGATTTGACTTAAATATGTCCCCTGAACATTACATTTAAGCCAAATTTGGAAGGGAGTTCCATTTTTAAAGAGGCAGGACTGAGGAGAGACTTCCAGTCCTGGAAGGCCACCTATACAGAGGCACAGAAAGAGAAAGGGGAATTCTGTATATGGTCAACAGCATAGGAGAGTGTTTGGTTTAGAGAGAGACAATGTGAAGGAGAGTCATTTGTAATCTGTCTGGAAAGACATACTAGAGTTGAACAGTGAAGAACTGCAAACACCAAACTTTATCCTAAAGTATAGAGGCTACTCAACCTTTTTGAGCAAAGGAGTCATGTGAGAAATTGGGACTTCTTTAGAAATTTGGGACTTCTTTAGGAATCATTTTGATAGCTCAATAGAAGATGGACTCTAGTGATAATTGACAAAATCACCTAGTCTAACCTCTCATTTTCCAGGGGAAGATTTAAGATTCTATGTCCCATGCATCTGCCCAGCTTTGTCAGAGAGATGAATGAGGACTAATTACCTCATTTGTTGGCAATGAGAAGTAATAATGAATGGCCACCAATCCATCTGGACACAGTTAAGGGCAAATCAACCAATCAAAATAAAAGAAAAGATCATATTCCCTCTTGAAAATGTGAAAGATGTGAATCAATATACAGGATAGTTTTTCATAATGGTTATGTTAAATTATTTCCTTCCATACTATTGTACTGAAAGGAATAAAGAAATGGAGGAATTCCGTGTGAACTTGAACGACCTCTGGGAATTGATGCAGAGTGAGAGGAGCAGAACCAGAAGAACATTGTACCCACAGACTGATAGCAAAAAAAAAAAATGGAAAATGAAGGCATGCCCTTTGATTGGGGAATGGCTGAACACATTGTGGTATCTGTTTTTGATGGACATTGTACACAGAGACTGATACTCTGTGGTACAATCAAACGTAATGGACTTCCCTACTAGCAGCAATGCAGTGATACAGGACAATTCCGAGGGACTTATGTGAAAGAATGCTGTCCACATCTAGAGAAAGAACTGTGGGAGCAGAAACACAAAAGAAAAATAATTGCTTGATCACATGGATTGATGGGGATATAGACAGTAAATGATCACCCTAATGCAAATATTAATAATATGTGTAATGATAATTTGGTTGATGGTGTATATTGATCTTGAAGAAGCTATTACTTGTGAACAAATGAATGAGGGAAGGTAAGAGTTGAGGTGGAATGACTCCTATAGTACTCTCTCACTCCCTCTTCTTGGGCTCTGATAACAGAGGATATAATTTAAGAAAAGGAGGATCCCCAGTGGTAAGCTGGTGTTGGTGAGTTGAAGGGAGGTCTCCCTTAACAGGTGATGGAAGGGGTACCCCTAAAATACCCAAGCACAAATCGCACAGGAAGACAAGCCTCCCCACAATCTGTTGACTCAGCGGTGGGTCCTGACCATCACTTTGCAATGGCTGATCAGTAACCTCAGAGAGCTGGCTTCCTCAAAGCTCCTTGAATAAATCCCTTCTTTCCAATCTGATTGTGGTTTGAATTGGTTTAATAAACACAGGATATCTGGAAGTGGGGGGGATCTGTTTGAGTTTAGCTGTGTCCCTAACTCTAACCCAAGGAGGTCCTTCTTTCTGACTGCTTCAAAGCAAGATCAGAAATTCACCTCTCCTCCCTGCTGCTATTTTTCAAACTAAATTAAAATATTTTGATTAAGGCAAGAATAAGGCAGGTGCTATTTAGGCTGAGGGGGGGGGGGCAGCTCTAAGGCCATGAGTCTGAGGCCCCCACAGGTCCAAAGAGACCTGAATCCCTCTTCAGATATTGTCAGAGGTATCTGGATGTTGTAAAACTCTTTTTTGGGAACTCCCAAGGCTGTTTCTCCTAGATATCTATCAACTGACTCTTCACTAATCTCTAGCAAGGCAAGAAATCTCCTCTCATGTTGAGATCAAATCTCAAAAGCCCAGATGTCCTCTGGGAACTCTCCCAGATCACTGTTCTTTTCTTATGGTCCTCCTCTTCCAACAAGTCTTTATCAGTCAATCATGTCTTCTTCCAATGTTCCATCCTCACCTTTGCATGTTGCTCTTACATATGGAAATAGGTCTTGATCAATAACACATGTAAAATCCAGTGGAATTGCTCATTAGCTATGAGAGGTGTAAAACTAAATGATGATGGCAAGGTACATAAAAATATAGATGGGAAACTTGCCAATACAGGTTCAAACTGTTTGGACACTTCTGATAGATGTAATCAAAGTATCTTCAGTGATGAAATGAAGCTCAAATAGGAACTTTTCTTTAGAGCCAGGTGTAAGGACACTAAAGAAACTCTTATTATAAAAATAAAATATTTGTTGAAATATATAAGGATAATAAAGGATTTCTAATTCTGAGTGATTCTAAATCCACCCAAATAAACTCCCTGGTTCTGCAAGGAACCACTTCTCCTGTGTTTCACAGGCTACACTATTCCTCCCTGATCTCACTAACCCAAATTTATACTATCTAAATAAAAAATTCCACTATTATCCTTAAAATTCTTAACTTTGCCTTCAAATTATAAAATAGTAAAAGCTGCTGGTTGAATCTCAACAAGAATAAAATTAGGACTCTGAACCTTAACAGACTCAGAGTCCAAAACAAAGACCAGGTTTTTCTTTGGTCTTCTCAGAATTAATCAATCTATAAAAACTGCAATAGATAGTCAATAGTGACACTAAGCTTCTTCAGATCTTTCCCTCAGACAGAGAGAAAGGCAAAGATGTTACCTCCTCCAGCCCTGAGAGAGAGTCTCTGAGGGTGTCTGCCAACTGCCAGAGATCAACTCCCCACTGCCAAAAAGAGTAATTGACACAGAAAAGTGGTTATACCTGTCAGCATTTTAGATCAACATGCTCTCTCAGTTCTGCTTCGAACTCTAGTTCTTCCTCAAAACAGAACTCTACTTTTTATCTTTGAACTAATAAAACAATACTTATTTTCTAATATCATTGTTACAGAGGGGGGTGGGAGAAGGTGAGGAAAAAAATATGAATCATGTAACCATGGAAAAGTATTCTAAATTAACTAATTAAATAAAGTTTTTCAATTAAAAAATAAATTATTTCCTTTCAACTATAAGTAAGTATAATTTTTTTAAAGTGCTCACAAATGTAGTAATTTCTTACATGGAACTAATCTTTCACATTTGTCACTGAAACTATTATATTTCTTAAAGAATAATTCTGTTTTTAATAGTTTCATTCACTCATAAAAACTAAGGCTCTTGTGTTGGTCCACAGATACTTTTGAAAATGGCAGATGAAGTTTTGGAATCAAACTGAAATATGATTTTTTTGAAATCATGATATCATTTCATCATGAAGTTTCTGAATCAAATTCCTGTCATACTGTTCATTCAAGAATTTGACAATTTTAAACACTACATATATAGTAACAGTCAACAGATATATGTCTGTTTAGAAGTTTGTTGACAGGGAACAAAGGACTTCCAAGGCAATTAGAAAGAAGCTTTTCAAAAGCTTAATTTCAATAATGAAAATATTTAGTAAATTATCCTGTCAAGTTTATTGATAACATTGCTAAATTCAAAATAAAGCCAATGTAGGGGTAGAAGCACCTAGTACAGGTAAATACTAGCCACACACACACACATACACACACACACTAAATTATTCTTAATTAATTAAAATAAGGTAGCTTGATGATACGATGGATAAAATGCTAGATTTGGAATCAGGAAGACCTGAATTAAAATGCTACCTCAGACAATTACTAGCTGTTTGCCCATGGACTGATCACTTCAACTCAAATACTTTTCTTTTCCTTAAACTTGAAGTTATCATAACATCTACCTCAGAGGCCTGTCTGAGCATCAAACAGAACAACGTGTTAATTAATTCTTCAAACTTTAATGCATTTTGTTAATATTAGAGTCCTGTTTTATTATCATTGTTAATAATAATAATGATCATGTCCTTCATAATCCAGTAACAATATAAAATAATTAATTATAAAGAATGTGCAAATGAATCTGTGGACAATACTTTTTCTTGCCTTCTACTATGATGGCACTATGGACAATATGTAAAGGTGATGGTAAGAAAATATACTTGAAGAACCTATTCAAGAGGTTTTCAGGCCTCTGTCCTGACCTTCCTAGAAGGAAGACATACAAGAATGTCCAGCTATGCATATATAAAATGGAAATTATACCTTGCTTCTTACCTCTTTACTTCTTTACCAAAATGTTGTATAATTAGAAAAATAGTTTTATTCTTTTAAGAAAGATGTTAACTAAAATATAAATAAACATATATTATTTTATCTTATTGTATATTATCTTTAACTGTGTTTCATGGGTTCAGTGTTCCATTGCATTAGTATACTAATTTATAAATCTTAGATGGGTGATTCTGTGGAAGGAGAGTTAGAAGCAAAAATTACTAGAAGGAAGAGTTCAGACTGGCTTACATTTAGGAAATTATGAGCTATTTTCAATAATCCGAAGGGACTTTTTTCTAAAAAACAACACTAATATTCTCCTGAGAATGTTATGCAGCAGTGAATCATGGAAAGTTATAATCTCAAAAGAATCAAAATTGTAGCTGGCAGTGGAAAAATACATGATGGGTATAAATAGGTTAGTATATCACTAATAATGACATATGGGAGAACGGACATTTTTGACTAGAAAAGGAGGTAACCAGTCATATATTGAGGAAGACAATAGCCTGAGCACTACCTTGGCATTCTTGAGATATACAAAGAATTAGAGGAAGTATTCTAGAACATTAGGTAGATATATTATGGAGAATTTGTGGAAATAGATGTACAAGAATGAAATAAAATCTGAAAGTATGGAGAGATGCCAATTTATAAAGGTAGACAAAATACCATCCCAACAGAATTATACATTTCAGTATTTGGGTAATCAATACCTTGGCTATGTTGATGGTAAGAGGAGAATCAGAGAAGGGATGGGTCTGATTTTGGTGCAGAAGCATAGAATCTGAGAAGACTATGCTACTCAGCTCAACTACTTCTTTATCTTCCAAGGAGAATAATCTCTGGACTGGGAAGAATGGACAAAACTTATTTAAGAGGCATTTGAAACTAAAAATACCTGAGGAGTTGATAGGAGTGAAACAAGTTACCCTCAATAAGTACAAATCACTAGGACTGCATGAAGCCAGACACTAAAATGATTTAACTGCTTAAAAGGTCTGGAATGGTAAAGCTGCCACAGGACTCAGAAAGGGCAAATGCTAACTTGAAATTTAAATGTATGGGGCAGTGAATTCATTCCTTGGAAAAAAATCTATAACAGTTTGTGAGCATGTAGAAAAAGTAAGCCAAGATCACTAAAAGGGAATATGGCTTCATCAAGAAATGGTCATGATGAACTGAACTAATTTCCTTTTTTGACAGGGTAAATAGCCTGGTAGTTCAGAGAAATGCAGCAAACATAATACAGTTAAACATCAGGAAAATATTTGACAAAGTTTTTCATTCTATCACTATAGACAATATGGAGCATTGTGGACAAGCTAGTAATACAGTTAGGTGTTTTCAGCATTGTTTGAATGCCTGGACCCAAATGACTCAATATCAATGTGGAGGGAGTTTTTGTGGAATACTTTAGAAACACCCCTATTATCAAGTGACTTTTTGAAAGGCATAAAAGGCTTACTTGTCACTCAGGAGAAGAAAAGGAATAGCAAAAATGATCAAAAACCAGGACCTGACAATGTAGTGTTTACAAGAAATATACTGAAAATGAGAGACAAACAGAGTGAAGGTGAGGGGCTGGAGCAGAATATACTATGGTTCAGCTGATCCAGAGAAAGCAGGCATAGCAATCATGATCTTTGACAGAGTTAGTGCTAAAAAGGATTTAATTGGAAGGGATGAACAAGCTCACTATCTTATGTTGGGGAGGATTACCATGGATAAGGAAGCATTATCAATATTGGACCTGCATGCAGCAAGTATTATAGCACCCAGATTTTTAGAGAAAAAACTAATGAGATATAGATGGAAATAGATAACAAAATCATAATAGAAGTAGACTCTAATTTTTCCTTCTCAGAACTAGATAACTCTGATCAAAATAAATAGTAATCATATTAATAAGAAAGAAGCTAAGGAGGTGAATACACCCTTAAATAAGATAAATAAGATAGGTATCTGGAGCCTCCCCCACCACACCTGCGTGAGGTCAATAATAGTTATAAACCTTAGCATATATATAATCCAAACATAGTTTTTGGTGGGACAACAATGTCTGAGAGAGTATAAATATTCTGCAAAAGTCTTATCTTACACTAATCATACTATGTAACTAATCTTGCATCCCTGAGGGGTTGTGGCACTGGAAAAAAAGTTCTACTGGGTATGACCAGGCTGGAAAGATTTGTTGTGGAAAGAGTATGGTCCTGGCAATAGATGAGTCTCCTGCCTAAGAACTAATCTAGCAAAATGTAGTCCTAGTGATATATGTTAACTGAGAAACAGGTGGGCTAAAGTGATCCAATTAAATCCTGATAGGAACATGAAGAAGCAGACCTAATACTACATTGCTAGAGCATCTGTGATTTTTTTTTATTTTAATATTTAGAAAACAAGATGAGATTATACTTCAAGAGTTATAAAGATGTTCATGCTTTTTGACCTAGAGATCCTACTCCTAGCAATAGGCCCAAAGGCCATTATTGAGAGAGTAAAAAACAAAACAAAACTGTGTTTGTTTGAAAATATTCATGGAAGCTTTGTTTATTATGACAAAATAACTGCAAATCACACAAATGCAACGAATAGGAGAAATGCCTCCAATAAAATATATTTCTTGAAATAAAAGACTGCCTTATTTTCCCAGTGGCCCTCAGGATAAATCTTTTGTCAATCAGGTTGGTCACTCTAATACTGCTGAACTTGTTTTACCCCCTACTAGCTTGATTAGTTATCTATTAACCTACGTAGGTTTAGTAACCTTTACTATTTAGTCACACATTCTCCTCAAGGATTCTGTAGACGTTGCCATTATGACTAAGCTGCCTTCTAACTCTGAAACATACCTTCCCCAAAACAGCCCTTTGTCCTATTATTAAGTTCCTTCCTGGGGTTTCCCTTTTGGGGATAGACTCAGAATGGCCCATTTACTTCCCAGCTATGCTTCTTACTGTTTGTATTTTGCTACAATGACTCAGCTACTATCAACCACCCCAATCCCCCACTTTTTTTTACATGTTGCCTTCCACCATTAGATTGTAGACTTTTTAAGGGAAAAAAAAAACTATATTTTTGCTTTGCTTATGCAGCATTAATATCTCAAGTACTTAACAAGTTCCAGGTATATAGTAAGGGCTTAATAAATGTTTGCCTGCTTGTCATTAATAAGAAAATAATTCTGGCCACGTAGAGTGATATAAAATTATAGTACATGGAAAATAGAATTTTAAACCAGCCACAATTAAATGGCTATTTATATTGAACAAATCTACGAATTCAAATTTTAAAAAATAGATATACTTTCTAGACTCTTTCTAAAAAATCCATACCTTCTGTAATATTTAATGTGCAAGGAAAGCTGATGGCTCAGCCATTATACTGCTGCTGGTAGTGCAGGTTAAGTTCCTGCAGTTCCCGCTCACAAACATGCCAAGACTTATTGGATTTGGTAGAGCGACTGGAGCATGTAGACTGGGCTGACTTGGTGCTTTGGCATCGAGAAGATGCCCTCTTAAGAACATTCTGGGAAATTGAACAGTGAAGGTTCTTCATGGAAGAAGAGGCAGCCATGCTCACCACCCATGGGTGCTTCAAGGCTTGGAGAGCTGTCATCCTGGCACCAGGATCCACAGTTAGCATATGATCAATGAAATCCTTTGCCAAATTTGACACACTGGGCCAGGGCTCCCCTGAGTAACTATACTTCCCCTTTAGGATCTGTCAGTAGAGTCTTGAGCGGTTGTCATCTTCAAAAGGCATAGTTCCACTCAGCAGAATGTATGATATGACCCCCAGGGCCCACATATCCACAGTTAGTGTAGGGCTTCCTGACCAGTATCTCTGGAGCAATGTACTCTGGAGTGCCACAGGTAGTCTTCATAAGGCAGTCATCCCCTTTTTTCCGGGCACTTGCCAACCCGAAGTCAGTGATCATAATCTTAGAGTCTATGCCTGGATGATAATACAGCAAGTTTTCTGGTTTCAGATCCCGATGTATGATACCCAAAGTGTGCAAGTACTTGACCCCATCCAGCACCATCTGCAGAACCCGGGTGGCATCCCTCTCAGTAAAGGAGCCTTTGGCAATGATCCAGTCAGATAGTTCTCCCCTAGTGGCTAGCTCCATCACCATGTAAACACGTTCCTGTGTCTCAAATACTTCAATGAGCTGGATGATGTTAGTATGGCGAACATGTCGCAAGACACATAGCTCAGACTCACACACTTCCCTCCCTTCTCGGTACTTTGTCTCAATCATCTTAATGGCATAGGATTGTTTGGTGGCTTTATGCTCTACTCGAACAACTCTGCTGAAGCTGCCCCGTCCAATCAAGGCCTTAATATCATATTTAGCAGTTACTCATGGATCAAATTTGGCCTGATATTTGGCCACTCTGGTCCTTCGGGGCTCATGAGGCTCCATGTGACTAGCCAGATGAGTTCCTGGATATGGTTGAATGTGATAAGGGTAATGGGGATCCAGCTTTAAGGGTCCCAACACCATCATCTTTGATGAAATGCTTGTACACATCAGTCTTATGGCCAGTATAAGGCTCAACCTTTTTGACCAGATCCAGTTGTACATCCTTGAGAGGCTCAGGAAGGACCTTACTTGTCCCACAGCTCATCACAGAAGGGAACTAAGCAGCCATGGAGGCATTCTCTCAGGTCAAGGACAGCAGGATCTGCTGTGCAAGCCGTGTCTCTGTCTACACCTCAAACCCCACACAGCCTCCTCCACTCCTTGGCGGCTTCCACCACCTCCATCCTCTTGCGTCAGCGTCATTGCGTCATTATCTAATTGGGTTTCTTCTTCTATCTGTTCTTTAGTTTTATTTTGTGCTTTAGGCACCCCACACTCTATCTGCATGCAGTCTCCTTCCTTTTCATTTTTCCCATTTCCTTTCCCATTTTTCCTTTTTGATGTTACCTCATGTACCTGGCTTCATAACTGACTTTGTTTGGCAGCACCTGAGACTACTTGAGAATAATGTAGTTTCGCTCTTTGTTGGATGTATCTCTCCATGGTTTCTAAATTTGGTGCTTGCAATGATTTCTTGCAATTACAATCACAACATTTTGTATTTGTTTGTGTATTATTGCTGCTATACTTTACGTTGCTTTTCCAAGACCTTTGTTTGTTATTAGCTTGGAATAATTGTGCTTTTAAATAACAGTCTCGAACCATGTGACCCATTTTTCCACAGAGGAAACAACTGGGTAAATTTCTCCTTTGATTACTTTGTGTGTAATTTCTTGTGGGTTTGTATGATTGCAGAGTGGCTAGATTTTTTATTTCTTCAATTTCTTTATGTTTACTTGTGCTATTTGCCTCCTTGAGCTTGGTTTTAAGCTCTTTTATTATTTCATCCTTTTCCTCTAGCATTTCTTTATGACCTGTAAATATGTAAGTTACAGTTTTTCTTAAATCTTCCAGACTTAGTGTTTCCCAATCTGGGCATTGAAGTTTAAAATATGATCTTATTGGTGTGTTACTGCCTTTCACAAATTGTCTCCTTATGTGTTGGAGATTTTGTTCAGTTAAATTTTCAAATCCAAGCACATCCTCTGCTACTTCAATCACTCTATCGAGGAACTTAGATGAATGTTCCCCACTTTCCTGTCTAAATTTCTCAAAATTTCCCCAAGTATCTGGTCTTTTTGAAAAACTTTTCATTGCCTCTAATAGATCTTCTCTGGCCTTTTTTAGATAACGTAGATTTTCATTATTAGATAACTCTAACTCTGTTCCTTCCTCTGGCCATGATGTTAAATTTGGATTTTTTTTTCTAGTTTCATCAAGGAATTGCTGTTTTTCCCTTTTTGAAAATAATTCTGAGAGAAGAATTTCAGTGTCCTGGAAATCTGGATCATAAAGCCTAATTGCTCTTTTAAATTCTTTTAAACATCTCATCGGTTCTGAAAACCAGGAAGGCATCCATTTTTTTCAGACTTTCAAGGTCAGCTGTTGTAACTGGTTTATGTGTTTTAATATGAATTATGCTGCTATCTGGTTGTAGGCTTGTTTGATCTCTTAGTGGCAATATTGGTTGGTATTCCTCCTTCAGCCCCATCTGTATTTTCTTGCTGAACTACATTGTTATTTTTAGGTATGTCTTGTTGTGTGTTAATACCTTTGCCACATTGTATCTCTTCACTCAGTTGCTTCATCATTTCCTTTAGTTGCATCATCTCCTCTTTTATAGCTAAAATAGTCACAGCCATTTCATTATCTTTTGCTTTTTTTCCAAAAATTAGATGCACACTTTTTTTTAGGGCATAGTATAATTTGGTTACGAAGAATAATGCTCCAGCATATGTGGGAATGAATGAAATCAGGCGATACATACTTATATTCAGCCATTGCAAAGTTTCATAGATGCTAAGCAGAAAATAAATATAATCTGGAATCGTGACAAAAAATAAGTTGTAAAACATATATAAGAATATACAATCCAGGCTAGGTAACCCATGGCAAGTAATAGTTTCTTTGCCTTCTTGTATCTTGAAAAGCTTTTTGCAACAGAAAAAAATGTTTTTAAGTCTAGCCCTTTAAGAGTTGCCTCCTCCCTTCAGGAGGAGGGGTTTCTTTTGGGTGTGGTATCACTAGGCAGATTAGTTGCACTCAGCACTGCTCTCAAAATGGTTACTTTTCACAGTCACACAGGCTTTTGAAATGTATGCAGGCCCAATTTTTTCAAATTCTTGACAAAGTAGGTTGGAAAACCTAGCTGGCTCTGCCAAAAACTGTAATATTTATTGGGAAAGGAAATAGAATTGGAAAAATGGGGATTTGGGGAGGTTTTTTGGGCTATGGAGGAGAGAGGGGAGAGAGGGTATTTTTCTTGGTGAGGCAAGGGAGGGAGATGCCCCCTGCTGAGAGGAAACATCAGGGATCCAATAAGAATTGTTTGTCCTGGAATGATTGAACTGAAGTTCAGCTCCCTCTATGACCAAAAAAGATAGTCCACTTATCTGACTGTGAATTCAAATAATATAAAGTTTAATAACCAGTTGGGATTGGAGTTTTTTCTCAGCTTCATAGCTGAGGCCAGGCCCCAGAGGCTGGCGGAGGGTTTTCCCACTCCCGACTACTCTATATCAGTCCAGTTTTGTCTTTTTAGAATCTTAGCAGTAGACAGAAAGCAAACAAGAACAGTTCTAACCTTCAGAAGAGATTTGGCTTGAATCTTCAAGCTGAACCAAGAAAGAGGCGGCACACCACACCAGACTGGGCTGAACAAGCTCCTACCTCCTCCAACACCAGGAAGCAAGACCCACCCCCACAGGAAGGAAGTGCTAGTCACCAGACCCAACTGCCACTCCCAGTTGGCCCCTTCCCCCACAAACTGTCCTTTCCCAATAAATATTACACTTCCATCTTAGAATCAATGCTAAGTTTAGTTCCAAGGCAGAAGAGAGGTAAGGCTAGGTTTACCTAGGGGTTATGTTACTTGTCCGAGGTTGGACAACTAGGAAATGTCTGAGGTCATATTTGAACCAAGGATTTAAGCCTGGTTCTCAATCCACTAAGCATCTGTCTGGGTCCCTAAGTTCTTCACCTTTCTGTATTTATAATGCCTAGCACAGAGCCAGGTACATAATAGATGTTTAATAAATGTTTATTAATTCATTAATAAAATTCTGGCAAAATATTGACAATTTAAAATTTGAATGTGTAAAATGGAGACTTTTATATAAATTCTAGTTTTTCTGGGCCTAAATATACCTTAAAGTTAGGCATCGAAACATTAATGGACAGACCTTTTAGTCTCACTTAACAATATCATGAATGAATGACTAAAGCATATATTAAGCACTTAATATGTACAAAACACTGGGCTAAGCATTTGGAATACAGATTTAAAAATTAAGCCAGGTCACGCATTCATAGTGCTCACATTATTATAGGGAAGAAAAGATTTGCAAAGTTTCAGCTGTAATTCAGAGGGCAGGGCCCCATCAACCCCAAGGTACAGAGACAAAGCAGATGGTCACGCCTCTTTTTAAATGTCATTTTACAATACTAAAATCAGAACAGTTTCTGATATTGAGCCATTTGACAGTGCCAAGGACTTTGGTGACTAAAATATTCTGTTCTGGGTCTTCAGTGGTTGTGACTGTAGTTCCTGCAGAAATAACTACCAGGCTGCATCTTCCCCAGGATTGCTTCTCAGGATGAGTTGGAAGGGATGGTTGGCCCATTCTTCAAAGGAATGGCTTTCCAAGGTAATGGCTATGAGGACTGGGCTGGAAGTTTGACAGTTGGTTTGGGAGGTACTGCTTGCTTCCAGGGTTCCTGTGCCCATTAAGGGAGTATTGCCAGCTAGGGAGTATCTGGTCAGGACCTTCTCCTCCTTCTCTTCTCTTCTCCTTCTCCTTTTACACTTTTTCTTATCCTCCTCTTCATTTTTCCTCTTCCACTTCCTTTTGTTCCTCTTCCTCCACCTCCTCCTCTTCTCCTCTTTCTCCTCTTCTCCTCCTCTTCTCCTCCTTTTACATTTCTTCTCATTGTCCTCTTCATTTTTCCTCTTCCACTTCCTTTTTTTCCTCTTCCTCCTCTTTCTCCTCCTCTCCTCTTCCTCCTCCTCTTCATTTTCCTCTTCCACTTCATTTTTTCCCCTCCTCCTCCTTTTCAATTTTGGATGCCACTAAATATACCACATAGTAATTAGCAACCTTACTTTTTGCATAAGTATTAACACATTTTTAAGTAGATCTAGTTGACCAAGAATATCTTTTTTTAAATAATAAGAAATCATAAATTTAAAAAAACCTAGCTTATCAAAATCCAGAGTATTTTCATTAATATTCCAGCTCAACTCTATGATTTCCCATACTTTGGCTGAATAAATATGTGTGATTCATTAAGCTCTCATTCATTATGAAAATAGACTTGAAAATTATATTGTTTGTAAATGGAATCATTATGGAAGCAATTTCAAAATATAAGCCCTTTCATGATCTTTCTAAAAGAAAACCATATACTTTTAAGTACATTGCAAGGCAATTATTTTAAAATCTTGGGCTTTGTTTTTCATTAATTATTTTATGGAGTATTTTTCTCTACAAATATTTAAATTTGACTATAATTAATATGTACTGCTTGATTCACACTTTAAAACAGTTTGAAGATTCCATTTACTAAATTCAGCTTATGATAAAAAAATTTAAATATATAATCTATTGAAGTGTTCTGTTTCACTGCTTTCAAAGTTGTATTGTTCCTTTTTCTTCCCTTAGAGTTTGTAAGGTAACCCTTTTAGCTTAATTTTTTTAATATGTCATCCTTATAATGAGATGTAGCATTTTGTCATGGAAACCAGAAAGACTTGAGTTCAGTCCCTAATTCTAATGCATGCATGGCTGAGTGAATCTGGATAACTCACTTAACTTCTCAGTGTTCTAGATACTTTTCTAGATATTGATGTAAGTCTAGACGTTTTTAATTTTTAATTTTTGATACATTTAAGTTCCAAGCTTTTCCCCTCCCTCCATCTCAGCCCTGCACTTTCAAGGTCAACCTTTGACAAAGACATATATATATATAATATATACATATATATTATATATATACATATATGAAACTTTACTGTTGCATAGTGTAGTTTTATATGTATATATATATTATATACACATATTCAAATATTATGTATGTTCTTCATCTGGAGGTAGGTAGCATCTTTCTTCATTGGACCTTTGTAGTTGATTTTAATATTATTATAACTTAGAATAGCCTAGTCATTCACATTTACTCTTGGAATAATATTGGCATTTCTATGCACAAGTTATGTTGGTTCTCCTCATTTCAATCCTTATTTCACTGTGTCATTTCCCCCCCTAAAATTAACCTGCTTATCATTTTTTTTACAATACAGTATCATTCCATAACAATTATATACAAAACATATTTATCCATTTCCCAATTGATGGGCATCCCCTCAATTTCCAATTTTTTTCTCATAAAAAAGAGAACTGCTACAAATATTTTAGAATATATAGGTTCTTTTTCATTTTCCCTGATCACTTTGGGAAACAAACCTAATAGTGAATTGCTAAGTCAAAGGGGATACAGAGTTTATAATTCTTTTGGCATAATTCCACATTGCTTTCTAAAATGATTGGATCAGTTCACAGTACCATTAACAATATAGAAATGTCCCAATTTTTCCACATTTCCTCCAACATTTGTCATTTTCCCATTCTATCATGATAGGTATGGTTTGTTTTTGCATTTCTCTAATCAATAATGACTTGGAGCACTTTTTTCCTTAGGACTATATATATCTCTTCTTTCTCCAAAAACTATTCATATCCTTTGACCATTTATCATTTGGGGAATGACATATGTTCTTATACATTTGACAACTTTCTCTATATAATTGAGAAATGAGACTTTTATTTTAAAAAAACTGTAAAAATATTTACCCAATTTTCTGTTTTCCTTTTAATATTGTTAAGATGTTAAATGAATACCTTCTTACTATGTTTTCCTTAAGTGCTTTGTTAGTCAAACATAGAAATGATGATGATTTTTGTGGGTTTATTTTATATCTTACTACTTTGCTAAAATTATTAGCTGTTTTAACTAGTTTTTTAGTTGGTTATCTAGAATTGTCCAAGTATACCATCATATCATCTGAAAAAAAAAGTTTTGTTACCTCCTTGCCCATTCTGCTTCCTCCAAATTCTTTTTTCTTTTCTTATTGAAATTATTAGCATTTCTAGAACAATATTGAATAATATTGATAATGATGGCATCCTGGTTTCAATCCTAATTTTATTGGTCAGGCTTCTAGTTTATTCCCATTACAGATAATGCTTGCTGAAGGTTTTAGGTAAATGCTTCTCATCATGTTAAGGAAGCATCCATTTATACCTCTAATTTTGAGTGTTTTGTTTAATAATAAGAATGAATTTTGTATTTTGTCAAAAGCTATTTCTGACTATTGATGTAATAATGTGATTTTTGTTACTTTTCTTATTGATATAATACATTATGTTCATAGCTTTCCTTATAGTTAATCAGCCTCACATTCCTGACAAAAACCCTACTTGGTCACAACATACAATTTTTTGGTCTATAGTTGTAGTCTCCTGGTTAGTATTTTATTCAGAAAATTTTCAACAATAGTACTTATTAAAATTGGTCCATAATTTTCATTCTCTGGTTTTGCTCTTTCTGGTTTACATATCAGAACCATATTTGTTTTATAAAAGAAGTTTAGTAGGTCTTCTTCTTTGTCTGTTTTTCCAGATAATTTATTTAATACTAGAATCAATTGATCTTTAAATGTTTAGTAAATTTTACTTTTAAATCCATATAATTCTGATGGTTTTTTTCTTAGGAAGCTTAGGAAGCATTCTTAGCAATGGCCAGTTTGATTTTCTTTTCTAACATAGGCTTATTTAGGTATTCTATTTATCTGGGTAGCTTATGTTTTTATATACTTTTTTCATTTCACTTAAGTTGTTAAATACATTGGCATATAAGTTGACAAAATAATGCCTAAACTTTCCTTTAATGTCATCTTCATTAGAGGTATAATCATGCTTTTTTTATTTTTATACTAGTGATTTGAATTTCTCTCTCAATTTTTAATCTGTGTTTCCAGAGTCCTTTATTAAATGAAATTTTATTGCATTATAATATAAAAACAATGCATTTTATAAATTCTTTTCTATATCTAATTGTAAAGTTTTATGACCTATTGTATTGTTAATTTTTGTAAAGCTGCCATGTACTTCTGAGAAAAAGGTATATTCTTTTGTATTTCCATTAAAATTTCTCCAAATGTCTCTTCTCTTATGTCTAGCATATCTAAGACTCAATTCATCTCTTTGACTCTTTTTTCTTTTTGGTTAGCTTTATTTAGTTGTGTGAGGGGGAAGTGAAAATCATCAATATAGTTTTGTTTTAGTTTATTTATAGTTTCTTTTGCAAATGTGAGTGCTATAACATTTGGTTTGTATATATTTAGTATTGACATTATTTCATTATCTATGGTATCTTTTAACATAATGTAGATTCCCTGCTTTTCATTTTTAATTAAATCTATTTTATTTTTAACTTTGAGATATGATTTCTAAACCTGCTTTAAAATTTTTTTACACTAGCTGAAATATAAATAATTTTACTTCAGTTCTTCACTTTTACCCTCTGTGTGTCTTTCATTTTTAAATGTGTTCCTTGTAAACAACATATTGTCAGATTCTGGAATTTGATCCACTCCACTATCTGTTTCCATTTTAGGTGTGAGTTCATCTCAGTCACATTCAAAGTTATAATTACTAGTTGTGTATTTCCTTCCATCCTGTTTCTCCCTGTTTCTCCCTGTTTCTCTCTCTCTCTCTCTCTCTCTCTCTCTCTCTCTCTCTCTCTCTCTCTCTCTCTCTCTCTCTCTCTCTCTCTCTCTCTCTCTCTTTCTCCCTTCCATCTGTCTCCCCATCTGTCACCCCTCTGTCTTCCCCTCTTTTCTCCCTCCCATTTCCCTTCCTTTATCTTTCCTCAGAAGTCTAGTTTAATCTTCTAACCACTACCTCCCTAATATACACCCTTCTAAAAGACCCTCCCTTATATATCCCCTTGCCTTCCTATTTTTTCTGTAGGTTCAGTGACTTTAATACCTTAAGACATATGTATGTAATTCCCTATTTAATCCAGTTCCAATGAGAATAAAGTTCCTTTACTACTGGCCTTCTTCTCTATCCTTCCATTTACTCTATCAGTTCTTCCATCCTCTCTTCTTTTTATTGAGTAATTAGCTCCATTTTACTTCTGCCTATCCACTGTTTTAGGATTATCCCATCATAATCAACTCAACCCAATCTCAAGCCTTCCATGTATGTATACTCTTTTGAACTATACTAGTAATCATTTCCTTAAAAAAAAAAAACAAACACTATATCATTTCCCATAGAAGTAAATAGCTTAGTCTTTCACTTTCTTATGTTTCTCTTGATTCTTATAAGTCAAATTTTCTGTTCAGTTCTGGTCTTTTCCTCAAGAATTCCTGAAAGTCCTTCAGTTAATTAAATATCCTGTTGTTGTTGTTGTTGTAGGATTACACTTAGTTTGCTGAGTAGGTTTTCTTGATTACATACCCAGCTTCTTTGCTTTTCAGAATATCATATTCCACATCCAATTGTCTTTTAATGTAGAACCTGGTAAATCATGTGTTGTCCTGAGTGCAGTTGCAAAATGTTCAAAAATATTTTAATTGCTTATAATATTTTCTCCTGAAACGAGATCTTTAAACTTAGCTACAATGTTCCTATGAGTTTTCATTTTGGAATCTCTTTCAGGTACTAATTGATGCATTATTTCAATTTCATGCTATAGTTCTAAAACTTTTGAATATTTTACTCTATACTTCTAGAACCTCAGGACAATTTTACATAATTTTTCTTGAAGTAAAGTACCTAGATTTTTTTACATCAGAGCTTTCCAGGAGTCTAATAATTCTTATGTTATTTTTCCTTGGTCTGTTTTCCAATGAAATGTTTCACATTCTCTTCTATGTTTTCATTTCTTAATTTATTTTTATTATTTATTGTTGTCCTCTGAAGTCATTAGCTTCCCCTTTTCCAGTTCTAATTTTTATGAAGTTAATTTCTTCATGCAGTTTTCAGATCTCTTTTTCCAATTGGTTACTTTCATTTTTTTCTTTCTTTTTTTTTGCTTTTTTTGATTACTCTTACTTCTTTTCCCAATTTTTCCTTAATCCTACTTATTTGATTTTTAAGACCTTTATAAGTTCTCTGAAGAAATCTTTTTGGGGTCATGCCTGTTTTACATTTTTCTTTGAGCTTTATAAGAACCTGTTTTGTCTTCTGAATTTGAACCCTCTTATTTTCTCTCACCAGAGTAGCTATTTACATTTAGGTTCCAGCTCTGTTTTTAACTCATTTTTAACATTCTATTTTTTGACTGTTAACTCTAGATTAGGACCAAATTCTATTTCTGATATATGGGGGATAAAGTCTCAGTCGTTGAGTTTTTCATGCTGTTGTCTTCTGAGCTCTATCTGGGGATCTTTGACATCTCAATCCATCCAATGTTCTTTAATCCAAAGCCAGGTGTGGTCAATGATCCTCCTGTTCAAACTTTGGTCAATGAGTGACTTCAGGTAGTCTTCTACATCCATGAGCCACAACCAAGGCCCCCAGCACCTCTGCTGATACAAACACTCTTGTTCACTTTGGTTCCTCTAGCAACTGAAAGTGTCTGTTGCCCCTCTGCCCTGGAACCAAAGCCACAAATTTTGTGTCCTGTGAGTGCCCACAACTAGCAGGGACCCTACCTTCTTCAACCACATCCACCAACTTGTCCTCATTCTAGTTTGTCTACAGCCACAGCCTGGGACCTAGTCTCATCAATACATCAGGACCCTGTGTTCAAAGACAGAAGAGGGTCCTTATAATCTTCCTCTGATGAGCTTCCTGACCCCCATACTGTGCTTAGGGTGAAAACTCCTGTAGCTGAGGCTTAGTTATCTTTACTTCACCCAATCCAGGCTACCATTCCTGAGGGGGTCAGATCAGATCATTCTTAACATCTTTACAAATAGTCTTAGACTAGATGACTACTTTATCCCAGCTTCTAATTATTTCTGTATCTCTCAAATTTAATTTTGAGGCAGTGAGAGAATTTGGAAGAGCCAGGTAATTTCCTGCCTTATTCCTCCATCTTCCCACAATTCTCTCTTGGATTAGACATTTTAAAAAAGATGCTGATCTACACTGGCAGAAGGAATTTCTTTACCTGGGAATTTCCTTTTCTAATGAAATTACAGGTAAAATTTTTATCTCTCATCCTTTTAAATGGATAATTCAGAGAAGCAACATAATAACTCAGTGTTAAAGTAAGGTGTTTAATCCTCTTTTTAGAGCTTTAAAATCAGATATCTGCTTGAAACTGAAAGGGTTCAGAGTAGATTTTATGTCCTTCCTATGCTGAATAGACTCACAATACTGTTCATTCCTGAGAACATGCCAGTACATGTTTGTTTCCCAGGAAAAATAGAGCTCCATTCATTATTCATAGTGAACCTCTGGTACAGTAACACATTCATTCTCTCACAGCTCCATGACTAGGGTTTTGTGAAGCTAGAAGATGTTATTTTTGGAGGATAGTTTACCAATTAAAAGTAAACAGCACTTGATTGCTTAATAGTGTCCTCAACATTGATTGGCTATGACTGCAAATGGACATCAGGAAGGTACTGGGCTCAGTGCTGCCTGCCTACTTTCTCTACTGAGTGTGAACATCTCCACTGAGGGCTAAACTGAAGATATGCCATATTTCCAATTTGGAAATTAGGGGAAAAAACCCTTTTTACCCATATAGTTCCACAATAAAGATATCCAAATTATTAACTGAGAATATTTCATTACCCTAGAATATAATTAAATTTATGATATTCATACAATTATTCTACTCCAAGTATGGCAGGTCCAGTTATATTTGTCCCAAACTATTTCAACTGAACTGCTAACCTGGAAAGTTGAACACTTATTGTAGCAGTAGGAGATGCTTGGATCCCAATTTTGGACTCTACCATGCCAATTATTTTCAGAGTAGAGAGATAGAGTTTCCAGTTCTGAGCTAAATGAATAATAATTGAAACACGTTCACTGGCCTTTTGTAGTATAAAGGATAACTAAAGACCAGAACCTTCAAATTACCAGCCACTAAGTAGTAACTTCTTAAACTGAATACAACTTTAAAATACCCATTTACTGAGAAATAATCATATTAACCAGGGGAAAATGGGAATGGGATAACTTGAATGTGCCTAGAGAAGTTGTTTATAATGTATCTGCAGGTGAAATTTTGTCTCTTTCAAGGTGATACTTTAAGTGGATTTTATTCTTTGAGATAGCATTAATTTCTGCATGTGACTTGAAGGTGCAGTATAAAAGTATTGGCCAGGAATTTTAATTCAGGCCCATAATTATTTGGTACATTTTTGGCATGAAGACAATTAAACGTGAAAATAAGAAACAAACCAAAGCAAATTTTAAAATATTTTTATGTTCTTGTAAATACATTTTTTGGGAGAGAAAGTCATGTTTTGCATGTACACATACCTGCTTATTAGTTCATAATTTCAACTCAATTAATATTGGAATTTTTCTTAGTACATAGCTGAAAAGTTTTATAAAAACTTATGTTATTCAGTAATCAAATTGTATTGAGGAGAGAATTTGAGTTGGATTCAAGAAGATCAGAGTTCAAATCCAGTCTCAATGATTCACTAGGCATGTGACTGTGGGCAAGTGGTCATCCATGTGTCCATTTTCTACCTTTAAAAGGAGGCAGTTGTACTCAACACACCCTAAGGTCCCCTCCAAACATAAATATATGATTTTATGCTTCATAGCAAAGTTTATAGTTAGAAATTACTTTATATATTTTCTCTCACTAGACCTTTACAATAATCCCATGGATTAGGCAATAAAAGTATTATTATCCCTATTTTGTAGATTAGGAAAATGATTTTCCGAGAAGTTAATTGATTTTACCTAAAATCATCAATAGGAAGTAACAGAGATAAAAATCCATCTCTATGCCATTTCAGCTTTACAAACTACTTCTGTTATCGTAGCTTGCACAAATTCTGTTGATCACATATACTCATTCAATCTCCAGAAAACAATATAAACTAGTGGATTTGGAATTTCAATTCTTGCTCTGAATGTGACCTTGGGCAAGTCATGTATCCACTCATTTTCCTCACCTGTAAAATGAAAGGAACTTTTAAGTGTTAATACTAAACAGCACTTAATCAGATTGTTTGGCACCTCATAGATGCCAATGCTTATGCATCAATGGGCCAGGCAGTTAAGCAATTTTGCCAGAAATGAGGACATATTTTTGGAAAAATCATTTAGGATTACAAACAAGGCAATTTATTTGTATTTTCTTTTAAACTGAAAATGTATAGAGAAGAATTAACTTAAAAAATACTCTCATAGAGGCCTATTCTAACCTTTTAGCCTCATAATTTTTGTAGGAATGTTTTATGGATTGGAAGCAGCATATTTTCCTGCTTATTTGTTCTGTTTACTGCTCCCACTAGTGGCTGAGTTGCTTCCTCTGAGTTTTGCTGAACACACATTCTTAAATTCACAAGAAGAATCATAATAACTCTACGAGATAAAATGAGTAGTTTGCCATGATATCATCATGGCAATCCTTCTAAGGAATTATTTTAGTGACTAGAGAGAATATATTTAAAAATAAATTAATGACTTCTAAACTAAATAATAGAATAATATATAATCCCTGAAGTGAGAAAATTGAAGTTATTGAAATATAATGGAATTGACACATTATCAGTAAGAGAAAGATTTTGAGTTTTCTTATTAGCAATAATTGGTTTATGCTGACCTCTCTGCATTCTTTTGCCTATTCCTTTTTATGAAGACATTTTCCCAATAGTTGCTTGAAATGACATTCAAAGCCACAATAAGAAAAAAAGTAGCATAAACTCTTGGCCTTGTTAAAACCACCTCTAAAAAGTTTGAACCACCAAGTCACCTTTACAAAGTAATGCCATCTCAAAGCATAAAACCCAATACAAAAACATCAACTTGGAGGAGATAAATTTTTGTCCCTAGATGCCTTATAAGCATCTTCCTTCAGCACATTAAAGTTATCCTATTTTCCCCCTGATTACTATGATTCTTTTTCAATAAATAGGCATTTTTATAAGCCTGGACTAAATACTGCCATATGAACATTATATTAACATATAATCCATGATTTCTGAGGTTATTATTAATTATATATATATTTGTTTATATGTATATGCATACATGTCTGTATATATACATAAATGTCTGTACATGTCTGTATATAAATATTATATTAAATATTATCCAAGCCTCAAGAAAAGACACTATCCAAGGGGAGAGTGTACAAAAGAAGAATCAGAAAAATATATGAACCCATTTAGGAAAAAAAATTACAAATATATTTATTTTTAAGCATTAATATCATCTATTTTTTTATCACAGTCAACATAACTTCCTATCAAGTCTCTGACAAATGTAGACATAAACTCTGAGGTGATTTAACTCCTACTTTTATACCTGAGTCACTTTCTAGTGCAAGGTTATATCTCTGTCAGTCAGGCGTTCAGGGTGATGCTTAGTGGGTTGGACTTTTCTTTCTTCAGTGCCATTGGCTCTAGTCTCTGGTCAATGTGTTCTCTTTGATGTTAAGTGCCAATGATTAATGCTAAAGTTTCATGGAACCAATTAATACCAATTAACTCTTTTGGCAACCTGGCTAGGAGATAAAGACCTACAGCCTATCTCTCCACTTGGATGTTTACAAATTATACACTTGGACAAAACTAGTCAGAAAAGAAAAAAAAAGGCAAAAAATGGCTTGACCTATTGAATATACCGCAGTTCTATGTTCCAGATAATGTAAAAGTTAAAATTAAATCTCAAAAAATAATAAATGAATAAATGAATAAACAAATAAATGAATGAAAAATAAATAAATAATTAACCCCACGGTTAGCAGACCTGGACGAGTTACAGAAGTCTTGCCATTCTCCAACATGAGGAGCAAGGTCCTTCTACGACAGTCAATCATGGCTTTTTTTGGACCAGCCTTCAAAGCTTTTCTACATGGGATGGCAACAGGCATAATACAATGGGCATGTTCTATATAGAGAGTTTAATTGGCCAGACTATTATTGCATACAAACAACAAAGATCAATATATATTAAGTAAAAAAATCTGAGTTCTAACCTCATGTTCATGCAAGTTAATCCTAAGAACCTCATAATATATGATTTTGCCCACTAAGTGATTTTTATATTACAGCCTAGTAGAAGGCAAACATCTTGAGATCAAGAACTCTTTCGTTTTGTGTTTTATGCCTTGCCTTTGATAGAGGGACTGATTTCATTAATGTAGGCAGTTTAGAGGTGAAGAAAAGGACACATGAAGATGGTTTGCAAATGCTCATTGCTTTCAATCCTCTTTTTTTTCCATCTTGTAGTTTTACTGTTGAAGGACAACATGATACCATGGATGGACAATTGGTCTTGGAATCATGAATAGCTGGGTATAATTGCTCCTTCTGTCACAAACTTACCATGTAACCATCAGTAGGTCATATAACTACTGTGTCTCAACTGAGACAGAGGTTCTTAACCAGGGGACCATGGAGAGATTTCAGGGAGTTGATGGGTGGATTTAAGGGGGTCATTGAACTTGGAAAAAGAAATTAAAGTTTTCATCCACTAATTTCTAACTGAGATTTGGCATTTGTTTAATTATGGTTTTAAAAGAAATTGTGTGAAAAGATCTGTAGGTTTTGACTGACTACCAAAGGTGTTTTAAGCTTAAAAAACTCTTCTAGACTACAAATTAACATGCAACTGATTTACATTGGTAGGTAGGGTTTCTCACAGGAAAGTTCCTACAATAATGAAATCAGAGATCTATTCTAAATACATCAAGTAAGAAACTGTACTTGTTAATATTATTATTTTTTATTATTGTTGTTAATGATATTGTAACTAAAATGAAAAATGACTGAAGGTACAGTTAGCAAATGCATTTGTTTCTGAAAAAACCCACATGTTTTTAAAGGTAATTTGCAACATGCCCAATAGGTCATGTGAGAATAAGAGATAAATGATGGATACCTGGAAATAGAACTTGCAATAATTCCTCCTTAGATGGGGTAGACTTTCTCTGGAAGATTTGCAAGATAACAGAAAAGAGTTGTACAAGATGAGGAAAACAGGATAGAAAGATATAGTGCAAACTGCATCAGAGGAAAAATTACCTACTTTGATGAGACAACAGATTCATTGATAATCAAAATATCTTATCCAAGGAGATCTAGGATAGGAAGAAGCAAAATTCTCATCTTATGAAGAGTATTGTTTTTGTTATACTTTTGTTCAGAAGTATGTCACCTTTTGACTGATTCCTGACAAAGAAATTCTCCTTAAAGTCAGTGAAAACTTGTGTCTTGGATTAGGAATAAATAACTAGATAAGAAACAAGGTGTGCAAATGTTGCCATTGGTTAAATATGTTTTTCTTACTCTCTTTATAGAAAAGATTACAATGACTTTTTGCACTATTTTTTCAGGTTGTAGCATGCTTTCATTTACATGCTTCTGGGAAAACCAAAACCAAATTCAATTAAATAATAACAGTTTTAAATTTTCTGGACTAAATACTTCCATATCAATTGGGCAAAAATCTGATTAAACAGATGGACATGGCCTCTGATTTTGAAGGCCAAAGAGATTGGTCTTAGAGACTAGAAAGAACATTTCAAAGGCCCTAAACTACCTCTTGTCCCTAGGAGGTCAGTTTTCCCCCAAGGGACCATTAGCAGCCCATCTGGTTTTCAACTGCCCTAAAGATAGAATTTTAATTGGTTTGTATTTGCACTAGGTGAATTCTTGGAGCTCAATAAATGTTAAATAATCTACTAGGATCTGATGGAGAGAAATCTATGAAAAGAAAATGAGGCATGGTTTTCACCTTCTCTAACCATTATTGACCCAAGTTTCTCTCTCTTTCTCTCTTTCTTTTTTTAATGTAACTTGGTAACCCACTTAATACCCATTGTAGAGGCACCTGGTCACATTGCACTTATTAAATTTCTGACAGCTTTTTCATTACAATACCTGTTTTCAACAAACAAGTTAACAATACCATTTAGATGTGTGACACCCTGAGATTTTGGATGCTCTAAAGTCCAGTCTTTTGTCTCCATAGCATTTAATTTGACTAATTTATTCTACTTTGATCAAAACATATGAAGAAGAAATTAAATTCGCAGTACCTCCCTCTCATCCATATATCAGAACAACTGAGCCAAAGGATAGCTAGAATTCTAAACCAATTTTGCAAACATTTTCTTTCCTTTTTATTGACATTTTCATTTAAAAAGCATTATTATTTAACTCTGAGAAGTGATTGGTTTTTGTAGTTATCTGCTTATCTCATAGTTGCAGGATGTGAAATTAGATATTAATCTGTCTCTGCAGTGACTTGTTCACCTTTTACTCTAGCCATGGTGAAAGAAGGGGTTCCACTTATGCTTAAAAGCTGGAGGTTTCATTCCATTTCTTGTGAGTCTTACTGAACACTGAATCAGTAGGCATTACTTTTAGACTTTCCTCTGCCACTAGGTACACCTTGACATAGGGCAAATCTTTTCATCTCTCTGTGCCTTAGTTTCCTTATTTATAAAATCAGGAAGGGGACTGGACTACCTGAACTCTTGTTTCCCTTTTGACTGAAATTTAGATTCTATTTTTCTTAATGGTTCCTGGTTCTCACCCTCCATTTCTTGATGAGCATCTTTAATTTTGCTTTTCTTCACAAACATATACTGTTTTCCTCTCTCTTGATAAACAAAAACCCCTTTTCTTTTCTATTCTTCTACTTAAGCAGCTAGATGGTGCAATGTACTGAGTTCTGGACTAGAGACCTTACTTTAATTCTCACCTCTGATATTTATTAGCTTTGTAACCATAGGCAAGCTACTTAACTTTTTTCAACCTCCTCAGCTTCTTCATATGTAAAAAATAGAATAATAACAGAATTTACCTTGCAAGATTATTCTGATGATCAAAAAAAAATCTCAAATAACAACACATATAAAGTACTTAGTAAAATTAGCACCCTATATAAAGACCAATTCTATTTTACCCTTCCTTTTGTTCAATTTTACTTTCTAATTTCCCAAATGAGTGATCTATATCTGTTCCATTTCCATTCCATCTTCTCCTTCTGTAATCCTCTTGAATCAAGTTTCCCTCTCATTAGGTACCCTACTAAATTGGCTTTCTTTGAAGCCTCCAGGAATTTTTCTTTTTGAAATTTCAGTTATAAATTTACACCATCTCCTAGTTATTAAAACTATATTCTATTGTTTTTTGTCATACCATAAAATATTCAGTCCCTTTGTACATGCCCAATAAATATTTTTATTTGCTTTGTTCACTTCTCTTGCTCCTATCTCTCAAATGTAGGTGGTCCTCAAGAATTAGTTCTTTGCTCTCTCCTCTTCACTCTCTATATTCTCTTCCTCTTTGATACCTCCTGTTCTCCTTACCTTAATTATGATGGTGGCTCAAAATCTCTAATTCTGTGATACCATCCAAACTGTTCTGTATCTCTACTTGCCTCAACTTTATTTTTGAAAATAAACTCATTATTTTCATCCTCCAGTTCAAACCAATTCTTCATACCAAATTGTCTATTTTGGAGTCAATGTTCCATGGGATAATTATAAAGTCTGAAGTTCAGAGTTCTAGTTTACACTTTCTAGCTACGCGCAAATAATTTTACTTCTCTGAGCCTCAATTTCCCCTTCAAGAAATGTTTTTAAAAATATATCATGTAAAACACACAATTAATGAGACTCAAATGAGGTAACACATATTAATGTAATCTGTAAAATATAAAACATTCCATAAATCATTTATTTTTATTATTTTCAAAACCCTTATCTTCTATCTTAAAATCTAGGGAGTGTCCAGTGTCAAATTTGAACCTAGCACCTCCTGTCTCTAGGCCTAACTCTCAATCCCCTGAGCCACTTTGCTTCTTCCTATAATTTATTTTTTTAAAATCCATTAATAATATTAATATAAGAAAGTAATATTTTTGAATCTTTTTGGTCATGTCCAACTCTTTATGACCCCGCTCAGGAGTTCCCCCCTTTACTGAGACCTTTTAAATGTAGGCTAGTAAGTCTTTTCATATTATTATTATCCATAACGTATATAGTACATAGCCTCATATATACAAGATATTCCATTTTTTAACATTGATTTATTAATCTCTTAGTTATTGGGGTTCAAAACTTTAGTGTTATTGTTGACAGAGAGACAGTAGATAAAGCACTAGATTTGAAGCCAGTAAGATAGAAGTTGAATTCTGATTTTATTATTTATGTGACCCTAAGAAAGTCATTACAGCTTTTTAGCCCATTTTCTTACTTATAAAAATGAAGGGGGTTGAGCATGATGGTCTATAGCCCCTTCTAACTCTAAATATAAAACCCTATATTCCCTGGCTTTTACTTAAGAAAGTAAATATTTTGTAAGATATTAAACCCACTTATTTCTTAGTCTGAAAATAATTTATCTCTTTCCCCACTTTCCCACTGCTACCATCTTAGTCTAACCCCCATATGGGCATTGGTTTAGGTATAACCTATATTAATATGTGCTAGTCTGGCTTTGATATACAGAATAAATTGGAAATCTCTAAAGACAGATCGATCTTCCTGATTCCCCAGATGCCTTCAGTGGTTCCTTATTTTTTACTAGTATCGAAAACTAAATTCTTAGTTTTCTTGGAATAATCTAGTTATCTATCCAATTTTGTTTTCTTACAACTCCCTAACATGGGACTTATTTTTTTTTAGATTAATCCTTTATTATACCAGAATATTCCATTATATTCTTAATCCCTTGTTTTAATTGAGGCTGTTCCCTTGTGTATATTGTTCCTTCTTGGTCTATCCACTTTTTCAAATCTTATCAAATATCCTTAAAGTCTTATTTCAGATACTACCTAAAAGAAGCCATCTTTCACTAATCTAGCCCTTACTCATTCATTTATGTTTGAAAAACTACAACGCTGATAAATCATGGCACAAAATTTCTCAGTTGTATAGAGTATAAGGTTGTTCACTCTTATTTCATGTGTGATTATCTCAAATTTATTTTGTGTAGGATTGATATTTTGGGGGTTTTGTTTCTCCCATAGTATGTGGGAAAATGTTCACAAATAAAAGACATTCTATTAATATTGGTTAATTGTTTAGTTTCTAAATCATAATCAATAATATTTATATTATTTTTCAACATTTAAAAATTTTGAGTAATTTCAAAAATGATTGTATATAACTTCTCTTAAGAATTTAGCTTAGATTCCAGATTATGACTTATTGTCTAAATTAAAGGTAGGATTTATCCAAAATAGATAATGGTTTTAATTATTTATCCAGAACAAGATTATTTTAAAAGTCAATACTGGATCCAGATGGGAAAACAAGATGACCAAGTTTTGGAATTTTCATCTTCCTAGAGTAATACTGCATCCATGAAATCTTCCCTCATGCCTCAAGTTCCTAGTCCTCTCTCTTACCTCAAATAATTTATAATTACCTACTTATTTTCATGTATTGTAAAACTACCCCGTATAATGTAAAATTTGAGAGCTAGGGCTGTTTATTTATGGGGTTTTTTTTGTGTTCTTATTACTTGAAACAGTACCTGCATAAAGTGATTGCCTAATTAATATTAATTGAGCTAATTAATCACATGAAGTCTATGGTGAGGAAAGGGGAAAATATTTAGATCACATCAATGGAAAGAAAAAATATTTACTAACTTTATGGAAATATGAGGGTAGCACTTATTTAAAAGTGTATTTCTAATTATTCTAGTAATGATTTTTTAATGGAAAATATTGGCATGTGTAATTTCTGTCAAAAATTTTTCAGAGAATCACTTGTTTTGATTTCATTCAATGAAAGTGTTTATATATTTCTGAATATGCATATATATCCTAATAAATTTTTGGAGTTTGTTTTATCATTTGTACAAAGATAAAAAGATACTTCATTTCATCATTTTTGTTTATATCATTTTCTAGTACTCATGATTGATATCTGCAAAAAAAACATGAAAATATTGCAATTTATCTGATTAATACCATTCCAAACTTAACTGTTTAAGTTATTGATGGAAAAATGTGAGTTGGATGGATAAAAGACATTGAAGCTAAACAATTTCCTAGAAATCTTTAATGGTTCTAGATCAATTTCCACAATTAAGAGAACACAAAGGCCTGAAAACCACCTCTGGCAGCAAACTACTGATCACTTTGCCAAACAGAAATAGTTTTTGAAAATATAAACTCATTGGTAAAATCTTACAGAGAAATATGTCAGGTAATTATGAATAATTATACCTCATAAAATATGAAGGAGTGAAAGAAAAGAGAGGCTTAAGGAAACAGTGAAAAAAACCCACCAAGAAAAGTCATCCCAAAAATTAAGTGATGAAACTGAATAGAGAATAACAACAAATAAAAAATGGAAAAGATCTGTAAAGATTGTTTTCTATAACTAGTTCTTTTTTAACCAAGGACACTGTGATAAATGCATTTATATTCCAATATAATAGTTTATGTGCTTTTAATGTAATAGAAATAGTGAAGAAAACAAAAATTAGAAGTCTTTGGAATATTCAGAAGTCCATGCTCATGCTGACATAATCTGGAGAGCATCAAGACATCAGTTCTCAGGATTTCTACAAGTGTGAGAGAAAATGTAAAAAACAATAATTAGCTGTTATCATTACTCAAAAAAGTGAGTACAAAGGAGTATTAATAATTACTGACAAATAAGCCTAATTTCTCATACATAGAAAAGTTATCATGGCCATTATTGTTATGTGAGAAAAGGTGAACTTTACAAATAGAATTCCAAAACAGATTACAACTTTGCAATCACACAAATGGCTGGAATACGTAAAGGATACAAAATCTAATTATAATCATATATTTGTAGACTACAAAAAAGCATTTGATACAGTGGAATAAAAGCACGCTTTGACAAAATAAAACAAAATTACTTAAAAACTATAACAACATTCATGATTTTGACTCTTGGAGTGTTATAACCCCAATGTTCCTCTTTAGAAAATGACTTTATGTTGATTTCCACATACCCCAAAAGGCTGCTATCTTCTAAATGATATCCATAATCAAAAAAAAGAGTCTTGCCTAACCGGACATAAAATAGCACTGTGAAAAATAAAGTACTGGAAGGAGAATTGGAAGGGCCCAAGTTAAAATTATACTTAAGAGATTTATTAGCTATGTGAATTTTAGAAAAAAATAATTATAAAAATAAAAATGATAAACCTTCATATAGTATTTTAATAATATCTCATTTGATCCTCAAAACAATTTTGGGAGTCAAGTTCTATTATTATCCCCATTTCACAAAAGGGGAAATTTGAGTTAAAAGTCAATTGACTTGCCCAGAGTCTATTATTTGTTAGAAACTGGATTTCAATTTTATTCTTTCTGACTCTATGCTACAAAATATAACACTTATTTTATAAAAGCTACAAAATAAAGAGGTTGACTCTGTGTCTTTTATGGTCTTCTCTGGATATCACTCTATGATCTTATGATCTAGGAAGGGAAAAAATCCCGTATAAATAATATAAAATATAAATAATAAATAATCCCTTAAAATAAATAATCTCCACTATGCAGAGTAGATTATGAATTTTAATCAATAACCTATGGAACTAGTCTATCAAAACACATATCTTGAATAAATATCACAAATGGGCAAGGTGATAGGTGAATGTGAAAAGACTGCAAAACATTAAAAGATGGAATTTCATAGTATTTTTTTCTTCTAAAGAAGCCATCATATAAGTAAATATATGACCAGGAAAAAAAAAAAGAGATAAGTTGATCACACACAGCAAAAATATCCATGCAATGTCAAGAAAATGTGAAAAATACCTCTGATTCATTGTGTGTAATTCCTGAATCACAATTATGGGAAGATATGGATGATGATAACACAAAATGGACAGGCATAAATGGTTTTAGTATTCGTCATGAAAGGAAGTATCAAAATTTATAAGGTAATGTATCCATTATCATGATGACATCAATATTCACATATATTAATAATGTGTTTAGGCTAAATCACCTCACATATAATAAATGGGGTGACTAAAAAGAAAAACTAGCTTTTTTCATTAGATTTATTGAAAATTATCTTATATTTATTCATGGATGTTCCTTTTTCTTTAGATTGATTGATTGGAAATAGGACAATAGTATCCCTAAAATATATTTTCCTAAGTTTTCTTTAGGAATGCTATTGATTGCCTGTCCAACTATTCAACAGTCAGGGAAAGTGTAAAAAACAAGGAATGAAGGCAAGAATGTTGATTCACTTTATTGGTTTCCAACCCAAGTAATCAAGTACATGTTCAGCACCTGTCCTTTGATTTTAGTGAAAACAAAATTTGGAAGTCAGAGCAGAACATATGGTAATTTTTTTTTCCATTTATGATGAAATTTTTTTAATTTTTATTTTTTTAGTCAATTTAGGAAATTATTCCTTGGTTACAAGAATCATATTCTTTCCCTCACTCCTCTGACCCCTCCCCTTCTCATAGCCAACACTCAATTCCACTGGGTATTACATGTGTCCTTGATCAGAACCTATTTCCATGTTGATGTTTGCACTAGGATGTTCATTTAGAGTCTATATCCCCAGCCATATGCCCTTCACCCATGTGATCAAGCAGTTGGTTTGTTTCTACTCCCACAGCTTTTCCTCTGAATGTGGATAGTGTCTTTCTCATAAATCCCTACTGCATTGCCACTAATGGAGAAGTTTATTACATTTGATTGTACCACAGTCTATCATTCTCTGTGTACAATGTTTTCCTGGTTCTGCTCCTTTCACTCTGTATCACTTCCTGGAGGTTGTTCCAGTCTCCATGGAATTCCTCTACTTTATTATTCCTTTTAGCACAATAGTATTCCATTACCAATAGATACCACAATTTGTTCAGTCATTCCCCAATTGAAGGGCATCCCCTCATTTTCCATTTTTTTTGCCACCACAAAGTGCAGCTATAAATATTCTTGTACAAATCTTTTTCCTTATTATCTCTTTGGGGTACAAACCCAGCAGTGCTATGGCTGGATCAAAGAGCAGACAGTCTTTTAGTGCCTTTTGGATATAGTTCCAAATTGCCCTCCAGAATGGTTGGATCAATTCACAACTCCAATAGCAATGCATTAATGTCCTGACTTTGCCACATCCCCTCCAGCATTCATTACTTTTCATTGATGTCATAGCCAATCTGCTAAGTGTGAGGTGATACCTCAGAGTTGTTTTGATTTGTATCTCTCTTATTATAAGAGATTTAGAACACTTTTTCACGTGCTTACTAATAGTTTTGATTTCTTTGACTGAAAATTGCCTATTCATGTGCTTTGCCCATTTATCAATTGGAGAATGGCTTGATTTTTTGTACAATTGATTTAGCTATTTACAAATTTGAGTAATTAGAACTTTGTTAGAGGTTTTTGTTACGATTGTTTCCCAATTTGTTGCCTCCCTTCTAATTTTGGTTGCATTGGTTTTGTTTGTACAAAACCTTTTTAATTTGATGGAATCAAAATTATTTATTTTACTTTTTGTGATTTTTTTCTAACTCTTGCTCGGTTTTAAAATCTTTCCTTTCCCAAAGATCTGACATGTATATTATTCTGTGTTCACCTAATTTACTTATAGTTTCCTTCTTTATATTCATGTCATTCACCCATTCTGATTTTATCTTGGTGTAGGGTGTGAGATGTTGATCCAAACCTAATCTCTCCCATACTGTCTTCCAATTTTCCCAGCAGATTTTATCCAATAGTGAATTTTAGTCCCAAAAGTTGG
This sequence comes from Monodelphis domestica, assembly GCF_027887165.1. NCBI lineage: Eukaryota > Metazoa > Chordata > Mammalia > Didelphimorphia > Didelphidae > Monodelphis > Monodelphis domestica. Next base: position 157,879,932 of record NC_077234.1, read on the forward strand.
GATCTTTGGGCTTATCATAGACTATGTTGCTGAGGTCATTTACCCCATATCTATTCCACTGATCCTCCTTTCTGTCTCTTAGCCTATACCAAATTGCTTTGATGCCCACTGCTTTATAGTATAGTTTGAGATCTGGGACTGTAAGGCTACCTTCCTTCACATTTTTTTTCATGATTTCCCTGGATATTCTTGATCTTTTGTTCTTCCAAATGAAATTTGTTATTTTTTTTCTAATTCAGTAAAAAAAAAAGTTTTTTGGTAGTTCAATTGGTATGGTACTAAATAAGTAAATTAATTTGGATAGGATTGTCCTTTTTATCATGTTGGCTCCTCCTACCCATGAGCAATCTATATTTTTCTAATTGTTTAGATTTGGTTTTAATTGTGTGGAGAGTGTTTTGTAGTTGTGTTCATATAGTTCCTGTGTTTGTCTCGGCAGATAGATTCCTAAGTATTTTACATTGTAGGGTGATTTTAAATGGAATTTCTCTTTCTAATTCTTGCTGCTGAGATGTGTTGAAAATATATTGAAGTGAAAAATTTTAACAGAAACCATTTTTTCCAGTATAATATGTAACAGTGACCATTTTTGCAGAAATTCCAGCTACAACCACTATGAGGCACTGATACAATGGCTTAGTTTTTCTACACCTTGATTTTAAACTTTGATTTGTTAAAATGATCTGGATCCTATTTATATCACTAAAAGAGTGGTGACATATTGTTGGTTGTCTCTGGAACCGAGGATGACGATTGTCTTTGTGCGTTTTTGTGCACAAAGACACCTGTGCATGAAGATTTAAGTGGAAAAGTCGATGCACAGAGACAGTCCCACTCTCTCGGCTTTGGAAGCCTGGGTCCATTGGCACGAAAAGTCCTTACACCTGGAGACTTCCTCAGCTGCATTGGATGGCCGTGTTGTCTTTTGTGCTCCATCCCGCCCTAAGTACTCCACAGTGCCTTGCTGCATCGCCATCTCAGCCGTTGAACCTTCTTGTTGGTTTCTTCCGCCTGTTCCACAGAAGCAGTCTTCACATGCTGGGTGAGCAAAGCCCTAGTTCACCAGGGGTCGATGTCGACCCGATGGCTACCATCACAAGGTTTAGCCGGCCTGTCGAAGCCATTGCCCGAGACATATACATTATGTTATTAATATATAGTAATAATAACTTAATTACTAAAATAAATTCAACTAATGGAAGTTGTGCAAAAGAAATCAGAGATTTCCTCATTTTTATATAATGGGAGGCAAACTAAATTAATAATTAGGATATTCAAGTCCAAATCCTGGGTATAATTGGCTTGCTGTAATTTGAGGAACTCTTTTCACCTCTCTGAATTTTAATTTTCTAATGCTAAAATAAAAAAGTTTGGATTAGATAATTCTGAAGGACTTTTTCCATTTCAGGTTCTATTATTTTGTTACTTTAATCCAACATCTTCGTATTTCATACAAGGAAACTGAATCTTAGAGAGATTAGGTGATGTGGCCATGGTTCAACTAGTATTTTTAAAAAATAATTTCATATATTCTGTGCATGCACTAAGAATTTCCAATATGAATTCATATTGGCTATAAATTTTGGGTTCCATTTTGGAGGACTAAATTAGGAAGCCTATAGGTTTTGGTCAATAGGAAGGAAATGGAACAAAATGTGATGAGGATGAGGATGTTGGCAACCTTAATGGCTCATATCCATTATTATCATCAGCATAAATGCTTTACTGTCTCATTTCATATACTGCTTTTGTAGATGAGCTCCAAAGATCCAAGTTTTAATCTGTTAGGAATTTGTGGTATACAATCATCATAACCTATTTATGGTCCCCGAAGCATGTCAGTCTTAACATGAATTTTTATTATTTTGTCAGTTTCAAGGGAAGCAGTTATTTGTGTGTCCCAACTCCAAAATTTGATAGTTTCACCTGTTTTACCCACCAAAAATCTGCAGAGTTCTTTTTTAGGAAATTTAGGCTGCCAATTAGTGAAAGACTGTCAATCAAAATTGTGGTAAGGTAAACTTCCATTCTTATCCTATCTTATAGTTTTTTGGAGGAAGGTTAAAGGAAGAGAGAGGATAGATTTCCCACTCAGGAAGTCTAGTTGCAAGATTGGAGGAAATTGAAAAGTCTGTTTGTGAGAACATCTGGAGAAGGCAAAGATCTTTTAAAATCATCCATTACTGACTATTTATACTTTCCTTTGCCTTGGGCTTACCATAGGCTCCTTCTTCCCCTTTGCTCTCAGAGTTCCCTTGGCACCTTGGAAACGTATTTATGCCGATTGCTAAACTAAGGTTACCCACAGAACTTCAAGAAAAGGGAAATTTTGATGTAAAGGACCAAAAAAATGCAAGACAGATTGTTCCCTTGTTAAGTTCCCTTGGGATTCTGCTGCCTGTGATAAAAAAAAAGAGAAGAAAAGAAAATTATCACTTAAGAAGAGCCAAAGATTGCTCTTTCCCAGTGCAGTATTTGCCCTATAATGTGCATTTTCTCCTCTTCCTAGGTCATGACCATACAAAGAACAAATGGATCTGTATTCTGGACTCCATGTATTCAAACAAACAGTTTTGCATAATAATTAGAATAGTTGAATGATTCTACATATTATATCTTGTATTATAGCAGCGTCGACTCTTCCCAGTTATCCTACAATATCTGAGTATATTTTTTTAGTAAGATAGTAGTTGGGAGAAGGGTCAGGAACCTGAAGGGAAGGGTACCAAAGAAAGATTCAGGCACGTTTAGTTTAAGATCTCTGCCAAGCCAAGAGATCCACTCCAGGTTTTTCCTTCCGCTCGGCCTCTGTATTCTGGCTATGCAATGAGTAGCACGTTTCTCTCTCTCTCCTCTCGCCTTCTTTCTCCCTCCCTCTCTTGTACTGAGTCTCCAGGATTTCTCTCTCCCTATTTCAGGAGGGCTCTCACAGACTAGGGCAGCCTGTGCGAAGCTGAGCTTCCCCTGGATCCTGTATACACACAACACACACTCACACGCACTCCCATCCACAAGAACTACACGCACCGCGCACAGACCCGCTCACTCCAGTCTCTCCATCCTCCCCTCAAGCCAAGGCAACGCGCGGTTCCCACCTTCACTCTTCCACCGGCAAAGCCAGGCTTGCGGGGACTCCCGGATTTCTACTGCTCGGGAACTCGGATCGCAGCCTCGAACCCCTTATGCCTTTTCCCCCCATCTCTCTATTTTTCCTTTGGTTTGGGGGGATAGAGAAGAAAGGCGGCTGCTTTCCCAGACAGCTCTGGTTGGCTTGTTTGCCATCTTCCATCTGGCTTATAAAAGTTTGCTGAGAGCATTGCAAGAGGTCTGGGTTGCTCATCCCCTCCACTGGCGGCGGGGGGTGGGGGTGGGCAGGGGACAGGGAGGTGGGGGGAGGGCGCTGCTCACTCCGGAGGCATCCCGACGTTTGGGGCAAGGTGAAGACGGTGCCGGACCTGGGATTTATTTACTGAGCTGGATTTGCATGCTACACCATGCCTTCTCGGATCGGGGCTCTGCTTTTCTCTTTCGCCGGGCTGCTGCTATCACTTTCAGTCGAGGCGGATGTTAAAGCTCGGAGCTGCAGTGAGGTCAGGCAAGCTTACAGTGCCAAAGGATTCAGCCTGGTCAATATACCCTACCAGGAAATAGCAGGTAAGTGCTGGCGGGACTGGGGGACCTAGGAAGGGTGGAAGAGGGCTGGGGCCAGCCAGCGCGATCCTGCCCCTGGTCTCCTTTCCTTTTCCCCTGTTGCTGAGTTGAAAGTGTTCACTTTATGCAGAGCCTTTTTCTCCCGCACTCCCTGAGCCCGAGAAAGGTGGCGGGGGCTGCTCCCACTAGTTAGTTGGATCTCCAAGCTACCTCATTGTGTGCACATGCCTCCGAGTCTCCCCCCACACCTCCCCCCACAATACTCCCTTCCACTCTCTTCTCCCCGCTCTTTCTTCATTGTTGGTCATCCTTAGGCGCGAGTCGGGGGGTACTGGTACACGCTGCCAAAGGGAAGGATGTCAGTCACACTTCTCAGGGGGCAGAGGCCAGACCGAAGCGACTGCAGTGCTAGGCAGGACTCTGAATTAGAACCTTGGAGTCCGGGCTGCTTTCGCCTGGGCAAACTTATTAGAACTACTGCAGCTGCTTAGCAGGAACCACAGTCTCGGTGGCGCCTTCCCTTTGCTCTCTGGTCTCTGCGATGCCTGGGGTTGGGGTGGAGGAAAGATGCACAAGGTCTTCACTCAGTCTTCACACTCTTCTCCAACCCCCGATACACACACACACACACACACACACACACACACACACACACACACACACACACACACACACGGAGAGTACACAGTACACACAGTCACTCACTGCCCCTCTTTTTCCCGAAGAGGGGGACGCAGAGGTTCCCAGGACCAGGGTATAGAAGAGGTTCGGGTGAGGAGTAGCGTACACGCTGTTCCCTGGGTCTCTAGACTGAGAGTGTAATGTCCACCAGGGACTCCCGGCGCCCAGCCCCCCCTGGGACTGCCGGATGTCTGCAGTTTGGGGTTTCATTTTTGTTGTTGTTATTGTTTGTGTCTTAATAGAGAACCTGTTTCGGATCTTGGGCGGGATTTTGCCTGAATGTTTCTTTATGCTTCCACCGATTGCGGTTGGTCATTCATGGTTAGGCAACACCCCAGCCACCCTCAGACCTGGTTCCGCACTCCAACGTGGGCATTCTCTGTCTTTCCTAGCTCTCTAACGTAGAAGAGAGAGAGCTTGCTGTTGGGGGGCAGCTCCGGGTTTTTTTTGGGGGGGGGTCGGGTCGGGCGTGATTGAGAAAAGCAGCTTTCTGCTTTTCAAGAAGACCTTGAAGCCAGACCCTCTGCCCCGATTCTGAATTTATATCCCCCATTCAGAGACATATGTGTAATGCATAGGTTCAAACAACTTGATCTGCATGCATGCGTGTGTTTTCCGGTTCTTAGCTCCAACCAAATCTGTTCATCTCTGGGGCTCTGTGAATGAAACGTGTCCGGGAGAGATAATCCTTGGCTGGGAACAGAGCAGAGAGGGGAAAAAGAGAGGGAGAGGACAGGGGATGCTTGGGGAGGCGCAGTGGTGGCGCGGGCTGCTCAAATTGGGCAGCTCTAGTTCTCCGTGACCTCAAGAGGGAGAAAGAGAAGAAGCTTTGATACTTGGCCAATATAGCCTCTCCTAGTTTTACACAGCAGTAACTGAGCGACCAGGAGAATTAATGTCGCACATTTGAAGAAAGGAAAAAAGCCCCCAGTTTTCATTCCTCTTAGGAATTATTGTTACGTCATTATTATAGTCTTCACAGATTTAGTTATATGCACGTTTCAGCCTTTCACCAAAATGAACAAATTTACGCCAATTTTAGCACTTCAAAAATATGCCAGTACATCAAGCTTGAGGCATAGCTTCTTTCCACAGAGTAAGCCTTTACCAATTCAAAGCTAGAACTTGAGGTGACACAGAAGGCTGCTTTCTCATCCTTCCTCGCTCCTTCCTTCCCTAGAACCTCTTTAATTCGTTTATCAATGAATGGAGAGCTACAGTCCCCAGAGTCCCAGCTCCTCAAGTTTCTTAGTTCTATTTTCCCTTTGTTTTCTGATATTTCATTCTTTTTAATTAATTGATAAGAATCAGCTTCTTTTCCCCTCTTAAATCACGGGGAAATCAAACTTTTAAGACTTGAAGCATTTGGATCTCTTCTAAGAACTTTTCTTATCTAGTTATGCTGTTCCTAACTGCTTTAATACATATATTTCTGAATGTGAATTGAGAACATGATGTTTTTAAAGAGGATGTTTGAGGATTTAAAAACTGTTTCTGTGTCCTGAAGTGGATAATGAGAGACTGCGAGACTCACAGGAATGCAGTTCATTCCCACCAGAATGCAAATCTACTTAACAGTAGTAGAGACCGGATTAACAGAGTCAATAATTCCCATAGCCATCCTTAACCAAGTGGAATGTTGAAAACTTCCAGTGGTTAATATAAATAGGTCGGTAAATTGTTAACACCAAAGATTTTTTCTTTTTTTTTCCCCTTTGCTTTTTCATTCCTTTACAATTACTTGCTAATTGGCTACGGGTTTCTAGAATGTGCAGACTTTTGTTAAAACTCTCAAACTTTCTAGGACTCTAAGTGCATTGCTGATTTTTTTTTCCCTTAAAGCTGCTGTCCTTTGATGGTAGCGGACATAATCACTTACAGGTCACTGTAGGGTTAGAGGCACATTTGATAAGAAAATAAATGCATGGAAGATAATTGCATTTTACGGTTATATGTTTTTCACATGCTGTTGAATGCTTTTACAATAATTACTTAGGAAAGATGGCCTAGTATTAAATGGACACTGACTCTTTGTTATCAGCTCCAGTTTTTAAGCCTTTAATTACTCAGCATAGGTAAGAATTTTTTTTGGAAGTTGATCATTTCTTAGCCTTCTTTTCTTCTTTTGTCTCATTTGAATGTTAATGTTTGTTCAGTGAAACAATTTATTATAGCATTAGTCTCCCAGAAACAATGAATGAAGCCCCTGTCATTTAGATATTTGAGTTACTGCCTCTTTAAAAAAAAAACAAAAAACTGGAGATAGTTTGCTTGGTAAAATAGCTGAGAAGTAATAAGTCCATTATCCATGGTTTATTGACATTTATGAAAGTTTCACATAGAATTCACAATTGTAAAATAGTGTTGCCCTTTTCTGCCTGGAACATTAGAATTTTCTTCAAACTGAACAGATGAGGGATAATGTTGGGTAATGTAACAAGTTATACTTTCATACAACCTTTGGCACAGGAAAGACCTACCGGGATAAATGTAACCTATTCATCTTCTTCCAGAATCACAGTTAAACCACCAATGATGAATTAGAAATCATTCCTTTTTTTTTTACGGCTTTTAGGCTGAAAATAATTCTGCATCTAAAACTAAACCATTCACAATTTGCTGATTTCTTCTTGCCTCATCTTTAGAGAAATTGTCAACTAAAGTTGATCCCCAACTTCTTGAGCCTATCATAAGCTACAATACTTTTTTCAAACTTTTCTTCAACCTTGTCCCTTTCAATACATTAATTGGGTTATGCTCTCTTTGGTTGGCTTTTTTCCCCAACCCATTTTAGAGACTCTCATTTGATCTCTCTTCTAGACTAACATGAGGTTCTGAAAAGGTCTGATTACATTGTCACTATTGCATTAGTCTACATTTCTTAGTCTGTGTTTTTTATGCTTCTCATTTCATAAATATTTTTTTCCTCTCAACAGTGCACTGTTGCTGACTCATGGCCACTTTGTTATCCACTGACTTACAGGGTATTTTTTCCTGGGTTGGGGGTGGGGACTAGGGGAGAGGTTTCAGGAGGGTGGGGAAAGGGGTCAGGAGTAGTATTTATGCATATTTAATTGTTTATTGTATGTCCCATTGGTATAGCATATTCTTCTGAGCAGTTGGGAACATAATAAATATTTGTTGAATGGATAAATGCATGAACAATTATTCCCCTTGTATTTGTCTGCTTTGTTATTTTTTTTTACCAGTTGTATTATCTTGCGCTTGGTCTTGTTGGATTGTATTCTGTTTCTTTCTAACCACTTCTTCAATTATCAAGATGACTTAATTCCGAGTTTTATCTTCTAAGGTACAAGTCACATACTGTCTTCAAATGATTTAGCCAGTTGTGAATTTTCTTCATACTATGGTCTAGATGTGTGTCATGAAGAAGAGATTCAAAAGTGTTTCTAGATAAAGTCAAGTAGTGTGCATCTGTTGCTTTTCTTCAATCTACCCGATTTGTCCATTTGTTGGAAGGTTGTGTATTAGTCTGATATAATGTATTCTTTAGAAAGGAATGTAGGAGATTGATAGGAGAAAGGATGATGTACCTCAAGGAGCTGCAAAGGATGAATAAATTCCCAATTACTTCTCCACTTTGAAACTTTGTATGTAATTTATTACCAGCTAAGTCTTTATTTTCTCTCCTACCCCTCCCCTTTCCTTTAAAATTCAACTTTAAAAGCATTGATCTCTCATGATTTTTTCCTTCAGAATATAATATAGGGTCCATACTGTACATTTTCTTTGCATTCCTATTAACACACTCTCTCTGTCTCTGTCTCTCCTTTGTATGTTGTTTATTCCTGGCTAAATATTTATTTCTTCCTCTGCCCTCTTTCAGAAGCATTGGCCTCTCATGATTTTTATGTCATCAGTGATTAGCTTCTCCCCCTAGAATGTGTGGTCTATAGTGTAAATTTCCTTTATATTCCTATTAAACTTATATCTGTATAGATATATAGATGCACCTATACATCTTTAACTATGTCTTTATCTCTTTTTTAGAGTTTTGCAAGTGACATCTTATTTCATGCCTTGGCTTTGATGGAATTTGTACAGCCTTTACTATTTCTTGGGTATGCTTCCTTGATAATTTGACCTTATGTTCATTGGGTTCTTTTCTAAAAGACTTTTCTAATACCAAGTCTTTACTGTCTACTTAAGTAGTGTTTAGCATTTTTCTAGATCTTATAGAGTAAGGTGGGTTGCAGAAAGAGCACAGAACTTAGTACAAAGAAGTCTGAGTTTAATCTCAGCGTCCATCACTTAACAGGTGTGGATGATTCATCTCTCTCTCTGGTTTTAGCTTTCCCTTCTACAAAAAAGTGATTTGGGATAATTGATCAATAAATTTTCTTCTGGATCTAATATCCATAGATCTATTAGTAACAAGAAAATGTAAATTTACAACTGGAAGGAAAGAGAGACAATCCATTCACTTCCTTTCATTTGCAGGTACAGATATGCAAAAAAAAAATTAAAACTTGCATGAGTTGACAAGGTTGGTGGATGAGAATTCTGCCTTCTAAGAACTTAAGACATAGTTTGGCCAATAAAACTAACCCATCAGACACAATTAGAAAAGTAGACTTAATTTATCTGAAGAGCAGTGATATGGAAGAGGTTTGCTTGGCTTGGACACAGGTAAGAACTAAGAGTAAGTGGAAGTTGTAGAAAGGTAGACACAGGCCCATTCCTTTTTTTAGACTCTGAAAGTGTTAGAAAGTTCTTCCTTAAAGCAATCTAAAGTTGCAGTGCAGGTAGGAATATAGGTGAAGTTACGTCCAAATGAGTATACAAAAGAAAAACCATGACTAGCCAAAATTATCTTTAAAAATCTCCTTAATTGACTGGGTTTTCATTCCTTCTCAGTTGAAAATTGTTGATTTTTGACAAGAATTTTGATCAATATGTGGAGGCTAAAAGCCTTTTCTTGCCAAGTGTTGATATCTCTAGGCACCCAGTTATGGTTCATATTTTGCATTCCCAAAATTTAGTACCTTTTCAGGCCCCACCACATGTAATCACGCAGAAATGTTATTACTCGTTTACCTCAATGGAACCTAACTCAATGGGGGGGGTAATTTTGTTCTTCGATCAAAGATTCATACTGAAGAGGATAAAAAATTCAAGAAGGAGTTAAAAAGAAATACCTACAAAACAACAGCATCCACTCAAACCTTTTTTTTTTTGGCTTTGCCCCAGTGAGGGAATCATCAGCTTAGCTTCTCTTTGGTGAGAAGGATGTGGTTTACCAGTGCCCAGATTGGATATTCCTTTCTATCCCCTGGGGCCATAGGGAAGGGAGTCTCTGTTTGGATGGGAAACATGGAGCCTCTCATTTTGGGTGTGATAGGGCTTCTAGGCACTTTTCAGAAAATGAAAGTTTCAGGGATCAGAGAAGCAGGTTTCCAGGATATTGGCTCCTGTGCCTGGTTTATTGTCTTCTTGAGGCTGGTCAAGAGGGAGGAAGAAAAAGAGAGTGACCATAGCCCTGAAGGACCATTGGAAGGGGAAGTCATCTAAGGAGCATCATAACCGAACCTTTCCTAAGTGAAATGTGTGTTTGATGCAGTAATTCTGTATTGAGCTGAAGTCTGATTTTATATAACCAGCATCTATTTGTTTGGTTCTGCCTTCCAGAGAAATATAGACATCTAGAAGATAATCTTTTTGAAGACAGCTGTCATGGATTTCTTGATTATTTTATTTTCCAAGCTAAGCATTCCTAATTCCCATAATTCTGACTTATCTAATGTTATTTTGAGTCTTCTTGTTTTTAAAGTGGTAAATTACGTGTTATTGACTATAAATGTTTATCTAGGTTCTTAACTTGGGGTCCACATGAACAGAATTCAGGGCATCTAGGGATTTAGGAAAACTTAACATTGTTATTTTCATTGACTTCTGACTGGAAATTTCACATTTTATTCACTTTAGAAAAAAATATTATTCAGAGAAGGAGCCTGTAGATTTCACTTTACTGCCAAAGAGTTCCATAAAGGAATAAGATTATGAATGGAAAAAAATTAAAGCATTAGCTCATGTGCTGTGTTAAGAGATTTTCTTAATCTCTCCCTCTGTCTCCTTAAGAGGCAAGAGAGCAGGGTTTCAAAGTAGATCAGAACTGACAGGAGTTTATGAGCCAAAGCTGAAGATTCCATTACCAGGGAGACTAGGACTGAGGAGAGGAAGAAGCCTGCCCTCTGACAGGATGTTAGGGGGGACAGTTAGTCAGTGAGGAGAAAAAGAAGCAGAAGCTGATAGTCAGAGGTCTTTTGCCTCTGGGATCTTGTGAGAGAGCAGAAGATCTGTTTCATGACAGTTGGGCTGCTATAGAAAACTGATTGAAGGAGTGAGTGAGTGGTGGCTGTCCAACATTTTCACAAGTTAGGTAGTTAGTGAATCATTTATAGATAGTGTAGGTTAGATAGGACTGGCATGCTAGGCAGGGAAAAAAAAAAAAAACAAAGTGTCCTCAGAAGCCCAGAGGTGTTTTAGGAAATTTTAGGTAGTGTTAGGAATTTTAGGGATATTTATCAGGTGTAAGATTAATAATCTTTTTCCTCTTTTCTATCCTTTTATCTGTACTTCTTTCTTAAATTAAACAAAGTTTCTGTTAAACTGCTTTCCTCACTGTTGAACTCCTTAATTTCACCCTTTCAGCTGTAGGGAGTACGGCTGGAAAGAGAAAATGATCCCTTTTCTTAATGAACTCACATTCAAATATGGAAGTTACATATATGAAAATTAATCTGCAGGGTGGATGGCAAGGCCTGTTGGATCTTAGAGGGTGGTAGCAGGATGGATGATGGTAAGGTCTGGAGGTCTGAAGGATATCATTACAGATCAGATGACGATGGCTTAGCAATGTCTGGAGTAGAAGATTTCAGAGTGGAGGAAAAATTAGTGTGAGGTTAAGTTGTTGGGAAGTTTCATGGAAGAGATAGGACTTCACAAAATCATAGAATTTCTGAATTGAAAGGGGCTTCTAGGTCAACATGTATTTGTAAAGAAATTATCTCCATACCATTCACCATAGGTACTCATTCAGAAATCACTTGAAAATTTCAGATAAAGGGCAAACCACTATTCAGTTAGCCCATTTCACTTATATATATATACACACATATATTATATGTGTGTTATATACATATGCATACATATGTATGTGTGTATATACACATATGCATCTATACATTCTGTATATTGTACACATGTGTGTCTGTATCATTGTTTATATTAAGACAATTTATGAACTCTATAAAATAACATAAACACCTACATTCATGTATTACATAGTACTACATTTTAAATATATCATACCTTATATTAAAAATAATCAGATAAGAATGAATGAAATAACTGAAACAATGAATAGCAAATGGCAAATCTGAAACATATTAATGGAAGAAATCATCACAATATCAGATAAAAGTAGAGGAAGTAAAACATAAACATCAGTTTAAATACTTGTTACTCATTCTAATTAAAATGAATTTATAGGGAGAGAAATGGCAAAATTATTAGATAAATACAACCAAGGAATCTAATGTAGTTTTCATTTACTCATGTTCTTTTAAATCTAATTAGCAAGAATAATAGCCATAGACAAAATAAAGGTAGACAGGTAAGTCATCTTCTTTGTTCATCTTGGCAAAACAAGATTCTGTTGAAAAAAAGTTGAAGGTAGAAATTGGAGGTCAGAGTGGTAAGAATTGGGGGAAAGATGGCATCACCATAATAAAGGATATGCCCAAATTCACAAGATATTTAATATCATTACCTCAACCTATACATTTTGAAAATGCCTATATTTAGCCCATTTGCCTTAGGACATCGTGATACTGAAATATGATTTAACTGAAGGATTTTAGTATCATGAAATATTAAACATGAGTATTAGGAACTAAGGCCACACAGATATGATGATGTAACAGACACACAATACACATATGACACATACATATGTATATATTATGTGCATATTATGTATATATATATATATATACATATATAAGTGTATGTTAATATTTCCTCTCTATTAACACATTAGCTCGTTTGCCCAGTGGATAGAATATTAGATTTGGAATTTGGAAAACCTGAAAAAACCTCAGACCGTTACTAGTTATGTGACATTAGGGAAATCACTTAACCTCTTTCAGCCTCAGTTTCCTCATCTGAATTATAAGGGTAAAACTAGCTTCTCTACCCCACAGCACAAAACTCAAAGCACTATAGAAATGCTAACTCTAATGGATTTTAGTACTCGTGAAGTATATATTACTACTAGCGATGAAGTATTTCACAAAATCTTGAACAGAATTTTTAAAAAGTTAGGCTTGATGTCGTAATTACCCACTTAAAAGTAGCCACTTGAGGACCTGCTCTCCCCTGTAGAAGAATAGGTCCTTAAAACCTTTTATTCAGCAGGTAGAGTAGGCACTGAATAATGAATGTTGAAATTTATTGGGTATGGATTGAGGAATCAGCTCTGTGTTGCTAACAGGGCAAGCCATTGCCAATATCCCCCCTCTTAATCGAAAAATGAGAAAGACTTTTCCAAAATGGCCATCTGATTTGCCATAATGCTCATAATTGAGAGGCTATGACTTTACCTGAAGACCTCTAGGGATGTAGCCTGAGAAATAGACCAGACAAGACTTCAGGGGGAAATGTTTAGACCCAGCTCCTTTCTTTCTGGTGCTTTATTTCTTCCACTTACATCCTATTTGATTGTAGCTTCTAATTCAGTGCTTTCCCTCTTTTATGATGAAAATTGATCCTGTAAAAAATTGTCTTTCCACCCAGAGTTTCTTGGGATAGTGACACGCGTGGCTCAGAATGTTGTACCGGGTTGCATCTCACTTGAGAAAATGGACACCACTGTCTTTAGGAGAAAGATGCCTAGGGTGGGGGGGATGTGGGAGGGGAGCTATTTTTATAAATAGTCATACAAGTGACCTTTCAAGAAAATATCTAATTCAATAGAAATATTTACATATTTTATGAAAATGAATTCTGGAGTTGGAGAATATAATTTTTAAGATAACTAAAGACCCTAGCAAATAGATTAGAATTAGATGACAAATTGGTACATGGGAAAGGATGGATGTGGGGAGTGGGTTGTGTGACATGAGGTCACATATAATAGATGATCAGCTCTAAAGCAGTGAGGGGAAAAGGGGCAAAAGCTGCAGCCAGGTCACTGTTCTGCCCACCAGAAAAGAGAATGACAGCACATTATCAAATGTTTCATCAGTAACATTATCATTACCACATTAATCAAGTGTCAACTGACTGACTACTGCTCTTGTTGTTTTGCTAATGAGACCACAATTATGGATTTGATCCTGAGAGGAGTATCTTTACATAGAAAAACTCCAATCTACAGGCTTCCCCCTAACCCACAGCCAGCCACTTCTCAATCATTTGCCATTGGCCAAAAGAGAGTCATAACTAACAATGAAAATATGCCTGTCCCCGTTATTATTATAAAAAATGTTTTACACCAGGAGAATAGATCATCTTCATGTATTTAGAAAACAGCAACTGGGAAAGACTTAGCTTTTCCTATTCACTTAGATTTGACCCTTTTTCTCAAAGAACTTTGTCAAATAAAACTAGATTGGAGACATGCACACACATGGGTGCATATATATGTGCAAGTGTGTTATACATACCCTCAATATTTACATATATGTACGCACACCCACCCTTAAGTGCCTGGTAAAAAACGGTGACAAATAGCTTCAAATGATTATTTTCCCAGTGGGTCAAAGTAGCTCAAAGTTAATAGCATTTTAAAATGATGAGAATATATAAATGGCAGTTACTTGAACAAAATCACCATGCATAAATTATATCCTGTTTTAAAATACATGTCTTGGTTTTTCTTTGCATAATAACTTGTGCTAGTGAATTCTATAACTTTGAAATTTTGAAAGACCCAAAAATGATTAAGATCTGTAAAAATGATGAACTCTTTGTAAAAAACAAATAGGGTTTTATTAATCCTTAAAGCCATCATTTTTTCCCTCATGATATCTTAGACTCTTAGTCTTGGTTAGATGACAATTTACATAGTAGAAGTAAATATTTCTGCAAGAGAGATTTGAATACAAACACACTTGTGATGAATGAAACGCACCACATAGTCTTTTGTTGCATCTTTTCCTCAGTCTTGTAATGAACTCTACCTGGATATCTCAAGCTGCTTTTATGTTACCAAGTGTTAATGTGTTAAACTATTTTATTGCTCTTTTACTACACATTTCATTATGTAATATCTTACTCAATACTGTTTCAAAGACATAAGGGTATCAAGAAGCCAAGAAGGTCAAGCACCAGGTTAAACGTATAGGCCATTCTTTTTATATGACTGTAATAAAGAATATGTTCATTTTATTTATATTACTACATGACTCTCATAAAAGGCCAACTTCAAGTTGAATGTAAAATTGCTTGTAAAATGGCACATCACATAGGAAATAATCAACAAATTGGTTTTCTGAACAATCTCGCTTTTAAATTACAAGTCATTCTTTTGGAATCCTTAAGGATTCTACAGTGTCACTTAGAAATCTACATGTTTTATTTTTCACTAGAGAATACATAAATGAAATTCATGGGTGCCAAGCTTTTCCCACCCCTATTTAATAAAGAAAAAAGTGATTAAATAATTTAAGGTAAAACTTACAGTTGAAATAATGTGCTATGCACATCACATTTCTCTTACAGCCCCAAAGCACCAAAATTCATATTGTTATAACAACTTAATTATATTTTTAAAGAAGCTACACCTTTTTTTAACCATTCCTACCTAGTGTTAATGTATTTTATCAATGGATATCACTTCTTTTCTCAGGTTATTGATCAATAACATCAGATTTCTGTAACAACATACTAAACAAACACCATATAATATAAAGAAAGAAGACCCCAAACTAGAAATGTCCTACAAGATATAAATTAAAACAAAATTCAATTTATAGAGAGTAGCACTCATTATCCATCTATATTCATTGATGTTGAAGATGGGTGATTTTGATTGTCCTGAATAATAATTAAGATGACTTTTCTTTATTGAAACAAATATCCTATTGCTAGCCTCTCTACTACTAAATAAACAAGAAACCATAAACTATTTAAAATAAGACTTCACATATAATTTTAGTCTTTAATTTTGAAGCAAGTTTGCTGATGAAACCATTCATACTCAGCAATGTAGTTTTATTTAACAAAAAAGTTCCCAAAATGCTTTATTTCTTTGAAAAACTTATTTTGGGGGGAAAAGAAGTATTCCTCATGATGACTGTAATCTGTAAGGACAGAAGCAAAGGCAAGCAAGCCTAAAGCATATTTTCCCCCAGTTTAGTGTTTCCCCAAACTAATGTGACTAAGTTTGATAATCCTGACTTTAGCATAAAGCTTTAGACTCCTGTGAGCTAAATTGAGTTAATTTCTAGTCCCAGGGCACCTTGGGAGAGAGCAGTGGCTGCTCTCTTCTGGCAGGTACCATCATTGTCCAGAAGGAGTCTCCCTTGTGTAATGGCAGTGCGTAGGTGCTCTACCTTTGGCCACATTTCAGCCTGCTTACTGTGGAATTGATTTTCACGGCTCATGACAGAAGCTGTTTTCAGCCTATGAAAAGGAAGTAGCTGGGACTGATACTTCTAACACAAACAGCAAATTGCTCCATGGATTTCGAGGTCTGTTACCTTAAGGTTCTAATGGCCTTTTAACAGTGCTTCCAGCTGAGAAGCAGATGTAAGGGCTACTGAACATTGAGAGCTGCTTGGTTGTCTTTTGCTTCTCCCCCTCCACTTCTGAAAAAATAAAAAACAACAAAACAAAACATTTCTACAGGCATTGTGCTGAGACAGCATTCTTGGAACTCTTCAGAGTTCACATTAGGTTTGAAAAACTGAAAAAAAAAAATAGGGAAGGAAACATTCTAGCCCTGTGTTTGAAATCTACCACCCAAATGTGACTTTGTACTATGGAAGGTTTGCAATTATTTGGCATTATGTTCTCACTATCTCAATCTTATATTCGGTCATTTTCCTGAATAATATAAACCATATTTTTCTGTTTCATGGTATAGATGGGTAATTCTCCCTCTATTTTTTTTTAAGAAAGAAGAAATAGTATAGTTTAGGGACAGTATGGTGTCCCATTGGATGGAGTGCCATCCATGGTATCAGGAAGAATGGAGTTAAAATTCTTCTTGAGACACTTGCTCTAGTAAATATATCACTTAACCCCATTGTCTTGAGTTTCTCATCTTTAAAATGAGCTGGAGAAGGAAATGGCAAACTACTTCAGTATCTTTGCCAAAAACAAATCAGTAAAATGTACATTGTATGCTTTAATTAATGCAGATCAAAATCTATACATATATATATATAATTTTCTTAATTAATATTCAGGATGAGAGAATAAGAACTGAATAAACCACACATGTAATCATTTCTGTTTCAGAAAAACCATTCATTTATTTTGAATATGTATATCATTATTTATGTACACATTGTTTCCTATGATAGATGGAAACCCTTTGAGGGTAGATAGGGAGACAGGAATGATTTCCTTTTTGTTTTTTTCTCTCCAGCATCTAGCACAGGGTCTGGCACATAGTCTTTTTTTTTTAATGCTTGCTTTGTTGGTGACTTTTTTTAATTGTTAAGATTTTTATTGTAAGTCCAAAATTATGCTCTTTTAACCTCAGTTACATCCACCTTGGAACAAATATTTATCTCTTTTTGGGGAGAAGTTAGAGAGGGGACATATTCTTTTTGGGAGATGCTCATGCAACAAATGGAAATTCATCTATATTATTTAAATATTTTTATATTATTCAAACTACATTTTAGGAGCCAGTCATAAAATTCTAACATGACTCTTCATTCAAAATTCCTGGAGACAGATGTTTTTTAGTATTACAGGGATAAGATCTTGGTTCTGCCAAAAGATTTGCATGTGGTGTAGAAATACTGGTAAATATGATACAGTAAACATTTTAAAATGACCAGAAAGGTTTTTCTTCCAGTTGAACTGCCTTCCTAACCGATCTTCATGCCTTAAATTTTATCCACAGCCAGTGTATCCTGTGATCCACATGTTGCTAGCAAAATAATCTTAAATCTGTTTCGATTGTGTAATGCTCTTGTTTAAAAATTTTCAATGGGGTGGGGGTGGGGGTCAGCTGGGTAGCTCAGTGGATCGAGAGCCAAGCCTAGAGACTGGAGGTTCTGGGTTAAAATCTGACCTCAGACACTTCCCAGCTGTGTGACCCCCCCCCCCCCCCCATTGCCTAGCTCTTACCACTCTTCTGCCTTGGAGCCAATACACGGTATTGACTCCAAGATGGAAGGTAAGGGTTTAACATTTTTTTTCCAATGGTGCCCACTACCTACACATTAAAATCTGGAAACCTTAGCCTGAAATTCAAGGCCCTTAAACATCTACCCAATTTATATTTCTAACAATATTTCCACAAACTGATGTTCTGCCTTCCTAATCATGATTTGTGCCTACTATGTTTTATATTTCTTCATCCTTTTTCCTTTCACTTTTCAATTAAAATCTTATCAATTCTAATCCCTTCTTCATTATGCAGCTTCCCTGGCATACTCCAACCCAGGGTTAAAACTTCCTTTTAACATTTAAGCCATTTATTTTCTTTGTCACTTACTTGGAAATGGATCTTCGATGTACTATAATGTGACATCCCTTGTATTACATTGAACCACTTTTAATCACTTGTGTTATTTCACTTTCATATGTTTATAATAACTAGATAAAACCCTAAACCAATTAATTTAAATTTATTGAAGGCAGGGGTCTTCTTTTATGTTTAATTTTATCTTTCTTAGTGCATATTGCTGAACATGGTAATTGATCAATTCATATTTGTTGGTTGATTGATTAGAAAGATAAAGAATATGTGTTTAGTTAGATCCAAACAAATTTCAACAAAGGAGATGTTGACCTAAGTTGTGAGACAGATTTCTCATTTAATTTTCCTTTAAATAAATGAAGTTCTTAGGCTATACTGATTGAAAATTAGCGGAAACCAGTTTGAACAAGTATAGCTAATAACATTTTATCAAATTGTACTTTCATTCATATTGAATATATTTTAAATTATTATATTTCTTAAAAGCTACATGAACCACAATGTATATGTGTAGGACTGTCTTTAGAAACACAAAGTAAATAGTTTTTGTAAAAATACTTAAATTAACAAGTGCAACAATTTCAAATATCCTGAAATTTAATAAAAAATATAATATTTACTTTACATTTAATGACATTTACAACAAGATGACATTCAAAGAAGAAGAGCTTAAAAGCCAATGGCCAACAGTAAAGAGATCATAATTGTAACTATCTTTGTAATTATCCTTTTTGCAATATAAATTTTGAATAACAGCTTGTACTACTAGTGGCTATATAGTCTGCACTGAGAATTTATTGCATTACCCTTTTGAAAATGGCTTTCAACTTTGGGGCCAACAAGGACTTTGTGCTAAATTTTAGAGGGCAACAAATGTAGGCAAATGGAGAAATTTCTCCCAGAACTAGTTTTCCTCTAACTTAGTTGAAATGATTTTAATTATTTCTTATATTATTTTCATGTCATGTTACCATGCTGATTTGAAGGTTGTGAGCTGCTTGTTCTGGGTGTCCATTTGTGCTACTTGCTTCCTCTCTATTTCCTGCTGTTTCCTCCAACTTCCAAAATGCTACTTATGACTCAATAACCTACCATGATGCACTGACCCATGACATTTCCAATTGCTTAGTTTCTTGAAATAACCTTTTTACTAATGCTAATTAATAAAGAAATTAGCAAATGTTCATTTAACTAATGGTACAATTCAGAGCTGAAATCTTAATTGGAATAGGGACTGGACCTATGATTTCATACCAATAAATAGGGAAGTTTTGGTCAAGGAATATCCGTTACCAATGCTTTTTGGTAATTCATAGACTTAAGAGAATTTCCTTATGTGAGTTCCATTAAGTATGTGTCACGTCTTCCAGTTTTTAAAGCCAATTCTTTACTATATTATGCTGATATTATTAATACAGAGAGCTAAATCCCTTTCTTAGATATAAAAATCCCTAAGTATCCTAAAAGCCTAATTCTGGAAAGCTCAGTCACTTGGTGATCTGTTCAAGCAGAAATAATAGGCCTACATCCTTTGCAAATATTGTACATGAATTTGATTTTAAGCCAAAACACCTACTTCCCACATATCCTACATACAGAGTGCCCCAAAGGACTTTGTGCAGCTTTAAGCTCTCATTGCTTTTAAATAAAAATTTTTAATTAGCTTAAATTTTTTTGCCTTTGGTCTTAGAGTCAATACTAAGTATCAATTCCAAAGCAAAGTATGGTTAAGGGAAAGACAAGTGGGACAAGTGACTTGCCCAGGGTCCCACAGCTAGGAAGTATCTGAGGTCAAATTTGAACCCAGGACCTCACATCTCCAGGCTTAACTCTTTATCCATTGAGCCATATAGCTGTCCTTTAATAAGCTTTTGAAGCTTAAAACTGTACTAACGCCTTAGGGATATTCTGACCCTGTGATTTTCAAAGAGGAAACATCATAAATATAACCACATTTATCTCATGTATTCACCCTTGTTACAAATTATAGGTTAATAGTCGCATAGAGATTATAACTGTATGTGCAAACAGCTTATAATTTAATCAGTATTTATTTACATTTAATTGTGGAAATTTATGAAGTGCTTGTCTGTCATAGTCTCCTGTATTTAATCTGTTATATGCATAAGCTGACATATAATGATATTAATGATGATGTAATTTTTTTGTAGGAAACATCAACTAAGGACATTAAAGAAATAAATACTGAATATGGTTTATTTTGTTTATTTTTTGCATTCTACACATTCTGAAAAGTTAGAACTCTGACCATTTAAATTATCCTTCCCTTTCCAAGTTTTGCACATGTGGGTGTTTTACCTAAGTTTTGAAAACATAAAAGAAAATTGCAGAGGGTGCCCAAATAAACGAATTCTCCTTTAAATAAAAGCCTTTTTTCCCATTTGTAAAGTGTTCTCTGTTAGAAGTAACAGCTGCAAAAAGCAGAAAAGGCAGAACACACTAATCTAAGTTGTAAAATATGTTTTGGTGGCTCAACAGAGATTTAGCTGTTTCTGAGCAGAAAATCAAAATCTAATTTAAAAATGAAAGTATTTAAAAGCATGGCACAAGGGAGCTTTATTTATCAAATTGGTGAAAAGCCAGGAGCAAAGTATACTTTGACTGCTGCTCTTATAAGATAGTCTGTCATGCTGGCTATATACTAGTAATGAGCTTTGTTAATTGAATATCTAGCACACAAGTAGAATGCATTGATTAAGTGCAAACACCTGTCTTTTTCAGGATACCATCACTGAGGAAATGAGAGAATTATCAAAAACTATTTTTAAACAAAAACAGTTGATTCTTAAAATTTATTTTTAGGGATTTTCAGAAATTAGTATCTGTTTTCAAAAAAAAGTTAGACATTATCTTCCTTTTGGAATGAGTACATTTTTTCCTTGGGGCTCAAAAGAATACATTCATTTTATCATGGTTTTTAGAGTGCAGAGGATTTTTCTTAGCAGAATACAGTAGAGGTACGGTTTCAACCATCCTGTATATAAATGCCATAAGTGAGTAATTTGAGATCACAAAATGTAAAAATATTTAAGTTATTTTGTTCTATGAGTCTACATTTATCTGAATTGATATACTAACTTGGATAGTATCATATTTAAACTAGAGTTCAAGGTTCTAGATGTCAAAGACCTTGATTTTTGTCCTTATATATCCCCCTGGACCAACCACTTAAATTTAGATTTTTCAGTTTCAACCATAATTTTAACATTTACAACAGCCAATCTTCATATTATTCAAACTCAAGAACTCTTTCATGCATGGTGATGATGGTGTTATTGATGATGGTATTTCTTTGAAGCAACCTCCCTACTAACTATTCTTGAGTCTCTGGAGCATTTAATTTGAATCTACCATACTCTGCTCTCCAAAAGGATTCTTGATCTTTTGTAGCAACTAGCAGACCACTGATGGTACCACTTAGAAATGTGTTCCCCTAAGAATATGATTTCTTGAGAGCTTATGGTAGTCAAAGGCTGAATGCATATATTTGATTTAACATTGGGTTGCTAGAGTAATATCTTTAATTAAGCTGAAGTTCTTAGAAATTGTCAAGGACATTCAGAGATGTATGGAATATGGCCAAAATACAGTGGGCAAAGTTTTGAAGGCACTATATGATGGGTGGTATTCTTGTCAAAGGGTAGGAATCAAATGGAACAATTCAAATGTGACATGTACATCTTAAGTGATTAATAACAAAGCCCATGTTGTTTAAAACAATTTAAACTTAAAATCCAAGCAAAAGATTAAAGAATGAATAATATTCATTCTTTTTCATTTTCAAGATGTCCTTTAAAACACTATCAAATCTTACTGGGACTGACAGAATAATTTATGAATTTATTGTAGGAGCATCTTTGTAGGAAGTTAATCAGTGATTTAGAGTTTGAGATTGCTTTTTAAAGCAACTCCAATGGGACACTGTAAGTTATCATCAAAAGTATCATTTCTATGAGTACAGAAAACATCACCAACCAGTAAGAAATTAAAATTTCTTTACATCTTCCATGCCAAACTCTACATGTTGAAAGATATTTAGAAAATAAATACGATGAAACATCTCCCAAGAGACTTTTATACAATTCCATTCACTTTTGTACCAGAATGAATCAACTGTATTTTTCTACAGTCATAGCATTTTAGGGAGTAGACTTGAAGGTTTCGGAGGACTGATTTATATTCTTCTATTTAATTTATATTTCATGTAACTATTTTTGGGATAGTCTTATTTACCTAAGGTTGCTGGATTTATAGCTATTTTATTTTTCCAAATATTTTAGAATATAGTATTTCCTATCTTCAAGAAAGGGAAATACAAAAGGGAAGAGAGAAGAAACACATATACACATATACACAGAGAAGAAAAAGCTGTCACTAGTTTTAAAATATCTCTAGAATAAACTAGGATACTATCTGTTAGATCAGTTATCAGTCTGATACTAATGTAACAACCCAACAGCTAGGTTGTATAGTTGATAAGGTACCCAACTTAATATTAGGGAAATCTGAATTCAGATCCTACTTTCAATAGTTAATACTTGTGTGGCCCTGGATAAGTCTTTTAACCTCTTTTAGCCTCATTTTCCTCATCTGTAAAATGGAGTTAATACTAGCATCTCACAGCCTCATTGTAATGATTAAATAATCTATAGGATAATCTATGTAAAATGATTTACTAAGTTTAAAGCCCTATTTAAATGCTAGCTTTTATTATTAATTACCCTACTTGATTTTGCTAGAAGACATCTCCATGGTTGCTTTTGAAGCATAGCCTCCCAGTACATTCATTAATATTGCATATGACTCCAAAGATTAGAGAGAAATATATATTCCCAACATTGAATTAGCCACTTGCAGTCTTTTAAAAAAAAGTTATTCTCATTCTTCATATTTGTGTAAAAGATGACTTCTCACCGATATCCAAATTCATGTCAGATACTTCTAAAATATTCATTCAGTTCTCTTTTGTGCATAGTTTGGTTTTGAATTATGTACAAGCAAGTATATTTATCTATATCTATATATGTATACATACACACACAACATAACTTACATTATATTATTCTGGACATCAATCAATGCCTGTACCTATCTAAACTGGACTGAAAGGAACAGATTCAAGGCCAGTTAATGACACTGTATTGTGTTATGCATCATCGAAAAGAAACCCAAGATGGCTTATATGACAAATTAGAATAATCACTTTTAAACTTTGTTCTTCTAAATTTCTGTATTCAATTTACTAAGCAGTCTAGTGTTAAGAACAGGCAAATTTGTTGTTCATGTTGTAAGGTTTAGAAAGAACAGACAAAATGGAGAAAAGAATACATAAGACACAATATTCTCATTTTATCACTATAATTTATTTTCATTGAATTCAGATCCACAGTGTTTCTTTAGCAAATAGTTATTTTCCAGTGTTTATGTTCATATGATATGGAACATCTGAATGAAAGTAAGAAATTTAGTCAATCTTTGGGATGTATATACAAAACATCAGAGTGCTTAATGTAATATTTCACTTTGTTTTAAATGTTTTTGTATTAAGTATCTAGCAGAATTAATTTAGTAGGCAAAAATACTTTCAAGAATGGAATTTTTCACAATCTTTTTTTCCTAGTTTTCAAAAGAAGGGCACATTTTCTGATGTAGCCCATGTGCTGCTAGACTCTTGATTTACATGAACTCCATGGTTCACTCTCAGAGGTCAAATGTTTTTGGATGATAGGTAAACCTCATTTGTCTTGAATCCTCATCTTGACTGGGGAAAATTAAGATGATCTAAACCCAGATTAGCAGATCAGATGAAGATTTCACATTTGAAAAGTAAGATATTTAGTTGAGACTAAAACAATTAGTGTGGAATAGTAGAGAGAAGCAAGAAATTAGAATTAAGATGACCATAATTCAAGTTCAGACTCTTCATGACCAAGTTGTTTATTATCTCAGTGTCATAAGAAACTCTCTAATACAAATAGAGCTTTTTGCCCTATTTTATAGAAGGAATTTCCTCACCAAAAGTTCCTTGTACTAATTAAATCACAGATCCAGGAAAAAAAATAGTGAAGGAATAAGGAAAGACTTTTCACATTTTGGGCTTATGGCAAAATATGAGAAAGCTTACAATAAGACATACTATTTTATAAATGGATATGTAATAAAAGTCTTTTCCATAAATAGTATAATGGGTTTCAGGAAGATTTTAATCATTGAGGGGATAAATTTCTACTCCCACCCTCCTACCTCATTCCTATGTCATTTATAGTAGGTGATTTTCTTTTTCTTCTTGTTTTCAGTAACCACCAAAAAAGTAGATATAAAGTTTCTTTCCAGCTCCTACTTACGGTGCTGGATTCTGAAATTCCCTTCCATGTAATTCCCATCCTGAACAGGTATGTCTTCATGCTAGAGTATATATCCCATGATATTGATAATGTATTCCATACTATTTTTCTGAGGAAGATGGAGAGATATGGATTAGATGTATTTATAATTTATAATTAAACAGTCAAATTAAAAAGTAGTAGTTCAATGACAATACAACAAAAATTTTCCAGAATAAATCCTTAGGGATCTGTGCTTGGGCTTGCACTATCTAAAATTTATATCATTAACTTGGATACAGTCATTTATGATCTACTCATGAAATTTGCAGATGACATAGCAGGGAGGGACAACTAACATAGTTGATGATAGAGTCAGGATCTAAAAATATCTTGACAAAGTAGTGCATTGGGCTGAATTCAACAAGATGAAAATCAATAGGGATGAATTTAAAGTCTTATACTTGAGTTAAAAAATCAACTTTGTAAGTATTAGACGGGGGTGGAATGGGTAGATAGTAACTGTTCTGAAAATGTCCTGGAGATATTATTGGACTCCAGGCTATGAGTCAGCAGTGAGATAACACAGATGAAAGAGCAAATTTGATTTCAAGGCAGCAATAAAAAGGGTTATCATAATGTAAATTGTTTTCCTCACAATTTAATTTGCAATAATGCCATAATGTACAGAATAAATATTTGGAGAGTGTTTTCCCTATTCCTTTGCCTATTTTTCCCTAAAAATTTTTATATGTTTAGTGTTTAGAGCTTTGATAAAGAAATTAATTTACCATACAGTGCAAATAGCAACCTACTAACTTCTAGAAATAAGAAAAAGATAATCCCATGGTACTTTTGCCTTTGTTGAACCTCAGCTGGATCATGTCAAGAGAAGATCAACCAGGAGGATAAAGGATTTTGAATTTATGCCATATGAAGACTGTTTGCAAGAATTGGGGCTGATTAGGTTGGAGAAGAAAAGATTGTGAGGGGACATGATGGCTATCTTCATATGTTTGAAGAAGGGCTGCATATGGAAAAGAGATTTAGACTGGTTTCATTTGGTCCCACAGGGTGAAAAGAGGAACAATATGAAGAAAGAGCTGAGATGCCAAACTAGACTTGATATTAGGAAAAAAAAACTTCCTATTGATTAGAATTGTCCAAAAGGGAAATGAGCAACTTTGTGAAGTGATAACCCTCCTTGGAGGTCTTCAAGCAAAAGCTGGATGTTTGCTCAGAACCTTCTGACCTTAAAATTCTGTGATTCTATGAAATATTATCTAGTGACTCCAAGTGAAAGACAATGATTTCTTTTATTTACTCTTTTCTCGTGGCTTTCTATATATAACATACATTTTAAATAACAGAGGAATGAACAAGTGCAAAATTAATTTGTATAGGCCTTACTTTTTAATTTGATGTAGTTCCTTATACATGTACAGAAGTGGTCAACTGAAGATAAATATGTAAACATATGAAAAAATATTAAACAGAATGAAAAGGAAAACTGATAATGCATATAATTGGTTTCTACTATAATTGCTTTTCCTTTACTAGAATAATTTTCCTTAGAGAACAATAATTCAATTTATTCTTCAAATATTAGTTGGCATAATGAAGTGTCTGTTGGAGTAAATAATATCTGAATAGTAACAAAAGATAATTTTCTATACTCATAGGTGACCTTTATTTAAAAATTAAAAATATACCAATATTAAAACTAAATTCTCATTTACTTATTTTTTTTTAGTTTTCTGGTTTTAAGAGACTTGTTTTATTGGTATAATATGTTTCCTTGAATTAATATACATTTTACTTAGCCCTCTGAAAAATTATTAAAACTTTTTAGTAAAGTTTAAAATTTCGGATTATATGGTGCATGATATAGCTGCTTCTTCAGAGGAAGAAGCTAAAAAGATGAATGGATTTTAAAATAAACTAGACAAAAAGAGACAATTTCTTTGGAATTCAACTATGTCATCTATTAAAAAAAAAGATTAGTAAGTTGATTGTTAAAGTTTCTTTGAGATCTTAGATTCTATGGTTTTCCTCAGTCTCCAGCCAGTTTCCAGGTGAGTAGCTAATTTCTTCAAGATAAGTGGTTGTTTAGCTTCTTTTTCAAAGATTTTCAGAAACTGAAATTAAGCAAATATAGTTAATGTGGTGCCTTATTCCAATCAACCTTCTCATCAATATGTTCTGCCTTATGTCCAATTAAACATTCTTTTGCTTCAATTTAAATTCGTTTCTTTTTTAGTCCTTTGTAAAGATGGGTGTAGATCTTTATAATCCAGTAGAAGTGGGAGGGGAGAAGTTCATCTGGTTTGTTTCAACAACTTTGCTCATGTCTCCTCTAACAGCTAAGCTAAGGGTAGAAGTGGCTCAAATCATATAGTTTCCTTTTTTTTCAACATTCTGAAATAAAATATGAGCAGATGGTAAGGCATACAGAATGAATGTGTCACTATAAGACATCCCAGATTTATCACCCTGGTCTCTGGAAACCAGATCAGTTGGACAATTTCTGTAGGTAGTGCCAGAATGAACGCCCTCATTTCTGACTCAAAACTCTCACTCAGCCTTATCTTCTTAGGACTTCTGAAGAAGTCACAAAAAGAGTTTCTGGGTCAGTCCTCATCAGCCTTTATAAGGCTATTCCCCCTTGTGGCAGCTATGATAAGATTCAAGGAACTCCTCTTAATCTGCTGGTAGCTCATTTCACATAAAGACTAGTACTCAGATGGTATTTACTCTTCACAGGAATTAAGCTGATTTTAGATTAAAGACGTGCCAGTGAAATTCTCCCCTTCCAACCCTCCCACAGTGTTCCATTGAAAGGACTCATCTTGTAGTCTAAAGTTTTGAACAATCCATTTCTCTAAAAATGCATATTGTTGTAGAGATTATATGTATTAGCTAGACTGCAGATGTTTCCTCAGCTGCCTTTGTCATCCGATGCATAAATAAAATCCAAAGGAGCATTTTACATTTATATCACTGCAGACCTACATTGATGGTCCCAGAGCCTGATGTACCACATTCTAAGAAGGCCATAGGGAGATTTTTGAAATTGAAAAATTGAGGCTTAGAAAGCAAATTTTAAAAATCTCTGACTCCACCCCTATCTATTATCTAAAATAGAATCATATTTGTAAATTGCTTATTGGCACATGTAAATCCTTATTCTCTTCCCCTTCCTCTAAAGACTATATGGCTAAGTCTTAGACATGGACCTGCTTGATTGTTTTTATTTTCTGAACATTATTTTATAGTACTGGATATTCTAGGAGCTCAAATATGTATTTTGTTGCCCAAAACATGAACATTCTACATATTCATTTTAAATATCTTCTCAAGTATTCAAGAATTGAAAGGAACCTCAGAGGCCATCTAGTCCAGCCTATACTTGAGTTTAAAAGTATCCTATAGGGGGCAGCTGGGTAGCTCAGTGGATTGAGACCCAGGCCTAGAGATGGGAGGTCCTGGGTTCAAATTTGATCTCAGACCTTCCCAGCTGTGTGACCCTGGGCAAGTCACTTAACCCCCATTGCCTAGCCCTTAGCACTCTTCTGCCTTGGAACCCATACACAGTATTGACTCCAAGATGGAAGGTAAGGATTTAAAAAAAGTATCCTTTACCTGCTACCTATAGACATGTATTTAAGAATTCCAGCAAAGGGAAGTTCCTTACTACTCAAATAAGCCCATATATTCTTGAATGAGTCCTTATTGTTAAATTTTTTTGAGAAGAGAAGATGCTCTTCTTTAGCCAAATACTGGTCCCTTGGCTGTGTCTTCTGCTATTGGGATAACAGTGTCAATGGTCACAGAAAGATAAACCAGAAATTAGAGTAGCTTTATGTTTAACCCAGAGAGTCACTTAAGAAGGTAGGAGTTTAGGCAACCTGATGTTGTTAGGAATTAAGGTCTTTCCTAAAGCCAGTATCTGGGAGAACCTGACCATAACCCTTGGAACCTCCAAATCATGAAGGTCTAAGAATTTCAGGTAGAATTGGGAGGTGGGGTCTGGACTTGGAGAATTTCTATTGTTCTCTTCTGAAGCTAGTTTTAACATTTTTGCATAGCTGAGACCACTAGATAATTAAAGGTAAGAGATAAAATTCCATGTTACTTGGCCTTTGTTGAACCTCATCTGGGGTATTCTGTTCTGTTTTGTGTTCTAAAAACTGGTAAACTAGATAATGTCAAAAGAAGGTCAACCAGGATGATGAAGGATCTTGAATCCAGGTCATGGGAAGATTGGTTGTAGGTATTGGGGCACTTTTAAATTTTATTTTATTTTTCCTTCTCTTTTAAAAATATTCCCCAATTACATGTATTAATAGTTTTCACATAAATTTTCTGAAAGTTATAAAATCAAAATTTTCTCCCTTATTCCTTTCCCTCCCTTACCTAAACAGTTTGACCTGAGTTATATATGTATTATCATGATAAATGTTTCCATATTGTTCATTGTTGGAAGAGAATACTCATATAACATCAAAACTACACAAAACCCCCAAATAAATTGAAGTGAAAAAAATAGTATTTTTTGATCTGCATCTGATTATGGAAGTGGATAGCATTCTTTCTCATAAGTCCTTAAGACTTGTCCTGAATCATTGTAATGCTGAGATTAGCTAAGCTTTCACAATTGATCATCAGATAATATTGCTGTCACTATGGACAGTTTCCTCCTTGTTCTGCTTATTTCATTGTGCAGTTCATGTAGATCTTTCCAATTTTTTTCTGAAATCATCCAGTTAATCATTTCCTACATCACAATAGTATTTTATGACCATCATATACCATATTTGTTTAACCATTCCCAACTGATGGATATTTATTTTAGATGAAAGCTCTTATGGGACTAGTACTGCTGGGACTTCCCTCATTCTTTGGGACTATATTCTTCCCAATTGAGAGAAAATGTCTTATAGCTGTGAAGGATTCCTCTTAGGAGAAATTGAGACCTTCTCCTGGTTCCAGGTCTCCCTAAGAAAATTTCATACATAAGAAGAATATTTGAAGGCAGAGATAAATGGGAGGTATAGAAGAATCACTTAGGATATGAAAAGTTGTTGAGGAGCTCAAAGCATTTTAAAAGTATTTTTAAGTCAGTCATTTGACTTTTATTCATTAAGCACATATTATGTGCCAGACATGTTGCTTGGTATTACATAGGTTGGATTAATGTGGTACTAAAATTTTAATGATTTACCAGAATGAAATGTAGAAGTCTATATCCAAATAAATCTGTTTGCTTATACACTTTCTCTTATGAACTTAATAAAAACGATACAAAGAGGAACAGATTATGAAATTTGTTTTATACCTACTGCTTAAGCTCTCAAAGCTGTCCTGATTCCTTTTAGGCATTGAGCACATGGACATAGCTAATTATATTTTTAAAGTGCTAATGTATTTCACAAATTTTGATATTGCTTTTCTTAAGGGAGCTCAGAGGAGAATAATGTGGATAATAGCACAAGCCAAAGATGCATGACAAAATTAGAAGGAATTGGAATAAAGTATTAAAGAAACAGATTTTTATGTGAAAATTTATATCCACTTTTAATGTTATGATCCATGTCTAATAGAATATGATGCATTCTGAAATTAGCCAAGCCCATTTCCAAATCTGGTGAAATTGGGGACTATTTCACACTTCTAGGATTGCTGGTCAAATCTGAAATCAGAAGGATAAACCTGTACCTATCTGAGAATTGACATTTTTTTTTATTTAGCTCTTGTCCTGAGGAAATAAAAAAAGTTAAACTATGTCTTCTCTAAGTCCTTGTGTAGATGAAGCTCACAGTCTCATAGGGGTTATAGAGCATCAGATTACTATAATAGTAGTTATGATACATAACAGAAGTTGAGGAGGCCTAAAAGGGAGGTTGTTATTGAATGAGGAGTTTAGATCTTCATCATCATAGTCATTGCATATGAACTGAACTCTTAATGATCAACGCAAATGTAAGAAACAAAGAAGGGATGAAGAATGTTTTTCATGCATAGGGAGCAGTGTGAACAAAGATATGAAAGTATGAAATAGCAAAGATGCTTTTGAGAAATGATAGTAGTCTAATTTAGAATGTAGAATACATAGAAGAGAATATTATAGGATAAAACTGGAAAATAAAATTAAAGTAGTACTATACTGTGTGGGACCTTGAATGTTAGGCATTGAGTTCTGATCTTTGCTTGGTAGATATTAAGAATCATTTCCTTTTTTAATTGAAATATATTTTTGTTTTCCCCAATTACATGTAATAATAATTTTCCACATATGTTTTTTATACGATAGGGTTTTATGGTGAAGTTTGGTTGTAATATATTTATGATATCATTGTAAAATGTTACTGCTGAGACTTTGTGATATAGAGTAAAGCTATACAATTACCTGTCAAAAGAAATAAGGACTTAATTAGGATAATATTGTAATGGAAGTTGAAAGGAAGTGGATGGATGAGAAAGATATTTTAGAGGAAGAACCAAAAGACCTTGATTGCATACGGTGGATGAGAGGGAGAAAATTCAAAGATGACTTGACCCTGAGTGATGGGGGGAGGAGAGAGTTGGTGGTGCCATTGACAGAGAGGAGATGTTAGTTATGGTATATAATTCTCGGAAAAGGTAAAAGTTTAGATTGGGAGATGCCCAGTTTCAGTTCTAGGGTAAGCATGCAGATTGTCTAATTGGCAGTTGGGAATATCCTTAAGAGGTCTGGATAGAAACAAAGATTTAAAGAGGCATATCCCCAATGAGTTTCTAACCCTTAGAAGACAATGGTTTTAATGTTCATTCATTCAAAATCTAATGAATTACATTGTTTTGTTTATTGTGATTATCAGAAGTAGATGTAATTTCATATTTGCATTAACTTCTCAATTGATTTGGGGGTGGGGAACACTTTTTAAATCACAAAGGACAAGAAGACCGATAGAAGGTATTTTAAAAACCTATTTTAATTTAATATATTTTAAATCTAGTAGTATCCTTAGATACCATCTACTCCGGCATCTTCGCAGTCTCTAATTTTGTATATAAAGAAACCTGAATAGCCTTGGTAATTTGATAAATGTTAAAAAAAAAACTTTACTAGTGATTTTTTTTATGATCCAACATGGTTCATATGGATTAAGCTTGTTAAATAAAAAATGTGACTTGGAGCAACTGGCTCTGAAATAGTTATTGGTGGCATGAATTTTTAGTATCATATAGAAGGAGTTTTAAGAATATTTTCCCTCAAAATTGAAATGGGAAAGAATGGCTGTTTTCTAGTCAAGTATAGGTTGATACGTTAATAACTTGATCAGAATTTAGGAAGATAAACTATCAGAGTTAGGGCTTTGCTGAGAAAGATCATTTATGAAAACCAGAAGTAATAGAGAGTTGTCTATAGCCCTGCAGGTTTTGCCATTCTGTGTGTAGTAAAATGTGATTTACTGCTCTCTATTCTGTCATGTATTACTCAAGAAATGAAGACATAGATTTTTTGTATGGAAATGAATTGAGCGAGGCATGTTTTCTGGGTGTAAAAACAGACTGAGACCCATGGTTCACTTAGCTTAGTTTAAAATTTACTGATCTATAACAAAGATAACTAATAAAATAAGGATTAAGCAGTAGTGATGACATTTGTTAATTTTCTAATAATGAAATGCAATTATATTTTTAACCTTTTCTTAAAATTATATAGAGAGCAAAATATGGTTAAGCTTCCATCATCACTATATGAAAATGTGAATAAAGCTTAATTCTAGTCAAGTGTTTTAATTAAATTCAAATTTCTTTGTAGTGTATTTCAAATTAATCTTTGGTTTTAAGGCTAGGAAGCTTATATTCCATGTGCATACAAGAGTCTAAAACTAGGTATATTTCATTAAAAGATGAAATGCATTATTATCTAAGTGGGCATATATGCACGTTAGTGCCTTAGCACATATAACCCAAACTTTTCTTGAAAAATGTTATATTAACATGGTATTTAGTAGAATTAGTTATGAATAATAGAACTAAGCATAGTAGTTTATTTAGATAATTTGAAAATGTTTACAAAGGTAAGAGTCTTGAGGTAAATGAGCAGCGATTCTAATAGAATATAGACAGTACATTCCTTAAGAGGGGTACAAAATGCCATAGGGTCACAAGAAGAGAAAAGACAATTTTGACTTGGGAGTGTTCAGGGAAGGCTTCTTAGAAGATGTTGCATTTGATGTGGATCTTTAAAGAATGTGTAAATTTTATTTTCATGGGATTTAAAAATGAAATTAGCAATAGAAATGAGCTAATAAAACCTACTCACTTTTCATATGAGGAAATTGAATCTCAAGAGAAGGAAAACAAACTTAACTAAAGTTCCACAGGTTGTAAGCTGCAGTGCCAAGAGTCTAAACCAGGTCTTCTAATCCTCTGTTTAGTCCTCCTTCCATTCCTTTAAAGCAAGAGCCATCATGATTTTAGGCTTATGGCAAAATGTCCACTGCGCAAGAAAATGAGTCTTTTGTACACTAATCCACAATAGCCACTCACAACAGATTTCAGTTATTCCATACTGAAGAACAATATACAAGTATGATTCTGATTTTCAGATAAAGCCAATCATGGTTCCCTGGCATCACATACTTGGCAAACTTTTTCCGGATTACATATTGAAAAATGCCTCCATCTCTTGTCACATTCTGAAAAACTCATCCAATATGACAGATTGGAAATTTAAATAGCTTAACTGACTAATATCTTTACATTAACAAAGCAGAACTTTGAAGGAAGGAACTTTGGGAAGCACCAGACTCATAGCACCTGGAGTTCAGGTCAACCAATAGGATCTAGTGAAGGTTAGTGATCTAAAAATGGGAGCAAGGACCAATGAGTTTTCTAGTAATGGACACTCAGAGATGAATTCAAAGGAACATTAGATCTAATGTAGGCTCTAAATTGGCAAATAAGTCCAATCAAGGTAAGCAGCAGAAGGGATACAAATAGTGGAAGAGAAAAGGTCCAATTGGTTCAGAAATCTATAGATTCTATATAAGCACGAGAAGAGGAAGAAGATTTAAGGGTAATAGGCATGTAGGTAAGCAGAGGGAGAAAGTAGCAGAATTTGCCTCAATACCATGGAGCTTGTTACATTCTTTCTGTATAAGATAGGAACATGCAACATACAGTTATACAATAAAACATACAAGTATTTTATGAAACTCTCCTTGTTTCTGAAGGAGATACAATTTTAAATATGACATAAGTCGATATTCTGGTAGAGATACTAGGAAATAAATGTATTCTACTTCAGTGAATTTGTGGAGTCGTTTTATGAGTGCTCCTTTCAGTTGTGCAGAATTCAACCTATCCATTCCTCCTCATCTGATTGTGTTCTTGTCCCTGCCCTCTTAAAAATACTTCATAGGAAGGCTACATTATATTCTGGACATCTTTCTTGCTAACCATTTCAACAGACAGTTTGTCCATTTATTATCCTTTGCTCTTGATTCATGACTGGTTCACTTTCTTTTCCATTCATAAATTCCTTTGATAATATCTTCCATACTATTTCTTGTATGGCATTTGTTATTGCTAATATTCTACAGCCTATTTATTCCTACCATATGTTTCTCCATTGCCCTTTGGGTCATCCACAATCTTGACTTTTCAGAGATGGTAGTTTTCCATGATTTAGAACCACATAGCATCACTGAAAGAATGTTGATGTTTAAAAGAATAAGTTTTTGTTTTAGGGAAAAGTTGATATCATTGAAAGCATTGAATATTTTTCCAAATGAATTTGCTTATCCTTTTTTCTAATTTTTGTGCTTATCTCATTATTCATGTACATTGTCTAAGATATACATATATATATCAACCCTTAATTTTCTAAGTGATTATCAGAACTTGGTGAATGAATGTAGCTTTTCATGTGTAGATTGATAGGGATATTAAATTAGGAGAAATTAATGTCTCAGTTGCATATTTAAGGTTGGTAATACTCATGATTTTATAAAAGCTCAATAGATCTTTTCCTTTTTTAGATGTCTTGAGAACTGACCCCTTTATAATTCTCTGAAATATTTGTTCTAGAATTGATTTAACCTTGCATGCTTGATCAGGTTTAGGTGACTAGATAAGATACCAACCTAGAAGAACTATATTGTATTTACAGGTTATTGTGTAATTGCATTAATGGATTTTAAAACAAAGTGTTCTTTGGAATGTGAAGGGAAAATTGTTATGAATTAGAATCTGGAGAAATGTGTTCTTAAGAACAAAATCCATCTATTTGACTGGTTCCTTCCAACATCCCAGATATTGTCCACCCTTTGTTTTGCCCTCAAATTACAAGATCCTAGGTATCTAAACCATCTTCACTGTACCATTTCAGGATCTAGGAGGATCTCATTCCTCATTAGCCCTTTCCCCTCTTCTCTCAGTATATTTACTAATGGTCCTAGGGTGGGTAGTTTGGTATTTATCATCACAGAGTCATAGCAGCCTTGAGTTTTCATTACTCAAGATAACTAGAGTTAATGTTTGAGCCAAAAAATATGCTAATGAAAGACTTCTCAGGAAAGGAGAAGATAGAAGGGGATGGACTGTGGGAGGGAGTGTTGTCAGCATAGGGAATAGTAATAGCATAGGGAAATTGAACTGTGCCCCATTGTTGGAGAAAGGACTTTTTTCCGCTATCAGGAAGGAGGATCCAGAGACTTTGCAATCTACACATGCATATATTAGAAGTAAGCACACATATATATATATGTATTAATAGATGCTATTCATGAGCATTCAATAAATAACAGAGAAAAATAAGCAAACATTTATTTTGCTTTCTATAAATAATAATCATATTCCTTTATTCCTTTATAAAAACAGGTTTACTTTTTGGCTAATAACCTTGTGAAAATAACTTTAAGCATATTATTAATGTCATAAATTTCTATTTTATTTGATGATACCAAACTGTTCATGTATGCTCATTTATTTTTATTCTTAGGACATAATTTGTTAAGTCATTTTCCAGTCATATCTGGCTCTTTGTGACTCCATTTGGAATTTCTTGGCAAAGACACTGGAGTGTTTTGTCATTGCCTTCTCCAGTTCATTTTACAGATGAGAAAACTGAGACAAACAGGGTGAAGGGACTTGCCATGGGTCACTCAGCTACTATGTGTCTTTAGCCAGATTTGAATTTAGGAATATCAGTCTTCCTGACTCCAAACCCAGCACTGTATCCACTGCATCACCTTGCTTCACTTTTAATGTAAGTATTTATTAAGAATTTTAAAAAAATAGAACATTTCTGGGTCAGTAGGCAATTCAGTAATTTAGTTACTTGAAAGATGATGGGAGTGGGAAAGGAAAGTGATGACTTTAGTCACTATGCAATTAATATATAGTTCAGGGATTCCTCTTACAGGAGAATTGGGGTATGATTCTTATAGAGGTTATGGAGAGTTGCAGTGAGACTTCTGACACTGAGTTGGTGAGCTACTGACCTAGAATACTTTGTATTCTGACTGCCTATGTCCAGAAATGATATCATAATCTTAGACACAGTGGATTTAGAGCCCAGGGATGAGAGGTTCCTGCTTCAGTGATGAGGGAAGTGGAGATGGAGGAAGACAAGAGGCAGGGCAATGCTGGAGCCAGCTCAAACGGGTTTCCAAGTAGTCGTTAAATTTTCTTATAAGCATTTATTTTGCTAAGGAAGTGTTCCAGTGCTAAAAACTGGGCCTTAATTAATTTATTGTTCTCACCATTTATGAGAATGGTAAAGAACATGTTAATGATATAGATCAGTTGTCTTGTGGTCATTCTTTTGGGGGGAAGCACATCCCTGCAGGAAGACCATTATGTTGTGTTTATATAATTTCTCTTTTTAACCAATGTAATTCAATCATATGATTGCTGTGACATCCGAAATTTAAAAGAAACATAATCTTTAGTATATCTATAGAGATTAATCAAGAAGTTTTTAGCCAGATTTTATTAAGGAATAACATCTCTTCTCCATGCATTTGTTGAATAATAGCAGGCATGTTATAATTTGTGAGCTAATCAAATATAGTATTGATTTCTTTGAAGTTCTCTTAGTAAGATTTTCTGATTAATTCTATAAACTAAGATAACTATATGTTTATCTTTTCTGAAAGTGTATTACTCATATTAAAATGAAATCTGATTTGTTCATCATTCTGTCAACCTGAATTATACCAGTACTTTCATGTTTATCAGTGGAAAAATAATTGATTTTCATAAATACAACTCTTAGATTTACATAGTCCTGAGGTGCTTTTAGAATCATTAAAGAAAGATTAAATTAAGTGCTTTATCATTTCTGTGTCAAGTGCATTTTAGTAATTTCTAAGTTTTTAAAAATAAGTATATAGTAATTAATCCGCAGTAGCTCATTCTTAGTCTGAACAATATAAGACTTTTTTAAAATTAAAGTTCTGAATAATTTAATAATATTCATATGGTCATTACTTCTTTATTATCCAACTTGACTTTTTGAAATCTTTGCCCTCTGTTTTAGAATTTATACTAAATATCAGTTGCAATGCAGAAGAGCAATAAAGTCTAGGTTCCTGGGGTTAACTGACTTTCCTAAGGTCACACAGCTAGGAAATATCAAAAGTCATTTTTGAACTCAGGACCTCATGTTGCCAGGTCGGGTCCTCTTTTCACTATACTACTTAGCTACCTCTATCCCAGCCAATTAAAAATAACATTTTAACTTTTTGGTTATGGAAGGAAGTCTTGGGGTGAGATTTACAAAATACTTGACTTAAATCTTTCAAATCATTGGAGACTCCTGAAATATGAACAATAAAATCACAAATCATAGCAATGAAAGAAAAAAAAGTAAAATCTAAAGAAAATAATGTAGCCACACATAGAACTCTAATAAGATTGGATTAATAAAGATGAAAAATATAGGGAACTGGAATAGATAATAAAAATAATGACAAAAATGGCTAAATCTTAGGATATACAAAACCTTGAAAAATATGCTATGAAAATTAAAGTGACTTTTATTATAATTAAAGTGATTTTCAGAACAAAGACAAAGAATAGAGCCACTCACAGATGGTAGTGAAAAAAATTGCATACCTGAACTTCTGTTAATCACTGTGACAAATTTCAGAAAGGAAAAGTTTACATAAAAACAATGAATGATCAAAAATTGTTGTTTTTCAATAAGACACAGATTTTCAAATTCTGAATTTCAGCTAATCTAAGTAAGTCATTAGAACAGGTACATGTTCTTGTTTAAACTGTTACCTTCTGTCTTAGAATACTGTGTATTGGTTCCAAGAGGAAGTGCAAAAAAAAAAGAGTTGAACATTGCAGGGGGGGGGGTGAAGTGACTTGCCTAGAGTCACACAGTTAGGAAGTATCTAAGGTCAAATTTGAACTCAGGACCTCCCTTCTCTAGACCTGGCCCTCAATCCACTCAGTCACCTAGCTGCCCCTGAGGTTCACATTATTAATAATAGCTCAAATAATTATACTATAGAGAAGGGAACTTGATAGGGGGAGAGTGGGGAGATGAGACTACTTCCTAAAAATTGTGGATATCCCAAAGTGAAATAATGGGTTTCTGTTTCTTGGGAATCATAAAGCAGAAACTAGATGACCACATATCTGTATATTGCAGTGGAGATGCTTTTGGGTTATAGGTTGAAATTGGTGGCCATTGGGATCCCTTCCCACTGTCATATGAATATTATTACACTTTCTCCTGTGAGTAAACTGGATAGGTTCAAAATCTACTGGTAGGGAACTTACAGTGGGAAAAGAAAATTAATTCACATTCAAAATCCTTCTTTCCTCCTAATCATAGTCATTTCATTTGATGGAGAACCTACAGAAGGTTGTAAGTGAATGCTTCAGGGAAGAAGTGCAATTTGAGAGGAAAATTGAAGGATGAGGCAGAGTATTGTATGTATTAGGTAGGAAATCATTGAATTATATGATTAGAATGGAAGAGTAGTATGTGTATGTACAGAAAAAATATATAACTTCAAATACAATAATACAGATTGTGAATATCTTCAATAATTCATCTGAGGTATCAGAGAGGAGCTTCTACAATTTGCCCTAGCCTTATTCACATATAATATCTGTGAATGATTCAGTAAATGAGGCTATAAATATTCATCTATTTTATCACTAGTAACAGCTGAGTTTCTGAATAGACAATAGGCTACAGAAGCCTGGATATTTCATGATAGGGTCTTTGCCCATTGATCTTTCCAATTTCATTACCATGTTAGATATCAACAGTTTGAGAGAGAAAAGAAATAAAGCAAAGAAATATTTGTGTTAGGCAGCCAGAGAATCAGAGTAAGAAATCTAAGTAATGGGTTTTATTAATATTTGGGGAGTTAACTTAGGCACCTAGAAAATGCTTCATAGTAATTATTCTTGTCTGGAAAATTATAGATTTCACACACACACACACACACAAATGCACATGTGGGCACATACAGGAAAGTGTGCAGGATTGGCCAATTTTAAGAGCCAGCAAAGTGTCTCACAAGCTTTGCAAACAAAAGACATAATTTGAAATAATGTATAAAGTTAAATGTGAATACAATGTTCCCTGGAGAAAATGCAAATAGGGCTTGGTTAAGATTAAAACTAGGAGAAATGATGTGATTTCTATGGGCAAAATTCGTCCAAAGTAGTTTCAGAAACTAGAATTTGAATTCTATCTACGTTAAATTGAAAAAAAAGACAACCTAGGAAAGAAATCACACCATTTATCAGTAAGGTAATAACAAATAACTAAACTCTTTCTTTCTGTGCAACATTGTTGTTTGCTTTAAAAATCTCACTTCCTGTGTCCTACTAAAAGTAAGAAGGATTCTTTTCAAGATCAAAGAAGACTGTGTTCTTTTCCTCCTCCTCCTCCACTCCTCTCTTCTCCTTTCATTTCTCCTCCTTTTCCTTCTCTTCTTCCTCCCTGGTTGCCGGATGTTATATAGACACAAGACTTTTGAACCTCATAAAGCTAGTTGTGAAAGTTTTGTATCAAAACAAGGCAGAAGGTCTAGTGGCATGAATTCCCCTTGAATTTGCTCCAGTGAACTGTGCTAAATGAGCACATAAACAATGTATTTTTGGTCATGAGTGAGAACTGATAGGAAAGTAATCTGGCCTTGGAGTCAGGAGTGAATACTGAATGGCCTTGTGCAAACTGCTTTATATATCTGGGTCAGAGGTTCTTCCTGTGAACCAGGAGGGGAGGGAGGGTTAGACTAAATGATAAGATCCCTTCTGACTGTTAACTTAATATACTTCTCACCACATAAAACATAAAGTGGTAGGTTTTCAGTGAAAACACATTGTTGGTGTTGGTCAGTGGAATAGGAACTCCTTGAGAACAATGCTTTCTTCTTCTTATTTTGTTTTGTTTTGACTTTGTTCTCCCAGCATCTAGCAAAGGGTTTAATAATTGCTTAATGTTTGTTGAACACCAAATGACTGTTTAATGAAATGTGTAAGAGGTAATTAGAAAAAAGATATGCTTTTTACCCTTATTAGAACTCACGTTTTATATTAACCAATAAATCAGTAAATTTACATTAATTATCTGTACAATGCATCAGGTTCTGTGTTAGGTGCTCAGGCTAAGAAAACAAATACTCAAATAGTCCCTGTCCTTAAGTTTACATACTCTGGAATACAACGTGGTTATATGTGCACAGAAATAGTTAGATAGAGAGATAGAAAAAGAGATTGAGAGTTAGAGAGAGAGACAGAAATAGGAGAAAAAGAGAGAGATAGGTAAATTTGCACATACAAAGATGCACACATATGTACATATGGATATACATCTATAAACGCATGCATGCAGATACATACATGCATTGTGCATATGAAGCACAGGTGTAAAATAACTGTAATGTAGTAAAATAAAAGGTAGTTATGAAAAGTGGAGATTAGCAGTTGCAGAATTCAGGAAAGGTTTTGCTTGGGTTGAGTCATAGAAGGAAGTGAGAAATCCTATGAAATTCATTATAATATATGTGACATCAATGCAGTTAAAATATTTTATACAAATACACATTGCTCCTTTAAAACCTCATACATCTAAAATACTTCATTTTCCTTTTTTAGGGTATAGACTTTAGATCTGGAAGTAGGAACAAGAGGCAGCATATTATATTGGAAACAGCTCTGAGTTTGGAGTCAGAAAATCTAGGTCTTAATTCTGTAACTGAGGGCAAATCTCTTAAATTCTCTCTATCTCAATTTTCTCATATGTAAAACAATGGGGCTGTAGTCGATTACATATTTAGCTGAAAATTCTGCGAAGGCTTGAGTAGATCTGATTACTTGTAACTTAGAGGGTTTTAGAAATGTGTAGAGAAAAATCCCTTCCCTGCTTTAAACTAGCACATTTGCATGGATGCATCTTTGGGTATACACTTAAATAATGGATGTATGCACTGCTCAACAGGGTGAATATCTTTCTACTTTTTTCTTTTGATTTCTAGGTACAAGAAGGTAGAATTAAAATTTGAAAGTTATAATTTTAGAGCTAGCAGGAACTTCCATTGCCATTTAGTTCAACCTTCTTATTTTGCATGAGGAAATAAAGGCCCAGGAATTTTGCAACTTGCTGGAGGTAGTGTGTCAGGTGTAGTAGAACTTTTTCCTGTAATTTTGTATTTGAAGACTGTATCTTTGTCTAAAATCTTATCAGAGTATAATCCCTTTTCCCATTACAATTAATTTAATAAAATTTAGTAAAATAAAAAAGTCATATATTGCTCCTGATCCCTTACAATTATTTGTAAAATTGAACAGGGGGTTGAGTAACTGTTTCTTTGAGTTTAGGATCAATAGTATGTTGTTGTCATTGTTGTTTTAAATGTATATGTTTTAAAAATATATGAGAATAACTCTCTAGAAGAGACTTCTTAGGGTCCCTGGAATCCATAAATATTCAGAAAGTACAATCACATAACAGGAAAGATGTAGCTAGAAGGGATTAAGCACTGTATTCATTTTTTCAAGCCTTCCCTAAATCTCATTCAGAATACAAGGAAAATTTTGCTCTTTCAGAATATGAATAATATTGTTAGCTTTGGAAGAAGAGATATATGGTTTGCTGGCAAATGAATTGGAGTCTGAAATAGGAGATATAAATTCTTGTTCTGGCATTGCCACAAACCAGTTGGGTGACCTTGAGGAAGTAATCTAGAATTTTCTGGTTTGAAAACCATGGAGATCATTTAGTCCAGAAACTTCATTTTTATAGATGAGTCTACCAACAGGTAAAGTGACTTGCCAAAGTTCCCAAGTTCATTAATAACAGAATAGAATCCAAGGTTTTCTTGAACCTTTCCAAATTACTTGACCCCTGTGCATTTCATTTTCCTCACTTGTCAAATGAGGGAGTCAGTCTAGACCGCAGGTCAGCAAAGTACACCCTGTAGACCAAATACTGGTTTTATACTGTCCTTGAACCAAAAATGTTTTCTCCTTTTCCAAATATAATAAAACTTGATTTCAAAGTGTAAAAAATCATTGCTGTTCCTCGGAACTACAAAAACAGGTGGGTTGAATAGTTTGCCAACCCCTGGTATAAACTAGGAGACTACATTCTCCATGAGGGCATGGAACTTGACTTATCTAAATTTTGTTTCACTGACAGAACACACACACACACACACATATACATATATTTATATATGATCTCTACAAATAAGTATGATAAATCTGTATTGAAATAAGTTTCTTTAAACTGGAAGACTTTCTATTATCATTTCTAGTTTGATGAGATCCTATCTTGAAAACTAATATAATAGTCTCCTTAGTTATCATCATAATGTACATCAGCTTGAAAAAAAAGGCAGCTACCTTCTGAAGTCAACAGATTTGATTCTAAGCCAGGCTGATCATTTACATTAATATTTTAAAAGAATAATATTACTTTTAAATATCTCTTGTAAGGAAAATAGTATATAGAATCTTAGATTTGGAGAAGACCTTAGAGGTTATCTAATCTAAATTGTATCCCATGGAGGAGTCTCTTCTATAGGATCTCAACAAATGGGCCAAGTTTCCAGTTGGATAGTTGCAATAATGTGGTTATTTCTTTATTATAAGATAGTGCATTCAATTTCTGGATGGCTCTGATGGTTAGAAAATTCTTTCTAATCAACTTTTATTGGCAGATTTCTGGGCAAAAAATAAACTTAAACCAAAATCCTGATAGAAAAATCCATTTTTAGATTTTTTCCCCTTGAGTAGTTTCTTAAAGATCTTTAGAATCATTAAAATTAGGGATGTTGGCAAGTGAGTCAGAATTTTTAATTGTCTCCTAAAAACAAAAAGCTGAATGTACTCAAGAAATATGAAATCTGAAATAAGAAACTTTTTTAGATGTAATTTATGGTAAATGTTACTACTCCATCTGCACTTTCTAGAATTTTATATCAAATGCCAGTACTGTGCTATTCTACAAAACGCATAAACATAGTCAATCATGAAAATAACTAAATTGAAAATCTTTTAATCTAGGCATTAGAGTTTTTGTCACGAATTGCAATTTAAATTTCAAAAACTTGGATCAGTTTAAATTGGAGCATAATTGAGAGCACAACAAGGAAAAAATATCATTACTTTGAAATTGCTAACTGTAGGAATTAATCATCAGATTTTTTAGTTTAAAGTTTCTTGAAAACATTGATCAGATGAGGAGTTAGCCTCAATTCTAATCCTAACTCTCTCTTTTAGTGGCTAGGGGTTTTGTCAGGCAAATCATTTCCTTTTCTGTGTGTTCACTTCTAAAACTATAAATGAGGATATTGTATTAGAATATATTTATTATTTTTCTAGGTCTAAATATTGATCTTTTGATCTAGTCTGACCTTCATAGATTAAAGAACTAATACTATAATAATAGTGGAAGTGATAGGGACTAAAATTCAGTATTCCAGACTTGTAGGTATATTGTATCATATGAATTTCAAATTCAACTTATTTTTGAGACAGAATTAGTAAAGATTAAAAAAAGAAGATATACAAAAATGTAATTTTCCCCATAACAGAGGAAAATTTATACTTACATGGTTTATTTTATATCACACATAATCCATGCAAACTAATAAGATAGCAGTTTTAATGCATAGGGTACATTTCCCACAAGAAATAATGATCGTTAAGACTTTATATATGTGCTAAGTCTGTATAAGAGATCAAAGAGAGGAGAAAAGAACTTATGTATACAAAAATATTTAAAGCAGTTCTTGTGGTGGCAAAGAGTTGGAAACTAAAGGAATGTCCATCATTTGGGGAATGG
The DNA here is from genome assembly GCF_027887165.1 of Monodelphis domestica. NCBI lineage: Eukaryota > Metazoa > Chordata > Mammalia > Didelphimorphia > Didelphidae > Monodelphis > Monodelphis domestica. The sequence continues at coordinate 157,923,619 of NC_077234.1, forward strand.
CTGAGCAAGTTATGGTATATGGTCATAATAAATACTATTGTACCATAAGAAATGGCAAACAGTACAATCTTAAAAAAGTCAAGGGAAAAAAAAAACTCATATGAAGTGTTGCAAAATCAAGTGAGCAGAACCAGGACAACATTGTACACAGTAACAGCAATAATATGGTGATCATCTGTGAATGACTTAACTGTTATCAGTAGTGCAGAGATCCAGCACATCTTCAGGGCACACCTGATGAAAAGGCTATCACTGAAAAAAATCTGAATTCAGATTGAAGTATGTCATTCTTCACTTTATTTTTTCCAGGAATTTTTCTCTAGTGTAACAAATATATGTCTTCTTTCACAACATGATAGAAATATGTATTGTATTAGTAGCACATGCACAACTTATATTACCTGCCATCTTGGGGAAGAGAGAGTGGTGGAAGGGAAGGGAGAACATGAATTGAAAAATATCAGAAAGGAGTTATTTACATAATCTGGAAAATATAAAATAAAAAAGACTTAATATGTGACATCATTGTGTATATTGTATATAATATGATAAAAGAGCAAAAATTCCTTTTTAGCAGTCTTTCTGAAGTAAAAAAAAAATATGTTGGGCAAGAAATGGCCAATCATATTTAGTCATAGGATCACCTAGTGAACTTTTAAACCAGCATTTTAAATTCTTTTTTTCTCATTTAACTAGGCATTTAAAAATAATAATCTCATAGAACTTCTCTAGCTGAAGAGAGCATGATCTAATTTAAAATTTAATTTTACCCTTTCTTCCAAGGCTAATAGATAAATATTTTATTGTTTTTGTGGCTTATATGTTTGTTGGGGGAGTTATTTGTACTTATTTCAGCAGTATGAGGAATTCTCCAAGTGAAAATAGTCTTCCTTTTTATGCATAACAGCAACTGAGCTGTAACTAAGAATCTTGGAGAATTTCCTCAGGCACTGAAGGGTGAAGTGACTTACCTATGGCCACACAGCTAGTAGATGACAGAAACAACACTTAAAACTAGGTGTTTTGGACTCCCTGCCATGCTGACCAAATGGTATATATACTGTAGTTATTTTCTTCCACTTTAGTTTTAATTACATTTTATTTTATAATAACAGTTTATTTTATCTCCTAATCTCCCTCTATACTTTGTGAAATTTAAAAAAATCTCTAATTATTAGAAATTTTGCTTGACATCGCATCCCAATTTCTGTCTTTGCAACATTTAATAGCATTATATCCTAGATCTATAGACAATCAAAACAAATCTAATCTCTCTTCTGCAGAGCTCTTCATTTTTGAAGACAGTTTCAATCACCTCTACCAGTACCTTGAACATTTCCTTCTCTAGGCCAAACATGTCCACTTTTCAAATTTTAAATTTTGTAGTTGGTATAATTCTTATCTCTTGTCATATAAACAAGGAAGAACTGTGTAGGCCAAACCAAGAAGTCTAATGACATAATTATAATTATTATGGCTTATTTTGGGTAATTTTATTTTAGTTTGAACCTAACAAATGATTTTCAAGAAATAGAAGCTATTTTTGTCTTGTCAATTTTACATTTGTTTTATGATACATTATTAACAGAGTTGTTAAGCCATTTATTGTATTGAAGACAAGTAGTGCAATCTACAAGTGTCTGTTTAACAGTATAGGAAATAAAATATCAATATAAGTGAGTAGTATATGTAGTTGTTTCTTAGTTTATAATTCAAAATCAGACCTGAAAAGTCCTGTAGAGTTAACATCATAAACATTCACATTACTTCAAATAAGTTTATTCTATATTCCAAGTTGCTAAAGATTTTTCCTACCAAATTGGAGTGCTTCAATAGAGAATATTGATATTATAATAATGTTCATTTTAGACAGTAGTAATTTTCTAGAGAACCACACATTTGTCTTCCTGGCTTTGCAGTTTATCATACAAAGTACTTGCCTACAATGTCATGTTTTGACAATCAGTCCTATAAGGGCAAAACAGTTTATAAAATTAATGCCAATGAGAAAATATAGCAACAATTCAGTTTCATTGTGTGAGATGAAAACAGAAATGTTTTAAAAAGAAAGATATTGATGCTTTTTTCATCCCTGCTTTTATTTAGGTCTTTAAAAGGCTCTATGGGAAATTTGGATCCTCTGGGTCTCAACTAAATGATGTTTTCCTTTTCAGAATACAAAATCTATAACTAATAACTATAACAAAAATTTTATATTTCATTACCACTTTTTCCTGTCTGACAGTAAGGTGCATAATAACCAACTTCAGTTAAACAAATTTTTTAAAAAGCTCAAAGAAAAACACTTTAATAATGTGTAATAGACATCATATTAGATTTAGATAAGAAACATTGGTAATTATTATTTAAGCTTCTCTAAAAGTATTGTGATTCTAATTTTTAGACTCTAATTTTATTTTAAATATTTTTTATTCTTTCCAGGATACTTGTGGTTCTGTTTTTCTTTTGTTTTGTTTTGTTGTATTCTTGGGAAGAATGAGTCAATGGACAATTTGAATTATAGTCATTTTTAGAGAACTTATTTCAGAATTATTATAGTATTGCTTCATTGTATTATCTTAAAATCAAAATCAAAATCCAAACTCATGCTATATTTTGAAAATTAAGAGAGGAATTATATAGCTGAAGTAATTTCATTTTCAAACAAAATAAAGAATGGCATTAATTCCTAAGAATTACGTATTGCTCATCTTTGATTTTGAACTGTATCTGTTTTGAGTTTTTTACTGTGTATTTCTGTGAAATTAAATTATCTGGAGATTTATTGGTTTTGATTTTGATAGGTGTATCAAACTGGTGATGAAAACCTTTTCAAGACACAGGTGTTGAGAGATATTATTTGTACTCCTTAAATTGTTTCAGGTAGATTTTGTTAGAGGCCTCTGAGCATTCTAAGACAAAACCAGTAGGCTCTGCAATTCTAGGACCCATTGATATCTTATGGGTTATCTCTGAAGTTTTTTAAAACCATGAAACCCAGCATAGTATTCTGCAATTTAAATGTATATGATTCATTTCATACTTTAACATTTAGGAGGATTCTTTCTTGAGAACAGAGAGGCAAATCTCATAATATCCACCTCATCATTGCCTGTGAAAATGTTTTTTTACCAAACCCATTAATAGGGTACAGGTACCAATAGCACCCCATTATCTCTTTAAATAGCAAATGCATCCATTCCACATAATAAGTCAAGTTTTATTTGACTTGTTAGTAGGTGACATACTTGACTATGAAGGCTTTATGTTGACAGCTGAATGTGGAGATTTTTATTGTCTTAACAGAACAAGAGGAAAAAGGGTAAAATGTCAGTTGAAACTGATGGTTTAGAAAAAAGACAGCTTTATATCTTAAAAAGTGGAGTAAGTATGAGTACCCAGTGGATTGGAATCATAAGAAATCTAGGAAGTGATGGAGGTCAAGCAGAAGTGGTAATAATTCCATAGGGTAACTTTATAGGGAAGTGAGGTAGAAATAATAGTAATTCTTTGGAATTTCTATATACTACCACATGAGAATGTGGAGAAAATAACAAAATAAACTAAAAATCTTAACTAAAAAAAGGAAAATATAACCTCGTATCTTACAATGGGATTTGGTGGGATGGGACTAATGAATACAATGCAGCATTGGGAGTATGCTATTTCAAAAGAAATAAACAGAAGTGATTGCAGAGAAGCACTGTATTTGAAGCACATATACACATATAAACATGTACGTATATATATATATATATATGTGTGTGTGTGTGTGTGTGTGTGTGTGTGTATATGATCACTGTAAGGATGAAAATCGAGTGGAAAACAATTAGATTAGGATAAAAATGGAGAAATTGAGGGTATGGAAGTAAATTATACACTACCTGGTCAAAAGGAAGAAATATGTAAGTTTCTGAGAATATCAGAAAATGGGGATAGGGGAAATACATAGTTTTGGGGAGAAAGTTATTTAGTTGGGGGGACAGAAACTGTAAGTCTTTTTACTAAAAGCAAAGCATATGAAAAAAATCCCATGACTTGCTTCATCAAGAATTTCATCTTCTCTAAGGTAGAGGAATGATGAGGGTGGACTAATACTATGAATCTGGGTTCTGATGAACAAAGAGGAACTAATTGGTGATATTCAATGATAGCAAATTTGTAAGAAAACATTAACTATGCAATTCCTTAAAATGTTTTCCTTGCTTAGAATTTAGGTTCTTCTCATCCATAGCTGATATCATTCTTAATACTTCAAAGCTCATCTCAAATGAGATCTTCTTGTAGCCTAATGATAACATTCTCCTTACTTGGAGAAGTCCACCTTACCAGGTGACTTTGTCATAATCTTTCTTTTTTATCGATGTTTTGCTGTCTTTTCACATAAAATGTGTCTCATTCTTGAAAGCAGAGATTTTTTGTCCATGCTTTTTTTGAGGTTCCTAGCACTAAGGCTTAGCCACCTACAGGATTTAGTCAGTGAACAGATTGCAGAGACAGGAATCAGGAAGACATAAGTTCAAATTTAGCCTCAGACATACTAGCTGTGTGACGCTGGGAAAGTCATTTTATTTCTGTTTCCCTCAGATTTCTCGACTGTAAAATAAAAATGATAATGGCACCCATCTCTTTGGTTGTTGTGAGGGTAAAAATCTTAAAACACTATAAATGTTAGTTATTATTACTATTATTGTTATAGCTATTATAAACAGTGCATTGCAGATAATAGGTGCTTAATAGACTTTTAAAAATTAAGTCATTTGTGAGGATTAGGTAGAGGAATTTTCCATAAAGTCTAACATGTCCTGTAGGAAAGAGTATGTTTCCTAAACTGCAGAGTAAAGATAATTGTGATTCTGAGAATTTAAAAGGAAATTCTCTGGCTCAGGAAGGATTGGCAGTTCTTAAGTTTAAACTTATAATGATGTACATTGGACAAATAAGTACTTGGGAAAGTGTCTCTCTCTCTCTCTCTCTCTCTCTCTCTCTCTCTCTCTCTCTCTCTCTCTCTCTCTTTATTTGTGTGTGTGAGAGTACTTTTTACATGAACTCAAATCTTAAAAGAACATGTATAAGAGATGGAAATAAAGAGATATAAATAAGCATAAATACCAGAGTGACATAGTCCTGCCAAATAGTGTCTGAGTGACTGATCCTTAAAATCAGATAAGGCTTACAAAAATGCTAAGAATAATGACTTTTTGGTGAAGGAGAAGGGAAAGGCATAGGAAGGATTGTTGCTTAAGGTAGATGACATGATGTTAACACAGGATGATAAAAAAAAGAAATATTAAAATCCAGTGTTTATTTTTATATCATTTTGCTTTTCTTTCTTTTTTTTTCCTATGAAGGGGATTGAGCTTTAGAGAGGAAAGAATGACATCAGAAATGAAAGAGTAACAAGAATTAGCAATCTATCATGGAAAGTGAGTAATAAAAACATTTCCCCACACTATTGCTAAATTTTAATTGGTATAGTTTGTAAGGGTTAAAATAGGGGTTTTGACAAAATAAGAGAGCAGCTTTTAATAACTCAAGTTTTAATGAGAATATAGTAGAGTTGTAAATTAATTATATCCCCTTAAGCCAGAGAAAAGAAAACTTCTAACAGCTTTTAACAATTAACAATTCAGTTTTATTAAAGTCTAGATAGCAAAGGAATATAGTAATATGAATATAGTAAAGGAGAGAAATATAGGAAGGGGTTAGAGAAAGAAATTTCCTAATGTCTCTATTAGTTATCCAATAACTATCTCTGTCTATAATTACTATATAAAACTGCCTATATTTACCTATAACAGCCTATAACTACCAGTAATAACAACTACCCTACAAAGTTCCAACCCAATCCACCCAATCAAAACCAACCCAATCAGTATTTAATCTAACCCTAATTAGGTCTGTCAACAAAGACCAGCCACCTTCCAAAAAGTTCAAGGAAGGGAAAAAAAAACCCTAACAGCCCAAACCAAAAGCCCAAAATACAAAAAGCAAAAAGCCCTCCAAAGTCAAAAGCCCTCTCAGCTAAGTTCAGGCCCGTCTTTATATTACAGCAACTAAATGCCAACCACCAACTAATCACCAACCCACACCACCGGTAACCAATACCCAACCCCCAACTCACATCCAGAAGCCAACTTCCCCACAGCTAGCTGCAGTCCTAATTGTCAGTAACTGACAGTCCTTTATAACCCTTTTCTACCTCACTTACTGTCTCTATGGTTTCTCCTTCCTGTCTCTATGGTTTCTACTTCCTGTCTCTATGGTTTTTACTTCCTGTCATTGTGGGCTGGTTAATCCTCCCATATCTCTGTGGTAAGAGGACCTCCAGGTCCCTAATCAAATTAAAAAAAGAAATAAATAATTCCTTTTTACAGCTTTGAGAAATCAGGAGTAGAGGAGAAATTCTGGGGAACTAGAGCTACAAAAAGCAGAATATTGTGAAATTTTAGAATGCATTATTAAAGATATTTGTGAGCACTTGCAAAGAGTTGAGCACCATAAATCTACATGGATTTATTAAGAACACATCAAAGACTATAAACCTATTTTCTTTTTTAAAAAATATATCTTGTACTAGTACAGTAAGGAAATGAAATAAACCTTATATTGAATTTTAGTAACACATACAGCAAATTGTATCATAATATCTTAGAGGATAAGATGGAGACTTATGGTCCAGGCAATAGTTATTAATAGGTAGATTTGATTTTGGGTAAATTACTTGACCCAAAGATTATGGGGCCAGTATAAACTGGAAGAAAATCTATAATCTTTAGAGTTCTATTCTTAACATTTTGTCAATAACTAGAGAGGAAGCATATTTGTCATCTTTATCAAATATCAGGTGACATGGAGTTGAGATGGATAGCTTCAACTATCATTTCTTTTCTGAGTATATGAGTTTCACCGAGTAGTACTAGCTAGTTTCAGGATTTATGAAAGTTCTTCCTAAAATGCAGTGCTGAAAATGGCACACAAGATTTCAGAAGGTGTGTGATCTTGGAAGAAGACAAGAAGGCTATTGCTTCTCTTGTTTTGGACTAGATGAAAATGGATATTTCAAAATTTTTAGAGCCATATAATAGCCATAGACTTATCTTCAATTTTAATTGACCTCTTAAAACTGTAAAAACAATGGAGATTTTTTTCTTACTCATATCAACCTTTTTTTCTTAATACATATTGGATTATATTTGTTGCTTGAATTCTTTTTCTCCTTTTATTTGAAATTCTAAGATTCTTATTTTGGTCCTTTCAAAGGAAAAAAATTAAAAAGATATATTTAAAAGGAGAAAGCAATATCTGGGGAAAGGTATCCATTTGCCGAGAATGTGGAAAATTACATGAAATGCATACAGTTGATATTCATTTATCAATGGCAGGGGAGTAGGAAGCAGTGGGGTGTATAATTCAAAACTGCAGGCAAATCCAAAGTAATTTCTATCTGGATTTAGAATGCATTTTATGTTCTTGGTTTTCCTTTAGGAGGTATACTTTCCTAGTGTTTTTTTTTTGTTTATGTTAACAATAAAAAGAGTTTGCATTTCTTTTGCATTAACTAAATAATAAATGTGGATATTAGCTTTTAATAGGGATAGATTAGAAAACTATGTCAATGAATCAATCGATCCACTACCATTTATTAAGCACCTACTAAGTTCCATTCACTATAAAAGTATGTGTGCATATGTATATATACACATATAGTAATTTTATATTTCATATAACTGAATATATATATGTATATATATTCATAGATGCTATACACACACTAGTAAGATTTACACACTTTGTAAGATTTAGAGTTTCTTGAAGAGAGGGACTTCCTTTGTCTTTTCTTTATGACTCTATTACTTAACACGGACCTTGAAAAACAATTGGTATTTAATAAATAAATGTTTATCAATTGATATAGATATGTTTACAATATACATGCATATGTATAACATATAAAAAGAATATAAAATAACAATAAATAATAACATTTCAATAAAAAAAATAAATAAAGTTGTTTAGGATTGACTAGGTGGCACAGTGGATAGAGTGCCAGTCCTGATTCAGAAAGACTCATCTTCCTAAGTTGAATTCTGGCCTCAGATACTTATTAATTGATTGGCCTTGGCCAAGGCACTTAACCCTGTAAAAATGAACTGGAGAAGGAAATAACAAACCGCTCTAGTATCTTTGCCAAAAAAACCCCAAAAGGAGTCCTCAAGAGTTGAGCAGGTCTTAAATGACTGAACAAACAGGTTTAATGGAAGAAGCAGTTGGGGGATTCAAGAAAGGCATCATGCGGAAGGTGGTTCATTGTCTTGAAGGAAGGCAGGGATTCTGTGACAAAGTCTTGGGATTACCTATTGCAAAGGCATGGAGATAGATTTTGAAGGGTCCAATATGACAAAGAAAAGGATAGTTTGGCACGAATGCTGAATGGAGAAAAGGGAACTAATGTCTGGTGTGGCTAGATATAGGTAGGTTGGGGAAAAGTTGTTTAAGGCATTAACACTTAAAAAAATACCCTCCCCAAAAAAACACCTTCCTCGCCTTCCATCTTAAAATCCATACTGTGTATTGGTTCCAAGGCAGAAGAGTGGTAAGGGTTATTGGGGTTAAGTGACTTTCCCAGGGTCAAATGGCTAGGAAGCATCTGAGACTATATTTGAACCAGAACTGGATCTCAAATACACTGAGCCATCTTTCTGCCCCCCCCCCCCCCCGCAACAGCTATACTTTAAATTAGTTGTGGCTAAACCATATTGTATAACTGAGAGTTTTATTGCCTATTAATTCTCTGCAGCTTCTGAGAGTAAACATCTTATCTACTTATGCTGAATTTTGTGATTATAATTCATATTTTTTCTCAGCCTTAGAGATCTTCAATTTTAGCTTTTCCTAATGTGTCAAGTTAAAATTTATAGTCTAAGAATTATTTAATCAAGAAAACCAAATTTTATTTTTAAAGCATATAATTTTACAATAGAAGAAAATAGTTGGCCCATTGAATTGAAATATCAGGAGAAAAAATCCCTCAGGGTATAACTACAGTGCAGTTAGCAATGATTTTAATTGGACATCCAAACCAAGCCAATTTCCAAATCCTATGTATGTCTTACAAATAAGGTTTATTATGTCTTCTAAGTTCTTTTAGAAGCTTATGAAGATTTATATTAATAGTTAGCCATTTTGTCAGAGCAAGGGAGTATATTTAATAGTTTTCTTAGGACTAATGAGCAGAAATGCCTCAACATATGATATTCTTTAATGTGTATATTACAGTCATTTGATATTCTCCAAGCTTATACATCTGTCATCATGTTAGAGTAATAGAAAAATATTTTATGCTATCTCATATTTCACAAGTTGGAAGAGTTTTAAATACAATCATTATATATAACATTAATGTGATATTTTCTTGTAAGACAATAACACTATTCTTAAATTCTTTTGATAGGATTCTATCTCTTAAACCATTGAATGAACCTATTATTTTACAAAGAAAAAGAGTTCCTAAAAAACTATTTCCAAGACATAGTAGTGTATCTGACTTAAATCATTAAAAATTCTCAGTAGTTTTGGACATATATATATATATATATATATATATGTGTGTGTGTGTATGTATATACACTCAGGTTAGCTAGCATATACACTTTATAAATTATAAACCATTTAAAAATATCTTAAGGAACTTGGTATTCTTTTTAAAGTATAAGATTATTGAATCCCATGCTCCCCTTCATTCCACACCCCTATTGAAAGAACCATGTTGTTGTTTGTTGTTATTGCTTTAAAAATATTTATTATGGTAGCTTTGAGAATCCTGGAAGGAAAACCCTATGTGCAACTGAAAACATGTCTATTTGAGAGGCTAAGGTTGAAAATGGAGGTAATTATTTGAACAATTAAATCCTAAGTAGGAAAAATTTTTCTCTTAGATTGGCTTTCTCATTTAAAGATTCATTAATATCTATATCTATGTCATATAAAGATATAAATGTGTGCTGCTTTAAACTACCATCATGTAAAAATTTATCTTTTTTAAATGGAGATAAATGATTTTACTTTATAATCTTGTAATTTAACCTTCACCTTAGTTATGATTCTTTTAAAGTTGTAAGCCTTCTCAGTTTATTTCATAAAATCCAATGAAAGAAAAATAGATTTCTATCTATAGTAAACTGTAATGAGGCAGGGCACTGTGATTTATAAAACATATTTGCCTACTTCTCTACTCTGTGGTTTGATAATTATTGGTACTCTATCATTGTAAATTGTGACCTTTCTGTATCTTAGCAAATTATTTCATCAGTTTCCTTCACCAAAAATCCCCATACCTGAATCAGGACTAAACTTTTTGTGAAGTGCCACCTGTAATTGAACCAGGCTGATATTTGGATGACAGTATTTCTAGTCCCATATTTAAAGTCATTCCATCTTGGTTACAATTTCTCAGGACTTGTCTTCTGTTACTATAGCCTTTGGAATGCTGGAGTTTCCACACTGGATAACTTTATGTAGAGTTTAAGTCATTAAAAATTCTGACTAGTGGGGAGTCATATATTTGATGCAAGATCTTGTACTTTCCTAAGAATTAGAATATAATATATTACATTTAACATCCATCATCATCATCATCATCATCATCATCATCATCGCTAACATTTAGATAGCTTTTACTAGATGCCAGACACTATAGAGAGTTGCAATTATTATCTTATTGGATCCTTAATACTATCCTGGAAGGGAGTTGCTATTATTATCCTGATTTTAGAAATGAAATTGAGGCAAACAGATTAAATGAAAATGCTCAGGGTTACACAGCTAAGTGTTTAAAGATGGATTTAGACCCTGCCCTCCAGGCTAGCTCTCTAACTACCACATCACCTACCTGTCCGACTAAATCTATACTCTGAGCCTTCTGCATAGTTCCTCTAGCTCTATTCTCTTCCTGCTACAATCTCTCCTGTACATAACTACCAAAGTGATTTTCCTATAGTTTCAGTCTGATTAGGCCTACTTGGGTAGCAACTATTGGATCAAATATTCAAAGCTCTTCATAAACCCTCATATTGTATTTTCAGCCTTCTCATACATTATTACCTTCATCTACTCTTTAGTCCAGTCATACTATGCTACTTTTTGTCCATCTCGTTTCTTTGTTTCTTTCTTTGCTTCTTTGTTTCTTTGCTTTTCTTTTCCTTTTTGTTCCTTCCTTCCTTCCTTCCTTCCTTCCTTCCTTCCTTCCTTCCTTCCTTCCTTCCTTCCTTCCTTCCTTCCTTCCTTCCTTCCTTCCTTCCTTCCTTCCTTCCTTCCTTCCTTCCTTCTTTCCTTCCTTCCTTCCTTCCTTCCTTCCTTCCTTCCTTCCTTCCTTCCTTCCTTCCTTCCTTCCTTCCTTCCTTCCTTCCTTCCTTCCTTCCTTCCTTCCTTCCTTTCTTCTTTCCTTCCTTCCTTCCTTCCTTCTTCCCACTCTTGCTTCTTTATTTGTAATAGGAAAACCCTCTGACCAATATATTTCTCGGAAAAAGCAGGGAAAGTCCTCTAAGACAAATTTAAATTCAAAAATCTGCAGAGATGGGAATAAATAATAAGCTCCAAACAGAAAAAAGTTAAGTAAGTTGAGAGTGGAAAGGTGAAACACCAGTTGGGAATATATAATGAGATCATAATCTGGAGAGAAGACAGATGTCTGTATTTAAGGGAATCTATAGGTGTTATTTAGGCTTTGACTGGACTGAGTGTAATATGCTATAAACATGAATAGAATCTACAGAATTGGACATAGAGATGGTTGTTTCCTTATTACCCAGGGGACCTTGGTAAGAGATGTATATTCTGGGCTAGGAAAAGGAGCACAGTGAAATCAGCAATAAATAATCTTCTCATGAACAGAAGAGAGAAGGGTTTGGAAAGTTTGTCTTCAGAGACTGGGCAGACACTGAAAACCAAGGAACTTTCCAAATGGGTTATATATACTTCTGTTGGGCAATACTGGATTGTGCTAATTGACATTGTACTAGAACTCATAATTTTATATTAAAACCATACCGAGCCCAATGTTCTATGTTATAAATGTAATATGTGAAATGTATCAAGGTGACCTAGTGGATAGCAAACTGGACTTAAAATCAGGGGACCTGAGTTCAGATTTTGATTCAGATACCAGCTAGGATTCAACAAATCACCAAAAATTATTTGCTTGAGTTTTCTCAGCTGTAAAATGGGGATAATAATAGCACCTACTCTCCCGGGTTATTATGAAAGTAAAATGAGATAAAATTTATAAAGAACTCTGTTATCCCTAAATGCTATATAAATATTAGATATTATTATTATGAATATAGTTTATAACCTCTGAATTCTCCTTCCATAGAAAAGTAATGTTAGGGTATTTTGAGCACCTATCCTGAGCATGATAATAACTTTTAATCCTATGAAGTAAGGGACAGAGTCCCGGAGGAGAAGGGAGAATAATAAGGTAAACATTGATATGATAAAAAAAAAATCATTTAAATAGTGATTAACAGTTTCCCAAATTGCTTTTGCACACTCATTTGATTTTCATAACCATTGTAAGAAAGGTAGCATAAACATGAATGAACTTGGATACAGATAAGGAAATGGGCTCAAAGAGATTAACTGATTTATTTAGCGTCATGTCAGTAGTAAGACGCATTGCATGGAATCAACTTCCAGTTGTATAACTTCTTCATTAAATCACATTGCTTATGAGAGAGGGAAGTCACTGCGACCCAGGGGTGAATGGCCCTTCCCTCTTTGTAATTTGAAGGACATTAAAATCACTTCACCATATTCAAAAGAGAAACAGCCAGAAAAAGAAAGTTCACTCTTGTTGGCAACTAAGGATGAAGCATATTTTTAATTTATAAAACATATCAAACTATTTTAAATATTAGAAGATTTAATCAAGTCCATAAAACATTTTGCCAATATTTCCCTTTATTTTTAAACCTATACATATTGCAAAGGAAAGACAGTCAATATGTTTGATTAGTTTGCACAACTTATTAAGATGCTCATTTATAAAGATTATTTGTTCTTAAAGAGTTTAGAGGCTATTCATTTTTTAAAACCATACTTCTTGACACACCTTAAACGCTTCCCAAATTATAATTTATTTCAAACTTAAGCCCCACAAATGATGATAGTACTATTTCCCCTGAGAAACAACTAGATATGCATTACACCACAATGAATAACTCTAATAATATTAGAGGATTGCTTTTTGGTTTGACATTTAAGCAGTATTATTGAATTTCATTAACGTTAATATGAAATGCAAATGTGTAAAATGTTCTCTGACAATGAAATTCATTTCATGATTACTTACCATGAGATGCATGCATTCAAGCTTTTAGGATTCAAAGTTCCATTGCAATTCAGTTCTTTGAATGATTAACTTTAAAAATAATATACACATGTGTGTATTCTCCCCTTGGAAACATACCTTACCTTTGCCCTCTCTAAAATCTCAAAGGCATGAAGATTAAGTATTTTAAAGATTTTTAGTAAGGAGAAAACAGCCTAGAAATCAAAGTGTGATATGAAGTCACCAATTTCAAATGTACGAATGTTATGCCTAGAATAATGTGATGATATAACCAGCTATCAGCAGTGTCCTGTTAACTGCAAATTAACAACCCTGTCCAGAAGATTAAAGAAAAACGAATTACACTAATCAATCTAGATTGATTTAATTAATATTAAGATTTTTCCTAATCTTTTTTCTAATCAAAGGTCCTAATCTGGCAATTTATATCTGACAATGACAGATTTTTTTTTCCTCTCAAAAACACTACTGATCGAAAAGATGATAAAAAGACAGTTTAAAGAAAGATCAAGACTGCTTATTAAAAAGAAAACTCTGATCACTGAAATACTTAGGACTTTAGTGCTTAGATATAAAAAGCCTTCTAATTAATTTGCAGGAAAGAAACCTATTAAAAACTACCAGTGACTAGTAAACAAGGCTCCTTCTACAATGAGGCATTTGGTCAAAGACTTCATTAATCCAGCAATCTGAGTTTTCCATTGTAGTTCTGAATAGTGAGATAGTTAGCAATGAAACTATTACTGCAACTCATCAATCTCTGCCTAAAAAAGATCCCCTTTCTTCAGAAAAAAGTTGGATATCATTCACTATATTAATGAATCATCCAATTTTGTCATCATGTAAATGTATAAAAACTCAGGAGGACATTTTTGGAAGTGGAAAATTGGAGCAAAATATGCACCAGTTTATTTTTTTGTCAAGAGACAGTTGTAAAGGAGTATTTTGTTTTAAACAATGCAAAATAGTTAAAGTTATTGATGATCAAATATATTTTTATTTAATTTCATATTATATATATATTTTATAACTGAAGCGTCTTATGTTTAGAATAGAGTGGATGGAACACTGAACTTGGAATTGAGAAGCCCTGGATTTGACTCCTGTCGCAGAAAGAGTTCTTTTACCCTTGGCAAGTTATTTAATCTCTTAGACTTAGTTTCTAAATTTGTAAAATAGATTATAATAATAATATCTACCTAATAGGATTATTGTGAGGATCAAATGGGATGATGCAATTTAAGTGCATTTAAACCTTAAAGTGCAATATGAATGTTAATTATTATCATTACAAGCACCAGCCTGTAATGTAAGCTGTGTGTAGCCTGAAATTCACTATATGACTATAATGGATATTTTTTCCTCATGGAAAAAAAAAAGCAAATAAACAAAGTACTGATTCAAAAGAATGAATGTAAGTATAAATACAGATGTTTCAACATAGATGAAAACAACTGATTTTTCATGATTTCATTTAAAATTTGAGATCCCATAGTTTAAATTGCAGGTCCTTTAAGGCTTAAATATACTTCTGTCATTAAATAATAGTTAGTGGAGCCATCAAATATCAATTAGGAATATAAAAGAGATCACAATAGAATCTTACAGGAGTAGAATTCAGAAAGACTAAGTCCTATTTCTCTCTCTGCCAATTTTTAAATTCTTGATCATGGGTAAGTCACTTTAATTCCACTGACCTTGATTTCCTTCCCTATAATATGAATAGAATAAATAATATCTAACATTTTTATTTCACAGGGTTGTCCCTAAGTTTATTGAAATAGGATTTGAAAATATTTTGAATAACTGAATCTGACTGAGGCTTTATCAGTGGATTTCCTTTGCTGAAATATAGAGGGAGATATAAAATAAAGCATTTTATTGCTACTTTATTAATTCAGATAATGATAATATGAATATTTATATGTATATGTACATAATATGTATGTACTTCTTATTTTAAACCCCTACCTTGTATCTTGGAACCAAGCCTGAAGAGTTGTAAAGCCTAGGCAATTGGGGTTTAGTGACTTGCCCAGGGTCACTCTGCTAGGAAGTATCTGAGACCTCATTTGTCCTGGTTCTTAAGCTACTGATCCAGCCAGCTGCTCATATTATATACAATTCTTAAAAGAAAACCTTACATAACAAAAGACTTTAGTTTCTTCTTACATGCTCTTCCTAATTCTTCATTGTATATTGACATGTTTGTTTTCACAATTGCCAAGTTTACAGTAGAAAAAAATAAACTAACCCCCCCCCCCCAGTTAATCACTGTGTGTGAGGCATTGCTATTAATCTGGAAAAGAATGGCATCTTCAAATCGATTTTTAACATGAATAAAAAGCAGAACTTCAAATATAAACAAAAACAGAATCAAGTAGAATACTAATCCCTTAAAATTTTATAAAGAGCTATGCTCAACTAGAAACATGCATGCATATTTATGCTTCCAGAATCAAGACAAAATAAGGTAAAGAGAGAGAGACAGAGACAGAGACAGAGACAGAGAGACAGAGACAGAGAAGGAGAGACAGACAGAGAGAGAGAGACAGAGACAGAGAGACAGAGACAGAGACAGAGAAGGAGAGACAGACAGAGAGAGAGAGACAGAGACAGAGAGACAGAGACAGAGACAGAGGAGAGAGAGACAGACAGAGAGAGAGACAGAGACAGAGACAGAGAGACAGAGACAGAGAAGGAGAGAGAGACAGACAGAGAGAGAGAGAGACAGAGACAGAGACAGAGACAGAGACAGAGAAGGAGAGAGAGACAGACAGAGAGAGAGAGACAGAGACAGAGACAGAGGCCTCCCCCCGCAGAAAGTGTGTGACTAATTGAGATCTTTAATTTAGGTTGCCATACCATACACTCAGAGCAATACAGATTTTATTGAGTTGCTTTCCAGACTGTCTTCTCTGTGTGGTTCTAATTCATGGGAATTCCAATCTATACTGAACGATTTGTGCACATGTACTCCTTTCATTTTTTTTAAGATCAAAAGGCGATCTGCACTGTCTGAAAATAAGTGTTGATGCCTCTTTTATATTCTCTGGAGCCAGTGCCTTTTAGATTGGTCATTCAAGGGAGATATTTCAAGGAAATGTGACTTTTCCCCCCTGCATAATAACCTGTTATGTTATATGGGCTCACAAACCGAAGAGACATGTCCCATTAACAGTGTCACAGCCTGTCTGTGTGCTTAACAGGAAACTGAATATTCTATTATAATTTTTTATTTGATAGGTGAGATTTTGAAACGTGTTTCATGCAGTTAGGTCTGGACTCATCTTTAAATTAAGCAGGGAAGTGAATGTAATAAGGCTGAAAGTAATCATGCATAACCATTTGCTGACCTTACAAGGACCAAGTGCAAATTTGTCATATCATCTAAATGTTCACCCCCAATAAGAAGTTCTCCCTTGTGGCTTATTTAAACCAACAGGAGAACTGAGGATACAAGATATGGCAACTGTGTTGAAATACAATAAAATACATAAATTATTATGATGGTGATGATAATATTTTAATGCTTGGCACTTATGCACTAATTCTGTAATTTCTCTCTTTAAATATTGATGACATACACTATGTAACCAAATATGCATAAATATATATTTGTACAAATATATATACATGCATATAAATGAGGATAGTGAGAGAACACTAGGAAATTGATGTTTCATGGTACTTAATGTAATAAAATCTCAGCCTTTTTTTTACTAAGAATATACTAAATAGGAAATACTAAAAATAACACAAATAGCTGTTTTGTGATATGTGGGGGGGAAAGGCTGGAACTAGAAATGAGGAAATCCAAGTTCTGTTCCTACTTCTGGTTCCACAGTGGA
Organism: Monodelphis domestica; assembly: GCF_027887165.1. NCBI lineage: Eukaryota > Metazoa > Chordata > Mammalia > Didelphimorphia > Didelphidae > Monodelphis > Monodelphis domestica. The sequence goes on from NC_077234.1 coordinate 157,940,821, forward strand.
TAGCTTTGTGCCCTTAGCTAATACATTTCTTCTCGTAGACTTTAGTTTTGTCACGTGTAAAAAATGGGAAGTTTGGATAGATTTATAATTTTCCTTCTAGACCTGATAATTTCATGCTATGTCATAAATGGTTAATATCCGAGGTAACACAAGACAGTGGTATATCATTTTATCTTCCTGTTAGGATAATGCATGGTGCTGTACAATAAATAATTCTACTCACTACTATGAAAATGTCACATCATTAGTGAATTGATCATTCTGTTTTCTTGAAGAACATATATACTTATATGAATATGAAGTTCTTCATGAGAAATAGCCTCTACCAAAGCAATTTGACAAATTTTCAGCAACTAATAGTATTAGAAAAGTACCTAGAGCTTTGAGAGATTGCAATTTGCCCAGGTTCATATGGGGAAAATATTTCAGAGATTGAATTTAAACATAGGTCATAATGATTCCAAAACCAAAAAAGTTCTCTATCCACCTTGTCAATGAACATCTCAAGTTTTTTTTTAAAATGACAAATAATTAGAAAGAAGAGTTTAAAGTGAAAATTCAATGATGATTCCAATCTTCCTATACATCATTAAGCATTAAAGAATGCTGGAGAATTATCTGTGAAAGATCTTCAAATAAACTTATTTGGGTACTTCAGTATATGGTCTCATCCCTTTTGGGGGTATGGCTCATGCTATCTTAGAACCATCAGTATCCAATAAGCATTTATCAAAATGATTCCTATGTGTTCTGCACTGTGTAACTATGCCCTGAAAATACAGAAAATAAGAATTAGTGGTGCAAGATAGGGGCAAGGGAAAATACTAATGATTTATGAAATAGATATCTCAGAGATTAAAAGCAATTAAATATAAAATGATAATTTCATATTATATTACATATCCTTTTTCAGGAAATACTAATAATAATATAAATAATGCACTTTAAAAATTAATATATAACCATCACACATTTTCTCACAGATATTCAATAAAAGTGATACTTATATATTCTAAACATGTACACTAATGCATAGCAAAGCATATTTATTATAGTATTGTGAATAAATAAAATGACATACAAAATGTATGAACATGAATATAGTAGAAATTAATCCCCTTTTCTATATTTAATTTTCTCAAAATTACTACTGAAAATGTGTAATTAAACTTTTTAAAGTACATAATTACCATGATTCTATTTCCTTTAATAAATACAAAAGGTAATTTTCAGAATATTTTAATCATTCTTTAAATGTTTCAATATCCACATGAAGAATGAGATTCTCAGTGTATTCAGGATCCCCCTGCTTAATTTTTTTCTCAACTCATTAGGTTCTAAGAAATATTTCTAATCTTTGATTTGTTATTCATCTGTGAAGATATTCCCTTCTATTTTGTCCAATTGTAATATCTATTTGAAGCATGCTATGTAACTCTTCTCCATAACAAATCCTTTAAAATTCTAACAAAGAGACTGACTTTTGGGTAAGAATATCAATTTGTTGAGAGTAAGCTAGCATTAATCAATAAATTAATTGGTTAGTGTTATATCCTAGTGATCAAAAACCCTGAAGTCCTCTTGCATTGGATCATAAATATAATCTGGGAACTTATTCACCCTCTCCATTGGACCTCTTAAGGCATTTCTAATTAGAAAATAGTCAAAGGGGAGGTGGACCATCCAAAAAAAAAAACATAGGTGGTGGTCAGCTGCCACATATTTAGTGTTATGACATTAACAATAACTTAAGTTTAAACCATTTCTTATTTACTGAGCATGATGAGCTTCATTATCTCCCCTTTTTGTTTACCATGCTCAAGGAAGGGGGAGTAAACATTCCCAAGAGTTCCTAAAAATAAAAGAATGTGTACAAAGGTCAAATAACTGATTTGAGCCTTTAATTAAAAACCGAGGTATAGAAATAATTCAGTATATATTCATAATAAATTCTCTCAGGATCTACCCAATGGATTTTGTGCCTTGTTCACTATATCTCTTGATATGGTTTGATACCATTGAAGCACATGGATTGTTCATCAGTTAAACTTTAGTCTCAGTGTAGCCTTTATACTTCTCCAATGATACATTTCTCTGATATAATTCTTTATGTCACTTCTCCAGATCATTTCCGTAATAATAATTTGTTTCTACCTATTAGTGCTCTTCTTGTGATTCTTCATTACTATTTTCTTTTGAATAACTCAGGATTTTAATTCTTTAGAAAGTATGGTACCCTATTACTTGCAGTCATTCAGGAACATAAGATGAATGGTGATATTAAAAAAAAAAAAGATGTATTTTTGCTTTAGGGGAGAAGCCCTGAGACACTAAAGCATTGTGTGATTTTTCCAAAAAGCAATTCAGCACATACATACATATATATTTATGTATGTATGTATATATACAGATATATATATATACATATATTAAGGAGTCATTTTTGTCCTCTTCATCAAATATCTCTTAAAAAACAATCTTTGATAGGGTGTGGGGAATAACGATTGAGTAGAAGTGAAAGCACTGAGTCTAACTCTCCTGACTTTTCCCTCAAAACAACTTTGACATAGTGTCTCAAATCAAATTCTATGGTGCTGATATCAACAAAAGATTCTTCTTGCCCAAGACATATTGGGAGGTTGGAAAGAGAAATATATGACATAGTAGTGGAATCTACATGGATTAAACATCATGGGGCCAGGATATCAAGAAAACAAGTACCAACTTCAAAAGCTCTCAAGCTGGAAATGTAAGGGGACTTGGAAACTGAAGCCTCTATGCTAGCACTGGATAGGACCAGATCTGACCACACCTCTCCACAGATAACACCACTTTAGAAGCACAAAAAACTTCCAAACCTCCAGAACTAGCTCTGAAAATAGCAGTGTTGAAAAGACTAAAGTTTGAGAGAGTTTCACTCTATCTCACCCGAGCAGTGAACAGATTCCAACATAAACATCAAGTTCAAAATCAAGAAATAATGTGGACAAAATGTGTAAAGCACACAAAAAAGACCTCACCATAAAAACTACTATGATGACAAGGGTAGATCAAGATAAAACCAGAAGAAGAAAATGAAGTTAAAATAGCAAAGCCTCAAAGAAAAAAAAATGTGAATTTGGATATTCAAAATCAAGTTAGAGTGATAGAAGAAAAATTAGTTTAAAAAAGAGAGAGAAAAATTAATGAAAAGACAATTAACAGCTTGATATAAGAGGCATAAAATTACTTTAAAAATTTTTATTAAAAAAACCTTACAAAACAGAATTGACCAAGTGGGAAAAAAGAGCAACAAAACTCACTGAATAAAGTAATTCTATAAAAATTAGGATTGGGTCAGTGGAAGATAATGACTCCTTGTATAAAAAAGTAGAAGAAAAATGTGAAATACTTTATCAGAAAAGCCACTGACCTGAAAAATAGATCAAAGAGAGATAATTTAAGAATTATTGAACTAAAGAGTACCTTGATAACAGGGTGAGAATCACAGTTTCCTTCAGATTCCACACTTCACCTACACTTTCAGCTTCTGTTGCCAGCTGGGGTTTATCTGACCTCAGGTCCTCAGCCTAATCTAGTCAATCTGTAAAAAAGAGAAAAAGCCTCTGCAGCACAGAATAGTCCAAACTCACAGATCCATCAAATAATCAGAGGAGCAAGATTACAGCCAATGATGGGGGGTGGGGGGGAGAAGGAAAAAAATATGAGTAAACAATAGAAAAAGAAAAAAAAAGAAATTACAAATGGCCACTGCTTTTCACACAATGAACAAAGAGTAAATGGAACAGAGGAGGACCAAGGAACACCAAACAAAAACAACGCAGGAACATCAGCCAACTGGACTTACGCTTTGTAAGAACTCAAAATACAATTCAAAAAACAATTACGAGAGGCTAAAGACAATTGGGAAAAGAACTTAAAAAGCAAAATAAATCTGGAAACAGAGGCACATTATTTAAAACAAGAAAATAGTCTCTTGAAGGTCAGAATTGATTAGCTTGAAAATAAGACAAAAAAGTGAAAGATGACTTACAAAGAAAAAACAGACAAGGAGGAGGAGGATCAAAAAGCCACAGATGAAATTAATTCTTCAAAACAACTATAAGACAACTAAAAGCAAATGACTTCACAAGACAGCAAAAGTCTATAAAACAAAATCAAAAGAATAAAAAAATTGAGGAAATATGAAATACCTCATTGATAAAAGCACCTGGAAAAGACCTGGAAAATAGATCCAGAAAGAGACATTTTAAGAATTATTGGACTACTGGAAAATCATGACAAAAGAAAAAGCCTGCACTTCATTACACAGGAAACTATCTAAGAAAACTGCCCTGATATTCTTGAAAGAATCCACAGATCACCTCCCCTATTTAATCCTTAATTGATGATGCCTAAGACTATTATCGCCAAATTCAAGAACTAACAGACCAAGTAAAAGATACTACAAGCTGCTAAGAAGAGACCATTTAGATATTATGGAAGCACAGTTAGGATAGCATAGGACCTGACTGCATCCACATTGAAGGATCAAAAATCATGGAATATGATATTCTGGAAAGCAAGGGAACTAGGTCTATAAGCAACAATCAACTACACAGCAAAATTGACTATATTATTGCAGGAGAAAGTATGGTCATTTAATAAAATAGAAGACTTCTTAGCATTCATAAAAACAGACCTGACTTAAACAGAAAATTTGATGCCCAAACACAGAACTCAAGAGAATCACCAAAACGTAATTAAGAAAGGGAAAACAAACCAAAAACAAAAACATTTTTAAGGGACTCAATAAGTTCAAATGGTTTGTATTCCTATAAGAAAAGATGATATTGGTAACTTAAAAATTGTTATTATCATCAGGGTAGCAAGAAGAAAAACAGAGAGAATAATCACAAGATGAATATATATATACATATATATATGTATATATATATGTATAAGATGAAATCTCTCTCTATATATATGTGTATATAAATATATAGTAGTAGTCTCTCGGTAACCAAGGATGACGATTGTCTTTGTGCACTTTCATCTGTGATGTAGATGAGTGTGCACAAAAACACTTGTGCGTGAAAGAGATTTAAGTGGAAAAGTCAATGCACAGAGACAGATAGATATATATGAATATATATATATATATTTATATATAACTAGGTGTCGAAAAAGAGGACAATACTAAGAGAAATGGGAAAAGAAATAAAATTTTATATTTCATGAAGAAGCGCATGGGGGGGAGTGAGGTAGAAGACCAATACAATGGAGGGATGAGAGAGGTTGGAAACAATTTCTAAGAAAATTTTAATCATTTAAATGGAAGGAAAGCTTCCAACTCCAAATTCAACCCTCCTCCTTCTCCTCTTCCTCCTCCTCATCAACATCATCATCATCAACACCATCATCATTATCATCATCACCAACATCTTCATCATCATTATCATCAACAACAACATCATCAACATCAATATATAACTATCCATCTTTTCCTGACATAGTAAAGATTTTTTTTTTTTTGCTGGGTGGTCTAACCTAATAGCATACTATGCAGAGAACTGAATGAGAGCCAAAAGACCTAAACTCTAGGTTTTAGTGTCCTTTCATGGTAAAAACAAAGTCTTCCTTTTCCTGGATTCAGTTTCCACATTTATGTATGAGTGAAGCTTGCCTGTACTCTGCATTAAGTTAATAAATTAAATCAAAGAATAAATCAGGTGTAAACAAAGGGGGAAAGGAATTATTGAGGTACCTGAAAGGAATGGTCAAAGAAAGATCCTAGACATCATATTTAAAGGAATTATCAAGGAAGACTGCCCTGATATTTTAGAAACAGAGGGTAAAATACAAATGGAAAGAATGCCCTAGTCACAGTTAAAAAGATCCCAAAATATTAAACTGAATAATTAGGATTTATAGTATCTTCATCAGAAATATAGAAGTTAAGGGATGAATTGGGTTTAGGATAGAAAACAATGAATATTAGTTTAGAAAAGTTGAATTTTAGATGCCCATAATATATTCATATTACTTCATGATTCTATCTTTCTTTAAGTTATTTTTATTTTCTTGTTTGTATATATCTCGTGAATATTACCTCTCCTCACCCCCCCAATAGAATATGGGATCCTTAAGGGTGGAGAATATCCTTTTATCTGTAGTCTTTATCCCAATGACTTGAACAAAATTGAAGTTTATTTTAAAAATTCATCTTGGATTGAATTGAATTTTACTTGGTATATATTTTTTCAACTGAATTATCTACCACCAAAACTTCTCCTGTCAAAATCCTGCCAAATCTATGAGACTTTCTTCATGATGGCTTTCCCATTGCCACAATTGTATGATGGGATCTTTCCCTCCTATAAAGACCTGTAGCTCTATGCTTGCATTTTTTTCAGCTACGCTTCTTTCTGTTCTCTCTCTCTCTCTCTCTCTCTCTCTCTCTCTCTCTCTCTCTCTCTCTCTCTCTCTCTCTCTCTCTCTCTCTCTCTCTCTTTCTTTCTTTCTATAAATATATATGTGGGTGTATGTATATATATATGAATTATTTCTCACTACTATATAAGATCTTTGAGAATGGTGATAATGTCCTGTGTATCTTTGTGTTCCCTGTGGAAGTTAGAATAGTCCTTTTGAAAAAAAAAACATACAAAATTCTTCAATATCCTTATGATTTTTAATTTAGCTAAACAATATGATCATAAGGAATCTCTTCTTAACCTGTTTTATAATCTGTAATAGGATGAGATTGTTCTAGACGATCTAGAGCTTTATATTATCTATTTCTGTTCAACCATTGTCTATCATTACCCATACCATTTTAGATGATAGATTCTTTAGCAATTAAGTGTAGTAGGACCTCTGTATCTTTAGAGGATACATTACAAGATCTGTGACAGAAGAATGACACTGTGGGCATACACAAACATCTGTCTATACTTAGCAGTCAGACCACTGCCCTGGATGAACCTAATTCTCTCCCAGTTTATCCAAATTTAAGTGAAACTGGGAAAAGTGAAACCAAGGATAAAAAGTCCCTATTATATTTTATTTTATCACTTTTTTATACCATACTTTAAACTGACTCCATAAGACTGACACATTAGGATTTTTCAAGAAGGATAAATTAAATTATATTTAATTCCAAAATGATATAAGAAACAAATAAACATTAGATTTAGAAAAAAAAACAATTAAGCTAATAAACATGTCTTGAGCACAGAATATATTATGAAAATATCATAGTAATTGTTATAGCAATTGCAGAAAAGTACAAGAGCTGGCTTCAATCTTCAAAGGACTTATAATTTAGAAAAAATCTAATGGTAATGATAATTCAATGACAATAGAAGCAATATATGAATAAGGATAATTGTAATACATTATCATATTTTGTAGAATATCTGAAATTTGTCAAGAGATTTTATATTTAATTTTAAAATTAAGAGTTAGAAGGAAAGTTAGTGATAATTTATTTCAACCCCCTCATTTATACATGACTTAACTGAGTACCGGAGGATAATAGACTTGAACCAGGTCATACAACTAATATCAGCAGAAATATAAATTCTATAAGAAGTCTTTTTTTCTTAGGTTTTTGTTCTTTAGGACAGACTATGTGTTCTCCTTCTGTATTCCATTCTAGAAGCAAACTTTAGTTGTGGAGCTCTTATATGCTGATGTCATTTGTAGAAATATTATTAAAGCCCTATTTCACTTTTGATGAAACAACTTTTTAAAAGTTATAAATTATATGTAATTAGTAGCATCAACTAGAACAGATCAAGTATGGTTCTTCAGGCTCTAAATTAATCATATGAATTCTTTAAGCAGATATTGCATCATACATGTCCAACAGCCTCTCAAAGTGCTCAAAATTAATAAAGCAGACCAGACTTTAATCAGGGATTGGTATCTAGATGATTTGCATAAATTAATTAACATCAATAGTTACACCAAGCTACAGCATGTCAGCACCTGGGAACAGGATCATTACCAGTGAAACAAAGTACTAGGCTTATATGGAGAGCCAAGAGAGATTAGATCTTCAAATCACACCAAGGGCAAATACCTCAAGACTTAAAAAAATCCATGATAACATGGATTTAAATCAATAGGACTTAAAGTTTAAAAGTGAGGCCTCTCTAAAAATACAGAGGAAATAAAGATAGTAAAATTATGTCTATTGTTGTTTCATAGCCTCTTTATGTGATAGTATTGGTAACTTTCCTGAGGTCTCCAGAATTCCCCTTTGAACAATTTTAAAATAAAGCTTCAGAATGAATTCTGGTGAGGCAGAAGAAACAAAACTATATGGCAAAATAATTTTTTAGCACAAAATAAATTACAAAGTCAGTGGAAGAATGTATGTCTCATTAGGGTGAGAATGGAGCACAGTTTAGCACAAGATTTAACATCTTCTATATTAAAGGATTAGAGATTTTGGAATATGATATTCTAGAAGTCCAAAGAATTGCAATTAAAATCGTGAATATCATACGTAGGAAAACTGAGTATAATCCTTCAAAGGGGGTAAAATATATTTAACTAAATAGAGGACTTTTAAGTATTTCTGATGAAAAGACCAAGAATGAATAAAAATTTGACTTTAAAATATAGGAATCAAAAGAAAAATAAAGAGGTAAATAGGAGAGAGAAATCACAAGGGTTTCAGTAAGGTTAAACTGTTTGCATTCCTATATGGGCAGATGAAAATTGCAACTTCCATGATTTTTATCAGTGTTAGGGCAGTTAGAAGGAGTATGTTAGAGTAAGAGAGGAACTTGGACTTAACCAGGAGACAGAGGGTATGGCTGTGAGTTGATGATGATGGGGATGACATCTTAAAAAAATAAAGTTAAGATATGAGAAAGAAGGATGATCGGGAAGGAGGAAGAGAAAAGTAGAATGGAGTAAATTATTTCATATAAAAGAGCTTTTATAGTGGAGGAGAGGATGAGGAATTGTGGGCAATGCTTGAACCCCTCACTCTCAATAGAATTGGCTCAAAGAGGGAATAACATGCACACTCAATTGGTTATAGAAATCTATACTTTTGTTGAGGGACAGGATGAAAGGATACAAGAGAGAAGTATAAATGAGCAAATAGAATGGAGGGAAATACTCTAAGCATAACTGTGACAAATTTTTTACTGAAAGTTTCTTTGATAAAGATCTCATTTCTCAAATTTATGCAGAAAATAGAACCAAGTCAAATTTATAAAAGTAAGAGCAATTACTCAACAGATCCATAAATTGCACTTCCCCATCCCCTGAGACTCAAAGATTATCTCATGAGATCTTACTCCTAAAATTTAGCTGTTGAACCATTGAGCACAGTTTTAAAATACGGTAATAAATAGAGTTAACCCAGAGCAACTGTACTTATTACTAAGAAAGAAAAGCAGCTACAAACCATCTTTCATGTAGCTACACAAACCAACCAACCAGACACACTCTCTCCCACAAAAACAGAGCATTTATGAGAAGAATCACCATACATTTAGAGTTCACAGATAGTGAGACACACAGATGGGAAACATGAAACATTTGTCAGAGGTAACTCATGCCTCTAGTATTACAGTTTCAATGTCCTATTTCTTCTCATGAAGTCTTCATGTTCCTCCTCTGAGCACAGCATCTCTACTGGGAAGCTCAGCTGGAATCTGGTTCTATTCTTCTCCTCAGGTCAGTTCCCTGCTTTCAAGGGTCATTTCCTAAGAATATTTCCTGCTTAGTGGTCAGGGCTGGCAGATATCATTTAAGAAACACAAGTCCAGTCTTTGTTTAGCTCAATGCCAATACTATGTTCTAAACTAACACAATCAAATAACTATTTCACATTTTACAAATAGATGACTGGGCATGGACATATTTTTCCATTTTGCTGCTATGTCAATAATGTTTTACTCTTTACTATAATAATATAATGTAATGTAATATAATATAATAATACAAATAAACTCTTTATTAGTGGTTCAGGGAAATAGAGTGTTGGATTTGGTGTCTGGAAGACTCATCTTCCTGAGTTCAAATCTGACCTCAGACACTAGTTGGGTCACCTTGGGCAAGTCACTCAACCCTGTTTGGCTCAGTTTCCTCATCTATGAAAATGAAATGGAGAAGAAAATAGCAAATTATTCCTATATCTCTGCCAAAATGAGAGTCACGAAGAGTTGGCTATGACAAAATATATGAACACCAATAGGATTATATTCTTATTTTCTGTGACTTAATTTAGGTGCCTGATTGGGAGATGAGGAGGACCAATCTCCTATTCCTTTTGTAAAGTGAGAGGTTTGGACTAGATGATTAGAAGTTCTCAAAGGTTTCTTCTTATTTGAAAATATGATATTCCAATGATTAATTTTATGACCTTCTATTCCCTCCAACATAAATAAGCATAGGTAAACGATAGACTAAATGAATTATTCATTATTAATAGAAATATTACCCTCTCTGAGGCTGTATCTTCATTATTGACTTATTAAGGTAGAAAGTAAAATAATGTTTTGGAATTTTGAGTTTTTTTTTTTCTGGACATTCTCTGAAAGAAGTTTGGAATAGAGTATAGTAGAAAAGTGTTTTTCTGTAACTCTGAAAAATCATCCCATGACTTTCTTAATGCCTTTTTCTGTAGTTGTGGTTTGGCTACATCATATTTCAGTGGTGATCTTCATAGTTTTCGGGAAGAATTGAATGATTTTCCATAGTAGTAATCAACCAATTTCCCAAAATAAGCAGCCATTCTAATAAAAATCTCCCAAGATGCCACATAGCCAAGGGCAGGGAAATCCATTCTGACCATCAGTTAGTCCTTCCTAGCCTTCTGTGTTTGGCTATACAGTGTTTCATTCTTTGAGTTCACTTTTTTGTATAGCTTGAAAATGATTCATTCACAGTTTTAAAAGGAGGTCAGAATCAGAAGTTGTGTATTTTCCTTTCTCTGCTTATATACAGAAAGTGTTATGGAAAGTGTTATTTAGGACCTCCATTTTTATACAGGAATGGAATATAAGAGTGTTGTGAGAACATTCCTTTCCCTTTCCTTTTCTCCCACAAATTGTTGAATGTGGATATTTTAAGCACTAAAATTTTAATGTTTCTTGAGTAAGTGTTTCCTTATTGAGATAATGTTTATAAATTTCTTTCAGTCTTTCTGATGATTAAGAGAATAATTTGCACTGTCATTGCAAGTAAAGCAATAATGTGATTCTGTGTAATCTTTCTGCCTTGGAAATACCACTCAAATGATGTCTTTCTTTTAGCCTTTCTTCATATAATCTGAATTAGAAGGGACCTCAGAGTTTACCTAATTTTATTCACAGCTAAGCTTGGATCTCCTTTGCAACATCTAGAAAAATAGTTTTCCATATCCACTTTAAATGACCACAATTTAGAGAACTTATTACATTTTTGAGGCAGTTTGTAATACTTTTGGACTACTCAGATTATTAAAGTGATTTTACTTACATCTTCCCATTGGAGTGTTTTGAGGCACAGAGACAGAAGCATTGGATAAATCTGAGAGAAGAAATGATTGTGGAGAAGGGACCTACCTCTTCACCATTCAGAGCAACAGATACTATCCAGTTGCTTCCAATGACAGATAAGTGCAGTGAACTTTCAGTCTACCTGTCCTGCTTCTGACTCAGTCCTCAGAGCCATCAGCTGGGGTGGTGATTCCTGGGGAGAAAGAACCAGCTACAGGGCAGATAAGCTAGCATTTCCTGAACCAACAGGCCATCCTGAGGAGGAAACTGGAGCCAATTCAGACCACCACCATGACCACCATATCTTCTCTGATGCTAATTGCAACAAGTCTAGAATCCTCAATCCAACTAGGTATAGCAATGCTCAGTATCTACTGATGTTCTTCTGAAAGAAAATTCTTGTGGAAATATATCCAGACAACTACTCCTGCCCGCATAGTCCTTGGTACTATCAGTGGTTCAACATCAGAAACTGATATAATTTTATCAGTTAAAATGACATTGAATAGGAGGCATTGGCATCTGCTTTGACAATGAGACCTTTCCATCTAACCTAAATCTTCCAAATGTCCTTCATTATGAGAATTTGAGCTCTTTGAGTTTAGAGGCAGTCTTCTTTTTTCAATTTTTAACTTCATTTGCTTAGCATGTAGTAAGTACTTAATAAATGCTTATTTTCATTCATTCCTATCTCAGAATGTTATCAAAGTACAAAGAAATGTGAGTTATTGCTATTAAATTGAAAACTACCATGCAACTTCTATTCATTGTTTCGAGTTCTTTTTCCTAAAAACAAGCTGTACAAGATGAATTCCTCTGCTTCATAGTGGTCAGCTCTCAGATACATCTAATTAGTTTCTTCTTTAGGCTTATCATCTCTAGTTCCATCCACCAAAACCTTCCACATGCCTTTCAGTCTTCTGAAATTCTAATTACCCTTCCTTTAGTAATTCTTTTCATAGAACAGATACAACATAAATAGGGCGGCAGTGGGAATATTGAAAGTATACATAAGTGAGCCATCTAATTGAAAATACTTGAGAGGCATCATGTATATCTAATTGTTATGCTCATTGTAAAGTTTTCATATCTATTCATTAATGGTGCAAGTGTAGACTGTGAGACTTTCAGTCAAAATAACATATTATTTGTAACCAATTCAGTACTGTAAGATTAAAATTAATATCCGATAACTTCAAGTTTTGTATTTTGTAAGATTTATTAAAAATCAGTTGAAGTAGAAGAAATAAAAGGACAAAGGTAAAAGCCTGAGTAAAGAGAAGTTTTCCCATCCATATTAGCTGGAAAAAGAGCACAAGGTGGCAGGGTCACACACAAACTTTATCTGCAAAATGTAAGGACACAACGTGAGAAGGAACATGAGAAGCTGGGATTTGGAGTCCTGGGGAGCAGATTCTAATTTATACATTACTTTATAGAATATATTTTATATCTAATTATTTTGTATATAATTATATACATACATGCAATTATATACAATTGTATAATTTATATTTATTTATATTACTTATATAATTAAAATTGATTACCCTAAGCTCATAATTCTAAGTTCACTGATTAAGACATTTCATGAGTTTTATAATGCCTCTTTTAACTTCCATCCTGTTGCCTTCCATCTCTACTTTTCTTTCTCACTAGTCATGAATCTAGGAGTATTCCACTAAGATCAGTTTTATTAACAGTAGGGCAAAATTGAGTTGGAATGGATGTCACACATTAAGTTTTTTTTTTAAAGCACCTCATCGATCTTAGTGAATCATTATCATTTATTTAAAAAAACTGAGTTTGGCACAATTCAGAAATGTAAACTATTTGAACTAGGTAAATATTCATAGTAAACTTTTTTCTTAAATATGGTAAGCTAAAAACCTATGATGATCACATTCTCAGAAGGATGTATTTGGAGGATATGTATATTCTATACTCTTCCCCAAATTGTTTATGTTTCAAATTTATTCCACTCACAGAAAATCTAGCTCATTCATTAAACAAAGGTAGGACCTGTTATGTGCAGGGTAAAGTTCTCAATCATTCATCAGAGAATGAATAGCAAATTATTAAATCGCATTTTACTTGGATATTTACTCATATCATCTAATCGAATTTCACTGTAAATATCATAAAATGAACCCTAATGAGTATTGTGCAGTGATATAATTAGTGAGTGATAGTAGCCTGTATGAGATATCTCCTTCTCCTCCTTCCCCCTGACTTATATAATTTTTATTATTGCCAGTTTATTCAAGGTAATGGTAACAACTCCATTCTATCTTGCCCTCTACTCTCACTGTCAAGGATGTGGTATGAATATTTGGTGAAATTAGAATCTTTATGTGTAGGAAAAGAGCACACCACCCATCAAATGAATGAGAGTTGATGAAAAATCAGAGGATTATTTAAGTAGAAACAGGCAAGATAAATGTGCTAGTTTGAAGTTTTGTGGGTAAAAGGAAACATCTTATCTAATGTAATTCTCTGTCCCTGTCTCTGCCTCTGTGTCTGTCTCTCTCTCTTTCTGTTACTGTCTCTCTGTCTCTCTCTGACTCTCTCTCTCTCTCTGTCTCTCTCTCTCCCCATCACTCTCCCCTCTTAAAATGAATAGGTACTGAAATTATATTATGTATTATATATGATAGAATTAAATAAGGCATGAATAATAAGAAAAGGCAGAGAAAGAATGGAATTATTGGAGTATCTCAATTGTCTAAACATTTCACATTTGGCATAGTGAAAATAATACTCCTATAAAAAGCACAGTTCAAAAGTTCTTGCTCTCTTGTTCTAACGTTTCTAGAAAAATTTTTTTTTCTAAAAAAATTGCAATACTTTTTGGGGTCAGAAATCAATTTTTCTTTCCTTTTTCCTTTCCTAATATGTTTAGTCATGGTTAGTTGCTACATTAGCTACAGTGGTTCTGAGGTTCAAAGAAGGAGGTCCACTGATACACTTACCATATATAAGACACAGCTAGTCAGGGAGGCATTCCTAAGTCAGTCATATTAACCATACTCTATACATAGCATATGCCTTTAGGTAATTTTTCATTATAATAAGAAAACATCAGAAAGTTTAAGGTCCTCTATTGGGAGCTGCTTCCTTTTCATTTTATACCTCCCTGAATCTTATTTATTTGTCTTTCTAAAAAAGATCTTTTATTTTTTTGACCAACCTTATTTTTGAGAAAAACTTGGTATCTTTCCTAATTTGATATATGCTGTGCTTCATGTCAATAACTCTAGACTAAAACCATGCATTAAAGAGATGTTATTTTATTTGTGTAATTATTTGTTTAAAATAATCACACCAAGTAAATAATTTTTTTCAATTGAGCTCTTGGAAATCCATTACTATTTCAGAATACTGCAAGAACTCTGCTGTTGCTTCATACATATATGATTCTTTTCTAAAATCTAATGTATCCAAGTATGTTTATCTAGCTTGTTGATGGCTTGATTTGACTTTAATAATACCCCATTTTCCTCTGTAATCTACTCTGAAGTCATCTTTACTCTGAGTTAATAGTACAATCTAGGCTACACTGATGATATGAGATGACAGTGAAAGCAAGTATTAAGGGCTAAATTCATTTCCACATTTAATAGAGAAACAATGTATTACCAGTAAGGAAGCTTGTATTATGAAGTGACATTGTGGCTTGTAGAATCATGAATTGGATTTGGAGTAAGGAAGACTCATCTTCCTAAGCTCAAACCTAGCCTCAAACACTAGGTAGGCAACTCTAAGCAAGTCTTTTAACCCTGTTTGCCTCAGTTTTCTCATTTGTAAGATAAGTATACTCTGGGAGTATACTATACTCCTCTATTTCTGAAAATGATTTCATTTTTTCTATTTTCATTAGATATTTTCTTTGAGAAAAGAAGAAGAAACCAATGGAACTTGTTTGTTTACATTTTAGTTGAAAAGTTTTAAATTTTATTGTGGTTGGACTGAATATTTAATCTGGTGGTCACCAGGGATTTAGTTTATAAATCCCAAAATGAATTACTCAAGTAAATGAAATTTATGGGTAGTTTATTTTACAATAGAGGGAAGATATTAAGGAAAAGAGAAAAGGGAAGAGAGAGAAAACTCTGGCTTCCTCAGAGCCAGATAGAAATTCTAAGCCCCAGCAAGGGGAAAGGAGTCTCAAAACAATGGGCCTTTCTCAGAGGATCACACCTCCAGAAAGGCAAGGAAACTAAGTCAGTCTTTAATTTACCACAGTGACCATCTAAAAGGCAAGCAGTCTGAGGTCTCCTGCATGAGCTCCTTCAGGGATCCAGTTCCGCAGCCAAGTTTCTTTACTCCAAGTCTGAGTGTCTGGCTTCCAGTCTCTCCTCAAGTGTCTATCTTCCATTCCAACTCCGACTTCTTCCAGTCTCTCCTCTGAGTGACTCTTCTTCACTCCAAGCCTGAGTGACTGTTCCAGTTCAACTCTGAGTGACTGAATCTTGATCTATCAATTCATCTTGTGTGTCTCTGTTTCCTCTATTTAAAGACATTTTTCATTTGTGTCACCTCCCCTAAATTTTTACATCTACCAATCACAGCAGACACTCCTCTCCAGGACTGCCCACTCAATGTATGAAATGGGTATTTACACCTTTTGTAGTTAGTTACCCCTTTTGTGGTTAATTAACACCTTTTTTTGTTATTTAACACCTTTTGTATTTAGTTAACATTTTTTTTTTGCTTAGTTAATACCTTTTTGTAGTTAAAATGGGTAGATCTACTTTAAATATGTGAGTTAAAACTTTTGGGGTCAAAATCTAAAGATAGACAGGGGATTACAATTTAATCTTCCCAATAAAGGAAGAGCTAAGTACTTTCATTTTTACAATCAGGGGAGAGCCAAATCCAAACTTCACAATCTCCCCTGATAATCATTGGGAGACTAGTCTCCCCACTGATCATTTAACAGAGTCATTTTGTAGTCCTAAACCTTCTAAATACAGATGTATACAATATTTCATTTTCTAAGAGGAAATTACAATAGTTAGAGAGAAATAGAAAAGAGAGAATACAAAACCAATGTTTTGCTAGCTGCATTAACAAAAAACCAAATTAGGGGGCAGTCCCCTTTGGCATGAAAGTATACATTCATAATAAACGTTCAATCCCCCATTGTTCAATTGATTGAACCAAAAGTTAGGTAATGATTTATCAGCATATCCCAGTATTGTTTAGAGGGATAGGAAAACTACCAACAAAATTTATTATATGTTTAACAATGATAGGCATTATAGGATATTAAAGAAGTATAAGACTGAGTTGCTTCTTATAAGAAAATTATAAATTACTTCTGTTATTTACTGAAAATAAGTATGCTGTGCATTTTTAACAAATATATTAACAATTATTCAGATAAATAGATGTTTTCTTTTAAGGATCCTAAGCTTTTATTTTTGCTTCTTTAGCATAAAAATATTTCTATAATTGAAAAGTGATAATACCTTAATTTTATAGGCCAAGGAAGAGATAAGTAGAATAATAAATTCATGTTTTTACACTATATCAGTGTTGGGACAAAAAAAGGAATTTAATTTTGAACTCTGGTAGTCCTCTCTGACTGCTGATTTGTAATCACTATAACTGAACTATTTTTGGTACCATTTAATCCAACCAAAAAAATACTTTTAAATCACATTAAAAAATAGAAATGGTTTTCAAATGTAGTTGCCTTATTCTTTCTTAATTCTTATATTCTTTGTAATATCAGAGAGTATTCTGTATTTTTCCTGAGATACTGTAGATATATAAATTACATGCAATTCAGGAAAGTTTGTAATAATCATGACATAGATCTGGGGCTCAGTAGCAGACAGGTAGGTGAAATGAGATGCCTATTTTTTTTGGTTCAGTATCACTACTTAAAATTAGTTTGGATCCCCTTTCTATGTGTGCATGCATACGTGTACATGTGTTTGCCACTCAGTGCCCTTGAAGCCCTCTGTAACCCTTTGTCCTATAAGACTCTTCAATTTGAACTTCCTTATATATACTTTTATTAGGCACCTAATTATTTACACCTGTGCTGCCCAACTCCAATGAAAATGGATCCTTGTTTGCTGTATATCAATTTAGAAAACTTTAAATTAATATTATCTATACTCCATTGCATTTTTATTTGTTGTGGTTTGCCTCCTAATTTGATACATTTGAATATTTTATCTCCACTGTTACAATGTCAATGTTTTGAAGGCAGGAACTAGTTTTTTACATATATAGATGTGTGTATTATATGCATTATTATATACTGCATATCTGTAGTACACATGTCTATGTACATAATGTTTTTATCATATGCATATTTTGTGATATGTATGTAAATTTATTTTATATGTATAATTGTATATATAGATGTATATGTATACAGTGGTATCAATTTATGTACATGTATAAGTATCTCCAGCTCTTGGCACATTGACTGGAACCTTGCAAACACTGCAAAATTGATATTGATTAAATGATTTTTAGACTATAAATTCAAGCTGTGACTGATTATTTTCTTTAGTTAGTAGTAATCTATATGTATAAACAGAAAATAGTAAATGCTTGCTGAAAATTGTTAATCATTGACCTTGTACTCACATAATAGAAACATGGACTAAACATGATGGTGATGATGATGAAGGTGGTATTGAAGATAAACAGTGAGATGACATTTTAAAATTTACAAAAGCACTTTATATATGTTATTTCAACTAATGCTCTTTTCTCAATTGAACTATAAATGTTTATTTAAGTAGAAATACTTCTCATTAGTGACTCTGATATTCTAATAGGAGTAAAACAATTCTTCACTATTTAGGTTGGATTTTATTTTCAATGTAAACTTATTTTTCTCCCAGGGAAGAGTAACACATTTAGTAATAAATTGTTTAACACCTTAGTTTATGACCTGTTAGAAAATATTCTAAATGCACATTTTAAAATGCAATATTTTGGGTAACTTGTTGAAGTTTCCAATCCCCATATTAAGTTCTTTCTCTCTCAGAGACACTGGGGTGTTTCACCAACAAGAATGTAAAATTATAAAATAATGTGCAATATACAAAAATAGTCTTTTTTCTTTGAAAAGCATATAGTTAGCTAGTTATGACACTTTAATATTCCTCAAAAACTTTTATTCTCTACAGATTCATTTACATAAGCTTTTTTTTTCTCTTTTCTTCTTATTAAAAAAGTCTTTAACATGAAATGGTCCGTTCCTATTTGTTTAGTTTCCAACCTACATTTGAAGCACAACTGTCTCACAATTATATTTTTCCCTCTAAAAGAAATTGAAATAGTGTACAAATAGGGTGACAAAATCAGAAAATATAGAATTATGAACAGATGGACTAACTACAAAATAATTGTTTTTTTTACCTTGAAAAGCTATTTAGTTATTAAGTCATTAGTCATGACTTATAAAATACTGTAAAACCTTTTATTCTCTAATATTACAGATTCAATTTCATCCAATTTTTTCCTTCCTCTTTTCCTCCTAACAACCATTTTTAATCAGAAATGGTCAATTTATATGAAAACAGTGTTAAAATTTGTTTTTATAAAAGTTTCTCAGAATGTTCTATGTAAAATTCTACATATCCCCTTAATATTTTAGCAATTTAATTGAGCCACTTTGGGTTTTTCATGACTAATGAAATATAAAATATAATTTATAACAGCAACCCAAATGAAACAAATGAAAACTTGTCATTTAACTACCAAATTCTTCACATGTACATTCTGTTTCTGTCCCTGCTTCCCTTTCAATATATCTCTTAAATGTAAAATGTCATTTTGACTCTAAAAATGATTGGGTAAAGTAGGTGACAAAGTAGATAGAGTGCCAGGCCTGGGGTCAGGAAAATTAATCTTCCTGAGTTCAAATCTGGCCTCAGACATTAACTGGGTTACCTGGATAATTTAACTAATAGCACTTGCCTCAGTTTCCTCATCTGTAAACTGAACTGGGGAAGGAAATGGCAAACCACTCAAGTATCTTTGCCAAGATAACCCCATATGGGGACCCATAGAATCAAACACAACTGAGCAACGTCAAATGTTAGGGTTTATCTCCATGCCTCAAGGAAGCATTGTAGTAGGACTTCAGTGGATATTTGTCCATACTTAAATCATCTCTTTTATGATATGTTTTCCTTAAAGAGCTCAATGAGATAGATAGCACAAATATTATTGTCCTCACATAAGATGAGAGGAAAGAGATTCATAAAGGGAAGTTAGGGTCCTAACATTTAAAAATAAATGTCAGAGGAAGGGCTAGAACTTGTCTCCATATCCTAAAACCATGTGTTGCTACCCCGTGCTCACCTGTTGCCCATTCTTTGATAATGAACCATTGGGTCCAAAAGCATTTTCTTAAACTTATCTTCAAAGTTTGACCTTAGCTAATACCTTTTCAAGAATGAAAAGACATTTTTAATTGCTGGTTTTAGAATATAAGAAGATATCTAGTTACTTGTAAAAAGACATCAGAAATAACTTATAACTTCATGATGCTTCTTACCATCTCAAAAACCTAATTCTCTTATGATTCAATTAAATATAGGTCCAGCTACTCTCTCTGTGTGATTGTCTTCATGATTCCCATATACAATAATATATTTTAAATTACACTCTTAGTTTACACTGTTATGGTCATGTTATCCCCCAAATGCAGAACTGTCCTACAGTTCTGAAGATTAGAAATTCTTAATGGCACTTGAATGTTTTGTGAATCAGTTGTACAGACATCTGCTCTGTGGATCGGTAATTAAAGATCCTAGAGAAATGCCCTGAATTTCTACTCTGAATTTCTGTATTACTAATCCAAGAGGTGTGAAAGAAACACGGTGCTGACACTTTCAAATCTTTGTTATTCTGTCAGACAACTGGCCCAGCTATAGCTGCTGAGAGAGCTAATTATACTAACTAGAATTTAGTAGTCCTGAAGAGTTTAGCACCAGCAGTTCATTTATTCCTTTTTCCCTGCTGGATCAAGCCCAAGAGCTAAACAAACAAACAAAAAAACAAACAACATTTCTGCTATGAAGAAAACATAACATTTCAATTCATATGGAAATGAGGAACATAACTAACTTGGTATTTTTTAGAAAAACTCAATAGTGCTCAAGTCTGCCAAATTTCTTACATGTTTTATTTATTAATCTGAAATCTCACCTCTTCCATTCGTAGAAGGAAGAGAAAGTCAAAGATTAAACTTTAGTTTAATGAGAATGACCAAGTCAAAGTCAAATAAAAATATAAACATATGAATAAAGAAAGACATGGCCTGCTGATAACTTAACCATAAAGTATTGATTATTATTAATTCCTCTGGAATGTACCATAATAATATTAATCATGAGCTACTCATTTGGGATTAATTTAGATGCCAGAAGTACTTCAAAAGTGTTCTTAATTAACTGGACTTCTCCTCTCTCTCTCTCTCTCTCTCTCTCACCCCCATATATATATGTATGTATTGAGAGAAAGAGAGAGAGATCATATTGAGAGGGAAAATGTCCACCAACTTTTTTCATGAATAATTAATATATACATAATCTTTAAAATGCAAGTGCTAATTAGCATTTAAAAATCAATAACATTAATGTATGAAAATATCTTTGTAATAAGGTGACTTCAAGTTATATTGAGGTTGGTATTAAATACTGTGTTCTTCCACCTCGGGTAGGCTATATGGAAGGACATGTCATGGTCATCCCATGCTCACCCTGGACTCCTCTATTATACTTGCTGCCCCAATAATTACAGAGCAGATACCTCAATAAAGTATCAAGATGTGCTCGTCACCAGAGTAGTCACAAAGTTGTCATTCAATATAAATGGAGGGAATGCATCATGGTTATTGGGTAGTTAACTGATCTCAAAGACAAGAAAATGAGTTCAAATCATGCCCAAGTCACTTAATATGTGTGTGACCTGGGACATCTCAGTCTCAATTTCTCCATGCTAGATATGGATAATAATAGAACCCACTCAACAATGTTAGGGTGAGAATCAAATAGATTAGCATATATGAAGCACTTGACAAACTATAAAATGCTATAAAAATGGTAGCTGCCATATTATTATAATCATTAGCAATCTGGCAGAATCTATCAGCTATTTCCTGGAATGGAAAAGAGTATTCTTTAGCTTACTTGATTGTTAGTATACTCTAGAAGTAGAGTTATTTTGGGGTAAGTAGAGTAATGTTTATTCTTATTCTTCAAATCATGTTAGCTCAGTAAGGTCAAGAGCCTAAATGGGAATATGTGGTCTGTGGTTTTTCCACTGCTAATGTCCCTCTGTGTTCATATAACTTATAATTGGAGAGCCAATTTGAAAAATAACCAGTTATACCTGTCAATTGTAAGGCATTGTATTTCTAGATGATACATATATTATTCAGAAACCAAATCACTTCTGTGACACTGAGATGATTATTACCTTATATGATTAATCCATTTATTGCTATTCTTTTTTTTCTTTTGCTACATGCTTTGTGGCTTCGGGGTGGGGTACACTTTTAGGTTAGACAATTTTTTCTTCTTAATTTAGAATATTTTTTTCTCTTTTCTGGAATTGGTCCTGGTTTGTTTTATGGATGTGCTTCTTATTTCATATTTTGCCAAAACTGATGAATTTGCTTAGATTGTAATTGTTCTGAATAATTCCATGTAACATTTCTTTTTGTGAATCCTAGACAGTTGTAAATAAAATTAAATGCAACTTTGAAATTATCATTTTACCTTACTTTTTCCTTCAAATAGATAATACCTTTTTATTAGAAACCTATAGATTCACTAAATCTCAGAGAGTAAGGGATTTCGGTGGCCTTCTCATTTAATCTATACCTGATTAGGAATCCCTTCTACCACATTCCAGAAAGTTATTCTCAACTTTTATTTTTGGTGTGTAGTTCAAGATTTCTAATTTCCATTTCATTTTTGAACAGCTCTGATTGGTAAGAAGTTTTCCTTTCCATATAAATCATATGGCCATTTGCAATTCTCATGTTGTTCCTAGTTCTTTACATAGTCAAGAGAAATGAGTCTACTCAGTCTTCTACACTGGTTCTCCATTTAATGGAACATATATAATTAATTCTCCTTCCAGTACTTTGGTCACTTCTATCCTAGTAGCACACAACCTCTATTCCAAAAATAAAAGTCTCAGAAATGAACACAGTATTATAGAAATTGTCTGATGATTATATCAGAACTTGTACTTTCCTTATTCTGAATACTTAATATTCTCTGATACAACCTTAGATCAGAGTAGCTTACTTTAAAACTGTCATGTCATTCTGATAACTATTATTGTATTTATTTCCTACTAACACCTACTAACTATTATTATTTATTTATTTCCTACTAACACATTTAGATCTTTTTTACATTGAGGGTTTAGTCTCAATCTTATCCTGAGCTTTTCTTTTAAAAACTCAAAATTGAATTTTACATTGAATGATTGAAATTCATCTTCTTAAAGTTAGACCTTTGTTCAAGTCCATCAAGATACTTTTGGATTCCAATTATCTTCAGGATAAAAGACACCCTTTCCTGGTTTGTAGCATCTGTCAACATAAATATAATAGCATTGATGGAGCACTTTAATGTTTTGAAAGTACTTTATATACATGGACACATTTAATTCTCACAAAACTGACTAGACATAGTAACTATTATTATCATCATCTTTATTCCCATCTTACCAAATGAAGAAACGGAGACAGAGAACTCTTTGGTCACTTGCCCCTAGTCACACATCAGGGAAATGTCAGAGGTGGGATTCAAACACAGGTTTCTCTTGATTTACTAGTCTGTAACTCTTTCTAGATTTGTCTCCCTAAGCTTTGTATAAGTCGAAGATGAAAAACATGAGAAACAGAGCCAAGGATAAGATCTTTGGGCTCTTTGTTTTAATAATAACCCGTTACTACTACTTCTGTCGCTGGTTATTCAAACACATCCAAATTCACTTAATTTTTTGCGTTACATCTTGCCTTTTCCACAAGATGAAGATGAAAACCTGAAATATCTTCCTGAAACCTAGGGGTACTGTGCTTATAGTATTTCCTTAGTCTATTAGAATCTCTTGTTCTTCACAACTTAGCTTTATATTTAAAGCCCCTTTCTACATTTCTCAAAGGATTAAGTAGGATTCAATTTCATCATTAAATTTATAAATTATGTATATATATATATGAAGTGTGTGATGAATCTGCTAATCTAAATAATTTCACTTGAATAAATATATTTACTTCTTTCTCCTGACATAAAATGTAAATACCTTACCAAAACTATTTTTTGTGTATTATAGGACTGTTTAAAAGTACAATTTAGAATCTTAGGATAGCTATTTTAGAAAAGAGTATCCATTAAACTATCTTCTATTCTAAAATTGACTTAATTCATTTACATTGTTTCCTCTCAGAATTCAGTGGTTGTCTTCATTTATATTTCAGGAATAAATGAAGCATTAAATTACATTGTGTTTTGTGTTATATTTGTATTTAACTAAATGATACTTCAAAATGAGCTTATGTATTTTTGGAATTTCTTATGAACAATTAATTATTCATTTCCCCCCTACTCTTTATATGTTCAAGTGTATTGTTTTTTTTAATATAGAACTTGTTTCAGACTCTTTTTCATTGTTAAAATACTGAGAAAGAGTTAATTTTTGAGCCAACTTGCTTACATTAAAGATAAGTGAAGTTAATCATTTTATCCAAAGTCATACAACTATGGGGATGATAGGGAAGCTAAGACTCCAATCCAGTCCTAACACCAAGGCTTGCCATCACATCATAAAGCCTCTATATAATTTAGTCTTAATTTTGAACCTTTAAATTTGAATTACAAGTATATTTGATCATTCTCCCCAACTTTTAAGATTATTCAGAATAGGCTTTCATTTTAATTCTCCTTACCTTCATTTTGTCATGAGTCCCTTGGAGTTGTCCTGAATCTTTGCTGTACTGAAAAATAGTTAAGCTGTCATAGTTGAAATTATAAAGTACTGCTGTTAGGTGTACTGACTTCTCCTGGTTTTGTTCACTTCACTTTGCCTCACTTTGTATGTCTTCTCATGTTTTTTGAGGATTGTCTTGCTTATCATTTCTTTTGGTGTAGTAATATTCCATTACAGATCACTTGTTCTGCCATTCCCCAACCAATGGATGTCTTTTCAGTTTCTCATTCTTTGCCACCACAAAAAGAGCTGCTATAAATACGTTTGTATGCATAGTCCTTTCCCCTTATCTTTGATCACTCTGGAATACAGACACAGTGGTAGTATTGCTGGTTCAAAGGTTCAAAAAAAATGCACATTTTTGGCACTTTGGACATGATTCCAGCATGATTCCAGTTTGCTGTCTAGAATGATTGTATCATTTCATAGCTCTACTAGCAATGTATTAGTATCCCAATTTTATCACTTCCCTTCCAACATTTATAATTTCTTCACATATATATATATATATATATACATATATTTGTTATATTAGCCAGTCTCATTGATGTGAGATGATGCCCTAGAGTTATTTTAATTTTAATTTATCTAATTATTGATTGGGAGTTTTTTTCTGCTCATTAAAGACAGTTTTAATTTCTTTACCTGAGAATTGCTCTTTTAACCTTTATTCTTAATTTTATTACTCTTGACTATACAATTAATTTTTTTGCAAGGTACCAACCTTCACTTTTCTCCATTTTTTTCTCTTCCCATTCTATGTCATCTACCTTCACTGAGACTTTGTCTCCCAATTACTTTTTCAATCAAAATATTACTACTTATTTTTCAAGCTCTCCACTTTAAGTCTTCCTTCCCCCAACCACTTTTAATTAATATGCTTATTTCTAATTTATTATAACCTCTCTCTCATACTTTTTATTAGTCATAATATATTACTCTCTCCAAGATAACCTTACGTCCCTTCTATGTTAAATTATTTTCTCTTTTACTTCAGAAACAAGAATCATTTTTAAATAAACTTATTATAGATTATGCACATCTTGCTCTACCTCATTTGTATCTTTCATACAATAGTTATTTTTTGTTTCTTTTTTCAGTTGATAATTATGGTCACAATTGATAATTTATGTACTTATTTGTTTTTTGTGTCCTGTTTTTAAATTAATTTGTAGCTTTCCTTTCTTATTTGATTTAAAAACCCTTGATGAAGGCAATTATGAATTAGATTAAATTTTTTATATCTTCAAAATGCCTAATATATTTTATGTAGCTGGTACTAAATAAATGATATTGACTAATGAAATGTAATAAAAACATATAAATTTCTATCTCAACTCAGATTCATGCACTTTGCTTTTCTACTTTGGTATACTTTGTTTTCCTTATTTCTACTGTTTCTCATGCGATAATGCTCCTGGAAATCTTTGCAGTTCTATTATGAAAAATATATTGTGTAATTCTTTCAAGGATTGTTGCATAGCACGTAATTCAGAGCCATGCACTCAATATGTGTTCAGTAAATGTTAATTGATGATCACATCAAAGATTGAAATCTTCCTTGAAACAAGTTTTTACAGCTATCTATTAAACTTTAATTTTGTTGAAGTCACTTCATCTCATTTTAAATAAAAAGTGGCTCACTTAAATAGATAAAATATTATTGTCTTATAAAACAGCATTTTTTCAATGCTTAATACTGATATTATAAAGTTATGCTAACACTGGAAGACAATGCACAGATGATTACATATATATGCATATATGGTGGTATGTATATATGTATGTATGTATACATACACCTTTATATATATATATAGGCCTTTCTTTTTGTCAGTAACATATGTATATGGATATTAGAAAACCCAGGTATATCAACGAGGTCATTGATAAAAAGAAATACTCGAAAAAAGCATCAAAATTGTAATAGCATTTTTT
Organism: Monodelphis domestica; assembly: GCF_027887165.1. Lineage (NCBI taxonomy): Eukaryota > Metazoa > Chordata > Mammalia > Didelphimorphia > Didelphidae > Monodelphis > Monodelphis domestica. The sequence continues at coordinate 157,967,238 of NC_077234.1, forward strand.
TTGTTGTATCAAAGAATTGGAAACATAGTAGATGTCCACCAATTTAGGACTAGCTGAACAAATTTAATTCTGTGAATGTAATGGATATTATGCACTAAGAAACGATGGACATTCTGAATATAGAGAAAGATTACCATGAATTCCGGCTAAGGATGTAAGCCTTAGAGTCAGGAAAACTATATGCAGACTTGTTAGGACAATGCAAGTGGGTAGAACAAGCACAAAAACATCAGAAATGAAGGTTTTTTAATTATGAAAATCAAAATGAAATGAGTGGCACAACTACTCCTTGCTACATTGGAAAAGTATTCTTTTTTTCCATAAAAATTTCATTTTTTTGAGATATTGATTTGTTTTGCTGAATTTCTGTCTCTCTGTTTCTCCCCTTTATTATATAAGGCATAACTTTCTAGATGTTAGAGGGAAATATGAAAGCGGAAAACTTAGTGATGCAAAATAAAAAGTTAATATAATTTTGTTTAATTAAAAAAAACAGGGTGACAATAATGTCCATTCTTCTGTTCTGGATTCTAACTATGTTTTTCTTTTACCTTTGAATTTAGATGTCTCTATTTATCCTTATTAGGCTTTCCTTTGTGATAAAGGATGGAAAAGTTTGCAATTTCATCCTTTATCACACTTTACAGCATTTACCAGAGGAAAGTTCAGACTTGGATGTCTTCCAGTTGTTCAGAGTTTCAATTAGCACCAAAATTTAATCTTCCCGCAATCAGAGGGAGCAATTATTGATGAGCTTGATATTCTGTAAATTCTGGCAAGGTAGCGATGTTCATTAGTCCATCCCTTATTCAAAAGTTGGCTTTTGAATTCTCAACAATGGGATCCAAGTGTAATCCTTCCTCTATTTGTATGGAGCTATGTTTCAGTAAGGATTTTTTTTTTAAATGAGAACCCTGTTAAAGAAACTGCAGTTCAAGCCCTTTTTACCCGAGTTCATCTATTAATCAACGTGGCTCTGTGTGTTACAAGGTAGACTGTAGCACCAGGTGGCATTAAAATGCCTTCCTCATTACAGTCAATACCAATGAATAGCAGAGACTCTTCAGCTCGAGATGGCCTTTCTCAACAGGTTCCCTCACTTGGTGGTGACAAAAATTACTAGAGTTTGCATGAAACCATTTCAGTATCTCCCTGAGCTTAATAGAGCCGTCTTTCATCGCCTGTTAACAAGCTGTGCCCGTTCCATAAAATGCTGCAGCTGACAAACATTGTCAAAATGCCTTTGGTTTAAAGATTTTCTGCTGTATTTAAGGTTCATTTTTTTTAACGAATCCAAGATATACTTTGACAGTAGTTTATCCCACTCATAATATAGGATCTGTAGTGATCTAAGAAGCGATAAAATACAGTGAGCATTCCATCCTAATAACAATGTCATTTATTTCATTGATGAAACCTCTACAGTAGATTTAGAGTTGGAGGTCATCTGATCCAGTCTTCTCATTTTTACAGATATGGAGACTGAGGCTCAAATTGTTCCACAAGTAACAAATAGCAAAGAGAATTCAATTCCAGTTCTTTCTCCATGCGCAACACTACTGTTTCACTGCTCTTGTCTGGGAAAGGATCAGAAATTATGCCTAGTTTTTAATATTTGAGAACACCAAATCACAATAAATTTATTTCAGTGATCAAGCTAATTTTGTTTTCCCTTAAAACACTTGAATGGGCAGACATCAATAGATAGATTTTGATTTACAAAATCAACATCCATTGGGTTTGATATTAAAATGAATTCCTCAGCTTAGTGATTGTTACTACTAGAAAAATATAAGAAGCAACTTTATTTTTTTTAATTTGGAAAATTTTATTTATTTAATTAATTAATTAGGAATATTTTTCCATGTTTACATGATTCATGTTCTTTCCCTTCCCTCCCCTCAACCCCCTCCTGTAGCTGACACGCAATTCCACTGGGTTTTGCATGTGTCATTGATTGAGACCTATTTCCATATTATTGATATTAATGATCATTTAGAATCTATATCCCCTAACATATCCCCATCAACCTATGTGGTCAAGCAGTTGTTTTTCAAGAAGCAACTTTAAAGCTCATAGTTATTCTGGGTAAGATTTTCCGCAATACGACTTATGGAAAAATAAATAATATGTTTCTTATAAAATTTATGACAAGGGACCTGACCAGAGAATCAGAAATTTTGTTTATTTTTCTATCCATCATAATCAAACATTTCCCTTTATTTTAGTGCTACCTTGTCTACATATTTTGTTTTCAAGGTTGTTAAATACATTTATGGCACCATGTGAGTACTTATTTTAACATTGCATTTTCATTCCATTTCAGTGGTTTCTGGCCATCTGTGTGGATACACATGCCATTTAAAGAGCTGGAAGAAACCTTAAATACCATTTAAACAAACCCTTTATTTCATGGGAGAGAGAATTAAGGGATAGAGAAGTGGAGTGATTTGTTCAAGATCGTATAGATAAGAACTTACCTGGGATTTGAAATTCAGTTTCCAATTTCAATTCCAATATTGTTTCCACTGTGCCATAAACTGATTCAAGGAAATCAATTTTCCTGAGATTAATATTTAAGCAGTAAGATTGCTAATGCAATTTTTCCAAGGATCTCATTAGCACAACTCACTTTTCAAAGAATAACTTAATAATTATGTTCAAAAAGTCTTAGTGATATGAGTTTCTTGGATTTTAAAAAAAATTTCCCTATATGGAACTCACATAGTTAGTATGGAGCTTCTCTTCTGCAGCAGCCAACTTACTTCATCAAGAAACAAGCCAGTAGTTTGCCCATTAAAATCTTTGATAAATAGATTCCTATGCTTTTCTTAAAGAAGCAGCAAGATAAATGATGAGCAGGAGGGTCATAAAAAATCATAGAAAGACTTATATAAAGTGATTCAAAGTGAAGTGAGCAGAACCAGGAGAATGTTCTATAAAATAAAAGCAATAATATATGATAATTGTGAATGACAACTGTTATCAGCAATACACAGATCCAAAAATAACTTGAAGAGACTTATGACAAAAAAGTTAGAACTGATGGGAGTCAGAATAAAGAGTGAAGCAGGACATTTTTCTATTCATCTTCTTCATGAGGTGCTTTTTTTCCTACATAAGCAATGTGTGTTTTCTTTCACAGTATGACAAATTTAGAAATATCTATTGGGTGATAGCACCTGTATAACCTATATTATATCATGTGCTTTCTTGGGGATGGGAGAGGACAATGAGGGAGGGAGATCACAGGATATTAATTTAATTAATTAAATTAATTAATTAAAAAGGATCACAGAATATTAAATTATTAAAAATTTTATTGACACATATATAGAAAATAAAACATATGAAAAAGGAAGAATAAAAGAAGCAGCAAGGTTATTACGCATGGAGAAAGACATCATTGGGAAACAGGGGAGTAGGCTAAATGGAGAGTCTGTAAGAGTAGATAAGCCTGTGTGCAGTAAGATATCAACTGAGAAAATGATGTATAAAGGCAGGACACTGGAATTTAGAGTGTAAGTAAAAGAAACAGACTAAAAAAATGAATGCTATGCTATAAACCTTTCTTTTCTCTAAAACCTTGATAATAAAATGCTGAGGGATAAGCAAGGAGGCATATATCTCCTGCAAAAAAAAAACACTTAAAAAATCAAAATAACAAATAATAAGGCCTAGTGGCATCTTATCTAAGACTGTCATTATAGGATTCTCTCTTTTCTCTGAAATGTCTTAGTAGCCTGTTTTGAGTATTTTAATGTGGGTGTTAAGGGAATTTCCAGGGAGCTATTTTACGTTTTTCATCTTTAAAATTCCCACAGCTATTTAAAAAAAGTCATATACAGGAATGAATTGGTGAATCTTTTTTTAGTACTTAATAACAAAGGATCTCATTTCATAAAACTGTGAGTGATGTTTGCTATCACTTCACAGGTTTAAATTTGAAAAGTATGTCCAACTCAAGGCTGGGGTTAACTCCCTCTATAAGCAATGCCTATTGTTGTGTAGCATCTCAAAGGCAGTTGATGGTATCTGTCAGAGCAGCATAAGCCTTTCAGGGATTTGCCCCCTTGTTGGCTGCCTGATGTCTTTGACTGTAATGGTCTGCCTAGTCTTCCCCTAACTCTCCTAAATGGAATCTCATAGTGCTTAGTTTCTTTTATAACAGATTCAGAGAATAATTCTAATCTTAACTAAAAGGAGGTACAGATCAGGATTCAAAAACCATGGACTTAGTAGAGAGGATTGCAGCTATGGATACCAAGCTTACTTCATGTCCTAAAGTTCACATAATTCTTTTGTTCAGTCATTTTTCATCATCTGACTATTCCTGATCCCATTTTGGATTTTCTTGACAAAGATATTGGGGTGGTTTGCCATTTCCTTCTCCAGTTCATTTTTACAGATAAGGAAATTTAGACAGAGGTAAGAGATTTGCCCAGTATCACACAGTTAGTGAACAGTTCTTACTGTCTTGTGAAATAAAAGTACCATTACTCTTAGGATGGTTGAGATTTCACTCCTTAACTAATCATTGGAAAAATGATTCATCCTCTGATTCTCTTTATCTTAGTTGTCTTCAGCAGGGAGGGAAAGAGTTACTCAAGTGAACATTCCTAAACTCTTCAGACTGAATCACAACTTTGTTTGGGAGAAATCAACTTATTTCTACTGCCTTCATTTCACCACTCTAATGTTAACATTCTAGATTCCTCTGCCACTGATACTCTTAGCTTTAGATGCTGTTTCCTTGCAGTTCCCCCATTATTGAGTTACTGCCTGTTGCTCTGGGATCAGACATCTGCCTCATGTCCCAGTTTCCTATTTCATTTTAATTTTATGCAACAAACAGTAAATAGGTTGACTACTTTGTGCCCTAGTTCATCAGGACTATGTTTCCTGAGTCTTCCTGGTGCCTGAATTTCCTATCTTATACAACATTCGCCCCAGGGTTTCCTTTTGAATCTCCCCATTAAAGTAAAACCTACTTGCAGACCTACCTGTCACAAAGCCTCATACTAGTTAACCTCCTTTGGGGGATGTCTATTCAGTGTTTTTTTCTTTTTTTTTCCTTGACATCAGTGAGTTATTTCCCCGGTGTCCTACTTGAAAAAAAAAACAACACCCTGGAATTTGTATTCAGTTTAGAATTTTTCTAATGACATTCATATCCTACGTTTAGCCATTCTTCTGAGGATTAAACCTGACCAGTTTTAGACCTAGCTTAAATTCATATTATAGTCTTTTCTCAAAAATTATTTCCCTTTGAACTTGGGCTTATTATTTAGACCGAGTCTATATATCTTTTGGGTCTTCCAGGATTGACCCTCCATGATCTTTCCTGGATCACTATCAACATAGCTCAAGTTATGTCAAGAATATGTAGCATATACTTTCCTCAGTCTTTTGTATAAAATATACAAATTTATTAAAATATTGCACTTACTGTTGTACTAATTGCCTTTACTTATCCATTAACCTTAAAATTATATGAAATAATATTAGAAGTAATATAATTCATAACCACATAGTTTGACTTTATTTATAATCAACAGTTTACAGTATTGTTTCAACTATCTACTTTTTTCCTTAGTAGTCATTCAATGATTCATAAATCTAAGAACTATTTATTGTAGTCCTTTGCAATTCTCCTGTTTGATTTACTGGAAAAACTGCTTGATTTAAAAAATATATAGATTCAGGAGTTGTGGGTTTGATTTCTGTTTGCCATTTATTAAATGTACTTCTCCAGAATAGGACCAAACAGAAGTTAAATAAAAAATAAATTAAAAAAGGCCATCATGCACCTTTGTTTAATCATAGGGGCAGATATGTGGATCTGGATTCAGGAAGACGTCAGTAACTTAGTAGATGTGGGACCCTGGACAGGTCACTTAATCTTTCTCTGCTTCAATTTCCTTACCTATTTATTATAGAGTGAAAATAATAGCACTTACCTTCTAGCATTGCTGTGAAGATAAAATGAGATATAATTTTTCAAACTTTAAAGTGCTATTATTATCTGTAAAACAGGGATGATAGTACTTGTAAACCCTAATTTATGGTATTGTTTGGCAGAAAGTACAATTTATAAAGGGCTAGATATATAAAAGTAGGCTTTTAATATTCCTAGTTGCAGTACTTCTCTTTCCTATTACCTCTTTGGTTAATAAGTGGTCATTTATATGAAAAGGGAAGTTGTCTTTTATTTTTTCAAAAATAATTTCTTCTATATTTAGATTGTTTTATTTAGATTATTTTTTCTTGGTTACATGGTTCATGATCTTCCCTCCCACCCCCCACTCTTCCCTCTCCATTCCCAAATTCACTGGATTATACATGTATCCTGTTCAAAACCTATTTCCATGCTATTCATATCTGCAATAGAACGATCCTTTAACATCAAAACCCTCAGTCATATCCCTATCACAGTATGTAATTGATTACATTTTTCTGAGGCACTTCTGTTTACACAGTTCTTTCTCTGGAAGTGTATAGCATTTTCTCATTAGTCCTTCAGAATTGTCCTGGATCATTGCATTGCTGTTAGTAGAGAAGTCTATTACATTCGATTGTACCACAGTGTGTCAGTCGATGTGTAAGATGTTTTCCTGGTTCTGCTCCTCTCACTCTGCATCACTTCCTGGAGGTTGTTCCAGTCTCCATGGAATTCCTCCACTTTATTATTCCTTTGAGCACAAAGAATTCCATCACCAGCATATACCACAGTTTGTTCAGCCATTCCCCAATTGATGAGCATCCCCTCATTTTCCAATTTTTTGCCACCACAAAGAGCGCAGCTATGACTATTCTTGTACAAGTCTTTTTCCTTATTATCTCTTTGGGGTAGAAACCCAGCAGCGCTATGGCCGGGTCAAAGGGTAGACAGTCTTTTAAAGCCCTGAAAAGGGGAATCTTTAATGAAAGTGTTTTCTAAGATCTTTATCTGAGAGAGTTTAGGCTTTAGCTAGATTCTGTAACTTAAACAAAATAATATCTTATTCCTTAAAGGAAAGCTACTGTTTCTATCTCTTAAACATTAAACATTTTTTGCACTCATAGCAAAACACCAGAGTGCATAAACTTAATTAAATCTAGGTTTCCTTGGTATCTGAAAATAGTCTAAACAGTTCTTATTGTCTTGTAAAAGAAGGTGCTTTACTCCTAGGATGATTTCAGATTTCGCTCCTTAACCTAATCCTTTGGATAAGTGATTCATCCTCAAATTCTCTTCACCTTGGCTATCTTCAGCAAAGGGAGGAAGAGTTATTCTAGTCAACTTTCTCACATGTTCAGAGACTTTATCTATAGTTCTGTGTTGTGGAAGAAAAATTAAGTTATTACTGTTGCCATCACTTTACCAAGCCTACTGTTAATTTTCCATATTTCTCTGCCATTGATCTTAACTTTTAGTTTCCCCTTTCCACTAGAATTCTGATAGTAAACACTGATGAATGACGAGATAAGAGAATTTATATGGATATATGTTTCCTGAAATTCTACTATTCCTTAAATTTGAGACATTATTAAAATCTGATTTATAATACCTGCCTGGCAGTATAACTCAGTGCAAGCAACAGGGGATATGGAGTAAGAAGACTAGTTCTAACATTTTTTGCCTGGATGACTGTGGATAAATTAGTTAACTGTTGGTTTCTTCATCTTTGATCTGGAAATAATAAATGCTCACTAGTTGTTTCAATTAAATGACTTTGTAAACTGTATAAAGTAAGATATATATTTGAGTTATTCCATAAAATATTCTTTTCAGGTAAAAATCAGCCTTTTGGTATAGTGCAATCATTTTTGAAGAAGGAAAACAAAATATGTATGTACTGAATGATTTGATCTGAATATTCAAATAACAGTTATTTAGATTGAGTGCTTATCATATATGATTTGTGATTATAATATTCTCTGTCTTCTTTTCTCAGACCTTTGGCCAAAGATCCTCATAGTAATTATCGAAGCTCAGAATTTCTGTCTACAAATGTTTAGACCTTATTCTAGGTTAAAGTTCTTACATTCTTATTAATAATATTGTTGTGGACTATAAGTTGAAAGGATAAGCATCTCAAGTCATTCATGTTCATCCACTGCTCCTATTTTTACATTTATACTTTAAAATCTAAATCCATTTTCTTTTTATTAATTTTTGCCCTCTTTTTGGGGGGCATCCTCCTCTAGGAAAGTCCTATGCTACTCCAGTGCAATATCACAGTGTGAAGGAGACCATTGGTCATATGAGGTTAAGCAGAAATCTTGGCAGATACTCCTCCTCCCTGCCAACTCCCACGTTGAAAAGTCTTGGAACATAGGCCTGATGAATAGACTGAATCTGTCTTTTAAATTCTGAATTCTGTCATCTAAAGTTCTGCCTAATTAAATTTGAAGTGACTCATTACCAAGACGGCCATATGTGATTCATTTTTCAGCCAAAGCAACTCCTTAATAATTCACATACAGGTTGTAATCTGCATCAGTAGAGAGAAGATTACATAGAGATATTATAGGATCTTCTACATTTGCTGGGACTGGAGAAATGCAAAAAAAAAAATTAGATGTCACTGAAAAAAGCAGTTTGTCCAATCCCAAATAGACTTTGCCTGCAAATAGAGGGGCAAGTATTTCACTTTTCAAATATTTAAGGGCTCATGTAATTTATCTTCAGCAAGCAAAGCTTTTATTCACATCTGACTTTTCCATTTATTGGAAATAGATATTGAGATAAACAAACATAGGGGAAGGAAATCTTTAGACAGAATAGTTACTATTGGGGTAACACAGTACCATAATGCCAAGGCATTTCTCCCCTCCTGGATTCTTCTATATCTCTTTGAGTTTTCAGAAAAGCGATCAGGTATTCTCTCCCTTATCTCTCTTGAGGGGACAGTCAGTTAATCTAAGATTAGCCTCACAGCTTCTATTTTCCAGGTCTCTGGTTTTGTCAATAAAGTATGCTACATCTTTGTTGAGGTCCATTACCTCCTTCATAACCTAGCTTTCTTGATCCACATTGTCACTTATCCTTTGTTCGAGTTGCCCTATTCATTCTTGGATACATTCCAACTCCATCATTCACACTCTGGATAGAGTCTTTTAATTCAATAATTGCTGAAATTATAAAAACCTGACAAAATTGGACCTCTTTTTGCAGCCCTATCTCACTCACTGCTCTTATTAACACTTCCCAGAGATTACATCTTCATACTCGGCACTTTTGGCTTCTGTCTATATGTAGCTCTGTGTCTATTACCATCAAAAAGTGTTTGAAATAAAACACTGAATCACCTCCTTTCCCTGCTATCACTTAATAATGGAAACATATGACATATATCTTAGTCAAAAAATAGAATTCTTTTTGTACCTTAGACCATTCCATGTACCATCTCACCATGTTAATTTACATCCAAATTTTAATTCATGGGATTATTTTGACTCTACTGTATAAACCATGAGAGTCAAACCTGGGTTCCTGATGGTTGTGGAACTCATTGAATTTGATATTTAATTATTTTGATGAGAAAAAATTGTTGCAGTATTTCAAATTTACATGGCACTGGAGGAAGTTTTATCAACACCTGTTGATGTCAGAGCACTAGAAGGATGCTGAAAGAAAGGATCACTTATGAGTTCAGGAGCCTTAAAAAGAGCTCAACCCTGAGGAGTTGCACAGTTTCAAAGGGAGTAGCAACAGCTAATGGCTGGGGAGTATTTTTCAGGTGAGGAGGAGGCAAAGGAGGATGCCCCCACTTCATCAATCAAGGAAACATGTGTAAAATGGTTGGAAGCGCAAAACTCAGTTGAAAAATATCACCCTGATAAAGCTTTAAAAAGCAGAATTGTAAATTTGTTATATGGCCAGACCATTTCCCACTGGAGGAATTTTGAAAATCAAACATCATTGCATAGGTTTCTTGTGAAGCCTAAAACCTGGTGAATCTCAAACAGGGTTCAGCCATAAGGGACAGAAAAGAAAAAGAGAAAGAACTAGAGAAGATCAGTTACTCTCAGATATTGTAGAAGGGGACTCCTCTTCCAGACTGTAACATTTTCCTTCCCCACAATCTCCTTAGGCTATGAACTCCTCTCAGTACAGTTAAATTCATAAGTCAAATAAGTTAAAATTATGTTATTTAATCTAATTTTGTCTATGCATTATTAATATTTACTTGGTGAAATACAATTCCATTAATGCATATAAAATCTATGTTTTCTGGAATTCAACTTATACTTTTCCTTATGGGAAAAATTCATTTGGTACTCTGGTACTTTCTGGTATTTGATCTGACGAATTCCAAGGTACCACTGTATATAACTTCAAAAAGAGTTATTTCTTCCTTTAAAGAGTGTATGAGAGACCAAAAGAAGTTACTGGAACCCCAAAATAGCTAAGTCCCGTAATCAGGGTCACAGCCCTGGGAAAGTCATTTAACTTTTCAAGGGTCAAAGGTAATTCTCTTAGGCTGAAAGGTGAAGAGGAAGTACAGATCTGTCTTACTGAATAGAGTTTCTTCATCTGTGAGTTCTCTGTGCCACCGAAATTACAGGTTCAGTCCCCATCCCTTTCAAAAGTCTGAGAATTTTCATTTTATAACTCTATTTTCAAATAGAATATCCACTTTGATAAATAATTTGTGTAAACTTATTAGTGGTAAAAATAGGAAAGGAAAGAAAGTAAATAAAATTAACCACATCATAATAAGTATTCTCATATTCAGTTCATGGAGTGGTGAATACAAAATTGCACCTTGATAGAATTTGTTTTGGCATTTTTGGATCTAGACTCCCTTGATAATGTCTGCGGAGATGTAGGGAGAATTTGCCAAACTTTCCTCTGTAATCACTGAGGACATTTTTGTTGTGGTGGTTCTTAGCTATAATTTCAAGTAGGGTAGAAACTCCCATTATGAAAAATTCTCCCACTAATGAAAATCCCAGGCAAACCTTTTTTTCCCCTAATTTGTATTCTTAGTGCCTTTAATGTTAATTACCCAGTCCATGGTCACTTAGTTCATATGTATCAGAGGGAGACCATGAAGCTAGATCTTCTAGGCTGTAAGAGCTGCCTTTTCCCTATTACTTCACCTTTGATGAGTGACAAGGCGATAGTGTAATGAACTGTGTTGTTAAGAAGCAAAGCATTTGTTATCTCTTTTCTTGGATATGTAGAATCCTCTGAGGATGTCTTTTGGAGAGTAGTGCTTTCCTAAGGTCAGGAACATTTCAAGATAGCCCAGCTAACCAACTCCAGTGGAACTTATATGAATGGGCAGTCCATCATAGCCTTTAAAAATTCTGTAGTTAATCTCTTTATTGAAGGCTAGTTGATTAAGAAAGCCTTGTGGAAGGGCTGCTTACACTGTCATACAAATGAAGCTGTATTGCTGTTGAGTAAATTACTATAGAGCAGTAGCTTGTGGTCAGCACACTGCAGCTACTTCTCCTCCCTCCTCAATTAAAGTTTAAAGGGAAGGTGAAGGCTGGAAGGCGAGGATGACACAGGAGCTTTGGAGACCATAATGTAGATTCACTTCAGCACTTCACTTCCAGCACCTAATCTAAACTGCTAAAATGGGGGTGTAAAGTAGCAATGAATGAAATGTCTAAATGTCTACCACCATCTGAATTGGCTATCAAGTATGGCATTTGAAATATGTGGAAGGGGTTTTTATGAGGATCAAATGGAAAGACAACAAATTCATTTGTGTTCATCATTCATAATTCCTCAGAAAATGACTTCACAGCTAGTGACTTCAATTCCATGGAAAAAGAGTAAGACAGGATTTGGAGCAAGAAGAGAATGGACTGTTCATCTGACCTGTTCCCCACATTGACCAGATTGAGAAAACAGTACCCATTAGAGGTCAGGTTACTTTTTTAAAATTGCAAATACATTAGGAGAGACAGGAATTGAACTTGGAACCTTTGATTCCAAATCCTCCACCCCTTCCTTTTCATTGCTCTCAGTGTTGGCAGTCCTAACACAAGAGGAACATGGCGATGCATCATTTCCTGTCTCTAAAGAGCCCCCAACATTTGCTCCACATTTAAGTTTTTCTGTAGGCATGAGATCAGAACAACCCTGTGAGCATATGTCTGGAGATTTTTCAGGGAAACATTTCCTCCCCTTCGATGTAGCATTTGGGTTGGAATAGAGAAAGGGCTTTATTAAATACTTACTGTGTATGGAGTAAGTTGAAAGACCCTAATTATGTTGGGTACTACCCTGAAGGAGCTTACAATCCAGAACTTAAATTAAAAAGGTATATAAATAATACTAACTGAGCAGCTAGGTGGCACAGTGAAGGGCTCAGTCTGAAGTGAAGAGGATGCTTTTTCCCGAGTTAAAATCGGGCATCAGAAAATTAATAACTGCGTGACCTTGGCCAAGTCAATTAGCCCTATTGCCTTAGTTCCTCATCTGTAAAATGAGCTGGAGAAGGAAATGACAAACCACACAAGCATCTTTGCCAAGAAAATCCTATCTGGGGTCAGGTAGAGACAAATATGACTGAAGTGATTTAATAACAGCAAGGACAACAGCATGGATTAGAATATGAAAATGCATTGAAAATTTTCATCAACTGCAAGAGACAGAATATTCAAGGAGGGAAGGATTACTGCTGATTAGAGGGAATCAATGCAGGTTTATTGAGGGAGGAAGCACCCCATTTGGACTGTAAAGGAAAAGGATTGTAGAAAGTTTAAAGAAGGAGAATATTTGTTTCAGGCATGGAGAAATACCTCTGAAAATGTATTTGTATATCTAGCCATCTGTCTGTATAGAAGTAAGACAAAGCAGATGAGATAATCTGCCTCATTAGTTTATTGCCTTCCCTCCCTTCATCCCAGCCCTTCCTCCTGACATTTCATTTCTTCTCCCCACAACAAAGCAGTTTGGGAAAGATGCATTTTGTCATGTGCACTTTGATATTTTGAGTATAACTCTCAAGGCTCTGGAAATAATTTAGAGACCTGAATATATCCTCATTGTTTTCATTTCACATACTGAAAGGCATGGACCCTGACTTATAGATAACAAGATGGAAAATGTCAAGGGAGTATCACATTCAAGGCTGGATTCTAAATTGTTGCAAAATCTGGGAATCCAGTGACCTTTTTCAGTGCCCAGCTAAGAAATCTCTCGCTTGTCTACATTGTGATACCACTGATCATTTTATCACAAGAAGGGCAAAAAATATCGTTGGTCTATTTTCCCAAGTTGCTTCCAATATCTTCATTGTTCAAACTCTCCATTTATATATTCAGTTGATAGGATAGGGTCATGACAGTGTTAGAAAGAAATTCAGCTCCTCTTGCCTAAAGTGCCACTCTTGAGCCAGCTACTAGTGGGTAATGGAGAATATAATAACACAGATAGCAAGAGTTACCTGCTTTATATTGTTCATTTTGAGCATGTAGTGAAGAGCACTTAAAAAAGTGTTATATTATATGAGAGAAGATTATACTCTGAGCTTTTATGAAAGTATGTTTTTAGAAATGTTTTCTTTAATTACTTCCTTTTTATTGTGCTTGGAAAGAGGAATATCCTCTAGAATGTGGCATCATAGAGTCACATGAGTTAGAGATGACTGTGACCGTTAGTGATTATTTTATCTGACCATGACATTTTATTGGTGAAAAAAACACAAATGATTGAAGCTTGGAATAGACAGGAAAAATCATGAGATCATTGATTAAAAGCTAGAAGTGACCCTGGGACAGGGAGTTCTTAATCTAGGGACATTAAAAAGTATTATGATAATAGTATTTCAAAATATGGTTTTGTAATCCAATGTTTTTGATGCATTTGAAAACATTCTAAGAAGTGGTTTACAGTCTTTACCAGACTGCCAAATGCAGTCCATCTCACATACATACACAGGATTAAAAACCTTTACCCTAGAATGGCATCTATTTTATTTCAATCTATTCATTTGACAGAAAAAGACACTAAGGTCCTAAGGGACTTAAAGATCTGTTGGTCACACAGGTGATAAGTAGCAGACTCCTAGTACAGCCCAAGTCAAGCACTTTTCCTATTCTCATGGTTATCAGACCTGGACTTATATTTGAAATTGAATTGGAATAGGAAGACCTGGATCTATGATTTCATTAGTGTAGGGAATTTTCTGGCTAAGTAAAATCCCTTCAATAAGAAAAGCCTGGCCACTCCTTTACAACTTGATGTCTTGGAGTTTTGTAGAGCAGTAAAAATTAAGTGACCTTCCCATACTCACACAGCTAGCATGTGTCAGAGGTGGGACAGATTTTTCTGGCTTCTATGCCAGCTTTCTAGCCACTCTGTTACACTGCCTTATCCTGACATTTATCTCTGAGAAAAAAAATAATAAATTTTGCTGGTTATAAGATCCTACAATGAAGTTACTTTAATTTAATTGTTTTCTTCATATAGCAAAACAAACTTACATTTCATTTAAATTTGATTTTTTAGATGAGATGTGAATCATCAGTGTGAGTCAACACAACAGTGAAAGCTTGAGAGACATTTATCATGAAGTCTTTACTCTTATGGTAGACAACATGGCAGGATTTCTGAATTTGGTATCATTGTACCTGGGTTCTATTTTCTGGCCTTTACTATTCATGTAGTCTTGGGCAAATTACTCAACCCTTCTATACTTTAGTTTTCTCATCTGTAAAATTAGGAAATTGGACTAGATAACTCACAGGATCCCTTCCTGTTTTAGCTTTATTATCTTAAAAGGGACAGGAAGGACATTTTCTTTTACCAGTTAAATTTGCTATAATCTGAGTTCTAGGCACTTTACCAACTTCCTTTCCTTTGTGTGAATTTACCACAGTGAAACCAAGAGGACAATTTATTACATCTTTCAACCTTGCAGACATTCCAGTTCCCCTATCCTGCACTACCATGGGAGCTGGTACTTAGGAGTGAGGAGGCAGGGTAGCCCAGGTTGACAAGGGATTGCTTCTCTAGCAAAGTAAAGCTGAGTGGGAATGTTGTCATTTCTGACTTGATGCCAGTAGAGGATGAGGGGAAAGGGGATGGAGGGATTAATACTTGGATTTTATGAATATATGAGTTTAGGGTATAGTATGTGGGAAATGTGGAAACCAAGATACCCCAAAATTTGAAAAAAAATAGGAAATATGATTCAATATATATGAAGTATAGAGGCAGAAAGAGGTACAAAATATTCATGGAGTTATAAGTTAACTACTTGAGAGCATAATCTCTCTCTCTCTCTCTCTCTCTCTCTCTCTCTGTCTCGATATAATTAGATTCTGCTCTAAAGGCACATATATGTGTGTATACATACTACAAATTGTTTTTAGTTGAATTAAAATGAGCCAACAGTTTGACTAATTTACCTCTACTTGTCCCCCATCTTCCTTCTAAATTGAAACACTATGACCATATCCTTCCCTTATGGCTTAATCAACTCATTGCAACTGTGCTCTGGGGTAACTCTAACTTATTCGTGATCTAATATATTATGGGTTAAAAAATCTCATATTTCTTGGTTCTCTGAGATTACTCCAAGGTTGAATGTATATGGACCAAGAAAAAACTGATGTGAGTAGTTTTATCACGGAGAACCTCCTGACTGACATGATCTCTGGTATTCTTGTCCATAGAAAAGCTTCTTAATTTAGCCTAGATGCCCCAACATCTTTTTAAGAAGTCCTGGGCATCTAGTTAAGGCAATGGTAAGAGTATGAACATGGAGTCAGTTGGAGGTCAAAACATAGCTCAGAAACTATCTTTGGGCAAGTCACTTAACCTTTCTCAGCCTCAGTTTCCTCATTTATAAAAAGGGGATAATAATAACATCTATTTAACAGAGTTGTAAGGGTCAAATGAGATAACATGTGAAGGGCTTAGAAAGCCTTAAGACTCTATACAAATGCTATTGTGATGGAGGTGGTTGTTCAAGGTAATAAAAATTTAAATTGATTTACTTACTAAGAGTACTCCAAGATTTAGGAATTTTTGCTGGGAGCTTCTAAATGCTTGGTAATATCCATTACTGGGAATATTAATTTGTTCTTTTCTCTTCCTTTCCTTATTCTTAGGGCAAGTTGATTGACAATAAAGGGGGAAAATCCTTCCAATTTAAGAATACTGGGCAACAAGCCAAAGCTCTGAATTATAGCCTCTTATTTTAAGGAAATGAAGTTTTATTTCTTTGATGTACATAGAGTAAATAATTTCTCACTGTCTTTCTAAGTAAGTTTACCTATCATAGTATCAGAGTTAAAAGTTAGTAGGGGTCTTAAGAAACCCTCTATTCTAACCTTCTTTCAGAAATAAACAAACTTAGTGCAAAAGAGAAGTGACTTGCCTAAGGTTTCACAAGTTGTTAGCAGAGGAACCAGAATTGGAAACCAGGTGGTAAGAAGTCAGGGTGCTTGGAACCATGCTAGAGTAGTTCTGGCTCTATGTACTGAGTTTGACAAGAAGCAATCCTCTTCCTCTGGATTTGATTCAAAGTATATATATATATATATATATATATATATATATATATATATATATATATATATATATACTTCTGAAGAGCAAACTAATTATTCTAAGACATTTCACTCTATACCAAATCCTGGATAAAAATAACTTGCAATTAGCACTATAGTTTATGTACCATTTAAAAGAGTGTGTTTTCTAAAATATCCCATCATACACTAATAATTTAGTTTACATATTTTTCAAAAACAGCACATAATTAAATTCAACCCAACTCTTATCAAAATTACCACAGATTTAAAATTAGTGGCATTCTTTTTTTTTAATTCTAGTTTTTAGAATTTTGGGGTCTGTAGGAGATGCTAAAATATTTAAAAACAAACAAAAACCCCTTTCCTAATTAAAAAGAGCTTTAGAAAAATTGGCTTCTTTCTGTGATGCTTTTTGGCTAAACTGAAAAAAAAATTGCTGACCATTTCCTGGCTTAGTAAATCATTTCATCATTGTGACCTTCCTACCCTCCCCCTTCCTCCAGCAGCAATAGAAAGCCCATACAAATGTAATGAATAGGAACTGTCATCTTATTCTTATGAGTTTGTTATTCCCCCTCCTTAACCCACTCCCCAGCTTAGGCTTAGTATAAATGAGTGGAGTAACCAACAGAAGCCAAGGGGGAAATATTTTACTCTGCAGAGAATATATAGGTCATTAATGTCACCATTGCATGTTTAAAATAGTATTCTGCTTAAATACATTACAATTTCATTTCTTTCCCAAAGCTTCATTCTAATTGGGCAGTAGTATGGCCTGCCAATAATTCCTTTGCACAGTAATGCCCAGTGATGCTCATTTTTAACTTTTGGAATCACTCAAAGGGATCAGAAAGATTCAACCTAGACCTTATGTTTTGGGTCTGAATCCAGTCTTGGCATAAAGGACTCAGATCAGAATAGCAAAGAACCAAATCCTGCAGAGCTCACTTTGGTAATTGCTCAGTAGTGGGCAACATGTTCTTTGACCAGACCCTGAAACTGTCTGCCAAAAGTATGGGAGTACATTGATCTTTGTAGTCTCCCAGAGCACCAAGGAATTCTTACTGGGGTTTTTCCATCCAACAGAGATGCTTGCTGTTTCACTAAAAAGCATGGTATGAAGGAGATTTTCAAGAATCTCCCCTGTTTCAAATGCTAATTAGCCACAGAAAATTTGATTTTCCTTTGTTCACAAGCTCCAAGAACAGTATTCATTAAGTAATCAGGTTTGTCTTTTGCCCGTTGTATTGAATATGACTTATAAAAATGTGTAATGCCCCAGAAACTAGTGGTCTATGATAATTATACACACATAAGCTCAGTACATGACTCATTTACCATGCCAACCAAGGAACACACGAAACCTATTATCTGGAAATCTGGTGAAAGAGAGAACAGTTAGAGGACACTCTCTGTGAATCAGTTAAACATTAAATAAGAAAGCTTCACATTCCAAGGATATTGAAGTTAGGAATAAGAAGATATTTATTTGTTATTTATAAAAGATATGTGCATTAGTATAGTATTTGATTGTTTGCTAAGTGAAACAATTTTTTTAGAATTGAGAAAGTTGTGCCATTTTTCAGTTTGGTAGATGCTCATCTTTCTTTTTTTTTTACCCCAACTCATTATTTAATATTTTTTTTTTGTCAAAGAAGAGAAAAAGGCCTTGGGTTCTTCATTTGACTTCTTTGTGCAATGAAGGGGAATGATAAGGACATAGAAATGTCTGTAGAGTAAAAGTTGTATTTTTTGTGTGGATGCTAAAATAACCACATCATTCATGTATCTAAGCAGTACATTTGCCATCAATCATCTACTGAGTTAGAACACAAGTTTTCTTATGTCCATCATAATTGATTCATGTTGCCTAGAAACAGAAAATAATTCAAATGTCAATAGCAGTGACATTATAGAATATTTTTATTAAAGTTCCTTAAGCACACTTTTAGAAAATATATTGATTCTTTTTCATTCATAGAGAAATACATCATTGATCCATTTTAAATCCAAGTGCAGTGTTTAAGTGGGTCACAAACTTTGGGGAACATTTTTATGCTATATTCAAATTTTTACTGTAACATGCTCTAGATTTATCATACCATTATTAGAGTTCTCTTTGTTACCTGTTCCACTTTATTAACATAATAAAATAAGTGGAAATGTTGGATAAGATTTGAAATGCTAAAAGGTTTGGTTAGTTAGTCTTAAGAGAAAGGCTAAAGAAATAATTTACCCCAAAGAAAAGAAAGTTAAGGAGGAAATTAAAGAGATTTCAAAGCTATGCCTCAGATCAGAGTGTTAAACTATTGATTCTGATTCTCCTTCAAATAAACTACTTCCTTTTAAAAATAGTTCTGTGATCTCTTTGTTCAAGGTAACAGCACCTATCCCAGTGGTCCTCTCTTTAAGAGTTGAGCAATTCCAAACTCTTTAACCTCAAATGTTTCCCCTTTTTACCTTTTACCTATTCATTCCAAAATAAAATGGAAGTGAAACCTAACATTAAAAAATAATATGTTGAATGCAAACATAGAACAAGTTTTTGAAGACAAATAAAACATTTCTTCTAGTTATACTACTCATTCTCTCCATACATGCAGATGCAGTAACTAAATTTATACCATCATATTCTGAAATAATTTAATCTTTAATTTATTGTAGTACAAAGTAAGTTCATAAGGCTAATTATGGTGCATTAGAAAATGCTTTGCAAACCCTAAAGTGTTAATACAGCTGGGCTTCAATTAGTGACAATAATGAATACTGGTTCCATGTATTCAAATTTTAAAAATGAAATTATGTAAAATATGGCAATTAGTTCTAACCCAATGGAAATATGCATTGTTAATTAGAAAAATGTGACCACTTCACAAGATTCATTATTTGCACTAATCAGGACCCAGGTAGAAATTGAGTTATTATTTAGAATGTAAACAAATACCTTGATAGTGGAGATTGTTTCATTTTGTGTATATATACCTGCCTAGCATAGCCTAACCTAGCACCTGGCACATAAGAAGTACTTAATAGTGTTTGTTGATTCATATTCCTACTCATAGTACAATTTTCTTAGGGATGTTTGAATATACTTTATACTGGTTAAAATATACCCAACAGGAATTTGGTATGTTTTTAGTGGAATTAAGTCATTCTTTTGCATACCTTGACTGTTATCAGATAAAGTAATATCACTGATGTCACAGATTCTATTAATGTTTAAATATATCTTCCTTTAATTCAGTAAATATTTCCCAATAACATTTAGTTTTTAATATTTATTTTTTTAAAATTCTGAGTTCCAAATTCTCTCCCTGTTTCCTATATATTCTCCTTCCTTGAGAGGGAAGGCAATTTTATACCAGTTATCCATGTGAAGTTATGTAAAACATATTTCCATATTAGCTTAAAACCTCTTTTACAGGTACCATATCAGTTGATATCATTCAAAGGCTAATCAACAAGCTCTGCTTATCCATTAGTTTTTTTTTTCTGTGTATATAATTAGTCTAATCTTTTTTGGATGGGAATGGCTCTCAGTGAGGAGCTTTTCATATTCTGCAGAATATTTAAGGCAGTGAACATAAATTCATCTGTAAACAGGGCAATCTGGAGGTTCTAACTACTGGTAGAGAATTATACTTTGGTGTGAACCATGTGCACATCATTCTCCATGACAGTTCCCATTTTATAGGCTGAATAGGGTTGATAATCAGAGGATTATTGAATAAAATTATATATATATATGTATGAAGTATACAATAAAGTAAATATATAAAATATATATAACATATAACATATATAAAATAGACAAAAATATATAAACATTTATTAAGCATTTACTCTGTTTTAGGTACTGTTTTTCACATGTAAGATGTTTGAGCTAAATCTTTGCTAAAGTATATTCTCTTATCAATCACTCCTTGATCCTTGTTAGAAAGGATTTTTTTTTTGTTAAAGGGGATGTGTGTTGAATCCAAGAAGAGTAATTGCTGAGAAGGGTTTTCAGAATTATGAAGAGAATAGTTTCTGATATTGTTGAATCCGAATGGTGGGGAACAGTCTTCCCTCAGACTTCCAGCCCCCTTTCCTCCTATCAATGGCAGCTATCTTGACTCTTCTTGCTTAGTTACTAGACCTCATTGATACATACTCTTATCCCCATCACTGCTCACTTGGTCTCTCCAAACCAGGAGTCCATAGTCCTATGTATTCTTTAACAGCAAACTAGAGTTAATGGTTCATCTGAAGGAGTTCAAGGACATTCCCAGTTCCTTAAATGTGTTCCAGTTTAATCAACCCAACCAAAATCCAGATCTCTTAATGTCTCATGCAATCTTTTTTAGAAATTATAAAATATTTTTCCAGTATACACATTGGTTGTTAATAGTGTTGCAGTGGAAATAATTTGAAATTGTTTTTAGATTACATAATTTGAGTTTACATTGAGAAAATAGCTATTTAAAGATCTTAAGTATTTTATTTCAGTCCAGCATAATTCCAGTTGATATTGTCAGAAGTATTAGATAGCAAATAGAACCAATTCAGTAAAAAAATTAGTGAATGTTTACTGTGAGTTAGTTAGTCTAGTTTTATATATATAAAAATTGTTTTTTAATTCAGCAATCATTGGGCATCAATTAACTGACTTTTTACAAAATGTCAGCTCCTGTGGACGAAAATGTACTTACCTACAGATTCACAATTGTGCTTTAAGCCTTCAGTGACAGGGTTCTGAAATTAGAAGAAAGTGATTTGAAATAAAGTACAATGTATTCAATAAAAATAGGTCATTATCCCCAAAAGTACATCAGCTGATCATTTAAGAAAAATAAAATTTGAGATTAGTGGATTTCCTGGAAAATGACACACTGTTTTCTTCTCTGGAGTAATGAGTTATAGATATGATATATGAACTATGCACATAAATCTATTATATGTAATTTAAAGACTAGAAGATGTATCCGTAAAGATTTTTTTAACTTGAATGGTTAACATATCCAAAAGCAAAATATAATGATGCTGTGTTGCACTCTTCTGTTCCAGATAATGTATTCTATTTTTTTCATTTTCCTTCTCATCACTTTGGCAGGTGAGAAGGGAATTATCTGAGCACCAGATTTCTGGTGGAAGGACCAAGATCTCTAGAAAGAAATGGGAACTGGAAGAGGAATAAGGGCAGTGATGAAGGAGGTCCACTTAAGAAGTGGGAAAGGAAAGCCCAGGCTCTAATAGTGGGCTCAACATTAAGGAACTGAATAGAGGGGCAGCCCTTCTGATCCTATAAACCAGTTGGGATGCGTCTGTGCATCTTAGTCCTGGACTACTTCACTGACCCACTCTTTTTAACTTTTCTGCCACCAGGAATTGACCTGCCTTTTTATTTTTCCTCAGTCATCATTTTTACTTTTTACCATGTTTTCTGTCCTTCCCTGATTCAAGGTTGAACCAAACAGAATCAAAACTTCTTTCTTTTTATTCTATCCTAATAAAAAGCACATGACCTTTCAGACGTTTTCTAGGAACTTTTATTGATAATAACAGTTGGGTAATAGGAAATATATTAAAAGACTTCTTACTGTCTTCCCCTTTATATTTTTTCCACTCAGGCTATGGAAAAAAAATGATGAATTGATTGTAGTGAGTTGCTCCTATTAAAAAATAAAGAAAGAATTAGATTGAAACTCCTTTTGGGCAGAGACTGACCTTTCCCTCTTGTCCTATTGCCAACACTTAGCACAGTGTTGGGATATAGTAGTTGCTTAATAAATGTTTATGAATTGACTAATCAAGTGAGATTCATCTTGTAGCTGTTGTTGTTCAGATAGTTTCAGTGGTGTTCTACTCTATGACCCCATTTGTGATCTTCTTGGCAACATACTGGAATGCTTTGCCATTTCTTCTCCAGCTCATTTTATACACACATGCACACACACACATGCAAGTGTGTGTGTGCACTATATTTTTGTTCAATTTGATTAGCAAATAATGATGATTTTATTCTATATACTGTTTCTTTGAAGGTTGGCCATTCCAACCATTGTAGATATGGTAGATATCTACAGGGGAGCATTAGGAAGAAGTAAGGGACAGAGGTGGAAAGGAGTAAGAAAAATTTAGAGCTCAAAACTTTAAAAAATGAATGCTAAAATTGTTTTTATGTGTAACTATTATTACAAAAGAAAATTGTACATTAATTCAGCAGCCCTTTTATAAGTACTCACTATTTACAAGGATCCAACAAAGATGCTAAGGAGGTAAAGACAAAGCAATAAGATTCTTTGTCCCTTCAGAGCTGACTTTATAAACTGCGTACGAAATATATACCGATTTAAATAAATATTTTGGTTTCTTTGCTTTGTGAGATGAGTAATAAAGGTGGTTGCCATTTACTAGCTCTTGAAGAGTACTTATATGTCAAGGGGGAGGGCCTGGAGATGAGGGAAAGGAAGATAGGCCTGAAATCCGGTGTTTTTATAGAAAGATTGAAATGTGCCTGCGTGTTGGGGATAGGGAAAGAAAGGAGGAAAATCTCTGAAGATCTGTGTTACATAGAAAGAAAAGGGTATCAAGGCCAGGTTATCCATATTTCTTTTTGAATATCCCTAAAGATCTATGAGTGAAATCACATCAACCTTTTAGTTAATAGCTTTTATAATTAGTCTAGGAGATAGTTAAATAGAACCTTATTTTTGTGTTACAGGAAAACATCATTCTCCTCCTGGATTAGCCTTCAACCAGAAGACAATTGTAGTCTTTTTCTTTTATCAGACATAATGGGATGATCCATGATGAAAACTGACATGGGTTTTTAGCCTGTAACATCAAGTCAATCCATAAATATTTCCCATGTTCAAGAGAAGTGGTTTTTTCCTCCTTCTCAGTCATGACACATGTTTTATTTCCAAGGGCAAGGATTCTCATTTCATTGCCAACCTCCCTAATTAGGAGGCCTTGAAGATCTCTGCCTCAAGGTTGTTCAAGCAGAAAAAATATTCACAAGCACAGGCATATTTTATCTCCAGTAAAAGTCAGCTTTAGTTGACTGACTGCAGTTAGTTATCGTACAAACTCTACCCCGTTATCTCTGGGCAAACATAGCAAACTGCATTGGTATTCAAGACAAAAGACACCCATCAGTGTAAATTCCTGTCTACTATGCAAGGTGTATCTTTTGATCTTTTCAGAAAGAGCTGGAAAATTGGATGGTATTTGCAAGAGCCTTTCAGCTGAGAAATGTCAATAACGTAATCGTGTTGAGACCAGTACACAGAATTGACTTGTTGGTGGATGGATACAGGTGCAAGGATGAAATGTGTATCTGATGATTACATAGAAGTGAGTTCACAGAGGAGGAATTGTACATGAGACCTGAGGTCACTGGGCTGTGCAGAGAAGCCGTATCAGGAGAAATTGATAAATTCAGGAAGTTGATTTCTAAGTGGTGATCTTACTGTGAAATAGTTGGAAAATCAGTAGATTTAAAAAAAAAAAGAAATCACATTCCTATCTTTGTCTCCTTTCTCTCACCCTTCTTTACTTCCCCCCCCCCCTAACTCAGTCTCTTTCTCTCAAACATAATGGAAAGGTAGGTAGTAAAATCAAGACAGATCATTCTGTCTCCTCAAAACTGAGTGAATCACTTCCAATATGTACTGAAATTCTTCAAATTAACAAGTGGGAGTTCTAAGAACTTGATAATGATATCAAAATATTTAAGATAATAAATATTTTAATTTTAAAATAATGTAATAAGGCACTCTGATTTTGCTGTGGACTACTCAGTCCCTGTTAGTCTTTTTCAGCTTATAAAAATCAATAACGAAAATATGCAGCATCAGCAAAGAAAACTGTTTTTCATTTCCATTTTTCCTCTTTGTGGCTCTTTGAAAATTTGTGATAGTGTTTAATGTGCCCTGTGAGGTCACTATTTTTTAATTACTTGGAGCAATATTGTAAAAACAATTATCTTTATTGCTTTATCTACAACCATATCGGGCACATAAAAAGGTCTTATTATTTTTATAAAATGAAAGGAAGACAAATTCTATCAAACACTAATTTGTTCAATTTTAGAACCTAGCACTGCAAATTACATTTTAATAATAGTTTTCTTCAGGCAAAATAAATTACATATATTTAAAAAAGATGTAAATGTATAACAATATAATTGATCCCTGTCATAGTTCTTGTGATAGTTATTGGATAATGATAGTAATATTTCCCCAGATCCTTTCTATTTGAAAGTTTTCCAAATTTTTGTTTTTTTCCCACCTGAGAATTCAAGAAATCTTACCGATGTATGTCTTTAATTAGGTGTTAGGAATGAAAGATAATAAATATAATTTAATCAGAAGTGACAAGTAAATGAACTTCGTGCAGGCTGGAGTGTGAGTAAAATGTGTTGCCCTTCAAAAATTAGCCAGAAATGAAATAAAATAGGACTGCCTGGAAATTTGACTTCTGAGTCAGCTAATAAAGGTGTTACTCACAGCAATGTTATTTACTTCATTCCATCCTCCTTTAAAGAAGTATAGAATTTGGAGGGCAAGTTTCCCATATTTGTTCTAAAATTTTTTTGCGGTCACACTTTTTTTTGGTTGATTCTTTTCTCTTTCTATATTATTGCTATTTCAGTTGTTTTCAGAAATATTTATCCAGCCTTTGCCACTCTCCTGACATCTAGTATCCTATTTCATGCTACCTTTTGGATGTTTTATATTGAATGTCCTATGGACAACTTGCATTCAGCATGTCCAAAACAAAACACATTATATTTCCCCTCAAATCTTTCTCCCTTCCAAATTTCCCCACAGTTCTAGATGCTAAAGTCTCTCAGTCATCCTCTGCTCCTCCCTCTTTCTCACCGTACATTTCCAGTTTGTTGTTCATTCTTAACATTTCTATCTTAACATCTCTCATATACACCCACTTTTCTCTACTTTATATTTTCACCAATTGCAGAAGCCTTCTGATTGGTCTGTCTACTTTATTTATCTGCCCACTTCTACTCATATGCCTTCAGCTTGCAAACTGATTTTAAAGCACATTTCTAACCTTATCATACTCTTCCATCTAAAAACAAACAAACAAACCTCTAGTCACTTCTTTTACTTCTAGTATCAAATATAAAAACCTTTGGCTTTTAAACCCTTCAGAACTAGACCCTTTCCTATCTTACCAGAGGAAAAAAAGTACGTGTATGTGTGCACGTGTGTGTGCGCGTGTGTGTGTGTGTGTGTGTGTGTGTGTGTGTGTGTGTGTGTGTGTTGCTTCTTCTTGCTCAATTAATTTCATTAGCTACCCCTCCTGCCCATGCCTGGAATTTTCTACTTCACACCCACTTGCTAGTTTTCCTAGTTTCCTTCAAGACTCAGTACAAATCCTGTATCCCTAGATTCCTTTCAGGTTCCTTCCCAAAAATTCTCTTTCCTCCTCAATCCTTGTCTCTCTAGTAAAGGTAGACAGTTGTTTATATCTTGGCCCTTACTTCCATCATCCTTTCCTTGAGTATAAATGCCATATTTTTTTCTCTCTTTGCATTCCTAGTTCTCAATGCAGGGTTTAGCACATAGTGCTAAATAAATGTTTGACTAATCCACCAACTAGACTTTTTTATCGACTTGATGATAAATTCCTCACAGGCAGGGACCTTAATTTATAATCATAGTTGGCATTTATATCATTCTGTAGGGCTTATAGAATGATTTCCAAATATCTGATTTTATCCTCACAACAATTTTGGGAGTTGGGTGCTATTATTCTCTCTGTTTTACAGATAGAAAATTGAGGGGGGCAGCTGGGTAGCTCAGTGGATTGAGAGCCAGGCCTAGAGGCGGGAGGTTCTAGGTTCAAATCTGGCCTCAGACACTTCCTAGCTGTGTGACCCTGGGCAAGTCACTTGACCCCCATTGCCTAGCCCTTACCACTCTTCTGCCTTGGAGCCAATGCAGAAGGTAAAGGTTTAAAAAAAAAAGAAAATTGAGGCACCACAGAGGTTAAATGACTTGCTCACTGTTACATAGATAGTAGATGTGTGAGGCTAGATTTCAACCCAAGTCTTTCTGACTCCAGTGGCTTCGGTTCTAGTATTCTATACATTGGGCCGCTTGACTACCTACTTATATATCTTTGTATTTTATAAAATCAGTAAGTCAATAAATATTGATTAAACACCTACCGTAGACTGGAAACTATGGCAAGTGGTGGAAATAGAAGTGTTAAACATTAGAATGATCCCTGTCCTCAAGGAGCTCACAATCTAATGAGGAAAATTCAATATACAAGAGGAAGCTGAAAAGTGAAATATAAGGATTAATCTTGAATTAATCGTGAGGGAGTTCCATTCAGAGGAGTGAAAAAGTAGAAATGGGAGTCATCTTTATTTTTTTTAAATAAACCCTTACCTTCTGTCTTGGAAATAATAATGTGTATTGGTCCCAAGGCAGAAGAGTGATCAGGGCTAGGTGGGAGTCATTTTTACATCAAGGCTTTGGGAGGAGTTCTGTGAACATCCCTCTGATCTGAGAGTTGGAGGCTACTGAAGTTACAGATGAGGTCTGAGCCAATGCTAATGACTCAGGCTTGAGGAATGATAAGTTTCTGGGTGATGAAGTTGCTAGAAGCATGATGATGATGGAAACCAGTCCAAAGGAGTACAACTAATCATATCATTTTGCAAATGATAGGTTTTTATTAAGGAGCATTTCAAGAGAACATACGTGCAATTTTATTATTGATAAAACATTTACAGATGCATGTAGTTGATCATTTATTCTCATGTCATAAATCTGCTAGTTGTTATTAAGGATGTAAAAACCACTTCCCTGTACCCCCTATTATGTGGCCTTGAACAAAGAACTTTTCCTTAGTTTTCCCAAACTGATTTCATAATACTTTCTTGCTATCCTCACTCACTCACTCACTCACTCACTTAAGGTGAAATATTTTGTCAAGTATAAAACACTATATGGCCATGTAATTAAAATATTGATCATCATATCTGCATGGTACAATTATATATCTAAGTATTGCAAAATGAAAAAAATTAACTGAAGTATTGAAATGTTAGAGACATGAATGTTAAATTGAATGACCTATTCATTTCATTGTGATTTGGTTTCTTACTAAGAAAATGGGTAGGATATAGTGGAATCAGTACCATACTGTTTCCAGGTATTGTTCTATAATGGAAGAGGAACTTCTTGAGTATTTATTATTTTAATTATTATATTTAATTATATTTGATTTTATATTTCTTATCAGATTATTAGATGTACATTTTATTGAAGCACACTGTATTTTGGGGTTATATATATATATGTATGTATATATATTATGTAAAGGCTGATGTTCTACCACACCCCTCTAATATGATTGTGATGGAATATTAATACAGTCTGAGAAATGACAAGTAGGTTAATTTAAAAAAAACAAATAATGGAAAGTCATACATGAAATTATGAAGAATGACATGGAAAAAAGAGTGAAGCAAGCAGAATCAAGAGAACACTATATACAGCAACAGAAATATTGTTTGAGGAATAACTTGTACATGTTGACCTCTAGAGAAAGGACTGATATAAGCAAGTTGTTGTTTTATATATATATATACATATATTTTGTCAAATGATGCCTTCTCTAATGTGAAGAGGAGAGGGATGGTGATAATTTTAATATAATAAACAAACGTATAAATAAACTTAAAAATAAACACACCACACTAGAGCTCTTTAGCTACTTCACTTTCATGTAAAATTTTTCAGTTTCTTTCTTTTGGTGTATTGAGCCCCACCCAACAGATTACAATGTTTCTTGTTTTCTTTTCATGGTTCTATCCCACAATTTGATTACAGGTTTATAATCTAATGCCCTCATGATTTAAAGAAACTGAAGCTGAGAAAGGTTAAGTTAATTGACCAGGGTCATACAGGAAGTGTTTAATTCAAGCATGACTTTATTCATTGCATAGTGAATATCTATCCCTTCTCTTTAAAAATGAAGTCATAGTGATATTTAAGAAGCAAAGCATGCTTTAATGAAAAGAGTGCACTAGATTAAGTCAGAACACCTGAGATTGAACTTCAATTCTGCTTCATAACTTTCTGGCTCTCAATATCCTTATGTGTAAAAGGAAGATGTTGAACTTGTCAATCTGTAAATTTCCTTACAGCTCTAAATGTTTATGCAACCACAGCATCAGTCTCGGGAACTGACCTTAATTGCTCATATATGATAGTATAGTGACTTATTGTCCATTCTTCTGAGGGACTGGAGTCATCTACTTGCTTTGCTATTTCCCTCAATATCTGATGTACTGCCCTCCATGACACAATGTTAAAAATGTACTAGGCAAAATCTGAATATGTTTAGCTTGTGTCCTTTCCCCCGAGATGATACATCTGAATCTGGAAACAAATTTGTCTTAATGTTCACAGGTACAAACAAGAAACAGACATGTTTTCATACAAGTGTTTTTGGAGGAAGCATCTTTAATAGAGAGTCTGAAATCCTATGTTCACATTCTGTCTTTTAATACTAGTGAGTTCTTGGACAGACCATCTGACCTGTGAGTCACTTCTGACACAAATAATCTCCCACTGAAAGGCATTTCTTGGGTGGTGGTGGCCCAGATCTTAGAGAGTCCAGGCTATTTGGATTTTCTGTGGGAGCTGTTTTTATGTTCCCTTTGATAATAAAACTCTATGATTGAGCTTATGTGGAAATAGAAAAGGGATTCAAGTGGTCCCTATGTAGGGGATTTGGGGAAAATCAAAGTAGCATATAGAAAGAGAATGACCCATGTCATCATCACAGGAACATATTTGTTCCAAGGTGAAAGGAAGAACTTAACTTTAAAAAATGAGTATCAATTTGCTTTTAATAACATTCTTGACAGGGTCAGTAGATAATTATTCTAGAATGTAGCTTAAATGACTTTATGTAGACAATGATCTCACCTTATATTTATTTTTGACTCCCTGGGATCTAGGAGAACCATAGTATATCTACTTTTAAAAATTCTTTTTGATTTGATTGGTTGAGCATGAAGCCTACTGATGGAAATTTCAATAAATAGTGTGAATTATTATAGAGGAGAAAAAATCTTCCAGTTTTCTTAACCTTTTAAATATTTCTACTGGCATCACTAAATGCATTTATTTTTATATGTAAGTAAATGTATTTATCAGAAACATAAGTTTCTTAGTTTCAAACACCCTGGCTTTTAAAATAAATACATTACTTAGCAAATGTAAATGCTGCAGACTATCAACTACAGTTTCTCAGTATATTTTAATTCATAGAGCAAAAGAGAGGTCAAATGATTTAGAAGCAAAAGAGATGAGAATGAACAGCTATCTTTTCCATTGACATCATCCACTTTCTACATTGGGTCATTACATAAAAACACAATGATGCAAGTGGATTTTATGTTTTAAAATATCATTTTCAAGAACACTACATACATGACTTTATCAGTGCAGGATGGGGGGGGGAGACTTTTAGTTTAATCACCAGTGACAGAAATTAAACAGAATGTAAAGTTCATGGGAATTTATGCTACGCAGCAAGAGTAGCTCCAAGTAAGAAAATCACAGTGCAGCATTAGATGGCTATTTAAAAATACTACAGTCAATTTAATGTTTTCCCTTTTCATGAAAGAAATACTGTATAATAAAACTACTACTCAGGGTTAATTATTATAATTGCACATAGTTGTGAGGTGACCCTTAGCATCATTTTTAAAAATCTATTAGGTAGTGTGGTGGGTTGGGAAACCTAATGAATTAAGTCTATTTCATTTAAAGTAGATGAACTACTTCTGAACTTTAATATTTAATTTCTTATCTTCCAGTATCCCCAGTGGCTCACTGAGTCTGAAATCTGCTAGATACCTTATATGTATATATGTATGTATGCATATATTATATATATATGCATTCACACAGAAGTATGTACAATTATGTATATATTAATCTATATAGTGCTGCCTTGAGGACTGAGAGATTATGAGATTTTCCTAACAGATCCACTATGACATATTTCCTTTTAAGAGTGTGTATTTCTGTATATGTGGATATCCGTGTGTGTGTATACGTCTAATAAATACACTGCTAAAGCATTTTTTCTTCATGAAGATGTGATATGTCACTCTTCTACCAATACTATTGCCTCTAGGATAAAATACAAATACCTTTGTTTAGTCTTTAATGCCTTTATAGCCCTGACCTCATATTATCTTTTTTACCTCATTGTACATTATTCTTTATCTTACACTTTGTGAAATAGCTAAACTAGTTTTTTCTCTGTTCATTTCTGTCTCATACATAATATCCCATCTCTCATATTTTAATAAGCATAATTTGAGCAGAGTGGAAACTTCTGAAGGACTATGCTATAGTATCAAAGCAGTGAAATATGCAGGTGACTCAGTTTTGAAAGTAAAGCATTGGCCATTCCAAAATGCCTCAAACACACTCTTCTCCCCTACACCTCATAGAATCCATCTCTTATCCTTCAAAGCTCAGTTCAGTCACCTCCTACTACATGAAGCCTTTCATAATCTCCCCCAATTACCAGTGCTCTTACTCCTTCTCTTCCTCCCTCCCTTCCCTTTCCCAACTCTCTGTCTGTCTCTTTCTCTCTCTGTCTGTCTCTGTCTCTCTCACGCTCTCCCCCCTTCTCCTCCTCTCCCCTCTCCTGCTCTTTCTTCTTCTCTCTCTCTATGTGTCTCTGTCTCTATGTCTCTCCCCTCTATATAGATGTACCTACTCTATCTGTAAAATAGTAACTAACTCCCTAAAATAATAGACAGTCAACTGTCACCAAAGGCCAGCAGCCTCTTGCCTGAGAGCCAGACCTCCTGCTCTCTAGAGATCCTGGAGACAAAAAGCTCTCTTTCCTCAATGGCTGCTTCCTTTATCTCCTCACTGACCAACTGTGCCCCTTAACTCCTTGTCACAGAGCAGGTTCCTTCCTCTCCTTAGGTCCTGGTCTCTTTGGTAGGGGAATCTTTAGCTCTGACTTAATGACTCACTGAAACTATCAATTCTGATCTACTAAGAAACCCTGCTCTCTAGCCTTTTAAGGAGACAGAGGGAGAGATTAAGAAAAGCCCTTTAACACCAAGGAATTGACCTTGGATTCAAGAAGATTTGAGTTGAAACCCTACTTCTGAAACATAATTAATTTGTAGCCAACAGGAAGTCACTTGACTTAGAGGAATTATGTTTGTGTTCCAGAAGAATTCACAGATATTATTAGATATTTCACTCATATATTTATATTACCTAAATAACATTTTCTTAAATTTTATTAGAAAATTGTTATGTTGCTCTGAGTGAATAGAGAGCTGGACTTAGGTTAAGAAAACCTGAATTCAAGTCCTGTTTCGGATACAATCTAACTCTGTGACACTGATCAAGTAACTAACCCTTTCATTACCCAACACAATTCTCTAAGACTATAAATTGCTTATATGGGTTGGTAGAGGAAGCAAACTCTTACAAGTTCTCTGCACCAAGGTAATCTTATGTGTAATCCAAAATAACAAAAAATGACACTAAATCAGTCAACAACTGATAATCAAAAGATTGATCTCATAATTCCATGCCCTCTGCACAATTAGGCAAGTAAAGGAACTGGTTTGAACATCATTAAACCCCAATCTTGGGTGTTCCAGTGATATTCTTCATGTTGTGGTCTTTCCTGTACTTTGCATTCCTCAGTTTTCTGAGTAATACACAAAATATTTCCTTTACACAATCATGTGCTAGTAGACTTATAATATTTAAAAAAAAGCCTAAAATGGATTTATGATTACTTGATACCAAATGGAAATTGGTTTTAAAAAAGTACTTTGGGCATGTTTTGGCTAAATGTTGAACTTTGTAAATTAACAAAAGGGAGAAAAAATAAACCACCAAAAAAAAAAACAAACAAAAAAAAAACAAAACCCGTGATGGAGCAGCATATCATCAGTAGTGACATTTCCAAACTTGATGTTACTGATTGGGGTTTTATTAGTTAATTAAATGTGTGCAGATTACATGCACTGCTGCAGATAATGTAGAAGAGGACATGCATGCTTCACTGAAGCTCAATTTCCTTTCTAGAAATTAGCACAGGGCTAAATTGCTTAACTTTTTAAAACAAGACACCTGTATGTACCACAGCTTTTTATGTTATATCATAATCCTTCAGAGCTTTTCATTCTGTTCAGTTTATTTAGAGTTCATTTAAAAATATGTTGCTCATCTTGCTATGTTGTTTGTAAGGATGGAGGACATTGCAGTCAATTCTAAAGTCTTAGCTATCCTTAATAAGCTCAGGTAGAAGAAAGGATTCAAGTAGGTTTCATTTATGGGGTGGACCTCATTACTATTCTTTTTGCAACTCTTCAAGGCTTTATACTCAGATGGAAGCTTTAGATGAGAAGAAAGTATATAATCCCCTTTATTTCCCCTATATACTGTTATGCAGTAGAAAGAGTCTGTCTCTGGTCTACTCAGTCTATGCAATCTACAGTCAAAGGACCTGGATTCAAATTTGATGGCTAATTCCTGCATGTTGTTGAAGCTAGGTGACTCAGTGGATACAGCATTGGTCCTGGAGTCAGGAAGATAGGAGTTAAAAATCTACCTGTGTGTCCCTGGAAAATCATTTAACTTCTCTTTGCCTTAATCCACTGGAGAAGGAAATGACAAGCCACTTCAATACTTTGGCCAAGAAAGCCCCACAGACACTATCGGCATGTTATAGTCTCTGGGGTCATGAAGAGTCAGAAACTACTGACTGCATAAACAACAACAATACGAAGCATATTGTGCTAGGCTATTGTAGGAGAGGTAAAATGAGATATACTTTGCATACTCGTGAAGTTTACCGTCTGGTAGGGAGGCTGTGACAGATATAATAGCTATAATCCAACATAAGAAGAGTAAGACAGCCAAAATGCTGTGGAAGTTCTAACAATGAAAAGCATTTTTTTCAAGTGAAAATAACAATAACAGGACACATGGAGAAAATAAAATTTTGTTATCATTTTATTATTGTTAACTGAGAAATCATGGAGCTTTGAAGAAGATGCATGATTTCTTGCCTCCTGGGAGCTTTACAGGTAGTCCCAGAGCTAGGGTTAGGTAGTAAGATTGCCAGTAATTCAATTCACACAAACATTGATTAAGCATCTATTAAACATTTATTAAGTGTGTGATTATAGAGCAGACTTACGTAAAAATCCTTTGCCCCATGCTGTAATCAACTGGGTAGATTTTTTTCTTTAATAGATCAAAAGTATTCATTCAAGGCAAGAACAGAATGGAAACTTCACTTGACTTATAAAGTCTTATAAAGACTTATAAAGACTCGCACATTTGCAGAAAAAGTAATTACTTTCAAATGGCCAAATGGGCTCTGCTTATTTTTGTAGGCTCATTTAAGGGACATTCCAAATATGGTGTAAAATACTGTAATGTAAATGTCAAGTTATCTCTTAAAATAGTGTGATGCAAATGTCAAATTGGCACTGGTTTGAGGCAAGTACAGTGGACACTACAGTGAACCAGTGGGGGAAGTATTTGTTTAAATATACAGATTTTGAGAGTTTTGTTGTGCCTTTGCAATTAATAAGGGCAAGGTTATCTATTTAATCCTTGATGATTTGAAACGTATCTGCCAAATGCATGTGAAGTATAATATTTTCAGTGTGGGAAGTTCAAGTATTAGAGTAATTTCAGTTTCTTCAAAATATCACTCATTTACTATTAAATAATTTAAAAGAACACATCATTTAAAAGCCATTGTTATGACTAGGTAGTATATGTCTAGTCAAATAAAATTTTATTTTACTTTTTTCCCCTTGGTGTTTTAGTTTTATGATATTTAGATGAGAAAAGAGATTTGGCTACTTTCTCACTATTTTAGTACACTATTGGAACCCTTGAGAGCCACTGTAGTATAGTAATCAGAGGGTTAAACCGCCTTGCAATCAGGGAAGATTACCTTTGAAACACACTGTGTACTATTTGGGGGGTACTTAATCACTTTCAGTTATCAACCAACGAATATTTATCAGGCACCTACTATGTTCAAGGTGCTGTATTAAGTGCTGGGGAAGGGATAACCAACATGAGGCAGTCCTTGTCCTCAAAGAAACTGAAAATAACTTTCCTTGAAACAGTTTTCTACTTTGAGAGCTCTCCACACAAATGGTATTACAAGTGCCTGACACTTAGTAGGTACTTCAATGCCTTTTTGATTGATTGATTGATTGATTGTTTGAACTACACCTACAAAGAAAATGTGCAAGCTACACATACATGAATTCCAATTATTCTGTTTTGATGGAATGATCTAAAAAAATGGTAATGAGCCAGCTACTAGTGATGTTCAGTTGATGCAGTTACTTCAATTTTGTATTGAATTTAAAGACATTTGAAGCAACAGTTTAAACATTTTTGTCACTCAGGAAAATCAACATTACTTTAGAAAAAAGGGAGGAAAATGCCAGACCTGTAAAAATTATGTTCAAAAGCTTCAATCAGCCTTTTTGTTAATATTCCTTGCCTTAAAATTACAATAATTAAATCCATATCTCTCAAGACAGTATATTTCAAACAGTGCATTTAGTTCGTGGACTACTTGACTGGCTCTGATTGACAAGTGATTATGCAGATTATGTCATTATTTTATTTTAACAATGCCAATAGACATTCCCCTAAAACTAGCAAGGAGCTACTTTTCAAATTCATTTAAATGACACACATTATACTGTCTTTCTTTGGCAGCCCTTCAATTCTGCCCATAGCTTCATGGGTAGATGCATTTAAATGGTGAAAGAGACGGGAAAATGTGACATTCATTGTTCTAGATATTTATCTTGCTAAAATAAAAACTTTCCTTATTTTGGCCCCAGAATTGCCCTGCTTTTTAGTCCTATTGTGAGGATAGATTGGTGGCAGCAAGCCCTTGTTGACTAGCTGGTGTCCCTAAAAACATTGAACAAATAGTAGAAACTACCAGAATTATTTTATTGGTTGAATGGTCCTACAATATAAATGGCCGAGGAGGGTACCTCTTCTCGCTCCATTTATGCTTGATAAATAAGTAATAAAAATCATCTTTTTAATGTTTATTCCTGAGCAAAGGAGAAGTTGAACACAAACTGATGACTTGACCCTTTCTTGTCTAATTAGAAAACATACTTGAGAAGTCCTGTAGCATGCTTTCAATCATGGAAAAGAATAGCCTAGTACACAGGAATATGAATGATATTAAATTGATTTAAACTGTCAAATCTGATTAGCTTGGGTTATTTAATGACATGATGGAAGATAACACTGATTATTCTTTTAAACAAGTCACATTCAAATATCTTTACTCTATAAATCTCACTTTAAAATGATCTAGAAATTTCACACTAACATATTAGGTAAAACAGAAAATAGTCGCACAGGGTAAATTGGTTCATGGGTGGTTCGCAGCAGATCTTTTATACAAGTTATCTGCATATAGTTATAGCATTTGTTCTCAGTTTATTGATACTATTAGCACTTTGCCAATCTGTAAATAGACCAACCTGCTGACTATATCATGGAAAAACTTATAGCAGATGAGTCTATTAAGATGATGCTTGGAAAAGCTTTAGTGGATAATATCTTGCCTCTATGGTATGGATAAAACATAGACTGTAGTTATTTGGACTGTATGGCAGATGGTTTTGCTGAATTTAGGACCTCTGCTGGATAAACTATAAAATGTGCTTGGCATATGTTTTGGCACCATCCTAGTCCAGAATCCTGTGCTAGGTACCAACAAATAAAGGTGGATTTAGCTTTACCTGTTGTGAACAATTTAATGGTTAAGAGTGATGATTGGTGACATAATAATACAAAAATGTAATTAGTTACTGTCAACTTTGATGAACTCAATAGTACTATGTTATCAATCTATTATAGAAAAGGTAAAAATGTTGAAAATAATAGCATTCTTTTGTTCATTTTTTTCTAATTAAATTTATTAATAAAATCTTTGGCCATATTCATATTAGAGCATTATAGATGCTTAAGAACAATGCCCCTCCTCCTCATCCATTGCTGCCTTTAAAAAGCTGACAACTTGTCCATGGAGTTTCAGATCAAAATGTACTTACCATTTGATTTAAATGAGTTGACATCTATATCATTCAACTGAAGTATTTGAGAACGGTAAAATTATATGCATTCAGAATCACAGTTTGAAAGCTGAAAGGGACCTCGAGGCCTGTCTAGTTGAGTTCACTTATTTTACAGATAAGGAAAAGAAGTCAAGAAAGGTTCATTTACCTGCCCAAAGTCCCACAGGTAATAACCTCCAAAACCATGATTTGAACTCAGATTCTCTGCCTCCAAAATAATGCCCTTACCCTTAAACTATGTTGTTTCAAAAGTGTGTGTGTTTTTTCTTAAACTCTTGAATCTACTTCTAATACAACTTAATTGGCCCAAAAATGAGTGATGAAAATTAACCTTTGTCCTGGAAACTACCTAATTCATTGTGTTATTTTCATTTTGTATTTCATACAGAATGATTTTTCAGCTTCAAAAGCTTTGTTTATAAATTATACTCATTTACTTTTTCTTAGTCTATATAGTTTTATAGATAAAATTCCAAGAGTCAAAAATAATAATTTTTCAATAATTCATCCACCTTAGGGTATATCAGGGGAGCTCACAAATTGTGTATTTCCTCAATTGGATATAATTGTTTCTGGTTTAGCTACATTACTAACAAATAATTGTTTTGAATGTAAATTTACATTGTAATTCAGTAATTTGTCTCATGTAATGATGAACTTTAACCTAGAAACCTGAATGGTACTTTTTGAAATGGATAAAATTACAAATGGTACTCAGTCCTAGGAATTCTCCTTCCTCTTCTTCAGTGGCAATTTTCAATGACAGGAAAAATATGGAATTTTCATGACAATTCCCAAATATAAGGTTCATACTCTAAATATATTATGAAGTCATAACCAGAGTTGAAACTCTTTTGGAGGAACTGGACTAAATCAGTTTTCATATTTTCACCATATATGAAGCCAGCTATTAAAAAAGTTATAGAAATATTATCATTTATACCTATTTCTATATTACTCATTTTTACAATAGAGAAATCTTTTAAAAACCAAAACCCCAACTCATATATCCATATAAAGAGATAATAAGTCATTTGTTTATCTTCTATGTTTCCACTCCCACAGTTCTTTCTCTACATGTGGATAGCATTCTTTCTTATACATCCCTTGGGATTGTCTTGTATTAGCAAAGTCCATTACATTGTATTGTTCCATAAATGTTTCACTTTCTGTATATAATGTTCTTTTGGTCCTGCTCATTTCACTCTGCATCAGTTCTTGGAAGTCTTTCCAGTTATATAGAAATCTTCCAGTTCATCATTCTCCCCCCCCCCCTTTTTTTTTTTACTTCTTCAGTGATGGAGCAGAACGGAAGAGGAGTGAGGAGTAGAAAATGCTGAGAATCTTTTGTTTTTTTTTTTCAGTCTATAATGATTAATTTACCTGATGTTACTCAAAGATTCCTTTTCCATTTACAAATTTGCTACTAGATCAACTAATTCATATCAGTCTCTAAATTCCCACTAGAAGAACTACAACTAGAAGATGAAAGAAAATTGAAAAAAAATATGAGCTGGTATTTGGGCAGAATGCATGATGTACACCCCACATCCTCAAATAATATCCTCAATGTCAGAAGCGCTTAATAAAGGTACCCTAATGGGGAAACCTCCTGTGGTAGGCAAGAGCTCCACAGGATGGGAGGATATAGATAAGTTGTGATCTATACTACTGGGGGAAATGTCTATATAATGAGATTAAAGATCCATTTGAGGCATAAATAGTGCTCTATGTATACATCTAGTTGGATATTTGTGTGTCTTCTATTACCATAATTTGCAACACATATTCATAATTAGACATAGAAAAAACAAACACTTATTAAATAGTCAGAGTGCATGAATACATTTTCCCTATTTCCTTGCATACTTTGATTTTGCTTGAATTCCAACTCTTTCTCCCATAATAATGTCCCCTACATGACAGTTGGATCTCCTAGATGGACTCTGCCTTCATCAGATAAAACATGCATAAAGGAAAGGCACACAGTCCTCTTGTACCATACTCCTTTCTGAATGGAGGTTATTAGATGGTTCATAATGAGAACATCATTCCTGAAGGACACACTAAGCTGACTTGTGCTCATATGTGATTTTGTTGTGACCAGACAGATGGGTGACTATAAATGAAATATCTTTCTATTCCCTTCTGAGACATATGCAGGAGCGTCCTTCCTTCGATATACTGCCATGGAAATGCATACAATTAGCTCCAGAATATTAGCTACCCTGCTGGATGCAAGTCAACATCTTTCTGTGTGGTATATAATAGTACAAAAGTGACATTAAGCCTACTAAACAGCAGCATCCAGGAGGCATGGCGGCATGCAAGCCCAGCTGTTTGTTCCAGTGATTTTGCTTTTCACCAGAGGAGATTTGAGGGGTGGTGTAATGAATGGACAGGCTTATGCTTACTTATAATGAACCACAAGTTAATGCTTCTGTCTCTTTCTGTCCATTTAAATGCAAAGGAGCACATTTCACATCATAATGAACTAAACACATTGACACAATCTCCCTGCTTCATTCTAAGTCTTTGCATCCCGATTTAATAGCTTCATAGTAGGAATTGTTTGACATTGTGACTAAACTGCAGACAGAGGTCTAAATCAAGCAAACTTTTCTACAGACTTTTGCCATAGACCATCAGAATCAAATATATAGACATTCAGGAAAATAACTAACAACTTAATTTTCAATTAAAGTAACCCATATGTTCTACCTTGGAGAGTTTCTCCAGCATAATTTAGATTAGTCCTCCTCCCCCATGATAAAAAAACAACAACTTGGTTTTGTGTTTAAAAAATTCTTATTCAAATTAATGAAATGTATGCTTTGGTGATGAAAAGAACCAGAAATTAAGAGTAGACAAAACATTGTCTTAATTCTTCCTTATTTTAAAAGAACAGTTACATACTAGTTAGAAATCTAAGTCTTTACAGGATAGTTTGGATTAATTTTAAACCAATTTTGCTTATTTATTATGATCTAAGGAATCAGCTCTTTAAAACTTTTCTTTTTTTTTAAACATGGACAGGGTGGTGTGTTCAGTGTGAGGTAGCATGGAGGTCTCCATTAGCTGTTAAATCACTATTTCAATAAATTTGAGTAATAGCGACAAAAATTAGAATTTTGACCTGAATTTAAAAAAAAAGTCTCCCATTTCTTTTTTAATGTACTTTGTTTTGTGCTAATCAGGACAGAAAAGCAACTTGGTATAAAAATGGTATAGAAAGCTACCACAACCTCCAATTAGTGTAATTTATGGAAATTGTGTCCAAGCAATGCAAGGATCAAAAATAACTCCAAGGGACTCATGATTTAAAAAAAAGAAAAAGATGACCACAATAGAAGGAAGCTGATGGAATCTGAATGAGAATTGACACATACCATTTTTCACTTTGTTTCCTTCATGAAATTTTCTCTAATATAAGTGATGTGCATCTTTTTTCACAACATAACAAAGGTGGAAATATATATTGCATGATAGCATATGTACATATCATATAATTTGGAGAGGAAGGAATGGGGTGGAGTGAGAGAACATGAATTGCAAAATGCAGAAAATAATTACTAAAATTGTATCTACATGTAACCTGGAAAAATATAAAACAAACTATGACAACAAAAAGAAATTTTGTCCAATTTCAACAAGAGTCTGGACACATTATTGGATAAAGAAAAGGTGTACAATTTTAGAATCATAGAATTTGAGGCATAACTATTTACTTTGGCCAAAATCGTATACCTCTTGTTTTGATAACTAACTCTACTTTTTAATTTTCTTATTTATCTTCTTTGTTTTTATGGGAATTAGTAGCCCAAACAAAAAGACAATCACAAAGAAGGTATGGATTATTGCCTCTTCAGTTAGAAAGACCTGGATCCAAAATCTATCCATGATGTTTAAAGTTGTGACCCTCTTCAAGTCATTTAAACATTTTTGCCTCAGTTTTCTTATGTATAAAATGAGAGGATTTGATCTGATGGAATATATAATATTATAAACTTCAAAAATAGAGATTATATCTTATTATTTTGTGGTGGATGCACACAACATTTTTAGATGTATATATATATATATATGTATATATATATATATATATATATAAAACATTCATATATATCCATATATATCCTATATATACAGAAGATAATCAGTACTTAGTGAATGATACTAAATTAGCATGCTAAATATTTGAATTCTAGGATGCATACTTTGATGAAATTTATGTTATTTATAAGAAGAAGAATTTATATAAGCCTTCATGTTACTACTGAAAAGGAATAGGGAAAAGTCACTCTAAATCTACCGTAGTGATAAGTATAAGTGCAAGTAAACAAATTAATTTTAAATCCAAACCATTAACATACTCCCGTCCCAGGTATTGGAGTTCAAGGAGACAATGGATGTGGAGATTCATGCTTTGGATTCATTTTCTAGCATCTTCTAAT
Source organism: Monodelphis domestica (assembly GCF_027887165.1). NCBI lineage: Eukaryota > Metazoa > Chordata > Mammalia > Didelphimorphia > Didelphidae > Monodelphis > Monodelphis domestica. Next base: position 158,008,359 of record NC_077234.1, read on the forward strand.
TCTAGGATTCTTTTATTCTTTGACATTTCTGAATGATGGAATAGGCAAAAATATGGAAAATGATGGATATATACTTCAAGGATTATGGATGCGCACCTGAAATAAAGGGTAGTTTTCTAAGATTTTATACAAGGACAGGCCTTAGAGTGGCCAAAGACACAATAGATTATTGACATAATTGTTTCCATATATTTGATCTCCTGGAAAATGCATAATGAAGCTGACCCTGAATTTGTAGAATGAGTTGTTTATGAAGAGAAAAGGTAAGCTTTTAATAATGTAGGCTTAATGTTGTTACTGTAGTAACCTCAAGCAATTTAAATACATTCAAACATCATAATATCGAATTCTACAAAATATAATGGGAATTTTAGGTTTATTCAAATAGCCTATGCCTTTATTTGAATTCTCAGTAGTGAGGAAATAGCAACACGGTTTTCATGATCTTCCCTGAGATATTTTCTCTTACACTTTGAGCAAATGATTATATTTAATTTTGTCTTTTATTAAAAAGTAAAAGGATTTTTTTCTTCTTCAGATTGGTTCACCAGCTTATTCAGCTTGTTTGTTCTTGCTGAGATAGCTATTGAGTTATTGTATTTGAGATTATTGGCTTTGGTTCTTCCTGTTTTAGAGTAACACTTTGGAATACAATCAGTGGGGTAGCTCAGTTCATTGATGAGCAATCAATCTATCAGTCAGGCCCCTTTAATTGCTGCTTTCTGTTTCTCTCTTTCAAATCCATGTTATCCTGGACTCCATAAATTAAAAATAGCTCTGCTCTAATATGGTATCAGCCCTCATTAATTATTCATAAATTATTATTTTCATGATTATTCTTCTGTCTCTGATGTAAATGACATTAAAAGCCTCAATTCTATTTTTGGAAAATGTAATGGTGAATAAAACAATGCCTATAAACTTGGGTAAAGGGCTTCACAAGTTTGGAGTGATGTAACATTAGGAAGCAAAACTCAAAAGCCAGAGGAAAGGAAAATGTCCAGTTGACAAGGTATGTGGAAAGTCATATGTATATATATATATATATATATATATATATATATATATATATATATATACATACACACATATACAATGATGTCCAACTGTATACATTGCACCTATGGTACATTGAGTACTCTCTTCTATAACATATATATATATATATATATATATATATATATATATATATAGAGAGAGAGAGAGAGAGAGAGAGAGAGACAGAAAGAGAGAGAGAGAAAGAGAGAGGGGGGGGGAGGGGGAAAGACTTTTTTTTGTCAAATGTGTATTTGCCAGTTTAGTATTTTATAAGATTTGTAAAATAGTTCAGAATCTCATCATCTTTCACCTAGACCAATTCAATAGGAATCTCATTAGTCTTTGTCTTAAAGCACTCTCACCTTAGCTGCAAATATGATTTTCTAAAGTGCTGGTCTAATCATTTCATATTTATCCAATCCTCCCATCTTCATATGCTTTAGTGACCCCCTATTACTTCTAGGATTTAATATAATGGATTGTTTGTCATCCAAAGTTCTTCACAATTTGATCCAGATCTATTTTTCCAGTCTTCTGATGCATTATTCCTTTCTACTGACACTATAGTTCAGGTAAATTGATCTGCATATTTTTACTCATAACTGTCCATTTTCCATATTTAGGTCTTTTCATCTACTTTTCATATCCATTGACTGTTACCTTCAAATATTTAATATCTTAGTTGCATTCAAATCTTACCTAGTAGAGGTAAGACTTTTCCTGATGTCTCCAAATGCCAATGCCTTCTCCTAGATATTATAGCTATTTTTGTGTTGTTTTTTTCCGAGTTTTCTTAGTTGTTTATAACTTAATGTTGTTGCCTGCATTAGAATGTGAGCTCCTTGAATACATGGATTCTTTTTACCTGTCTTTACATCTTTGTTCCTAGTACCATACCTGGCACAAAATAGGTGCTTAATAAATGCCTTTGGATTGATTGGAATCATGTTTTGTAATTCTGATATATGTAACTGCTTTTCTGCATTTGGTTGTTAGACTTTTTTGTCTTATTAGATGACCAATTTTTTTGTGAGGGTGTCATGTACTGCTGAGAAAAAAAGGTGTATTCCTTCTATTCTCACCAATTTAATTTCTTTCTTGTTTATGTTTTGGTTTGATTTATTTAATTCTGAGAGGGGGAGGTCAGTGCCACCTACTAATATGGTTTTGTTGTCTATTTCCTCTTGTAACTCATGCAGGTTTTCTGTTAGGAATTGAGATGCTATGCCATTTGGCACATATATGTTTTAAATTGTTATTACCTCATTGTCTATGGTTCATTTTATCAATATGTAGTTTCCTTCTTTATCTTTTTTAATTAGATCAATTTTAGCTCTTACTTTATCTGAGATTGTAATTGCTACCCCTGCTTTTCTAACTTTGGCTGACACATTTTGCCCTGGTATCCCTGATTAAAGTGAGTTTTTTATAGACAGCATACTTTAGGATTCTGACTTTTATTCCATTCTGTTTTCCTCTTATGTTTTAAATGTGTTTTCATCTCATTCATGTTCACAATTATGATTACAAACTGTGTTTCTCCCCATCTCATTTTTCCTCTGTTTATCCCTTTCTTTCCCTCTTTTTCAACTTTTCCCTGTTCACAAATGTTTTTGCTCCTCTTTTTTCCATCTCCTAGAGTTCTCTTTACCTTTTGTCTGGTCTTCCCTTTTTTATTCTCCCTTCTCTTCTTACTTATCAATTGGATAAGATAGATTTCTATACCTGCATGCGGATGTTATTCCCACTTTGTGCCAATTCTGATGAGAATAGGGTTCAAACATTGCCCACCACCCCTTCATTTTCCCTTTCACTGTACTGATTCTTTCATGTGTCCACAAGTGAAGTAATTTACCCTCAACATTCCCTTTTTCTCTTTTCAGATTCTCTTATTTCCTGCTTAAAAATAAGATCCAATTATATTCAACTTATTCCCTGTTCTCTGTCTATATATGTTTCTATGTATTGTCCTAATAATGCTAGATTTCTTAAGTATCTTTGGTTCATTGAGTGGCCCAAGTATTTTAGGCATCATAGGTACTTTAAGAATTTTGATATATAATTGGATGAATTTATTGCATTTTTCTCACATTATTAAGGCTGAGGTAAGAGAGAGTGGGTTATAAATTACATAAGTGTCTATAACTGCCTTTTTATATTGGTGGAAAAACAAATCTTTACTTTCTTGGCTTCCTCTGTTCTCTACCATTCCCAGTGTTATTACTAAATGCCCCTTCAGATCTATATTATGACATGATCTAATCTCAAACTTTGCCATTTGGTACTGCAAGGAGGCACAAATGCTGAAAAGTCTTTTCCATTAAGGTTGTATGAACATTACCATAACTAGCTTTTTTTGAGCTATTTTAAAAATGCATTGGAAGCTTGCTCCTTGGAAGGAGAGCTATAGAAAATCTAGACAGAATACTATAAAGGAGAGATGGAACTGATAAAGTTCCAAATAGTCAACGCTATGGTTTTTCCAGAAGCCACATATGATGTGAGATTTGGATTATAAAGAAAACTCATAACTATATGAAGTATAAAGCAACTCAGGATCAATGCGTGCTGCTGGAGAAGACTTTTGAGAGTGCCTTGGACAGAAAAGAAATCAAATCCCTTAGTACATAAAGAAATTAATTCATATCATTCACTGCAAAGTCAAATACTAGAGCTGAAACTTAAATACTTTCGCTACATGATGAGAAGACAGGACTCACTGGGAAAGATCTTGATACTGGGAAAGCTGAGGGAAGAAGGAGAGTGGGGAATGGTAGAGGACGAGAGGGATAGTGTCATGGAAATAATGAATATGAATTGGATATACTTTGGGAGATAGTAGAGTACTGAAGGTACTTCCTAGCACGATGTGGTCCATGGGGATAAAGTTGGACATGATTGAACAAACCAAAAACAACAAAAGAAGAGTTGAACTGCTCTTAGTTTTTTAAAAGCTGGGTAGCATTGAACAAAATGGAGGAAAATTTTCTACTCTCCTCTACTATTTCAGTGATTTTGTTGTTCAATCATTTCAGTTATGCCTGAATTTTCATGACTCCATTTGGCATTTTCATAGCAATGATACTGGAGTGAATTGCCATTTTCTTCTTGAGCTCATTTTATAGGTGAGGAACCGAGGCAAACTAGATTAAGTGAGTTTCCCAGGATTATCTAGCTTGTAAGTCTCTGAAGTCAGATTTGAACTCAGGAAGATGAGCCTTCTTGACTTCAGTATCCACTGAATCCCCCAGGATGCCCCAATACCTCAGAGCCAAAGTATAGCTAATCTATAAAGAAGAGATGTTGGACCAGAAGAGCATTTGGATTCACATCCCACTTCTGACACCTTCTAGCTCTGGAACACTGGGCAAGTAACTACAACTCAGTGTGTTTTAAAGGAACTCTCTAGGATTGATCTTTGGAGCTTTCTACAGTTTCCTAAGAATTACCTATTTCATGAAATACAGATGGGTAGAATCCCTTACCTGACAGTATCATAATCCATCATTATATGTGTGCATTATCTGGGTTCCTCACTAAATTCAAGCAAAGAATTGGCTGATTAATCGATTTCAACAAATATTTATTTTGCAACAACTTTTTGATAAAGATCAATGAGCTAAGCCAAAAGGAACAGAAAAAAGTTTAAGACATGGGACTTGCCCTTGTGGATCTTACAGTCTCAGCAATCTCTTCTTGGTAGTTTGAAGGAAAAGGTAAAATATGTCTCTTTTTCATAATTGACTGATGATGCCCCAAATACTTTGTGTACATGTAGAACAAGCTTTTACTACATGTTGCTGGACACAAGGGCCTGATAGAGGATGGATGGATTATTTTCACTTTGTTTTACAAATTTATGGTCCAGAATTTGGGGGTTTGTTGAATCTGTTTTGTAGACTTTATACAAGCCTGTTTAATCATAAGAATTCTGGGACTGACTCCTTTTGTCTGGCTTCTTAATCTATTTTCTGGTATTCTGATCCTCAAAGCTAGGAAAGGTCATTGTGTCAATCAATGCTCTGGATATAGCGGTTACTTATCAATATTCTTTAAAAGGAATTGAATTATGAAAGTATGACTTTGGTTTCATTGAACTCACTGTATATAAGCCTTTTTCAATAAATAAGATATTTTGAGCTCCATTTTTCTCAAAAAGATTAAACCCACACTAAATAATTTAAAAAATTAATCTTGTATTACTTGTCATTACTAAATCTATATTACTTGTCTTCTCTGCTGAAACAAAGCATGAGTTTGCATAATTAACATCCAGTTGGGATTATTTTGACCTCAGAGCACCTTAGTCTGTTGGGACAGTTCTATAATCAGCAAATTACTATGGAACATTTGGTTTTGTTTTCTTTTCCTTTGATATGTCCTTAGGGTACTAATACTAAACTAAATAAACACCCTGAGAAAATCAGAAGTAAAATTGGCACCTGCATAAGTGTGTTTGAAAACATTTTTAGTTGGAACCCCAAGATTTGATTACCTTGTGTTTTAGGTTCTACATTTCAATTGCTCTCCACATAAAATTTACTCTACCCAGTTCTCGGGTCTGAACCAACCTCATTTTCATCTTGCTTGTCTAATTCCACTTCATTTTCAGTCATGCACTAAATAAAATGAGGAGTATAAAATGTCGAGGGAGGCTGAGACAGGGTGATTATGTTGTGATATCGCTCTTGCAATGATCAACTTTGTTAATACTTTAACCATCAACCCAATTACCTCTGATAGGTTGCTGTGGCTATTAGTATGGTAGTTTCCTTAATGGTCAAATATTTTATTGCCATGCTTAATAAATGGTTGAGACTACATGAATAGTATTAATTCATTTATAACTTTATTATTCAATGGGTTTGTTTTGGGGTAATAAATGTCACTCAAATTGAAATGTTTTAATAGTCATCAAATATTTTCCATACTTTATCTCTTGTTCCTTGTCCAGCAGGTACTTTAGGTATTATTATCCCTGTTTTATAGATCAGAAGAATGAGCCTCGGAGATTAGTTGATTTGTCCATAATCTCAAAGACAGCAAATGCCAGATATGGGAATCAAAGCTCTATCTCTTCTTACTCCAAGTCCAGTACTCATTCTCCTAATTACATGTGGTAAAAGCCACAAGAAGACTGGAACAAGAGGCTTTAATGTTTAAGAATAGGTTTAATATAACCAAATTCTGGTTCCAATGTTATTTATGTTTTAAGATACATAAAGTTTTTTTTTTCCATTTTCTCTTTTGTTCCTTATAGTCATGTCAGGTAGGTACAACAGTATTATTATTCCCATTTTATAGATGAGAAAATGAGGCTCAGAGGTTAATTGATTTGACTGTGGTCAACAAGACAGTACATATTAAATTTGGGAGTCAGAAGTCACTCTGATATAAAAAATATGTTGTCTGCCATACTAAAAGTTAAACTTGCTCAGAGACACATAATTAGGATTCATCAGAGATAGAACTTGGATCCAATCTTTTCTAATATGGATGGAGATAGATTCTCCATGAACCATACCAGATTGCCTTTATCTATGTATTTTAAAGTCTTTCTAGAAATCCTACAGACATATATAAAATGTATATGTATAATTGTATTTATATCAGAAGTTCAAAAAATCTATTATTTGATGACAATCAAAGGGAAGATAAGCTACTGTTTTATGATCGTTTCAGAATATTAAGTGTCTTCTTGACCAGAGTTCAGGTTATATCTAGACACACAAAAAACATTAAACTCAGCCGTTGTGCACTTTTGGACTTGGGAAACCACAACAAAACACAAAAGAATCGTTTCAGATCTATGGTATATTTATGAGGATACTGCAAGGTTAACCCTAGAGAGATATATTAAGAAAAACTTATTTTTCTTCCAACTCTATAGAAAAAGATAAATGTATAAGAAGAGAATAATTTATAATGGTGTGGAGGCAATATTGAAATAAATATAGTCATTCATGGATAATAAATTTAATCTGGAAATTTCCTCCAAGTACTTGACCTTATTAAGACATATTTTAACATGAGCATCTTTTCTATATAAAGTGGCTAATACAGTTCTGAATTTGGGAATGTGATTTACCCATTTCCAAATGAATTGTAATTTTCAATGAAAGTGAATTAAAAATATAAGATGATAGTGAAGGGTTAAAAGACACAATCATTAAATGAATATGCTTGACTTAAAATATACAAATTTTAATGTTAAGTATTATTTCTTTTAATGGATTACTCAGACTCCTACAAAATAATAATCCTTGATTATCATCAAAGTTTATTAGTCCTCCAATTTTTTTTAAATTTAAATTTTTCCAGAGTACTTACTGAGATGAGAGTAAAATGATATTGGCTGTACATATGATCATACAATATGTATTTCCATGTTCATCATAATGTGAAAGAAAACACATGTTAATTTAACTAGAGAAAAATTAATGGAGGAAATAAAGTAAAGAATGATATGCTTCAATTTGCATTCACACTCAGTTCATTCTATGACAACCTTTTTCATCCTGAATCCCTTGAGTGTGTTAGATCCATCCATTGCTACAGTTGATCATTGTACTTTATTTCTGTTACTGTATAGAGTGTTCTCTTGATTCTGCTCACTTTACTTTGCATCAATTCATATAAGTCTTTTTAGGTTTTATTTGTGATCAACTTTCAATTCTTATAGCACAGTACTATTCCATTACAATCATATATCACCTGACTTGTTTAGCCATTCCCCAATTGATGGACATCCCTTCAGTTTTCAGTTCTTTGCCACTATAAAAAGAGCTGTTATAAATACTTTTTGTACAAGTCGGTTCTTCTCTATTTTTCATCTCTTTGAGATATAGATCTAGCTGTGATATAGCTGGGTCAAAAGATATGCACAATTTTGTGGCCTTTCCTCCTGCAATTTCTTTTGTAAAATTGTCTAATTGCATGGATTGGCTTAGAAAATTCTGGTGCCTAAAAAAGGCTGCAGTAGGGAAAGTAAACCTTTTAAAATGATAGGGTAAGCAAAATATAAATACCAAACAGTGGTGTTTATTTCTTCAGGCAAAACTTTGAACGTGATTTGAGATTTGAGAAACCTTAATTGCCTGAAGAAATTATTTTACATTTCTTTAACAGAAAGCTCCAAAAACTTTGGGTGGAGAAAATGTATCTGTACCATTCCTCATCAGAGGACCATTTAGCTCACTTCTAATAAAAGAAAAAATGATAGTTCAAGGAGTCAAGTCAATTAAGTATGCATTTATTAAGCTTTCACTGTGTACCAGGCACTCAGTTAAACTCAGGAGATACAAAGAAAGAAAAGGACAAAATAAAAACCTGACAAAAACCCCTCACTGCACTCAAGAACTTCATATTCAAATGGGATTCAACTTGCAAACAGCTTTGTACTTTCAAGATATAGGCAGGGTAATTTGGAGGTAATCTGAGAAAGGAGACTTTGTTTAAGTATTAAAAAGCATTTACAGAGGGTGGGACATCAGGAATATGATAAGAATGCATGGCAAAGAGCAGCTTGATATCTCAGGAGAAGAGATCCAGGCCTGAAGATAGGAGGTCCTGGGTTCAAACTTGACCTCAGAAAATTACTAGCTGTGTGACCCTGGGCAAGTTACTCAACCCCAAATGCCTAGCCCTTGTCATTCTTCTGCCTTGGAACCGATACATAATATTGATTCTAAGACAGAAGTAAGAGCTTTAAAAAAAAGTTTATTACGTGGAAAAGGCAAGAAGTAATCTTTATATTATATTCTAAATTAATTAGACCCTCACTACATGCACATCATTTGACTTCCCTGGGACATGATTTCTAATTTATAGCATATAGAGAGGATGGCTTGGAATTTAGAAGATCTTAGTTCAAATTCTACCTCACTATGTGATCGTTGATAAGTCATTGGCCTCAGCTCTCTATCTATCTATCTATCTATCTATCTATCTATCTATCTATCTATCTATCTATCTATCTATTCATCCATTCATCCATCCATCCATCCATCCATCTATCTATCTATCTATCTATCTATCTATCTATCTATCTATCTATCTATCTATCTATCTATCTATCTATCTATCTATCTATCTTCTCTTTTCCCTCAGCTATGTGAATTAGAGGATTGAATTAATAATCTCTGAATCCATCTTTAAATCTATGATCCTATGACTGCCCTTAGTGGTGAGGGCATAGAGATGAGTGACTACATTGCTCAACTAGATAGAAAGTAGATTTTATCATCTTATGATGAATGTTTGAGATGCAGTACAATATGGCATAGTTGATGAGATGGTTTCAGAAGCAGGAAAAACTCTGCTGAGTTACATTAATTATGTAACCCTCTCTAAGTCACTCCCAAAATCTCATTAATTCTCAAGATTTATTGAGGTTCTTAACTTGAGGTCCATGAATTTACTTGAAAAGTATGGTATTAACTATATCAACATGTGGATTTCCTTTGTCATCTGTATTTTATTTTATGCTTTTAAAAATACTGTTCAGAGAAAGGAGTACGTAAATTGGAACTGGACCTCTGCTCATGCTGCAGAAAAGAGAAGGGACTCTGAGACTGTTAGGGTAAGGACTGGACTTGTGATTCTTTGGTAGAGTTTAGTTTCGTTTTCCCTGTACCAATGAAGTACAAGTCCAGCCCCAACCCTTAGTCATAAGGAAAGGATGGAGTGAGGTTTGCTTTTCCTAAGGAAGATAATTCCTTATTTACTTAATAAAAGGGTTAGAATGGGCTCTAGGGGAAGGTAGTAAAGCTTCCCAGGATGCAAATATTTATGAAGAAAATAGACAATCTATGGTTGATACCGGGTTAACCAGGGTGGATTTTTTTTTCTTTTTCTGTCTCATTTCATTCCCTCCTATTCTTCTCCTTTTCATTTCCCTTAAACGCCCAATTACTCTGGTTTTTAGATTTTGGAATAATGGTGTTTCTAATGCCTGATTTCAACATTGGTTTATTTCAAGTCAGAGGATGATTGGGTCAAATAATCTTTTGAGGTCAATTCCTAGTTCATGATCGTATTCAATAATGTACAAACTAAAGGTTAGATTTCCCCCTTAAAATCTTATCTGAAATTCCAAATTATTTTAACATTTTTTTCACTGTAATTTTAGGATTTTATTTCATGGGATGCTGATGGACAGACATATTAAAATGTGTCGTGAAATCATCAGGTATACTTTAAAAGAAAAAAAATCCAGTTGTTATTCATCAAATGCTAAACATATTTTTTTGGAGAGGAGAGGTTTTCAAAATCATATTAAAATAATTAATTTGATTCCTTGTGGCCATAGTCCATTGTCATGTCACAACAGATTGTTGCATTGAATTCTACATTTTATTAATGAACAATTAAGCAAAACCGGCATACTAATATCATTTGTAATATTCTAAGTGTGTTGTCTCCCACTTCTTTACTTATAGCAGGGAGAAGCAGTATTTCAACATTGCTGCTTTGGCACTGAATTAAGTCATTACAGTTGATCACAGTTGCCATTTTAGTGTTGCTAACAGAATTCTTGAGGTAAAGTGACTAGCACTGGGGAAAGAGTACTAGATTTAGAGAGTCTGGGGGACGATAATTGGATCCTGCTGTTTACTCAGCTAATTGAGCAGCCAAAAGCAATTGCCTCTGACTCATTGTCCATTTGTAAACTTATACTACCTACCTAAGTGTTTGGGAGAAGTGTATTTCTTAAACCTTAAAGTGCTCCAGAAACACGATTCATCCAAAATTTTACTTCTTGTTTCCGTGAATGGAAACCATTGTTTTATCCTCTTTATTCACAGCTGACAGTGGCTGATTTATTTCCAACAAGATTTAGTCTGGAGTTGTCCAGAGTGCTGTTGCTGGAATCAGAATGCCGCTAAGGAATGAAGAAGGGTGACAATAGTTTTAACTCAAGGGTCAAATCTTTAGTCTGTATTGATTAGAGGAAATGATTTGCACAGCAACAGTGTGTCTAATGAATAGTAAGTAGATCACTGGGGTAAAAACTGAGCATCGAATCTTATTCCCAGATAAGATAAAGCAGCCAATATACTACACCTGCCCTTTTCCAATATAAAATGGGAGCTAAATATCAATGGCTACCTTGGGGATTATTTTGTTCATTAACCTTGTTTTACAGGCAAGACAGCTGAATCTTGACTTGTTGAAATTCACGCAGTTATTTAGTAAAGGCTTAGCTAGGTCTAGAACTCATACTTCCTCTGGTGCCCTGGTCAGTGTCCATAAAGCATCTAGTTGTCATGGCACACACTTGTGGTCCTGCTTCTGGGGAAGTAAAGGCTGCTGGGACACTTGATTTTCACTTTTTTTTTACTCATTTCTAGGGACTTTTTTTTCATTATCTTCTCTATATGTTGAAGCTGAATTCTCCTTCAGGGGTGGATGGAGTATAGTCCCTGGGTTCCCCTGAATGGCCCACATAGTGGATTTAGCAGGATTCCACGCCTCAGTGGTGGTGTGAGGGCCAGAGTTGTTCCTTCCACCAATGTTTCTGCAGGTGTATTTGCACTCATGCTCCTGATTTCACTGTGCTCGTCTCTTACCCCAGCACGATGGGTCCTTCCTGATGTGCCTTTATGTTTTCTTTGGCTGAAATTCTGCTTCATGCAGTCTTCTGTTGATTTTGTCACCTTCAAATTTGTCTTGAGGTCTATGTTTGTTTTTTGTTTGTTTGTTTGTTTGGAGATGGGCTTTGGTGTGCTCAGAATGTTCCTTACTCTACCATCTTGGATGCTGGAACAGAAGTTAGATAGGACACCTGAATTCAGGAATCCTTAGTTGCAGTAAATCTAAAGCTCTTTGAGTATCTGTATGAAGTCTGGTAACTATCATGGTGAACCCCTAAGAGCAGGGTACCACAAATATGCCAAAGGAAGGGTAGACCAACCCATGACAGAGACAGAGAAAGGCAAAGGTTCTATAGATTAGCACAGGTGCTGGGCTGTGAGTAGCCCAAGTTCTTCCAGTCTAGGTGAGATGAGACCTTGTCTCACTGCCTTCCTCACTTCCTGCTCAAAAAACATTTAAATACTATAAGGATATTAGAAAATAAACCGTTTTTCATCTAAATATTTTATTTTATGTAGCTTGTCATTATTTTATTTTTACAAAACTTCACTGAAAAAATGCAAGGTATTTTACTTCAAGAGGAGAAAAATTAGAAAGAATTGCTCTATAATTTAACATGCAATCACTTCAGGTATCCTTTTTCTATTTTTTGAAAACTAAGTGATCTTTGTTTTGAGAAGAAAAAGTTTCCATATTGAATCCTACTCTTAAACCTACTGAACAAGAGCACAGATAGCATCTCTAGCAGTGGTTTGACTACCCTCTCGTTTTACTGCTTCATGTTGATTAGACTCATAATTTAAGTTGGCATTAGTATGCATATCTTTCCAGTGAATTGTAATAGATATTCAACTATAATGTTTTCTAATTATCTTGAATCTTAGAAATGATATAATAGGCTATTCTTTTTCCATTTCTCTATGAATATTATGATTAATTTTTCATTCAATATTAATGTTTGAAAAATTTTATTTGAAATCAGAAGTCTATCACATTTAACTTTAGAAAAGGACTTTAGTTTTTTCCCCAAAAAGATTTTAAGTAGTTAAACAAAATCTTTCACCCAGAATTCTTCCATGTTTGGTGAACTAATGAATCTAGAGTTGCAGAACAGTTTAATTTCTATATCATTACTTAGGCCATAATTGTATTAAACAGTCATTGGCAATTATTTTGACATCGTTTATGCATTAATATCAGCTAAAAGAAATACTCAATGTGTGGTTCATTAGATCCCAAAAGCTGTGTTGCTGGTGAAGCATACTTATAAAAGCATTAATCCAAGGACCTCACTATACCCAAATCTTAAAAGTCACCATTTTATTTTGTTATTTTTACTAGTATGCATATCATTATCATTGTTATGGACTTACTAAGTTTCATGGTCAGGGATATTAGCCATCTTTGGAAGTTGTAGGGAAAGCAAAATTGCCTTCAGTGCCCTCATCTAGCCCTCTTAATTTGACTCTTAGCAACCTTTCTTTCCCACTTTCCAGATCTACCAGGCACAATATGCTTTTATTCTGCCTCTTTTTCTTCTATTTTCCTCCCTCAAACTGCCTGTATTATACAAAACAAAGGTGGGGAATGCTTTACAAATAAAGTTTATCTGCCCAGAATCCTGTCTTCTCAGAGATTTTCTGTTTTTAAAAGTGACAGCTCAGAAATAAGATTAAATTATTTTTCTAACATTGCAATGAGAAAGGTCTAGTGACCTCTGGCTCTAACCCAACTCTCCTAGACAACAGAAATCCAAAATAAGAGTTCTCCTCTGGAGATAGTCCTCCTGTCTTTATTGGGTACCACATCAAATTGTCAGCTTCTGTTGAGTATAAAGGCCATTAAATTTTTGAATTTTTTTCTCGTGATGTTGCTTATGGTTTTCCAAATTATGTCAATACAATTTTTAACAATCATGTTTGACATTCCCGAAATCAATGTTCCCTCCTTCCCTCTCACTCCTACACCCTTCCCCAAAAGACAGCCTGAATCTCTTTACTAAAGTGTGAGCCTCTATTATGCACTGTAAGTGTGTGGGATGAGGGGATTGAAGAGAGAGAAAAAGCTTTGCAGTAGTCACTGTGAATAATGAGATTAGTGGGCCAAAAACACAGAAGTACAAGGATTGCTGAGAATTAACAAAACTCTAAATGAGGGAAAAATCATTTTAGAGTGAAATTAGTTTGATTTTATAATAATTTCTAGTGATGCCTGGGAGCAAAAGAGTAAAAGAATCACAGGAAGGGGATTAAAGAGTTTTGAGTACATCAGGTTAAAAAGAGAGGATTGTCCTTTTAAGGTAGTATGCAGTTAGTAAATCATAAATCTAGTTGGGAAATGTATTTAATTTTTAGATAAAAGTATGATGTCCTAGATTATGAGGGTATTAAAGATGATGATGTTCATGATGGATTTAAGAGAAATCTGTTAAACTCAAAATTATATGGCAAAACCATTTTTTTCTGTGTGTAAAGCAGGTTTTTCAAATACTGAGTGATAAGTAGATGTGAGCTGAGAAACAGCAAGAGTTATTTTGTCTTGAAGAGCTGGAAGAAATGTAAAGAGATGGTGGTAGTACCTTGCCAAAAGTAGGTTAATTGGTGTTCACTACTTATTTGCTGATTGAACTCCCAAAGCTCTAAGTGGTGAAACAGGGAGGAAGGTGGGTGAGAATTAAGCCCCAGGAGAGCATATGAACCACTGAAAAGCACTCAAGGCTGCCAACCACTGTTAGAGAGAATAAACTGCTGTCCTGTGGTCTTAGAAAATCTATTTTGTTTTGGCCTGTGTCCTCCTGAAGCTATGTTATGGAATTTGATTTAGCTAGTGAGAGGGGAAAATATTATTTGACTTGGTTGACATATGTGCTGATTTAAAAAATCTATTCCCCATTCATTCAACAATACGAGTCAAATGAAAAGAGATGGAGGAGAAAAGGTTGCTTGGAGAGGAGTCACATCATGCAGAAACGTGTAAATTATACACACACATCCTAATGTACCATAGAACTTTGATATCTATTCTAAAGAGAAACCCCTTTATGATGATAAGAATCTGAAGAACATATGAATTAAGTCTAGATTCATAAAAACAAGTGGCTTATTTTTACACTTAAAATCTGGGCAAATGTGTAGATGTTTAATACCATGATAGAAAAAAAAAACAAAACGTTCTCTGTCTCTCGGGATGATTTAAATGAGATCTCCAATTGATATTTCAGCTGTAAAAGATTCGTTGTTTCTGCTCTTTGGCCCTAAGATCTTTACAGTACTTTCACTGGGCAATCTGGCGAAAAGGGGAAAATGAACTGGCTATTTTCCTAGGAAGGCCCACCTTCTCATTTAGTCAGTCAAATGCTATTATCCTTTTATTACCCTGTAATTTTGAGGGCAAGTTCAGTGAATAACTGTAGAGGCTATTAAGAGCTGTCATGGAAAATTTATCTGTCTTTAAATGGAAGGTACAAGCATTCTAACAGGAGTAGCAGAGCAGCTTCCATGTAGATAATTCTCCTCTGGTAAGCTTTTTAAAACTATGTTTATTGTTTCCCACTATGTGTCCCTGTTCGGACACCAGTGATGATGATTCTGCCTTTTCTCTTGTTGTCAAGGATAAAATTAATGGAAGAAGCAGGCCCCTGGGAGCCTGTCCTGTGTCTAGTGTTAGTGGCCACACTAATAGTCCATTGTCAGGGTCAATAGAAAACATAGTTTTAACATAGTTAAATCCACCCTTCTCCGTAAAGGACGAAAGGTCTAGAATGTCTTTTTTGTTTCCCTTTCCAAAAAGAAAAAAAAAAATCTTTTCTCAAGGAGGTTTAACATAACTATAAAGCCAGGTCTGAGGGATTTGAAAATGTGACTATTCTAGAGCAATAAGACTGCCCAGAGAGAACTTAATGCTTTAGAAAGCCAGGAGGACTCAGGGAGCTTGGACAAAATATTGGGATTTCACTGTTTTATTTTATAATTCCAACTTTGTCATTGGGCTTTTAGAAAAACTGCCTTTGTGCCTCTTTGCATAAAAAAGGAAAAGAGTAAATGCACAGGATTTAGATAGTTTGCATTTCTAGACCTGATCTCTCTTCTAAAGTCCACTCATCTCTTCTGATAGGTCTAAAAAAAAAATCAGAACCTGCTCATGCCAACTTCAGAAATGTATAAAACCGAGCAATTTCTCAATCTTCCTTCCTTTTCCTCCAGACTTGACTCTTTTAGTGGTGCCATTCATAGTCATGTTTGTAATCTTGTAGTTATTTATGACTCTGACATCTGACATCTTGGTTACTTTTCATTTCAAATCATTCTCAAAGTCTAGTTAATTTTACTCCCCCATTTCCCATTTCTTGGTATTTTCATTTCTCTATGCTACTATTGAGTTCTTGTGTACTTGTTGGGACTATAGCAAGAGCCTGCTAAGAGATGTTTCCATTTTTACTCTGTTCTTCCTCCAATTCCTTCCAGTTGCCAGAAGAATCCTTTATGCATAGATGCAAAAAAGTGTTAGAGTGGCCAAAATCTTATTGACCTTTAAAATAATTTGCCTAAAGTCACATGCAATTTGGCATCAACCTACCTTTCCAGTTTTTTTTTCTCCTATTAGTTCCTTCCATAGACATTCTAGCCCTATTGGTCTCCCCTGGTGGATTTGGAATCAGGACAATCTGATTTCAATTCCACTTCTGACACTTATTATCTGTGTGATCCTGGGCAAGTCACATCATCTTGGAATAATCTGTGAAATCAGGGGTCAGATCCAATGTCTTCAAAGATCAAATAGCTTTGAACCAATCGCCCGGTCCCCTCATCATGCATTTCCTAAGTCTTTGCTTAAACTTTTTTGTATTCATCCCTTGTTCTCCTTCTCCCTGAGAGCTACGTTCCCATCCTTCCTTCAAAGACCCCCTCAGATACCACCACACTAATGGTCTTACATGATCTCCTGGGGTCACTGCTTTAGGGTTAGTTGTTTTATTATTCCTACTTAGAATAATTGGGAGCAAAAATTTAGAGCATCAAGGGACATTAAAAGCCATTAAAGTACACAATGCCATAATTGATTTGTTTTAATGAAATTGTAAAGCATTTTAAAATGTGTATATTATAATAACTTGTGTTCTTGTCACTTCTGTTGGAATGTAAGCTTCCTTTCTCTCCCCACAGCCTCAGACAAACAAAAACAAAAACCTTCTCTCTTCTGCTGTTCATCTCCCAGTCAGCACTTAAAACATCCATATCAGAATCTCTCAGACTTTTCTTTTCATTGATGGGTTAATGCCTTGAATTGGGGCAATTTTGGCACACAGGTGCTGTGGGAAATCTGACTGTCAATTCTGTGTGTGTGAGAATTTATTTTTCATATACTGTATTAATTCCTGCATCAGGACCTTGGAAAGGACCCAGTCAATTCCTTTAGGTTAGAGAGAATTGATGTGGCAGAGTTTGAATCATAAGCATTCTCCAGTCTATTCCTTTTTGCTTCTCTTTTTGTTCTGAGGAATTCTAATGGCTGTCTTTTCTTTTAATAGGTTAATAGGCTAGAGTGGAACAACTATTCTTTTCCTGCCTAAGGAACTCCACCACCCAGGGATGAGGAGGGGTAGATAGTTTGTTGGACAGCCTCCTAATTAGCTATTTACCAATTAGGGATGTTGTGAGATGTTTGAGGGAGGTGATGGATAATGAGCTCCTAAAACTCTATTTATAGATCTGCCTGATATTCTTACCCCAAACCAATCTCTCAAATGACTTTAACCATAATAGTGACAGATAATACAAGGAAGACAATAGTTTTCAGAAATGTTTTTCCTCTTTTTCTTTTCTTGATGAAAGCAGCTAGTTTCATTTTTTTGACTTTCACCCTTTGATTGCCTACTCTGGAGTGGTTTAACACTTTAAAAAGCTTACTAAATAAATGTTTAATATTCCAGTTAATGACCAATGAAATTCAGTACAAACACTTAGCAAATAGGTAGAATTAAGAAGACAGTTAGATTTGCAAAATTCTAATCAAAGTAAGTGGACTTAATTCTAATCTTTTGAAATAAGTTTTCATCTGCTGAAACCTTTGATTATAACTATTTCAGAAAATTGATGCCTGGCAACAGAACTAAGTTCCATATTATAAAATGCTTTCTTTTAACTTTCTTTCCTGTCCTTAGGAGTTTCTTTCTCTTTGTTCATTTTTTTTTCTTTTTCTGGTCTTAGCCAAATAGCTAAAGATTTTTGAGCCCAAGGTGAAGTCAGCAGTATCATTTCCTTTTCCCATTCACTCTCAGAGTTCTCCAGATAGCTTCCTTCCTTTAAGTTGGGATGCCAAAATAAGCTGCCTTAGACATGAGATATGCTTAGCTTCAGACTTGGAATTCCTGTGCTTTTGGCTTTAGGTTGGAGTTGGATTATCAAGAAGGAGCTGAGATTAGCTCTTTAAGTGCATACAGCCATGTCTCTGAAATCCTAGTCAGGGGAAAAAGAGGAAAATGGTAAAGAAATGGGAAAATTAGAAAATAAAAGCAAGAACGTGGGAGGGATTTTGTTTTTCTTGGCTGGAAAGACTCAAGAATCACAGTGATTAGACTCCAGTCATGTTCATTCTTCTCTACCATACTTAGAAAATTTTGGGGGGAACTTATAGGTAAAATGACTTACCCAATGATGAAGAATCTCGGTCAGTATATACCCAAGGTAGTATGTAAACCTAGATCTTGTTGATTTTAAGCCTGGTCCTCTATGTCCTGTAACACCACTTCTGCCTCTCTTCCTACCTTATTACACTTTGCAAAGAGAATGACTGAGGCCAACAGTTAGCTAGAGAGAGCCATCTTTTCTCACAGCCTTTTCTTTTGTGTTGTTGTGACCAGGATTGTAATCCAAGGCAAGATTTTGGTATAGATTTTTAAATCAATCCTTTTCCCAAGCACATGATGGAGAGATTTAGAGTGATAAAATTACAACTGGTACTGCCCCATTTCACTTATGCCTTTATGTAGCAGAGTAGTCACAAAATTGATAATTCATGTCAAGAGCCTTACTTAAAGAAGGCAATATTTTTTGCTATACTATGAGCAAAATGAAAGAAACTGAATTTTTTCAAAATTATTTTAAAATGTTATTGCCTCTATATTTAAACACTATCTCTTGCAAGGTAGACCCTAATTTGATTGATTTCAGATGAATCATGTTTTTTCACTAGAATTTTTATTTCTCCTTTCATTTATTATGGGCAACATTTTAGATTAACTTTCATTTATATTCTTTCTGGTCAGGAACAAGTCACAACCTTTTGGAGCCTCAGTTTCTTCAAACGTGAAGTAGCTATAATCTGTAGTCGTTTTCTCAAGGAGTTGCTTCTTTTGGCTCACATATGATAATGTTCATAATGTACAATGGCAACTCTAAAGTCCTCTATAAAGAGAATAATAATAAAATTACCACCATAATAATAATTATAATTATCCATGTAAGTGGTGCTAACTTTGGTCCCTCAATGTATTAGAAAGAAAATCTTAAATTCCTTAAGTTCTTCCCTCCCTATTTCTTACCCTCCAGTTTGTCTTGTCTTTCAAAGTATAAATTAAAGATAGATTTAAATTCAAGACAGCTAAGTGACTATTTCTCAGCATGTTTTAAGTGTCCATATTCTCTGAACTGGTATCAGCCACAGTTACAGAACCTTTATCACAGTTTCTCTAACTTTTCTCTTTTATTTTTCTTTCTATAGGCAGACCCTCAGTGTTTTGTCAGGTAAAAAGAATGGGGAGATACTGAGTGCCTGGTCTCTCAGTTGCTCAGCTGTATTTCTCTGACTATATATCAGTAAAATTACTCAGCTCTCTTACAGAAGGCGTTCCTTTGCCAGATGGCACTCTGCAGGAAACAACTTCTTAGTTTTCTTAAATCAGGATTTATAGTAAAATAGAACAATACTTAAATTTAGAAATCCGAAGTTTCTCTGGAAGCCTGGAAAGTCCCAAATATGCATGTTTTTTTTTTCTTTCCTTCTCATGTCTCCATTTCTTCCTTTTCAATTAAGTGGATAACAAAGCCTATCCTCTTCTATTCGATAACTAAAGGGCATGTTCTTAATACTTTGCAATGTGAGCTTCAATTGTAAGAGTCAAGATTGAAAGGTTCAGCTCCAATTTCACCATTAGCCTGGCAACTGCAGCCAATCGTTTTCAACGATTTTTGGTCTCTGTAATTGTTTTTTTTTCCCCTTATATTGAGCTTATTCTGAAATAATGAAACTGCATCCTTTCATTGCTTAAAAGATATTTGCACAAAGCATAGTTGCTGTTCCTTCTATAAACTCATCAGCATTTCCTTAAGGATCCCTCTTAATTATTGATTTCCTCATCTAACTAATAGATCTCCTAATTTGCTAAAATACTCCAATGTAAGATTTTACCAATTAGAAAAGTACTAAAGGAAGTCCCAAGAGACTACCTGCTCATCCACAAACCGAGGACTCAGCATGAAAAAACCTATAAGCTAGAGAAGGTAGGAATGAAAAATGATAATTTTACAACTCCTCAATATTTGTGGCTTACTTTGTTCCCAGGGGAAAATCTTAATCTGGGATTAAGAAGACATTGTTATACCCATGCTTGCCCCTCTTGATGGACTCTGTGCTCACCCAAAAGGAACTGTTTCCTCCTCTGAGCTATAATTAAGCTCTTCTATGTTCTAGAAACTGAAGTATATGTTGTTGGCTTGAGTAACTAGTTTCATAATAAGATTTCCTTGACCTGGATTTTTTTAGTGACAGTAGTCAAAAGGCTAGAGCCTAAGCAATTTTGTTGATATGTAGTTTTATCATTTTTAAGATTTATAATGAATACAAACCCTAATCCTTGACTATGTTCAAATTTAAGGTGAATATAAACATTTCGATAATATCTCAGGGTTAGGCATTCCGTTTGGACATTTTAAAACTGTTTGCTTAGGATGAATTCCATGTCATAGACAAGCATTGAAAAATTAACTCTCTATTAAGCCCTGTTTCATTATCATTTTCTCAGGTGATCCCCCTATTAATCATCCCCAAGGTCCCAACAGTATCTCAAAATGATACCCTACTCCATGACTTACTTTCTTCTTAGTTTGGAGCTCAAGTTTTATTATTTCAGGTACCAATTGCCCAACTTCTCTTGGGACGCCAAGATAAATTTTGTGAAATCAAAAGTATCTTGGAATTGGAGGCAGGAGACCAGGATTTCACTCCTGCCTCAGACTGAGTAGCTGTGAGAACATGAGGAAGTCCACACCACCTCCTCCTACACCCCTGTGAGCCCAAGTTCCACCATCTGCAAAACCAGAATAATAATAATTACACAGTGACTTCACAGGCTATGATAAATCATTTGTTAGCCTTAAAAGCACCAAATACATGGGAGTTAATTACATATTGTTTAGAATCTATTATACTTTTCTAGAAGGAAATGAAGTCATACGACTATTTTCTCCGTTGAAAAAAATGACCAAGAGGAATTCACTCTGACATCATTTGTGGAGATATTCCAGTACAGGCTGTAGTACAACACTTTATAATAAAGGATCAAATATCAATTAAGTCTGGTAGAAGTGAGCTTCATCTCTTAGACTCCCTTTTGCAAGTCTTATTTCTAGTTGGGTCCTTTAATGGCATCAGACAGAACGATTCTGTCTAATGACTGTGCAAATGACCACCGAGAAAGTCATCTCATCTGTCTTGAGTTCCAGCGTGTCCCTGTTTCTCACACCTGAAATGTTCTACATTTCTACCTCTTTCCCTTGAGATTTCTTTTTCTTCCCACCTTTTAAATTTAAAATTGATTTTGAAATTTCAAATTTGAAATTGGTTTTGATTTATCCTAGTCATTTCCCTTATCCCCAAATACTCTATGTTTGAATATATATATAGAGAGACAGTATTATAGATACATATACATATATATGTTTCTATATATGCATATACATATCCCTTTGGTAAAATATAAAATTATATAATTCATATATATATATAAAATATATAAAAATATAAAATTCTTGAGGGCAAGAGTTTGTCTTGCATATTATGGATACCTAACAAATGTTCATTGAATTCAATCTGTTCTTTTCTAGGTGGTCATTAGTACAGCAGCTATCATTTTTTTTTCAGTTCCCTACCTAAATCTCCTTAACTTGTATTTGGAGAAGGACCCAGCAAAGCATGCTTACTAGGTGGAACTCACTTCTGATTTTCATTTCAAGGTGCAGTATTGAGGCTTACAATCAAAGGCATCCAATTCCCAGAACACTGATAGACTTTACCACAATTTTCTGTTTGAATTATTGAATTTATAGGAGCACTGAATGACCATCTAATCCTTGCCTCAGTTGCAATCCATCCATCTATCTGTAAGGATACGTGATAAGGGATAGAGAAAAATGCATGGATTTTCTAATAGGAAAGGAGGAGAATTTAGGCACAAACCCTGGGAGAAGATTCTGGAAGGAGAGAAGGGTCTTGGGAGTTTACTGGGTTTAATGATCTCTCCTGATCAGCCTTTCCTCTAAAGCTGGTAAGGATGGTCTTTGCTTTGGCATCTCCTGGGAAAAGACTAATCTTTTGGAAAGATTAGGAAATTCCTGGGTTGAAGAACTGCCTTTGAGAAGACCTACCTTTCCCTGAAGTACAGAAATCAACCTTCCTATCAGAGATCAACCTGTCAGAGATCAACCTATCAGAAACAACTTGGTTAAGGTGAACCCAAGGGTTTTGTCACTGGAGAATTTGGATTTATCCAGGAAGCCAACCCAGGTTTTGGGTAAGATCTCAGTACATCTATGAGTCCTGCATCCTTCCTCAGCCTTTTAAAGACAAGCTGTAGGAGGAAGCTGCATAGCTCAGTAAATTGAGAGCCAGGCCTAGAGATGGGAGGTCCTGGGTTCAAATGTGACCCCAGACACTTCCCAGCTGTGTCACACAGACCCTGGGCAAGTCACTTGACCCCCATTGCCTAGCCCTTAGCACTCTTCCGCCTTAGAACCAATATGCAGTATTGATTCCAATACAGAAGGTAAGGTTATTTTTTTAAAGTAAATAAAGACAAGCTATAGTATATAGGTAGTCAGGTAGCTTTTTGGAGTCTAGGTAAGATCAGGGAGTGAACAGGAAGGGCTTGAAGACCAGAAGAGCAATCCCCTTGAGGGGAAGTGTAGATTGGTGGGAAGAGTTAGAGTTGCATAGATTTAGGACCTTATCTACCATTTCCTAACCTCAATAAACTTTTTTCCCCCCTATAATTACAAGGGTTGTGCTTCACTGGCCCTGGGAGGTTCCTAGTTGTTGGGTTTTTTTTTTCCATTTCCAATTCCTCTAGGTCCTTTCCATTAAACTAAGGAGATAGTTTTGTCTTTCATAGCTATCTATCTCCCTATCTATCATCTATCTGTCTAATTTGTTTATATGTCTATCTGTTGTTCTGTCTGCCTAAAATCTTTTTCTCTCTGTCAAAATGCCTCTCCAATAATTTGAGCTAAGTAGATGTTTGTTGAACTGAACTCTCCTATATAAATGATACACTTGGTCTATGAAAGTGGATTAAAATGCAAATTATCTTTTATATATGTGCATCCTAATATTTTGCAGAAGAAACATTACCAATTATTTAGGGTTTTTTTTCCCTTTGAAGCAACTCTTCCAATTGCTTTGATAAAAAATTGAAAAGCAGTAGATATATGGTTCTTTCTGATTCTTGCTATTTTTCAGTTTGTCAGCAAAAACATCTTTTTTTGAGAAGCTATTACTTTGCTGAATAGTTCTCAGCCTAGAAGATATGCCATTAGCCAAGTATTATTTTATTGTATTGAGTGACCCTACACAGAGTATGAAATGTACATTCTTAATGCAAACTGGCAGTGTTCTTTAACACTACATGTTGCTAATGCACCTTAAAAGGAATGTAGGAAACCAGGGAGTACCCTAACATTTTTGGAAGTGATAGCTAATCTTTCAGAGGTGTTTTATGGTTTCTCTTTCACTTCTGCTCTTTCACTCCTCTTTACAGGGCTTAGATGTTAGATTCGGGGAATCTGTTTATTTGTTTGTTTGTATAAATCAAAATATTCCCAGAACATGGCATTAATTGATAGAAGTATGACGTAACTAGGTCGCAGTGGTAGCAATATAATCAAACCATCTATACTAAAAACAGAGTCATTCAGAGCAAAGGCATTCACTATGTTCTTTGTAACATTTTTTGAGCAAATACTTCCCTGGCATCTTCAGGTGGTCTGCTCTTTGGCTTTCAGTGTAACTGTGTTTCAGGCTGATAGAGTCTTTAGACAACATTTAGTTCAATTTCATTTTACAAATAAGGAAACTGAGAATGATAGAGGTGACAAGGCCATATGGAGAGGTAGAGACTCAGGATTCAGCCCTAAGTTTACTGATCCCAAATGCAATTAGATTTCCCAGTTCATCAGTCTTCAATTTACTGGGGATCTTTGACTATGTTATCACCAAACGAGGCAAACGTACAACAGTGACAGTGATCAGAGTATGCCTCACATACGTTCAGAAAATCAATCCTTGATTGCTTAGGACCTGTCAAGTTCTTTTTTGTTGTTGTTGTTGGTTTGTTTTTATCTTTTCCTTGGTGTGGTTTTAGATACTGGATAGCAAGAGAGTAAAGGCACAGAATGAGTGGCTAAAGCCAAGGAAGCTGGAGCACCTTTTGGAGAGAAAAAGGATAATCAAAAGTCAAATAATAGTAGTAACCAAATCACCAAAATCAAAAGAAACAAAAATCCAGAAGATCAGGACAAGCAGTGTTAGACCCAGGTAGACAGAGATGAGTCAGGCGACCAGAAGATTCAGGGGTCATGCAAGAAGTGAAATCTATTTGCCAGGAAATAAAATTTCAAAATCATAGACTTTAAAATAATTTTATTAATTTATTTATTACATTAAAATACCCAGTTAACTCCCTCCCTCTTTTCCATATTCCCATTAGAGAAGACATCACTTGACAAAAAGATATGTATTTATATAAAACTATGCCTTTCTTATTTCTATATACTAATTCTTTTTCTGGAGGTGGACTTACAAAATTCATTCATTATTTCTGTTGCTTTATGTAATGTTCTCTTTGTTCCTCTCATTTCACTATTCCTAATTTTATGTAAGTCTTTCCATGTTTTCCGAAATTAACTTGCCCCTCATTTTTAGAGCACGAGACTTAAAAAAGGTAAAAAAAAACAAACAAACAAAAAAAAAACCTTTTTCTGGATTATATGTCAGTAAGATTTTTTAATAATCATTTTCTGATATTTTGCTATCTGTGTTCTCTCCCTCTTTCCTCTCCCCCTTTCCCAAGAAGGCAGGTAAGATGATATATATTGCACAAGTGTTATCATAATACATATTTCCATGTTCATCATGTTGTAAAAGAAGACACATATTGCTTATACTAGAGAAAAATTTATGGAGGAAATAATAATATGCTTCAATCTACATTTACATTCCATCAGTTCCTTCAAATTCAAAGACATTTAGAATTGAGGGAAAATATTGTTGAATATTTAGTCCAAATTCTCCTTTTATAGGTGCAGAAAAGGAAGGTCTGGGAAGATTAAATGACTTGTCTAACTCTCACCAAAAATACTGGCAGAGAAATGACTAGGATCTAAATTTCTTCACTTGTAGCCCATTATAAGCTTGGAAAACAGAGGAATGGGCAGAGATTTGGGGTTAAAAATTATTAATTAAAAAGGTTGTCGCTTTCTGACTTAGCTATTGTATCTAGTCTACTCAATCAGGACCCAATCCTATGAGGAGTTAGCATGAAGGTCCGCTGGAGGTGGCACATGGAATTCTTGGCTAGTACAATGAGTTTGGGACTGGCGAGCAAATGCAGTTCCAAATACATGATTTCCTCATCACCTGCTGATTCCTTGAACTTTGGAGCTTTAAATATTTGTTGATAACAAATTACAATAAATGAAGAAGAAACAAAAGAAAAGAAGAAAAACTCAGTTCTGTGACTTATTGGCCAAAATTTTTGCTTATTATACATAATGAACATATTTTTAGAACTAAAAATTGGTACATGTTACCTGACATAGTTTTCTTTTTGCAGAGTCTTAAAAAACTACATATATTTTTTCTATTGAAATTGGAGAGGGTCCCACAGAAAATTCAGTATGTAATTATAACTGCTAGTTAAATAGTTAAAATTATTCATTTAAATGAGGTTCCATTTGTTTGTTGTTATATTGGTCCCTTGTTACCATTTAGAATTGGAAAATGCCACTTTTCATCACTATCTCTGTGCCAATGCCATATCATTTTGGATCAAGATAAGAAGTCAGTGCCTTCCTTAGCCTAAGTCAAGACAAAGTAACAAACATTTATTAAATGTTTACTATGTGCCAGACAGTAATGACTTAATATTTTTCAAGGACCTAAGACTCCTTTTTAAAATGTAGTCGATTTACCACAGTTATTTCATCTACATTCACCCCAGGGAAACTGGCCACCATCTACAGTATTACCAGTATTTTTAGCTGAATATGTTGCCACTGTGTTTCCTGCATCCTTCAACTGTGTAATTGTCCATGACCTAAACAGCTGATGCCCATCCTCTACCAAGCATGTCACTTGAGAGATGGTTCTAGTTATCTTTTGTTTATAGGGAACTTATAGAAACTGATAAAACATCTGAAACATTCACCATTCTTTCTTAGAATGTCTTTGCACTAAAACTGCAGAACATTAGACTTTTTTCTATGGATCGAACACTAGAGTTTTATCCGTTCCCACATTTTAAAGAAAGAAAATGGAAATTGATGAAATACACACAATTTTAAATAATGAACTGTTATTTAGAACTGGAAAAGATCACAGGCCTGGAGAGGAAAAATGACTTCTTTAAGGTCACACAAGTAGTAAGCAGCAGAGAATATGAAGTAACAGGTAGAAGGTTTATGTAAGAAAAGCTATTCTATTTGTCCAATTTCCATATTGATGTAACTGGATAGCCATGAATAAATAATGCTCATGGTGTCCAAGTCTGTTTCTTTAGTAAAGACCAAGGAGTAGAGGAAGAAAAAGTATCCTTTAGCAGCTTTGCAGAAGCCTTAAAAGTATGTGGCTCATAGTGTGGGACAAAGGGACTCAAAGTTGAACAGAATGTCAGAACCTCCAGATGTGATGCTCTGCTTCTCTGGACTAAGAATGGTGTGGCCAGATTTGCCAGATAGCTGGAGGGGGAGGAGTATGCCTACAGAAAATAAACACCTGGATCATTAACTATGTAGAGAAATAGGAAAGGGCTGGACGTTGGTGGTGGGGAAATAGAGTAGATGGAGACAGTTTGACCCCTGCCTGCACCGTAGGATGAAGCAAATAAATACCTATCAAATAGTGACCTTCAAATAAATTCATTTGCAGGCAAAGAATAGGAAGGGATATGACATATTTTGCTTTGAAGTCAAACAACAGTAATAGGAGTCAGGTTAGCAGAGGGACAACTCGGTGACATAGTGGCTAGAGCTGTGGATCTGGAATCAGAAAGACCCGAGTTCCAGTCTCAGACGTTGACTGACCACTCCTAATCCCCCTCCAAACAGAAATGATCTTTCTCTGCGTTGATGTCTCCTAGCATCTTGTTCTTCATATGTATAGGTATATCGTTAAACTGATTATTCTGAAGCACATCTATTTCCAGCCATGCTGTGAGAGGCAGAATTGTAGGACAGAAAACTCTTTGTGAAAAGTTGAGTTTGGGGATAGCTCTTTCCTTGAGAAAGTTATCTAACACTTGCTCCTGCCTTTTTTTCTGAGCTCCAATCCCATATTTCCAAAGGCTTCTTAGCAGATTCCCAAACCTCCCCTTAAACTCCATTTCTAAAACTTAATTGTTTTCCCTCTGACAACTGCTTATACTTTTGACTCCCCTGTTTCTCTTAATGGCACCCACAGTCTTTCTCGGTTCCTTGCTTAAGAACTTGATTCCTCTTTCTCTCTCACTTGGCATATAATTAACAGTACCAGATAGTAGAGTCCTTTGAATGACTTAACCAAGAATCAGAAACTATATTTCTTGGGAAAATGATACCATTGAAAGTCTTTGGAACTGTAGAGAAGTATCATCATAACTGTAAAGTTTGGTTCATTTGGTGGGGATGGATGAAATATATTATGATGGCACAGCGGTGGTAAGAAATGGAAATACCTGATAGGTTAGGAAGACTTGTTGGGGGCAGATGCAGTAGTCTAGCAGAGATGAACTGAGAGTTTACAGTTTGGTGGTGACAGTGGAAATGGGATGGAGGAAATGGATATGAGAGATACTAGGGAAATATAATTCAGAACACTCGACTGTTCCTTATATGGAGTTTAAAGGGAGGTTGGGGAATCTATTAAGTAAGCATTTGGAAATATGGGATTGGAGCTCAGAAAAAAATGAGGAAGAGGTGATAGATCAAATGTTAAAGAGAAGAGCTAACTCAAACTCAACTTTTCACAAAGAGTTTTCTGTCCTACCATTCTACCTCTAACAGCATGGCTGGAAATTTATGTGCTTCAGAATAACCAAGTTTAAAGATATACTTATGAATGAAAATAATGTTTTTTAAAGACAGTATTCTCTATAGATTGGATTATACTAATACTTTTATTTTTCTAGAAAGCATTCCCTTTATAGGATGAGTAATTTACTCAGTCAACTGAAATTGACCCTTAGGTTAGAAATATGTGTGATTCTTGATACTTCCTTTTCATTAATTAGATCTTTTTCATAATGTGTTCCTTACTAAGATTTCAAAATTTTATGAAGTGACTTTTTTCTCCAATGATCCATCTTCATGTGTGAATGTGATAATGTTTCTAATTTAAGTATACCTGTATAAGTTTATAAAATAATCTTGTATAGAATAATATTTGGATTGTGCTTTGGGGCTTTCTATATTTAGGTATTCTGTAGTCTATATAGTCTATATTTAGTTATTTCTAGTTCCTTGAAATGTGTCATCTTGTTTTGTTAGTATCATAAATGTTTGAGGTGGGGTGGACACTAGACATATGTATAATTTATTGCTCCCTGGGAATGGTTTGATCCATCCAATCTGCCCTTATCTTAGCAGGTTTAGATTTCCAAGAGAGTGGAGTCCTTATATACTTAGACTATCTCAGATACTTGCACTAATGTTCATACATGAACACACACATGCACACACACTTACAACTTTAGTTTTGGAGTCAAATCAATGGGTTTCTGTTTGCACAGTAATGGCAAGTTTAAATCTCAATCATAACCAAGTGTTTACTAACAAGTGAGAAAAAGAAAAAAAATCACATTTATAATCAGATTAAAACAAATACAGAAATAAATACAATCCTCCCACAAATCAGTTTCATACTTTCTTGTCATTGTATGTATACACTTCCAGAAACCTGTAAAGGAGACACAAGGGCGGGGAAAGCCTCTGTGCTCATAATATTCATATTCCTGAAATGTGAACATTTTTGATAAGTTCTTTCTGTTTCAGGGGCTGTCTGTAAACTTTCCTAATGAACATAGCTTTGGGGTTGAACTGATACTTCCATTGCTAAACTGAGTTGATGCATGCTGTGACTCACACTTTACTAATTACATCTGAGACAAGCAATTGATTTGCTGAGTCATTTTTCTGATTCTGTGCTTACATCTCCTCTGCTTAGCCAGACTTGCTCATCAAAGGAATCGGAGAATCCTTCCATTCCAGCCTTATAGTGCCGGAATGACTTTTTCCTCTCTCTGTCCCTTTCCCTTCATTCTCTTCCCTTCCCCTCTCCTTCCTCTCTCTCTTTCTGGGTTCAGACTCTGCATCCTTAATAAGATGAACAATAATGAAGAAGTCTGAGTCTTTGTAATTAATGTGCTATGATACCTTAAATAAGCAACAAAATGATCTACAGGAAAAGGCAGGACCTTCAATGGCCTGGACCATACCATAGCACAGCAAGGTCAGGAAACATGAAAAGATAACCATAAATCTGGACTCAGTGGAACACACACCTCTTATCTCTGCTGTTAGGGAAGGCTGAAGCCAGGGAATGGTTTGGAGTTCAGAACTGCTGGGTTATAGTAAAGCTAAAGCCAATTGGATGTCCACTCTAAGTCAAGCACAAGTATGGTGAGCTCCTTGGAGAAGGGGACCACCTGCCCCCAAGGAGGGATGTATTAATCCAGAAGGGAAAATACAGCAGAGTCCCTACCAATCAGTATTGAAATTGGGTCCTGTAATTTCTGCCTGGGCAAAGATAGGGAGACCCAATCTATCCACTGAATGAATGAATGAATATATATTTTTTGGGGGGAAAAAAGATAACTATAAAGTAGTCAGATTTGGGCATCCAGCTCTGGGCATTGTGGGAAAAAGTTTGGTAACTGTCTAACAAGCAAAATGAAGAGATGTTGTGGTGGGAAAGCAAAAGAGTGGCTTATGTGGACATTTATGTTTGTTCCTTTTCATCCATTTATCACTGACTGATATACAGGAAAGGGATCTTATACTAGTTGATTTTCTTAATTAAATTAGAAATGGCCCATTTGCAATAGAATTTCATATTTTTGTTAGTGTCTTTTATATAGAGTAGAATCGTAATAGATAATATTTGATGAGTGCTTTCTTGTGTTGGTCAAATAGTCTTCTTTAATTGAACTCAGGAGGCAGGAAAAATCCCTCTTATTTTACTGTTTTTGACAGCGATGTTTTACAAAGCACTCTACATAATGATCACTTTGTTACAGCAATGCTTTTGAGCCGCAATGAGAGACATTTTGCAAGTTTCAATTTTTGAGGGGTAGATGACAGAGCAGTCTTAAATTGAGGTAGAATATTTTTCCTTTTTCAAGTTGGAAAGGAAGGTGCATGTTCCCATTTATAAACAACCTAATATACAGATGGCACTCAATAAGTGGAATATAGAAGTTAAAATATTGTTAGTAGTAGAAATTGAATTGTTTGTGTCATTGTTAATAAGGAAAAGATATACATACATACATACATATATATATATATATATATATAGGAGACATAAAACTTGCTCAATATAATCCCCTCATTGATACCCGTCAGTTGGAGAATGGCTGAACAAGTTATGCTGTATGGCTATAATGGAATATTATTACACCATAAGAAATGATCAAAAGGATGAGTTCAGAAAAACCTGGAAAGACACATATGAACTGGTGCAAAGTGAAATGAGCACCGCCAGAACAGTGTATATTATAACAGAAATATTGTACAATGATCAACTGTGAAGGACTAGATGAGTATCAGCAATGAAAGGTTACACAATAATCACAAGGGACTCAGGATCAAAAATGCTCTCCACAACCAAAGAAGGAATTGTGATTATAGACCAAAACATTCTATTTTTCACTTTATTTCCTAATGATTTTTTTCCATATATAAATATAGATATATGATATTTCTTCTTTCATTGAATGAAGAATATGGAAATATACACAGCACTGGAATAACCTATAGCACACGGGAAGTGGGAAAGGAGGGAGAGAATTTGAACCACAGAATATCAGATCATTGTTGAAAATTGTTTCTACATGTAATTGAACAAAATTAAAAAGGTAAAAATGATAATCTCATTGAGAGAATATTTAAAGATTGGTTTAGATAGTAAATCCAGCTTCGTAAATTGTGTTTTCAAGAAAATAAATAAAATGTGCAAATATGTATAGTTGGTAATCTTATGTATCCCATGTATCCAGTAGGTAGGTTGGCATGAATGGGATGAACCTAGTACTGCTTCTTACTGAAAAAAAAAAATCACAGAGCAAGGGGAAAAATAGGTATAGAAAACTGCCAAGTGTATTTAGAATTTATCTTTCTGATAAGTGGAGGGGTTGTAAATATAAAGTTTCATTATAGGTCAAATAAATAAGCCAAGAAATGCAGCGTATTCAATTTACAGAGAAAAATTGACCATTCCTTGCTGTGCTGTGATTCCACCATTCCCATAAAGCCTGTATGCCATGTGGAGTTACAAACAGCAATTCAGGCAATACTGTCACCTCTCTAGAAGATATCTTGCTAGATCTTTTAGTCTGAGAGAAGTTGACAAGATTTCCGTTTCCTGTGCTTATTTTAATATAGCCATCAGGACAATTTCAGTGGTTGTAGTAACAGAACAGTTAACATGTTTTGTTAGGCTTATTAGTTCCCCCTCTCATGCCAGTGTATTCTAAGGGGTAAAGGTGAGGCGTTTCTACTGCCCTGGTATCTAACATATGTTGATTCTCTTTTTTTTTTTTAAATTCTTTTTTAATTAAAATTTTAGAAACATAACTATATAGAAAAATGTATGTTGTACTGGAAATCTCAATTTGAAATAATGTAATGAAATTCTTTATTTTATCAAAACATGATTTATGTTCATATGGATAATCATTTATAACTTGTTCCTAGAAATTGAAGAACTCATCTATTATAGTTTTATACATTTTTATCCAAAGAAAGTTAAATGTATTTAAAAATCAAGCCCCTTTTGGTACTTTATAAGGAAAATTCTCATGTGTGTAAAAAAGAAAAAATACCTTTTGACTCATTCCCTGAAGTGTCTGATTAACTTAAGTTTTACTATAGAGCCCTACTTAGGTCTCTTGTTTTAAAGTTGTTTTGAATCCTACTGACCTAATACACAACTCCAAGTGGTACTTGAATATGGCAGTACATTTATATTTTATGTTCTGTTCTTTTATCCAGTCTCTATTTAAAAGATAAAACATTTTCCTAAGTAACAAACCATTCATGCATAAATCACTTATCTGTCAATGTCAGTTACATAGATAAAAGCTGAGGGTCTAGGATGAAGTTTAAAAAGAAAACCCAATAATGTCTCTAGATGGTCAAAATTGATGTCATGAAATTCATGGATTAAAACAGTTATGTAATTTACTAGTATGAGTCCTTTGTGCCTTTACTCAAAGCTAACTTATGCCTATTTAAGCACAATTCTAAGAAAGTATGTATAATTTCCTATCCTGCAGAAAAACATGGGGAAGGGAAAATCTGCTAGAATTTTGCATGCCTATAATATCAAGAAATGGCAAATAATAACTTCAGGTGACAAAAAATGTGAAATTCAGGAACGAGAAGAAAAAGAAAAATTGTTGTTCAGTCATTTTCAGAGGGGTTTGATTCCATGATCACATTTGGGTTTTTCTTAGCAAAGATAATGGAGTGGTTTGCCATTTCCCTCTCCAGCTTATTTTATAGATAGAGTAATATAGAGTAAACTGAAGCAAACAGGGTTAAGTGACTTGCCCAGGATCACACAGCTGGTAAGTGTCTGAGACTGGATTTGAACTCGGGAAGAGAAATCTTCAAAACTTCAGTTTTAGAACACTAACCACTGAGCATTCTAGCTGCCCATTTATTGGGCATATATTATATATGTGTATATATAATATATATCACAATTTCAGTGGCCTCTAAATAGATCACAGAGTAATCCTAAAATACTCATCTTGGGCCCTCATAAAATTAATTCATTACATTATTTTTATAAAAAAATCAATAATCATATCATAGTTTTAGAAATACAAAAGTGAGCTTTCAAAAATGAATAATTGAAGAAATAAATTTTAGAATAAGAATAAAAAACTTTATTTTGGACATTCTAAAGCTTGGGTTGATAGTGGAACATCAAAATGGAGAAGCCAGAAGATTTTTGGACATGGGTCTTTCTTTGACAGGGCTAGAGATAATGAATTGGAAGATCTCATGGAGAAGTGGGATTTGACCTCAAAATAGTGTTATGAAATCAACTAATAAATGGAAAAAGAATAGGAGCCAAATGAAACGAGGTCCTCTTCATGGATGAATCCCTTAATGGAATTGAAAAACTTATTGGCAATGGTTAAAATATCAGACCAGAAAAAGAATATTTATAACAACCTGAATTTACTTTCCTTTAAAATTTTTAAGTTAAGCAAATGTTAGATTTTTAAATATTCCATTCTTCTTATTAGATCTTGTTCCATATGCATGTGTATATATGTTTTTATTTATGTACTTTTCTATCTGTCTATATATATCCTTGGGGTTTAAACTTCTTAGACTTTGAGACAATTAATACATTAAATAATAGTATTTTATTATGAAAGTTATTGGTTGTTTTCATCATATTCATCTATTGGTTACCCTGTAATATAAGGTATAAAAATAATTTGTCAGTGCCTAATAATAAAATTTCATCTTCATCACTGTTCTTTCCCCAAGGCTGGGATTTGGGTATATGTGCTTTGAAATAACAGCTGGAATAAATCATCTAAGTTTAATAGCATGATCAAAAGCATTAATAGGGGGCATAATACCTACATTAGTGCTTTCACCTACATGAAAAGGAAAAATCTGATTTTAAAACCAATTTATAGATAGTCTTTCTTGTGAATATTTGGGAAAGGGAGCCAAGTGGGAAAGCCTTAGTGAAACCCAACCATTGAATTTATAGATATGACATATGACAACAGAACAAGAAATTCAATGATTAAGTAGCATGTTTAAACATATTATGTAAAATGAAGTTTATTTCTATTACTGCAGAAAATCTTATAATGTTCTCCTGTTCTTTCCAAGAGTTCCAGAACATGAATTGTATTCCTGATTTGAATAAATTCTCCAAAAAGCAATTCTAATTTTCATTCAAACTGCAGCCAATAGCAACTCTCCCAGGAAAGACTGTTACTGGACTCTTTCTTTATCATTTCCTTATACCAAGGGGAAATGGTGTTTATCAGACTCAAAAGTTGAGTTGAAAAATGAGCCTGCAGAAATTCTATCAAACCCAAATTTGCATTGATTACAACTAGATTTCTCTGTGATTTTCCTATCCATTTCAAAGCTGCAACATTTCCTTCTACGATTTCTCATAAGCATCTACCTGAAATCAATATTATCTTTGCTCTTTCAACTTGGGTTGTTGTGCCCAGATTAATTTTTTGTTTGTTTGTTTGTTTTTGCTACAATATTTGTCTTAATTATTATCAACAAAATCAGCAGATAATTTCAATGAACTTGTGTTGCTGAGTTGAATGCATTTCATTTACTAATTGTTGACCCACTTGTGCTTGACTCATCAACCAAATATACCTTACTTCCTTAAAATGATTAATTGCTGGGTAGCATCTCGATGACTTATTTGTCTTGTCATTACCCATGTTGTTGAGCCTACTGCAGCAAGGGCTTGTGGATTGCTGTATTTAAAAAAAAATCTGTATTATAGTTCTACTTCAATGATACTCAAGACAACCGAAAAATGTCAAATATTGAGTTCACCGTCTTGTCCCCATTTCCTGATTTTTCAGAAATTATCCATTTTACCACTATACAGCTCATCCTACAACACTCAGCATTAAAATCAGTTTTCCCTTTCTCATCAAAAAGAATGCCTCAGCAATGGGAAGGGTGGGGGGAGGGGAGGGAGCAATAGAATATGATTTTTGTAACCAAGGAATAATGTTTGAAATTGACCAAATAAAATTTAAAAATAAATAAATAAAAACTGAGAATAAGGGAAAAAAGAATATATTTAGTTCATCTCTGTCAATCTGTTCTTGACCTTCTGTATATCTTACATCCACTGCTTTTTAATTGACCACAATAATACACTCACAAAAAGAAAAAGAAGAAAAAGAAGCATTTTAAGAAAGTCAGCAGCACCAAAGATGCCATATGAGGTCTACGTGGCACAGGTAAAATAATGACATGGCCAATGAGATGAGATGACAATAGTGTCATGATATATATATATATATATATATATATATATATATATATATATTTAAATATATATTTATATATATATATAATGTTGAATAATAGAGAATTAATCTCTATCCCCTTCAGTTTAACTGAAAAACATAGATTTTATTGGCAAGACATGACCAAAAGCAATGTTTGCATGAGGAATGAAAAGTGCTTCAGCAAGTAATAACTAGAAGTCTGCACAGTACTTTGGTGTAATATGCCTAATTATAACCCCTCCTCTCTCTCTACCTGTCTTCCCTTTCCTTAATGAGTGTTGAATATAGTTGTGCTGTTCCTGCCATTCTTGATGGGCTAACTTTTATGAAACAAAATAAAGAAAATTTGAATCGGTGAA
Source organism: Monodelphis domestica (assembly GCF_027887165.1). Taxonomy (NCBI): domain Eukaryota; kingdom Metazoa; phylum Chordata; class Mammalia; order Didelphimorphia; family Didelphidae; genus Monodelphis; species Monodelphis domestica. The sequence goes on from NC_077234.1 coordinate 158,044,125, forward strand.
CAAATGACTTCATATTTTATTAGCCCATGTTGTTGCTGTTGTTTAGGAATTATAATCATATCCCACTGGAAAACATCAGGTGAGGAACTTGAATGGATTTGGATAGGATAGTAAGAAAAAATGTATCAGATGGAGACAGATACAATTAAGTGCCCCTTGGGCACTGCAAATGCCCATTAAATATCATGTGGCAACATTCATAAAAGCCTCTTAATAATGAGCGCTGGAAGCCATTATGATACTATAACCAGTATCATTACAAATGAATTTTATTGTAATTAGATTTTTCACAAAACCTCATGTTGAGGAGGACCTACGTGACAATTTTAAGACCGTAACAGTGACAGGGAGCCCTTGTGTGTAGAGTTGGGAGTCCTACCTGACCCATTAATCTGGTGTGCTGTAGTTCTCCAAAGTAAATAAAGTATTCTTCTCAATAAACCTGTGAAACATAAGCAGAAATAGGATTCTCTCTGTTCTCCAGAAGAAGAGCTCTGACTGTAGTCAGTAAGCCCCAAGATACTGGGGCAAGTCACTTGCCTGCTCTCTGCCTCAGTTTCCTCCTATGAAATAGGGGTAATAATAGCACCTACATCCCCATGGCCGTTATCATGGTAAAAGGAGATCATATTCATCAAGTGTCCTGCAAGTATTTAAGTGCTATAGGAATGTTAACTCTTTTGTTAATAGAAAGTTGATTTTCAGAGAATTATTTTCCCATAGTCACAGAGTTAGCAAATGTCAGAATCAAAATTGAAGCTCCAAATTCTAAACTCGGTGCCCAGTGCCCTAACCCATGCTACTTTCTGCTTCTTCGCCTAATTAAATGCATTTACAAGCACACTCTGTTGGGATAAAACAAAGAGATTTAAAAATGAACAGTGAGGTCAGAAATAAGCAACCTTAGAGAAAGGCAAGAAAGGCAAGAATTCCTAACCTGAGACATTTGATCTTTCTTTTTAATAATAACTGTATTTTGACACAGTTGGTTCCTTTGTAATACCATCTGTTTAATTTTTTGTTTTTAAGAACTTTTCTTTGAAAAGTTAAGCCTCACTAGACCACCGGAGAGATATGACAAACAAAAAAGGAACCACCGCTCTAAGGTTTACTAATTCCTTATTCTCCTACCCTGAAACAATATCCAGGAACCAGAGAAACATATAAACTGTCCTAGAGAAATTCAAATAGCATTTACTTTTTGCCTATTACCTAATAATATTGAGGTGTCAAGATTTTGATATATCACATTTATATAACACTTAGAAATTTACCAATAATTTTCCTTCAAACAACACTATCCTGTAGGTAGTTCAGATATTGTATTATCAATCTTTTCCTTAAGATATGGAAATTGAAACTTTAGAAAATTACCTTCTGTCTCAGAATCAATACTAAATATTAGTTTTAAGGCAGAAGAATGGATAAGGGCTAAGAAATCGGTTAAGTGACTTGCCCAGGGTCACAGAATTAGAAAGCATCTAAGTCTAGATTTGAACCCTAGTCCTCTAGATGGAAATTGAAACCTGAGAGATGGGTGATATGGCTATGACTACACAAAAGGTAACAGAGGTTAAATTCAAACTAGAGTTGCCTGAATTTAGTTTACTGTCTGCTTCTTAATGAGACAACCTGTCATTGCAATAGTCTAAATGCCTTTGCTTTACCCCAGTGAGTTATGCTTTTGAATTTTTAATTTAATAGTAATAATAATATTGTAATAATTTAAATTAAATTAATTTAAATGAACATTTAATTAGAAAGAAGTCTTCAGAAGCTCATTCTCTGGGAGCTTATAGAAAAACAAACAAACAAACAAAGAGTAGATTCCACAATATGATGGGATGACAACTTCTAACTCCCTTAATCATCTTGTTTAGGGGGAAAATATACATAGATATACATGTAGATATATTTTAAAATAGAAGCAAATTCACATATTTGACTGTTCTTTTCTTTCTTTTAGGTGTTAAATTGCATTCACTTGTAGTGAGTTATTCATAGATGAGTAACAAAACCAAGTTAATGATGCTCCTACCTGAGTTCTATTTCAGATGCACTGTTCTTGGTGTAGTATGCATCTCATGCAAATTAAATGACATTCCTCTGGCTCCGAGATTCCTGTCCATTGACTTTAGGCAGAAGAGATATGCTTTGAAACTAAGAGAATCAACAGGTTTTAATGTTACCATATAGCAATTTAGATATGTAATGTACCTGGAAGTTTTATGGTTTTGCTATTGTCTTAGGAAGTCTATTAGCCTTTACAGAATTTTTTCCAAGTTTGTAGAATAATGTCATTGTGGTAGTTTGTTCAGCAAATTTCTGTTCCAATGGGAATTCCATTTATGCTGGATTGTTTCCTTTATGAAACTGATGGGGTATTGTTTTTTTCTAGAGTTTTACTTTTGGATTCTAATTAAAAAATATTTATAAAACAAAAAAACCCCAAACCCTAACAGTCTCTAAATGATAAATGTATTTCCTTTTGTCTTTTGTATATACATCTGTAGAGTGTATGTGTATGTGTATGTGTATGTGTATGTGTATGTGTGTGTGTGTGTGTGAGAGAGAGAGACAGACAGACAGACAGACAGACAGAGAGAGAGAGGAAGAAAGAGAGAGAGAGAAAGAGACACACACAGAGAGAAAGAGAGACAGAGAGAGACAGACAGAGAGAGGGGGGGAGAGAGAGAGAGAGAGAGAGAGGGAGCGAGGGAGGGAGGGAGAGGGGGGAGAGAGAGAGAGAGAGAGAGAGAAAGAGGGAGAGAGAGAGAGAGGGAGAGAGAGAGAGAAAGAGAGTGTAAATGTGTATATATAAAATCTTGATCATTTGCATTTCACCAGTTTGGTATATGGGATCATGGTGCTTGACTTGGTCATGGAAGATATGGGATATATAATGGGGGGTGCAATCAGGGTATAGAAGCTGTCCTAAAATATTATTTTAATAAAATTTCAAGAGAGCACTGAAAGTGGTTTGTTTCCCAAAAATTAAGAAGCTTTAATTATAGTGATTATTAGGAAGAGGTTTAAGACAGCATCTTTTTCTTTTGGGAGATGGACCTCTGATTTCATTTGGTTCAGGGCCTCCTGATGGAGGGTGTGAAAACTCCCTCCACTAATTACTGATCTCTAACACATAGATTTGGAGTTTCTTGGCATCTTGAAGGCTAATTATGATCTATGGTCACAGAGCTGGTGTCTTTCAGAGGTAGGTCTTGAACAAACCAGGGCAAGCTGGCCCTAGAGCTGACCCATCTGAAACAAAATGCAATGTAGAATAATAAATTGTTGATGCTTAGATAGTATTGGGGTTTGCAAAAGTTCTTTGCAGCTGTTATTTCATTTGGTACCACAGCCCTGTGAGGGAGATAACATCATCTTAATCTGCTCCCTAAAATTAGTCTCCACTAACATATTGGGTTAGCCTCGTTAAGATTGGCACCTGAACTTCAAATCCAAGAACACAGTGTGTCAGAAAAAAAATCTGAATGTTTTGACAGAATCCACTCTGATGAGAGTCATCAGTATTTTAAAAGGCAGTCAAAAAAGGGTAAGGGATTATTGGCTGAATTGATAGTCATGGTGCCCAGGCCTAGATGTGTAGTTAAAATGCTGTTTTCTGCTTTGATTAGACTATTTATGGAATATTGTTTTCAGTTACTCCTCACCAGATGTCTTTAGGGAAAGGCTAGATAGGCTGTGTAGGTGCCCTTTTTTCAGACTACAGATTAGACTAGATTGCTTCTGATCACTTCTTACTCTGGCATTTTGTCTTTTAAATTTTTTGATGATGTTCTACAGTTAATTTTCCTCTAATTCAGATTTGTAACCTCCCAGTTTTTATTAATATTTCTTGTTGTTCAATTGTTTTTCAGTTGTGTCCCACTCTTCATGACCCAATTTGTTTTTTGTTTGTTTGTTTGTTTGTTTGTTTTTTTGGTAGAGGTTTGCCATTTCATTCTCCAGCTAATTTTACAGATGAGAAAACAGAGGCAAACAGGATGAAGTGACTTGCCCAGAGTCACAAAGCTGGTAATTGAGTGTACATTTAAACACATGAAAATGAATCTTTCTGACTTCAGGCCTTACAGAATATCTATCCATTGTACCATCTAGCTGCACTTTTTATTAATTTAATGGACCTTTAAATATACTTGATAGTTTATTTATATTTAAGAATTTGTAAGAAATTTAAGTTATTCCATACATTTGTCCTTGAAAGAGTTTCTTTCTTTCTTTTCTTTCTTTCTTTCTTTCTTTCTTTCTTTCTTTCTTTCTTTCTTTCTTTCTTTCTTTCTTTCTTTCTTTCTTTCTTTCTTTCTTTCTTTCTTTCTTTCTTTCTTTCTTTCTTTCTTTCTTTCTTTCTTTCTTTCTTTCTTTCTTTCTTTCTTTCTTTTTCTTTCTCTCTTTCTCTCTTTCTCTCTCTCTCTTTCTCTCTTTCTCTCTCTCTCTTTCTTTTCTTTTCTTTCTCTCTTTCTCTCTTTCTTTCTTTCTTTCTTTCTTTCTTTCTTTCTTTCTTTCTTTCTTTCTTTCTTTCTTTCTTTCTTTCTTTCTTTCTTTCTTCATTCCCTTTAATCTTGGAAAATAAAGCACAATACCTTATTTGGGGTTCTATCAATTCTCCTTTTTTGTCTGATATTCATTTGCCATATGAACTATTGGCCAACTTAATATTTTCACAGGATAATACATGCATAACGTCTATATGACATTAACCTATTGCCATAGAGGCTGTACATCTTAGTTAGCAGCAAGTGCCTTGCAGTGGGTGAGTCAAACCCACATTTGTTTACATCTCTCAGGAAAGAATGCAAAATATTTCAGGAAGCAATAATGAGAAAATGACACCTCTCCAATCCCATGTTGTGGCTGGCTAATTTTAGAAACAAGTTGGTCCAAGGATCCGTTGCCTCAATACAATGCCACTTCCCATTTCTGCTTTGGAAAACAGGAAGCAATGGCATGAAAAAAAAACAAACTTTGTTACCTATTGTTTTCACCCTAAATTGATTTCATAGTTGTTTTAATTTGTTCTTCTCCACAGCTCTGGAAGTAACATTAAATTACATATATAGAGGGGATTTTAATGACTCCTCCTGGAAAGTATTTTATTCCATCTCTTCCTTTCTTGAGTAAGTTGCTGAAGAACAAACACCCGATCTTAGCTTCCACTCTACCTTGTTGAAAAAAAATCTGTATCAAAGTAAGGGGACTGATAAGCAAAAGATGTATCACATCCAACCCTAGCTGCTAGAGCGTGAGGTTAGGATGAGGAGGCTCTTCTCAGACTGACTACTTACTTGCTTACTGTGGATTTGCAATCATTATTCTGAGCTTTATTTATGAGCTTTATTTTCATCGTGGTTAAATAGGGGGATTACCGTATTGCTTGCTTTGTGTGTCAGAGATATTATTATTATGAGGGTTAAAAAGGTCTGTGTTTAAAAGGTTGTTTGAACTCCCTAGAGGGCATCGTGATTATAGGACACATGATTAAGTAATTAATATATCAGACCGGGGTGGGGTGGGGTGATGATGTCTTCTGTACAATCTGCTATTCTCCCATGAATACCCATTAGGGCAAAGGGAAGGAGAACAGGGAAGGTCTGCCATTCTTTTTTGAGTGGCAAAAATTAGAAAGAAAATATTTCATTGCATTGACATCTAATGTATTTCAGCTATTTAAGCCTTTTGCTGACTTGCGCTTGTTTGCAGTATATTCTACATATCTATCCCTTTCTTTATATTATATCTGTCTAGGTTTTAAGTCAAAATATTTTGATATAGGGAAAAAACCATGATGGAAAGGAGGAGGAGAAAGAGAAGGAAGAGAACTAGGCATAGATAAATAGATAGAGTGAGCCTATTTTGTGTCTATTTGTGTCTATGTCTATTATGCAGAACACTTTATAGATATTATATCATTTAATCTTCACAACAGCCCTGGAAGGTAGGGGCTATTATTATCCTCATTTTACAGATGATGAAATCGAGGTCAACAGAGGCTAAATGACTTGTCCAGGGTCCTGTAGCAAGTGTCTGAGGCTGGAGGTGAATAAATATTGTGAAATTCTGCTTTCAAAGCTCTGGTAACCTCCCCCCCCCAATAAATGCTTTTATGCTAAAAGCATGGCATCTGCTGAGACATAAATCTCCTTTTTTTCCTGAGGTATGTTTCATCACTCTTTTTTATTTTCAGCAATTTTTCTAATAGCTCTTGCTGATTATCTGTTAGCCTCACTCTTTGTAATGAATTATTTATTTCATTGATTGGTCTGTTGATTTGACATTATTTCTCTTTTAAAGTTTTATTCACATATTTAATAGAATGAGAAGCATAGGCCATCTTATCTCGGCTTCAGTTTAAGAAATATTTATTAAACACCTACTGTGTGCAAGCCCCTGTGCTAGGCACCAATATTACAAACAAAAAACCAAACTTTTTCCATTTTCAAGTATTTTAAGTTCTATCTGGGCATTGTATGAGAAGATACAGACTGCCTACAAACAAGTAAATATATGACATGAGATGGGAAGAAGTGCCAACAATGATGGGAACAGGCTGAGTCTCGATATCAACATTGATACAGCTTGTGACAGTTTGCAAAGGATATTTCAGGCATCTCCTTTGAGCCCAACAAGTGGAGGTTGGCTCTACAGATGTTCTTTATCCTCCCTTTTCAGCTGAGGAAGCTCTGAATAGACTCAAGGTTTCTAGTAACTTCTCTATGGCCACACTGTGATTTATAGCATCATTCAGTTATTGGTTTTTATCATCCAGAATAACCCTCAGATTTTACAGATAAAGAAATTGGTGACTTGCTCTGGTTCAAGGAGCTCGTGGCTGAGGTTTCCCCGACTTCATGCCCATTCCTTGTTTTATCTACAGCGCCACATTCAAATCCAGCTTGTCCTAGTTCTAAGTCTGACTGCCCCAAATCAGGGCTTCTACAAGCCAGCCGATTGTTAGATTTTTGGTTTATTCTTTTGCTGAGAAGTCTTTGAGGACAATGTCAGTGATTTGCCACAATTTGTGTGCTGCTGAGATTGCAAACGATAGTCACCTGTGTAACTGTGAAGCATTAAGGAAGGATACAATTTTCCATTGAAGTTCCCAGGAAATCTTCAAATTTCATAGATTGCAATGGCCAAAAGACTTGATTATTGGTCCTGCTAGGAATGAGTCTTTTTTTTTATAATTAGCTAGACAGTGGACACATTTTGTCACTGGTATTGTCCTTAAATATTTTTCTACATAGTTAATTTTGCCACAACTTGCGTTCTAGATTCTACTAGAATCTGATGTTTTGTGAAGCATTCAGTTAGGTTTTCAATCTTCATTTGAAGTTCCCAGGATATTTTTATGTTATCCTTTATTACTCTCACTATATGACCATTCCATCATCCTTTTCATTCATATTTTTCCAACAGTATCTTTTAACCCAACTGTTCTAATTTATTCTCTTGGAGTTGACTTTCTTATAATCCAAAATTTCAACTTCATTATGTACCATATGAGATTTTTTTGGTGAATTTTGCCATTAATTATCATTTGTGTTTAACCTATATTATAATTTATGTATATATATGTCACTTGTCCCATATTATAAACTAGGAATAGGTTGAAGATTATTTACTTAATCAATATGAAACAATTATTTCTCAAATGCTTATTATGTGTCAGGTGCCATACTAAATTCTGGAGATAAAAAAGATGGACACACAAAACAAACTGTTGTCAAGAAAGCTTGTATCTTACTGATGGGAAACAGGGCGTATGGAGATTAGTAAATACAAAATGTATACAGAGTAATTACTATGAAAATAATTTGGAGTAGGACTAGAACAACCACCACTCAGGGAATTAGAAAAAGATAAGTTTCATGAATGGTGAAACTTGATCTCATCCTGAAGGAAGGTCAGAATCCTGAGAGGTTGAGGGATTCTTCCTAGCATGATGGACAGATAGCAACCTGTTTAAAAAGGAGGTAGGAGGTAAAATTCTTGAAAATGAAGGTATGGGAGAGGGAATAATGGTAACTTAATCTGAAAATTTTGTTTGGAATCAGTTTATGATAGAATCAGATCGACAGAGTACTTTTGTGTTTTTAGGAATTGGGGAACCATCGAAGGGTCTTGAGAAGGGGAAATGGTTATGAGCAGTCGCATGATGAGAGATATGCCTAAGATATATCATTTTGATAGTAATGTGGAAGATGGATTGGAGAAGGAAGATATTAAAAATAAGTTAGGAGCTAGAAATTTTATGGAGGCTGATTGGTGGAACAGTAGCTAGCATTCTGGTGTAGGAGTCAGAAAGATCTGAGTTCAGATTCGGTATCAGATACTTATTAATTGTATGACCTCAGGAAAGTCACATAACTTCAGTTTCCTCTCCTCGAAATAGAAAAATAATTAAATTGAGAGTAGCTGAAATTCACACAGCACTTTGTGGTTAGCAAAGTCCTTAATAGACATTATCTCATGTATTCCTCAAAGATAGCCTGGAAGGTAGATGCTATTATTGTTCTCATTTTATAGATCATAAAGTGAGACTGGAAAGGTTTAAGTGACTTACTATGTATCACAGAATACTTTACCAAAGGAAAAATATTAAAATTCACCAGGCTCATATAGCTCCTAAATGTCTGAGGGATCATTTGAACACGGTTCTTGACCCCAAGTCCAGCACTACAGGTTTTCATAATAATAACAATCATACAAACATACCTGAGAAAATTATTTTAAGGATCCATTGAGAAAACTTTGGTAAAGAGTTTTGTGAACCTTAAAGCATTATACAAATGCTGTTATTGTATTTTTATTATTTAATAGTTGAAACAAGAGTTAATGAAAGCCTAAACAAACTAGCCTTCACCTGCTCTCACTGTGAATGGAAGGAACATGTACATATGGCAGGAAATCAGTCATGTGGAATAAAAGTGACCTGGAAACTGATTGTATTTGGAACTTTAGGCAGAATGGGGAGTCAAAATGGTTCTCAAGTTGCAAAACTATGTTATTGGAAACATGGTTGTATGGAAAGGATGCTTTTACCTTGAATTCTAAAGTTCCAAGGACAGTAGCTTACAAAGAGTGTTTAATAAATGATAGTCTGAGGTGAATTTTAATATTTTTTCTATTGCAAAGTGGTCTATTATTTATAGTAAAATAAACAAGAAATTACCCATAATGCCTAAAAATCTGATGTAACCATCCCAGGTGCTACCTGATAGAAGATGAAAAAAAGGACATGCTGATTTGGGGACCAATTGATCAACAAGACAGAAGCACTCCCTAAGCTGGAGGATGCACCTGGCTATACCTTTTCAAGGAGAGCATCTTTAATGTGATAAAATGTGATAATGTGATAAAAAGTGTTTGCCCTTTCAAATCAACTATTTTTGACTGATAGCCATCCCAAAGATTGGATATCCATTTTATGGAATTGTCACTTTTGTTCATATAAAGATTAGGCTAGATGTCTGATGAGGTCCCCTCCTATTTTGAAATCCCATGATGTTTTTTTTTGAACAAGGATAAAAGAAAGCATGTAGTCAAAGAAGAAGGCCATATCAGGACTGGAATGTGACCTGACTGGTTTGCAGAATATTTCTTTCTCTAAAATTTATCATCTCATTTTGTTGATACTTTAAAATTTTTTTTCTATTCTATTTATTTTTAATATATCCCTTCCCTTCTCTGCTGTCCAGTAAGCCTTTCTATAGGATATTTTTAAGTAGAGAAGTGAAAAAAAAGGTTTTAGGAATATTAATAAACAATTCATGATGCATTCATTTTTTCTCTCTGTTACTTCTCCCATCATTTGGGGGAAAATGATAGAAAGGAAGAACTGTAGTGTCACATAAGTACAGTCATAGTATTCACACTAACAGTAGCCTCTGAGTTAATTCAAGGTTGAAGGGACAAACTCAACCACTGTTTTAGGAGTGGAGATAGGAGGAGCATTTCCTCAGGCATCTTATTTCTCATCCAGCTGAATTCATTTTGGAATTTCTTTGATTTCTCCAGCTTACTCATTTTGCTTTGACTTCTCTACCACGTACCAGGTACCCTTTCCTTCACCCACCTTCCTTCTTTTCAACATTCTTTTGCTTTCTTCCCCCATTGGACAAAAAGTTTCTTGAGGGCAGGGACTGTCATTCTTTTGGTATTTGTATCCCCAGTTCTTAACACAGTGCCTGCCACATAGAAGTTATTTAATAATTATTTACTGTTATGGATACTTATATTGGTCAGATCTAAAAAAATGTGTTTATTGTGCTGCATGTTAACTCCATCATTTTTCTGTCTTGAGATGTTTTTCCTCTTCAGTCTTTCAGAATCAGGGTGATCATAGAGTGTATCTCACAAATAATTGCCCAAACAAAATATAAAACAGTTAATTCAGCAAATTCATGCTTGTTTTTTTCTGCCTAGTGAAAAGTACAATGTAGGTTTCTAATGTCACTGATGTTTCATCATTTTTAAAGTTAATGTTTATTATATTTGCTAGCAGTTGATTTTCTGCTTTTTACTTTTCTAAATTTTAAAAAGAGTATTGATCCAGAGGCTCTCAGACACCTGCTTGCTGTTAAGCAAACAGAATGTGCCAAATAAATTGTGGATATTTCCCCCACAGTTTGAAGCAATATTCTTTCGTATAATAAAAACATTTAGTGAATTCTTTGAAAATCCCTGATGTGCCAATGTGTTTGGAATTACTCTGGTGTCTAGTTCACTCCAGTTAATGTTGCTCTAATAGGAGCAGGTGGAGAGCTGGGGAAAAGAATTAG